>NC_073630.1:108597500-109897500 GCF_029407905.1 Bubalus kerabau
TGCCCAGAACAATCTTCCTCATCTTCTTCACCCAACTTGCTTCTACAGATCTGTGAAGGCTCAGTTTGGCATCACTTCCTTCAGGAAGCCTTCTCTGATGCCCCACCTGGATCCAGGAGTCCCTTCCTTGGATCTCAGGGACCCCTCTGTCATGGCACTCTTTATCCTGTTTCAAGCACTTTCTATTTAACCAGCCTCCTCCACTGGGCTATGAGTGGAGCAGGAACTTGCAGCAGGAACTGCAGAGTTCATCCCGTAGCCTCTAGCATCCATCCAGGCTGTGTCTGGGATAAAGTGTGCACCAAGGGTGGTGTCTGCACCAAATTTTCCTCTGGGCTCCAGCTTTCCCTTCCTCATGCAGTCTTGGTGGACACGCAGTCCTGGTACCTGACCTGATTCAGTCATGAGTTGGGCGAGGAACTCAAGCTGGGCCAATCAGATGTTCTTTCCTGAGAATTTCAGGCATGATAGAGTGACTTGAGGACACTCTAGTTGGCACCAAGTTGTTCTGACTTCTCCTTACTTCCTGGTAGCTAGAAGCCCAATTTCCCCAGGTCCTGTCTCTCTGAGGCCTAGTAGTTCAGTGTCTCGCAACTTCTGGGACCTATCCTAAATCTTGGAAATGAATATTTTTCTGTTTCAAAAAGATTTGCCAGAGTCCTTTTCTGTTGCTTACCTCCAAAGAACCCTGGCAGATGCAACACATCTAAATTTTTTAAAATGGATGTGTGGATGGGTCAGAGATAGGATAGGAAGGGTGAAAGGAAGAGAAGGCACCGTTGGCAGAGAGATCACCACCGACAAAGATCCCTGGGAATCTGCATGCTGGCTGGGATGCTGCAGCAAAGGGCGGTGGGAGGAGTCCTGACTGTCAAAACCAAGCCTGAGAGTCAATGCTGGGCAAAGCATGAGGCGGAAGGCAGGCTTCATCCATCCTCCACGAGGCAAGGGCTTCACAGAGCTGCTGGGAAACGCGCACTGAAAGCATCACCTCTAGAAAGCGTCTGCACCAGGACACTCTCTGTCCCCTGGGATTTGTTTATTTTGTCTCCATTGTGATTTCCTACAAAACAGAGAGACGATGCTCAAACACACACAACAGCTTCAGGTAGTGGGACTGGGGACAGGAGAGAGCGGGGAATGAGGTTCTGGATGATGCCCCTCTTTTCGATGGAGAATTTGCGATGCGGTGCGGTGCTCCACAGCCAGTTGAGAAACCGAGGCCTGAATCAGCTGACGGCACACGCTGAGGAGTGGTCTCATGTGGATAAAAATTCACACTCTATCCCTTAAGCCTTTCAAAAGGTGGGCTCCAGATGGACGAAAGCTTCAGATGTGAATGTTACAATAACAAAGCCAATCAAAGAAAGCATAAGAAGGCGTCATTGTGCCCAAGATAGATTCTACTCCAAAAGACTCAAAAAGGGCCAGACAGAAGGCAGAAAAAATGATGGATCTGCCTGCATCAAAATTAAGGATTCCAGCTAATGCAGGAGGCCACAGGCAAAGGCAGCAGACTGGGCACACGGCACAGACGTAACTGACAAGCGTTTATGATTGAGAACATACTGAAACTCAACAATAAGGACAGAGGTCTGACAGAAAAATGCCCAAAGGGGGAGCCTAAAGAAGACAGGCCTAAATGCCTCATAAGAGATGTTCAAACTCATTAGTAAAGAGAAGCACGATGATTTAAAAAGTGAGGCATGGCAGACGTGTTAGGAGAAAGGACTGTCCCTGAGTGTGTGGTTGGGCTAATGTTGAGGGTAACATGAGCAGGACAGCCTGGCCGGGGCCCCAAGCCCCAGGTGAGGAATCAGGCTGCCAGGCAGCCAGCACGTAGGTCTCTGGCGGGCAGGATACAGATGCCCAAGTGGCCCATGGGACGAGGGGGACGGGGGACAACCTGGCGCCCAACTTTCACTAGGAAATACATGTAGTGGTCAAGGTGGGGGCTCCAGGCATATGACACCATGGGGTCAGGTGGTAAGCAAGGGGAACACTGGTGACAATCTGAGGTCACAGAGCAAGGCCTGCATTTCTCGTTCCAACTTCTGCTGGGCCACTTTCTAGCTGTCTGAACTAGGGCAAGGGAACCCTCTGAGCCTCTGTCTCCTCTGGCAGATGAGAGCATTGGGTAAGTCCTACAGTCGCAGCAGCACCCTCAGGGCCAGGCCCCTAGTAGGTGCTCAGTAAACAGTAGTCACCAGTTCTTGCAAACAAGATATCTGCAGCAAGGCCAGGCTCCCACACAGGGAACTGCTCACCCTTGCTTCTCAGGATTGCCGGCTACCCAGCCAGAGTGCCTGGAACCTCCTGGGCACCGAGTTCTTTATTTAGGCTCCTCAAGTCAAGTCTCTCCAGTTTCTCTTTCTGGCCTTATTAGAGGCTGCACTTACCGCCCCCCCAGCATCCCCCGCCCCGCCCCACCCCCCCAAGCTTGGTCCTGCCACAGGAAATGCAGCCGGGCTGATCCTGGGGCCAGAGTGGCCTCCTTCCTGCCCACCCCCACCCCCGCCGCTGGGGCCCTGATTAGCCTGGGTATTGGATGACCCTTGCTCTTCTTTTCTGCCCCGCAAGGGTTAATCAGCCTTCCTGCTGGGCTGCTGGGCGGCTCGGAAGGAGGCAGCAGGGCGGCCTGGCGGCAGGAGGCTTTCATTACTTTGATGGGATACATGTGCTCGGCTTTATCTCCGGCCCTTTCTCCCTAATTCAGCGCTTGAACGTCTCAGCTGTCGGCCCGCCGATCTGCAGACAATTGCTCGGGGTAATACTATCCGGAAAAAGCTGATAAAACGCAGATGTGACGAGGCCTCTGAAATTTGCGGTTTGCTAAGTGGTTCGCTGCGATGCTAGCCCGTGGCCGGGCGGCTTCCCCGCGAGGTTTGGGAACGGAGGGGGTGGGAGCAGCCTTTTTTTTTTTTTTTTTAAGTGAAAGGTTGAAGAGAGGAAGTGACTGTGGAATTTATTTTCTATAATTAACGGAGATGGGCAAATAGAAAGTGGAGGGTGATGTGACCATCAACGGGACTCACGAGCTCACCGGCCCCTCTGCTGGCATTCTAACCAGCCTTGTGGGACCTATCCTGGAGTGAAGTTTCCCCCCCAGAGTTTCTCTGTGCAGCCTGGAGTTGGGTATGGTGCAAGGGGTCCTGGGGTGGGGGGAGCCTGTGTGACCTCCGTCAACTCACCTGACCTTTTGTTCAGCCCACTCAACCGAAAGACCAAATCACTAACAACCTCAGTTACTCACCACTCCTGATGCTGTGATGTGATTGGCAGGGTGTCAGGCACACAGTAGGAACTCAGTGATGTGGAGGTTTCTTCCATTCGCTGAGGTTCCCAGATGACCCCAGAGAGTAAAAGTGGCAAGACCCTGACGTGAAGAGACTGGATCCCAGGCGGGTGGTAGGCGAGAAGCCAGGTTGTCGGTCCCCGAATTATGACTTTTCCAGGCCAGAATCAGGAGGCTGGACCCCTTGGGTGAAACAACAGTCACCCAAGGGGTCTTCCTGGGCCAAAGGAAGGGTTAGAGCAGTGGCCTTCAACTGTACGTGTTCCCAGACCACCGTGATCATGCCTGTTCAGGAGACCGGGGAGGGGTGCTGAGAAACTGCATTTCTCACAAGGTCCTAGTGATGCTAACGTCCCTGGACCACCCAGTGAGTAGCAACAGGTGGGAGGACCCCAGTGCATCGGGAGGACCCCAGTGTATCAGGCTGGAGAGAGGTTCCAGGGACATCATAGGGCTCATCCCTGCGGAAGTCTCTGCTGACCAGAGAGGGCCGGCAGTGTGGTCAGTGTTGCTCAGCACATCCGGGGCAGAGCCATGCTGAGGTTCGCCCCTGATGACACACGCGTTCCTTCGCTGGCTGAGAGCTGTTCTCACGCAGTGGGGCTTCTCCAGTGGCTCAGCGGTGAAGAATCCGCCTGCAGCGCAGAAGCTGCAGGAGACTGGGCTCTACCCCTGAGTCAGGAAGATCCCCTGGAGGAGGGCACGGCAACCCACTCCAGTATTCTTGCCTAGAGAATCCCGAGGACAGAAGAGCCTGGCAGGCTACAGTCCATAGAGTCAGAGTTGGACAAGACTTAAAGTGACTTAGCACGCACGCATACATCCTCATGAAAGCATCCCAAAGAGAGCATGCTTCCTTACGTCCTTCCCAAATTGCTCTGATGACAAAGGAAAAAGTATACAAATAGATCCCATTATGTGCTACCCTCGAGGCTGTATAACGTGGTTCTCCAACAGCCGATGGGTCTGACTCACAGCAGCAAATACTGCCATCTGTTTGTGGACCCCAGGCCTCTCTTGGTGCGAGCATCTCCCCGCAGATTGATCAATAATCCCACAAAGAGAGCCTCTGGAAAGATGGCCACTGCTTCAGGTTAGCTGTTTGCTCTCCTTTATGTTTATGCTAAGGTGAGAACAGCCAGCATGCATCGGGCCCTTCCCCTGCTCTTATCTTGCCCTAGCCTGGAGCAGTGAGTTGATCATACCCATTTTTCCAATAAGAGAAACTGATGCCCAGGAAGGCTAAGTCATATGCTCACTCCCAGCTAATGGGGCAGACCTGGGATTGAAACCCAGGTATGTTTAACAGTGGTCGGCTCCAAAGCCGCACACCTGTGTCTGTCCCACCCTGCCTCCAGAAAGACAAATACCATTCCGGGTGAGTGCACGGACGCTTCAGCCAGCTCCAAAAGTTAGGGCCAGGGTTGGGTCTTTCGCTGCCATTAAAGTGCCCGTTTGCAGTTCCCACCTTTCAAAGAAAGAGGGCGTCTCTCCTCCTGCTGGGTGTGGGCAGAGCTGGTAGCAATTTTCCCACAATGTGTAAATTAGTCAATCTCCGAGTCTGTAAACGGGGGCCTTTGAAGGGACCTTAATGAAGCACTCCATTAGGGCTTAATGACGGCCGCCTCCAGCATTACTGGACCGAGTGCCTTTTGATGTCTTGGGGCCACGGGTTGGAGGCTCAACTTATCTCAGTGCCCCGGCAGGCTTAAAAAAAAAAAAAAGGCAAAAAAGCCCCCTTAGAGAAGTTGAAAATTTTTTAATGAAAAAAGTTAGTCCTGGCCTGACTGATGTTGGCACTTCAAAGCCAGTGCGCACTAAATTGCTGTAGACTGCTTAATTCAAAAGTGCTCCCTCGCTGGTGACAGCCCAATGGTGACAAAATTCAATTGGCAACAGGAGACGGGCAAGATCAAAGGCTGGCTATTGTAACAGTTTTGTTCCATGAAGAATTGCTTATTGTCAGGAGTTTTTCAGCCTTTTTTTCCCCCCAGTCTTCTTTTCTTTCTCTCTCTCTATTTTTTTTTTTTTTTTGGCTCCAGCGCCATCTCAGTATCCTCTGGTTCAGAATCCGCGTACTAAATACTTGTAATTACATCCTTTTGATAATACATTTCAGTTTGCAGAGGCCACAGCTGCCTGTCCGTCTCTCTCGAGGTTCATGGAGCTGTGTGGTTGGTTGGACCATAAAAAAACCATTTTTGTGTTTTTGTTAGAAAAGATCTGATGAGGCACCCGGAGAGTAAATTAGAGCTGGGATCCGCTCCTCATAGTCCTGGGGGCTGTTTTAGGATTTAGTTCAGATTAAATGCCTGCTGGTGGGGGCCCTGGAGGAGCAGAGGGATAACATCAGAGAACTCGGCTCTGAGGTCCCGCTTGATTCTCCCAGTTTCTCCTAAACTCAGTTTCCTCAAGGGCAACCCTGGGGCTCATCAGAGCCCACAGAAATACTTGCCTTGTAGGGTTTAAAAGACTGGGAGAAAGTGGGTATAAAAGCACCATGTAACCTGGAAATTTCCCAGGTGGCTCAGCAGGTAAAGAATTTGCCTGCAATGAAGGAGACCTGGGTTTGATCCCTGGGTCGGGAAGATCCCCTGGAGAAGGAAATGGCAATGCACTCCAGTAGTCTTGCCTGGGAAACCCCATGGACAGAGGAGCCTGGTGGGCTACAGTCCATGGGGTGGCCAAAGAGTCAGACACGACTTCGAGACTAAATAACAACAACCTGGAAAGGCCTTCCTCCTCCTTGGTTTTGGAGGGTCTGTATTCAGTCTCCTCAGTTTACCTGCTTCTGAGGCCCCAATCACTGCCTCGGAACACAGAACCTGGAATGAGACATTCTGGTGAGCTGGAGGTCCTCTAGGTGAGGGATCACACCCTTGCTGCTCTTCTCAGCAGTATGACTCAATTGGGTCACTTAACCCCCCCAAACCTCAGTTTCCTTCTCTGTAAAATGGGACTCATCACCCCTGTGCTGCCCTGACCTGACCCAATGCTCAGACAAGCAGAAAGATGCAGAAGCAACTTCTGAACAGCCACAATGCCATCAACACCACCAAGTCATTTCACGTTACTTTCCAATAGACATAGCTGGAGGAGGCTGTTTTGAGCCGGGTCGAGTCTGAGGATGACTGGGGACCTTCAGGAAGCAGAAACGCTCCGGTTCCCTTTATTGCTTCTAATATTAGTCACCAGGAAGCCACCCCATGAAGCAAACGAGCCTCGTATCATTTCCTCGTCTTGAATTAATTAAGAAGGCCGGTATGGGGACAATTAGAGAGACCTTAGGCTGATGACATCTCCTTGCGATGGAATTTGCTTCTGCATCCACTCTGCCTCCCTTGCAATTTCCCAGATCCTGGCAGGTTTGGTTTTTTCCAGACAGGGTGTCTCAGCTATATGGTAGGACTGGATTCCTGATTCTGCCGACATGTGGGGGCACACACAGCCCTGGGGGACAATGGCTTGAGGGTCAAGTTGATGTTCGTCTATTAACGGGGAATCCTGGCTTGCTTTCTACCTTCCTTTCCACCTCCCTTCGGCCACTCGGCCACCCTTGCTGATGTTTCTGTCTGTCCTTTGTTTTGAAATTCCATGGGCAGCAAACGTTCTAAATTCCCAAACATTTTAAGCAAACATTCTAGGGTGGCACTGTCCTAAAGTCAACACTCTACAGGGCTCCACTCCCACTTTCTGAGGGTGCTGTCCAAACGTCCACAGGCCGTGTGAGGCCCCCAGTGACTCTGAGACCCGCCTGTTCCCCGTAATGACGCTCAAGTATGCATAAACCCAGCTGAGCAATTATGAATAATTAAATCAATTAGAGACAGTCTAGCACTAGGGATTATGGCCGCTTGGGTGTGGGCCTCTGTAATATTTTAACAGTAAATGCAAGAGCCCCAGAGAGGGCTGGCGGGAAGAGGGGAACAAAAGCGGGTCCGAATGCCAAGCCATGTTGCTTGGTGACCCTCCTCTGCGGAATCGGCAGCCTTCCCAAAGAAAACAATGGCAATGAAATGCCAATAAAATATTTGGGGGGCAAGTATGAAAGCTTCAAAATGAGTTAATTAAAAACGGATAAAACACGAACTGCTGAAAGTATGTTGAGTAAATTTCAGGATTGAAATTTGACAGAAGGAAAAGGTTCTTGAACACGAAGCAGAACTTTTTAAGTGGCAGGGCTAGGCGACTGGGTCATCCTTTATACCAACCTCCCTCCGTCCCCACTGTGTAGCGAAGCTCAGCGGAGCCTAGAAGGCAGTGACAGTGGTCTGTGGTTCCACAGCCCAGCTGGGGCACTTCTTTAAGGCTGTCTGAGGACTGGGGACCCAGAAACTTTTGGATGTGGGTGGCGTATGAGGTGGGTGAACTCCAAAAGGAGTATTTGCAGAGTTTTGCATAAGCCAAGCAAAATCTTGACTGCGTTCATGTTGGCGTATCACAGTTAGCCCCCCCATAAATCCCCACAAGCGACAACTGGACAGACTCATGCTGTTGTGACTCAATTCCCAGAAAGCAGCCAGGTAGTTCAGATGGAGAAAGAGTCCGGAATTGAGGACACATCCTTAAAACATCTTCTTGGGGAAATGGAACTCTTCCCGGCAGCCCAGCTGGCTTGAGAGCTGCCATCAAAGGTCCTGGCTTCCCCAGTCCCACTGCCCCAGTGACCTGGACACGGTCGGGATCTCAGGGTTTAATTGTGGACAGTCCAGGAACAATTAGGGCTATGATGGATTTGATGATATCGACAGGGACATCATCATTTTCTGTTTTCTCAGAGTCTGAGCCAAAGCATACATCTGATCTGCTTGGGCCCAGAAGAAAGATCTGAACGGAGCCCCTCACGTGACAAAGGACAAATGTGCTTTTGAGCGGTGATGTGTCCAGACTTGCCAATGAGGGCAGACATGTTGCACAGGAAAAAGTAGGAACATCAAGGGTTGTCTCCAACAGCTCAAGGCAGCTCTGTGTTCACAAGTGTGAAAAAAAGCACAGCTTCCCACACTTCATTCTTCCAAGGTCCCAGTTAATGGTTTGCATTGGCTGTTCACTCTTACACTGGTCTTTGAGACTGGCACCTCTGTGCTCTAAACAAGGCTACCGAGCTCAGAGAGGTCGAGGAACCTGCGTAAGCCTCCACGTGAAAAGGGGCAGACCAAGATTCAATTCAGATTTTTCTGAGTGGATTGCTCACACTCACAGTTCCTGCCTTCTTAGGCTTCTCGGCGTGAGTACGATGAATATTGTGCTAACAACCACAGGGATAAAGATACCCCAACGATATGCTTCCCCAAGATGAATGAGTTCAGGGCCCTCACCTGTAATTTACAGGATTGTTGCAAGGATGAGCAATCACATCCCTCTTCCCTGTTAGTCATTCAGTCACGTCTGACTCTTAACAGCCCCATGGACTGTAGCCCGCCAGGCTCCTCAGTCCATGGAATTTTCCAGGCAAGAACACTGGAGTGGGTTGCCATTCCCTTCTCCAATGCATGAAAGTGAAAAGTGAAAGTGAAGTTGCTCAATCGTGTCCGACTCTTAGCAACCTCATGGACTGAAGCCTACCAGTCTCCTCCGTCCATGGGATTTTCCAGGCAAGAGTACTAGAATGGGGTGCCATTGCCTTCTCCATAGTGACCCCATGGACTGAAGCCCACCAGGCTCCTCTGTCCATGGGATTTTCCAGGCAAGAGTACTAGAGTGGGGTGCCATTGCCTTCTCCAGGAGGTGTTCTTAGGTCTCCCAAATTGCTGGCAGATTCTTTACCATCTTCATCTACCAGGGCTTCCCTGGTGGCTCAGTCGGTAAAGCATCTGCCTGCAAAGCAGGAGACCGGGGTTCAATCCCTGGGTCAGGAAGATCCCCTGGAGAAGGAAATGGCAACCCACTCCAGTATTCTTGCCTGGAAAATTCCATGGACTGAGGAGCCTGGTAGGCTGCAGTCCATGGGGTCGCAAAGAGTCGGACATGACTGAATGACTTCACTTTTCTTTACCATCTGAGCCATGGGCTGGTTTAATCACACCCCTATGCAAACCCAATTTCCCCCAAATCCCAATGAGCTGGCTTCCTCCAAGCCTGATCCTTTGAGGGGCAGGGGGACTCTCACCATCAGGAACCCTCACAGGTCACTAGCTGTGCCCCCACCTTCAGCTCAGGCAGTCTGCTGAGACTCCGTTCCCAGTGGCCTCAAAAGGGACCCCAGCACTTTTGAGAGTCTGGTGGGGAGATCTCAGGAGCACGTCCTCTTCCTCCAGACTCTGAAAAAGCTCATCCTCTCCACCATCCACTCGGTATCTGTGTCCACAGGCTGATTCCAGTTCATCCAGCAAGTTGCACCAGCGAAGCCCTGCGTTCTCAGGGTGCCCACACAGAGGGTGCCAGCCACACAGTGAGATTCAGAACTGGGGGAAAGACCTCCTCGCTCCTGCTGTGGCGCACATAGAGGGTCCCCTGTAGTGCTGCCTTGGGCTCTACGGGCACAGGGTGAAGTGACGCCCTTTTTCTCTCTAGAAGCCATCAACTCTAGGGAGCCACTGGGTGTCTGTCCAGGGGACGGAGCTGAGTGAGGCTGCTGAGTCCCGGGCTACTCTCTTCTAGGGACCCAGGCTTTGTCGCTAGGTAGTTCTCTCCCAACTGCTGTGCCTACCTAAACAAGTAACGGACCCTAGAGTCTGCTCTTTCTCAGCAGGCTCCTTAGCTGCCCAGGCATCAACCCTGGGGCTTTCTTTGACCATTAGCCAGATGTGCCCATAAAGGTTTGCCCATCAGCAGTGGAGGCTCTGTGGGTCCACGCTGGGATCCCTCTCCACACATGTGATGCCTCAGAGGATGCCCTTGCTTCATGTGATGCATAAGGTTAGAAGGACTGATGCTGAAGCTGAAGCCCCAAGACCCCCTGATGCAAAGAGCCGACTCATTGGAAAAGACCCTGATGCTGGGAAAGATTGAAGGCAGAAGGGGGTGACAGAGGACGAGATGGTTGGATGGCATCACCACCTCAATAGACATGAATCTGAGCAAACTCTGGGAGATAGTGAAGAACAGGGGAACCTGGTGTGCTACAGTCCATGGAGTTGCAAAGAGTTGGCATGAATTAGTGACTGAAAAGCAACAACAAAATTAGTATAAAGAACAAAAGTGCTCTGTCCGCCTGAATCTGGAGTAGGAAGAGCAGATTGGCATCATCTCATTGAAACTTTCACGACAATAAGATCAGCGCACCCTTTGGAGCTGAGGGTGGAAGCAGGTCCACTGCACCCATTTTGCTCAGCAGGTGCTCGTGAAAGCCCTGGGGTAGGGTCCTGGAACCCCAGGAAGGGTCTCTCCTCGTTCTCATGGCCACTGGGAGGATGAGTGGGTTGGGCAGCAAAGCCCGAGCCGGCAAACTCCTCTGAGTGGCCTCTGCTCCCGGAGGTGGGGATGCGTCTCCTGCTGTCAGGACAGCACAGTCCCATCTTGCCAAGCCCTTCTCAACCACCAGGAGCCTCGTGATCAATTAACTCCATGGGAAACTTGGTAGAAATGGGTCCTAGATGATGGGCATGGGGAGTCGGAGGAACAAAGACCCAAATCTTTTGGATCTGCAGTTCTCTCCAGGACCCACCCTGCACCAACCCCGCACCCTGGCATTCATTCCATCCCGTGGCTCTTACAAGGCAGTTCTGTCCCTGGTTGCCGACAACTGGCCCCGGTGACAGCAACCTGATGGGAATTTGAGTTCCCCACCCCCACCCCCTTACAGCCAATCAGGTCACCACTCCGAACCTCAGCTTCCCATCCAGACAATGGGGATAACCTTCAGGTCGGCCTGACTGTCCCACGAAAACAAGGGGAGGAAAGAAATGAGACAATGGGTGATGAGTGACTTGGAAACTGTACAATGCACGTACATCAGAGACCTCACTATCTTACCAGAAATCCAGCGGAATCAGAGCATTTAAGGCCACATATCTTTATTTGGTTTCCCAGACATGATAGTGAGGAATGAGCAAATCCCAAGTGTGTGTTTTTCCAAGGATTGTCAGTTTCCAACTCGGCTTCATCCCTTGGGGGCCACAAAAGGGGAGACTCAGGGGGTAGAGCTCAGGGTTCACCAGCTTAGCTCTGCTCTCTTTTCTGCTTTACAAACGTTGAGACTTCCATACAGAAAGATGCTAACCCTCAACAGAAGTCTAAAAGCCACAAAGTGCCCCCGGCGGACTTGTGGGGAAGACAGACCCCCACAGATAACCCCAGGCAGGGCCCCAGAGGAAGAAGTCGAGCTCTTTGCTGAGTAAAAAGGAAAGACAAATCCTTTTTTTTCCCAGGATATGACAATGTCACACTGGCCTCCTGAGATTCCTGGGAGAGACATGGCTCCAGGAACAGGGGTGCGCCTGGCATCTGCTTTGCTCAAGTCTCTCCAAGCTCAATGCAGGAGACCAGGATTCAGTTCCTGGGTCAGGAAGATCCCCTGGAGAAGGAAATGGCAACCCACTCCAATATTTTTGCCTGGGAAATCCCATGGACAGAAGAGCCTGGTGGGTTAGAGTCCAAGGGGTTGCAAAGAGCTGGACACGACTGAGCGACTGAGCACTTGGGCTCACACGGTCCAAGCTCTCAGCTCTCCTGGCTCCAGACTCCCTGGGTGACTTTGATCCAGTCACTTCCCCTCTGTGAGCCTCCGTTTCCCCACCTGCATCATCAGGGGGTGGGGCTGGAGGGTTTGCGGGCACCCTGTGAGCTCCACCACACTAATCCTCTATTTGCCAAGACCCTCTCCCTGCCAGGCCCATGTCACCCTCTCTGAGCCCTGCCTCTGTCTCCAGGGGCTTCCAGCATCCCCACCTCTGGTCAAAACCCCTACAAATCCAGACTTCCCCTCCTCCCTACGAGGCCACCGTGGAAAGCAGCAAAGACGGACAGAAAGCAACGATGTTTTAATTTACTCGATTAAATCACCATGTGGACAGAGGTTCGCGAAGGAATCTGCTCTACAGAACTTTTCGTTTAATAGAATTAGTTGAAACCAGATCAGCCAAGCCCCTGTTCCTGCAGGCCATCTGCCCAGACGGGGAAACGGCTTCCCTAAATAGAACCCCATGCTGCCGGGAGCCTCTTCTAAACGGCCGGCAGGGAGCTGCCCCCTGCACCCGCCTGTCTGTTCAAATGGGTTCAAAGTCCTTCCCTTTGGGGCCAGCCAGGCCCTCAGAGCTCACGTCCACTTTCAGCTAAGACTTGGGAACTATAATCAGATTCACATTCAGTTCCACCTGCGGGGGACTCCTGCCAAAATCAGGGACTGTGCAAAGGCGATGCCAACAGAGAGCCTTTTAATTCAGAAAAGAAGGCTGTCAAGTTATTGGCCTGGACTCTTTAAGAAAATTAGATAAACTAACATTTACTCAGCATTTTAGAATCTCCCAAGAAGTTTTCCCACATGTTTTATTTAATCCTTGTGACAATCTTGCAGGAAGGTTCTTCATGGTCCTTTTGTAGACAAGGGTGAGAGAGGTTTAGTAACTCCCCCAAGGCCGCCGAGTTAGGAGTGAGGACCCGGGGACCTCTATCGCATGAGTGCTCAGTCGTGTCCAACTCTCTGCGACCCCGTGGACTTGTAGCCTGCCAGGCTCCTCTGTCCATGGGATTCTCCAGGCAAGAATACTGGAGTGGTGAGCCATGCCCTCCTCCAGGGGAGCCTCCCAACCCAGGGATCGAACTGGGGTCTCCTATATCTCTCGCATTGGCAGGTAGATTCTTTGCTGCTGAGCCACCAGGGAAGCCAAATCGAAGTAGTATAACTGCAGTGTCTCTTGCACATGGGAGAGTTTTCTGCCCTTCTGTGTACATGGGCCCAGAGCTGCTGGTTCGAATTCTACCTCTGCCCATCCTAGGTATATGACTTTGGGGAAGCTACCTGTTCTTTCTGGATCTCAGTATTGTTGTCTCTGAAATGGGAGAGGGCAGTGACCCCTCTCTCGAGGTCAAGTGAGTTGACGTAGAAAAAACTGTCTGGCACCCCAGACACACATTCGATGTTTGTAACCCAAGCTGGGAATCCCAGGTACCCACCTAAATCCTATAGGTGGCCTCCTTTTATCATGCCAGGGAGAAAGTTGCCAGCACAAAGACACTCAGGAAAGGGGACTCGCTGTTTAGAACAAGGGTTAGCAAACTCTGGCCCTCGGGTCAAATCCAACCTGTCTACTTTCGTAAATAAAGCTTTATTAAAACACAGCCATACCCACTAGTTTACATATTGTCAATACCTGTTGTGACAGAAAGCATAAGGTCCTCAAAGCCTCTAAGAGTTACTGTCTGGACAGGTGGCCCCAGTGGTAAAGAATCCACTTGCCAATGCAGGAGACACAAGAGTCACGAGACACAGGTTCAGTCTCCGGGTCAGAAAGATCCCCTGGAGGAGGGCATGGCAACCCACTCCAGTATTCCTCCCTGGAGAATCTCATGGACAGAGGAGCCTGGTGGGCTACAGTCCATAGGGTTGCAAAAAGTCCGACACAACTGAAGTGACTTAGCACTCATGCACGAACCTGTACAGAAAAAGTTTGCCAATGCCTGATTTAGAGTAAGAGGCTCATACAGACCCTCCCCCGCCCCCCACCTCCACAAAGAGGCTGAGCTCTAGTAGGGGAGGAGAGAGGAAGTTGCTTGGGGACATTCTATCCTAATTGTTAATGAGCTTGTTTAACCTCTCAGGGTCCCACTCCCTGATCCTAGAGAACAGTTTGGGTCTTACGTGTTTTAATGTAGCATTCATGTTGAAAGAGGAAATTATGAATGTGCCCTGATTAGTCGGCCTTGAGGAGTTTAAAAGGAAGGAGGTGGGGTGGGGATAAACTGCTCTGTTATCAACGGCCACTTTATAAGTCTGGGACTTCCACCGCGGGGAGTGGCTGCTGTATGGAATTGATCCACACGGAGATTTATAAGGTCAAGTTTTATGAGCCTACAGATTCTCGTGGTGTATTACCACATCCTTATTACAAGCTCATGCTGCTGTCCAGTTAAACCAACGGAGCTAATATATTACTCCTGCCTGCCTGGGCCTGAGACTTGAAGGAAACACTGCAAATAAAATACTGCCTTTGGGACTCGATCGTGTCCTGTTTTTTTCCGCACAAATGACTTGGGTTGTTTTTCGTCTCTCCCTAAACCCACAAACTGCCAGGGGGACTGTTTAGTTTGTGTGCTCAGAACAAGGCCTGGGGGGTGGCCCCGATGGGACACTCCTCCAGCTGACCCTGGTGATACCTCTCCAACGGGAGGGGACAGCCCCAGGGCCCTGCATAGACACTGCACAGGAGGGATGTCTTCACCGCTGTCATGCTAACAGGACCGTCAATTAAGGCTGGGTTGTTTGTCTCTGGGCTGTTTAAATGGGGAAGGGAAAGGCGGCAGCCTGAACCAGGACAGGCCCAGGCTGGTGTGGGCATCTATGCCCTTGGCTTCGAGCCTCTTGACCCTTGCCCTGGGGGACTCCCTGGATGGGATTCTAGGCCAGTTTTGGGGAGCAGAGGCAGGGACCATTCCAGGCAGGGGAGCTGGGGTCCTGGCCCCACCTCCATGACTAGAGCGACACGTGGAAGTGATTTCTAATCCATCTCTGTTACAGATAACACGGGATGATCTTCTGTCCAAATATGCACATTTACTTCTCTTTTCAATGAATGAACTGATCTACACACACACACACACACACACCCTTCTGGTTCTGAAGCCAAAGCAAATTCTGACGACAACTGGCTGAGGTGACCCCCTGGAGTCTGTAATGCCCACAACATGAGGTCCTGCTGTTTCCCCCTCCATTCTGCCCTGGCCACACCCCACCCCACCTCAGGTGCTGTCAGAACCCCGATCTAGAAAAATCCGAGCCTCTGGATCCATTCTAGGGGCCAGTGGCAGATGAGCGCTGGCAGGAGAGTCAGCCTTGCCGAGTTCTTGCCCCCTCGGCTTGGTGACCACAGGCTGGTCCCAGCTCCTCTCTGGAGCTCATGGCTCATTTCCGCTTCCTTACAAAAAAGGATCATTTCTAGAAAGCAATTTGGCCATCTGCATGAAGAGTCTTAGATCATTTTGATTCGGGAATTCTACTCCTAGGAATCTATCTTATGGAAATAATTAGATATTTGTATAAAGATTAGGGATCAAAGTATGTATCCTGGTGTTGTTGATGTCAGAGGGTTGGAAATAACATAAACATCCAACCACAGGGGACTGGTTAAATAAACGTAGAGTCATCTAGTCAATGGAATGCTAAGCAGTCATTAAATATTTATCTTTGTCATGAATTTGTAATGACATGAGAAAAGCGGGCTGTAATGCTTGTGGATAAAGCAGGATACAAGGGGCATCTAAACCCTGGCCCCTGCAAAGCTGGAGAAGATGCAGGCGCTGGGGACCAGCTCCCAGAAATTAAGGCTCCTCCCTCTCCCCTATCAGAGCCACAAGGGCAGCTGCAGACCCACCTGGAGACCGAGTCCAGTCCCACCCTAGGGTGTCAGGCATGACTTTGCATCTCCCTACATGGGCTCCCTGCAGGCCATGAAGCCAACGGGTGCCCAGGGCTCCCAAAGCACCTTCACAGACCTGTCATTGGTCACAGGGTGCTACGGAGTACCTGAAGAGAGGTATTGTCCATGCCCAGGTACTTGACACAGAGAGGCTTTGTGACTGGCCCAAGGTCACACAGAAAGTTGGTGCTACCTGGATGTGAACCCAGGCAGGTCCACCTCTCCAAGTCCAGGGTCCATTCACAGTGAAGTCCCCCTCTCTGAGCCTGCTGCTGGGCACTGAACATGTAACACCCCCCTGGATGCGCTGTACTTACGGCTGATCTTTGACTCAGCAGAGGATGAGGTGAAGTAAGGTAGGGGAGGCTGGAGAAGCGGGGTGTTGGGGTGGCGGCAGGGAGCTAACACGTATCAGTCTTCCCACTGTCAGGCACTGGAGTAGACACTATGTAGGTGACAGAATAAACACGCGGCACTAGCTGCTTACCTTGCAAGTGAAAGTCGCTCACCCATGCCCCACTCTTTGGGACCCCATGGACTATACAGTCCATGGAATTCTCCAGGCCAGAATTCTCCAGGACTGGGTAGCCCGTTCCCTTCTCCAGGGGATCTTCCCAACCCAGGGATTGAACCCAGGCCTCCCACACTGCAGGCGGATTTTTTAACCAGCTGAGCCACCAGGGAATTCTTCTAAAATCACCACTACCTCCTACACGGCAGGTACTATTATTAACCTCACTTACAGGTGGAGACACTGAGAGAGCATTCCTTGCCCAAGGTTATGGACTAGCAGGTGGCAGAGCTGAGACTCAAACAGAAGCAGACAGGCTCCCGAGCCCAGCTGAAACTCTCCCATCTAGACCCACAGCAAGGGGGCCCTGCGATTCACTCTCTCTCTGCCTTAGATCCCACTGGATCTGCCGGAGTAAAAGACTAATCCTCAATCCTAAAGCCGCAGTCTGTCAGAGCCCTGATGGCTCTCCAAGCAGCCCTTTCACGCCGTGACTTGATGTCTCTGCATCCTCAACTGCGGGTGTCCAGTGTAGGGGGCTGAGAAAGAACAAGAAAGCATGGGAAAGGTCATACCTGGGGAAGAGGCGTGGTGGGAGGCGCGGCCGCTTCCTCTCTCGCTCCATTGGCCAGTATCAGTCACGCGGCCCTGAGATCTCCCGAGGCTGGGAAGGCAGAGTTGGGTAGGGAGGGCTAGGTAAACTCCCCAAGGAGAAGTGAGGTGTTGGTAATGACTTTCATGGTCTGCCTTTCTGGACACCAAGTATTCTGTAAACGGCTCGTCTCAGAGCCAACTTTCCTGCTCCCCTATAAGAGAGAACTTCAGACCTCACAGGGCCCAGATTGGAGTTTGGGCCCAGAATGGGGTTCAGGGGACCCACATTCCTACCCCAAAGCCCCCCACCCCTCCCCCCATCACACCTGGAAGGCTCTAGAGGCCCTGAGGCTCCCTGACCTAGTCCCTCGTCCTTGGTGGTTGAGAAAGTTGCCAATTTGAAGAAACGGGCAGCAAGCCAGGGTGACCCTTAGGCAGGGCCTGGTCTGGGTCTGGGTGATGATAACCCCTGCCTGCCCCCTTACTCTCTGTGCCTGGTTGTCCTTCCCCACTTCAGCCCTCCCCAGGCAAAGGCAGGACAGGCTTGATGTCCCAGCTCCACTGAGCTAAGCTGGGTGAGACCCTTTTTTGAAAATCTATGGGAAAAATTTTTTCTCAGTTATCTGTCAGGAGTAGCAAAGCCATTGTGTGAGCCAGTGTCCTGTATCTTATGGACCTTGTGCGTCTTGCACCTGATAGGAAACATAGTCACCCTAGAAGTTCAGCTGTGTAAATGCTCACCACCTACGGCACCCTCTGCAGTCTGAACTTAGCTTGGCTCCACCTTACTTTCCTATTGCACCCAAATGTCCTCATTTCCCCCCTTTCTTATTGCATTAAATGTTTCCCCTTACAATGTCTCAAGTCCTCTTCAATGTGAAGAAGTATAATATACATAAGTCCATTAAACCCTCCTGCCCCAACATTCTGCTTCCTGTCCCCTTCCCACTCCTGTTCCTAAGGATTGCTCTAAGGAATATCCTAATGAGACACTTTAGTTTTTAAACAGTCAACACTGAGCCAGACATCCAGAGAGATGGAGAATGCAGAGAACCACAATGCACAGACACCACCATCGCCAGAGTCCACATGGTCATCCCAAGTGTTTCTTAACTTTTTTTTTTTAATCTCAGCCTTAAAATGACATCAAGAGCTCTGGAGAAATTCCAGGCACTGTCTAGTTTTCCTTCTGCCCTTCTATTGTGTTATGGCCTTGTTAAGAGAAGATGATCATGTCTGATGCCAAAAATGGCTCCATCCCAGTGTTTCCAATGGCTCTGCCAGCCCTGCCCTTCCCCAAACAGCCTCAGAGGCTGGAGGGAACATGGCCTGGGGCTCTTGGATGCCTCATACAGAGCTCAGCTAGGACTCGAGAACACACAGCCGTCATCATAGGTTGCAAGGAAGCATGGCTCAGAGAAGTGGGTGTTTCCCTCATTGACCGCTTCAGGAGCATCTGAGAAACCGATCTTGAACGTGCCCATGCTTCCTTCTCACTGACAGTCATGTTGCTGTTGCTGTTCAGTCACTCAGTCGTGTCCAACTCTTTTCGACCCCATGGACTGCAGCATGCCAGGCTTCCCTGTTTTTCACCACCTCCTAGAGTTTTCTCAAACTCATGTCCATTGAGTCAGTGATGCCATCCAACCATCTCATCCTCTGCCATCCCCTTCTCCTCCTGCCCTTAATCTTTCCCAGCATCAGGGTCTTTTCCAGTGGGTCAACTCTTCACATCAGGTGGCCGAAGTATTGGAGATTCAGCATCAGTCCTTCCAGTGAAGATTTAGGCCTGCTTTCCTTTAGGATTGACTGGTTTGGTCTCCTTGCTGTCCAAAGGACTCTCAAGAGGCTTCTCCAGCACCACAGTGCAACAGCATCAGTTCTTTGGCGCTCAGCCTTCTTTATGGTCCAACTCTCACATCTGTCCGTGACTACTGGAAAAACCATGGCTTTGATATATTGACCTTTGTCAGCAAAGTGATGTCTCTGCTTTTGAACATGCTATCTAGGTTTGGTTATAGTTTTTCTTCCAAGGAGCAAGTGTCTTTTAATTTCATGACTGCAGTCATGGTCTGCAATAATTTTGGAGCCCCCCAAAAGAAACTCTGTCACTGTTTCCACTTTTCCACCATCTATTTGCCATGAAGTGATGGAGCCAGATGCCATGATCTTAATTTTTTGAATGTTGAGTTTAAAGTCAGTTTTTTCATTCTCTTCTTTCACCCTCATCAAGTTTCTCTTCTTTTTCTGCCATTAAAGTGATATCATCTGCATATCTGAGGTTGCTGATGTTTCTCCTGGCAGTCTTCGTTCCAGCTTGTGATTCATCCAGTCTGAAGATCCATTCATCTTCATGATGTACTCTGCATAGAAGTTAAATAAACAGGGTGACAGTATACAGCCTTGTCGTACTCCTTTCCCAATTTGGAGCTAGTTCATTGTTCCATATCTGGTTTTAACTGTTGCTTCTTGACCTGCATACAGGTTTCTCAGGAGACATGTAAGGGGTCTGCTCTTCCTACCTCTTTAAGAATTTTCCGCAGTTTGTTGTAATCCACATAGTCAAAGGCTTTAGCATAGTCAATGAAGCAGAAGTAAATGTTTTCTTGGAATTCCCTTGCTTTTTCTATGATCCAATGGATGTTGGCAATCTGATCTCTGGTTCCTCTGCCTTTTCTATATCCAGCTTGAACATCTGGAAGTTCTCAGTTTGCCTGCTACAGAAGCCTAGCTTGAAGGATTTTGAAAATAATCTTGCTAGCGTGTGAAATGAATGCAACTGTATGGTAGTTTGAGCATTCTTTGGCATTGCCTTTCTTTGGGATAGGAATAAAAACTGACCTTTTCCGGTCCTGTAGCCACTGCTGAGTTTTTCAAATTTGCTGACATATTGAGTGCGGCACTTTAACACATTATCTTTTAGGATTTTAAAAGCTGCAATTCCATCATCTCTGCTAGTTTTATTCATAGTAATGCTTCCTAAGGCCGACTTGACTTCATACTCCAGTATGTCTGGCTCTAGGTGAGTGAGCACACCATCGTGGTTATTTGGGTCATTAAGAGCTTTTTCATATAGTTCTTCTGTATATGCTTGCCACCTCTTCTTAATATCTTCTGCTTCTGTTAGGTCTACACCATTTCTGTCCTTTATCACGCTCATCTTTGCATGAAATGTTCCCTTGATAGCTCCAATTTTCTAGATCTCTTGTCTTTCCCATCTGTTGTTTTCCTCAGTTTCTTGGATCACTGAGGAAGCCTTTCTTATCTCTCCTTGCTATTCTCTGGAACTGCGCATTCAGTTGGGTGTATCTTTCCTGTTCTCCTTTGCCTTTTGCTTCTCTTCTTTTCTCAGCTATTTGTAAGGCCTCCTCAGACAAGCACCTTTCTTTGGGATTGTTTTGTCACTGCCTCTTGTACAATGTTACGAACATCTGCCCATAGTTTTCAGGCACTGTTCACCAAATCTAATCCCTTGAATCTATTTGTCACCTCCACTGTATAGTCATAAGTGATTTGGTTTAGGTCATACATGAATGGATTAGTGGTTTCCCTACTTTCTTCAAGTTAAGTCTGAATTTTGCAATAAGGAGCTCATGATCTGAGCCATAGTCAGCTCCCTGTCTTGTTTTTACTGACTGTATAGAGCTTCTCCATCTTTGGCTGCAAAGAATACAATCAATCTGACTGGTATTTGCCATCTGGTGATGTCCATGTGTAGAGTTGTCTCTTGTGTTATTGGAAGAGGGTGTTTGCAATGACCAGTGTGTTCTTCTTGGAAAAACTATTAACCTTTGCCCTGCTTCATTTTGTACTCCGAGGCCAAACTTGCCTGTGACTCCAGGTATCTCTTAACTTCCTCCTTTTGCATTCCCATCCCCTAAGATGGAAAAGAGACCATATTGTGTGTGTGTGTGTGTTAGTTCTGGAAAGTCTTGTAGGTAGGTCTTCATGGAACCATTCAACATCAGCTTCTTTGACATTAATAGTTGGGGCACAGACCTGGATTACTGTGATGTTTAATGGTTTGCCTTGGAAACAACACTCATGGGATTAGTATAAATTAGAGGAGGCCTATCAGCTACCCTTCCATCCATCAGAATGGAGATGCGCATGGAACTGGGTCAATTCCTACTTGAGGTATGGACTTGGTGACCGAAGGACAAGCAGAGTCTCATGAGAAATGGGGCCAGAAGGCAAGAGCTTAGAATTGAAGCTGTCTTACCCACTGAGTCACAGGCTGGAGTATGGGGACCTCACTTCTACAGGGTGGGAGACCCAGGGGATCTTCCTTCTGGAGACATGAAGTGCATGATGAATTCACTATGCCCTAGAATGGGCATCCTCAGAGAGCAAGAGCCACAGAGAGAGAGAAAAGGTGGCACCTGCTTCATTTGACTATGAAAATCCCATACATTAGTCTTGGGCCTGATGGTGTTGGGTTATGACCAGGCATATGCTACAGAGGAGCTGCTAAGGAGTACTGACCTGTAGAAGAGAGAGAATAGAAAAAGCTCCTTTTATCCTGACCCCCTAAGACCCTGCAGAGTTGGTTGAAGTTTCCTCCTCTGATGAGCCACGGCAGGACTTGGAAAGGGGCTCATGGTAGAGGGTTGTACCAATGGCCCTGACTTACAGCCCTTCCCATCTCCTTTTCTGGGGCACTTTGCCATCCCTTTTGCTGAAAGGGGCTACAGGCACATCTTGTTTTATTGTGCTTCACAGATACTGAATTTTTACAAATTGCAGGTCTGTGACAACCCTGTGTCAAGCAAGTCTATTGGAACCATTTTTCCAAAAGTGTTTGCTCACTTTGTGAATCTGTGCCATGTTTTGGTGATTCTTGCAATATTTTAAACTCTCTTAAGCAAAAAAATTATGACTTATTAGGACTTCCCTGGTGGTCCAGTAGCTAAGACTCTGTGCTTCCAATGCAGGGGGCCCAGGTTTGATCTCTGGTCAGGGAACTAGATCCCACGTGCCACAACTCAAGAGTTCACATGCTCAATCTAGAAGGCCCATGTGCTGCAGCTAAGACAAGGTGCAGTCAAATAAACACATAAATATTTAAAAAAAAAAAAAAAGGATTATGACTTGCTATAGCTCAGATGAAGGTTATCATTTTTTAGCAATAAAGTATTTTTAAATTAAAACTCCAATATTTTGGCCATCAGATGCAAAGAGCTGACTCATTGGAAAATACTTTGATACTGGGAAAGATTGAAAGCAAAAGGAGAAGGAGGCAGCGGAGGGTGAGATGGCTAGGTAGCATCGCCAACTCAATAGACATGAATCTGAGCAAACTCCAGGACATAGTGAAGGACAGGGGAGCCTGGCATGCTGCAGTCCATGGGATTGCAAAGAGTTGTACTGGACTTAGCAACTGAACAAAAACAAAGAAAAATCGTCTTAGACATAATGTTATTGCATACATAAAAGATTAAAGTATAGTATAAACATAACTTTTATATGCACTGGAAAGCCAAAACATTCAAATGACTCATTTTATTGTGATATTTGCTTTATTGCAGTGGTCTGGAACTGAACACCCAGAACCCCTGAGATCTGCCTGTGTCTCTTTATTCATCCACTGGACATGCTTTAGCCAAAAGGGTGTGAGGGAACATGATGCATGCAGAAACTTGAGAAGGTGCAGATGTGTTTCCTTTCTGTTCTTGCTCCTCTGCTGTGGCTGTGAGAGCCTGCCAGGGCTGGCCTGCTGAAGGAGACATGTGGGGTAGCCCCAGTCCCCTGACTGTCCCAGCTGAGGTGCCTCCAGATCAGTCAACCTGCCACCAACTGCCAGAAATGAAAGAGACACCAACCGAGCTCAAAAGAATCGCCCTGCTGAGCCCAGCCAGAATCAGTCATGGACGAGATGCTTACTTGTTCGAGCCACCGAGTGTGAGAGTGATTGGTGAAGCTCCATTATCATGGCAATAAATAACAGTCTCCATTTGCACGAGCTTGTCTGAGCTGGGCAGGACCCTAGAAAATCTCACCTGGTGATTTTAAAGCTGCTTTTTGTTTTTAAGGACCATTGCAGATACATGTTTCATATTTCAATGTTTTAACACAGTTGTTAACTGCTTTAGAAAATGAATAAAAAAAAAATAACATTGACTCACATAGATGGAGAACAGATTTTAACACACTGGAGGCCACCACAAATGTGTTATAACTTGGACTGCCAGGTTAACTAGATTTTGTTCAGACCTAAGAAAAAACAACCCTCCTTTTCCCCTCTGTGTAACTAATTAGTTACCTGAGACCACTAGACAGATGTGCCATCATTTGCCACTCTTTAGCTCTGTGAGTCGGAGAAGGCAATGGCACCCCACTCCAATACTCTTGCCTGGAAAATCCCATGGATGGAGGAGCCTGGTGGGCTACAGTCCATGGGGTCGCGAGAGAGTCGGACACAACTGAGTGACTTCACTTTCACTTTTCACTTTTATGCATTGGAGAAGGAAATGGCAACCCACTCCAGTGTTCTTGCCTGGAGAATCCCAGGGACGGCAGGGCCTGGTGGGCTGCCGTCTATGGGGTCACACAGAGTCGGACACGACTGATACAACTTAGCAGCAGCAGCTCTGTGAGTGAGAATTCCTTTCAAAACTGTAAATTCCAAATAGACTCCAGAAATCAGAAATAAATTCACTTCAGCAGCAAAGAAAGCAAGTCTCAGAACACCTTCTTTTAATTGTTTATATTCAAAACTTCACTGGCTCAAAGTAAACATTACCATGGATTAATGAAATGCCACTGATGTCATGTTTTGTTTTGTTTTGTTTTCCCAGAAATCTGTATATGAATCATCGGGCAGGAATGGCCAGACCTGGACCTCACATCTCTGAGCAGCCATTGGCTGGAAGGAAGGGGTGTGGCTGTGAGATGGATGCTGCTGCAGATCTCAAAGGGGCAGCAGGTGGAGGCTGTGGTCACCTTCACTCCTTTAGGTCAATTTCCTCATGAAGAAAGATCAGAGCAGCAGCTGCAACTCTGGAGACATGCTTCCATTCAGGACGAACCCCTTTGCTCTCTCCTGGGGGTATAACCCTGAGACTGGAGTCTGAGAATCAAATTCAGAAAGGAGCTGGCGGGGGTGAGGGGGATGGGGGAATCAGATACCTTGAACATCAGTGCTATTAAGAACTCAAGGCATTTGTTCATTCATTCATCAGCCAGTATTTTTAAGAAAGGCACTACTCTGTGCCAGGCACTGGGACCTGAGCACCAGAATTCAAGTCTGGCCTGGTCTTTGTGGAGCTGCACTCTAGCAGAGCAGAAGGGTAGTGCAGGGCAGTGGAAGTATGGCAGCCCACTCCAGTATTCTTTTTTTTTTTTCCACTCTAGTATTCTTGCCTAGAGGATTCCATGGACAGAGGAGCCTAGCGGGCTATAGTCCATGGGATCACAAAGGGTCAGACACAACTGAGTGACCAACACTTTCACATTTAACAGGCATAAAATCACATCTAGTAAAATGCCTGATGCTTCAGAGACACTCGAAATATAGCAGTTCCCTTCCTCCTTCCCTGCCAAGTTTGTTTGTTTGTTTTTAGCTTGTAAATACCCAGTAAATTATACGTCATTTACTAATGTTTACCCCTACTCTACTCCTACTTTGTCTCTGATTTTTACCTCTCCCTTTACCCATGCAGTAATAATCCCTGCTCTATTAGTTCCTTAGGGCTGCTTGGGCTTCCCTGGTGGCTCAGAGGTTAAAGCGTCTGCCTGGAATGCAGGAGACCCGGGTTTGATCCCTGGGTCGGGAAGATCCCCTGGAGAAGGAAATGGCAACCCACTCCAGTACTCTTGCCTGGAGAATCCCCTGGACAGAGGAGCCTGGCAGGCTACAGTCCACGGGGTTGCAAAGAATCGGACACAACTGAGCGACTTCATTTTCACTTTCAGGGCTGCTGTATATACATTAGGGAGGTTTAAAGCAAATGAAATTTATCCTCTCAGTTCTGGAGGCTGAGGAATCAAGGGGTCAGCAGGGCCATGCTTCTTCCAAAGTTTCCAGGGGAAACTACTTGTCTCTTTCAGGTTCTGGTGGCTCCAGGTGTCCTTAGGTTGTGGGCTCATTACTCCAATCTCTGCTCCATCTTCACTTGGCCATATCCCTCTGTGTCTCTGTGTCTTCACAGGACCTTCTTATAAGGACACCAGTCATTGGATTTAAGGCCCACCCTAATTCAGTGTGTTGTTGTTGTTCAGTCGCTAAGTCTTGTCCTATTCTTTGTAACCCCATGGACTGCTTCATGCCAGCTCCTCTGTCCTCCATTATCTCCTGGAGTTTGCTCAAATTTATATCCACTGAGTCAGGGATGCTATCTAACCATCTTGCCCTCTGCCACTGCCTTCTCCTTTTGCCTTCAATCTTTCCAGCATCAGGGTCTTTTCCAATGAGTCAGCTCTTTTATATCATTTGGCTAAAGTATTGGAGTTTCAGCTTTGGCATCAGCCCTGCCAATGAATATTCAGAGTTGATTTCCTTTAGGATTGACTGGTTTGATCTCCTTGAAGTCCAGTGTGATCTCCCTTTAACTATATCTACAAAAGCCCTATTTCCAAATGAGGTCATATTCTGATGTTCCTAGCCGACATGAATTTTGAGAGGACATCATTCAACCCAGTGCAGTGCCTCACAAGTATTAAGTGCATCTGAAGTGCCAAGGCTGTGCTGAGAGCTCAGCAGATTTTAGCCACATCAACTGTGCAGAGCACTTAGAACAGAGCCTGGACACAGAAAGTATTCACATTCTTATCACCGTTACTCATCCTCATTACCAATCTCTAAGGCAGGACTAGGAGCATCCCACTGGTTATAAAGTGAGACTATTATTTTATATCTACATCCCTAATTTACAGATGTAGAAACTAAAACACAGAGAGGTCAAATTACTTGGTCAAATTACCAGGGCCACACAGCCCTTTGGGATGGAGGCAGCACTCAGGCTCACGCAATCTGGTGCCAAATTGCCCCTAAACACCATTCACACCAAGTCATGGGGATAAGGTGGGCATCCTCCCCAAAGAGTTTCCTTGTTGTTGTTGTTTAGTCATTCAGTTGTGTCTAGCTCTTCGTAATCCCATGGACTGAAACATGCCAGGCTACCTTGTCCTTTACCATCTCCCAGGGCTTGCTCAAACTCATGTCCATTGAGTCACTGATGCCATCCAGCCATCTCATCCTCTGTTGTCCCCTTCTCCTCCTGCCTTCAATCTTTCCCACCATCAGGGTCTTTTCCAGTGAGTTGGCTCTTGACATCAGGTGGCCAAAGTATTGGAGTTTCAGCTTCACCATCAGTTCTTCCAATGAATACTCAGAAATGATTTCCTTTAGGATGGACTGGTTGGATCTCCTTGCAGTCCAAGGGACTCTCAAGAGTCTTTTCCAACACCACAGTTCAAAAGCATCAATCTTTGGCACTCAGCCTGCTTTATGGTCCAACTCTCACATCCACACATGACTATTGGAAGTCCATTGTAATTCTTGATTATCAGCTGCAACTGCTCTCCCATTTCAGAGACGAGAAAGTTGAGGCATAGAGAAGCCAAGTGACTTGTGACTGCGGTGCTGTGACTCCTCCACCTCTCAGTCTCCACCTCTCAGTCTCCTGTGGGGGGTCGGGGGGGGGGTCTTTGTTTATTCAACACAAGCTGAATGACAATTTGTGCTCCCTTCGACGTTCCAGGCCTAGGATCTATCATGGGCTCTGTAGCTGCAGTCGCTGAAATCTGTTTTGTATTTAATGTGGCAAATTATGCCAAGTACACCAACCCAGAGCTGTTTAAAATTCCTCTGGGCCTTGAGGACAGCACTTCAGAAAAACATTTGCTTTGCTGTTTTCCCTGCTGTGGTCCTTCTAGCCCTTGGTGTGCCCAGAGCAGACCTGTGCCCCTGGGGAAGGCCCCACGGGAGCCTGGGATGCAGAGGAAAGCCTTCCTCCTGCCTTCTCTCTTTGCCTCTCTTCATTTTCTAGAGGCCTCTGTGGGAGTTTAGTCCATAACATGAACCTAGACTTGGCCCTGATCTAACCCATTTACAGCCAAGGGAAAAAAAACTCCCCATTTTTCATACAAAATGTTTTACACAGGACTTCACTCCAGGTCCTCAGTGACAAAGCCATGCTCCAAACCATTGAAGGTCAGTTGTGGGCTACCCCGGGGCTGTGACCTCCCCTCAGATTCCAGGGCCACGGATAGAGCAGGTTCAAGATGCCTCTTCTCCGAGAACAGGAATCCAGGGGCCAGGAGGTAGGAATAAGTGGAGAACTTCCAGAGACCCAGCTAAAGATTACAGACTCAAGGGCCCACAGGGGTTTGGCAGGAAACATAAGTGGGCAAAGTGGGGTCAGCGGGAGGCAGTAGGGAGTGGTGGGGACTGTGGCACAATGTAGGGACTGTGATCCGTCTCCAGGGCAACTGTCCTCAGCTCTGGCTGAGAGTCCCTGGGCAAGAATAAGCCTGTGCTCCCAGATCTTCTAACTGGTCAACAGAAGTAACACTCTGAACTTTTTGGTGAACCAATTTTTTCTAGGCTTTCTCTTAAAATTCTTCAATTTTTCAATGTTGGTGATTCATTCAGACTTTTTGAAAAATACTGTCTGGCTTGACCAAACACATGTTTGGGCTGTCTTACAGGCTTTGGGTCAGCACTTTGAGACCAGTTGAAGAGACACTGATACCATGGCTTCTTGTTAGTTTCAATCTCTCAGGAGCAGGTGGTCCTTGGCAAAGTCATACATCCAATGTGGAACCCCATCCTCTCAGTCTTGGAGATGCTTGGGTATCTTCTTGTCCACATTCCTTCCCTTGACAACTTTGTTCCATCTCAGGCTTTAAATGAGCTTCCCAGGTGGCACGAGTGGTAAAGAACCCACCTGCCAATGGAAGAGATATAAAAGACATGAGTTCAATCCCTGGATTGGGAAGACCCCCTGGAGGAGGGCATGGTAACCCACTCCGGTATTCTTACCTGGAGAATCCCCTGGACAGAGGAGCCTGGAGTGCTACAGTCCATGGGGTCGTAAAGAGTCTGACATGACTGAAGTGACTTAGCACACACACACATGCTTTAAATACCAGCAGATGTCCCCTAAACTGGTGTTTCCAGGCTTTTCCTCTCCTCTGAGGCCCAGGATCAAATGTCCAACTTCTGCTTGACACCTTTATTGGGATGTCTAATAGCTCCCTCAAATTTAATATGTCCTTAACCCAACCATGCAGGTTGTCCACCCCCTCAAACCTATTTTTCCTGCCGTTTTCCCCATCTCGGTACTAAGTGTGTCCTAAAACATCTGGCTGAGCTCAGCCTAGCTCAGCCAACTCCAGTCACCCTGTAGATGAATGATGACTACTTGAAGTCACTAAGCTTCTGGGGCAATTTGTTACACAGCAATAGCTGGCTGATACAGTGGTAGCATCTCTTCTTCCACTGTAATCATTTTTCTTGCCCCCATGCTCAACTTGTGAGGGGCATATTGTTCAAACAAGGCAAAAACAAGGGAAGCGCTGTTGACAAGCACCCAGCAGCAGGGAACCACTCATACTAAGAAGAATCTGGAAGTCCTCCGGGATCAACATCATCTGAAATACACTCTCCTTATTTGGAATGTAACTAGAGACTTTTCCCATTCATCATTTTATTTAGGAGAAATGTTGCGTTGAGTTATTTGAATGTAAATATCATTTTTCCTTATATAAACACTGACAAAAAATAAAATACTATGAGACACAGATAGTATATAAAATTTGGGCATTAAAAAAAAGAGAAACATCTTCTCGGGAAAACATTAACTGGGGTGGGATTCTGGGGAGGGGTGTCTATATTTCTTCAATTCTAAGACCAATGATAGATACCACTGAATTAGTAACAACTTTCCTTCTGAGAAAAAAAGTAAAACGTTCCATGTACATTTAGATTTTGGCATCTCAAATGCAGAAGAGTTAAACAGACACAACAAGACCCTAGATTTGAGGACACACAAGTGCTCCCAGACATGCACATGCCCAGGGACACAGCAGCTGTCCCCCTTGAAATTCCCAGCTGATGCTGATGACAGAGTCTGGTCAGAGCAAGTGTGTCCTCCCAAAGCGCCTCAGATCACTTTAATTGAGACGACAAAGCTTGGTGCGGCCACTTCACTTTGATCTATATCAAATCCTAAATGGAAACGCATCTGAGCTTCCTGCCAAATATTCCCCTGAACTTGGGGCTGGGGGCTGGATTCTGCCCCTGTGTGCCTCATCCCACTGGTTCTGCCACAGAAGGATGCACAGGAATGCTGTCTGTGAGCTGGGCTTGGAGAGGCCTCCGGGAGGTTCTCCTGACACCCAAATATCTCCCTCACTGCCAGTCACGCTGTCTGAAATTCTACTATTAAATTGTTGGATTTTATTTTTTTTCCTTTTTAATGCAGAAGCCGCCTTAGAAATTATTTGTGTCCGTCAAGGTTTAACCCGGAAGGTAGAAGCCACTTTCAGACATTTTAAGGCAGCAAGGTAGCACAGAGAATAGCGATAGCAGGAACCACCAGCACCCCTGGATGGGGACAAAGTAGAGGTGCCAATGGAGCTGTGGTCGGGGCCACCCGATGGAGCCAGGGCCACAGGGGGCTGGAGCGGACGGGGTGAAAGCTGAGTCATGCAGGAGGCAAGGCTGCTTCTGGACATTCTGAGAGGCACGGGAATGGGAAGTCCCCGGCCCCACCTCCCCTTCCTGATCTGCCCTCAGGCCTTTCTCCAGAACCTTCCATTCATTAAACCCAGCCCGTGTTCCATTTTATGGACAGACCAGTTTTTTATGCATTCACCTACTATACAGTGGAAGTGAGAAATAGATTTAAGGAACTAGATCTGATAGACAGCGTGCCTGATGAACTGTGGACGGAGGTTCGTGACATTGTACAGGAGACAGGAATCATGACCATCCCCAAGAAATGCAAAAAAGCAAAATGGATGTCTGAGGAGGCCTTACATACAAATAGCTGTGAAAAGAAGGGAAGCGAAAAGCAAAGGAGAAAAGGAAAGATATACCCATTTGAATGCAGAATTCCAAAGAACAGCAAGGAGAGATAAGAAAGCCTTCCTCAACAATCAATGCAAGGAAATAGAGGAAAACAATAGAATGGGAAAGACTAGAGATCTCTTCAAGAAAATTAGAGATACCAAGGGAACATTTCATGCAAAGATGGGCTCAATAAAGGACAGAAAAAAAATAAATAAAGGACAGAAATGGTAGGGACATGACAGAAGCAGAAGATATTAAGAAGAGGTGGCAAGAATACAGAGAAGAACTGTACAAAAAAGATCTTCATGACCCAGATAATCACGAAGGTGTGATCACTCACACTCACCTAGAGCCAGACATCCTGGAATGTGAAGTCAGGTGGGCCTTGGAAAGCATCACTACAAACAAAGCTAGTGGAGGTGATGGGATTCCAGTTGAGCTATTTCAAATCCTAAAGGATGATGCTGTGAAAGTGCCATACTCAATATGCCAGCACATTTGGAAAACTCAGCAGTGGCCACAGGACTGGAAAAGGTCAGTTTTCATTCCAACCGCAAAGAATGGCAATGTCAAAGAATGCTCAAACAACCGCACAATTGCACTCATCTCATGGTGGGCTGCCGTCTATGGGGTCACACGGAGTCGGACATGACTGAAGAGACTTAGCAGTAGCAGTAGCACATGCTAGTAAAGTAATGCTCAAAATTCTCCAAGCCAGGCTTCAGCAATATGTGAACCGTGAACTTCCAGATGTTCAAGCTGGTTTTAGAAAAGACAGAGGAACCAGAGATCAAGTTGCCAACATCCACTGGATCATGGAAAAAGCAAGAGAATTCCAGAAAAACATCTATTTCTGCTTTATTGACTATGCCAAAGCCTTTGACTGTGTGGATCACAATAAACTGTGGACATTTCTTCAAGAGATGGGAATACCAGACCACCTGACCTGCCTCTTGAGAAACCTGTATGCAGGTCAGGAAGCAACAGTTAGAACTGGACATGGAACAACAGACTGGTTCCAAATAGGAAAAGGACTACATCAAGGCTGTATATTGTCACCCTGCTTATTTAACTTCTATGCAGAGCACATCATGAGAAACGATGGGCTAGAGGAAGCACAAGTTGGAATCAAGATTGCTGGGAGAAATATCAATAACCTCAGATATGCAGATGACACCACACTTATGGCAGAAAGTGAAGAACTAAAGAGCCTCTTGATGAAAGTGAAAGAGGAGCGTGAAAAAGTTGGCTTAAAGCTCAACATTCAGAAAACTAAGATCATGGCATCCGGTCCCATCACTTCATGGCAAATAGATGGGGAAACAGTGGAAACAGTGTCAGACTTTATTTTTCTGGGCTCCAAAATCACTGCAGATGGTGATTTCAGCCATGAAATTAAAAGACACTTACTCCTTGGAAGGAAAGTTATGACCAACCTAGACAGCATATTGAAAAGCAGAGATATTACTTTGTCAACAAAGGTTCGTCTAGTCAAGGATATGGTTTTTCCAGTGGTCATGTATGGATGTGAGAGTTGGACTATAAAGAAAGCTGAGCACCAAAGAATTGATGCTTTTGAACTGTGGTGTTGGAGAAGACTCTTGTGAGTCCCTTGGACTGCAAGGAGATCCAACCAGTCCATCCTAAAGGAAATTAGTCCTGAATATTCATTGGAAGGACTGATGTTGAAGCTGAAACTCCAGTATTTGGCCACTTGATGGGAAGAGCTGACTCATTTGAAAAGACCCTGATGCTGGGAAAGATTGAGGGCAGGAGGAGAAGGAGATGACAGAGGATGAGATGGTTGGATGGCATCACCATCTCAATGGACATGGGTTTGGGTGGACTCTGGGAGTTGGTGATGGACAGGGAGGCCTGGCGTGCTGCGGTTCATAGGGTCTCAAAGAGTCAGACACGACTGAGCGACTGAAATGAAATGAACTGAACTGAACTGAAATGATAGACGTTTAAGTTGTTTCAGTTTCTTACTACTACAGACAAAGCTGCTGTGAATATTTGTGCACAAGTATTTGTCTGGACATGCGCCTTCATCCCTCTTAGGTAAATAGCTACAAGCAGGAGTATATAATATGGTAGCTATGTGTTTAAATTTTCAAGAAATTGTCAAAGTCTTTTCCAGAACTTTACCTTTTAGCCTTCCCACCAGCAATGTATGAGAGCACCAGCTGCTTTACGTCCTCATCAGCACTTAGTATTGTCTGTCTTTTTAATTTTAGCCATTTTAGTGCATGTGAATTAGTATCTCATTAGACTTAAATGTGCCCTTCTTTGATCATTAAGAACGGGAACCATCTTTTAATACACTTATTTTCCATAAGTCTCTTCTTTGATGAAATGTCTGTTTAAATATTTTGCTTAATTTTTAGAATTTTCTTTTATCAAATTTGGAGTTTTTTTTAAAATATATTCTAGATACCAGATCCTTATCAATATGTGATTTACAACTATCTTCTTTTCAGTCTATGGCTTGTCTTTTTAATCCCTAAACAGGGATTAAAACATCTTTTAAACAGGGATTTAAAAACATGTTTTGAAAAACATAAGTTGTTAATTTCAATAAAGTATAATTCATCAATTTGTTCTTTTTAGGTACTGTGCTTATGGTGTTGTACCTAAGGTCTTTGTCTAAATCAAGGCCATGAATATTTCTATGATGTTTTGGTTTTAGGCTTTCCATTTAAGTCTATTATCTCTTTGAGTTCAAATTTCTATGCTTCAGCGTAAGGATTGAAGCTCTTTTTTTTTTTTTTTTTTTTTTAATCTGGATATTTAATCCATTATTTGCAGAAATTTAATTGGCCTTACTCCTTTGCTAAAATTCAGTTGACTTATATATTATAGGTGGGTAGGATGGGTGGGTCTATATCTGGACTCTTGATTCTACTAAGGGTTTTTAAAAATCTATTTGTCTATTTTTATGTCAACAGCACACTCTCTTTATAATAATTCCTGAAATCAAGTAGTGTGGGTCTTCCAACTCTGTTTCTTTGTCAAGTTGTTTGAGCTAGTCTAGCTCCATATGAATTCTAGAATCAGCTTGTCAACTTCCATCAGAAAATCTTTCTGGGGTTTTGCCTAGGATTGCATTGAGTCTCTGAATCATTTTGGAGAGAACTGACATCTTAACAAGTTTGAGTCTATCAATCTAGGAACACAGTATAGCTCTCCCTTTATTTACGTCCTCTTTAATTTTTCTTAACAATGCTTTGTATGTGTGTGTTTAAGATACAGATCTTGACTATCTTTTGCCAATTCTATCCCAAGGAATTTTCTATCTGTTGTTCTATTGTATATGGCAGGGCTAGACCAATTGGCTAAATCTCACCCACTGCTTGTTTTCCTCAAACTTTCATTGGAACACAATCACACCCATTCGTTTACATATTGTATGTGGCTGCTTTTGCCCTACAACTGCAGAATAGAGTTGATGTGACAGACTGTTTCTAGACCACAAGCCCACTGTCTGGTCCTTTATGGAGAAAGTCTACTATATCATGGTGGCAGCAGCTGATTGGCCAGAACTTGGCCATGGGACACCTGTGGACCAATCAAGGGACTGAATGAGGAGTCACCTAGGAAAATAGTTGCCTTGGAAACCACCTGTTGAGGGGAAAGGAGCACTTCCCTGAAGTAGAGGAGCTGCTCCTAGAGGTGGCACGGGCAGACAAAACAGGGTGCCCACCACCCTGTACACCTATGAGCCATAACAGTAATTTTAAAATAATGGGCTTCCCTTGTGGCTCAGACAGTAAAGAATATGCCTGCAATGCGGGTCAGGAAGATCCACAGGAGAAGGGAATGGCCACCTACCCCAGTATTCTTGCCTGGAGAATCGCATGGACAGAGGAGCAGGGCAGGCTACAGTCCATGGGGTTGTGAAGAGTCCAATAGGACTAACATCTTCACTTTCCGCCAGGCATCATTTTGCCATCTGTCTCGCCAAGCCAGTCTTATAGGAACTCCACAGCATATTGCTTTCCTCACTTTCTCCTTGAAGAAACAGGCAGAGGTGAGGCAACTTGCTCAAAGTTGCTGCCAAGCTCAGCGTTCTCCACGTCACACCCTCACAGCTGCCCTGCCGTCAGCGTTGGGGTCCTTGCTGTTTAGATTTTAAAAATCAAGGCTTCTGGAGATTAAGCCAGGTGTCCCGGGCCACAGCTGTAAGGTGGAAAAGCCAAGATTCCAACCCAGACCAACCTGACCAAGTCTGGTCTCCGTCCACCATTCTGATCCACGGTTTCTCTCATTTTACCAGCGGGAGACCTGAGACCGAGGAGGCGCCAGGTCCTGTGAAGGTGGTTATTTCAACAGAGAATGATGGCTCAGAGACCCTTATTCAAGAAACCGGGGGAAAGTGCCGTTCACGATTGATACTGAAATAATAAGCTCTCCCTATATCCTCCAGTCTCTCTCTCGACTTGCCAGTCTTTTTTAATTTGTTATTTAACAGCATCTTATGAAAAACATTTTAATTGTATATGATTAGCATGAATTTTACCACTCATCTTCATAGTGTGCATGCTAGTTTTAAATGCAAATATAAGAGCATGTAACTTATAGACCAAATGGGAAGAATCACACATTTGTATCTCATAGCTCATATATATTTTGTATGTAGCATATGTATTTCGTTCTCACCAGAAAAGTGGAAACAGCACAAAACTAACTCAGTTTTTAAATTTTGCTTCTTGACATACGCACATTCTATCACCCCTCAACACTTTCAGCTCACTCACCAGTAAAAACAACAACAACAAAAAACTGAAGGGGAAAGGAACTGGGGGTTAGCACCCTTCCTTTTGCTTGAATGTCATCCTTTACAGCATTAGGTGGCTCTTACAGGGAAATAGCATGAGACAGAAAGGATATCGTGGATGGTTTGGATTTCTTAGAATGTCATTGTCTTCTTTTCTGCATTTGAAATAAGCTAAGGTTGGAACAGAAATTGTAGCTTCTTGCAACTGTTATCACTCCCCCTTTGGCCGTCTGTAGATGGAACCATCTTACCTTGTACTTGCTTTGAGTCTCACTGACGTCTCATACGTTTGGTTCCATCACTACACCCAAACGGGGGGCGGAGCCAAGAACTTGAGGAAACGCTGGACACCTAGCCTCTGCTCGTGCGCATGCTCTGTTGTTCCATCAGCGATCACTTGCAAAAACACAGATGAGAGCTCGCGCTGCCAGCCTTGCTGACAGTCAGGACTACCTGTGGTTCCCATTTCTGCTCTATCCGCCCCTCCAACCCGCGAACTCCCACTGCCTCAGCCTCCCTAAACTGCTGTCAGGTCCCCAAACCCACTGGGTAGAGTGAAGCCCCCAGCCCTTCGCCTGCACGGTTCCCTCTGCCTAGACCTCTCCTCCCCTCTGCCGGGTGAATTCCTCTGCCAGCGCTTCTTCATGGGACTCTCCATGGACCTTATCTAGAGGAGCAAACTCCTCCTCCTTCTTTAGAACCTCCTTCCCACCCCTGCTTCTCCCCGGGAGTTATCTGTGTGCAGTGATGAGAGCCGGATTCTGGAGCCCGAAGAAGGGTTCAAACCTAAGCCTCCCACTTACTCTCTTGGGGATTTTGGTCCATGACTTCATCTCCCTAAACCTCAACGTTCCCATCTTTAAAATGAGGCTAATCCCAGGACCGCAAAGGTCTGCGGTGCCGATGAGATGTGGGCAGCTCTTCTCCGCCCCCGCGGCACACTGAGCGCATCTGTTCCTTTACTCATCAGCATGCGTTCCCTGGAATTCAGAGTCATCCCTGCAGGTCCTGGGCTTTGCCTGAGCTCTTCCCCCGACACGCAGTGCTTGTGGACTCTCCCCCTCCTTTTGGGAACGACGTTTCAAGTGGGAGGCAGAATATGCCATCCCCACCCCCACCCCACCCTGCGCCTGTCCCATTGCCGGGAGTCAATCGCCTGCAGGATTCAAAGCGGATTCCAACCTCCTTCTTCATTTTCCATCCGCCCCAGCTAGGATTCCCATCCTGCCCAACCCTCCGAGCCTCTATCGGGGCTGATTTGTGTTTACAACTCTCGTTTCTCTGTTTGTGTTCCCCCTCCCCTCCCCTCCCAGGCCTCCAGCCTGCATCATCCCCGCTCCTCAACTCCGCTCTCCAGCCCCTCACTTGTTCAGCCGCCTTAGGGCCAGCACCAGTTTCCTCTCACAAACCTTAAGAGAGAGGGAGAGAGAGAGAGAAAAAAAAAAAAAAAAAAGGCAGCCACCAATGCCAAAAGCTTCCACGAAGCCCAGACACCACACCATAATCATCTGGGGTTCCTCTACGTAATCACGGGGCCTGCCAAGTCTCTGGTTTAAAGGGAAAAAATATTATGTAAATATACATATCAGACTATTAGGAATTTTCAGTGTAGATTCCAAATTATTTGCAGCCTTGAAAAGAGGTAGATAACCCTGGGTTGGCATCATTCCTGGCGAGCTAGGGGGCCACCTCGAGCCTCCATAGTCTCGTCTGTGAAGTGGGTGCATCTCAAGCAGTTCCGTATGGGCCGAATGACTCAAGGTAAAAGAAGAGTGGAAGCAGCACCCACGGCTGGGTGAGCACTGAGTGCTGTGTTCATGTCTCTCCTCTTGAACAAAATTTTCCCCAAATGGTGGGGGAGGGGGGGCGGTGGGAATGAGCAAGAATTTACAAGCAGCCATGGGGGCGCCAGTAAAACCCGAGGAACAATTATTTCAGGCAGGAGCGTAGATGCTACTGGAAGGTCCATGGGGTTAGATGGAGCCGGCTTCTGAGAATCTAAGCAGCTCAGAGGGGAAAAAATAAATAAATGGTTTCTCTAATACAGGGCCATCTGGCGATTTGATAAAAGTATTGGGTTTCTCAAGGCAATCTGCGAGTGCTCCCTGGGCGCCAGCGTTTATGGCTTAAATATGACTCGCCTGTGGAACCAGCATTACAAATGGGAAACAGCAGCTCGCGAGCTTGTTCCCTAATGGGAGCCTTTCATCACCCAGTTACCCTTAAGCGTCTCCCTTCCTATTGTAATTGGCCCTAAATGAAAAGCATTAGTCCCGTCAATAAAAACTAATGGTTCTACTTACTAAAAAGAAGGGGGTGGGGACAAGAAGAGAGATCTCTTTAAAGGCAGGAAGGGACTGGCGTCGCCTCCCTTCCGGAAGGTCAGGATTTGGTATTGGGGTGCAGAGAGTCACAGTGGGGAAAGTGCCCCTCCAGGAGTCGGGAGACTGGGTCCCCATGCTGGCTCTGCTGTGCCTTACTGTGTGACCGTGGATGGGTTGCTCTCCTCTCTGGGCCTCCCTGATCCTTGTTAAAATGGATATATATATGGAGCCGCTGTGGTCTGCTCACAGTAGGGCTGGTCTCAAGGATCAAAGGCAAGCTGAACTCAAAAAGTCTTTGCAACTGTAGAGGGCCTGAGTCCTAGAGATGTCATGGCAATTTGATCCTTCCTGGAGATGGGAGCTGTCCCCCAGGCATTTTTAACTGTCTTCTGTCAGGACCAAAGGGAAGCCTATTTAGGTTCCCTGCGGCTGCCCAGCCCACAAAGAGAGGCTGTTTGAAATTAAACTGAGAAGGCATTCTCCATTGGGTGGCTTGGGGAAAATAGTTTTATTTATTCGTGTGCATAAGATTTTTCAGAAATGGTTTAATCCTCTCCTGGAAATGGACCACCCCCAGCCATGGGGGCCCCCGAGGGCACGCAGTGGGGAAGGTGTGTCCTCCAGTAAAGCATGATTATCAGAGCCTACGGATCAGAGGTCCAGGAGCCAACCTGCGTTTTAAACAACCCTCGCTACAGACTTGTCACATTCTACTTCTATTTTGTTCTCTGGCTCTGAAACATATAATGTAGGCTGTACCTGCTAGGAGGTACAACCATTGCAGTTGAGAGGTAGGAAACTTATGCTAGGATCATTTACTGTGGACCAGACCTCTCACCATCTGAGCCACCAGGGAAGCCCCTTGAACATCAAGGAGACCAAACCAGTCAATCCTAAAGGAAAGTCAACCCTGAATATTCATTGGAGGGACTGATGCTGAAGCTGAAGCTCCAATAACTTTGGCCACCTGATGCGAAGAGCTGACCCACTGGAAAAGACCCTGATTCTGGGAAAGACTGAGGGCAGGAGGAGAGGAGGGTGACAGAGGATGAGATGGTTGGATGGCATCAGCAGATGCCATCCATCAGCAGATGCCATCCAATGGACATGAGTGTGAACAAACTCCAGGAGATAGTGAAGGGCAGGGAAGCCTGGCCTGCTGCATTTCATGGGGTCGCAAAGAGTAGGACACGACTTAGTGACTGAACAACAACAGACTACTCACCAGGAGCTGAGGAGTCAGTATGGTCTGTGCTCCTGCAGATTGTGATTCCCATGTCATCGATGAGTAAATAGAAACTCAGCCTGGCAAAGCATCCTGGTAAAATGTCCTGCTCAATTCCATGAAGCCACACAACAGCAAAGGAGGCAGTAGATTCAGACTGGACACCAGGCAGGTGCTTGATCCTTCAAAATGGCTTTCTTGGGACAGTGGACCATGGGAAGGGGCCAGGGTCGGGTTTCGGGGCAGACACTAGGATTGCCACACCTCTATTCTAGTGCCCTTGCCATCTCGAAGCACACTGCTGCATTTCCCATCACCAGAACTTGTAGTTCCGTGCCTGAAGTCTTTCTCTGGCCACCAGAGACAGAGCTAGAAGTGCTGGGATTTCACACCTCCCAGGAGCAGCCCCTGGGAAGTGTCTCAGGAAACTTGGGGTATATATACCTCAGCTCCCTCTCCCTTTGGTAAGGTAATCCTGAGTTGCCCATCTATACCTCTTTCCCAGAATTTTCAGTAGGCACAAGCCACAGTCTGCTGTATGACATATTCTTCATTGACTGTCTTCTCCTTCCCATCTCACTTTCCTTTGTGCCTTAAATCTGTGTCTCATGGCTCTGCTTCTGGAAGAATCCAAACCAAGATGAGCAGGTTGGAGCTGGGGCACTGACCCGGCAACTGGGTCATTCAGTGTCAAGGAGATGGGAACCCGGATCAAGGTTGAGATACAGCCATATTCATTCATTCAACCAACACATGTTGGCTGTCACCCTGATGGGCCATGCACTGTGCTAGGGCTGGGGTTTCCCGTGAACTTATCCTGTGATAAAACCGAGATTATCGCCAACCTCAGGGAAATCAGGGGGAGGATTCCATCAGTAAGTGATAAACGAATAGACTGTCAACAACTTACACCAGGGTGACGAGGATGAGAGGAAGTGACCAAGCAGGATAATATCAGCGACGGATGTGCTGCCTCGGGGAGGATATGTGTAAAGAAAGCAGACAACGAGTGAGAGAGTGGCCCCTGGGAAGGCTCTGAGCAGGGGAACAGATGTTTCACCTGTAGGGGAAGCTCTGAGCTGTATTTGTCACAAAGCTAAAGTGGGGTTTTAGGACCTGATGGGCATTTAAATAGGACAAGTAGTTGAAAACCTGATTCAACCTGGCTTTCATATAAAAGGGAAAACATTGCCTACAGGGGTAGATGCTTTTGAACTGTGGTGTTGGAGAAGACTCTTGAGAGTCCCTTGGACTGCAAGGAGATCCAAGCAGTCCATCCTAAAGGAGATCAGTCCTGGGTGTTCATTGGAAGGACTGATGCTGAAGCTGAAACTCCAATACTTTGGCCACCTGATGTGAAGAACTGACTCATTTGGAAAGACCCTGATGTTGGGAAAGATTGAAGGCAGGAGGACAGGGGATGACAGAGGATGAGATGGTTGGATGGCATCACCAACTCAATGGGCATGAGTTTGAGTAAACTCTGGGAGCTGGTGATGGACAGGGAGGCCTGGCGTGCTGCAGTCCATGGGGTCACAAAGAGTCGGACACGACTGAGCGGCTGAACTGAACTGATAGTGGTAGATGAAGTTTCAGATATAAATGGAATTGGGGATCAATGTCTTCAGGAACTGCCTTTGCTCCTACCGTCCTTTTGGTTCACAGACTGATGTTGATTCTATTTTTAGACCCTCTCTCCCTTGCAGCCGAATACTTGCCAGAGATTCTTATTGGTCCACCGAAGTGGTTCATGAAAAGTGAAAGTGAAGTCACTCAGTCGTGTCCAACTCTTTGCGACCCCATGGACTGTAGCCTACCAGGCTCTTCCCTCCATGGGATTCTCCAGGCAAGAATACTGGAGTGGGTTGCCATTTCCTTCTCCAGGGGATCTTCCCGACCCAGGGATCAAACCTGGGTCTCCCGCATTTTAGGCAGACACTGTAACTTCTGAGCCACATAATTTCATGTTAAGGCCAAATGATATATTGATTGATTGACATCTGGGTCATGCGCCACCCTCCCAACAGGGCTAATGAATGATGGATGTCACTGGAAAGCAATGCTTTTGTCCAGCAAAGGGAAACAATGTTTTCTAGAAACCTATGCCCCCATGGGAATGGCTAAAATGAAAAAGACTGACAACACCAAGTGTGGGCAGGGATATGGGATAACTTTCGAATGCTGCTGATGGAAGTCCTAAATGGCACAACCACTTAGAAGAAAATGCTTGACATTGTCTACATATAATACCATATGTCCCAGCTATCCTATTCCTGAGCCTATACCTGGCAGAAATGGGTGCTTATATCCCTCAACAAGGTTCATGGCAGCTTTCTGCATAATTGCCACAAAGTGGAAATGACCCAGGTGTCCATCACCAGTAGAATGGATAAGTATATCCTGACATATGTGGGAGTACTACCCAGCAGTAAAAAAGAATAGACCAATTCCAGGTACCAACCTGGATGTATCTCACAGATGCATGATCAAAAGAAAGAAGCCAGACACAAAACAGCTCTGTGTTTCTATTTACTGTGATTCTATTTATGTGAGGTTTTTTGGTTTTTTTTTTTTAAGATAATTTTTATTTATTTGTTTATGGCTGTACTGGGTCTTCGTTGCTGCTCAGGCTTTTCTCTGGATGCAGGAGAGGGGGCTATTCTTCACTGCGGTGTGTGGGCTTCTCACTGCGGTGGGTTCTCTTGTTGCAGAGCACAGGCTCTAGGGCGTGCAGGCTTCAGTAGCTGTGGTTCATGTATTTAGCTCTACAGCACAGGCTAAATAGCTATGGCACACCCACTTAGCTGTTCTGCAGCATGTGGAGTCTTCCCCAGCCAAGGGTCGAACCTGAGTTGCCTGTGTTGGCAAGCGAGTTCTTTGCCACTGAGCCACCAGGGAAACCCCTACATGAAGTTTTAAGGGAGGCAAAACTCTTATTTAGTGAAAAGAGTTCAAATAGTGGTTATCTTGTCAATGGTGCTGAGTCCAAGCAGAAGGCTACCGGGATATGGCAAGTTTCCAGTCTTTTTGTAGGTGGTGGTCACCTGGATATATACACGCAAAAACTCATCAAGCTGAGCTGAACATCTAAGATTTCTATATGGAATATATGTATGTTACACCTCAATTAAAGATTAAAAAGAAATTAACTATTTGAACCTCCCCCCAGAGGACCATGTACATCTGTGTATCATCTTTTCCCTGACTATTCTATTATTTTATCCTTATTGTTCCTTCTTCCTGATTGCTTAACCTATTTCTTTTCAGCCCATCCTATTGTGTCTCTGTAAACTATCTCAAACTCTTTTACCATGAGAGAAGTTGAAAATTTAAGAGGAATTAAAAAAAAAAAAAACTTGAGCAGTTGTCTACTTTTTCTAACTTAATGAAAGTGATTCTCTTTTTATTGCCTTAGCTTCATTGCTTTTCATCCTAAATCAAGATTTTTCTCTGTCTGCCAATTTGCAAATGGACCAATTTCTACCAATTGGCCTTAACATATACAAATCAGTCTCATAAATAAAAACAAAAGTTTTCCAGCCGACACACTTTGGTTTTCCATCTCCAGGCCCCTGCCCCACGGTGTGCTTCTGGCAGTAAAACAAGAGAGCTATCATTCTCTTCGACACAGCATAAACTGTCATCTTTGCCTGGTTAAGTCTCAGATGCCGACTGCCAAAAGCAGGCCTCTGATTCATTCCACTGAGATTCCAGAGTAATCTGCCTTGCGGCCTGCAACCAGAGATGCCTTCAGCGGACCCCACGATAAATTAACATTTAATCCTGGCCCAGGGAATGCCGGGGCTGGAACAGCCTGTGGGGACGGCTGAGCCCACCCCTGTGAAGTCAGGGATGGGGCCCCAGCCTAGCTCTGTGCCCCGTGGACCCACCACAGTCCAGGGATGGATGCAATTTCCAGCATGGCTGGATGCAGGGCTCAGTCAATGGCACCGTGTGATCCTGAGATCAGGAGAGCCTCTCCAAGCCTGTCTCTTTCTCACTCTGCCCCCATAAGCCGAGGTGCACAGTGGATGCCTTATTGATTCAACAACCTTCTCTGTGTCTTGATGCCCTCTGGATTGCAAGCTGGTGAGCACAGGGACCCCATGGTACCCCCAGAGCCCAGTGCTGGACACATGACCAGGACTCAGGCAAAGTTTGTCAGATGACTAAAAACAGGTCCAAGCGATACCACTGCCTGGTTGGGCATAGGAAGCCAGGGAGCAGGGAGAATCAAATATGACAACCAGGTCGTGACTTAGAGGACCCATTGGACAGTGATGCCATTGACCTCAAAGAAGCACAGAGGAGAGGGAGCCAGTGGTCAAGGAGAAAGATCAACCTTGGCCACATACCTGTTCTGCCCCCCAGACCAGCACCATCTGAGAAAGATGATGGGCTCACAGATACACTCAGAGCTGCTGTTCTCATTCACCCATCAAAATGCTCAAACAGAACAATCAAACAGAATAAAGGCGCTCCGTTTCCAAGGGCGGGATTCCAGTCTTAGCAAGAAAAGAAAGCATCTTTACTTGAGATGGAAATGGATTGTGGTGTCAGTAGAGACAGCACCCAGCTCTGAGAGATGGGACGGGGGCTCAGACTTGCCTCTGGGGCTGGGGGATATGGAAGTGGACAGGTGGGTGTTCACCCTGGGTAGCCAGCTAGCCCCACCCCAGAGAGATGGGCCAGGAAAAAGCATCAGTGCCCACCAGGTGAAGGCTGAGACATGACCCCCAACTGCAGGGCCCCAGGCAGCTCCAGGGTGAGCCCCATGAGTGGCCTGAATTTATGTTTCAGAAGGAGGCGGATCGGGGAGATTCATACCAAGAGACCTGAAGAAGGAACTGGGTCTAGGGCCAGAGCAGGGCGGAGGGACAGGGACAAGGGACTCCCTCCCGTGAAAGCCCAAGTTCAGAGCCACACAAGGGAAACCCGAATCGGTTTGAAGATGAAGAAGTTGTCCCTGCTGGGCTGTCACCTCTGACAGACAGCCTGACGTCCCAGCAGCTGCCCCAAAGCGTGTGCACTGGTGGAGGGCTGTGGGAGGGGGCGGGCTCAGTCCCTCGCCTTGCAGACTGTTGCAGACAGAAGGAGCTCGCACTGTGGTGGTCACTGGGCAGGAGCTACAGGGGCCGTGTGCCCGCAGGGCTGTGAGCCAGGCAGCAGATGGGAGGAGCCAGGGAGGGCTGCGGCACTATCCGCGAGGCGCCTGCATCGGCATCCCTCGCTCTGCCCAGTGAAGTTCTTAACCCTCACAAGCACCGCAGGAGGACAGCCCATCATCACCGCTTCACTGACGACCCCAGCACCCCGCAAGAAGTAAAGATGGGCTCTCAAAGTCACATCTGCAGGCTCAGAACCCGGAGCTGGGAAAGCCGACTGCGAGACCACGCCTTCTGATCACGCCTCCTGATTCCACGGGATTTGAAAAGATGCCCCAGGAAAGGGTGCCGGAGCCTCCGCACCCACCCCCACAGAGAAGAGATGCTCAGTGTTCACAGGCCTGCGTGGCCATGAATTTTGAGATCTATTCAGCCAGTTCCTAGGAGGGCAAAAACTCCTTTATTATGTCTAAGACCCATCCATGAAAATATTAAACAATAATAGCATTTCATAAGCGTTCAGCTCTTTGCAGTGTGCAGACTTATCACCTGCATGAATGCAATCAACCCCCCCACCCGCCCCACCCCGCCGCCGCCTCCCCCGGAGCAACCAAGTGCAGAGGTTGGACGTTTTCCAGCCCGGAGACAACTGAGGCCCAGAGGGGTTAAATGACCTGCCCCATGTTGCACAGCATATGCGTGTCAGACTTTTCACTCGAGGAAGCCTAAAGTCAAAGCTTATGTCAGCATTGTCTCATGACAATAAGACTTTTTATTGAAGGGGAAAAAAATTTAACATATGATGGATAGGAGGCAGCTTGATGCTTTTAATTCGAGGAGCCTACCCCCAAATTGTAAGGTATTTCCTTTCGAAAACAGACTCAGAAGTGGTTTTGCTGTTTTCGTGGGACCGTCTGCGCCGAGACCCTCAGTGACCACTTGGAGGGCTGAGGTACCGAGCGGAAGAAGGATACCGCCCACCGGCACCGCGGAGCCTGGTCCTCCCAGAGAGGCCTAGAGGGTGCTCCAAGTCTCTACAGAGGAAGCGGCACGTTCCCACCATCTTGTAATTGCAGACTGCTGGGTAACCAAGCCACGGAAAGCGATCAGACTCATGTTCCTGGGCCAGCTTCAGAGAAAAATCCTGAAAGCAAATTGTTGCGGTGGAAAAAAGACTGTCTTTGTGCCAAGGAGTTCTGGGGGGCAGGAGAAGGGGGGCGTTCCTGTGCTTCCCAAGAAAGTATCCATAGTGTTCATCCCATTTCTTGGGCAGCACCCAGGAGGGTCACCATCTCCTTTTCAAGCTTCTGTCCCCTGTAGGGGTTTGTGACCATGGCTAAGTGACTGAACCTCTGTGCCTCAGTGTAGAGGCATCGAGACCCACCTGCCAGGGTGGTTAGAGGACACAGAAACATGACAGAGGTGAGCACCTAGCCCAGACCTGATGCACAACAAGCTTTGCTAAATGTCACATTTCTGAGCGTCACAGGCATGCACCCCTCTCCCACCAGGCAGGGGGCACCTGCTGCTCAAGAGGAGGGGTACATACTCCGACAGTTCTGAACCTGAGATGTTGAATGAAACTCACCTCACTGGCCTTCAACTTACACAGATTTCCTGGGAAAGTGTTAGTCGCTCAGTTGTGACCCACTCTTTGTGACCCCATGGACTGTAGCCCACCAGGCTCCTCTGTCCAAGGGATTCTCCAGGCAAGAATACTGGACTGTGTGTCCATTCCCTTCTCCAAGGGATCTTCCTGACCCAGTGCTCGAACCCAGGTCTCTTGCATTGCAAGCAGATTCTTTACCGTCTGAGCCAATAGGAAGCTGTAGCTCAAATTCTGGAGAAGGAATGGCAACCCACTCCAGTATTCTTGCCTGGAGAATCCCAGGGATAGAGGAGCCTGATGGGCTGCCATCTATGGGGTTGCACAGAGTCGGACACGGCTGAAGCAACTTAGCAGCAGCAGCAGCTCACACTCTGACACATAAAGCATGGGGGCCGCTTGTGAGGCTTCTGCCATGGCTGTGTATGCTGGCAGTGAGGGAAGCAGCACTTCTGAATTCTAATAAGGCAATCTGCGTGGTCTGCTTCACCAAGTCAGCGTGCAGCAGACAATTTGCTTTTTTCCCACTGAATTGCTGAGGGATGTGCTGCTCAACTAGCAGGAAGTTCTTATCTCCTTCTTGAGGATCCCTTTCTACATACTGAACCTCCCCCACCAGCTGTCTCATAATTATTTGGATCCTTGGAGACTCACTCAGCCACGAAGGGATTATTCTTGCCTCTGTGGTCCCTTTGGGAAATGGAGTCTCATCTCTCCACTCCTGTCATTACTCCCTGTGGCCACAAGATATCACTGTTGAAGAAGGGCTTGGTGCAGTCTGGGTAACATCTGCTCTTGCAGCTAACCCACTCTTGGTCTTTGGAGCAATCAAAAACACAGGGGTTGTGGTTCATATTCCCACATTCCCATACTCAACCACTGCTTCCTCCCAAATACCCACTGTACAAGGGTGACCTGTTCCAGAAAACTTTTCAGAATAGTTCTTAACTTATGCCCAGACCAGTTTTTCCCTGCCGACCCTCTGTGATGGTCAATTTTATGTGTCAACTTGGCTTGGCCATGGAATCCAGCCATTTGTGCAAACATTATTCTGGATGTTTCTGTGAACATGGTTTTAGAAGAGATTAGTATTTAAATCAGGGGACTTTGAATAAAGCAGATTGACCTCTGTAATGTGAGTGGGCCTCATCCAATCAGCTGAAGGCCTGAATAGAATAAAAGTCTGACTTTCCTCAAGCCAAAGGGAATTTTTCCAGCCTTTGAACTCAAACTGCAACATCAGCTCTTCCCTGGGTCTCCAACCAGCCAACTACCCTGTAGATTTTAAATCTGCCAGCCTCCAAAACCATGTAAGCAATTTCTAAATAAATAAATAAATCATACATATATATATTTATATATCCCATTGGTTCTGTTTCTCCAGAGGGCTCTGACAAATACACCCTCCACCCCTGTTCTGATCAGGACTCTTGACACTTTGTCCTACCTTCAGATCTTTGCTGCAGTGAGTTCAGCCTTTCCTGATAACATTCTTCCATTTGGAATTTCAGAGAATGGACACAGGAAACTGACTCCCTGGACTATGTAAGCAAGGTGGTCTAAGCAATGAGGGTCCATCTGCCTTATATTTACAAACTCAGGCTTCTCAAAGATTCTTTGCTCCAACTCGCAGGGGCTGAGAATCCCAGGCTGGCTTCTAACAATCAGAAGCAGTCACAGACAGCACCATCTCTGGGCCTACTAAGTGTGCCTGACACAGACTGTCTCATCTAATTGGATTCTCCGCTAGTCCTGGGAGGTGGGTATTGTACATTTCACAGTGAGAAAGAAGCCTGGCAAAGTGAGTCACCTCCCAGGTCACATCATGGGTCAGTGGCAAAGCTAATATGCCCCTCAGAGTTCATAATAATGTTTTAATAAAAATGCTATTTTTTAATAGAAAAGTAAAATTGGATTTGTGCCTTAATCTTCAACCTCTTTTAGCTGTCTTGGGGCCAGACTACACTCCAAACTTTTAAAACCATTTTTGGATTGATTAGCCAGGAACAAAACAGCTTCTAGGGAGTGTGCTTAGCAATGCCAAGCTGTTAACTTCCAGCAAAAGTTGACCACGATATTGAAATGAAAACTTGATAATATCTATTATTTATCATATTGTTCCCCCACTATCCCTTTATGAAAAATGGATGGAGGCCCAGAAACCCTAATTGCCATGCTTCTTCCAGATGGGAAAAATAATAATTTTTCTCTGTTCTGCCTTTAATTTTTTTGTATTCAAATAAAGTTTATGGAGAACTCAGAGTTTATTCCATCTGGTGGTTATGGAAAAGCACAAAGTTCTGACTGTGTCCCAAACCTTTGGGATAAGTCTGGCATGAACTAGGTATACGACACTACAAAAGTCACTCCATCTTTCTGAGTCCCAGTAAAAACAAGAGGCATAACTGGAGAGTGCAAAGTCCCCTCCAAGTCCCATGGTCCAACAGGCTCTGGTCTGACAGACAGCCCTGGGGCTCCCCCAGGGGTAGAACGTTGCTCTGGAGAGAACGCGGCCCCAAGGCCCTTCTGTTCTCCGATACAGGTAACACCTTCATAATCTGAGCATTTCCAAGGCCCAGATGCTACTCCTGGCTCATACTATTGGCTACAAAATCTTGGACGACTCACCGAATACCTTGGCCTTTCTTTATCTGCATTTTCCACACTGGTAAAGCGTGGATGATAACACTGGGCTGGAGCCTACCATGAAAACAGGAAACGGCTTCCCTTAAAATGTTTGCAAGGCCGAGTACTCCACCGGGAGAGTCCCTTGGAAAACAAGGTTTGGCTGCCTACCACTCACGCCCTCTTTGGCCGTTGCAAGGTTTCTGTGCAATAATTGCCCTCCCCACATACGGGCTGCAGACTGCTGGGGGTGCCTCCTCCCCTGACGGTTTGCCCCAACCTCTGTGTTACTGAGGAGGAGGAGGGCCATTTGATTAGGCAGAGACAGACAGAGTTATGGCTGGATGGTGGGGTGAGTTTTCTACGTCTAGTCCAGCAACTTCTGCTCCCCTTGCCTGGATCTGACGCTCCTCTCCCCAAGAATGCCCATCCTCCAGGGGCACGGGCAGTTCTTTCCAGTGGAGTCGGGAAGGGCTAAAACTGGCAACGGTTCTAAAGATCAATTTTCCAGTCAATTTCTATCCCTCAAAATGCCCTGCCCCTCACACACCCTAGGAGTGCCCAAAGGAAGCGAAGTGGAGGAGAAGGGAATAGCTGTATGGCCAGGAGTGCTGGGGCCAAGACAGCTTGGCACCTGGTTTTACAAACAGCAGACCCTTTAGAGAGAAATGTGTGCTCACTTGTCCGGGGCAGGGCCTTCTCTGAGCCTGGGAGACAGAACTTGTAAACCAAAGGGATGAGAAAGGATCTTCTTTTTAAAACTGGATTGAGGTTTCTCCGATGGTCCAGTGGTTAAGACTTCGCCTTCCAATACAGGGTTGTGGGTTCAATTTCTGATCAGGGAGCTAAGATCCTGTATGCCTCATAGCCAAAAAACAAACAAGCAAAAAATGTAAAACGGAAACAATACTGTAACAAAATCAATAAAGACTTTAAAAATGGTCCACATTTAAAAAAAAAAAAAAAAACTGGGACAGAGTGGCAATCATCAGTTAAAGCTTCTCTCTCTCCTCCCTGGACACTGTCTCCAGGGTCTGGCCAAGATAAAGACTAGCCAAAAGTGAGGTTTAAATGTCCCACAAAGAAGTCTACACTAGAGACTGTTGCTGTTCTGTCGCTAAGTTGAGCCCAACTCTTTTGCGACCCCATGGTCTGTAGCCCTCCAGGCTCCTTTGTCCATGGGATTTTTCAGGCAAGAATACCATAGTGGGTTGCCATTTCCTTCTCCAGGGGGTCTTCCTTACCCAGGAATTGAACCCATGTCTCCTGTTACTGGTAGGCAGATTCTTTACCACTGAGCCACCTGGAATAGATGTTTACATAAATGGATTTAACAGACATGTTAGTCTGCACACATGGCTGTCTCTGCTGTTCTTTGAGCTGATTACTGATGAGAATTTTTATTTTATAGCCCATAGATTTTGCACCAATGAGGAAGGAATGACAGCCCAGACCTGGCAGGAATCCAAGGGCTGTCTCCTAAGCCTGATGCTTGGTTTCTGGTTTGAACAAATGGGTAGGTGTTGGGGTCATGCTTCCAACGGAGAGCCCCGGAGGAAGAGCAGCAGGGAAGGAAGATGTGAGTTCATTTGGGGAGTTTCTGAGTCTAACCTTCCAGAGCCAAGACCAAATAAATGGTTAGTCAATTGTTCAATATTTACTGAGCATGAAATATAGTCTAGACATGAAGGATTTATTGACAATACAATTCTGGACAATATACTGGCAGCCCAAGCTCCAAATTTATATCACCCCAGGATGTGGGAGAATTTAGGAGGAAGCTAAGAGTCCAGAATTAGTAGACTACTGGCCCCAAAAGGCTGTTTTAAACCGGAAGTGACTGAGTTAACCTTGAATTGGCGACAAAACATTTCCACCAACAAAGTAACTGGAAGGTTTATAAGACAAGCTGAGTTCAGTGGGAGAAAACTTCTGTTCTTGAGCCCATCACTGCAAGAGAAGGAGAAAAAGGAAAAGCAGGAAAAGAAGCTGGTGGGCAAGAGAGTCGGTTAACACCACCACTGAAACGGAGGCACAAATACCTCCCTTTCTTGCCCCACAAAGGAACAAGAGAAGCAAACAGCAATGAAGGCACTTTGCAGACTCAAAACTACACTTTCTGGTTATGAAACATTAGTTTTAAAAATAAATATTTTGTTGAGGAGTGGAAGCTTTTGGACCCTGATTGAAAGCTGTTTAGTGGTCAGCTCATTGCTAGGGCAGGGGTCTCCAAATTATTTTGATCTGGTACTCATTTAGTAAAAGCAAGTTTGCACCGTTAATACATGTTAGTTAATTTATTTATAAATGCAGTACAGGTAATTAATAGCTAATATCCCAAGACACAAGAAACAACTTAAGGAAAAACGTAAAACCAAATCTCAGAGACAGGTAAAAGATCTGTGGCTGCTTGGAGCTTGGTGGGAGAGAGGTATGAATAGGCAGAGCTGAGGATGTTTGGAACAATAGGATATCTGTATAATATTGTAATGGAGGGGGTGTGATTATATACATTTGTCAAAATCTATAGAATATGCCCAAGTGCTTCCCAGGTGGTTAGATGGTAAAGAAACCACCTGCCAATGCAGGAGATTCAGGAGACGAGAATTCAGTCCCCTGGTTGGGAAGATGCCCTGGAGGAGGAAATGGCAACCCACTCCAGTATTCTTGCTGGGGCAATTCCTTGGACAGAGGAGCCTAGAGTACACAGAAGCCACTGAGCACACACAATGAAACCACAGAAGCACTCATCCATTGTAAGAATGTAACACCAATGAAAGATGTTAATAACAAGGGAAATTATGCGAGTGGAGGGGAGTTAATAGGAACTGTCTATACTTTTCATTCAATTTGGTCTATAAATCTGAAATTGCTCTAAAAAATAAAATCTATTAATGTAAAAAAAAAGTTTTTACCAAAAAGCCATTTTATTCAAGAATTTCACATGGTTTTAAAACATTAAACCCTCCTGAAAAAAAAAATTTTTTTCCCGTAAGTCCAGTGAAATGAATTTAACCATCTGCATTCATCCTAAAGGCAAAGCAGGCTGGTCTAATCCTTGTGAAAACCCATAGGCCAGCCCCATTTTGACATTGTGAAAATCCATTTCTTAGAATCCTTTCTATCCCAAAACGAATTTGATATGCTTTCCTTTCATCGACCGCTGGGAGTTATTCTAAGGGGGTGGTCTCCGGGTTCTTTTTGTTATTTCTGGAGTTTAAAATAAGCTCCATGTTGTTATGGAGGAGAGGAAGGTACATGAAAAGCTTAACGGGTTCCATTTCATGTTCCAGAACACAAATATTTCAAAATCAATTATTCAGCTCCTCGCTAGAGTCTTCAAAACCCGTCCATAAGTCATAACAGAGGTGCCTGCAGGGCAGGAGGCCCCAAGCGGCCTCTTTGTTGTTATTTCGAAGCCTGCTTGCAAGTTCGCGGCTGGTGGATCTGTCAGGAGCCCGAGTGAGTATCTTCCTGACTTGTGTGTTAGGGCTCAGTTTCCCTTCTTTTCTGTCACCCCCAAATGCTGTGAGCAGAGTCACCCCTACACCCCCACACAGCCCCCACCCTTCCCGGCCCCATTTGGTTCCCGTGTGCTGAGCACTGTTCTGCGAAGTTCCTGTGTTATGTTGCTTCGTTACCAAGAAGTCTCAAAGGGTGGATATTAGAATTATCCCATTTTCTGGATGAGGAAACTGAGGCCAGTGGTGCTAAGGAGCTCTGATGCTTTAAAAATTTCGCAACAACAGACCTAGAGATGATCCCCCTGAGTGAAGTGAGTCAGACAAAGACAAATATCATATGATATCACTTATGTGTGGAATCTAGGAAAATGATACAAACGAACTTATTTATAAAATAGAAATAGATGCACAAACATAGAAAACAAACTTACAGTTACCAAAGGAGAAAGGAGGGAGGGATAAATTAGGAGTCTAGGATTAGCAGATACACACAATTATATATAAAACAGATAAACAACGAGGACCTACTATATAGCACAGGGAACTATATCCAATATCTTGTAATAACCTATAATGGAAAAGAATCTGAAAAAGAAAAAATATATAAATATTGAATCACTTTGCTGTACACCTAAAACTAATACAACATTGTAAATCAGTTTTACAACTGATTGTAAATCAACTATATTTCAATACAAATTTTAAAATAAAAATTAACATAAAAAATTGGTGCTGGAGAAGACTCTTGAGAGTCCCTTGGGCTGCAGGGAGATCAAACCAGTCAGTCCTAAAGGAAATCAATCCTGAATATTCATTGGAAGGACTGATGCTGAAGCTGAAGTTCCAACACTTTGGCCACCTGATTCAAAGAGCTGGCTCATTTGGAAAAGACCCTGATACTGGGAAAGATTGAGGGCAGGAGAAGGGGGTGAAAGAGGATGAGATGGTTGGATGGCATCACTGACTCAATGAACATGAGTTTGAACAAATTCTGGGAGGTAGTGAAGGACAGGGAAGCCTGTGCTTCAGTCCATGGGCTTGCAAAGGGTTGGAAACGACTGAGTGACGGAACAACAGCTAATCCAGAATGACCTCATCTTAACTTTAGTAATTACATCTGCGAAGACTATTTCTAAATAAGGTCACATTCACAGGCAGTGAGGGACACGATCCAAACTGTGACAGGGGCTGAGTCCAGTGGGTACTGAGGGAAGAGTATTAAGCACAGGAAACAGACAGTGCAAAGGCCCTGTGGCAGGAATGTGTCCAGCATGTTTGAGGAAGAGCAGAATTTGGTGCCCTTCTGGACCCTTTCCAGAGGGAGGCAAGACCACATCTTGCTGCAGTAGTGCATGATGGCAGAGGAAAGAGACCACATCTTTTAGCCTTAAAAGTAGGAAATTCTGCTGGTTTCAACAACATGGATGAAACTTGAGGCCACTATGTTAAGTGAAATAAGTCATTCAGAGGCAGAAACCATATGATCTCCCTTACTTGTTGAATCTAAAAAACAAAAACTAAGCTTATAGAAACAAAGTAGAATGGTGGCTGCCAGAGGCTGAAGGGTGGGAGAGTGGGAAGATGTTAGTCTAAGGCTACGTGCTTCCAGTTAGAAGACGAATACGTTCCGGGATTTAAAGTATAACATGGTGACTACAGTTAACAATACCATGTTTTTGACCTGAAAGTTTCATGCACACACAGAGGTAGCTATGTGAGGTGATGGGTGTGTTAACTAACCTAATGGTGGAAGTCATTTCACAATATAAATGTATGTATGCGAATCACCACATGTAATGTCAATTACAACTCAATAAAGCTATAAAATAAAGCCTCATTTCTAAGTAGCAATGGACACAAATAAACAACCATGTGATATGAAACACCTTTCATTTCTACTAGTGACAAATTCACGGGGACTGCCAGTGCTTCAGTGGTTCGTTGTCTATATTCATGAGCGAAGGAAATGGCTAGATTCCATTCAAGATTAGTAAAACTAAAGACGCGGTTTGTTTCTCCTGCTGGACCTATTCTGAGAGCTGGTGCTTTCTGAACTAATGTTTGCATGAGAAATCACCCCTCGCATCATCCCAATGAATCTTGATGCTAAAGGAAGTCTGCCATCAGAAGAAACGGGTTTTGAAGCTCTGTCTACACCTCCTCCCCCACAGGGGTATTGATGATGGCTAAACTCTGGTTACTTCTCCTTACACAATGTGAGTCTTGGGCTGATCTCTTTCCGTGTTGTTTCTTGAGCATCTAGCCAGGAGAAGAGCCACGCATTCACAAAGCCTCTGTGGAACAGGCATTATGCTGGGAGCCTCACAATAGCCCTTCAAGGCAAGTAGCCCATTTCACAGCTGAGAAAATCAAGGCTCAGAAAGGCCAGATCTGTCTAAGGTCCCAAAATAAGGAAGAAGTGAAGCCAAGATTCGATTTCTGGTCTGACTCAAAGTCACATACTCCTATCCATGACATCATCAGAACAAAAAGACTTGATGCTGTGTGTGTTTTCTACATTAAAGCACGTGGCTCCATTTAGAAAACATGAACTGGCGATCATTCTGTAGTAATTGTATTATGTACCCAGCCATCTTCATTGGACCTGAATGTTTCAACAGATTGGATAATGGCCAATGTGCTCAGTCGTGTCCGACTCTTTGCAACCCCATGGACTGTAGCCTGTCAGGCTTCTCTGTCCATGGAATTGTCCCAGCAAGAACACTGGAGTGGGTTGCCATTTCCTCCCCCAGGGGACCTTCCCAACCCAGAAACAGAACCTGAGTCTCCTGAGTCTCCTGCTTTGCAGGCAGATTCTTTACCACTCAGCCTTCAACAGATTGCCTACAGATTTTTAGTGATCTGTGAGAGCCCTCAAGTGCAAAATATGATCTGTGTAATTATAGCTGTTGTGCTTTCCAAATTATTTTCTGATGTCAAGCTTAATTCTCTTTCTCTTTGCCACCCAGCAGATTTGCTACACACTGTCAAGCTTGACTCAGCTGCAGCCCAACTGCCCAGGAACTCTTTAGCAGGTTGAATGGTGGCCCTCCAAAATATGTCTACATTCTAGTTCCTGAACCTGTGAATGTTACCTTACATGATAAAGGAAAGAATTTTATTTTATATGGCAAAAAATGTGATTAAGTTAAGGTTTAAAAAAATATTTATTTGGCTGTGCTAGGTCTTAGTTGCAGCATGTGGGATCTAGTTCCCTGACTAGGAATCGAACCTGGGTCCCCTGCATTGGGAGCATGGAGTCTTAACTACTGGACCACCAGGGAAGTGCCTACTTTAAGGTTTTTGATAAGAGACACTAATCCTAGACTACCCAGTGTTTAGTTGCTCAGTCATGTCTGACTTTTTGTGACCCCATGGACTGTAGCCCACCAGATTCCTCTGTCCATGGAATTCTCCAGGCAAGAAACCTGGAGTGGGTTGCTATTTCCTTCTCCAGGGGAATCTTCCCAACCCAAGGATTGAACCTGAGTCTCCTGCATTGCTGAAGCTCCAATACTTTGGCCACCTAATGTGAAGAACTGATTCATTGGGAAAGACCCTGATGCTGGGAAAGATTGAAGACAGGAGATGAAGGGGACGACAGAGGAAGAGATGGTTGGATGGCATTACCAACTCGATGGACATGAGTTTGAGCAAGCTCCAGGAGTTGGTGGTGGACAGGGAAGCCTGGCGTGCTGCAGTTCATGGGGTTGCAAAGAGTCGGACATGACTGAGCGACTGAACTGAACTGAACTCCTGCATTGCAGGCAGATTCTTTACCGTCTGAGCCACCAAGGACCCAAAATTCAATAACGTGTCCTTAATAAGAGTGAGGCAGAGGGAGATCAGACACACAAGGCAGGGATGTGAAGATGGTGGCAGAAGTTAGAATGACGTGCCCCCAAGCCCAGAAACATCCAGGACTGCCCACAGGGGCCAGAAGCTTGGAAGAGGCAAGGATCACTCTGCCCAGAGCCTTTGGAGGAAGCACAGCCCTGTCGACCCTTTGATTTCAGACTTCTGGTCTCAAGAACAGTGAGAGAATAAATTTCTGTTACTCCAATCCTCCAACTTGTGGTAATTTGTTACAGCACCCTCAGGATGCTAAGACAAACCCCAGCAAATGGAAACCCTAACACACTGTCTCTCCTCCCGGCAGAATCGTGGACTACCGGAGGCTCCTGCTTCTTTCCTATGTTAGGGTTCCGCAACCCCTCCAAAGAGAACCACTCACTCCGTTGTGCGTCCACAGGGTAAGGACCACATCGGCCTTGATGGCTGCATAGCCCCAGAGCGAGGAGAAGATGGAGTTGCCTCATACACCTTCATCCATGAAGACTTGAGGTTCGGGCATCAGCTCCATGGGTTTGAATCTCACCTACTACACTTAGTGTGGCTGAGTAACTTTGGGCAGCTGATCTCTGAGTCTGCTTTGGCCCCTCTCTTACACAGAGGAGATCAGTACTGTCTCATCAGGCTGTTACGAGGATGCAGGGAAATAACATGGAAACTTCTTACAGCAGTGCTAGCACTTCATAGACACTCAGTGTGTCTGCCTTATTTTCATCAATAATTATAAAAAGAAGGAAATGAGCAGTACTATTAAGAGTAGAAGAAAGAAATCTGCATGAAGTATCGGAAAACCAAGTTTGGTGTTTTGGTGTTTTATCAACAACATTCTAAACTATTAAAATACAGAATCAGATACACAGATTAATAACTATGCTGTGTGTGTGTGCTAAGTCTTTTTAGTCGTGTCTGACTCTTCGCAACCCCATGGACTGTAGCCCACCAGGCACACATCAAACTATTCAAATTACAAAACCTTTGTCTTTGCTGATTCTAATGCTAATGCTTATTTTCTATATTAGTATTTTCACTCTTACTTGTATTATTTCCTTCATTTTACGTTATTTGGGCTTGTTCTCTCCTTTTTCTAACTTAATTATGTGGATACTTCCTGTTGCATTTGACAGCTGTAGTATCTTATTTATGTCAATTCGATTCAGTTTTGTAATTCTATTATTTAACTCTTGTACATTCTTACCCAATTTTTATCTGTGTATTCTATTAATTATCGAATAAGTTCACTAAACTCTTTCAGTATAACTTTATTTATTTTTTATTGCTTTATTCATCTTTTTACCACTCTTAATTTTTGCCCTATGAATTTTGAAGCTGTGCTATTAAACACGCATATGAATTTAGAATTGCTATAAGTTAGTGGTGAATCAGTGATTGTATGAAGCATCTTTTCATCTTTAATAATGCTTCTCATCTTAAAGTCTGCCTTGTCGGACGTTAGTATACGCACATTTAGCTTCCTTTTGCTCAGTGCTGCGTGGGAAGTATTTTTCATTCTTTTGCTTTCAACTTTTTTCTCTTTACTTTTAATGTGTGCTCTAGTAAGCTACATAAAATTGGGCATTTTTATTTGTATCATGTCTGACATTTATTCTAACTGAACTATTTAGCTCATTCACATTTAATACCATTTCTTATATGGTTAGTTTAAATCAGAATCTTACTATTTGTTTCTTATTTTTGTTCCAACTATTCTATATCACTCTTTCTTTTTATTAGTCAAATATTTTCTGATTCCTTTTGTATGCATGTTTGTCATCCATTCCTTTGCTACATTTTTAGTGCTTACTCTAGATGTTACAATGTGCATCTTTGCCTAATATAAATGTGTATTTTTACTGCTTTCTGGATAATAAAAGGAACTTGGGATGCTTTAACTCTATTAATATTCTCCTGCCTTCTGTGTTGTCACATAGTTTAATTCTACATACATTTTGAACACTACAGGGCACTCTTAACTGTGTATGCAGTCAATATTCATTTACCCTTACTCACATATTTACTCTATTCATCACTCTATTCTTTCCTGGGTTTCAGTGTTCCCATTTGGGACTGTGCTTTTCTCTGTGCCATTTCTCTGCCTGAGAAATTCCTTTTAACATTTGGTGTAGGTTTGCTTTAGTGTAGGTTTTCTATGCTTGATTTTTTTTGTCTAGAAATATGTTTGTCTTATATTCATATTTTCCCCAAAATTATCAAGCTTAATTTGGATCATTAAAATACTTTGATGACCCACAGTATTTTTCATAGAAGTTTCAAGACCCAAAGGCTTATTTTACTATTGTGTTCTGATTTATTCATTTGCTCAATTTTCAGTTGAGAATAATTAATTTTTTACAGCTTTGAAATATAAATTCACATAAGTAAAATTAACCTATTTTAAATGTTCAGGTCAGCCAGCTTTGATCAGTGTATACAGTTGGGCAGTACCATCACAATCAAGTTTAAGAACGTGTTCATCATGCCCCCCCAAAAAGTCTCCCTTGACCCTTCATGATCAACCCCTTCCTATACCCCCAGCCCCACGAATTATTAATGTGTTCTATCACTATAATTTTCTATTTTATAGAATTTAACAAATGGAATCACGTCGTATGTAGTAATTTTACGACTCGTTACTTGCACTTTGTTTGATTTTGGAGATTCATCCACATTGCTGCCTGTATCAGTTCACCCCTGTGCATTGCAGAATAGCATCCCATTGTATGGATATGTCTCATTTCATTTATACATTCATATATATGAATTAGATTAGGTGATTTAGGATTATTTTTGTTTTCAGTCTTTAAGGATATCTTTGCCAGCTTCATAATTCAAAGTTGGTTGGCTGTTATTCTCTTGTAAGGCATTATTTGTTAATTCTTTTAGTTTTTGTTTGTTTTTTTAAATTATCTATTTCTCTTTCAGTTCTGAGCGTTTTTTTCCTCTGGGCAGATTTGTTTTTTCTTTCAGCACTTTGAAGATGTTGCTCAACTGTCTTCTGACTCACATAGCTTCTGATAATACATCTGCTGTAATTCTAACCCTTGTTCCTCGGTATGTAATGTGTCATTTTTCCTCTGGCTGCCTTCAAGATTTTCTCTTTATTTTTAGTTTTCAGCAGTGTGAATATGATGTGCCTAGATTTTTTTTTCTACTTCTGTTTGAAGTCCTCTGGGCTTCTAGGATCTTGAGCTTGTTGTTATTCATTACCTTTGGGAAATGCTCAGCCTTTATCTCCTCAAAGATTCCTTTGTCCTGATCTCTTTCTCTTCTCCTTTTAAGATTCCAATAATACATATCATAGACCATTTAATGTTGTTCCACAGCTCCTGTATGCTCTGTTCTGCTTTTTTGCTCTCCTTTTTTCCCTTCATATTTCAGTTTCGTAATTCATACTAGCCTGTATTCACGTATACTGATTCTTCATTTACGTTGAGTCTACTGATGAGCCTTTTGAAAGCATTCTCTACTTATTTCACCAATATTTTTATCTCTAACATTTCCTTTTGACTCTTTTGGTGTCCACCTCACTGCTGAAATGCCATTTGTTCACGTGTGTTACCTACCTTCTCCACTAGAGCCTTTAACCTAATTAGTCACAGTTACTTTGAATTTCCTCTCTGTTAGTTACAAAACATGGGCCCTCTTTTAGTCTGGTTATGTTGATGGCATCTTCTCTTGACTGAAATTTTTCTCCTCACTTTTTTATGTGTCTTATTTTAAAAATTGATTTCTAAGCCTCATATTTGAAACAGTAGAGACTAATATAAACAGTGTTTATGCCTGGAAATGAGCCCATCTCTTCTAGTAGGCTGTTATTTTCAAGACTGATTCAATCTAGTCTGGTTTTGAATTGGCTTTAGGTTTCATTGTTATTGTGATTGTCTTCAATACATCACCAGATTCACATTTCTTTGGTTTTACATTTTACTTAGAGTAGGGCCTGGCTTGTCCTAGGATTTTTCACAATATCCCCACTTTACCCTTAGCTTTAAGGTTCCAGTATGAGCCTATACCACAGAGCAGTCCCTCCTCACAGCCCTGCTCAACCCCCAGTGGTAGAATTCTGCTTCTGGCTACTTGGTGCTTGCTAGCCCAATATTAGGCATGCCCTGTGCTCCTGTGGCTCATAAGTGGGCCTTTCTTAGTAATCTTGCTTTCTCAAGCAGTAGGAATCTCTGGATCAAGGATGGCTTCCTGCCTCTTACCCAAGGATAAAGGACTTTTCCTCCTTCCAGCTGCAGTAGGTCTAGAGTGCATTGATCAACTGGGAAATCATATGAGATAATGACAAAAAGGAAGCAAAGGACCAGAATACAAAAGGCTTCGAATCCATGGTGAGACTTGTGATTTCATTTTGAGTAGCATAGGAAACTACCAGAGGGTGTGATCGGTGACATGATTTGTTGTGTTTGATTCTCTGGAGGCAGAGGGGAGATGGATAATGACTAGAAGGGGCCAGAGAAGGGGTCTGGGCAACTGATAATGGTCTAGACACCAGTTTCACAGCTGTGTCCAGCCTGTGAAAGTCACTGATCAAGCTGTATACTTATAATGTGTGTACTCTCTGTGTGTATATTAAATTTCAGTAAAAAGTTTTACAATGGTCTTGTCAAAGAAAGAAATGAAAAAGAAAATGTAGGAGTCTTGGTTGTCAAGGAACATTTCAGTTTGTTGGTTACTCTGAACTTTCCTAGGCAAGCAGGTAAAGACAGTTAATGAACCAGGTATCCAGGAAAGAATGCAGCCTGGTTCCTGTCTTCAAGAAGGTCTTGGGACCTTCCTGGCAATCCAGTGGTTAAGACTCTGCACTCCCAATGCAGGGTGCACAGGTTCAATCCCTGGTCAGGGAACTAAGGGGCTTTGCTGGTAGCTCAGCTGGTAAAGAATCCGCCTGCAATGCAGAAAACTGGGGTTTGATCCCTGGCTTGGAAAGGTCCCATGGAAAAGGGAATGGCTACCCACTCCAGTATTCTGGCCTGGAGTATTCTGGCCTGGTTGCAAAGAGTTGGACACAACTGAGCAACTTTCACCTCACATTTTTGGGGAACTAACTAAGTTCCCTCATGTTGCATGACACAGCCAATCAATCAATCAAAACATAAAGACCAAGAAGGTCTCCAACTAGTTGGAGGGACAGGCTTGTTTTGTTTTAGAAATTTATGATTTCTTATGGCAAGTGCTATAATAGGAGTTTTACAAGATGATACTGGATGGGGGGGGCAAGTGAATAATATGAAGGAAGCAGAAAATGTTCTCAAAGGAGGTAACCCTTGGGTTTTCTCCTAAAAAGACAAACATATGTACCTGTTCCAAGGGGTATACAAAGGCATATTCCATGCTGGGAAGCCCTGGTAGTTTGCTGTGTCCTGAGCTTTGGGCTCCAAGGAACAAATGGGGCTGAAGGAGCAGATAGAGAGTGGCTGTGAAGGACCTGGGGGCCTGGCCACCGGGCTGCATGCAGTGTCCCCACAGAGATTCTTGGATCGGGGAATCCAGGCACAAGAGGAAGGGAGCAAACACTGGCAACAGGTAAAATGGACTAGACCATAGTTTTTTGCAGCCTCTGCCCTAATTTACTTTCCAGGTTACCCTTGGAGAAGGTGATTGCTGGCTTAATTAACTAGAATGCTTTTTCCCCAAGAATTCTGGGTCATCATCTCTTTGCTCCTATACAAAGGCGCAGGGATTGTGGAGTCTATTGGTCACTCGTTGTGCTGGACCTTAACATCCTTTCTTCCCATTCCAGACCAGCTGTGTGGCTTTGGGGAAGTCCTTCAACAGCTCTAGGCTCCTGATGCCCCCTAGATAAATTAAGGAACCAAACTTTGTGCTCAGGGCAGGAATCAGAACACATAATCTCAAGAACAATTTTATCTCATGTTAGTGACTTTGTAATAGTAGTGATCGATAATGTAGACTGAACACTTCATGGGCACCTAGCATTAATAACTGCCATATACACGGGCTTCCCAGGTGGCTCAGTGGTAAAGAATCTGCCTGTCAGTGCAGGAGATGTGGGCTTAATCCCTGGGTCAGGAAGATCCCCTGGAGAAGGAAATGGCAACCCACTCCAGTATTCTTGCCTGGGAAATCCCATGATCAGAAGAGTCTGGTGGGCTACAGTCCATGGGGTCGCAAAAGAATCAGACATAACTTAGTGACTAAGTGACTGAACAATTATATGTAGAACCCAACCCTCACAACATATGGGGAAAATACTGTTGTGAGCCTCAATTTATAGACCAGAAATCAGAATCACAAAGAGATCGGGTCACCGAAGGCCACAGATAAGAACTAGCAAAGTTGGAATTTGAACTCAAGAAATTTGTCCTTAGATTCACATCATTGGCAACTATATTTTAGTCCTTCTAGGCAAGCCAAAGATGTTGCAACTTATATGTTTTTACTTTTGGAGAAATTCATATACTTGTGTAAAAATATTATTATTTTCCTTTTCATCCTGTTTCCCATGGAGTTTGCTCCAAAACAGAATTCCCTTCAGGCCCATTTAATTTGGCATCAAGAATTTTATTGGTCAAACCTCCATTTTATTAACATTTCATTTTATGAAAGTTCAGTATAATTGCACTGGTCACATTTTCTCACAAAATTATTTTCACAGGGAAAAAAAAAAAGAAAAGCAGCTTAACAGAACCATTGTGTTTGAAATCAGGAGGTAAAGGCCAAGACAACCTTTCTTGCAAAGCATCCTCCACTTTTCTTCCCTGGAGGAGGTGCCATTGGAGTTTCCTAACAGGGTCCTCATCGCTTTCAATGTAGGGTCTTAAGTTGACATCAAGGAGGGTTCACTGCTATTTCAATCCCCTGGTGCCACAGAAACTGCAAAATCAGAAGCAAGTATGCTTCATTTATAGACTGTCAGAACTGCTTTGAGAATCATTAGTCTAACCCTCCCTGGTGGCTCAGTAAGTAAAGAATCTGCCTGCAGTGTGGGAGACTCAGGTTCCACTGCTGGGTCCGGAAAATCCCCTGGAGAAGGGAATGGCTACCCACTCTAGTATTCTTGCCTGGATAATCTCATGGACAGAGGAGCCTTTTGGGCTACAGTCCATGGGATTGCAAAGAGTAGGACATGATTGACTAACTAACACTTCATTTCACTTGAGAAACTGAAGTTCAAAGGTACTTTGTCATGTCCAACTCATTGGGCAAATTAACATCAACTTTGAACCTAGGTTTTCTGGGTTTTGCTTAGGTATACTCCCCATTCTAGTCTAAGGGAAAAGAAGCTGAAAAATAAATAAAAAAGAAAGATTTGAACTTGATTTCACTTAGGGCAAATTTTGTTGTCTTCAGCAAAATGGTGAGATTGAATCTTAAAATGTTGTAGTTATGAAAAAAATATTTTAAAAAAAGGATAACATGTCAGGGAAAGATATGGAGAGAAAAAGAGTAGCAAAAGGTCCTGAAGACTCACCGAAGAAATAACCAAGCACCAGGGTCCATCACTGGCCAATTTCTAGAAGCCCAGAATTTCCAGAAAGGACAAACAGCACAACCTTCCAATTTGCATTGGAAAATACATTCATATTTCAGAAAAGCAGTGTAGCTAGCTGTTCATTAAGAAGCTTTAGACAGCCTGTAATCCCAGCTCATAGGAAATTACTGCTCTCTTAAGCAATTCCAGGTTTGTTTTTTCAAGCCAGAGGTCTGCAAGATTTGCAGAGTTATTACTGGTTTATTAAAAATTCTGTGGAAATAAAGCAAGAGGTCAAGCCTAATTGCCTTCGAAGATGGTAAGCAACTTCCATTAACCCAGGCACCAGAGCAGCCAAGGATTTTCACAAACTTGTGAGTGAGGTGCAGAATGTATGCTGTATGCAGAGAGAGGAGCTGGCACTTAGGAGAAAGATGTGGGAGACATGCCACATGGATGAGTGTGGCATTGCCACTTACCTCCAGAGGCTTGATAAAGTCTCATCACTCAGGTGAATCACTGAGTCTATCAGTGGACAGCATGGTGGATGCACTGAGATGTAGATCCATCCCTGCTTTACAGCTTACCTGCTGTGTTGTCTTGGGTTTGCCCCTTCACCTGTATGTACCTCCATGTCTTTACCTGCAAGATGGGCATAATGATATAGGCATCACAGAGCTGTTAGAAAAAGTAAAAAATGTATGGAAATATATAAAGTCTTTATCATCATTAATTACTATGTCTCCTAGCATTATTCAGTTCAGTTCATTCAATCGTGTCTGACTCTTTGCGACCCCACGGACTGCAGCATGCCAGGCCTCTGTGTCCATCACCAACTCCCGGAGTTTACTCAGACTCTTGTCCATTGAGTCGGTGATGCCATCCAACCATCTCATCCTCTCATCATCCCCTTCTCCTCCTGCCTTCAATCTTTCCTAGCATCAGGGTCTTTTCAAATGAGTCAGCTCTTCGCATCAGGTGGCCAAAATATTGGAGTTTCAGCTTCAGCATCAGTCCTTCCAATGAACATTCAGGACTGATTTCCTTTAGGATGGATTGATTGGATCTCCTTGCAGTCCTAGCATTATTAGTATTATTATTAGCTGATCTCCAACTCTGACCACGTAAGTGCATCCATATTATAAGGATGAGAGATGTGGTGCCCGGCTTTGACAGAGTCAGAGTTTAGAAATGTTACAAGTGTCAGAGTTTAGGTCTGAAGAAGTAGGAACTAGGGAGATACTGCAGGCTTTTCATCAATGAAATAAGATGCTGAACCAGCATTTGAGAAAGACTGACTTGACAGGATTATGCAAAACAAACTAGAAGATGAAAAAGACCAAGGGTTGGTAGGTCAGCTCAGAGATGATTATAGCAATGAAGGCAGAAGGAAGAAAGTGGGAGGCAATCACTAGGCCTCTAAAGAATTCTTGAAGCTGAAATACAGAGACACAAACAAACAGGGAGGAAAAGTAACTTTGAGGAAATAGACTATGGAAGAAAGAAGAAAGATATTGCATCCATGAAGCAAGAATACGCTGCTGTATAAAAGGAACCACAACAACAAAAAAAAGCTGTGTTGGAATTTTAAAATATAATAGAGATGATAAGATTACAGTTTTTGACAATAAACATGAATTTGAAAAATTTTGCAAAAACTGAGAAAATGGCAATGAAAAAATAAAAGAAGAAAAGTGAAGACAAGAAAGAACATGAGAGTTCTGCCCAGGAAGTTTAATATACGAATGACAGAAATTATCAAAAAGAAAAAAAAATACAAGAAGAATTCTTAAAGAAATAATCTTCAAGAATATATTCCAGAACTGAAGGCAGGAGTTTTCAGATTGAAAAAGGTCCATCACAGTAGACAAAAAGCAACTCACTACAAGACACACCATCAAGAAATCTGAGAGCACTAGAGATAAGGAAAAGATACTGTGATCTTCCAGAGAGAAAAAGTAGATCACATGCAAAGGGACAAGAACCGTGACAGCATCAGGCATCTTCACCACAACAACCCCACCTCTAGAAAGCACTGGTGCAAAATCTTTTAACTCAGAAGGAAGTATTTTTTATCCCAGAATTTTACACTCCAGCCCTATAACATAGAATATCTTTAGACATTCAGCCTTATAAAATTTTAAATTAAAAAAACTATCACATAAACCTACACAAGAATGCACGTTTGTTTCTAGAAAAAGGAATAAACCAATTAAGAAAAAAGAATCCAGCACATAACAAAACAAGATTCATCACAGGAGAAAGGCCGTGGGATGCTGGTAGATGGAGAGCCCAGACTATAACTCTGCATTTCAACCTTGACTGCCTCAAGTCAGAAATCTCCAGGAGAGACTTCCTCAGAAAGAAAAATGTGCAAAATACCCGATATATCTGAACAGCATTTATGTGGTTATAATAACGTAAAGGCAAATATTAATCTAAGCAAAATGAAGCTAAAATGCACTGGGAAGCTGGAAAGATTCAAAGGTTGGAGGGGGAGGTGGATAGAGGAGGATGAAAGAAAACGAAACCCAATCTTCCACAGTGAAAAGGCAAAAATGAAAAATCTAGCAGTATAACATAAGCACATTATCTTGTAATAAGAAGGTAATTTAAAAACAAAAACTCAAGCAAAACCACTGAAAGTTGTGACCTCTGAAGAAAGCAGAAAGACTGGAAAGGAGGCTTCTGTTTTTCACAGCAAGCACAGGAAAATTATTTGACCCATTTTACGTTGGGTACATGTAAATTTTGATTAAAAATTAAAATTTAAAGAAAGAAGACATAGGTTGCATTCTGCAATCTTGGGGAAAAAACAAACAACAGAAATCTCGTTGTGAGCTCAAGTGAAAGCCCAAAACTTCCTAGAACTATAAAGACAACTTTGGTTGTCATGGCAAAGGGCCTTTAGCTAGATATTAAAATTTTGAAAATCCATCCAACTCTGCACAAATTCGTTATGTGACTTGGGATAAATCCCATGAATTCTCTTAACTGTGCTTTCTCCTTAGAGCAAGATAGGAATTGAACTATAGAGTCATAAAGATCCCCCATGGACCTCACATTCTGTGTCCAAAGTGCTCAGATTATGAACTCTTTCCTTGACCATAAAATGAAAGAAAGTGAAAGTAAAGTCGCTCAGTCATGTCCAGCTTTTTGCAACCCATGGACTGTAGCCTACCAGGCTCCTCCGTCCATGGGATTTTCCAGGCAGGAGTACTGGAGTAGGTTGCCATTTCCCTCTCCAGGAGATCTTCCCAACCCAGGGACTGAACCCGGGTCTCCCACATTGTAGGCAGATGCTTTACTGTCTGAGCCACCAGGGAAGTCCTTGACCATAAAAGTCACACAAAGTCGCATAGAGATGATACGGAGGAGAGACAACTCAGGAGACCCTGCAGCTCATTCCCTCCTGCTCTGAGAGCTCAGCCAGGTCAATAGAGTTACATTCATGGAGAAGGATGGAACTTCAACTAGCTCCCCCTTCCTAACAAGTTGCCTGGCTTCTTCCTGTGAACCCCCCTTCTCTTTGTCTGTAGAGCCTCCCTAGAGCAGTGTCCTTCTCCAGACGCCTCTCCTAGGCATGTCCATACAAGGTGGAGCACTGATCTCTCCGCGGCCACCGGTCCTGCACCATCTGCTACTTCTCTGCTGGAAGTTTCCCCCAATGCATCAGCACTGACTGTGCTAGGGACACGTGGTGCTAGGCTCTGTGTATTCTCCGCAGGATGGATACCTGTGGGACCCAGAGACGCTCCCAGGAAGAGCAAGCCTCCCTAACAGCAGCCGGCTCCCCAGAATCAGCTCTGGACTAAGAAGCTCTCACTTTAATAGAAACAGGCTGGAAAACTCTTTATGACAAATCGAAACAAAACCCCATGCCTTGGCTGTGGGTTATTTGTTGAAAATCACGTTTTAAGAGCGGCGAAGAACATAAGTGCCTGTAGGCTTTGGCGAATCCTCTAAGAATTTATATTCTAAGCAGCCACACTGCCACCACGGGAAGGAAGCTGTGAACCAGAAGTGCACAGCGAGGAATCGTTGTTTAAATAGAGAACCAGAAGAGCCTTAGGCTTGTTATAAATTCCGAACCCAGATATTCTCTGGAAGGAAAAACCTTCCACTGAGTGAAGGCATGCTTGTGTCTACTGAAGTCTCCTGGAAGCAGCATTGGCCTTCTGTATGTGGCAAAAATGGCCACTATCCCAGAATACTCCCCACCATCCTCTTTTAAAACAAATCCATACAATCCAATAAAATAAATGAAAACTAAAGAAACCAGAGTTTAATATTCAGGGGATGTAATTCAAGTATAGCCAACTGGACCACTTCCCTGGTAATCAGAAAAACAGCAAAGTTTTTCTCCTTGTGTTCTTTGTAGAACATAAAGTTAATACTCTCTTTAGGGAGGCCACATGGATGTGTGGAAGGAACACACGATGCAGAATGGAAGCCTGGCTTGCCTTAGACTCACTACATCTCCCAGGAAAGGCTCAAGACCAGATTTTCCCCAACCTGACTGTATTAGAATCACCTGAGAGCCTTCTTTAAGAAATCTGATTCCCAGGCCCTCAGACTCTCAGCCTCCAAGAATAAGGCCCCCACTCTCTCTGTCCAATTCCCAGCTCAGGGTCTCTCTTGCCTCCAACTGATCTCAAAAGAACTCACTTCTCTCCTCTCCCCAACACGGAGATGGGGCTCTTGGACAATGAAAACCAGTGATCAACACTTTTCAAGGTGATGGTTCATTATAGTGATTGTGGCAATGATTTCCCAGGTATAAATCTATGTCAAGTCATGCATCTTAACTGTGTCCAGTTTGTTGTATGCTGATTATACTCCCAGAAAGCTGTTTTTAAAAGTAACTAATCAGATGGTTGAGTGGCAACATCTGCTTTCAGGCTGGTAGCATCACCATCTCCAAAGGCAGCAAGGGGCAAACACACGAGTTACAGTACTAGGTAAAGCTGCTGTCACCCATAGGTCCTAAGACACAGTGGCCCCAACAAGACAGAAGCTGCTTCTTCTGTCTCATGACAGCCCAGAGGAAGGCAGGCAGCCCAGGCTGGGTGGGGTCCACCAGGTTCCTTCCATCTTGTTCTATGGCTATGTGATGGGAGTTGACCGTGGCTATCCATGGGCACATTCCAGCTTCTAAGAAGTTGGGAAAAAGAGAAACTGGAGGGTTAGTAAGTTCCTTTTAGGGAAATGTTGCAAAAGTGGCATACAACCCTTCCACTCACCTTTTCTTGATGAGAACATGGTCACGTGGCCACACCTGAGCTGCAAGGGAAGCTGGGAGATGTAGTTTCTGGTTACTAAAATTGGGGAGGAGAGGACTTCCTTGGTGGTCCATTGGTGAAGAATCCACCTTTCAGTGCAGATATGTTTCCCTGGTCGGGGAACTAAGATCCCACATGCCAGGGGACAGCTAAGCCCACATGCTGCAATGAAGACCCATAACAGCCAAAAAAGAAAAAAAGGAAGGAGGTTCCTGGTAGCTCAGCTGGTAAAGAATTTTCAATGCAGGAAACCCCGGTTCAATTCCTGGGTTAGGAAGATCTGCTGGAGAAGGGATAAGCTACCCACTCCAGTATGCTGGCCTGGAGAATTCCATGGACTTTATAGTCCATAGGGTTGCAAAGAGCCGGACATGACTGAGCCACTTTCGCTCTCTTTTGGGTTTCTGTTATTAAAAGGAAGGAGAACAGTTAGCCATCTCTGCCCTAGTTTTGAGGAGATAATGAGGAAAAAAATATGGGGAGAACACAAGTCTCAGTAAATAATATTGCCACACAGAGCAGGTCCTCAAGAACTCCAATTCCTGTTACTACGGTGAGTGATGGGTCAGTTTCCTTGTGTTGCCATAACGAAGTATCTCAGACTGGAGGCAGGGGGTGGGGCGGAGTTTAGATAACACAGATTTATTGTCTCACTGTTCAGGAGATTGGAAGTCTGAGATCTGGCTGTCACAGGGTTGGCTCCTTTGAGAGCTGTGAGAGAAAATCTGTCCTAGGCCCCTCTCCCAGCTCCCAGTAGCCTGAAGCATCCCTTGGCTTGTGGATAATGTTCTTATAGGTCTTGACCTCATCTTCCCTCTGTATGTGTCTCTGTCTCTTCACATGTATTTTTTCCATAAGGAAGTCAGTCATATTGAACCAGGGGCTCACCATACTCAACTGTGACCCTATCTTAACTAACTGCCAAGACCCTATTTCCAAATAAAATCACATTGAGGTATCGGGTGAGGGGCACTCCAATGTACAAATTAGGGGGAGGAGCAATTCCACCCATCACAAGCAGGAAGAGAGCACTCAAGACACTCAAGTTCATGTCCCAGCCCTGCCACTGGCTAGCTGTGGACAATCTCACGAGGCCTGGTCTCATTGACCTCCTTTGTCAAAGATGAAATAACCATGGCAAAGGCCTCAAGAAAACTGGGAAGGGCCTCAGTGAGACAGTCTGGAACCTGGGACCCTTTTCTGCAGTGCTTCCATTTGGACAAATGGACAAACTTGTCCTTGAGCAACAAAATACACAGAAACTATGAGGGACTGAAAAAGAAAAAAAAAAAAAAAAAAAAACTACATGCATGCACAGTTGGGGCAAATTATGGACAATAAGACACAAAAAGACCAAAAGAAACCAACTGCCACTTCTGGAGAGCCGGGAGCAAAAACAGGGAACTGCACATGCCCCCTGCACACACACAGCACAGCCAAAGGGGTGGGCGAACCCTCAGTTACCCCTCTGTCCTGACCCCTGGACCCACTCTTACCCTCACCCACTCTGAGGAACCAGCTTCCCCCTCTCAAGGAGCAAGCAAGGAAACCTGGTACTTATTCCTGCTCCCCTCTCTTGCAGCAGGGACCCCAATAAAACCTTGCCTGAATTTCTCATCTGGTTTCTTGTCAATTTCTATTGATTAAGGAGGTCAAGGGGCTTTCCAGGTGACGCTGGTGGTAAAGAACCTACCTGCCAATCAATGCAGGAGGCATAAGAGATGTGGGTTTGATCTCTGGGTTGGGAAGATCCCCTGGAGGAGAGCATGGCAATCCACTCCAGTATTCTTGCCTGGAGAATTCCATGGACAGGGGAGTCTGGCTGGCTACAGTCAGGGCGATAGGATCACAAAGGGTAGGACACAACTGAAGCGACTTTGCATACACACACACACACACACACACAAGGAGGCCAAGAACCCTGATCAGTAACACTGGTGATTCTCTGCCTCTCACCCTCCTCTGGCTGAAAGGTCAGCTCCAGAGGAAGATGTATCTCTGGCACGAGCCCAGCTTCTCTTCCTGGGGTGCCCTCTTTTTTGAATTAAGCTTTGTGGAGGATTATCCACACTGCTCAAGTCAGAAGGGGCCTCTTAGAGAGAAATGCTACCATGGGCAAAATACCTTCAATTCCCTTAAAGGGAAAAAAAAAATTCCTTTTGGTCTACAGATGGGTAATTGTGTTCACTGTTTCCAAATGTCCACATGCCAGCCTGGGCCAGCTTTCTACTGAGATCAAACGGACTCCTGGGTTTCCTTTCTACTGATGTGGGTGTGCCTTTAGCCATGGTGTAAAAAGCTGATTCCTGCACAGAGTGGGCTGGGCAGACTGCACTGTTCACACAGCAAATTTTGGAGATGAAGAGTCAGGCCTTTTCCAGAGTCAGACACCAGAAGTCACACTCCCCGTGAGGAACTCTCAGGCTCCCAGATCCTACAGTCTAGGTTGCCCAACACATAGAAACAAACCTGGAACATCCTTGAGCTCAGGCTGTGAACGTGTTAGTCGCTCAGTCATGTCCGACTCTTTGTGACCCCATGGACTGTAGCCCACCAGGCTCCTCTGTCCATGGGGATTCTCCAGGCAAGAATACTGGAGTGGGTTGCCATTTCCTTCTCCTGGGGATCTTTCTGACCCAGGGATCAAAGCCAGATCTCCCGCATTGCAGGCAGATTCTTTACTTCTTGAGCCACCAGGGAAGTCCAGGCTAAACTCAGGCTAAGGTATGCTAAAGTGGTAACCAGATTGCCATTTATGAATGTATCAAATCCACACGTTTTATGCCTTCAACTCACACAGGACTCTATATCAGTAAGATCTCAATTTTAGAAAAACTTCTCGACCAGCTCATGAAAATAAAATAAAAAGGCAAGCAAGTTTTTCTGGTCTAGGTTTAAATTTTTGTGATTAAAGGCTAGGCTGAGTCTTATCATGAATTGGTATTTGTTGGTGTTTTCAGAAATTCAGCTAGTGAGTTAGTGTGAGTGAGAGGGGAGAAAGATGTGCCCTCAGGCACACACCTGGCGGGTGTGAGCGTTGATACAAACCTCCCTTGTCCCAGGACATCTTGAAAATGTGCCCGCAAAGCCTGAGACAGTGCCTTTACCCTAAGGAAGAAATCAGACAAGTTTACATCAAAGACGGTCCACGCTGTTTAAAATAGCAAAGAATGCAAACAACCTCAACGTTTAAGGAGAGCCTGCAACTTGCCTCTTGGATGCCTCGAGTCTCAGCTCCAGAGTCAGCTCATCTGGAAAGCCCTCTGGACATCCCTTATCCTTTCCTGTTCCCACCAAAGCTCTCTGTGTGTGCGTGCTCAGTCATGTCCAACTCTTGACCACCCCATGGATGGTAGCCTGGGGCTCCTCTGTCCACGGGATTCTCCGGATAAGAATACAGGACCTCTCCACAACTCCACTACAGCAACAGCAAGCATTATGAGCCTTTATTCCGCACGTTTCTCTTCTAATGACGCCCGAGTTTGGCAAAGCACGGTAAGCCAGCCCCCCACCTGCTTTTGTAAATAAAAGGTTAAGGCACACAGCCACACCCACGGCTCACATATCCTCTATGGCGGAGACCACTAGATCCCTGGGGTTTACTCTCTGCCCTTTACAGCGAAAAGCTTGCCAACTCCTGAATGACGCCAGGCGCCCTTTGAAGAAAGAAAACATCTCATTCATTTCCACGACCTGTGAGGCCTGTGTGGTGCCAGGCGCACAGTAGGTGCTTCATAAATGTTGACCAGGTTGATTGATGAACCTGAACTGTCAAAGAGGCAGAGGTTCTCATAGAGAACAGAGCGCATCATCATCATCACCTTGGTCATTTGTTAAAATGCAGGTTCCCAGGCCAAATGCCCACAGGTCTGATTTGACAGCTTGATCCCTTCCACATTCCCAAGGTGACTCTGGTGCTGACAGACCTCACATGGGCTCTGTCAAGAGATACTCGTGGTGACACAGGGCATCAGGCAGGTTTCTAGCAGTATGGTGGGACTAGACAACCCTCCTGCAATGGGCTAGAAAAAAATACAGGAAACTCAATTTAAATGCAGCGCTAAGCCCCTGAAAACAAATAAAGGCAATTTCTAGGGCTTCAAGAAATGGGAACTGACATTCAGAGCAACGGTACAGGTGACCTGTGTCTTGCCTGGGTTGGGGGAGATGCAGAGCTTAGATAACTTGGAGGCTGGGGCCTTAGGGGCTAACTGGGGCCAGAAGATCAGGCCCTAAGCCCAAGCACGATGGAAAGTTAGAACTGAGGACCCCACCAGGAAGTGGGGACCCTCAACCAACTACAACTTCACAGAGGGATGGATTAGAAAAATCCTTCCACCACCCCTGGGAGCTGACTGACAAGCTGATGTCTCTCAACCACATTGTCCTTTAAGACATTCCCATGGCTTATTTGCATTCACCCTTGGTATCAGCAGTTACACTCCCCATGTAGTTGAAGAACTTTCCGGCAGAGGAATTAACCTAAGAGGGCAGGTTAGCTAGCATCATCAATCCATCCTTGTTGATTGCTTTAGAAATTAAGTTAGTAGCCCAGTGGTGATGGGGGTGGGTATCTGGTGTGCCTAGGAGAAGCACGTGCAAAATCTCCTTGAACATGTAACCCTCAAACTCAGCAGCAGAGTATGTCCACCAAAAATGAGCTCACCCTCCACAATCACAACACAGACACAGCCGAACACTAATCATAGAATTGTCATATCTTACTGTTTCTCACCACCTTCTCCGGGTGGAATTACTGCTTCTGCCCATGTTCTCTCTGCAGTTTATGGTCAACCTTGATGATCAGTTGCTAAAACACAGTTGGATCACATCTCTCCTTTGCTCAAAAACCCTCCAGTGCTTCTCCATCTCATATAGAGTAAAAAGCTGTGGGGCTCAGCATCCCCCAGCCCCTCACAGCCTTTGACAGCTCACCTTTAATACTGCTACTCATTACCTCACTCTGTGTCCGAGGGCATCCCAGACACATCCCTAACACAGCAAGTCTGTTTACTTACTCTGCTGTCTGTCTTCTCTATGGCCTTGTAAGCATAAGATCTGGCTTTTGCCTTGTTCCTCGCTGTGTCCCTGGTGCCTGAAAGAGCGCCTGGCACATACTAGACGTTCAATCTGAGTTGGATAAATGAATGAATGAATGAGGACAACAGAAAACCACTGCTGCATTATCATAAAGGGGGTAACTTGATTCTGTTAATGCTTTAGAAAAATCACTCTTCACATGAAAACCATGACAATGTTCCCCACCTCCTGCCTCTTTGTATAGATTTCATGGCCACGGCCACCATGCAAGGTCAAGGAGAAGTGAACTATTTTTATGCCTACTTCATAGGTGAGGAATTGGAGGCTTGGAGAGCTTAATCTCTCATCTGACTTCATGCAACTGGAGGGATGGAATTGCAACCACCCTTCAAGACACCGCACTTAGCCACCCACTTTCTTACCTGCCAATCTTCCCCTAGTTTCAAGTTTCAGTATGAAATACCTCATGAGAGATTCAGAGCTGAAAACCTAAAATCATGTGTTCCTTAAAGAACGGTTCCAGGGATGAAATGTCATTTAATGAGGTGTCTCATGGCAGGATTACTTATGGGGATATTTCATCCAGGAAGGGACTGAAGTGGGAAGTGGCTGCCTCTGTAGGGTCAATGTTAACAGAGTTGATTGAGGTGAAAAGCCCACCCAATGGGACACAGATGTCCTGGACTCAGCCCAACACCACCCACCACCAGCTGGCCCCGACCATTCTGGGTCTATTTCCTCGTCGACAAGAAGCAGAAACTCAGACTGATGGAAGGCTACGTCTTTTCTGGCTTGAAAATTCTCTGCAGAGCCATTGATGGTTGAACTTGAGAGACCAAAAAGTACTGATTCTCTTTCTCTAGTAAACACTCTTGTGATCATCGTTTCTCTGTCTGTGAAATGAACCCAAACACAGCTCTCAGGCACCCCAGGATCCCTGGTAACGGCCAGAAGCCAAAGCCCATGTCAGAGGAGGCTGTACTAAACTGCCACCATCTAAATGGCTCGCCCTTGACTGACCTAGCACAGAACGTGGTGCTGAAAGCTGGAAGCCTAAGCAAGGCCTGGGTTCAAATCCTGACCCCACCTGCAGTGAGTCACTTAACCTTCAACTTCAGTTCTCTCCTCCACAAACCAGAGGTATTCCCAACTCAGTGGGGATGCTGAGAGGACTCTGGGAGGTTAGCGCCATCAAACACTGAGCTTCCATTAGGGAACTGTCTCTCCATTGACCGAGCATCATCAGGAAAGGAGAAAAGACAGTGTTGAGCTCACCAAGGCTACAAAAGAAAGTTCCTTCTTGGCTCAACCCTCTGCTCTGCATCAGCTTCTGTCCTGGACGCCTGGACAGAGTCCACTGGGACCACATTGCTTCTGTGCTTTGGGCACGAAATAGCTGGTTTTAACAGCACAGGCTGCAGAGCCATGAAAGGACAATTTGCAAATACCCATAGCCAAAGGCCCAAGGGGATACTGCCAGCCACGACACGTCAGAATAAACACGGATGGATTGTATTGGGAAAAGAGCTTTGTGTTGACAATGTTTGCTAAGCCTTGCCCAGCTGCTAGGGGTCAGGGGCAGCCGTGGGGGAGGCCTGTGATGTCCCCGGCCGCCCGTCCTGTTCTCTCTGGCACCCCTGCTCCTTTTCTCCCCGCCCCCACATCACACCAGCCTTCTGTCCCTTCCCAGCCCTGAGTGGGCCTGGCACACACTGCCCCACAGACGGAGTGTTCCCCGCCCCCGTCCCCACCCCCATCAGGGGCAAAGTCCCCTCAACCTGCAGATTGGTCTCTGTTTAAAACGAACCTCCATGAGGAGACCCTCCCCTGGCCTCCCCCAGGGTAACCCCCCCATAAGAGCAGTCCCCCTGGCTTTGCTCTTACAGCCCCTGTAGAGTCTCCCTCATATAATGCATCACACTGGCAACTATTAAATGATTAGTATAACTGAGTTACTGTCATTACAACTAAACAGTGATTTTCTGGAAAGGAATGGCGTCCTCCATGTCTGTCCTGCCACTGCTTAACCGCCAGGCTCGGCATCTCGTAAGAATAAACGAATGAGGGAGAAAGATCGCACATGCTAAATCAATTCAGTCATGTCCGATTCTTTGCAACTCCATGGACTGTAGCCTGCCAGGCTCCTCTGTCCATGGAATTCTCCAGGCAAGAATACTGGAGTGGGTTGCCATGCCCTCCTCCAGAGGATCTTCCCAGCCCAGGGATCGAACCCACATCTCTTCCATCTCCTGCACTGGCAGCCGGGTTCTTTGCCACTGCACCACCTGGAAAGCCCCAGATGAGAAAGCAGGGAACCATTTTATGGGCTCCTACTGTGTACTGGCATGTCTTCATCCATAAGTAGGGCTTATGGATGAGGAAACAGCCAAGGGAAATTCCCAAGGTCTCTTGGGCCAAGAAGTAAGGAAGCAGGAATTGAATCCAGGCACCAAGACCCCAAACTCAGTGCCCTTGCATGACCTCTTGCTGCTCCATCCTCTGGGGTTCCAGCAGACCCCCCTTGACCCCCTCAAGTCTCTGAAGTCACCCCAAAGTGGGGGGTCCCCACATGATAGTTAGAAGATGGACACCCCGTTGGGTATAAAGTCGCTGGCACCTGGAGACATTCATGGAATGAGCGTTCTCTTTCTTTCTCTGTTCCATGTGGCCTGGAGAGTCCCGCAAAGTGCCTCCACGTGTCTCAGAGATTGTGGGACAGGGGCGAGGGTTTATTCCACCTCCCCCTGACCCTGAGGGCAGCAGAGGAGGCTGAGAGGACCGAGCAGCGCCCAGCCCACCGAGCTGATGTGCGAGCTCTCACTCGCGTAGACAAGGCTTAGTGAGCGATGCGAGTGCAGGGAATTTGCTAAAGTTAACCACAGCTTCAGCGCCAACACAATGGCGTCCCGGGAAGCCGGCTGAAGGGAAAACAAGATTACACACATCCCGCCGGGTCCTGTGCGCATCGGGTTAATGAGGCTTGATGCCTGCCTCTCTGTGGTCAAAGAAATTAATCGCGGCCCCAGTGCCCATCTCACATGGCAGAAGACGGGGCCTCCGCCTGCACCTTTGTGAACCAGCTCCTGACTCACTGGCCTTGAGTGTTTGGGACGGTGCCCCTCCTCCCTTCCATCCACGTGTCAGATTCTTACTTGAAGTCAGTCCTTTCCTTAACACTTAGCTACAACCTCTCTGACCTTGACAGGTAATAAATAGTAGGCATAAGAATTTTGTTGTTGTTGAGTCGCTGTGTCTGACTCTGCGGCCCCTTGAACAGCAGCACACCAGGCTTCCCTGTCTTTCACTGTCTCCCGGAGTTTCTTAAACTCACATCCATTGAGTTGATGACTCTATCCAACCATCTCATCCTTTGCCGCCCCCTTCTCCTCCTGCCTGCAATCTTTCCCAGCCAGCATCAGGGTCTTTTCCAGTGAGTTGGCTATTCGCATCAGGTGGCCAAAGTATTGGAGCTTTAGCATCAGTCCTTCCAAAGAGTATTCAGGATTGATTTCCTTTAAAATTGACTGGTTGGATCTCCTTGCTGTCCAAGGGACTCTCAACAGTTTTCTCCAGCACCATAGTTCAAAGGCATCAGTTCTTCAGCACTCAGCCTTCTTTATGGTCCAACGCTCACATTTGTACATGACTAGTAGAAAAACCACAGCTTTGACTCTATGGAGCTTTGTCGGCAAAGTGAGGTCTCTGCTTTCTAATAAGAATAACCATGTCTAACTTTGGAGTGTCTACTCCATGCCACCCACAAACATTACACCGTAACACCCACAGCACTCTTAGGAAACAAAGGCTATTATTGTCCCATTTCACAGACGAGGAAACAGAGGTGGGAGGAATGTAACTTTCCCAAGATCCACAGTCAGGGTCCATACCTGGCATGGGACTCTCAGTGCCAGGTACAGGCGGGCAGAAGGTAGCTCTGTGCGAAGGCCTCGGGACAGATGTTACAGAGGGAGGCTATGGGTTAACTCTTCATCTCTCTGAGCTTCAGTCCTTCCAAATAGGAAGCCCCACTTCACAGGATTGAATGAGGATTAGAAGTGGAAATTCATGTGGACTGGGGATCACAGCACGTGACACAAAATATTGCACAAGAGTGGTTTGAACTCACAGCCCTTGTGATCTGACAGCTCACAGAGGCAGGATGGGCCCCAAGGTCAAGATGCACGGGGGCCTAGTGATTCTGGGGTCTGACGGACCTGGGGTGCAAGTCTGGCTCCCTGACCGACTCTGGGCCCTTGACTCCAACTGCAAGTTCCTCCACGGTGGGCCCCTGGCTGCAGCCTCTTCACCTGTTTTCTGCTTCCCAGCCTAGAGTCTGGTACATAGGATGGATGAATAGATGGATGGAAAGAGAGATGGCTGGAAGGATGGACGGATGGGGGATGAGTGGATGCAGGGATTCATGGGTGGATATGTGAATGGATGATGGAGATGGAAGGATGAATGGCTGGATGGGCTGGTGGTTGGACAGAGTTTCAAAACTAAAAGGAACTGGTCAGCTCAATATAGATCTTCTTCATGCGAACAGAGGCCTGAAGTAGGAAGTGACTTACTGAAAACCACACAATTAATTCAGAGAAGGCGATGGCACCCCACTCCGGTACTCTTGCCTGGAAAATCCTATGGATGGAGGAGCCTGGTAGGCTGCAGTTCATGGGGTCGTGAAGAGTCGAACATTCTTCCCTTTCACTCTTCACTTTCATGCATTGGAGAAGCAAATGGCAACCCACTCCAGTGTTCTTGCCTGGAGACTCCCAGGGACGGGGGATCCTGGTGGGCTGCTGTCTATGGGGTCGCACAGAGTCGGACACGACTGAAGTGACTCAGCAGCAGTAGCAGCAGCAGCAGGGCTGAGGACCCCTAGACCTTTTAACCCTGCCTCTCCATTCCTTGAAGTTTCCTGATGTCATTTAGCACTTGGGCTGTGACTTGAAGCAGAGAACCTGGATCATACCATCCAGAGTCCCTGCCCTGTGTGCCCGTGTCTGACTTGAGTTATGTGTGATGCTGCCTCCTTCCGCCTTCCCTAAGAACACCCCCCCACCCATCTCCTCTCTCCTCTGGGACAATATCCCCACCTGGGGGACCAAGGGGCCACTCCCAGGTTTAATTCTGCTAAGGGCAACGGAAATCATCACGGCTATTAGTTACTGAGCTTTTACTCGATGTCATATTTAAATCGACCATTAGATAGATAAGAACAGTGATAATGAGGTTAAAAATAGTCACAGATAACACTGACTGGAGTTTCTTCTGTCCCAGACATTGTGCTTAGCACTTTAACTTAGCTCAGTGAGGTAAGCATCATCCTTTCACAGGAAACTGAGGCACAGAGAGGTTAAGTGACTTGCCCAAGATCACACAGCACTGGAACTCAAGAAACTTGGATTTCAATCTGGGAGTGTCTGACTCCAGGTTTGTGCACCTGGCCCTCAATGGTTTCCAGATTACACAGACCAAAAACAAAAACCTCTCATCATGACCAGCTGCAACTTTATGGGGGACTTCACAGCATTTTCTACTCAATTTCTCATGTGTGCTCGGTCACTCAGTCACATCTGACTCTTTGTGACCCCATGGACTGTAGCCTGCCAGGCTCCTCTGTCCATAGGATTCTCCAGGCAAGAATACTGGCGTGGGTTGCCATTTGCTTCTCCAGGGAATCTTCCTGACCCAGGGATCAAACCTGAGTCTCCTTCATTGGCAGGCGGAGTCCTTATCGCTGAGTCACCAGGAAAGCCCTCAATTTCTCTTGACTCCTCAGCAAGGTAGGAAGGTGGGCCAGATGAGTCCTGCCCACATCTAGACTCTAGAACTCTCTCGTGTACAAAGACACTGAAAGCCTTGAGGTCAGCAAGCTTGGCTGCTGTACTTAAAGCTGTCACTAACTGGCTGTGCAACGTAAGGAAAGTCACTTAACCTTTCTGAGCCTCCTAAATAACACATTAAGGTCATTTTGTCTTTTAGGTGTATTTTGGATGGGGAGAAAGAACAACTTCCAGGGCCACGGATTTTCAGAACCATCCCAGGGGCTCAGAGGCCTCCTGAATGTGGAGGAAAGGTGATTCAAAAGAGCTGCCCGCATAGAGGGGAAGGGGCAGCCAGCCCCGAAGCCCACTGGAAGATTCTTCATCTATAAAGTTTTTGTGGGAGCTGAGGGGAACTTTACAAGCGACTCCAGACGAGGGGTTGTCAGGCGGCCTGGCCACAGAAGAGGCAACGAGGCAAAGATGCAATTTCAGGGCAGCTCTTATTCAAACAGCAGAAAAAATTGTCTAAACATTGGCTTGGCTGCCAAGGCCACAGGGGCCTCCTGCAGTCTTGTCATTCCATGAGCTGAGAAGAGTGAACCACATGGCCCCGCAATGCAGGGTACCCTGCCAGCAAGGACCCTTCAGTGGTGCTGACGTGTCCTTGTCCGCGGGCCCCGTCCACTCCAGCAGCCTGCCCGGAAGGGACTTCTTACCCTGAAAGGGCTGCTTCAGAAGAAGCAAAGGGATGGATGAGGGAGAACTGAGTGTAAGCAAGAGCTAGGAATCAGGGGAACTACCCCCACCCCCAACCCCACCAGGCCAAAGTCAAGGCTGGGGCTGGCCAGGAAAATCAGTGAGTAGCAGACTCCACCAGGCCCTGTGTCTGCCTAGGAGCAATGCTGAGGGGGCGGCGGGGATGTGGTGTGGGGGCAGGGAGAAGGACTCTTCTGGGGATCAGTTTAATTCTCACAAAAGCTCTACAGGGCGGTTACTGTTATTCCCATCTTAGGTATGAGAACAGGGATCCTCAGAGGATAAGGTAGTTGCTCATTTATATGGTCATCAAGCTGGAGAAAGGAAATGGCAACCCACTCCAGTATTCTTGCCTGGAGAATTCCATGGACAGAGGAGCCTGGTGGGCTACAGTCCGTGGGGTCACAAAGAGCTCGACACAACTGAGGGACTAACACACACACAGCTATCAAGCAGTGTTTTCAAGGTTTCAATCCAGGACTCAAAGCCCATGAACTCCTGCTCAGTGTGTCCCATGGCTGCTGCTGGGCCCTCAGTGAGCCCCAGGAGCAGGACGTGTCCCCACATTTCCCACCAGACAGATGGAGGAGGTTCCCACACGTAGTTTGCACCAACGGGAAGATGTCCTGCCTTTAAGACAGCAGAGGCAGCCCCCTGGCGCAAGGGCCATCAATGTGCACACATAGCACCTCTCACACACCCTGGAGGCCACAGCAGACATTCCCAAACAAGCCCCAGGGCTCCTCGGGCTACAGGGGTTCATCTGCTTGACCAACGGGGTGGCCAGAGCCCTAGAAAGTGGACCCTCCAGGAGCCATTCTTAACAGTGCCAGACAAGAGTTGGAGGGTCAGTCCCCTGGGGTTGCCCTCCTCCGTAGAGCAGCTCTGGGGTGGGTTCTGCTCATTCTCTGGACCCTCTAGAGACCGAGCCCAGGAAGCCCACAGCAGGGACCTCCCCACTTCACCCACTTTGCTGCCTCTCCTTTTCTTCCTGCCTCACTTCCCTTCTCTGGACTCATCACCCACATCCATCACTTGAATCACATCCTTGTCTCAGGCTCTGCTTTAGGCAAACCTGCATGCAGGGCTTCCCTCGTAGCTCAGTCAGTCAAGAATCCACCTGCACTACAGGAGTCCGCTGGCAATGCAGGAAACCCAGTTCAATTCCTGAGTTGGGAAGATCCCCTGGAGAAGGAAACGGCAACCCATTCCAGTATTCTTGCCTGGGAAATCGCATGAACAGAGGAGCATGACTTAGCGACTAAACCACACCACACATGTAGACAACGACCCTGGAAGTAATAGGCGCCGTGTCAAGGGGGCGCTCCAGGCCACACTTGCCCTCACAGCCCTAATTCTGAATCCTTTTTTTTTTTTTATTGGAATATAGTAGCTTTACAATATTGTGTCACTGTCTGCTGTACAACATTGTGAATCAGCTATATGTACACATATATGCTCTGCTTCTTGACATATGTGGAGGATATTCATATGCTCCTCCCTCCCTGCCTCCCCCACTGCATCCCTCCAGGTCATCACGGAGCGCCGAGCTGAGCTCCCTGCGCTGTGCGGCAGCTCCCGCCAGCTGTCTTTTTCACACATGCTCTGCATATGCCAATGCTACTCTTTCACAGTCGTTCTTAACTCCTCCTCCCTGGATTCCCTCTCATGTTTAGTTATCTGGATACTCATCTGGCGCTGTTTTCACTTCCATCCTTACCTTGCTGTGGGGACTGGACTTCAGGGTCATCCTCCAGGCTCCTTTTCTACTCAACTAGATACTACCACTCCCGCCCGTCCAAGCCTGCCTCCTTCAAGTCTCTTACTCTCGCTTTCGTGAATTGTCTACGGTGTCTCAGCCCATGAATGAGGTCGGACAAAGAAGGGAAAGTCGATGTTGACTCCCATGAGTCTGGTTTGGGCCAGCAGGTGGACGGTGATGTCAGTCAACCAAAGACCTTAGGGTGAAAGAAGTTTTGGTAAAAAAAAAAAAAAGCATCGAGTTAAAGTGCCAGAGGGACAACCCACGGTGATATCCAGGGAGTGGGTGGAGCTATGGAGCTCAGACTTAGCAGGTGAGGTGTTGCTGAGAGATTTCCATCACAAGGCAGATGGGCTAAGTCATCAAGTGGGTGAGATTCCCAAAGGCCAGGGCCTGACTCAGGATTTTAGGGGCCAGGAGCTTATACAATTTGGGATGGGGGTGCTTATTAAACCCACACAATTATGAAACCAGAATTGCAAGCCCTCTCTCAGACCCTTGGAAGGGATCCTTACTGAGTGAGGGACACTAAAGCTTAACTTTGTTAACTTCACAGTAAACTGGCCTCAGAGTAGGGGGCTAAGAGACAGGTACATTGTAGTGAATGCGCTTTCTAATGTTCTGTCTCCATCACTACAGTGTGAGTATCCTGAGGTGTAGAGTTATGTCAGCTTCACCTGTGGTCCCAGATCCCTGGACAGTGAGGGGCTGCATCAGCAGAGTTCAGTGCAAGAAACAGCAACAAGTCTCAGTATTTTTGGCAGGAAGATATTCAGTATGGAGGAATAGGTGCTTACAGAATTGTTGGAACAGCTGGATGTGTAGAAGTTACACTTCTGCTACTGGGGTTTTGGCTTCAGTGGTCACCACTGCTTCAATTTGGCCTCAGAAAACAGATAGATATCCCTGCTGGTATCCCAGCAGCCACACACCCAGGAACTGATGAGTAGAGTAGGACATCGAATGTGACCACTGCAAAGTCTTACGACAGCCAGAGCCTGCCCATCCACTACCACAGCAAGAACCCTGCTTTCCAAATCTTTTACAAGCTCATCTCACTGCTGCTACTGCTACTAAGTCACTTCAGTCATGTCCGACCCTGTGCGACCCCATAGACAGCAGCCCACCAGGCTCCCGTGTCCCTGGGATTCTCCAGGCAAGAACACTGGAGTGAGTTGCCGTTTCCTTCTCCAATGCATGAAAGTGAAAAGTGAAAGTGAAGTCACTCAGTCGTGTCTGACTCTTAGTGACCCCATGGACTGCAGCCTACTAGGCTCCTCCATCCATGGGATTTTCCAGGCAAGAGTACTGGAGAGGGGTGCCATTGCGTTCTCCAGCTCATCTCACTAGCAGAATCTAAATTATATCCAGAACCCAAGTAAAGGGGAGTCCAGATAATGAGATTTTTATCCTTCCAGCCTCTGGGAAACAGCAGGGTGGGGAGGTCTTGGAGGGGGCACAAGTGACTGCAAAGTGCCCATAAAAAGTATCAAAGACAATGGCACAGAGTGGGTGCTGTATTCAGTGCTGTTCAGTAGCTCAGTCGTGTTCAACTTTTTGGAACCCCATGGACTATAGCATGCCAGGCTTCCCTGTCCATCACCAACTCCCAGAGCTTGCTCAAACTCATGTCCATTGAGTCGGTGATGACATCCAACCATCTTGTGCTCTGTCATCCCCTTCTCCTGCCGTCAGTCTCTTCCAGCATCAGGGTCTTTTCCAATGAGTTGGCTCTTCATATCAGGTTGCCAAATTATTGAAGCTTCAGCCTCAGCATCAGTCCCTCCAATGAATATTTAGGATTGATTTCCTTTAGGATTGACTGGTATTCAAATCTACAAGCAAATCACCCCAAAGCTTTGGATTCTGAAACAACAACATTCACCATCTTACAGTTTTTGTGGGTCAGGCAGCCAAGCACAGCTCAGCTGGGTGCTCTGCTTCACAGCCTTCAAGGTGCCAGCCCAAGGGTGGTGGTCTCATCTGAAGGCTCTGCTGGGGAAGGAGCCACTTACTCAGTGATTATTGGCAGCATTCACCTCCTCGTGGCTGTTGGCTGGGCCTCAATTCCTCATTGGATGTTGGCTGGAAGCCACGTGGCCTTTCCCACATGCCAGCCGACTTCATCAAAAACAAAAGCTGAGAAGTGAAGAGAAAGAATCTGCTAGAAAGATGAAATCAGACTTTTAGAACCCAACGATGAAAGTGATTTCACATCATTTTTGCCATATTCTCTGGTTAGCAGTGAGTCATCGGGTCCAGCCCACACTCGAGGAGAGGTGCTTATCCAGAGTGTGAATACCAGGAGATGGGGATCATTGAGGGCCATCCATTATGTTAACCATCCACCATGCTGACAAACACTTGGTGAACATCTGACTGATGTAAGGAAAAGTGTGGGGGGTGCTCCCTGGTGGCTCAGTGGTAGAGTCGGTCTGCCAATGCAGGAGACGCAGGTTCAACCCCTGGTCCAGGGAGATTCCACATGCCTTGGGAGCCGCTAAACCTGGGCACCACAACTACTAAAGCCCACGAGTCCTAGAGCCCATGGTCCTCAACAAGAGAAGCCACTGCAGTGAGAAGCCCATGCAACACAGCTAGAGAGTAGCCCACGCTCACCAGAACTAGAGAAAGCCCACCAGCAGCAATGAAGACCCAGCACAGTCATAAATAAATACATAAAATTAAAAAAAAATTTTTTTTAAGGAAAGGTGAAGGGAGACTGATATTCCTAAGGCGGGCCATCTTGCTGCCCACACACAGTTTCACCTGGTCTTGGGGTCCTGATGGAATCACCTGGCTTAGAGTTCCCAAAGGTGATCAGCCTGGGTGAGGCCAGAGGACAAAGTGGGGACACCTCACTGAAATCCACTCGTGTGACAGATGGATGAACACCAAATATCCTTTATAATGAGAAAGGCAATGGCCAGGTGGACCAGCTGTTTGAATCAGCTGCTGCATGTCATATTGTTGCAGTTTGAACTAACTTTGCCTTCTCTTCCAAAACTTTTATTTCTGTATGTCTCTTTTTCCATTTTTTGGCCCCAACATCCACATAGTAGATTGTGGCAATTCATTCATCTAGACACACTCGAGTGCCAACTAGGTACCTCGTTAAGCAAAAGGAACACAGAAGCAAGAAGGCCATGGCTCTTCCTTTCTAGGTTTTTGCAGACCCAAGGCAGGGACGTGAGCACTCTGATAATTAGGTGTGACAAGAAACAAGCATGGGGAGGGGGCCTTGAACTCTGACCCGGAGGGACAAGAAGGCTTCCCACTGAAGTGACTCTTAAGATGGGTCTCAGGCATGGTTCCCCAGCCTCCTCCTGGAACATTTTTGATAAAGAGTGCCCTGTTTGGGAGCACCTTATTTTAGTCTGTTTAGACTAAAAAGAAAAGCAACTCAGAACTTACTTATCCTTAATGAAGTCTGATTAGCCCAGGACATCAGCCAACTGGAAAGAAAAATCAGTTCTTTTGACTTTCAGAATGTTTGCTTCAGCATGAGGGAAGCCAAGACTTTGCCTCAATGTTTCCATCTGTAAATGGGGCTGATCATATTTTGCATATACTTACTTGATAAAATCACCAAGGATGAATAAAAACAGGGTTCCCAGACAAAGCCACTTTTTGAAAAGTGAGCCACCCTTCTCAGTAGCTTTGAGGATATCAGGATGAAAGAAGAGGCGTACATAAAATTCTATGATTCTCTGAGAACAAAGTAGGCCAATCAATTTGTGTGCTTAATCGGTGACTGACTAGAGACAGAGATGGGAAAGCTGTGCAGAGCCAGGGAGGGAACCAGCGAAACTGATGAGAACCCAAGGGTGATTTGCAAAGGCAAGAACAGGGATGGAAAAATCAAGAACACCATACACAATGGAATAAATATGCAGGTGTCAGTGAAACTAGTGTTTGCAAAGCAGCTTTAAGGACATGAGACTATGCTTGACCGAATATGAAAAGAAAATAGATGCAAAATTGTGTGCCTAGAGGCATGAAAATTATTCAAAGAAAATACATGTGCAGAGAAAAGGAGTGGAAAGAACTTTGCTTAAATAAAACCACCCGGTAGTGGAACCTCAGCTTTTTTATTTTACAGTGAGTCTTCAGATTTGCCAAATTTTCTACGGAGGGTGTGTTATGCTATGAACTCAGAAAAGAGAAATGTTTAAAGGTAAAGAAAGAAGACCAGGAAGAGGCAGAGGAGAAAGAGCATGGACGACCCCTGGAAAAGATATTGGAAAAGGAGAAATCCAACATTTCTGTTGCTTAAGGTGCCCAGTGGGTTATGGCAGTCCTAGGAAATGAACACACCCACCCTGCTCCAGGCGCATCGTCTCATTTAAATTCACGACACGGTGGCAGGGCCATCTGAGATGCAGTGACTTACCAAGGTGTCTTAGCCAATGAAACGGTGGCTTTTAAGAGAGGCCATCGATAGAGATAAAGGGAACTGAAAAATGTAAAATTTTAAAGAAATCAAGTACTGTGTTCTGCTATTAGAGTCACTGAATGTGACACTGACCTGAATGGGTGCTCAAGTCAGTGGACTTTTGCAGCCGGGCAGCCAGTGCCTGCGTGCTGTTGCTCAGTCGTGTCTGACTCTTTGCGACCCCATGGACTGTAGCCCACCAGGCTCCTCTGTCTGTGCGATTTCTCAGGCAAGAATACCAGAGTGGTCGCCATTTCCTCCTCCAGGGGATCTTCCCGATCCAGGGATCGAACCCGCATCTCCTGCATTGGCAGGTGAATTCTTTATCCCTCAGCCACCTGGGAAGCCCATGGAGTCAGGGTGCAGATCACATTTCTCAGCACTGTAACAGCAACACTGTCTCCCAGGCTCAGTAACAGGGTAAAGAGCTGAAGACTCTGAAGTCCATGCCCCATTCACAGGGCCTCCACACTCTTCCGTTTTGGAGAATCCTGGATGCTTTCACACCCAGTCATTTTATGGAAACACAGACACACACTTAGATGTATATATACATCACCACCTCCAGCCACCACTACCCTGGATGCCTCTCACACTCCCCCCAAGACATAGGTGCCCACCCGGGCTCCGGCAGATCCTGGCTCTGCTACATAGAGCAGATCCCTTGCCAGATTCCAGATAAGACCTGAAGGCTCTCCCCATGCTTCTGTTTGCTCTCAAAGCACTCTGCCAAAAGCCTGGGAAGAGGGTCCCTGAGGAGGTACTGTTCCTTCAGAAATTTAAAAAATGGGGACACAGAGAGTAGAGCCACTCTCCGGTCCAGCTCACCTGGACTGGCAGCTTGAAGGAGAACCACACCACTGAGCCCAGCCTGAATGTGTGCCCTAGATGACACACACACCATGAGAAATCATTGTGATCGCTGAATGACACCAAACTCTGTGGTTGGTTGTTACATGGCATCCTCAGGCCACAGTTGACTGATACAGGATATTAATGGACCTTAGAAGTGCTTGGACATCATTACACGTGCTTCAAAACCCTATGAATTGTAGCCTGCCAGACTCCTCTGTCCATGGGGATTCTCCAGGCAAGAATACTGGGGTAGGTTGCCATGCCCTCCTCCAGGGGATCTTCTCAACCCAGGAATCGAACCAGCATCTCTTACATCTCCTGCTTTGGCAGGTAGAGTCTCTACTTCTCAGCCAGCAAGGCTTTAAATTGGTAAAGAACCGTTCCCGGTATGGCTTGATGCAGCAAGTAGTGGGGAAGGGAATTCCTTGTTAAAACCATAGTAACAACAAAAACAGCAGCCTTAAGAAGCAGGAAGAAAAAGAGCTAAAAGCATAGCCTCTGAGTTCAAATACAAGTATTATCCCTCACTAGCTGAGTGACCTTGGACAAGTTATTTAACCTTTGTGTTCCAATTGCTTACTCTGGATAATAATCTGTCTAAATTATAGGACTATGTAAAGACCAAATGAATTTTTACATGTACAGCCTTATGCGGTATCTGACACTCTGAGTATACATTGAGCACCTACTGCATACCAGGCTCTAGGCTGGGTGCCCTTACCCTGCTACTGGTTAGCCTCCCAATAAATCCATCAGCCCAATTTTGCCACTTAGATCAGAGAAGTTAATCTGTCCAATGCTTTCCATCTACATATCTGCCCCATAGCCTGAAATCTGGAATACTTTTCCTTCAGGACCCCTCCCCTATCTCCCTCAGATCTCAGCTCGGTTGTCACAACTTCAGAGACATTCTCCTAACCTTCTCCACCCAGTCCACTTCCTTATCACACACTTTCACAGGTACCTGTCTCGTGGGGCTGTATCAGTCAGGATAAGCCAGACTCTGCTGCAGTAACAAATAAGCCTTCATCTCAGGGGCTGATCAAAAGTTATTTCTCTCTCATGCTGCAGGTCCATTGTGGGATGGTGGGAGGTGGGGGATGGGGCTAATTCACCATGGTCTGTCTGGAACCAAGGTCAGTCAGAGGCTTCATCTTGGCACATGCTTGCAATCCACTGAAACAGCTGGAAGGGAACGGGGCAATGGTTCCCTGGCTTTTAAAGCTTACACTTATCACTGAGTCACGTGACTCCTATGCTCATGTTTCATTGTCCAAAGCAAGTCATGGCCAGGCCTAACTTCAAAAGAATGGGAAAGTGCAACCCTATCCCATGTATGATGAGGGATGGGGAGACCACCTCTCCAGAGAACATCACTAGTAATTACCATAGTGACAGTTACCCCAGCTGTGAATTGACATGCATTTTCTTGACTGATTTATGTCAGCCTTTCCCCCTAAGACTATATGCTAGGAAGAGGGTCCCTGTCTGGTTTTGCTCATCCTTGCATCCCTGGTGCTTTGCACACTGTAGGCACTTAATAGGTATACTGAGTACATTATTGTAGTGATTCCAACATCACCCCATGATAACATCTGGATTTGAATCCACCTCCATCTAACCTCTTGCTGTCTCCTTGGAGAGCAAGGAGATCGAACCAGTCAATCTTAAGGGAAATCAACCTTGAATACTCATTGGAAGGACTGGTGCTGAAGCTGAAGCTCCAGTATTTTGGTCATCTGATGTGAACAGCTGACTCATTGGAAAAGTCCATTATGCTGGGAAAGATTGAGGGCAGAAGGAGAAGAGGGCAGCAGAGGATGAGATGCCTGGATGGCATCACCAACACAATGGACATGAACTTGGGCGAACTTCAGGAGATGGTGAGGGACAGGGAGGCCTGGTGTGCTGCATGCAGTCCACGGGGTAGCAAAGAGTTGCACACGACTGGGCGACTGAACAACAACTAGCTAACATAAACATTTTTTCTCATATCACTGTACCAACATCTGAATTCTATAAACTATAGCCTAAATTGGGTATCCTCTTTTCAAGTAAGTGTGTTTTTGTTTGTTTTATTAATTCTGAAAGCATTCAGATAGGAATAATATGATTAATTCATGTCTCAGTGGGGAATTAATTCAATCAGATTTTTTAAATGGAAAAACAGGGCTTGGTTCTCCCTCAGAAACTGAGTCTGGAGCATAGGAGATGGGATGGTGCATGAGATAAAGAATGAAGAACAGGAAGGAGGGAGGGCTCGTTTCAGAACAGTTACTTCCTGGCAACATTTTGAGATGAATGACAATCTTTGGCCATTTCCTAGTTTTGCCTACTGTGGACTCTGGCTGTACAAAAGGAAGCAATTCCAGCTGGACAACCCTGATTCCTTCCTTAGAAGGCCCGAGCTCAAAGAAACTGTCATGGGACTGCAGAATTCCATTCAATTGGAGTATACAAGTAAGAGAGGAATCTGCACAAATCTAACTTTCCTTTTTCTTAATTGCGGTCAGAAGTCATTTGGCCTAGAGTAAGCAGGCCCTGGTTATGAAATACTTTTACTGAAAGCTGCCCCACGCAACACCCTGTTATCCTCAGGGCCTTGTGCAATGGGATACAGAAGCGCCCTCTTGTGTAGCACCTGAGAACTACAAGCGCAGCACAGCCCTCTCTGGACAAACCTCTGTTTTGCAAAGGATAAGCATTCCTAAGGCCCTTTCTTTTGTAGCCAACCACTAAAATCTCAGACTCCATGCAGAAAGCCTAAAAGATGCACATTAGCATGGGATTCTTAGGAGTAAGGGAACAGAAAGTGTGGGAAGAACTGAGCTATGGTCTGACAATCACGTGTTCACAGTAATGAAGCTACTTGTATATTTTCAGTAATCATGACTTTTCCTAACTGCCAGCTTGAACTGCACAATGAACAAAGAGGAAGAATCTCTTGTTTTTAAGGAAAAGAGAAAACATACTTGGATAAATTAGGAGTTTGTGACTAACAAATGTGTGTATACACTACTATATATATTAAAATAGATAACTAGCAACGATCTGCTGTATAACACAGGTCAATATGCTCAATATTTTGTAATAACCTATAATGGAAAAGAATCTGAAAAAAATAGGTACATATGTATATATAAAGGAATCATTCTGCTGTACACTGGAAATTAACACGTTTTTAATTAATCATACTTCAATTTAAAAAAATTTTTTGAAAAATTTTCAAAAAAAATTTTTTTTATTAAAGACAACCTTGGAACATGATCAGAGTTAGGGGCAGGGGTGGGATTGGGAGTGATAATTCCACACAGACATTTTTGCTTTGAGAATCTAAAGAATTCAGCAGAGAGACTTTTTTCTGAGATGAACAGGCATGTTTTAAACTGGTCTGTGATTTCATCTCTTTTTTGGTTTTCAAAAGCCTGACTGGGGAGCACACTCAGGTAGAGCATTTACATTTTAGCCTGAGGATTTCCTGTCCCAGAAAAGACATTTCTGCAGACTTGACTACTGGTGACTCAGAAGCACAAACATCAATGCAAGAGGTTTCTAACCTCAAAGGCCAGGCATCCCCGGGCACTTTTATTGGTTTCATCCTTGAGGTTGATTTAAATCTAAATTTTTTCCCCAGAAAACACTCACGTCCAGCTCCTGCTTGCATCCCAGCAGATAGGGGGCCCCTCTCAGGCCCACGGAATAAGACACCCAGCTCAAATGCCAAGGAAATTCTTATCAAGTCACAGCTTCTTTCTGTGGGGAGGGAGGCAGGATAGTTGGAATGACTTGAGGCAGATATGATCATAGTCATAAAGAACCCATAATTACCAGTAACATTTACTAAAGAATTTAAGTATAGGAAAAGAAAGAGAAGAAAAGAGAGAATGAAAACAACAATTAAAGAGTAGGACAGTTCATGCTGTCAGAATCTTAAGAATGGGTTTCCAGAGCTTTCTGGAAAGTTCTGGAAAAGTCCTGTCACCCCTTTGGGATCAGGAAAAATGTGGGCTCTTGGAAGACAAACACTGTCCCAACTGAATTCCCCTCCTCTTTTTCTCCAAATGTTACTTGAAAAGAGAAAATTCAAATCAACAAAATCATGTTTTCATTTTGGGGCTTAGAGGGCACAGAAGACTGTAACAGCCCTGGGAAATCCCAATGACAAGAGAGATTTTAGGAAAGGGAGTGGCAAAGATGGGAAAGATGTTTGTAAAATAAGTGCGCACTATGGCCAACCCCCCTGATGCTCAGATGCTCAGCTTCTAGGGAAGAGAAGGTGGTGGTGTGAACTCCCCATGGCAGTGGGAAGGCTGAAGGGTTCAGCACGAACAAACACGGGTAGCGTTTCCAAGCTGAATCTTTGCCCACAAAGTGGTGTTTTTGGCTTGGTCCTCAGCTAAATCTTATGAAAAGGCCTCTCTCTAAAGTGCCCTTTGGATGGAGACCAAAAAATTTGCCCTCAATATAAACTACTGGAGAAGTGGCAGAGCCACTATTAAATGTGGTGGAGAGACACCCCCCAGTGTGCGAGTCCCCGGCCCCCTGCTCAGAACCACCACCTGAGGGAACCCGGGGCCCAGGAGATGGACCACAGGCCCCACCACTCTCTGACACTGTCTGCTTTTCAGTGCGGGCGCCATGTCTATCACAGTAAACCTTTCCTTTTGTTTTTAGCTTCCCTGGTGGCTCGGTGGTGAAGAATCTGCCTGCCAATCCAGGAAGCACGAGTTGGATCCCTGGGTCCAGAAGATCCCTGGAGAAGAAATGGCAACCCACTCCAAGAATAAGCCTTGCCTGGGAAATCCCATGGACAGAGGAGCCTGGCTGGCTGCAGTCCATGGGGCTGCAAAAGAGTCAGACACAGCTTAGCAACTATACAGCAACAGACCTCATTCAAAAATGTTCTTTTCTTTCCTCACTTCTTATTTCATTTGCTGGAGAAAACTTCTCTTCCTATGTCTATTTTAGAGTGATTTCTAGGGAATTGATAGACCTGTAAGTATTCATTGCTTTCTACTGTTTTCATAGAAATGTCGTACAATATACCTGCCCTTTCCATTTACATTAAAACACAAACACAAGCCCCCAAACTGGAGGGCAAAGTGGGAACACAGTATGATGTACAATTAGCTTCAAATCACTGCAAATACCTCCTAACTCTTTTAGCTTCAGGCCCGAGATGGTATGTGCAAGGGGAGATGTTTCAGAGCTCAGGGACCCCCTCCTCTGCAAAATGCCCCCACTAAAAGCCACCCCCAGGTCACAGGCAGCCACCTCACCAACCACCTGCTTGGTAGGAGCAAAAGCAGAGGCTGCACTTTGGTGACACTGAGACTCTACACTGACCGTTGAATGTGCTTTCGTAACATGATGGAGACTGGGCTTTGGGTATAGCGGGGGGAGTTTGATCTCCACTGAAAAGATGCTGTGAAGAAATTTCAGTGAGTCTGGGGGCTGGGGAAGGGAGCAGGGCAGTGACATGGAACTAATAGCAAACTCAGATAACCCTGGTAGAATAAAAGGCAGAGAAAGATGCGGAGATATCCTCATCTTTTTATTCTGTGGTATTGTAAACAAATGTGGGTGTGGCTCCCAGAAAGTCAGAACTGCAAATAATAGGTTGAGTGGATGGATGGATGGATGGATAGGGGAGTGGATGGTCAAGTAGACAGGTGAGTAGAAGGTGAACTGGCGGAAGGGTGGATGTGTAAGTTGGCAAGTAGGTAGACGCAGGAGACTGGTGGCTATGGGGATGAATGGGTAGGTGGGTAAATAGAATAAGCCTTGTCTCATTTTTACATGTAATTTCATTACAGCATTCCTTCTTCAACATTCATAGGTCTTTTATTTTTAAAATTGCCATCAAGCACTGAATACAGTAAATTAGCCACTCTATATCCATTGCCAGTGGACATATACATTGATACAACTTTTCCAAATGATAAAACTTATCAAGAACATTTAAAAGATTGGCACATAACAATATTTACAGCTGCATTAGTCACAGTGGACAACAGGTGGAAACAGCTCGAATGACCAGTGGCTGAGCAAAATGCAGTCTATATATATGGTGAAATAATCAGCCTTAAAAGGGAAGGAAACTCTTTTTCTGAACACCTTTTAATAGTTCAACTAAAAACTTAAGAATGTTAATCAGACTTGCTACTGATCTAATGCTGACCACTGGTGTTCTCCATGTGAACACAACGTAGCTGACAGAGAACTATTTTCCCAGTAATGGCCCTGGATTGATGGTGCTTTACCCACGTGCCCTTTAACTTCTCAGTGGTGACCAAGGACATTGTTTTTGGTTTCTGTTTTGTCTTGTTGTTCTGGCTTTATTGAAATATACTTCACAGATAAAACTGTACATATTTAAAGTGATGATTTAATATGATACATTTCAGTGTAATTAACAAATGCACCACTTCACACGGTGACCTTTTTCTTTTTGGGGGGGGGTGTGTGTGTGTGTGTGTGTGGTGAAAACTCTTAAGATCTACTTTCTTAGCAATTTCAAGTACACCGTACATATTGTTAACTATCATCACCAAGTTGTACATTAGATCCTGTGAACTTATCTTAAAACTGAAAGTCTTTACCTTTTGACCAACACCTCCCCATTTCTCACACATACGCACACCCCAACCCCAGCCCCTGGCAACCACCGTTCACCTCTCTGTTTCTATGAGTTTAACTTTTTTTTTTTTTTTAACAGATTTGGTATATAAGTGGTCCCATACCGTATTTGTCTTTCTATGCCTGGCTTAATTCACTTAGTATAATGCTCTCCAGATTCATCCATGTTGCTGCAAATGGCAGATTTCCTTCTTTTTATGGCTGAATATTATTCCATTTTGTTTGTTTGTGTGTGTATAAATCATGTTTCTTCATCCATTCACCCACTGGTGGACAATTTGGTTGTTTCCACATCTTGGCTACTGTGAATGATGCTGCAATGAACACGGGACTACAGAGATTTCATAATCACTGATTTTGTTTCAGATATAGATCTAGAAGTTGGGTTGCTGGATCATACAGTAGTCCTATTTTTAATTTTTTGAGAAACCTCCATATGGCTTTCCATATGCCTTTACCAATTTACATTCCCACCAACAGTGTACAAAGGTTCTCTTTTCTCCACATAAAAAGAAGGACATTCTGATACATGCTACCACATGGACGAGCACCCTCTTTTCCTTCTGCCTTCGATCTTTCCCAGCATCAGGGTATTTTCCAATGCGTCAGCTCTGTGCTTCAGGTGGCCAAAGTACTAGAGCTTCAGCTTCAGCATCAGTCCTTCCAAAGAATAACCAGGGTTGATTTCCCTCAGGAAATCAGGATTGACTAGTTTGACCTCCTTGATGTCCAAGGGACTCTCAAGAGTCTTCTCCAGTGCCATAGTCTGAAAACATCAATTCTTCGGTGCTCTGTCTTCTTAAGGTCCAGCTCTCACATTCATACATGACTACTGGAAAGACCATAGCCTTGACTCTACAGACCTTTGTCGGCAAAATGATGTCTTTGCTTTTTAAAACACTGTCTAGGTTTGTTGTAGCTTTCCTTCCAAGAAGCAAGCGTCTTCTAATTTCATGGCTGCATTGTTGGAGTCATGCATTCAAATGATAAAGAAAGAGCTGGCTACTTGAAATATTGCCCACAGGCCTAATCCAACACCAGCACACGGCAGGCATATAGTAAACCTCTGTTGTAGAAATGAGTGCATTGAAAGGTAAATGAGTGAATGCATCAGTGAATCAATGAAGGACCACATTCACTTGGCGGGTGGAGAGATGAGGATTTTAGAAAGGAAACATCCCAGGAAAGAGGAGCTTGCCGATATAAAGTCCCACTGTATGCCTGGCATTCCTTGTCCATCCAAGACCAGTCCTCACCCCTGAGCCCTCAGAGTCAAGGCAAAAGTTTATTGTCCTGCCCACCATCCTGCATGGGTCCATAGAGAGCCAGGCTATGTCCAGGTCTGTCTGGTCTTTCCGCCCCCCTCCTCCAGGTATCCCTGTGAAACCCCTGAATTGCCCAGTTCTTGAAAACATCATTGTCTTTGCCCCAAGTAACTGAACCCTGGAGAATTTCCGAATGAATCCAGACGGGTCTGCGGCAATGGTGGCGAACCCTGTGGTGCCTGAGACCAGCCCTTTGCACATCTTTATCTAACAAGGCAGAGGTTCCTGCTAATTGGGTTTGTTCGTGGGTGTTCTACGAGGTCCTACAAATTGCTGTCAATAAATCTGGGACCTGGAGCAATCCTGGAGGCTGACTAGGTTTAAATCTCATCTCAGTTGGGAGTTGATAAGAGCAGCCTCAGGTCCCTTGGAGGGGCCTGGAAGGTACCTGGGAGGCCCCCACCCCACCTATCAGCAGCCCAGCCCCTCCCGGCTCAGTTGACAGCAGCTATTTATGCTCTGGGACCTGGAGACACTGTTCTTCAAATGACTTAACGGCTGCTTGGAGGGGGTCATAAATTAAGCCTGGAATTCCCAGGATAAACATCTCCAGGACTCACCTTGTGGCTGTTCTCACAGCCCTGCTTTTGGAGTAATCACAAGGCACATTTTTTTCTGGAGCCAGAGTGTTGGGAGAAGCCCACACAGCCCGTCCTCAAAACACACCAGAGAGAAAGGCTCCCTCCCCAAACGGATAGAAACATCTGCTCTGGGAGGGCAACCGCACTGAGGAGGCGGGCTTAGGAAGCCTCCACGCGTGGACCATCCCCGGGTCCAGCTCCCCAGTGAAGGCTGTTCCCCTGCCAGCTTCTGCTTCAGGACTTAGCTCTAGCCATGACAGATACAGTGCAAAGAACATGGTTTTGGAAGCTGGAGGTGAGCTTGGGAGCCAGCTGGGGGGAGCAGAGCAGCTTCCTCATGTCGAGCCTTGGGGGTCTTCATTCATAAGATGGGAAATCACGGATGGACCTAGAGAGTGTCATACTGAGCGAAGTGAGTCAGAGAAGGAGCGATCACATGATAGCCTTTATACGTAGAATCTTAAAAAAAAAAAAAAAAAAAAAAGATACAAAGGAACTTACAAAACCGAAAGAGACTCACAGACTTAGAAAACGAACTTATGGTTGCCTGGGGGAAAGATGGGGGGAAGGGATAGTTAGGGAGTTTGGGATGATCATGTACACCCTGTTATATTTTAAACGGATAACCCAAAAGGTCCTATTGTATAGCACGTGGAACTCTAATCAGCGTTGTGTAGGCAGCCTGGATGGGAGGGGAGCTTGGAGGAGAATGGATACTATATCTGTGGCTGAGCCCCTTTGCTGTTCACCTGAAACTATTACAACATTGCTCATCAGCTGTACCACAATACAAAATAAAAAGTTTAAAAAAAAAACAACTAAAAAATAAGATGGGAAATCAACCGACTCATGTATGGGGTTTGTAATAGACCACTGGGGCTGCCATCACAAAATACCAGACTGGGCCACACAAAGCACAGAAAGTTACAGTCTCATAGTTCCGGAGGCTAGAAGTCGAAGGTCAATGTGTCGGAAGGGCTGATCTCTTCTGAGGCCTCTCTTCTTGGCTTGTAGAAAGCTTCTGCTCCCTGTGACCTCACGTGGCCGCCCCGCCGTGTTTGTCCGTGTCCAACTTGTCTCTTTATCTAAGGACACCAGTCCTAGTGGATTGGGGCCACCCTAATGACCTCATTCTATCTTAATTAGCTCTTTAATGATTGTCTCAAAACGCAGTCACGTTCTGAGGTTCTGGGGGTTAGAGTCGCAACATATGGATTTGGGGGGACACTGTTCAGCCCATCGCAGTGCTGACTTGAGTGGACTTGTCTCCAGGGCCTTGGGTCCTCCTTCCTGAGAGGGTGCATCAGGAAAGAGGACTCAGATTTGCTGCACACCCACTATGTGTTGGGCTTCCCGGGTGGTGCTAGTGGTAAGGAACCCCCCCTGCCAAAGCAGAAGACATAACAGATGCAGGTTCGATCCCTGGGTCAGGAAGATCCCCTGGAGAGGGCACGGCAACCCACTCCAGTATTCTTGCCTGGAGAATCCCATGGACAGAGGAGCCTGGCGGGCTACAGTCCACGAGGTTACAGAGTCAGACATGATTGAAGCGGCTTAGCACGCATGCACCGTATGCCAGATGCTACGCCACGTGCCTCGTGTACGTAATATTCTTTGAGTGGAACCCAGTGTGTTAAGGGATTGTGTGTGTGTGTGTGTGTGTGTGTGTGTGTGTGTGTGTGTGTATTTTGTTTCCTACTGGGAGTGAGGAATGGAAATTCCACCATGGGATAGGGGCTTACATGAGTTCTAAGGCCCCAAGAGTTCTAGAAAGATGAGTTTTGTTTGCATTTATTCACTCATCCAATAAATTTAAACTGAGTTCTTATATGGCCAGGTGTTTAGGCAAACAGCACACAAATATCTGTGTCCCACTGGAGACTGCACTCTAGTGGAGGGAACCAGATCATCACTAGTAGACATAGTGAGTCATGTAATACATTAGGGGAGCAGGTGCCTAGGGTAAACAGAGGGGCAGTGCCTCCCAAGGGGGCTGGGGGGCTCTACTTTCAATACAGGGTAGTTCTGACAAAAGCTGAGCAAGGGTGTGAATGAGGGAAGGGAGGTAGCCATGCAGATGCTCAAACGCAGCATATTCTTGGCACAGGGAACAGCCAGTGCAAAGGTCCTGTGGCTGGTATGACAGAAACAAATGACAAGGAGGCCAGGGGGCTGGCCAGAGTCAGCAGAGGGGAGTTGACAGAGGAGGACGGGGCAGGTGGTAATCAGGCCGACTTCCGGTATGACTTGGAAGGCCTTTGCCTTCTCCATCAGGGAAATGGAAATTATTGGAGGATGAGAATTAATGAGGGGAGGCATCAGGGTAGGCGAATTCAGAAAAACAAATGGGATGAAAAACCGTGTCAAGAGATGTCCGTGAACCAGACCACGTGCTGGCAGACCACCAAAAGGTGACCGCAGTCAATGCCAGGCCTCTGACCCGCTCCTGGGGAAGCCAGAGGCCAATTTCACAGCTGGAAGGCCGGCTTTTCAGAGCTCGCCCAATAGCATACACTATCGGCCCTTAGGGATGGTGGTATTGGTGTGAATTAATACAGAGAAACCTGATAAATAGTTAACTGAAGAAAAAGAAAGGCCACAAAACCGCAGGTGGGAAGCAGTGTAATGAGTGGTTCACGTTGGGGTTCTGGGAGCAGGCTGTGGGCTTTGAATCCCAAGGCTGCTGCTTCTTGCGTAACCTCAGGCAGACTTCACACTATGACATCTCACATGTATGATCTCATGGTGGCTTTAGAAAGGTGGCCGAATGGACAATCCTGTGCATAGGACAAAAGGTAAGGAAAGATGCTTACCAAGGCCATCATATGGGGTGGAGGATAACAAGGAATATTGTTGCCCATGGACCTCCTCTCTGCTTACGGATTCCAGAGCCTTGGGAACCCAGACACATCCCACCCCCATTCTCTCCCACCCCACCCCCCCACACCCACACAGCCACAGCAGATAAGCCGACTGCATTCTCCCAATGCTTCCAGGGAGGAGTGGGCAGTAAACTGCTAATTTATGGGAACTTTTCCAGCTACAGGGTCCCTAAGATCCCCAGCAGGGATGACCCGAGCCAGTGGAATAAAATGGGTGATTAGATATCCAGGCCCTGACATGAAGCAGCCCCGTGCATCAGGCAGGAGGTGGCCTCCATCAAGGCCCCCATGAGCATCAGATAAGAACCGGGCCAGAGGGAAGACAGGCCCCCTGACAGCGCTGCTGCTCGCTAATCACACCCAGAGCAGGAGCCAGTTAACAGCACCCTCGGCCCCCTCTTTGTGACCCCATGGACTTTAGCCATCCAGGCTCCTCTGTCCATGGGATTCTCTTGGCAAGGATATTGGAGTGGGTTGTCATTCCCTCCTCTGGGGGATCTTTCTGACCCAGGGATCGAATCCAGGTCTCCTGCATTGCAGGCAGATTCTTTATCATCTGAGCCACCAGGGAAGCCCATATAAGTCTATGTAAATCACTCATATACTAGCTAATTTTTTAAAATTGGGAAATTGAAAGCAAAACTTTAAATTTCTATTTTCTCTTTAAAAGTTGAAAGTCATGGCCTCTCTGGGGTCATTCCCACCTGGCTGAAGCTGGCAATCACTGTCCACCTGGGACAGGCCATCGGCTACACCCAGCCTCATTCCCCAACCCTTGTTTTCCGGCCCCCGTGGCACTGGTGTCTCAGCTCCTGAATATGAGACGGCTAACCTCGGACACAGCCTTGAGACAGAGATTTTATTAAATACATAGGCCCATGGCTGTTCAACTAGAAAGACATGGGATGTAACACCACCATTTCCTGCTGAGCCAAGGGAGTTGTTACCTTGATGATAATAATTTCTCTTACTATTAATGACCACTTGTTATATCCCCACCTGTGTTGCCTATTATTTAATCTTCAAAACAACCCAGTGAGAGTTGAACATTAGCCCCATTTTACAGATGAGGAAACTGAGGCCCAGACCCAGTAAGTAATATGCCCAGCGGTAAAGTGGGAAGACAGCATTCAAGGTCACTTCTGCTTGACTTTTCCATGGTCTCATTGGTAAAGAAGAGTTACCTTCGATCTAAGGAAGCCATCTGGGGTAGGAGAAAGAGACCAGAAGCAGGAGTCAGGAACCCTCCTTTCAGGGAGGCCCCAGCTTGGAGTTAACACAGGTTCTCAAAAGGTACTCACTGCCCTGAACCCCATCTCCCCACCGCCGCCATGAGTGGATACTACAATGGGACCATGGGCTTCCCCTTACATGTCGATCAGAAGGATCAGATACAATCAGATATTTCCAAAAGGCAATACCTTTCTAAAGGCAAAAGCTTATTAAGGAAGGAGATGTAATTCTGCAGCCCCCAAAGAGATGCAGTTTCGATCCTTGAGTTGGGAAGATCCCCTGGAGGAGGGCATGGCAACCCACTCTAGTATTCTTGCCTGGAGAATCCCATGGACAGAGGAGCCTGGTGGGCTACAGTCCTTGGGGTCACAAAGAGCCCAATAAGACTGAAGCGACTGAGCACACGACACAAACAAGCAAACCAAAGTCAAAAGGAAAAATGAACTTTTAATGTTAGTTTTCAATACAAAAAAAATCCAGGAATGTTCATACTCTGCTTTGGGACTTGTCTCCACTTCACAAATGAGGCTCCCACCTTTCTCAGGATGTCACCAACTAGCCTCTGTAGATGCAAATATATACAAATTATACCTAAAGGGGTGGGTGAGGGGCAGAACACCAGAGCCCTGGTGGAACCCAGGTGCACAACTCTCTGAAGCTCCGCTTTCTCGTCTGTAAAATGGAGCTGGGGGCTCAGATACGACTGAAGCAACTTAGCAGCAGCAGCGGCAGGGGCTCGTGCGCACCTGCTAGGAGAAGATGCCTTCTGATTCTGCAAGCTCTGAGGCCCATGCTGAGCCAAGTAGTGTGTTAGCTGCTCAGTAGTGCCCAACTCTTTGCGACCCCATGGACTGTAGCCCACCAGGCTCCTCTGTCCATGGAATTTCTCAGGCAAGAATACTGGAGTGGATTGCCATTACCTTTTCCAGGGGATCGTCCCGACCTAGGGATCGAACCCAAGTCTCCCGCATTGCAGGCAGACTCTTTACCATCTGAGCTACCAGGAAAGCTCAGCTAAGCTACCATGTGAGGTTCGGTCTCATCTGAGCCACCAGGGATTCTGAGCCAAGATGCTGGGCTTTTCCTGAGGATTCAAAGAGCCACAAGGAGGGTTCACTGGATGCCCAGGTACAGGACACAGCACCCACTCCTGATGGATGAGCAGGGCTCCCATGGGGAACAGAGAATGCCTTCCATCCCATTCTAAGAGGGAGGGTCACTCTGCAGTCTGGAGGATACCTGTCCCACGCTCACCCAAACCAGAGTCATCTCTACTCCTGCTGCCTTCTAAGGCACCCAGAACCAGCCTCTATTGACTCGCCCTGGATAACCTGGAGACCACTAACATTGATGGAGCGCTTACCAGACTGAAACTCCATTTTACAAATCAGGACCTGGAGGCACAGGAAGCTTAAGCGATGTGCCTGAGTTCACACGACTGCTCAGAGACGGCCAGGATGTGAACCCAGACCCGCTGGGTCCAGCACCTACCCTTGGGCTCTGGTATAGGGCTCCCTTCTGCCTCATCCCTTGGGGACTCCTTAAACTCAAGGCCAAGCCCGCATCCTCTCAGAAGCCTGCCCCAGCCACCTTCTAACCATGGCAAAGGTTAGCCCTGGTGCCTCAATGCCCATAAACCAGGCTTTTAATCCTCGATGGCGGCCCACCCTCAGCAAGTATGCAAGGTAGCCTTTGTTACTGCCATTGAATGATGGGCACCTGAAGCTCAGGACATATAAGTAACTTGACAAGGCTGTACTGCCCATCAGTGCTAAGGCAGGATCTGAACTCAGGTTCACCTGATCCCAGAGCACCTGGATTTCCACTCTTACACCCTATCAGACTGTCAAATGCAGCAGCCGTCACTTGTCACAGTGACATCCAGTGGTCAGGAAAGGTCTCAGATCAGAGGGACTTGAGCAGAGACTCGACGGAAGGAAGAGGTCAGGGGAAATGGGGAATAGCCGGCAGAGAGCAGCAGTCCCGAAGGCTGAGCGGAAAAAAATATTTAAACAAGGAGCAAATGGGGACTTTCCTGGTGGTCCGGTGGTTACGATTCCAGGCTTCCAATGCAGGGGGCATGGGTTCTATCCCTGGTTGGGAAACTATGATCCTGCATGCTGCGTGGCCAAAAAAATAAATAAAAAGTAAAGAAAGATGGAGCAAATGCTGGCTGTTGAAGGATGGAGAAGAGGCCAGAGGCAATTCCTACTGACGGCCACAGGGGCGGGGGAAAGAGAAGGCCACCGCAATGAGGGCTGGAAAGTGCTGGACTCTGACAAGGTGAGGGGGCTGCTTCACCCTGGGGCCTTCGGGGGCTTTGAAGGGTGGGTGCACCTTCTGAAGGGGCTTCCCTGGTGGCTCAGTGGTAAAGAATCCACCTGCAATGCAGCAGTCACAGGAGATGTGGGTTCAACCCCTGGGTTGGGAACATCCCCTGGAGGAGGGCATGGCAATCCATTCCAGTATCCTTGCCTGGAGAATCCCATGGACAGAGGAGCCTGGAGGGTTGCAGTCCGTAGGGTGGCAAAGAGATGTGACTGAAGCAATTTAGCACACACAACACCTTCTGAAGGCCCAGGTGTGAGACAGCATGCATAGGGCTCCCAAGTGTATCTGACCTCCAAAAGCATCTCCAGGATAAACATTCCTCAGATAAAGAGTTGGAACTATAGAAAGCAATTTTCTCCAGGGGCTGTTTTCTAGGCTAGAACAGAAGATGCAGTCTCAAGCCCTCAAAACGTGACCCTGGGGAAAAAGACCCAATCCACAGGTAGATGCACCCCCTGCTTTGTGAGCTGCCACCCTGGGAGGCAAGGAGATGAAAAAAAAAAAAGTCTGTGGGAACGAGAGCAAGGGCCTCAACCTCCCCAAGCCTCAACTTCATAGCACTTCCTGTGCTGGACTTTTGGAGAATTACATGACTCAACTTGTGAGGAAATGGTCAGATCAACCGTGAAGCATTGAATAATTATGAGTCACCGTCACTCTGAGTCATCATCACATCTCTTAACAATGGTTTAAGATGTTAACTTCCCCCCAATACATTTGTGGGCTTCCCAGGTGGCTCTAGTGGTAAAGAACCCACCTGCCAATGCAGGAGATGTAAGAGGTGAGGGTTCGATCCCTGGGAAGATCCCCTGGAGGAAAACATGGCAACCCACTCCAGTATTCTTGCCTGGAGAATCCCATGGACAGAGGAGCCTGGCGGGCTACAGTCCATGGGATCACACAGAATCACACATGACTGAGTGACTAAGCATACACAATACATTTATATGTCAATGGGGACCTTCTTGAAAAGTAAAGCCTGAGTCAAAAGGGTGGCAGTAAAGATAGAAATATCGACCCACCCTCCCCAAAGACAAAAATAATAATAAATAATAAAAATGGCAAAAAAAAAAAAAAAAAAAAAAAACAGCAAAAGTTACCCTTCATTTACCATTCATCTCTGCCTGGTCCTTTACCTCTATAAGCAGTGACCTGATGGGGTAGACATTAGCATCTTTATTTTACAGATGGGGTAAACAAGACGCAGAGAGGTGAAGTAACCTGTCCAAGGACACACAGCAGGTGAAGATGCCACTGGGAAGGGAAGTAATTTATTCATTCATCCATTTACAAAATATCTGCTCCCTCTGTCCTGGTCTCTAGTGTTTCCCAGGGGACTGATCTCACCAAGGCAGAAATGGAATAAATGATGATGGAGAAATGCCAGAGGTGCTAAGAGAGCAAAGTTAGGCCTTAAAGACAGGAGAACTGCCTGGAGGAGGTGATGCTGACACTGAGCTTTGAACATGAGGACTTTGGAAGCAGAAAGACAAGGGCATTTCAGAGCAAGGGAACAGCTTGCTACCCCGGGTACAAACAGCAGCCTGAGTGCTTTCAATCACATCCTATCCTCTGTCCTCAAGCATGCTCACTGTCAGTGCCTGGTCAGTGAGGGGTCCCCTTGGAAGTATGGGCTCCCTTCTTTTCCAGGTCCTGCCTTTTGGAAAAAAGACCAAGCACGGGACCAGAGTCCGGGTGCCTGTGCTGCCACCCTTGGGCAAAGTGACCTCGGGAACATCGTTTTGAGGCTCAGTTTCCCCAGAGAGGGCATTGTCTGGGACAGTGATTTTCAAAGGGTGGTGTCTGAACCAGCAGCAGCAGCCTTGTGTGTGTATGTGTGTGTGTGAAGTCGCTCAGTTGTGTCCGACTCTTTGCCACCCCATGGACTATAACCTACCAGGCTCCTGTGTCCATGGGATTTTACAGGCAAGAGTACTGGAGTGGGTTGCCATTTCCTACTCCAGGGGATCTTCCCGACCCAGGGATCGAACAAATTCTCACCCCAGACCTGAGGAATCAGGAACCCTGAGGGTGGGGCCTCTGTCTTAACAAACCGTCCTGGGTTGATGATGACCCCAAGCCTGGTCCTAGGACCTGCCACATTGGCATCATCGGGGAGCCTGTTAGAAATGCCGAGTCTCAGGTCCCAGCTCGGACCTACAGAATCTGCATTTCCACTGGAGCGCCAGGAAGTCTCTTACAGATTGACGTTTGAAAAGCACAGTCCTGAGAGCTGGGTGACACCTCCTGGCAGCTATAAAGCTCTACCCGGCCCTCTGGAGAAAATCACCCAACCTTTTATTTCTCTTTCTCCAAAGACTCCCAGGCTCCCAGGCAGGAGGGAAGCCCTTTAGGTTCAGTTAGGGCTCTTTGATCCTTTCCAATCTCTGATAAGAGCCGGAGGCAAGGGGCACTGGGGGGAGCCCTCTGGCAATAAGGGGAAAGTGTTTTCCTCCAGGAGGCATGGAAACCGAGTAGCCCTGTTCTGCCAGCTTGGCCAAGGAATGTCCCCTCGCAGAGCCTCTGGAATTGGGAAGAAATTCCGTGCAAATTCCACGGCCATCCCAAGCCAGTGCGAAATCGCAAGAGCTAACCAGTGTGGTGCGGCCCAGCTCGAAATTGAGTTCAAAACAATTACCAGCCGACATGTGTTTCCTATGAACGGTGCAAGTGTTAAAACGGATTTAATTTTCTTTTGTAAATAAAGAGGCCCATCCAGACCAGCCAGTTTATCTCCCTGGGAGAGATGAAAGTGTTTCATCTGCCAGTAGCCTCTGCCCGCTGCGGAGGTGGGGGGTAGCTATCTGGGCCCCATGTGTTCTCTATCTTGTAATCCAAAGTCATCTTTCCCATGTGGGACTGTTTGGGCACCATGGGGTCTTGGCTGGAAGTCTTATTTTTAGTTACCTAAAACGGTACTCCTTTTCTTTCTTCTTTTCTTTCTTTTTTTTTTTTAAATTCATATTAGTGATTCATAAACAGTAAAATTAGTCTGCTAGGGGCTAGTGGAGGCATCCATCCTGGTGGCGCCTGCTTTCCTGGGTTAGTAGTTAAAATAAATCATTGCTGTCACAATGGAATTCAGGCCTAAAAATCACCTGTAGGAATCCCCACCACCTCCCCGCTCCACCTCCCCAGGCCCCCAGAGCGTCAAGGATCAAAGCTATCTCTCCCAACTCCAGCTGAGGGGGTGAAGGAGGGATGAGGAGGGAGAGGGGAAGAGGGGAGGGAGGGGAGGGAGGGGAGGGAGGGGGAGGGAGGGGAGGGAGGGGGGGAGGAGGAGGAGGGAGGGGAGGAGGGGGAGGCCCGGGAGGAAAACCCCAGAAGTTATACCAAACCAGGAAATGAATGTCTCAGCTCTATTGTTGAAGCTGGAAGCATGAAAGTATGAGGCCAATTTATGATATTAGTTGTTTCTAAAGCAAAATATGATTAACCACTTTATTATGTAAAGTTATGCTTCCACTTAACCTCCTCGAGCTGGCATCCAGAACTAGGGAGTGGGGTGGGGTGGGGGTGGGTTTTTTTTTTTTTTTTAACTGCAAATTTAATAAATTCCAACATGCCCAAACTTCCTGACTTCCACTGTCCAGCGCTGGTATCTCTGGAAACTTCAATCGTGGGAGATAACTCACCCAGTCTGCTGCCTACCTTCAGCGGCCGATGCCCTAATCCGGGATCAGGCAAATAAGCTTTCATCTTCGCAGCACTTAAGTTAATTACATGGAGGCCGGTGGAGGCCCCGGAGCCGACTCGGCTCTTCTCACAGCCCTCCCGAAGCCAAACATCATAGGATCCAGATGCAAACCCTTGCCAGCTTAAGCCCAACAAATTTCCTTTGTCAAGAAATGCAAACAGCCAAACATCTCCGCGTAGGCTACTTCAGTGAGTGGGCCTCCTTCTGGGGCGCTGGGCCCGCAGGGCGGAGGCCAGAAGCGAAGACCAGAAACCAATTAAAAAAAAAAAAAGCACGAGTGGTCAGGGCCTCCTCGCTGTTTCCCAGGCGTCCGGCGGGTTGCTCTGTTTTATTTTGGACGGATTACCGATCAAAATGACTGGCCGCCTCCTTTAATGGAGCCGGAAGTGTCTCGATGATTTAGGAATCCATCCCAGCAGTGGGAATGCCGGAGTGGGGGAGGGGCTGTCCCCCCCAACTCCCCGCCCCCGCAGACTTCCTTCTAAGTTGGCTCCTGCACCATGCTCTCTGATTCCCTCCAATCTGTCCCAGTTTGCATGGTTCCTTGGCTTGGACTACCCTCCACTCTGCAGATATCCTGTCCCTGCTCTCTGTCTCCCTGGGACCTGCGTTGTCCGGCAACCTTCTTCCCTGACTTTGTGTCCCACCTGCCATCAGAGCGACATGTGGCCCTCTCTCTGCCCCGTGCTGTGCAGGGTGGCTTGGACTGGGTGGGTGAATCTGCCTGATTCTGGGGGCGGCCAGAGAAAGCCCACTAGGGCAGTGTGACTAGGACAAAGTTTATCAAGCCACAAAGCTGGAATTTTGACTCTGTCTGCCTGACTTAGGTGACTCAGGGCTCAGGTGGGGAGTAGAGGAAAGTGCCTGATTAGCTTCCTGATGTGGATAAAATTGTGTCTCCCCAAAAGATAAATTCAAGTCCTCACCCCCAGGAGCTGTGAATACCACATTACCTGCTACTACTTACTATTTATTACTTGGAAATCGGGTCTTTGTAGATGTAATCTAGGTAAAACAGAGAGCATTATGGGCTCAAATGGACCTGAATCTGATGGCTGAAATGCCTAGGAGAAGACAAAAGTTTGGAAACAGAGACTCAGAGAGGAGGGAGACGGTCATGCGAAACAGAGGCAGAAACTAGGGTGATGCCACTGTAAGCCAGGAGCCAGTAACTGCCAGCAGACACCAGGAGCTGGGAGACAGCGAAGGAGCCCCCTCTTAAGCCTTTAGAGGGAGGGTGACCCCCAACACCTAGATTTCAGAGTTCCAGCCTCCAGAGCTATACAAAATACATGTCTGTTGTTTTTGCCGACTGAAAAAAATGCACGACGTGAGAGTTGCGAGTTATGTATTATTTGGGACAAAATGAGGACTATAGTCTGGGAGACAGCATCTCAGATAGCTCTGAGAAACTGCTCTAAAGAGGTAAGGGGGAAGGTCAGCATATATGTGATTCTGGTGAAGGGGGAGTTCGTGTGATCAAGCACATATTTCTGCAGAAGGTTTCTGCTAGTCACAAGGAGCAGACATCACCATGAAGGAACTTAGTGCTTTTCTAGATATGAGGAGATAGAGTTGGGCTCGTAGAGTCAGTTCCCCAAAATATCTAACCATCTGAAGACCTGTCCTGCTGTTTTTTTTTTCCCAGAGCACAGAGTCCCTCATTTCTGCTCTCAACCCTGAAATCCTTTCAGGGGGCATTGAAAATCAGCAGCTGCAGCAGCACGTGGTTTAATCCTTGTAGAGGCAGATGGCAAGTGCCAATTTGTGGTGGTGTTCAGTCGCTAAGTTGTGTCCAACTCTTTGAGACCCCATGGACTGCAGCACGCTAGGCTTCCCCGGTGTGCCAATTTGCACTATCTCCCAGAGGTTGCCAATTTGCAGTTGATGTTTTAAACCACCCAGATCATGGTGGTGAACTGCTTTGCAACCCCAGGAAACAAACACACCTTCTAAAACTACCTGTCTGTTCCCACCTGGACCCGAGCATCTGAACTGGATGGTGGGGCAGCGACTCCCAAAGCTATGCCTGTCCTCTTGGCTGGCACACAGCGCTGAGACCTGCAAATATCCAGCTGACTTGCAGGCTACAGCCAAGCCCACGGCCACCCTTTCCACCTCTCGGACTCTATGCCTGGCCACCAAGTCCCCTCCTCTGTGGCTACCCTGGGGCTTTGTAGCCCCCTGCACTGGACTGGGACTGCCTGGCAGGCCCCCAGCCCTTCCCCCAGGTGTCCCTCCTCCACGGAGCATACCTTTCTTCTAGGCCTGTTAGGCTCATCCAACTCTCAAGACCCAAACCCAGGGTCCATCCCCCCACACTTCATGAGCGCTCCCCTGACTCCCATCCAGCCTGACCTGGGGCCTCCCTCTGTGTCTCCGTGGCCCCTCACATAGCACCTGTCGCTGTCTCCTTTCACTGTCACTTGCAGGATTCACTGCCGTGAGGCAGGTGTCACAGTGGACCCACCTGGAGGACACTCTCCGAGAGCCCACCCTGCTCCCATGTGTGTGGAATGAATAAGCAACTAATAAATAAGTGTGAGTATCCCAATGCCATCCCTGAATGTGTACCCCACGTGAAACTCAGCATCCCCTCGAAGGTCATGGCCCCCACATAGGAACAAAAATAGGAAGGGACACCCCAACAGGACCTGCCGTGCCCTAGAAAGGCAAAGAGAAATAAAGAGAAAAGCACTCTGAATTCCCTAAGTTGGCACATTGAAGCCAGACCTGAAACATGCTGTCTAAGCTCTTGCTTTTGTTGTGTGCATAGAAGGAAATTGAATTTTGTCTCATTGGAGAACAGTCCCTCCTTCAAACCCATCTTATCAGCCTGTGTCTTTGCCTGTTTACTTTCTCCTGGGGGAAGATCCCCTGGAGAAGGAAATGGCACCCCATTCCACAGGGCTTCCCTGGTGGCTCAGTCGGTAAAGTCTACCTGCAATGTGGGAGACTCAAGTTCAATCCCTGGGTCAGGAAGATCCCCTGGAGAAGGAAATGGCAACCCACTTCAGTATTCTTGCCTGGAGAATTCCATGGACAGAGGAGTCTGGTGCGCTACAGTCCATGGGGTCGCAAAGAGTTGGACATGACTGAATGACCAACACTTCGACCAGTATTTTTGCCTGGAGAATTCCATGGACAGAAGAGCCTGGTGGGCTACAGTCCGTGAGGTTGCAAAGCGTCGGATGTGATTAAAGCGACTTAGCACACACTTTCTCCTGAAGGAATATTAAGGCAAGAAGGGCAATCTTATTAATCCCCTGAAGGCAACTAGCTTGGAAGGACCCAGCATAGAACATCCTCTCATCGATGCTGCGAAGAAAGTTCCAGAGACAGGTTGGTGTTTCATTTATGGAAAAATATCTCTGATCCCTGAATCAAGGAAGACTCTTTCTAAAAGTTCACCAGCCAGTAACTTAATATTTCCCCAATGGCCACAACTCACCAGAAGGAGAGTTGGGACAGGCCACGTTCTCTTGTATAAAAGTCTAATTTTTATACCGAACTTCTTGCAAAGCTTCAAATATGCTGCTCTCTCTTGTTCCTTCTGCTGAAACTCCGTTCCTGACATGTCTTGGCCCTAATACCCACTCCTCCTGCTGTGGTGCTGGTGATTAAGTCACTAAGTCGTGTCCGACTCCTGCGACCCCATGGACTGTAGCCCACCAGGCTCCTCTGTCCGTGGGATCCTCTAGGCAAATACTGGGGTGGGTTGATATTTCCTTCTCCAGGGGATCCTCCCAATCCAGGGATCGAGCCCAGGTCTCCCACATTGTGGGCAGATTCTTAAATGACTGAGCCACCAGGGCTCAGCTTAAATGTCACATCGTCAGGGAGGCCTTCAATCCCATCCAGCTCATCCCCTCCTGCTGGCCCCCATATGTGTGAGGGTTTCTAGGTGAAGTAACTGTCTCTGCCCCGGTCACATTGCACCCCAGCATCCAGCACCCAGCATAGAGGAGACTCTCAGTATCCATAGAGATGAACAGCATAGCTGTTTCCCTATAGCCCTGTTTCAGTGAAGGTCACAAACCAGTGTAACCAGCCATTCAGGCTTGACAGCTGTAACAGAGACCCAGAAAAATAGCAGTTTAACAAGGTAGAAACTCATTTCTCTCTTATCAGGAATCCAAACTCCCTCTGTCTTCTCCCTTTGCCTTAATAGAAAACGTCTACCTCAAGGCTATGGTTTTTCCAGTAGTCATGTATGGATATGAGAACTGGACCATAAAGAAAGGTGAGCACCAAAAAATTGATGCTTTTGAGCTGTGGTGTTGGAGAAGACTCTTGAGAGTCCCTTGGACTGCAAGGATCAAACCAGTCCATCCTAAAGGAAATCAGTCCTTAATATTCATTGGAAGGACTGATGTTGACGATGAAGCTCTAATACTTTGGCCACCGGATGCAGAGAACTGACTCATTGAAAAAGACCCTGATGCTGGGAAAGACTGAAGGCAGGAGAAGGGGACGACAGAGGATGAAATGGTTGGATGGCATCACCAACTGGATGAACATGAGTTTGAGCAAGCTCTGGGAGTTGGTGATGGATAGGGAAGCCTGGCATGCTGCAGTCCATGGGGTCGCAAAGAGGCAGACACGACTGAGTGACTAAACTGACTGTATGACCTCATGATCCAAGATGACTTCTCGAGCTCCTGTCCTCTCATCCACACTCTGGCCAATGAAATGAAAGGGGACAGAGGAAGGCAGGCTCCTGCACTTAAGGATGTGCCCTGTAGATTGTACACGTCACTTCTGCTTGCATCCCACAGGCCAGAGCTTGATCACATGGCCTCACCTGTCTGCAAGGGAGTCTGGGAAAGTCATCGTTGAGCCGGGCAGTCACATGGCCAGATAAGAACTCGATAACTATAGAAAAAGGACAGAACAGATATTAGGGGACAGTGGGCCTACTCTGCCTCCCCTGGAATCATCCTGAGGAACTCTCACACGCCTCTTCTCCCAAATATTTCTCTAAACAATCACTATATCCTTGTCCTTTGATTTTTACCCATTTTGATTAGCCCCTTCTCCCCTCACTACTGTATCTCAGATCAACCACGTTCGTTTGCCCCATAGCTGGAAACTGCAGTGGTCTCCTCCCATCTCTGCTCCTGCCACCTTTTGCCTCCATCCACCCACCGTATCTGAATCCACCTGGTCCAATCCTGTGGTGGGCAGTTTGGAAATATCTACCAAAAGGACAAATTCATAGAGCCTTTGAACAGTAATTCTATATCTGGGAATCTACCCCACCACTGTCTTAGTCTGTTTGGGATCCTATAATAAATTGCCACCAACTAAGTGACAGACAAGCAATAGGAACTTATTTCTCACAGTCTAAGATCAGGGTGTCAGCAGCTGGAACAACAGGCAGTGAGTGCAAGAAAGTCCAAGGAGGGGTGTGGCTGCTAGGTGCGCTCAGCTAGTGAAAAGGCAGCACGCTACACACGTGCACAGAAGTTTTCTAAATTTAAACTTAATGTTTTCTAAAAATAAAATAAAACTTGCACATTTAACATGCTTACAAGTAATTGAAACCTAAGTATGGACCAAGAGCAGAGGAGGAAAAGGAAATGGATATTATGGCATGATGACGTGAAGGATGCAAGTGTTTTCCTTTAATATCATTTTATATCATTTATGTCCTCTTCCCTTTTTCAGATATAAATGATATCATTATATCATTTGAATAATGAATGAAGCAAGAAGGATGAGGGGCAGGGAGGAACTGGCCACCTCCTCTCCTCCTCTCCTATGGGGTGATGAAGGCAAAGGAAGAAGATGGTTGTCAGGCCAGTTTGCTCATGCCGTCGCGTCTTGTCCACAGCCCAGTCAAGTGCTGTTAGCCTTATGGACAGATGAAGGCAATGAGATTCCCAGATATAGAATTACTGTTCAAAGGCTCTATGAATTTGTCCTTTTGGTAGATATTTCCAAACTGCTCACAGAGAAGGGGATACAACTTCTGGGGGGGGGCGGGTCATACAAGTCTGAACATCAGAAGCTGCATCACCCACCCAGAGGGGACACAGCTAGGAGCCTTCATGTGCCCCTCACCCAACGACAAATGTTTTTCGTTCAACAAGTGTTTTTAAAACATCTGTTCTAGGTGCTGTTGTAGATGCTGAGGATGCACTACTGCCCTGCTCTCATGAGGCTGTCATCCCAGTGCAGCGGATGAAGAGTGCACGAGGAAACACGGAGAACTTGGAGCAAGGGAGATGGGGCAAGGGCTCTACTGGGAAATAGAGCAGGGTCAGGCAATGAGCGGAACTATGTCTGCGTCAGGTGGCCAGGGAAAGCTTCTCTGTAGCCGTGACCTGGAGCAGCGGCCACCATGGCAGTTAGCAGCATGGGTCTCTAGGGGTGAGCATTCCAGGCAGACAGACGAGCATGTGCAAAGGCCCTGAGGCGAGAATGGGTTCAGTGTGTTTGATGAAGAGCAAAGAAGCCAACACAGCCAAAGCAGAGTGGCAGGAGCTGGGAAAGAGAAGGAGCCGAGGCCTAAACCCATCACCCCGAGGCCACGATTGGGGTCCTAGATTTTATCTGCATGAGAGGTGAGCCACTGGGTTTTGAGCACAAAAGTAACATGTTGAAAAATGGCTGGAGGGGGATATATTCACCTCCCAGGGTTGCCGGAACAGATTACCCCAAACTGGGTGGCTTAAAACAACAGACATTCATCCTTTCCAGTTCCAGAGGCCAGGAGTCCAAAATCAAGATGTCAGCAGGACTGGACCCCTCTGGAGACTCCCTTACAAGCCTCGCTCCTGGCTTCTGGTGGTTTCCCACAATCTATGGCGCGCCGTGGCTTATAGAAGCCTCACTCCAGCCTCACATGGCCATCTACACATGGCCTTCCTCTCTGTGTTTCTTCTTCCCTCCCTTCTTTTCTATGGATGTTTGTCATTGGCTTTGGATCCCACCTGGGTCACATAGGATGCTCTCATTTCAAGATGCATTAAAGCCAAACTCACAGGTTCTGGGTAGATGTATCTTTTGAGAGCCAGTGTTCAACCCACCATGGGGGCCAGGGTGGACACAGGGAGGGGACCAGTTAAGATGCTACTTCTCTCACTCAGGTCAGCGATCCTGATGGCTCACCTGGACCAAAAAGGGGAAAGTCGAGTCTCAGCAGGTTTAAGAGTTTATCAGGAGATGGAATCCAAAGGATGTGACGAATGACCAAGTACAGAGAATTGAGGAAGAGGGCACAGTTAGGGATGACTCAACTGCCACCCTTTTGGCTTAAACAACTAGGTGTATGCTTGCTCAGTCATGTCCAACTCTTTGCAACCTTGTGAACTCTAGCCCGCCAGGCTTCTCTGTCCATGGGATTCTCCAGGCAAGAATACTGGAGTGGGTTGCCATTTGCTCCTCTAGAGGAACTTCCTAACCCAGGGATCGAACCCAGGTCTCCTGTCTCCCGCATTGCAGGCAGGTGCTTTACTGCTTGAGTCATCAACTAGGAGGATCATGATTTTAAAATCTTTTATTTCATCCAATCCTATACCACAAAGCTTACCCTTCTCACACAACATTGTAAATCAACTATCCTCCAATGTAAAATAAAAATTAATTTTGGAATGTTTAAAAAGTACCCTTCTCCCCAGAACCAATTACCCCAGTTCCCAGAAAGAGCACACTCAATCTCTTAAAGCTGCCCTGCTTCCTCACGGGGCCCCAGGAAACACAAGAAGACCTTCGTGTGATTGCTAAGTAATTGCTTTTCAACTGTAAAAGTAATTAAGAAACGGCACCAATTTCCCTAAGTGTAATGTAATTAAATCCACTGGCTTGGAAAATCATTTGCGATAAACTGAAACAGCAAAAGATCAGGGGAATTAGGCAAGCATCTGACACTAGGGACAGAGTGTTCTCAGGGGCTTTTCCTCTGGAGGGGTGGCTTTGGCAGGTGCAGGATGCGGCTGGCAAAGGAGCGGGGTAGGGTAGAGGATGGGAGGGCCAGATGCCAGGCTGGAGGCCCGGCAGGGCAGGGTTACCTGTTGGAGCGGGGGAGGGAGGAGCCCAAGGACCAGGTGGAGTGGCATAGAGTCCTTACCCCAGGAAGTCAAAGGCAGCTTCAACTTTGGTCAAGAACGTGGTAACGGAGGGACTTCCCTGGTGGTCAACAGTTAAGACTCAGAGCTCCCAATGCAGAAGACCTAGATTTGATCCCTAGGCAGGGAACTAGATCGGACAGAGCACAACTAAGAGTTCACATGCTGCAACTAAAGAAAAAAAGATCCCATGTGCCAAAATGGAAGATCAGTGAGCCCGCACACCTCAACCGAGACTCGCACAGCCAACTAAACGTTGTTGTTGAAAGTGCTGCTCAGTGTGTCCAACTTTTTGTGACCCCGTGGACTGCAGCCCACCAGGCTCCTTCGTCCATGGGACTTTCCAGGCAAGAACACTGGAGTGGGGAGCCATTCCCTTCTCCAGAAAAAAATATTCATAAATAAATAAATATTAAAAAGTAAAGTGAAGGAAGCAGGGTGAGTGACTGGACTGAGGAAGGAAGCTGCACCATGAATAGACGCTGGGGAAATCAGGGTCCAATTGGGTCAAGAAATTGGGTCAGGCCGAACACTTCAAGGCCAAGACTGTGATCAAAAGGCAGTGTCCAGGGTCTCTTCTTCAGTGGTTCCCGCTGCAGGTACAGAGTGTCACGGCTGAAGGGAGCCAGGAGCGCCAAACAGATCTCCCGGATAGACTGAAGCTAGCACCTCTGGAGCAGAGTGTGGGAGAGATAAGAAAGAAATTTCACATCAGGCGGCGAGCTCTAGGTTCAAATCCCGACTCACAGGATTTGTTTTCTTGAGCACTCTACTAAGCTCTCTGAGTCTCTGTTTCCTTTGCCATTAAGAGCATAACTGTTGTTCCCAACAATCACATTGTTAGGGAAGGATGGACCCAATGTGCACGATGGGCTTTAGAAACTGTCAAGGCCCACACCAGACGTCCACTGAGGTTGTTGAGAGAGGGTCCTCCATCCTCCGACCCCTTCATCCTGTCTCCTCCCCCTCCCTGGGACCTCTCTCCAGCTGAGACTTCCTTCCACTCCCTCCCCACAGCAACCCCCACCCACCCCACCCCCACCCTCTACGGCTCCCTCCCCTTGACCGAGGCCCCTACCCCATACCCCTCAATTTCCTCCAATACGAAGGAAAATAAAGCCTCTCCCTCACAGTGTATTATAAGGATCAAAAAGAGCTAATGCATGAAAAAATGTGAAAATCAAGCCAGGCCCACACCTCTGCAGGAGAGCTCAGCTATTGTTATTATTATTACTAGCAATCTAGAAAACAGCCAGCAAAGAGAAGAAGCAAAAATCACCATCACCGCCAATCCTCCCACCTAGCAGGAACTATCATTAGCAATTGAAGAAGAACCTTCTCGACCTTTCAAAAATGCATATTGTTAATTTATTTCGTGAAATTGATCATATTCTTACACACTGTTTGGGGAACCTATTTTTGTCATTAACAATCTACCCTGAACAACTTTACATGTTATCACACTATACATCATCATTTTAAGGTTGCCAGATTATTTATAGTATTATCACATGCATGTGTAATCACTCAGTCGTGTCTGACTGCGACCCCAGGGACTGTAGCTTGCCAGGCTCCTCTGTCCATGGGATTTTCCAGGCAAGACTACTGAAGTGGGTTGCCATTTCCCACTCCAGGGAATCTTTCTGATCCAGGTATCGAACCCAAGTCTCTTGCATCTTCTGCACTGGCAGGCAGATTCTTTACCACTGAGCCACTGGGGAAGCCCAGTATTATCACATCATTGTTTAACCACTTAGCAATTCCAGGGACTGTTGGCAAAGCTGGTCTCCATGCCTTCTTTCCAACCAATTCCCACACCCCAGTTCTAGCCCAGTTTTCCCTCTGGCCAGACGTCCTACAGATCTCTATGAAGTAAGACACAGTTGTGAGAACAACACCTCCTATTCAAAACACCTTCAGTGGTGCCCTGGTACTGAACAACTGAAATTGTATCTTCTCTCCCTGGCATTCGAGGCTCTCTCCAAAATGTTGCCCCAATCCTGTTGGCTCCTAAATCCCCTTGTCATACTCCACAGATGGCCCCAAGGACCCTCATCACTCTTGCTGTTCCCAGAACCCTTAAGGAACTTCTTCCCCCATCCCCACATGTCTTGATCCTACCCATCTTTCAAAACCCAACCAAAGTTCATTTTCTCCCTCTAAAACTTTTCTGCTGCCCATTGTATCACTCAGGATCAGATTCAGCTAGGGGGACTCAATACAACAGTGACCTAAACAAGGTAAAAGCTCATCCTCTCTGGCATGAGGATGACCTGAGGTAGATGATCCAGGGTCTAGTATAGTAGCTCTTCTGCAATCTGGCACCCAGATTTCTTCATTCCTGGGATGAATACTCATCCTCATGGTCTAATATGGTTGCTAGAGCTCCAGACATTGCATCTACATTCCAGAGAGGAGAGTTTGTTTTATTTATTTAATTGGCTGCACCATGTCTTAGTTGTAGCACATGGGATCTTCAATCTTTGTTGTGGCATACTAACTCTTAGTTGTGGCATGTGAGATCTTCTTCCCTGACCAGGGATTGAACCTGGGCCTCCTGCATGGGGAGGGCAGAGTCTCAACCACTGGATCACCATGAAGTTCCAAGAGAAGAGTTTTAAAGACAATGAAAAGAAGAATGCATGCACTCTCTTTCAGGAAGCTTTCCAGAAATACCACACAGGACTTCTGTTTGTATCTTATTACCAAGAACTCATTCACTTAGTCACCCAGGTAGAAAAGAGGCTGGGGAAGGTAGTCATGTACTCATTACCAAGAAAGAAGGAAGAATGGATACTGAGAGACAGTCTAGCATCCCACTGCTAGAAGAAATGGCTCCTTCCTCTAAGCTCAAGATGCTTCTCCCATAACACCAGGCTCTTACTCCAGGAGGCGGCAGGGTCTATGGAAAGACAGAAGCTTTGGAATCAAACAGACCTGGGTTTAGATCCTGGCTAGTGGCTTTCTAGCTAGACAGTTAAGGAAACACTTAAAATGTCTCAATCTCTGTGTCTTTAAAGAAAAAAAAAAAAAGAAGCAGTTCTGTTCTGAGGTCATCAAATAGCCTTACGGACACGAAGTACCCAGGAAAATGTCACATAAGACTCTGATAAATAATCATTGGCCACAACTCCCTTCTGCTTTGTGTCATGTAGCCCCATGTATTCCATATACCACACAACTATTCGAGTGGTTGAATCCAGGCTCCTGGCACATGGTAAAGGCTAGCAGTAATATTTGCGGCATTCAGCTGACCCCAGTTGTTCCGTCCCTTCTCCTGGGCTCGTTCTGGCTCTGCCTTGGTCAGTGAACTCTTGGCCGCTGGGATGCTGAGCATGTGGCTGACTCAGCTTATTTGGGATGGGGCCCAGAGACCTAAATTTTTCATCTCCCTAGGGCTGAGAACGATTGGTCCCGACATAAAGCCCCTTCCACCTCTAACTCTATAAGCTCTTGACAGAGCAGGAAGCAAGCACTCAGTAAATGTCATGGTTGTTATGTTGGCTCAACTACCATTGCTGGAAAAGGTCAGTTTTCATTCCAGTCCCAAAGAAAGACAATGCCAAAGAACATTCAAACTATCGCACAATTGCACTCATTTCACATTCTAGCAAGGTAATGCTCAAAATTCTCCAAGCAAGGCTTCAACAGTACGTTAACTGAGAACTTCCAGATGTACAAGCTGGATTTAGAAATGGCAGAGGAACCAGAGATCAAATTGCCAACATCCATTGGATCATAGAAAAAGCAAGTAAATTCCAGAAAAACATCTACTTTTGCTTGATTGACTATGCTAAAGCCTTTGACTGTGTGGATCACAACAGACTATGGAAAATTCTTCAAGAGATGTGAATACCAGACCTCACCTTACCTGCTTCCTGAGAAACCTGTATCCTATCCAAGTCAAGAAGCAACAGTTAGAACCAGTCGTGGAACAACTGACTGGTTCAAAATTGGGAAAGTCTGTATATTGTCACCCTGTTTGTTTAACTTCTATGCAGAGTACATCATGCGAAATGCTGGGCTAGGTGAATCACAAACTGGAATTAGGATTTCCAAGAGAAATATCAACAACCTCAGATATGCAGACGATACTGCTCTAATGGCAGAAAGTAAAGAGGAACTTTGGAGCCTCTTGATGAAGGTGAAGAGGAGAGTGAAAAAACTGGCTTAAAACTCAACATTCAAAAAACTAAGATCATGGTATCTGGTCCCATTATGCCATGGCAAATCGATGGAGAAAAAGTGGAAACAGTGACAGATTTTCTTTTCTTGGGCTCCAAAATCACTGCAGATGGTGACTGCAGCCATGACATTAAAGGATACTTGCTCCTTGGAAGAAAAGCTATAACAAACCTAGACAGTGTATTCAAAAGCAGAGACATCACTTTGCCAGCAAAGGTTCATATAGTCAAATCTATGGTGTTTCCAGTAGTCATGTATGGATGTGAAAGTTGAACTATAAAGAAGGCTGAGTACCAAAAAATTGATGCTTTCGAACTGTGTTTCTGGAAAAGACTCTTCAAAGTCCCCTGGACTGCAAGAAGATCAAACCAGTCAATCCTAAAGGAAATCAACCCTGACTATTCATTGGAAGGACTGGTGCTGAAGCTGAAGCTCCAATACTTTTGGCCACCTGATGCGAAGAGCTGACTTGTTGGAAAAGACCCTGAAGTTGGGAAAGATTGAGGGCAAGTGGAGAATAGGGTGACAGAGGATGAGATGGTTGGATGGCATCACTGACTCAATACACATGAGTTTGACTAAACTCCGGGAGATGGTGAATGACAGGGAAGCCTGGTGTGCTGCAGTCCATGGATCACAAAGAGTTGGACCCGACTTAGCAACTGAACAACTGTTGCTAATAAACGAACCCTAAAATGTAGAAGCATCAAACAGCCATTTCTTTGTACTCATAGTTCTGTAGGTCAGGAAGTTGGGCAGGTCTGTCTCTCTTCCTCAAACTCTGAGCCCCAGCCAGGAGACTCAAATGGACGGTAGCTTGAAGGCTGGGATCACCTTTAGGCATTTTCACTCCCACGATTGGCCGTTGATGCCACCTGTCAGCTGGGCTGTTGGTTGGAACACAGGTGGCCTCTCCCTGTGGGCTCGGTTGGGCTTCTTTGACAGCATGGCGTCTGGGTCCTGAGAGACAGTGACCTGAGAAAGCAAGACAGGCACACGTGGCATTTTTATGATCTAATAAACTGGGCTCTCAGTCAAATAGTATCACTTCCACCATAGTCACAAGCCTACCCAGGTCCGAATGGAGAGAAACGGACCCCACCTCTCAGTGGGAGCAACGTCAGGGTCACAGTATCAGGACAGGTGGAACAGGAGATATTGTGGACTCTGACTTTAGAAGTCCTGTCTGCCACAATATAATAACAAGAAGAAGAGGAGGAGGAAGGAGAAGGAAGAGGAGTAGAAATCATTGTCATCGTCTGTGATGAGACCCAGGCCAACACCACTCCATGTGAATCAGCTTTGGAAATGGACACTCTCAGATCTGTCACCCACCAGCCTTGAGACCTTGCGTGAGACCCGTCTCTGTGCCTTATGTTCTGAATTTATACCATGGGGATCAGAATTCTTCCCTCCCAGCACTGTGTGATGAAAATGAAAGTGTTAGTCACTCAGATACGTCCGACTCTTTGTGACCCCATGGACTGCAGCCCACCAGACTCCTCTGTCCATGGAATTCTCCAGGCAAGAATCCTGGAGTGGGTAGCCAATCCCTCCTCCAGGGGACCTTCCTGACACAGGGATCGAACCCAGGTCTCCTGCATTGCAGGCAGATTCTTTACCATCTGAGCCACCAGGGAAACCTCCAACGCTGGGGTGGATCTTAAATATACACACAACACACAAAGTTCCTAGGGCCTGGTGTCGTCTCCCTCCACAGTGAGATGCAGGTTTTCTATCCAGGGTTGAATTAGAGCCAGCCTTCCCCATGGACACTTCTGCAGCCTCGTGGGGTGCTTGATCAGGGTCATGGACCACGGGGGCCCGGCCAGCGATATATCCAGGCCGAATTTTCTAATGGAGTCATCATGGGTCTTTTAAACTTCAACTTCCTGGATGACTATCCTTTGAAGTTCCCCGAGGTGGTTGGAGACTCTTTGCAAACCCCCTTGACTTTCCCCCAGTGGGATATTTGGTTGGTGATATGGCTGGAAAGATCCACAGGAGAGACACGCTGTATCTTTCTTCCCAAACTCCCCAGTCCTCCAAGGAAAGGCCGTGTTTGGTTTGAAAACAGAATGGCTTTATCACCAACCAGAGCCCTGGATGAAATCTCTCCCCCTAAAGCTGAATAAACAGCCCGGGCTCCACTCACACCCTGCTCTTAGCTCTTGGGACCTATTTGGGCTTATCTAGGCCCTTGCCTTTCACCCCGGGGTTGCTCAGATGCCCTCTTCTTGGAGGTGTGCCCTTGAGCCCCAGAATATCCCACAGGCTGGAGACCTGCATGATGCTCCATCTCCTCCTGGCGGGAGGAAGAGGCAGCTGGATTTGAGCCTCTTCCTACTCTGAGCCTCAGTGACCACATCTGCAAAGTGGGCATAATGTTGCCTCACCCGACTGGGCCAGGGGTGAATGAGATTATTTTAACAGGAAGCGCTGGTGTGGTAGGGGCTCAGGGAGCCCTAGCTTGATGTGCAGAGAATGTGGCCAGGGTGGGATCCAGGCTCTAGCTGGGTTCCAAACATACTCCTTGTGTGCTGGTGACCTTGGGCAAATTCATTAACCTCTCTGAGGCTCAGCTTCTTCAGCTTGTAAATAGTCTTGTGATCATTAGATTGCTGCAGAGATTAATACAGTGCTTGAACACTGTACCTAATGCCCAGATGCTTCATGAATGATCATGATTTATTAGAATTGTCATTATCATTAATTCATTACAGTTCTTTAGGCAAGGACTTATAATTTATTTAATCCCAACACTTTGTGGACACAAAATGGAGCTCCTTAATATGGTTATGGACAGACTCCTATAATTTTAGTTCATTTCTATTTTTTAACAGAAATTTTTATTGAGATCACTGTAGAATCACCTCCAGTTTTTTCATTTTCTTTTTTTTTCCCACAGCGTGTGGGGTCTTAGTTCCCCAACAAAGGATTGAACTGGGGCCCTCAGCAATGAAAGCACAGAGTCTTAACCACTGGATCGCCAGGGAATCCCTAATTCATATGCAGTTGGAAGAAAGTACACTTCCCCACATTAACATTGTACAAAATAATACTGTATAACATTTACAAAATATTTTTTATTTCCCAACCAGCATGTTGATTGATAAAATCCACCAATTTTAATCAGATTTTCCAGTTTTATTTGTTCTCATTTGTATGTGTGCTTGTGTGAAGTTCTGTACAATTTTATCACCTGTGCAGATTTGCGTGTCCCTACGGTCAAGACACCATCACAAAACCCCTTTGTGTCACAATCCTATCGTCTTGAAACTAGAAAGGACCCCTAGTTTGACCTTACAAGTCAACATAGCATATAGATTAAGAGGGGCTCAGTGATCTGCCCACCTGGGTTCAGATCCTGGCTGTACAATTACCCCTGTGTGACCCTGGCAGTGCCTCTGTAGTCTCTGTTTCCTCATTTGTAAAATGGGAAAATAACAGCTCCCAGCACATAACAAAGCATCTCATAAACACAAGCTATTGGTATAGCTTCCAGAAGTTAATGATGAAGAAACCCAGGCCCAGGAAGAAAAGATACTTGATCAAATCACACAGCAAGCTGGAAGCAAAGCTCATGTGGGACCCCAGGCTGATGACCGCACTAATATTCTGCTACTTGACCAGGTTCCGGATGCTGCCTGGCTGGGCAAGTATCCCCACCATTGACGCCTGACTGAGACAAGTGGCCTACATTCCACCCCCACCCCCACCCCCACCCCTGACCCCACCTCAACTGCCACATCTGCAAAATGGGAATGGCAGTGGGGCTGCAGTCAGAATTTGATGACGTCATCCACATGAAGCAATTAACAAATTAAGAGCCAGTATATGCATAGCTATTATTAATGTTAAGTCAGTTGATATTACTATTTAGTGGCATGGTCTTAACTGATTTTTTTTTTAATTTAAATTATTCTGAGGACCCCGTGGGTTTGGAAGTTAAAGTGAGCAAACATATCAAATCACAAAATTGTACAGGTGGCCCTGCATACCTATGAATTCAGAACTAGCAGATATCGAGGGCCTACTCTGTGCTACGTCACTTCAGTCGTGTCTGACTCTGTGCCACCCTATGGACTGCAGCCCTCCAGACTCTTCTGTCCATGAGATTCTCCAGGCAAGAATACTGGAGTGGGGTGCCATGCTCTCCTCCAGGGGATCTTCCTGACCCAGGGATGGAACCCATGGCTCTTATGTCTCCTGCATTGGCAACCGGGTTCTTTACCACTAGGGCCACCTGGGAAATCCCAGGTCTACTCTGCTATACCACTTTATCCAAGGGACTTAAGCATCTGAAGATTTTGGTATCCCTGGAGGTCCTGGAACCACTGCCCCAGAGATACTGAGAGAAGACTGAGTAAGGGAATCATGGAACATTATCACAGAATTCATGTATATTCCGTTAGAATTGAAATAAACATGACAGAACTAAAGGCTTTAAGTAACTAAGCCAGGCTGATCCTCTCCAGTGTACAGGGAAAGCACAGTTTCTCATTGCTCCCAACAGAATGTCCTTCTTTTTACAGCTGGATTAACTCCTGAATACAGAAAACTTCTGATCCTGTACTTGGAGCCTGCTGTTAAAATGTCATTTCCCAAAAACACAAGTTACAGTCCTCTCTCTGTCTCTTTCCCTGAGATCACAGGAGGCATTTGGGCCTTTAAGATAGCATTCATTTGGAGAGAGATGGTAATATACAAGATTAATGAAAATCAGCACAATCCCTCTGAATAGACGAGAGCTTTTGTTCAATCGTTTGTCCTGCTGTTAATTATGCGTTAGGTGGTGATAAATGCTTTAAATCAAGCAATGCCTTGAAAACCATTTAAATGATTTTCACCTAATTAGGTTCCCTGCCTTGTTCTGAGCCTGGGGGATCCCTCCGTGTGTCACCCCCCTCTTCGGAAATGAAACATGCCAGGGGGATCCACAGAGCCTGAGCCCCAGAGGGAAGGAAGATCTCCTGGCTCCCATCGGCTCTGACCCACCCCAGTGGGCACACAGGTGTGAATGATTTCTCGGAGTGGCTTTGCAGATCAGAGATCAAAAGGAAATTGATCAGTTTCTGTCTCCCTTCAGCCTGTTCCAGCCACACTTTATGACAAGACCCTATCCGCCTTAAAGTTGAGAGGCCCCTGGAACCGAGGGGAACAGGGGGAAAGGCCAGCGAACTGTCACTGTCAGGCGAGGGGCAGAAATTGCTGCATGGCCTCAGGAAGGTGGGGCAGGGAGGGGTGCTAGTTAGCGCAGTTCCCATAAAGGGCCCCCTGCTCTGCTACCCGACACCCCTCCTCAAAGTTAAAAGAAACTGGCTAAAGGTCAATGTGGCTCCCTTGTGGCTCACCTGGTAAAGAATCTGCCTGCAATGCGGGAGACCTAGGTTCAATCCCTGGGTTGGGACGATCCCCTGGAGAAGGGAAAGGCTACCCACTCCAGTATTCTGGTCTGGAGAATCCCATGGACTGTTGCAGAGTTGGACACAACTGAGCAACTTTCACTTCACTTCACTTCAAAGGTGAATGGACTGTCTGAAGAGGAAGGGGCAGGTGGGGGTGGGGGGAATAACCTAACCTCCCAGAGAACCGGGATCCTTAATCCAAGGCAGACGTGAGCCCAAGACTCTTGCATCCAAAGTACAAGTTTGGGAATCAAGTGAGCTCCTCCTCCTGGGGGGCCTCCAGGATTGCAATTCAGCACGTTCTAACTCAAGCAGGACCCTGGTCCCTTTGGTCACCACCCCTCTTTTCTGCCAGGAAATGCAGATATTTGAAGACAGTTCATCTGCAGGCAAATGACCACAATCCCAGGCTTCCCTGGTGGCTTAGATGGTAAAGAATCTGCTTGCAAGACTCAGGTTCAATCCGTGGGTTGGGAAGATCCCCTGGAGAAGGAAATGGCAACCCACTTCAGTATTCTTGCCCGGAGAATTCCATGGACAGAGGAGCCTGATGGGCTATAGTCTATGAGGTCGCAAAAAGTCGGACATGACGGAGTGACTAACACACACACACACATACACACAACCACAGTCCCTAAACTGTGAAATGCTGACCCTGGCACTCTGACATGACCTGATTCTCTGATCCGAGTCTGAATCCCAATCAAGATTCACTACCTCCACCACCTCTGTAGATTCCTGATCCCCTTCTGTCTCCAGGAACTGAAACATCACAAGGACAGCAGCTCCCACTGGGTTTTAACCTCTTGCCACCCTCTCTGAAGCCAGAAGATCCAAAGAGAAAAATGAAACAAGAATTAGTTCCTTCAATGGACACCTCTTATAGCTTAAAAAGAAAGTAAAAGAAAAAAGAGCCAGTTCACATTTGAAGTTGGAATCTTCGTCGGAGCTTTTCCCCTCCTTTCATCCAGAACAATTCTCCCATTTACGCTACAGAGGGTTGCAGAACCCCCTGAAGTTGCAATTATTTGGACATTTTTGGAACATGTCTGTTAATGATTTGTGATCCTAAGGACTTATTTTGAATTAATTCCTCTTTTAAAGGGCTGTTTGGTCTCCCAATAAGGGGCAGACCCCGAATGCCACAGCCTCTGCCTTTGTGCTAAATGAACTCTTTAGAGGTTCCAGATGACGCCTGGCACCGGACAGAAGGAAACCAGCCAGAGAGGTCACCGCTCTGGGCCAGCTTCCCGGGACGACTGCCCCTCCCCATCCTCCCCTCCCCCTCTCCCCCATCACTGGGCAGGAAGCGGTGCCCCCCAGCCAGGCATTTCAGAAATGCCTTTGAGACAACCGGCCAGGCCAGCAAGGCCTTGGTGAGCTCTTAGGAGGGACAAAATGGGAGATGGAGTCCCCAGGCTCCTCAGACCCCCATCCAGAAGGCCCTTAATCACCCCTCCCCCCTACTATTTTTTATTGTGGTAAAATAGACACAACATAAAAATTATCATTTTAACAATTATTAAGTGACAGTAAGTACATTCATTAAGTGGCACTGAGTACGTTGGCCACCTGATGCGAAGAGCCAACCCATTGGGAAAGACCCTGATGCTGGGAAAGATTGTAGGCAGGAAAATGAGATGGTTGGATGGCATCACTGACTCGATGGATACAAGTTTGAGCAAACTCCGGGAGATGGTGACGGACAGGGAAGCCTGATGTGCTGCAGTCCATGGGGTGGCAAAGAGTCCGACATGACTTAGCAACTGAACGACAAGACAAAAGCACGTGCACATGGTTGTGCAGTTAGCTGTCACCACCATCCTCCTCCAGAACTGAGTCTGCAGCTCTTTCCTCTGCCTAGAAAGCTTTTCTTTTGCCTCTTAGCTGGGCTGCTGCTGCTGCTAAGTCACTTCAGTCGTGTCCGACTCTGTGCGACCCCATAGACGGCAGCCCACCAGGCTCCGCCGTCCCTGGGATTCTCCAGGCAAGAACACTGGAGTGGGTTGCCATTTCCTTCTCCAATGCATGAAAGTGAAAAGTGAAAGGGAAGTCGCTCAGTCGTGTCCGACCCTCAGTGACCGCATGCTCCTCCATCCATGGGATTTTCCAGGCAAGAGTACTGGAGTGGGCTAATTCCTAGTAACTGTCAAGTCTCAACTGAAATGCCACCTCCTCCAGGAAGACTTCTCCAGTAGCCCCATTAAACATGTAACTCCCTATTTCCCCCTTCCCCAGCCCTTGGCACTCACCATTCTACATTCTGTCTCTATAAATCTGACTACTGTAGGTACCTCATGTAAGAGCGGAGTCATACACTATTGGCCTTTTTTTGGACTGGCTTATTTCACACAACATAATGTCTTCAAGGTCCATCTGTGTTATAGTATATGCCAGAGTTTATTCCTTTTAAAGGCTGAATCATATTCCATTATTCATACACCACATTTTGTTTATCTGTTCATCTACCATTGGATATGTGTGTTGCTTCCCCCTCTTGCTAAATGGTGAACAGTGCTGCTGTGAGTATGAGTGTGCAGTTATGTGTTGGAGTTTCTGCTTTCAATTGTTTGGGGGTGTATACCCAGAGGTAGAATTATTGGATCATAAAGTAATTCTGTTTTTAATTTATTTATTTTTAATTGAAGGATAATTGCTTTATAATATTGTGTTCGTTTCTGTCATACAGCAACATGAATCTGCCATAGGAACACGTGAATCATATAGTAATTCTGTTTTTAGTATTTTTAGAAACTGCTAGACTATCTCCCCGGAGAAGACAATGGCACCCCACTCCAGTACTCTTGCCTGGAAAATCCCATGGATGGAGGAGCCTGGTGGGCTGCAGTCCATGGGGTCACTAAGAGTCGGACATGACTGAGTGACTTCACTTTCTCTTTTCACCTTCATGCACTGGAGAAGGAAATGGCAACCCTCTCCAATGTTCTTGCCTGGAAAATCCCAGGGATGGCGGAGCCTGGTGGGCTGCCATCTATGGGGTCACACAGAGTCGGACACGACTGAACCAACTTAGCAGCAGCAGACTATCTCCCACAGCTGCTGAACCATTTTACATCCTCACCAACAGTCCGTGAGGGTCCCAGTTCCTCCACATCGTCCCCACCACTAGATTTTTCCAGTTTGTTTGATAGTAATCATCCTAATGGATGTGAGGTGGTATCTCATTTTGGTTTTGATTTGCATTTTCCTGATGGTTAGTGATACTGAGCATTTTCTCCATTGCTTATTAATCATTTGTGTCTTTTTTTTGAAAAATGTCTACTCGTGTCCTCTGCCCATATTTTATTGGGTTGTTTGTTTTTTTGTTGTTGAGTCATAGTTCTTTATATATTCTGGTTATTAACCCATTAAAGGAATAATGCTAAAGCTGAAACTCCAGTACATTGGCCACCTCATGCGAAGAGTTGACTCACTGGAAAAGTCTCTGATGCTGGGAGGGATTGGGGGTAGGAGGAGAAGGGGACGACAGAGGATGAGATGGCTGGATGGCATCACTGACTTGATGGACGTGAGTCTCAGTGAACTCCGGGAGTTGGTGATGGACAGGGAGGCCTGGCGTGCTGCGATTCATGGGGTCGCAAAGAGTCGGACACGACTGAGCGACTGATCTGATCTGATCTGATCTTGTCAGATACATGACTTGTGAAGACTTTCCCGGCTTTCACAGACTGCCTTTCACTGTGGTAATAGTGTCCTTTGATACACAAAATGTTTCCATTTTTGTGTAGTTCAATGTATCGATTTTGCCTTTTGTTGCCTGTGCTTCTTAATCACTCTTGCCTTGAAGTCTACCCCTTCCCTCCACCTAGAGTGTTCCTCCTTCACCTCTTAGCTGGGCTAACTTCCAGTAACTGCCAAGTCTCAACTGAAATGCCACCTCTTCCAGGAAGTTTTCTCCGATAGCCCCAGCCTGGGATAGGTGTCCTTCCTCATGTTCCCAGGGATGAGGGGCTTCCTTCAATTGGAATATTTATTCAATTACATTATAACTGACCTTTCCACGAATATATACATATGCCCATATGCCCCTGGACTTTGAGTTCCATCAGGACAGGATTTTACTTTCTAATTCATTAGCCAGGTGCAGTGTTTGGCATAGGGAAGGCTCTCAATCAATATTTTTTGATAGAAATAAGCTAATTGTGTGGCTCCAGATGTTTTCCTTTATAAAGACCTCTTACATAAGAAAGTATCTCATAAATCCTCCCCTGATAGAAATTCTATTTCCATGTTTATATTAATGAAGAATATCCTTGACGGAAACAGTGAGGTTGTCAAATAAATGCTTCTTCTAATATCAACAGCATCAAAGGTCATTCCATCTGCCACCATGCTAGGTTTGCTTGGAGATTCCAAGACAGAATAATTAGTTTCTGTCCCCTTTCCTGGGATCCACAGCCCACAGATGCAGTTCAGTTCAGTTCAGTCACTCACTCGTGTCTAACTCTTTGCAACCGCATGAACCGCAGCACGCCAGGCCTCCCTGTCCGTCACCAACTCCTGGAGTCCACCCAAACCCATGTCCATTGTGTCAGTAATGCCATCCAACCATCTCATCCTCTGTCGTCACCTTCACCTCTGGCCCTCAATCTTTCCCAGCATCAGGGTCTTTTCAAATGGGTCAGCTCTCCGCATCAGGTGGCCAAAGTATTGGAGTTTCAGCTTCAACATCAGTTCCTCCAGTGAACACCCAGGACTGATCTCCTTTAGGATGGACTGGTTGGATCTCCTTGCAGTCCAAGGGACTCTCAAGAGTCTTCTTCAACACCACAGTTCAAAAGCATCAATTCTTTGGCGCTCAGCTTTCTTTATAGTCCAACTCTCACATCCATACATGACTACTGGAAAAACCATAGCCTTGACTAGATGGACCTTTGCTGGCAAAGTAATGTCTCTGCTTTGTAATATGCTGTCTAGGTTGGTCATAACTTTCTTCCCAAGAAGCAGGCATCTTTTAATTTCATGGCTGCAATCACCATGTGCAATGATTTTGGAGCCCAGAAAAATGAAGTCTGACACTGTTTCCACTGTTTCCCCATCTATTTGCCATGAAGTGATGGGACCGCATGCCATGATCTTAGTTTTCTGAATGTTGATCTTTAGGCCAACTTTTTCACGCTCCTCTTTCACTTTCATCAAGAGGCTTTTTAGTTCCTCCTCACTTTCTGCCATAAGGGTGGTGTCATCTGCATATCTGAGGTTATTGATATTTCTCCCAGCAATCGTGATTCCAGCTTGTGCTTCCTCCAGCCCAGCGTTTCTCATGATGTACTCTGCATAGAAGTTAAATAAGCAAGGTGACAATATATAGCCTTGACGTACTCCTTTTCCTATTTGGAACCAGTCTGTTGTTCCATGTCCAGTTCTAACTGTTGCTTCCTGACCTGTATACAGGTTTCTCAAGAGGCAGGTCAGGTGGTCTGGTATTCCCATCTCTTTCAGAATTTTCCACAGTTTATTGTGATCCACACAGTCAAAGGCTTTGGCATAGTCAAAAAAGCAGAAATAGATGTTTTTCTGGAACTCTCTTGCTTTTTCAATGATCCAGCGGATGTCAGCAATTTGATCTCTGGTTCCTGTGCCTTTTCTAAAATCAGCTTGAACATCTGGAAGTTCACGGTTCACGTATTGCTGAAGCCTGGCTTGGAGAATTTTGAGCATTACTTTACTAGCATGTGAGATGAGTGCAATTGTGCGGTAGTTTGAGCATTCTTTGACATTGCCTTTCTTTGGGATTGGAATAAAAACTGACCTTTTCCAGTCCTGTGGCCACTGCTGAGTTTTCCAAATGTGCTGGCATATTGAGTGCAGCACATTCACAGCATCATCTTTCAGGATTTGAAATAGCTCAACTGGAATTCCATCACCTCCACTAGCTTTGTTCATAGTAATGCTTCCTAAGGCCTACCTGACTTCACATTCCAGGGTGTCCAGCTCTAGGTGAGTGTGAATGATCACACCTTCATGATTATCTGGATCGTGAAGATCTTTTTTGTACAGTTCTTCTGTGTATTCTTGCCACCACTTCTTAATATCTTCTGCTTCTGTTAGGTCCATACCATTTCTGTCCTTTATTGAGCCCATCTTTGCATGAAATGTTCCCTTGGTATCTCTAATTTTCTTGAAGAGATCTCTAGTCTTTTCCATTCTGTTGTTTTCCTCTATTTCTTTGCATTGATCGCTGAGGAAGGCTTTCTTATCTCTCCTTGCTATTCTTTGGAACTCTGCATTCAAATGGGTATATCTTTCTTTTTCTCCTTTGCTTTTCACTTCTCTTCTTTTCACAGCTATTTGTAAGGCCTCCTCGGACAGCCATTTTGCTTTTTTGCATTTCTTTTTCTTGGGGATGGTCTTGCTCCCTGTCTCCTGTACAATGTCATGAACCTCTGTCCATAGTTCATCAGGCACTGTATCTATCAGATCTAGTCCCTTAAATCTATTTCTCACTTCCACTGTATAGTCATAAGGGATTTGATTTAGATCATACCTGAATGGTCTAGTGGTTTTTCCCACTTTCTTCAATTTAAGTTTGAATTTGGTAATAAGGAGTTCATGATCTGAGCCACAGTCTGCTCCTGGTCTTGTTTTTGCTGACTGTATAGAGCTTCTCCACCTTTGGCTGCAAAGGATATAATCAATCTGATTTCAGTGTTGACCATCCGGTGATGTCCATGTGTAGTCTTCTCCTGTGTTGTTAGAAGAGGGTGTTTGCTATGACCAGTGTGTTCTCTTGGCAGAACTCTGTTAGCCTTTGCCCTGCTTCATTCTGTACTCCAAGGCCAAATTTTCCTGTTACTCCAGGTGTTTCTTGACTTCCTACTTTTGCACTCCAGTCCCCTATAATGAAAAGGACATCTTTTTTGGGTGTTAGTTCTAAAAGGTCATGTAGGTCTTCATAGAACCGTTCAACTTCAGCTTCTTCAGCATTACTAGTCGGGGCATAGACTTGGATTACTGTGATATTGAATGGTTTGCCTTGGAAATGAACAGAGATCACTCTGTAGTTTTTGAGATTGCATCCAAGTACTGCATTTCAAACTCTTTTGTTGACCATGATGGCTACTCCATTTCTTTTAAGAGAGTCCTGCCCACAGTAGTAGATATAATGGTCATCTGAGTTAAATTCACCCATTCCAGTCCATTTTAGTTCACCAATTCCTAGAATGTTGACGTTCATTCTTACCATCTCCTGTTTGACCACTTCCAATTTGCTTTGATTCATGGACCTAACGTTCCAGGTTCCTATGCAATATTGCTCTTTACAGCATCGAATCTTGCTTCTATCACCAGTCCAGTCCACAACTGGGTATTGTTTTTGCTTTGGCTCCATCCCTTCAGTCTTTCTGAAGTTATTTCTCTACTGATCTCCAGTAGCACACTGGGCACCTACTGACCTGGAGAGTTCATCTTTCAATGTCCTATCTTTTGGCCTTTTCGTACTATTCATGGGTTTCTCGAAGCAAGAATACTGAAGCGGTTTGCCATTCCCTTCTCCAATGGACCACATTCTGTCAGACCTCTCCACCATGACCTGTCCATCTTGGGTGACCCCACGGGCATGGCTTAGTTTCATTGAGTTAGACAAGGCTGTGGTCCATGTGATCAGATTGGCTAGTTGTTTGTGATTATGGTTTCAGTCTGTCTGCCCTCTGATGCCCTTAACCATCTATTTTATTGATGGGAAAATTAAGTCTCAAAAGGGGAAAGGGAATTGCCCCTGATTCCAGCAGTGATGATAATATGTCCTAAAATACTGCAAAAATCCTGCCTTGTTCTCCCTGAAATATACCTACTTTTGTTGGACGTCATACAGAATTTGGGAAAATCTAGTGGCTGTGGCATAGACAAGGCTGTGTGTCCACCACCCTGTTTCTTCTTCCCAAATACATCCTGGCCTATATTTCCCAGTAGCCCTTGCAATTCAGCAGAAGACCATGGGACTGAAGTATAGCCAGTGGCACATAGGCAGGGAGAATGGAAGTTGCTCTCGTCCTTAAAATCATCCTTTCCCTTCACCTTTCCAGGTGCCTTGGCAGCCACATGTTTAAGATAATAATGTCCCAAGATGGAAGAAACCTCACAGCATGAAAATCATTCTTTCAAAGTGCCCTGAAGTCCCATGTCCAAGAACCTTGATGGCCATTGTGTTTGGACTTGAATAGGCTTGTTGTTGTTCAATCGCGAAGTCATGTCCAACCCTTTATGGCCCCAAGAACTGCAGCACATCAGGCTCCCCTGCCCTTCACTATCTCCTGGAGCTTGCTCAAACTCATGTGCACTGAGCCAGTGATGCCATCCAGCCATCTCATTCTCTGTTGCCCCCTTCTCCTTCTGCCTTCAATCTTTCTCAGCATCAGGGTCTTTTCTAATGAGTCGGCTCTTCACACCAGGTGGCCAAAATTTTGGAGCTTCAGCTTTAGCATCAGCCCTTCCAATGTATATTCAAGGTTGATTTCCTTTAGGATTGAAGGGTTTGATCTCCTTGCAGTCTAAGGGACTCAAGAGTCTTCTCCAATAGCATAGTTCAAAAGCATCCATTCTTCACATTCAGCCTTCTTTATAGACCAGAGGTGTTGTTACATTATCTGCAGTCCAGAAGGAGAAAAACTAGATTCAGGGATCCCATGTTTTCAGAGAAGAAACCATAGAAAGTGATTGGAGGCTGGTGAGTCTACTTATAATTTAAGTGAACAAGCTCCATATCCTACCATAAAGTAGTATTTTATGTGCAAATAAAATATTTAATAACTTAATGTGCAATGATGTACATGCTTTGAGGCAGATGGTAACATATTCTGAAGATGTTTAGCAGGAGTTCTGTATTCAGCAGTGATGAAAATCTAGAGCAGACTAGCAGTTGTTTTTTCCAGGAACCCTTTGCTTCATCTCAAAAAACATGGACAAAAGGGCTTCTATAAAAGTAAATTTAAACTGACCTTTTCCCTTCCTGTCTGGGGAAACTTCCTCTATTTTCAGGGTTCCCTTGCCCACGAAATGTAACAGCCTCACCTTACCAGCAAGACATTTTGAAATGACAAAGTGTTCATCAAAATCAAATTCTTCTTTGTAGCAACGTGGATGGACCTAGAAAAGTCAGATAAAGGAAAATATCATATGATATCACTTACATGTGAAATCTAAAAAAAAAAATAGTACAAAGGAACTTATTTACAAAACAGAAATAGAGTCACAGGGGTAGAAAACAAACTTATGGTTTCCAAGGGGAAAAGGGTGGGGAGGGATAAATTGGGAGACTGGGATTGACATATACACACTACTATATATAAAGTAGATAACTAATAAGGACTTGCTGTGTAGCACAGGGGACTTTACTCAGTACTCTGTAATGACCTGTATGAGAAAATAATGTAAAGAAGAGTGAATATATGTATATATCTATAACTGGTTCTTTACTGTATACCTGAAACTAACACACCAATGTAAATCAACTATGCGCCAATAAAAAAATTTTTTTAAATATCAAATTCTTCTGTCTGAGGTTTGTCCAATTAAGTGGTGACATCCTTTCTGTTTGTTTGTTTTTTTCATTTTAACCAAAGCTGAATCAAAGTGTTAATTCTTAATTTCAACCTCTGACTTTGAGAATATCATTTTCATGAGTGCTAGAGAGTACAAATGTCAGTGCTTCAACAAACTCAAGGGACAAACTCTGTTAGCAAAGTTGCAAACTCTGTTAGCAACGGCATACGGATACAGACCATTTCTAATGATCTCTTGTGTTAATAATTACCTCCATTTTTAAGGGACTTGACCAAGGGCACAGAGCTCTCTGCTGCAGAGCTAAATTTAATCCCCATATGCTGAGAGGTAAACCAGGTAGGAGGGAGCTGTGCCCATTATGCAATTAATTCAATTCCACTCATCCCTGCTGGGCACCTACTATATGTCAGGTCACTCAAGGAATTCACTCATGACCTAGTCAGGGAGGAGACATACAGTGTTGCTGACTTGGTGCTGTAAAGAAGAGCCTTTAGCTGAGCCTGTCCGTGGGCAGACACTGCTCCAAGTGCTGTACCCGTGTCATCTCATTTAACCTTCAGGATAGATGGCAGGCTGCATCCTATCACGACAATTTGGCAGCTGAGAGAGAGACACAGTGAAGTCACTTGGAGTCATTATTCAAATTCTGGAAGTCAGATCTGGGGCCCATACTCATCAGCTGTAGCCATGTCTCTGGATGCTGGAAGCGTGGGTGATATGACCTCTGAGAAGGCAGTCACCCCAAGTCGGGTGGAGACTCGGCATTCAGGAAGGCTTCCTGGAGGTGAGAGGCCTGTATAGAGAGGTATGGACAGAATAGAAATTAACCAAGGGTGAAAAGATGTTCTAGGCTGAGGAAATAGCATATGCCATGACAGAGAGATCAGTATCTGTATTAGGGCTCTTCAGAGAAATAGAACAAATATGAATGTTTCTATTTACTGGTTATTTCTTTTTATTATTTATTTATTTATAGGAGAGAGGGAGAGAGAATGAGAAATTGGCTTTAGGGCCGAGAAGTCCCACCGGAAAGGCAGCAGTATAATCCAGTCTGAATCTGAAGGCTTGAGAACAAGGGATCTGATGAAGTAAATCCCAGTCTAAGGGCAGGAGAAGTTGACATGAGATGTCCCAGCTCAGTGAGACAGGAAAAGAAGGGACAAATTCCTCCTTCTTCCACCCTTGGTTCTGTTCAGACCCTCAGTGGATTGGATGATGCTCCCAACTCACCCCACATTATCTCCCTGCAACCCCGCACTGGTTGAGAGGTTGGCTTTCCTGAACCCACCCATTCAAATGCTAAGCTCACCTGGAAACACCCTCACATTCACACCCAGAAACAATGGGATGTGGGGAGTTTTATTGATCGAGCTGTGCACTTGTGGGACCCTAGTTCCCCAACTAGGGATCAGACCTTCACACCCCTGGACTAGAAGGCTAGATAGAAGTGCCGGGACCATCAGGGAAGTCCTCAGAAACAATGTTTAATCTGGACACCAGGTGGCCCCCTCAAGTTGACACATAATAGTAACCACCCCAGCATCATCATCCCTTCTAGTGGTGGAAGGGAAGGTGGTGGAATATCAAAATATGATATATCCATCAGTGGACTATTTTTTAGCCCTAAAATGGATACGTTTCCACTTCTACAGTCTGGTGGACCTTGGAAATACATGCTGAGTGAAAGAAACCAGTCACAAAAGGTCACATATGGTGTGATTCCATTTCTATGGAATGTCTAAACTAGGAAAATCAAGCCAGCCAATCCTAAAGGAAATCATCCCTAAATATTCATTGGAAGGACTGAGGCTGACGCTGAAGCTCCAATACTTTGGCCACCTGATGGGAAGAGCCGACTCATTGGAAAAGACCCTGATGCTGGGGAAGATTGAGGGCAAGAAGAGAAGGGGACGACAGAGGATGAGATGGTGGGATGGCATCACGGACTCAATGGACATGAGTTTGAGCAAGCTCTGGGAGATGATGAAGGACAGGGAAGCCTGGCGTGCGGCAGTCCATGGGGTCACAAAGAGTTGGACGTGACTTAGTGACTGAACAACAACAAACAGAGATAGAAGGCAGGTTAGTGGTTGCTAGAGGCTGGGGGAGCATAGCATCAGGAGGGTTTGCTAATGGATATGGGGGTTCTTTGCAGGGAGGGTTTCAGAAAGGTTCTGAATTAGACAGTGGTGATGGTTATACAAGGGTGAATCTACTAAAAACTACTGATTGTACACTTTCAAATAGCAAAGTCTATGTTACTTGAATTATATCACAATAAAACTCTAAAAACGAATACAAGAAACTATTATGAGAGATATTGAGTAAACACATAAATTGAAGTAGCATAACAGGAGCATGGTGGATCATACAGGGGAAGGGATAATAAAGTATAGGGGTAGCAGGAGGGCTGACTCATTTGAAAAGACCCTGATGCTGGGAAAGATTGAAGGCGGGAGGAGAAGGGGACGACAGAGGATGAGATGGTTGGGTGGCATCACCGATTCAATGGACATGAGTTTGAGTAAACTCTGGGAGTTAGTGATGGACGGGGAAGCCTGGCATGCTGCAGTTCATGGGATCGCAAAAAAGTCAGACACGACTGAGCGACTGAACTGAACTGAACTGAGCAAGAGGACAGGGACATCCCCTGATTGGGGCTGCTGGGGCTGAACACTGAAAGATGAGTATGAGTTTATTACACTGTGAGAACAGCCCAAGCAAAGACTTGGCCAGCTGCTCAGTGTGGCCGGAGTGCGGCGGGGCATTGGGAGACCCTGGAGTGGGGCTGGAGAGGGAAATGTCAGGCTGCTGAGATTAGAGACGGATCACCCAGCCCCAGGCCAATATTTTAATTTAGTCATTCCTATAACTGCAATCAGGGGGTCACCCTGCTTGACTGCTGGCTCCAGGAGAACAGCATATGGGTATGACTTGTTTTCAACTGTTGACCCAGCAGCCAGCCCAGTGCACCCCAGGAGGAAGCTTCTGGAACTTACTCTCATTGTCCACCTCGCTAGCCTTTCATGGGCTCTGCCAGCTGCCCTACTGCCCTGGGCACCTGCTGCACACGTCCCAGTACATCAGACCGTGCATCACTGAAGCCGTTGCATCAAGGCAGATGCTCGCTCCTAAGGCCTGAGAGCATGGGTACTCTAATGCAGGAACCCAGTCTCAGATGCCCAGCACTCTCACATGCCGAGGCAGGAAGTGAAATTCACATGAGATGCAATCACAAGGCAGATGCAGAATTCTCTAATTCAAGCCAACCGCTCCTCCAAGATCAAAATCCCACTGTACCCAGACTCTGCAGCCATCTCCAGCTGAACCAATCAGGGGGCAAAATAACCCTGACTTGTTCATGCAGAACAAATTTGTCTCCTAAACAAATACCAATCAGCCAAACAGCCCAGAGTTAAATACACTGACCTCGCGATAAACTTAAATAAGCCATCAGGTTTGGACTCGTGGGTGGGGGGGCTCTCCCGGAGTTCTTTCCAGAGAGAGGAAGAGAGAAGTCCGGGAAGATCCCATGCTTTACCAGGGTCGCTGTCTATGCCCTGAATTTCTGATTGAGGGATGTGGTGAGCTCCAAACTCAGGAAGCCCCCACCCCAACCGGGGGAGCAGCCCAAGTGTGGAGCTCAGCAGACAGGAGCCCACTCAACTGCTCCAGCCCTTCTGTTTTCTGGGAAAGCCAGAGCCACTCTGGGCCGGGGTGGGGCAGGCTCAGGCCTGAGGGGTTAGAGACTAGGGACAGTGTCTCAGGCCCCATTGCACCCCACACAGACCTCTCCATAGAATAAGAGTAGCGGAGACATCAACTAATTTTGTATATGTCACCATTGCACGCATCAACCCTTAAAGTTCAGTTCAGTTCAGTCACTCAGTCGTATCCGACTCTGCGACCTCATGGACTGTACCATGCCAGGCCTTCCTGTCCATCATCAACTCCCGGAGTTTACTCAAACTCTTGCCCATTGAGTCAGTGATGCCATCCAACCATCTCATCCTCTGTCATCCGCTTCTCCGCCTGCCTTCAATCTTTCCCAGCATCAGGGTCTTTTCAAATGAGTCAGCTCTTCACATCAGGTGGCCAAAGTATTGGAGTTTCAGCTTTAGCATCAGGCCTTCCAATGAACACCCAGGACTGATTTCTTTTAGGATAGACTGGTTGGATCTCCTTGTAGTCCAAGGGACTCTCAAGAGTCTTTTCTAACACCACAGTTCAAAAGCATCAATTCTTCGGCACTCAGCTTTCTTCACAGTCCAACTCTCACATCCATACATGACTACTGGAAAAACCATACCCTTGACTAGACGAACCTTTGTTGGCAAAGTAATGTCTCTGCTTTTGAATATGCTGTCTAGGTTGGTCATAACTTTCCTTCTAAGGAGTAAGCATCTTTTAATTTTATGGCTGCAATCACCACCTGCAGTGATTTTGGAGCCCAAAATAAAGTCTGACACTGTTTCCACTGTTTCCCCATCTATTTCCCATGAAGTGATGGGACCAGATGCCATGATCTTCATTTTCTGAATATTGAGCTTTAAGCCAATTTTTTCACTCTCCTCTTTCACTTTCATCAAGAGGCTCTTTAGTTCTTCTTTGCTTTCTCCCCTTAAAGTTAGGTATTGTTATTATTCCCACTTTACAGATGAAGAAACTGAGGCACCTTGCACAAGGTACTACACCTAGCAAGTGACTGAAAGGAGATTCTAATCCAGGTCTGTCTAACTCTATAGCCTGGGTTGTTGTTTAGTCGCTAAGTCATGTCCAACTCTTTTGAAACCCTGTGGACTGTAGCCTGCCAGGCTTCTCTATCCATGTGATTTCCCAGGCAAGAACACTGGAGTGGGTTGCCATTTCCTTCTCCAGGGGATCCTCCCTGACCCAGAGACTGAACCTGTGTTTCCTGCATTGACAGGTGGTTTCTTTACCACTGAGCCACCTGGGAAGCCCATAGCCCGGGTATTAATCATTAATGTGCTGCTTCCTTCTAGCAGGCCAGCAGTCCCAGTTTGCATGGGCCTAGGGAGATTCTAGGGCACCAGACTTTCAGGGCTAAAACTGGTTGTCCCAGGCAAACTGGGATGGTGGTTTACTGTGATGGGCTGAATAGTATTAATAGCACCTCCCATCCAAAGATGTTCACATTCTAATCCCTGAGAACTCTGAATGGCAAAGGGGACTATGCAGACATGCTTAAACTGAGGATCTTGAGATCCTCAGGATAACTCCAGGATAACCCTTAAAGTTGGGTATTGTTACTATTCCCACTTTACAGATGAAGAAACTGAGGCGACTTGCACAAGGTACTACACTAGTAAGTGCAGAGGATAACTCCAGGAGTTATCCTGGGTTATCAGGGTTGGCCCAGTATCATCACAAGAGTCCTTATAAGTGGGAAGCAAGAGCATTCATCAGGAAAAAGACAATGTCACAACTGAAGTAGAGGTTGGAGTGATGCAGTGCTCACTTTAAGGCAAGGTACTCAGGCAGTCTCTAGAAGCTGGAAAAGCCAAAGGACTGAGTCTCCCTGGGATCCTCCAGGAGCCAGTTCTGCCAAAGCCTTCACTTTAGCCCAGTGAGACCCACAGGGGACTTCCGACTTCCAGAACAGTAAAATAGTAAATGTATGTTGCTATAGCAGCAATAGGAAAACCGACACAGACACCCCAGTGGCCTCCAGGCACTGGCCTTGCCACTCTGTCTTATTTTCTTCTTCCAGAAGAAGGAGCAAACACTGGCTGACCAACTTTGGTGTCAGGCCCTGAAAGGGTCTCACTCATTCTTTCTTTCTTTTTTATTTTTTAAAGGTTTTGTTTACTTATTTTGACGTGGACCATTAAAAATGACCCAGGTAGCTCAAACAGTCTACCCAGGTGGCTCAAAGAATCTTCCTACAATGCAGGAGACCTGGGTTCAAGCCCTGGGATGGGAAGATCCCCTGGAGAAGGGCATAGCAACCTTCTACAGTATTCTTGCCTGGAAAATTCCAGGGACAGAGGAGCCTGATGGACTACAATCCATGGACTCGCAAAGAGTCAGACACAACTGAGTGACTAACACACACACATTTTAAAAGACTTTATTGAATTTGTTACAATATTGCTTCTGTTTCACGTTCGATTTTTTGATCGAGAGGCATATGGGATCTCACCTCCCTGACCAGGGATCGAACCCTCACTCCCTGTGTTGGAAGGCAAAGTTTTAACCACTGGGTCACCAGGGAAGTCCCTCACTCATTCTTTCTTGCATCGTCTCATGAACACCTGTGGACAACGAGTGTGAACATGTTATTATTATGATTCTCTGCTTACAGATGAAGAGACTAGGCAGGAACCAACGAAGTGGATTTTGGAGAAGCACATTCCTGAATCTGACAGTCTGCCCAGGCTCTGAATTTCACCCCTGAGCCCCATCCTAGAGCTTGGGGCCCTCTACTCCTGGGCTGCTCCTGTTCATTCATTCATTCTGCAAACACTGAGCTGGCAACTTGATGCCAGAACAGCCCCAGCCACTGGGAATTCAGAGACAAGCACCACATAGACTTTGTCCACAAGAACCTCAAAGTCTAAGAAGCCAATGGTCTCCAAAGTGGGAAAATGCACAGCCTTGCACAGTGACGCTGGAGTGTAAGAAAATGGGTCCGAATTGCTACTTCTGTTGATTCTTACCTAATAGTTATCAGGACTTAGGAAATTAAGCTCCACTGCATTTAATAGGTGGGTCAGTATTGGTGCCCAGAATCCCACCTGGCTCTGGTGGGTTCGCATGAGCAACCCACAGAAATGAGGGCTTGTCACCTGGTGGAATGTGCTGAGGATGGGGAGGGGATTTGTAATGGTGCTGGTTCCTCCTGCAGTTTGTCCAGCACAGTGCAGTGTGGTTATCTGCAGCGGGTACGGTGGATTTGCAACTTTATATTATCCTGCTAATTACACGAACTTTAACAAGGACACACAGCTGAACAATTCCTGCCGAGAAAGACAGTGTGACATGTAAGCCTGAGCAGGCCAGAAAACAACAGATATGATGCCGCTTCTCCTCCAAGTACGAACTCTCTCCTCTCAGGTTAAAAACCCTGACAGCTAATCAGAGGCAACGGAAAAAGGAGAGAGAGAAAGAGACTGAGAGAGTTAGAGAAATTCATCAGGAAAATAAGCTAAATATGGACCCCTGCCTGCTATTAACAACACATTTCTCTGAATGATTATATACTGTGCCTGGAGATATTAACTACAGGTTTTATACAGTAAGATATGTTTTTTTAAAAAAGCACCCAAAAGATTATGAATAATTTTTGTTTTAGCACTGAGAATGAAGAGAATAAAAATATACTTTTAAGAAATGTTGTTTAATCGCTTTAAAAATCCATTTCAAAATTTCTCTTTTTCTGTAAGATTTTAACATTAATTACATATTTAGTTATTATACATGCATAATTTATAAATATAGATGGAGTGCCTACTCTTTGCACGTGGAAAGCATGCTTTCTGAGTAAACACATTTTTTAAGTGAAGACAAGAGTGATAGAGGTGACGGGCATGTCAACCATGAAGTTGATAAAATGTTACTGATGCCTGTTTAGCAAAGTCAGCTGCCTACACTCCGTTCCCTTCTATACCAAGAAAACCCTGAGTGTTCTCTCTAGGTGTCAACGTGCCCGTTCATTTCTCAGTCTCTTTTGCAGTCAGAGGTCCCCATGTGATAGTCTTCCGGCCAGTGGCAAGTGTCCTGATTATCAATTGCAGTGCAGGAAAACCAACTCCAAAGCTAATAGCAATCGTGGTCTATTGCCTTTATGATCTGAAGGTGGGCGGGGCTCATCTTTGCTCCAGGGGCTCGAGGAGCCATCTCCAAGATGGCTCACCCATCCGACTGGCAAGCTAGTGCTGGCTATGGTCTGGAAACTGTAGGCTGGGGGCCTCCGTTCCTCTCTATGTGGGCTTCTCTGGGGGGTGACTTGGGCTTCCTCACAGCATAGCAGCCTGGTTCAGAGAGAGAGAGGGGATTCTAAGACATAGGAAATGGAAACTGGCACTTCCTTAAAACTTGGACCTGGAAACCAGCTCGGCACCTCTGCTGCTATACTCTGTTGGTCAAGCAGCCCTCACACCGTTTCATATTCAAGGCAAGAACACAGAGACCCTGCCCCTTACAGAGGGAAGTGGCAAAGAATTTATAACCATCTTTAATCTGCTGGTACCTGGAAGCAGGGGTTGCTAAGGGTTACTAGGAAAGCTTGTACATCCTTCTCTACCATTGCTTCCTTCTTCCTTTTCTTGGAACTCAGGTTGGTGTAGAATGCCCCTCCTGTAACCAGGAAGTACCACACTGATGATTGCCACGCACTGGAGGGGTGGGGCGGGAGGAGCCGGGAACCCTGGGAACATCACGAAGCTGCTGCCCCCGCCTGGAGGACAGTCCATGTCGAGGCTCTTTGTGAAATGAAAGGACATGCTCTGCTTCTTGGTTCAGCTCCTCCAGTGACATCTCAGGGACAGGCAGCTAAACAAAAAGTCCCTAAGCCAGAGCTCAGAGCTCGAGGAGCCCAGAGGACAGAAGGATGAGACGACTTTATAGGGAAGTGATGTTGGAGATCCAACCAGTCCATCCTAAAGGAAATCAGTCCTGAACATTCATTGGAAGGACTGATGCTGAAGCTAAAACTCTAATATTTTGGCCACCTGATGAGAAGAACTGACTCATTGGAAAAGACCCTGATGCTGGGAAAGATTTAAGGCAGGAGGAGAAGGAGATGACAGAGGATGAGATGGCATCACCGACTCAATGGACACGAGTTTGAGTAGACTCCAGGAGTTGGTGATGGACAGGGAGGCCTGGCATGCTGCAGTCCATGGGGTCACAAAGAGTTGGACATGACTGAGTGACTGAACTGAACTGAACTTACTTTGGAGTCAAGACTTGAGAGGTGAGTAGACGGCAGATATCCTGTATCAGAGGCACAGAGGGACACTCTTCACTATGGCTGCCAGCCAAAGCTCTGCTGCCTGAGTTGCGGCCCCTGGGGAACACCATCTTCCAGGATCCCTCACTTCTTCTCAGCCCCCTGAGACCTCCTTCTCCCCGTGTTCCCAAGCCCACCCGTGGCATCTTCTCATGCCTACCCCTCTCCCCCCAAGACTGTTTCAACAGCATAAGCACTAGGCAAGGAGTCATTTAGAAAAGAGAACAAAATGGGAACCAGGCACCTTCTAGGAACCAGGTCCTGGGCTCTGTTTCATGCTTGCTATCATCTCTTTTAACTCTTGCAACCACCCTGAGAATAGGACACATATCCCACTTCACAGGGGCAGGGGGAACCAAGGCTCAGAGAGGTTAAAGACATAACCAAGGTAGTCAAGGTAGTTATGGTTTTTCAAGCGGTCATGTATGGATGTGAGAGTTGGACTATAAAGAAGGCTGAGCACTGAAGAATTGATGCTTTCAAACTGTGGTGCTGGAGAAAATTCTTGAGAGTCCCTTGGACAGCAAGATCAAACCAGTCAATCCTAAAGGAAATCTCACCTGTATTCACTGGAAGGACTGATGCTGATGTTAAAGCTCCAATACTTCGGCTGACTGATGTGAAGAACCAATTCAGTAAAGACCCTGATGCTGGGAAAGACTGAGGACAAAAGGAGAAGGGGGCAACAGAGGATGAGATGGTTGGATAGCATCACTGACTCAAGGGACATGTGTTTGAGCAAACTCTCAGAGATAGTGGAGGAGAGGGAAGCCTGCAATCCTGCAGGACTGCGACCCTGCAGTTCACTGTATTGCAAAAAGTCAGACACAACCTAGCGACCAAACAACAAAGTCACATAGCTAGTAAGGGAGGAAGCTCAGTGCAGAGTTCAAGCTACCTATGTCCCTTCAATTATGCATTCATTCCAGTCGAAAATGCACCCAATCTGCATTTAGGAGCCTTGAATTCAACTCTTACCCCAGACACCCACGCTCTATGTGGCTTAAATCACTTATTTCACCTCCTTGAGCCTCAATTTCCTCATTTCTAAGATGAGCGAGTTCTGAGGGCTGAATAGGAGCTCTCAGAGGAGGTTTGTCTCTTCAATATCCTTTGATCTTACGCAACTTCGGATAACATCAAGGTTTGTAAAAACAAAGTATCATCAAACAAGCTTGTAATAAAATTCCAAAGCAATATGTAGCAGGGAAAACGGCTGTAAATCCACAGGATGTCAATTCCAAGTTGAATACAGTTTACAAGAATATGGTTCAAATATCACAAGGTCAAAACAATTTTGAGCTTTCCATTATTTACAAACATACCTCACTTCATAAACCTTTCCAATCCACGCTGCACAATATATACAGGACCATTTTAAAATGACTCCAGTTAATTTGATGTGGCTTGAAGTGAGGTCTGTTAGAAATGTGCTACTAATTTTGGACTTTTGTGTTTAGGGGAAAATGCGATTGAAGCTTAATCCAATTTTCTTACACCCGAAAACAGCTACAAGGAAATAGACAGGCATGAAGGAACAATGGCAGAGTTGGCCCCAGAAAAGGCTCAACTCACCACTAACTTGCCCTGCTGGAATGTTCCATACCAATAAAATATTAGCCCTTCAGGCATGAGGGAAAGTCAAGACATGAAGGTAGCTCATAATGGCACAGGGAGCTTAGTGAGACAAGTCAAGTTAGCTGGTACAGCTGCCCTTGAGAAACTATTTCTGGGGGACATATCTGCTCTGACTAGCTGCACAGAGGACTTTTTCTATATATCCACCTGATGTTAGAACTAGATGACTTATGATAGTAAAATTTATCATTTGTGTGCTTGCATGCTAAGTCGCTTCAGTCGTGTCCTATTCTTTGTGACCATATGGGCTGTAGGCCACCAGGCTCCTCTGTCCATGGGATTCTCCAGGCAAGAACATTGGAGTGGGTTGACATGCCCTCCTCCCGGGAATCTTCCCAACCCAGGGATTGAACCCACATCTCTTCTGTCTCCTGCTTTGGCAGCTGGGTTCTTTCTTTACCACTAGTGCCACCTGGGAAGCCCTATCATTTGTTGACCCGCCCCCAGTACAACACTTTGGTTGCCTAGCTAACTGTAGTCTCTTCTTTCTTCTATATCGACCTTATCCCATCAGTTCAGTTCAGTCACTCAGTCATGTCCGACTTTTTGCGACCCCATGAACCACAGCACGCCAGGCCTCCCTGTCCATCACCAACTCCCGGAGTTCATCCAAACCCATGTCCATCGAGTCGATGATGCCATCCAACCATCTCATCCTCTGTCATCCCCTTCTCCTCCTGCCCTCAATCTTTCCCAGCATCGGGGTCTTTTCCAATGAATCAGCTCTTTGCATCAGGTGTTCTCTTCAATTCAGTTCAGTCACTCAGTCGTGTCCGACTCTTTGCGACCCCATAAACTGCAACACGGCAGGCCTCCCTGTCCATTACCAACTCCCGGAGTCCACATAAACCCATGTCCATTGTGTTGGTGATGCCATCCAGCCATCTCATCCTCTGTCATCCCCTTCTCTTCCTGCCCCCAATCCCTCCCAGCATCAGAGTCTTTTCCAATGAGTCAACTCTTCGCATGAGGTGGCCAAGGTACTGGAGTTTCAGCTTTAGCATCATTCCTTCCAAAGAACACCCAGGACTGATCTCCTTTAGAATGGACTGCTTGGACTTCCTTGCAGTCCAAGGGACTCGCAAGAGTCTTCTCCAACACCACAGTTCAAAAGCATCAATTCTTTGGCACTCAGCTTTCTTCACAGTCCAACTCTCACATCCATACGTGACTACTGGAAAAACCATAGCCTTGACTAGATGGACCTTTGTTGGCAAAGCAGTGTCTCTGCTTTTGAATATGCTATCTAGGTTGGTCATAACTTTCCTTTCAAGGAGTAAGCGTCTTTTAATTTCATGGCTGAAATCACCATCTGCAGTGATTTTGGAGCCCCAAAAAATAAAGTCTGACACTGTTTCTGCTGTTTCTCCATCTATTTCCCATGAAGTGATAGGACTAGATGTCATGATTTTCGTTTTCTGAATGTTGAGCTTTAAACCAACATTTTCACTCTGCTCTTTCACTTTCATCAAGAGGCTTTTGAGTTCCTCTTCACTTTCTGCCATAAGGGTAGTGTCATCTGCATATCTGAGGTTATTGATATTTCTCCTGGCAATCTTGATTCCAGCTTGTGCTTCTTCCAGCCCAGCGTTTCTCATGATGTACTCTGCGTAGAAGTTAAATAAGCAGGGTGACAATATACAGCCTTGACGTACTCCTTTTCCTATTTGGAACCAGTCTGTTGTTCCATGTCCAGTTCTAACTGTTGCTTCCTGACCTGCATATAGGTTTCTCAAGAGGTGTTCTCTTATGTGTAGCCAAATGCATCCTAACTTATCATGTAGTCTGTACTTTGCATCATTCTATTTATTTGCAACAGTAAGACTGAAAGATAAGTATTAATTCCATCAGTTATGGGCTGATGAAACAGGCTTAGTTAAATAACTTCCCCAATATCATTTACCAGAATTGGGGGGACCAGAATTCACACCTAGGTCTGTCTGACTCCAAAGTCTGTGCCCTCCATGACATCCCATATGTCTTTGTCTCTGCCTATTGAGACAAGCATTGACCTGGGAGTCAGGATCCTACGGTCAATTTCAGACTCTTTGCTAATTTTCTGACTTTGAGAAATCGCCTCATCTCTGAGCCTGTTCTTTTATCTTAAGCCTTGCAGGGTTACTGAGAAGCCCAAGGGTTCATTTCATTTACTGTAACATGAATAATGTTTGGACACATTATACAGATAAATATTTCTATCTCCTCTTCCTTATTATAAATCTCATTCTCTGTTATCCATTCTGCTTTAGGGTCCCAGGAAAGAGAAGAACAAGAATGCCACCTTGGAGTGAAGAGAGATTGACAGAGGGAAGCCCTAGTAGACAAGAAGGAGAGTGGCAGAAGAAAAGAGAGCTCTTGAAGAGAAGAGAGAAGAAGGTAGAATGGAGAAGTGACCTGCCTGTGACCTTGAAGTAGAAATATCCACATAATTTGGAGAAACTGGAGGATAGCAGGTGCATAACCCACCAGCCGAGGCAGCACCAGAGGAGGCTGCAACCTGCTAGGAGAAGCTGTGCCTAGCATGTGATCCAACCACCACCATGGCAGTCAAGGGCAATAGGAAGCATCAACAGAGGGCATGTCTGGATACATGACCCGAAGGAGGCACTGCTCATTCCCCATGATCAACAGAGCATCCAAAATTTCCCAAATGCCTTCAGTTCAGTCATTCAGTCATATCCAACTCTTTGCAACCCCATCGACCGCAGCACGCCAGGCTTTCCTGGCCATCACCAACCCCTGGAGCTTACTCAAACTCATGTCCATATAGTCAGTGATGCCATCCAACCATCTCATCCTCTGTTGCCCCCTTCTTCTCTTGCCCTCTGTCTTTCCCAACATCAAGGTCTTTTCCAAAGAATCAGCTCTTCACATCAGGTAGCCAAAGTATTAGAGCTTCAGCTTCAGCATCAGTCCTTCCAATGAATATTCAGGACTGATTTCCTTTAGGATTGACTGGTTTGATCTCCTTTCAGTCCAAGGGACTCTCAAGAGTCTTCTCCCAAATGCCTTGGTGAGAGGCAAAAAGGACAAGGGGATCTGTTGAGGCTCAAGTCAGAAGGAAGGAGCCGCAGAATGCAGAGATTTGAGAGCAGAAGTACAGTGCCAACACCATTTGCAACATGTGCCCAGACAATGCCCTGGAGGCTAGCTGTGCCCAGCTGACCCTCATTAAATCTGACACGAGGGTCCAGGGACCAGATCAGCCCAAATGGGACCTGTCACCACAAAGTCAAACAGACCCAGGGACACCGCAACCCCCGCCTCCATAGGGTCATGGAAGCATCATCCCCACCTCTTGCAGATGCCGAGAAAGGAGGAGACCCTTATAGTCTGAGCGGGTACTTGAAAGGGACTCTGCTACTGAGACGTGCAATTGTGGACGAGACTGAGATTCCAAGACTAACAAATTGTGGGTACCTCTCCACTTTGTGCTGCTACTCAAAACCAGAGTTAAGGCCATTTTCAGAAACTATGGAAGCTGCATTTCCTTTTCCTGTGTGAGAGGTGGTGTGTAAGGCTGCAATCCCACTCTACGTGGTATGATTATTGGTCCACCATACCCTGAGGCTGGGAAAGATTGAGGGCAGGAGGATAAGGGAGCAACAGAGGATGAGATGGTTGGATGGCATCACCGACTCAATGGGCATGAGTTTGAGCAAACTCTGGGAGATAATCAAGGACAGGGAAGCCTAGTGTACTGTAGTCCGTGGGGTTACAAAGATTCAGACTCTACTCAGCAACTGAACAACAACAACAATATCGTCTCAAAAGTAGACTCCTGTGAAAACTCATTGTAAAAAATATTCCAACTGGAGAAGAGAAGTGAATCCAGGTGACCTGGATTTCTTCCCAAGGCCAACTGGGACCCTTTGGTGTTTTAAGCAGGGAAAAGTCTGAAGAGGTTTGTGGTTTAGGAAAAGCTAGAGGCAGCAGGGAGAAGGGGCAGGATCTGAGGCCCAGAGCCTAGGATGTGAAATGGTCCAGAAGAAAGAAGATGATGAGGATACTAGACTTAAGCAGGGGCCATATAGGAAACAACCAAGGAAGGCAAGACTCAAGACACAGTCAAACAGCAAGTCTTGTTGCTGTCACTTAGCTCCCCCTGGGCACAAACCATCTCCTCTCTGAACCTCAGTCCCTTCAGTCAAAGTGAAAGTGAAAGTCGCTCAGTTGTGTCCTAATCTTTGCAACCCCATGGACTATACAGTCCATGGAATTCTAGCATGGGTAGCCTTTCCCTTCTCCAGGGGATCTTCCCAACCCAGGGATCAAACCCAGGTCTCCCACATTGCAGGCAGATTCTTTACCAGCTGATCCATAAGGGAAGAGCCCAAAAGGAGAGGATAACACTGATCCAGCAGAGATGTCAGGAGTGTTCAGCGAGATCACAGGGAAAACACACAGCACAATATTTCTCCTGCTACAATTTCTATCCCCACCCCTGCCCCCCACTATGGAAGGATACGTTTTCAAATAGCAACAAAGATGTCTAAGAGAGGTACACCTGCCTCTACTACTGTTAGGAAAACAAACAAGAAGCCTCTGTCTTCCGCTTGGAGCAGGAATTATCTTTACAGCGGCAAGCTGGGATCTGAAAAGCACAAGAGAATTTCATTACAAGTCTATAAAAAGGCACTCGGAAAGAAAACCCTCCACACGAGGGGCCTCTGCCAACCACATCCAGATGTGTCATGAGAACAACGTGCCTCTTAGGGATTAGGTGAGACCCGGGATCTTGAACCAGAGCATTCTCTGCTTCTGCTTACCGTGAGAGATCTGGCAGGCTCTTCTCTTCTCAGGCCCTCAGTCTCCCCTACCTGGGAGGGGAATAAACACCTCTGCAGTTACAAGAGTCTTATGAGGATTACGAGGAAGCATAGGTGAAGGGGAGAAATCCCGGTGTGGAGTCACCTGGATGACCTTGGGGGAGAATCATCCCAAACCTCAGCTTCCTCATCTGTTAAATGGGCACAGCACTCCCTGTCTGTCTCCCAGAGTTCGTTCATTCTTCCAAGTCTGAAGAATGGAGAGTGTCTGCCAGGTATCAGGCTAAGACTAGGTACCAGAAGGGTCACCAAAACACAGCAGATGCAGCAGTTGCTGTCTTGGGCTTAAAAATGTTGGTCAAGGTTTCCCCTAAGAACAGAACAGACTCCTCTATACTGAGGCAGTCAGGGCAAAGAACCTCTGGAACAGGGCTGCCCAGGTTGGAATTCTCATTCTACAGCTGACTACCTGAGCCACTTTTCAGAAGTCACTTCCCCTTTGCATACCTCAGTTTCCCCATATGTAGGATGGAAATAATACTAGTCCACTCAATTGTAAGAGCTCATTGAAGTAAAATGGGGAAGGCTCTTAGAAGGGTTATCTGCATGTCCTCTCTTCGAGTCTTTTTTTTAAAATATTTATTTGTTTATTTATTTGGCTGTGCCAGGTCTTAGTTGCAGCATGAGGGATCTTTATTTGTGGCATGTGGGATCTAGTTCCCTGACGAGGGATCGAACCTGGTCCCTAGGCATTTGAAGCATGGAGTCTTAGCCACTGGACCACCAGGGAAGTACCCATCCAAGTCTTATTTCGTAACAAAAGTCTCTACACTACCAGGCCCCTGTCCCCTTCCAGTCTCATTCCCTAGTATTTTCCTGCCATGTACAGTCACCCAAAATCTAGGAACACCAAGCCACTCCCAGCCTCCAATCTTGCAAACACTGTGATCTTGGATGTCCAGAACTGGGAAAATTAATGTCTCTTGTTTAAGGCCTCCAGTCTGTGGTGCTTTGTTAAGGCAGCTCAAGTAGACTCATACAGATACACGTGTAGGACATTTTTATTATTTTTTTCACATCCTCTCCCCTTTAAAAAAATTTTAAAAAATATTTAATTGGAGGGTAATAGCTTTACAATATTGTAATGGTTTCTGCCACACATCAGTATGAATCAGCCATAGGTATACATATGTCCCCCACCTCCCACCCTATCGCACCCCTCTTGCTGTTATGGAAGCTAGAAAGATGGTACTGATGAACCTGTTTGCAGAGCAGCAATGGAGACACAGACAAGAACAGACTTGTGGAAGAGTAGGGGAAGGAGAGGGAGGGACAAATTGAGAGAGTAACATTGAAACATATACATTACCATATTTAAAATAGCCAGTCGGAATTTGCTGTATGATGCAGGGAGCTCAAACCCAGTGCTTTTAAATTAATTTTTAAGCCATTGCCTAAGTCACATTGGGCTTTCTTAGTGGCTCAGTGGTAAAGAATCCACCCGCCTGCCAATGCCAGAGACTTGGGTTCAAATCCTGAGTCTTGAAGATCCCCTAGAGGAGGAAATAGCAACCTCTCCAGTATTCTTGCCTGGAAAAACTCCATGGACCAAAAAAAAAAAAAAACCCTCCAAGTCACATTACTGGTCAAATTGGAGTTTTTGTTTTTTTACTTAGCAATATATATGAAGAGTCGGATACAACTAACCAACTATCGCTTTCATATCAAGGACAGCACCCCAGATCACTATATCAGTTCAGTTCAGTCGCTCAGTCGTGTCTGACTCTGCGACCCTAGGGACTGCAGTGTGCCAGTACATAGAAATCTAATTTTTAGGGATTTCCCTGATGGTCCAGTGATTTCTGCTAGCCTAGTGCTGCAGTCCATGGGGTTGCAAAGAGTCAGACATGACTGAGCAACTGAACTGAACTGAACTTGCAAAGCAGGGAGCATGGGTTCAACCTCAGCTTGGAGAACTAAGATTCCATTTGCCACGCGGCTCAGAAAAATCTCCAAAAAAAGCTAATTTTTAAAAGATGAATAATCATAACTCACTCAACCTCTCCAGTCCTGATAGACTTTCCAATTGCTTCTAGACTTTTGCCACCACAGACACACAACAATCAAAGCCCTGTTCCTATGGCCTTGTGTCTATGTGCTCAGTTGTATCTGACTCTTTGCAACCCCATGAGCTGTAGCCCGCCAGGCTGTCTGCCCATGGAATTTTCCAGGCCAGAATACTGGAGTGGCTTGCTAATTCCTCCTCCAGGGGACCCAGGGATTGAACCTGTGTCTCTTGAGTCTCCGGCATTGACAGATGGGTTCTTTACCACTAGTGCCACCTGGGAAGCCGTTCCTGTGGCCTTACATATAGGCTTTTCATTTCTGCAGGGGAGATTCCCAGTGTGGGATGGCAGGACCGAAGGAAATGTGTGTTTCTAAATGTTAATAGATTCTTACAGATGACATTCCCAAGAGGCCTTGCCAGTTCCCAAGGACCCAAACAATAACTCCTGGTCCCACCAGCAAAACACAGTATCAGAAACTTGCCCTCAGAGTTCACGGCTAGCTCCGTGTCTACAGGAAGCCCCAGTTCCTTTGAGACCAGCTGGCCAGGTGGTTTCCAGGTGGCAGGGAAGTAAGCTGACAGATGGCCTGGGTCTTGGCTGAGCATCCGTGGGCAGGTTGCTCAATCTCGCTGAGTCTGGATCATCATCCCAAGAGGACCCAGGCCTGGTCCAGCTCACCTTGCAAGCACTTGGTGGGAGAGAGCAGACACAGAGGGTCACGTGACACGTCAGGAACGATTCTACCATCCCCCGAGCTGACCTTCCTGACCACACTGCTCTGGAGGGCGGTGTCCCCGAGTCCCGTTTATCCTTCCTTCCAGCTTGCTCGGCATGCCTGGTCCTTCCCTAGGATGGGCCCTTCTTGAGCACCACTGTCCTTTGCCCATCCTTTGCCTTCCCATCTGCACCTCACCGCATTCTTTCGAGGCCTGGTCTGCCACACTGGGGGTCAGTGTTCATTGACAAATGACACTGCTCTTCTCCTTGTCACAAGTTTGACAAGGAGGATAAGTCACAAGTTGATAAGTCAACCTCATCAATTCAGCAAAGTAATAACAATACTGATATATATTTGCTGAATGGTTACCAGGAGCCAAGCACTTCTCTAAGGGCTTGAACTTGACCTGCGTTAGTTCATTTACTCTTCACAGCAACCACTGTTACAGGTGAAGAAACGGGCATGGGACCTTGACCTCCTGCTGCCTTGTAATCTCCTGTAAATTCCACAGGACCCAGGACCCTCCTAGGCCAGGCATCCTAGTGCCTTGGGGAAGAACCTCAACTCACCTTCGCCCTCATGCGTGCGTGTGTGCTAAGTCGCTTCAGTTGTGTCCAACTCTTTGCGACCCCATGGACCATAGCCCACCAGTCTCCTCTGTCCATGGGATTCTCCAGGCAAGAACACTGGAGTGGGTTGCCATTTCCTCCTCCAGGGGATCTTCCCAACCCAGGGATTGAACCTGCATCTCTTACATCTCCTGCATTGGTCCTCATGGGGAGACTCAATGCTCCAGGCAAGCAGGGGCCCCACCCTGTCTGTCCCAGGGGTTCCTCTCTGGCCCCCAAGTTCCAAATATTGACTTGACCAAAATTTTCATTCAAGTTTTTCGTAAGATGTTACGGAAAACTCAAACAGACCTTTTGGCCAACCCCATAGGTCTGCGGCAGGTTAAGCCACATTGGATGCCTCCATCAATCCCCCGTCTCCCCCACCCTCACTTATCACTAATTCTGCTCTCACCTGGAGCACCAACTATGTGCCAGACGCTGGGGAAGCAGAGCTGGAATTAGGTCAATGCCCGCCTCCCCCTGGGGGACCACAACGTGGTCAGAGCTTCACACCCAGAGGGGTCCCCATCCTGCCCAGGCACAGTCAGGCAAGACTTCCAAGGGAGGTGATCTTCCACCGAAGAGATATGGGAAACATATTATTCCTGGAAGAAGACACAGCAAGGGCATGGACTCAGAGGTCATCAAGAGAAGGCCTCTTGGAGTGGCCACCCAGCACTGGATGCACTGCTAAGTTCTGAAAAGGGTGCCTGGATTCCTTGATTCCGGACACCTTCCATCCTCGGAGCCCAGAATTAGAATTACTGTCACGGCTGCATCTGACATCTACTCAAACCAATTCGTTATCATTAGGAAATGAATCCCTAATGAATTTCTGCCACCATTAAGTCTGATTTACAGTACGGGTAATCACCCTTGGAAGCACACGCTTTATCCCTTTAATTAATAATCCCCGCTCATCAGCAAACCTAATGATCATGGGACAAAAAAATGGAAGTAAGCCTCCCAACTCCAGCGCCAGCTTCCCCATCTCACCTTTGCGGATGGGAGAGAAGGGTCAGCTCTCTGGAAAGCCCGTCTGCCCGTGAGGGTGTTAACAACCCCGATCCTCCAGCTGAGACTCTGAACCAGCCAAAGGGCAGGGGTCAGACCTCATGGTCCACAGGTCACAGCCAGCCTCTGCTGTGCCAGGCTCCCTGGTTCTCTGCAGGCTCACCCATGCTGGGGCATCTCCATGCCACCAACAGGGTCCCGTCTAGACTTCAACAAATCTGAACAAGCCTCTTCCTGCTTCAAACCCTTCAGGAGCACCCTTGTGTCCCAGTGCTCTGCACCCCAAAACCTTCTGCCTAAACTTTCCTCCTATATACCCAGCATCCCTGCCCATTCTTTTCCTGACCCTGCAAGCATCCTTGCATGACCCTATGCCTGACATGAGCTTCCTTCTTTCCATCACCATGTACGCAGCCTTCTCCCATCCCTCTACTTCTCCCCTAAGCACTTTGTACAAAAATGATCTGTCTGCATATTTGGGAGGCAGGTGGACAAGTCAGCAAGTAATGCAAATCTAACAGAAGGAGCTACCATCAGCACATGTGAAGCAAAGTGGCAGTTGATGGGAACAGCCAGGGAGAATTTTGGAGATGAGTGGAGTAGATGCTTGAGAGCCAATTCTGTATTAATATTTCATCGACCATTACTAACCACTCAGCAGGGACTTTACTGTGGTATCTCCCATAAATGTCACATCAGTGCTGAGAGGTAGGTATTTATGACCCCATTTTATGGATGAGAAGACTGAGGTCCAGAGGCATCGAATATGCCTGGGATTATGCAGAGCCCATGAGTAGCAGAGCTGGATCCCAGTCCCTGAGTGTCTGTCTCAGACACTCCCCATGAGAAGGTGTACACTTCCAAGGGTATCAGTTTTTCAGTTTGTTTTTTTTTTAAGGTCTTTATTGAATTTGTTACGATATTACTTCTGTCTTACATTTTGGTTTTTCGGCCACAAGGCATGTGGGCTCTTAGTTCCCCAATCACTGATCCCTGGTCCAAGTCTCTGGATTCATCTCCTGGTGCTCTGTCTCCTGTGATATGGCTCCAGCCACACCTGACACAGGTGTGGACACACCAGGCTATCTCCAAGCTCGAGGACTGCGCCTGCTCATCCTCTCTCTCCTTCGTCAGCTGTAGCTCCAAGTTTTCCCAAGGACACCCCCCGCAAGAAGACTTCTCTGGCCCTCCCAGACTGTGCCCCCCCACCATGGGCTTCCATAGCACCTGGGCTGACCCCATAGCATTGACTTACCCACTGCAAGGCAGCTTTTGTAGGAGGTTGTCCACGACAGTGGTTAAGAGGGTGAACCCTGGACCCCAGCTGCCTGGATGTGAACCCTGACTTCCCACTTGCCATCTGCACGATGATGCGCAAATCACCTGGGCCTCCCTGTGTGCCCTCTGTCAATGGGGTACAGACCTGTGCCTCCCTCATGGGGCCCTGTTAGGATATAAGGGTAGATAAGGCTTAAAGCTCACCATTCAGAAAACTAAGATCATGGCATCTGGTCCCATCACTTCATGGCAAATAGATAGGGAAACAGTGGAAACAGTGACAGACTTTATTTTGGGGGGCTCCAGAATCACTGCAGATGATGATTGCAGCCATGAAACTAAAAGACGCTTACTTCTTGGAAGGAAAGTTATGGCCAACCTAGACAGCATATTCAAAAGCAGAGACATTACTTTGCCAACAAAGGTCCATCTAGTCAAGGCTATGGTTTTTCCAGAAGTCATGTATGGATGTGAGAGATGGACTATAAAGAAAGCTGAGTGCCAAAGAATTTATGCTTTTGAACTGTGGTGATGGAGAAGACTCTTAAGAGTCCCTTGGACTGCAAGGAGATCCAACCAGTCCATCCTAAAGGAGATCAGTCCTAAGTGTTCATTGGAAGGACTGTTGTTGAACCTGAAACTCCAATACTTTGGCCACCTGATGCGAAGAACTGACTCATCAGAAGAGACCCTGATGCTGGGAAAGATTGAAGGTGGGAGGAGAAGGGGACGACAGAGGATGAGATGGTTGGATGGCATCACCAATTCAATGGACCTGAATTTGGGTAAACTCTGGGAGTTGGTGACGGACAGGGAGGCCTGGCGTGCTGCAGTTCATGCAGTCACAAAGAGTCAGATATGACTAAACAACTGAACTGAACTAAACTGAAGGCTCTCAGAAGGGCTTCCCCAGTGGCTCAGTGATAAAGAATCTGCCTGCCAATGCAGAAGAAGTGGGTTCAATCCCTGGGTTGGAAAGGTTGCCTAGAGTAGGAAATGGCAACCCGCTCCAGTATCCTTGCCTAGAAAATGCCATGGACAGAAGGTCCTGGAGGGCTACAGTCCATGGGGTTGCAAAGAGATGGACACGACTGAGCAACTGAGCATGCGTATGCAAGGCTCTTAGAACAGTACTCAACACATTTCCGGTCAGGAGGTCATTCTTACTTACACTCATGCCATCTGTACATCCCCCCAACCCGGCCCAGCACTGGAGACTCAGTAGTTGCTCCATAAATATTTGTTGAGCTGAATTACCCTCACAAAATGAAAACAGAACTTGGCTCACAAAGAGGGCGATCACTCATATTACACATTAGGCGATTTTTCCAGAGTTCATCATGCCAAATGTCGTACATTCTTTATTATAGCAAGGGCAGCGAGATTCATTAAAGGGTAGCGCCGTTTCATTAGAAACCCTTATTTTCAGAATTTTATAACTCGGCCACAAAAATTCACTCCAGGCAAAAACGCTAACTTTCGTCTGGAAGTAAATGGGTTTATTTTATAAATTTTTATGCATTTTCCACACATAAACAAATGGCTAGATAAACCATTCTTTAATGGAAGGATTGCAAGAAGAAAACTTGATATTTTGGCATAGGAGACAGCAAAACTCAAAAAGAGGGTTGGGGGCGGGGCCGGGGGCTTGCTTGAGTGGGATGTGGGCTTCACTTCACATTTATACATAATCTCTTCTCAGAGCTTTTTCAAAGGTCCCTTGCATCATGAGCAGAGGAGCCTGGCAGTCCATGGGATCACAAGGAGTTGGACATGACTGAAGCGACTTAGCATATAGCATGCTTGCTTCATAACGACTGTCATTGTGAGGGCTTTACCAGGCCAGCTGCTGTTCTAAGTGATACATATGTGTTAACAAATTCCTCCAAATACAAATTACATGTCCTCCTAAAGGACGGGTGTGTGTGTGTTAAGTCGCTTCAGGTGTCTCTTTGTGATCCTGTGGACTGTAGCCTGCCAGGCTCCTCTGTTCATGGGATTCTCCAAGCAAGAATACTGGAGTGGGTTGCCATGCTCTTCTCCAGGGGATCTTCCTGACCCAGGGATCGAACTCAATCTCTTACGTCTCCTGCCTTGGCATGTGGGTTCTTTACCACTAGTGCCACCAATCATGTCCCCCCAAAATTTGTGTCCACCCGGAACTGCTAAATGAGACCTTAGTTGGAAATAGGTCTTGGTAGATGCAATCAAGGTAAGATAAGGCTATACGAGATAAAGGTGCACCCTCAATCCCGGGACTGGTGTCTTTTTAAAATTTCATTTACTTACTTATTTTTGACTGATTAAGTCTTCGTTGCTGGGTGAGTGCTTTTGCTAGTTGTGATGGGTGGGCTTCTCATCGCGGTGGTCTCTCTTGTTGCGGAGCACGGGCTCTAGAGTATAGGCTCAGTAGTTTGTGGCTTGCGGGCTTAGTTGCCCCAAGGCAAGTGGGATCTTCCTAGACCAGGGATTTAATCCATGTCCCCTGCACTGGCAGGCAGATTCTTCACCACTGGACCACCAGGGAAGCCCCTGACTTGTGTCTCATAAAAGGAAAAAAAAAAAAAGAGGGAGATTGAGACCCAGGCACACAGAGGTGAGAAGGCGCTGTGATGACAGAGGCAGAACTTGGAATGACACAACGGGAGCCGAGGAAAGCCAAGGACTGCCTAGAGCCTCCGGAAGCTGGTAAAGGCCAGAGGAGTCTTCTTCCCTGGAGCCTTCAAAGGGATCCCAGCCCCGCTGACACCTTGCTTTGGGCTTCTATCCTTCAGGACTATGAGAGATTACATTTCTGTTGTCTTAAGCCACCTGGTTTGTGGTCATCTGTTACAGCAGTCCCAGGAAACTAAAGCAAAGCCAGCCTGGGTAACTTACCTGTTTGTGAAGCAAGTAGGCAGAGCTGAGATGGAGACCCTGGTGGACTTCAGGGTTCAGAGGCATCCTCACTCCCTACCTGGCCATCAGCAGATATCATATAAACTTTTTGAGCTCAACAATAAACAATATCCCTGCAGATGACTGCATCTCTTAATCCTTTCCCAAGTCCCCACAGGAAGAATAAGAGGAATGAGCGCCTCCAACATTTTGTTTTCATTTAAGGAATTAATATTTATTTATTTCTCTGCATCAAGTCTTCATTGCGGTGTGCAGGCTTAATTGCCCCTCGGCATGTGGAGGTCTTAGTTCCCCAACTAGGAATCGAACCCATGTCCTCTGCAATGGAAGGCAGATTCTTCACCACTTGACCACCAGGGAAATCCCACCTCTAAGGACTTTAATTCATAAGCTACCTCTCATTCATTTCTACACCGAGGGAAGATCTGATTAGGGCAACAACATAGATCTTTACACACATTCAGTGTCTAGGAGAACAAAGTCACAAGGAAAAGCGACTTGATAGTGTCTGGGTCAGGGTGGGAACCCCACCCTCATCCTCAGACAGGTCCTCTGTCCTTCGCACCTGGCCACTCTAACCCACATGCTGCACAGCAGGGGCATGTCCACAGGAGGGGAGGCCAGCAATGACACAGTCATTTAAAACGCACAGGGACTTCCCTCGTGGTCTAGTGGTTAAGAATGTGCCTTGCGGTGCAGGGGACATGGGTTCAGTCCCTGGTCAGGAAACTAAGATCCCACAGGCCTCGAAGAAACTAAGCCCACGGATCACAACTAGAGAGTCCCTGCGCTGCAACGAAAGAAACCCCAGGATGCGGCCAGGATTCAAGGCAACCACGAAACAAGGTCCACAGCATAACTGAGTCATTTTGCTGCACACCGGAAACTAAAGCAACACTGTGAATTGACTATACCTCAGTGAAAAAATAATAAAATGTCCATATCAGTTCAGCATGATACATGCGGAAAATGTGCACAGTGCTATGAAGTGAAGAAACAGCTTACAAAATGGTATGTATCGTGCACAGAATTCTCATAAAGTGTAACTGAGGGAGCTCCCTGGTGGCCTAATGGTTAGGATTCCAGGCTTTCTCCGCCATGACTCTGGTTCAATTCCTGGTCAGGGAACTGAGATCCTGCAAGTCACACAGCCAAACCAAAAAAAATAAAATAAAATGTAAATGTAAACATAAACAAAGAAAAAAGTGTGTGTGTGTGTGTGTGTCCAAAAACACCTAAGAAAGAATGAAGAAGAGTTGACAGGGGCTTCCCTGGTGGCTCAGCTGGTAAAGAATCCACCTGCAGTGTGGGAGACCTGAGTTTGATCCCTGGGTTGGGAAGATTCCCTGGAGAAGGAAAAGACTACCCACTCCGGTATTCTGGCCTGGAGAATTCCATGGACTGTACAGTTCATGGGGTCACAAAGAGTCAGACACAACTAAGAGACTTTCACTAATAACAGTTCAATGGCACCCCACTCCAGTACTCTTGCCTGGAAAATCCCATGGACAGAGGAGCCTGGTAGGCTGCAGTCCATGGGGTCGTTAAGAGTCAGACACGCCTGAGTGGCTTCACTTTCACTTTTCACTTTCATGCATTGGAGAAGGAAATGGCAACCCACTCCAGTGTTCTTGCCTGGAGAATCCCAGGGACGGGGGAGCCTGGTGGGCTGCCGTCTCTGGGGTCGCACAGAGTCAGACACGACTGAAGCAACTTAGCAGCAGCAGTAGCAGGAAGATAGTAGGGCTTCCCAGGTGGCGCTAGTGGTAAAGAACCCACCTGCCAATGCTGGAGACATAAGAGGTGTGGGTTCGATCCCTGGGTCAGGAAGATCCCCTGGAGGAAGGAATGGTAACCCACTCCAGTATTCTTCCCTGGAGAATCCCGTGGACAGAGGAGCCTGGCAGGCTACAGCCCATGGGGTTGCAAAGAGTCGGACACGACTGAAGTGACTTAACACGCACGAACACACACAGGAAGCTAGTAAGGGTCACTTTTGCCATATTGTGCTTTACTTATTGTCTGAATTGTTTTCAGTGAATGCATATTAATTTTGTAATTAGAAAAAAATAACCGAACTCTCTACACTCAGGGAAGGCCAGGAAACCTGCAAACTCCAGGGAATTGTGCAGGACATCTCCTGCAGAGCGGGCACCATAAACCCCCCAGGTCACTGGGTCTCACCCAGCAGAGGCCCAGGGGAAGAAAGACTTCTATTGAGTCAGCGGCCCAGATGAACTGAATTTCAGCTCTCCTCTCAGCTCCCCCTGCAGCCATCCCAGTAAGCAGGCCTTTCTTATCTGAAATGCAAATGAGTTCTTTAAAGTTAATCTGAACCTCCTGGCTCAGTAAGTAATAGTGAAGCGAAAAAAATAAGAGGGCCTGCCAAAGCCCATGGGGACCTGATCATTTATAGTTACCAAAACAGTGTCACCAGAGGGGACTTGAGTGTTCTAGAAAGAGAAGCAGAGACCGGCAATCACCCTTGAGTGGCAGAAAGGCCCAGGAGGTTCTTGTTCAAGACAGTGTGTGCTAAATTGCCTGAGTCATGTTTGACTCTTTGCAACGCTATGGACTGTAGCCCACCAGGCTCCTCTGTCCATGGGATTCTCCAGGCAAGAATACTGGAGTGGGTCGCCACGCCCTCCTCCAGGGGATCTTCCTGACCCAGGGACTGAACTCAAATCGCATGTGTTTCCTGCATTGGCAGGTGGATTCTTTACCATTAGTGCTACCTGGGAGGCTAATACAAGTTTCCTATGGCTCCCAAACAAATTACCATAATCCAGATAATTAAAACAACAGACTTACTTTCTCACAGTTCAGAAGGACAGAAGTACCAAATCAAGGTGTCTCGGATTTTGTACTCTCCCTCCTAAGGCTCTTGAGGAGATTCCTTCCCACCTCTTCCAGCCCTGGTGGCTCCTGGTGTTCTTGGCTTGTGGTTGCATCACTCCAGCCTCTGCCTCCGGGTTCACATGGCCCTCTTCTTCCTGAATATCTGTGCATCTTCTTCTTACAAGGACTGTTGCTGGATTTAGGCCCACCCTAACCCAGTATGATCTTTCTGTTTAGTCACTAAGTCGTGTCTGTTTGACTCTTTGCTGCCCTATGGACTGCAGCTGTCCAGTATCTTTTGTCCATAGGATTTCCAGAGAAGAACACTGGAGTGGTTGGCCATTTCCTTCTCCAGGGGATCTTTTCAGACCACGGACTGAACCCGCATCTCCTGCATTGCAGGCAGATTCTTGACCACTGAGCGTCCAGAGAATCTTAATTACCTCTGCCAAGATCCTATTTTCAAATAAGGCCACATCCTTAGGTTCTGGGGTGACATGAACTTTTAGGGTACACTATTCAAATCAGTACAGAGACATACTGGTTCCTAGGACTAGGACTACTCCCAGTCTACCCTGAGGTTGTCTGTCTCAAATCCCACATCCTAACAGCATCTGGTGACTGATATACCTACCCCTTGGAGCATCTGGTCATTCATCAAACAGTCAACAACTATTAACTCAGCAAATGAAGAAGGACCCAGACACATTAGGGTTAGACATCGGTGTGCACATTTGCTCACTGTCATGGCTGATTTTATGTGTCAAGTTAATTGGATCACACATGCCCAGTGAAACATTATTTCTGTGTATATCAGGGTGTGGGGTGGGGTGAGTGTTTCTGGATGAGCTTAAACTCAAATGTAGACTGAGTAAAGCAGTGTGGACTAAGTCACTTTAGTCATGTCTGACTCTTTGTGACCCCACGGACCGTAGCCCACCAGGCTCCTCTGTCCATGGGTTTCTCCAGGCAAGAATACTGGAGTGGGTTGCCATGCCCTTCTCCAGGGGATCTTCCCAATCCAGGGATTGAACCCATGTCTCTTAAGTCTCCTGCATTGGCAGGAGAGTTCTTTATCACCAGAGTCCCTCCACAGTGTGGATGGTCCTTCTCCAATCAGTTGAAGGCCTAACTAGCCTGAGGGCTCACTAACAAAAAATTCGTTCTCTCTGCCTCTCTTCAGGCTGAGACATCCATCTTCTCCCACGTTTGAACTTGAACTTGGACTGGAACCATTGGCTCTCCTGCTTCTCAGACTTTCAGATTTGGACTGGGACGACACCATCAGCTCTTTGGTCACTTTTCCATTCAATTTATGGCATTCCCGGCCCAGAGCATGACTTCACCATAGCCTCCTTCCTCCCAGGCCTCTGTGGCTGCAAGGCAGTTCTCACTGTGCTGTCTGTGGGCCTGTACATGTACCTTCTTCACGAGGTGCCTTCCACTTCTGAATGCTTAATATTAGGGGAGTCATCTTAACATGTTCAGATCAGATCAGATCAGATCAGTCGCTCAGTCATGTCCAATTCTTTGCAACCCCATGAATCGCAGCACGCCAGGCCTCCATTCGCTAGGCAGTTGCTACTGCTGCTAAGTCACTTCAGTCGTATCCAACTCTGTGCGACCCCATAGACGGCAGCCCACCAGGCTCCGCCGTCCCTGGGATTCTCCAGGCAAGAACACTGGAGTGGGTTGCCATTTCCTTCTCCAATGCATGAAAGTAAAAAGTGAAAGTGAAGTCGCTCAGTCATGCCTGACTCTTAGCGACCCCATGGACTGCAGCCTACAAGCCTCCTCCATCCATGGGATTTTCCAGGCAAGAGTACTGGAGTGGGGTGCCATCGCCTTCTCCACACTAGGCAGTTACTGAGCAACTATTACATGGAGAGCCAATGCTTGCTACTGGGGCAGCAGGAAGGGTAAAGGATCCTTCAGGGTGTCTAATTCTCTGGGTAGAGGGGAGCGCACAGAGCCACAAGATTTGGAAGTCAGCATCATAGACCCTCAGAGAGGTCTTTTTTTGAATTTAGTTTCTATTGCAGTGCAGCTGCTTTCCCATGTTGTGTCAGTTTTGCTGTACGGCAAAATGGATCAGCCATACATACACATATATCCCCTCCTTTTGGACTTCCTTCCCAGTCAGATCACCACAATGCATCATGCAAGTTCCCTGTGCTATGCAGTATATTCTCATTAGTTATCCATTTTATACATAGTATCAACAGTGTGTATGTGCCAATCCCAATCTCCCAGTTCCTCCCACCCTCCCTTTCCCCTTTGGTATTCATACGTTTGTTCTCTACATCTGTATCTCTATTTCTGCTTTGCAAATAGGTTCGTCTGTACCATTTTTCTGGATTCCACATATATGCGTTAATATACAATATTTGTTTTTCCCTTTTTGACCTACTTCACTCTGTATGATGGTCTCTAGGTCCATCCAAGTCTTGATTCATTAAATAAATAGCTCCATCAGGTGCCGTAGGTTTAAGTCCCAAACCAGTGCTTGAATCCTAACCATACCACTTTTTGGGTAACACCTGTATTAAGACGTCCTACACATACCATACAATTCAACTATTTACAGTGTATAATCCAGGGTGGGGAGGGATGGGTAGGAGTCTGAGATTAGCAGATGCAGACTAGTATATACAGGATGGATACACAAGAAGGTCCTACTGTGCAGAACAGGAAATTATATTCAATATCCTTTGATAAATCACAATAGGAAAGAATATGAAGAAGAATGTATACATATATAAAACTGAACTACTTTGTTGTACACGAGAAATTAATACAGCATTGTAAATCAACTATACTTCAAAAAATAAATTTAAAAATAAAGTGTACAATTCAATGGTTTTTAGTATTTTCACCACAATCAACTTTAGAACATTTTTATCATCACTACGAAGAAACCCAATATATTTTGCCTATTACCCCTAGTCTCCCATCTTTCCCAACCAAAGGCAATGACCATTTACAGATGTTCCATAGATAGGATCATACAATGGGTGATTTCTTTCACTTAACATGTTTTCACTGTGCATCCATGTTGTAGCATAAATCAATACCTTTGTCCTTTTTATAGCTGAATAATATTCCATAGTATGGATGGACCACATTTTGATAATCTATTCATCAGCCATGGATGTTTGGCCTATTTCCACTTTTTTGTTATTATGAGCAATGCTGCTATGAGCATATGCATACATGTTTTGGAGTAGGCATCTTTTTTTCCACCCTTTGGGTAGACTGGAGTGAGATTGTTAGGTCCTGTGATAATTCTATGTTTTACTTTTGAGGAGTTTCTGGATTGCTTTCCACAGTGGCCACACCATTTGCTGTCCCAGCAGCTGTGTACAAGGGTTCCAACTTCTCCACATCTTCACCAAACCTTGTCATTATCTGTCTTTTTGACTCTACTCATCCCAATAGGTGGGAAAGTGTGCACCATTTTTTAAACTACCCTTTACTGGTCTCTTAGAAAGCATCAGCAACTCTGCCAGGAATTTTCCACTCACTATGTCATTTGTCCCTTTCAATAATGCTATGAAGCAATTACTTTTATTCTCCCTCTTTTATAACAAATACTGAGAGAGTGAACAGGTGTGCCCACGATCATTCAGCTCAAGCACACAGGCCAATTGCTACAGCTGTTTGCCTCTCACTTACCAGCTGTAAAACGGGAGTAATAAAGAATATAGCCACTCAGTGTGACATGAAAATGGGATGAAATAATACGCCTAAGTGCCTGGTGTTTCCTCACTCACTCGTGCATTAGCATCCAACAGGCACTTCTCAAGCACTGGTATGACGGAGGCAGTGTGCTAGGCCCTGCGTGAGCTAGAATGTATTCCGAAAAGTGCGGTCGGCCGACCAGCAGAATCAGCAGCCTCTGGGTGCTCGTTAGAAACAGCACCTACACACATCCTGAATCAGAAGCTGCATTTTGCCAAGATCCCCAAGTAATTCATCTACTCAGTAAGGTTTGAGAAGTACTTCATGAGCAGTGAGTACAACCGAGACTGTTCATTCAAATCACTTGTTCAGTTCAGTTCAGTTCAGTTGCTCAGTCATGTCCAACTCTTTGTGACCCCATGGACTGCAGCACGCCAGGTCTCCCTGTCCATCACCAGCTCCTGGAGGTTACTCAAACTCATGTCCATTGAGTTGGTGATGCCATCCAACCATCTCATCCTCTGTTATCCCCTTCTCCTCCCATCTTCAATCTTTCCCAGCATCAGGGTACAGCTTCTTATTTTTTTAATTTAATTTTTAGTTTGTGTTAAAGTACAGTGGACTTACAGTGTTATGTTAGTCTTGGGTGTACCACCAAGTGATACAGTTACACATATACATATGTGTATGTATGTATGTGTATTTCAGATTCTCTTCCCATATAGGTTATAACAGAGTATTGAGTAGAGTTCCCTGTGCTAGAGTTCTTTCCTTGCTGATTATCTATTTTAAATATAATAGTGTGTGTATTAGTTGCTAAGTCATGTCTGACTCTTTGCTTCCCCTTTGTCGCCCGCCAGGCTCTGCTATCCGTGGGACTCTCCAGGCAAGAATACTAGAGTGGGTAGCCATGCCCTTCTCCAGAGGATCTTCCTGACCCAGGGGTCAAACTGGAGTCTTCTTCATTGAAGGTGCACTCTTTACTGGCTGAGCCACGAGGGAAGCCCAAATAGAGTAGTGTGTACCTGTTAATCCCAACCTTCTAATTTATCCCCTGCCCCTCACCTTTCCCCTTTGGTGACCATAAGCTTGTGCAACTTTTAAAGCTAGAAATGCCAGCCTCTCTTCTCCTCACACTCCGCTCTCAGGTTCTGATTCAATTGATTCAACCTTCCTCTCCTGGTGCAGGGATCCAATTGTGTGTCAAGGTCAGGAACCTGCACTGGCGACCACATGGTACATGGCTCCCGCTCGCAGAACGAGTGATGTGGCTTTGAACCAGGAGACTGGAGAAATAATCTAAGCCAAGAATAATGGTGTCTGGATGGAAAAGGAACAGCAGACCCCAGAAGTGTCTAGGGGATGATCCCAGCAGAACCTCACCAAGGGAAGCAGAGAGAGAAGGCAGTGGTGACATCAGTGGGGACCACGTGACTGAGCAGGAGCTGGTGGTACCATTCTGGTAAGGAGGCGGTGGTCATGAAAGTAAAGAGCCTACAGACAAGCTGACTTGGAGGGGGCCTTTGGAACAGCCAAGGAGGGGTATGTTGCAGGTAACAGAGTAAGTAGATCTGATGCTCAGCAAGAAGGTGAAGGATAGAGACATGAACTGGGCTGTGCAATGACATGACCTTTCAGACCATGTGATAACAACCTTTTTTTTTATTTTGGAACATTCAGTTCAGTTCAGTAGCTCAGTAATGTCCGACTCGTTGCGACCCTATGAATTGCACCACGCCAGGCCTTCCTGTCCATCACCATCTCCCGGAGTTCACTCAAACTTACGTCCATCGAGTTCGTGATGCCATCCAGCCATCTCATCTCTGTCATCCCCTTTTCCTCCTGCCCCCAATCCCTCCCAGCATCAGAGTCTTTCCCAACGAATCAACTCTTCACATGAGGTGGCCAAAGCACTGGAGTTTCAGTTTTAGCATCATTCCTTCCAAAGAACACCCAGGGCTGATCTCCTTTAGAATGGACTGGTTGGTTCTCCTTGCAGTCCAAGGGACTCTCAAGAGTCTTCTCCAACACCACAGTTCAAAAGCATCAATTCTTCGGTGCTCAGCTTTCTTCACAGTCCAACTCTCGCATCCATACATGACCATTGGAAAAACCATAGCCTTGACTAAATGGACCTTTAGGCTATGTTCTGCAGATGGACCTGTAAGAGTGGGCTACAACTCATCCAGCTTCCTGGAAAGCAGTAGGTTTCTCAATCAAAACCTTGGACCTGGGCAGGAATGCCTGAAGAAGGGAGATAAGAAGACACACTTTCTCTCTGGCCTGGAGTCTAGGAGACTAAAAGGTGCCCTGGAGAGTTACCTGCTCCCATGTAGTCACATTAAGTACATTTATGTATGTCTACGACCCAGGAACCTTTACCTGCATGGAGACTCCAGGGAAATTCTCATTCAGGACTAAAGGGAAAAGGGTTTCTTTGAAACATTATTTGTGGTGGAGGGATTGGAGGTGATCTGGGTGTCTATTCATCACCAGGAGGATGGATGACTAAAAGGGGGCAGAAATCCGCCTCAGAGGAGGTATATGCTACGTGAGTCAAATGATTTACAGAGCAAATTCTTTGGTCTGATAACCTCTATGGGATTAAAAATCCATGAACAGACAAAACAACATTACCTATTTTCCAAGTATCCTAAGCTGCTAAGTCACTTCAGTCGTGTCCGACTGTGTGACCCCATAGACAGCAGACCACCAGACTCCCTGTCCCTGGGATTCTCCAGGCAAGAACACTGGAGTGGGTTGCCATTTCCTTCTCCAATATGTGAAAGTGAAGTCGCTCAGTCATGTCCAACTCCAAACAACCCCATGGACTGCAGCCTACCAGGCTCCTCCATCCATGGGATTTTCCAGGCAAGAGTACTGGAGTGGGGTGCCATTGCCTTCTCCAAGTATATATTTTCCAAGTATACATAATAATATAAGGATACCCATTGTTATAGACTAAATGTTTTTGTGCCCCTCGAATTCACATGTTGAAAGCCTACTCCCTACGTGATGGTATTTGGAGATGGGACCTTCAAGAGATGATGAGGTCATGAGGCTGGGGCCCCAGGATGAGATCAGTGACCTTGCAAGAAAAGGAGACATGGTGAGACATATGTGTGGACACGGCAGCCGTCTTCACGCAAGGCCCCCACCAAGAACCAAAACTTGGTCTTGGACATCCCAACCTCCAGAACCATGAGAAATAAATGTCTATTGTTTAAACCACCAGTCTATGGCATTTTGTGATACCGGCCCAAGCAGGCTAAGACACTCAACAAACATTTTAAAGTGCTTGCCTGTGGTGGTCATGGGGAAGGGGTGTAGAGGAGAGAGTGCAGATGTGCAATGGAGATGAAAAGAGAATAAATCAATAAAGCAAAAAAGAAGCCTCCCATAGGGCAATGATGAATGTATACCATGAACTAAGGAGTAGGATTCAATTCTCCACTTCTGACTTCTTAAGATAAAACTGGAAGAGGAGTGGCCCTGTACGCTCTTGCCAAGTCAGTGCTTCATCTAAGGTGGTGGGTGAAGCCAAAAAGTGAAGGTCCCTAAAACCCTCTTTATATGGATCCTCATGGCATGACACAGTCCCACAAATCCTGGAGAACAGGTTGGCCCTTGCAGTAGCCAGCTTCCAAGGGATCCCAAGATAGTCCCCTGGGATCCATGCCTCCCAGCACTCAAGTCCCTATGTAGTCAACCCCTTTATTGAACCAGGGCTGCCTCTTGGTGACCAATAGAATGTTAAGGAATTGAAAACGTGTGACTTCTGAGGTTAGATAGAAGGCATTACAATGACCACTTGCTTGAGGGAAGACCAGCCACCATGCCAGGAGGATACTCGAGCAGTCCTGTGGCAAGCACACTGGCAGAGGAACTGAGAGCTCCCCCCCAACCCCAACCAATAGCCAGAAAGAACTTGCCGGCCATCTGAATGATCCACTTTGGAAGTGCATCATTCAGCCCCAGCCAAGCCTTCAGATGATGCAGCCCCAGCTGATACATGAGTGCAACCACAAGAGAGCTCACAAGTGGCTGTCCATGAGACGCCTTCCTCTATTCCTGCCCCATGGAAACTATGACTGTAATAAATGATACTGTCACGCCACTACAGCTTGAGTTGATTTGTTACCTAGGGTGAGATAACTTCAGTTCAGTTCAGTCACTCAGTCGTGTCCGACTTTTTGCGACCCCATGAATCACAGCACGCCAGGCCTCCCTGTCCATCACCATCACTCCCGGAGTTCACTCACACTCACGTCCATCGAGTCAGTGATGCCATCCCAGCCCTCTCATCCTCTGTCGTCCCCTTTTCCTCCTGCCTCCAATCCCTCCCAGCATCAGAGTCTTTTCCAACGAGTCAACTCTTCGCATGAGGTGGCCAAAGTACTGGAGTTTCAGCTTTAGCATCGTTCCTGCCAAAGAAATCCCAGGGCTGATCTCCTTCAGAATGGACTAGTTGGATCTCCTTGCAGTCCAAGGGATTCTCAAGAGTCTTCTCCAACACCACAGTTCAAAGGCATCAATTCTTCGGCGCTCAGCCTTCTTCACAGTCCAACTCTCACATCCATATATGACCACAGGAAAAACCATAGCCTTGACTAGACGGACCTTTGTTGGCAAAGTAATGTCTCTGCTTTTAAATATGCTATCTAGGTTGGTCATAACTTTCCTTCCAAGGAGTAAACGTCTTTTAATTTCATGGCTGTAGTCACCATCTGCAGTAAACTTACACAGCTCTATTGGTTCAGACCTTGTAAGCCAAGCTGTTTACCTTCTTTGGTCTTGTTACCCTTATTCCCCTTGAGTCTTTCCTTCATTCATTGTTGGTGTTTAGTTGTTTAGCTGTGTCCAGCTCTTTACGACCCCATGGACTGTAGACCACCAGGTTCCTCTGTCCATGGGATTCTCCAGGCAAGAACACTGGAGGCAGTTGCCATTTACTTCTCCAGGGGATCTTCCTGGAGGAAGATCAAATTCACCCAGGGATCAAATTCATATCTCCTGCGTCTCCTTCATTGCCGGCAGATTCTTTACCATTAAGCCACTTAAGAAGTCCTTGGATGTAGCCATAGCAATATTAAGAAAGTTTCTTGTGTCAGCTGTGCTTTAGGAAAACCAAGAGGAAGGGATTTGTTCGCTCTTAGGTAAGAGATTTGCAGGAAAGCAGGCCCTTCCTGACATTCCCCAGAGGAGGAGAAAGCAAGAATTCCAAAGAAAAGAAAACTCAGACAGGGGCTGTGTGGCCAGTTGCCCCCTCCCATCAGAAAATTCTCCTCTCTGGGCTAATTTGGGAGACTCTGGATTTGATTTGATTAAGGCAGATAGCCTTGCTTTCCTGGTATCTCTAGGCTTTAAGTGATCATTTAAAACATGGGACCGGATGAACTAACTCTGGAAAGAGAGGGTTTCCAGTGAGTTTCCAGAGAGCTGAGCCCTGGGGAGGAGCAACAGTCAAGAAATTACCTTTGGAAGAGGAGGCAGAAAGGAGAATAGGAAAGGATCAGACATAGGGTCAGATCAGGGCTCCAGAGGGTCTTGGAAACCAAAGGAAAAGATCTTAAATTGGGAGATTTTAAAATGTAAGTGTAATGGCTGATTCATGTTGAGGTTTGATAGAAAACAGGAAAATTCTGTAAAGCATTATCCTTCAATAAAAAATTCATAAAAAAATGAAATTTACAATGCAAAATTTTGAATGTAAAATCTTCACAATATTTTCGTAACAAGGTGTATGCGTGCTCAGTTGAGTACGACTCTTTGCAACCCCATGGACTGAAGCCTGCCAGGCTCCTCTGTCCATGGAATTCTCCAGGCAAGTATACTGGAATGAGTTGCCATTCCTTTCTCCAGGGGATCTTCCTGACCCAAGGATCAAACCCGCGTCTCCTGCGTCTCCCACACTGGCAGATGGATTCTTTACCACTGACAGACAGACAAGAGAACTGGATCTCATTTGCTTAAACGAGAAAGAAGGCTGGACATGATGACAGCCCTGCAAGCATCTGGGAGGAAGGTTAAACCCTTCACAGATCCAATAAACGTGATCCTCACCAGTTACACTTCTCAGAGCTCCTCCTCTGGACCCAAACAACCTGGACGGTCACCAGGACCCATCATCACACAAGCATCTACTACCATTCAAGAAGGTGAAGTCATTTCCCCATGTCTGTTTCTCGTCTTCAGACTAGGCACATCTCTGGAAATTGCTGAATACACGGTTTTAGCAGAAAGATGGGTTCTGTCTGCAGTCACTGCTCCCTTTTGTTTCTATGTGCTCTGTCTCTGTGTGAATGCTGAGATCTCACTGAGCATCCCCCAAAGAGGGGCTGCAATCGGCGTGCTGAACCGTCCCCGGAGGAAACACACAATCATCTTCAATGAGCAGAGGACAATGAGGAGGGGTCCTGTTACATAATTGAGGAGACAATGTCTTTGAGACTCAGTCTGGTTCACTTTTCACACTAAATTAATCTTAATAAGCATCTGCTTTGAGTAAAGGAAGTTTTGTGATAATTCAACCGTGACCTCTGTGAACGTCCAAATGATTTCACTTTGGTCCCCGCCAGCCCCGAGTATCCTATTGAAATGGTCGTCTTTATTTCATGATCATCAGCATGTTAACATGAGCTGATTAATCCCATCAACCTAACTACACAGATCGGACGCAGCCCAGGGCTATGACATCATTAGCTTCAGGACGAGATTGCAGAGGATGGCAGACGGGGCCAGTCAGCTGGTCCCACAGGTCATTTGATCCAGGCTCCTTGTTTCTGAGAATGAAAAGCAGATTCTCCCTCCAGCTTGCTCTCTGGCTCCAAGATCCAGGTAAAATTGTCCCTACCCAGGCACCCCTACTGGGAGCACATGTTATGTAGGCCCACTGAGTCTTTGTCCCTGCCATGGAACTGTTTGTGGCCAGGCCACTAGACACTCAGGCAGGAGTGCAGACCCACCAGCCTGTGGGTCTCAACGGACAGTATGACCTCTGCCAGCCTCTCTTTACCCTCCTCCACCATTTCCTTTTAAAATACTTTTTATTTTGTATTGGGGTATAGCCAATTAAAAATGTTATGATGGTTTCAGGTGAACAGCCAAGGGACTCGGCCATACATTTACATGTATCCATTCTCCCCCCAACTCCCCTCCCATCCAGGCTGCCACATAACCTCGAGCAGAGTTCCATGTGCTGTACAGTAGAACCTTGTTGGTTATCCATTTTAAATACAGCAAGCAGTGTGTACATGTCCATCCTAAACTCTCTAACTCTCCCCCTCATCCCCACAGCAACCAAAAGTTCATTTTCTAAGTCCTGTGAGTCTCTTTCTGTCTTGTAAGTAAGTTCATTTGTATCACTTCTTTTTAGATTCCACGTAAAAGGGATGTCATACAGTATTTCTCCTTCTCTGTCTGACTGACTTCCCTCACTATGACAATCTCTAGGTCCATTCACATTGCTGCAAATGGCATTATTTCATTCCTTTTAATGGCTGAAGAATATTTCATGGTATATATGTACCACATCTTTCTCCATTCTTCTGTCGACAGGCTTTTAGGTTGCTTCGGTGTCTTGGCTATTGCAAACAGTGCCGCAATGAACATTGATTCCTCCGTCAGTTCTGAGCACACCTTCCTTGTGACTGCATCACATACTTTCTTCAGAGCAGGAGCCCCTAACTACCCGGACATTTGTGTTCCCTGACACCTGGCAGTCATCACGCCCAGCATCTGCATCCATGATCGTTCAGGAAGTTTCTCTTCCCACTATTTATGGGCTGTGTGACAAAGTCAGTCACAGGATTCTGCCTCCTCTGAGCCCGAAGAGAGATTCTGGGACCAGCAGCAAGCATCAGCATCACCTGGGAATTTGTAAGAAATGCACATTCTCAGGGCCCTTCCAAACCTGCTGCGTCAGAAAGCCTGGGACTGGGGCCCATGAGCTGCGTTTCGGTAAGCCCTCACAGTGGCTCCATCATATGCCGATACTAGAGGTAGGCAGGTGGACCAAATTACTCCACTGTGGCCACAAGTCCACAGTCTACACTTGGGTCCCTCTTGGAGTTGTACATTCTATGGGTTTGACAGGTGGATGGTGACATGTATCCACCATGACAGTATCATACAAGAAGAGTCTCTGCCCTCAAATCCTCTGCGCCCCATCTATTCATCCTCCGTTTGTGTTGACTTAAGCCACTAGTTAGGCCTTCCCAGGTGGTACAGCTGGTAAACACCCACCTGCCAATGCAAAAGATGCAAGAGACGTGGGTTCAATCCCTGGGTTAGGAAGATCCCCTGGAGAAGGAAATGGCAACCCACGCCAGTATTCTGGCCTGGAAAGTTCCATGGTCAGAGGAGCCTGGTGGGCTATAGTCCACGGGGTCACACAGAATTGGACACGACTTAGTGACTCAGCATACACACACACATAAGCCCCTCGTCTGTGGTAATTTGTTACCATAGACACTTTTTCCCTCCCCCAAACTTCGATCTAGAAGAGAGTAAGGTAACACAGAAGGGGGCTACGGCCAGTTCCCCAGCATCAGCTTGGCTGCTTGCTTCCCGTGACTCGCATGCCTTGCCTCCCCACAGGTGCCCTGATTTTTGTCCATCCAGAGCCTGCCTCAGCCATGATCGATTGTCATCATCATAGAAGTGGCCTTTCTGCTTCAGCTGGCCAGAGTTGGTGCTTGTTGCTTGCAACCCAAGGGCCTTGTCTCCAAAGTGCTGATTTGAACAACAGTTGGAAGTAGTGACCATAGCTTACACCGAATTCAGTGCTTAGGATGTTGTTGTTATTGTTCAGCTGTTAAGTCATGTCCAACTCTTTGCAACCACACAGACTGCAGCATGTCAGGCCTCCCTGTCCCTCACTGTCTCCTACAGTTTGCCCAAATTCATGCCCATTGAGTCAGTGATGCTACCCAATCATCTCATCCTCTGCTGCCCTCTTCTCCTTTCGCCTTCAATCTTTCCCAGCATCAGGGTCTTTTCAAATGAGTCAGTTCTTCACATCAGGTGGCCAAAGTAATGGAGCTTCAGCTTCAGCATCAGTCCTTCCAATGAATATTCAGGTTTCTTTTCCTTTAGGATTAATTGGTTGGATCTCCTTGCAATCCAAGGGACTCTCAAGAGTCTTCTCCAGAATCACAGTTCGAAAGCATCAGTTCAGTGCTCAACTTTCTTTATGGTCCAAATCTCACATTCGTATATGACTAATGGAAAGACCATCAATTCAGTTCAGTTGCTCAGTCGTGTCCAACTCTTTGCGACCCCATGAATCACAGCACGCCAGGCCTCCCTGTCCATCACCAACTCCCGGAGTTCACTCAGACTCACATCCATCGAGTCAGTGATGCCATCCAGCCATCTCATCCTCTGTCATCCCCTTCTCCTCCTGCCCCCAATCCCTCCCAGCATCAGTCTTTTCCAATGAGTCAACTCTTCACATGAGGTGGCCAAAGTACTGGAGTTTCAGCTTTAGCATCGTTCCTGCCAAAGAAATCCCAGGGCTGATCTCCTTCAGAATGGACTGGTTGGATCTCCTTGCAGTCCAAGGGACTCTCAAGAGTCTTCTCCAACACCACAGTTCAAAAGCATCCATTCTTCGGTGCTCAGCTTTCTTCACAGTCCAACTCTCACATCCATACATAACCACTGGAAAAACCATAGCTTTGACTAGACAGACCTTTGTTGGCAAAGTAATGTCTCTGCTTTTGAATATGCTATCTAGATTGGTCATAACTTTTCTTCCAAGGAGTAACCATCTTTTAATTTCTTGGCTGCAGTCACCATCTGTAGTGATTTTGGAGCCCCAAAAAATAAAGTCTGACACTGTTTCCACTGTTTCCCCATCTATTTGCCATGAAGTGATGGGACCAGATGCCACAATCTTAGTTTTCTGAATGTTGAGCTTTAAGCCAACTTTTTCACTCTCCTCTTTCACTTTCATCAAGAGGCTTTTTAGTTCTTCTTCACTTTCTGCCATAAGGGTGGTGTCATCTGCATATCTGAGGTTATTGATATTTCTCCCAGCAATCTTGATCCCAGCTTGTGCTTCTTCCAGCCCAGCGTTTCTCATGGTGTACTCTGCATGTAAGTTAAATAAGCAGGGTGACAATATACAGCCTTGACGTACTCCTTTTCCTATTTGGAACCAGTCTGTTGTTCCATGTCCAGTTCTAACTGTTGCTTCCTGACCTGCATACAGGTTTCTCAAGAGGCAGGTCAGGTGGTCTGGTATTCCCATCTCTTGAAGAATTTTCCACAGTTTATTGTGATCCACACAGTCAAAGGCTTTGGCATAATCAATAAAGCAGAAATAGATGTTTTTCTGGAACTCTCTTGCTTTTTCAATGACCCAGCGGATGTTGGCCATTTGATCTCTGGTTCCTCTGCCTTTTCTAAAACCAGCTTGAACAACTGGAAGTTCATGGTTCACGTATCGCTAAAGCCTGGCTTGGAGAATTTGAGCATTACTTTACTAGCGTGTGAGATGAGTGCAATTGTGTGGTAGTTTGAGCATTCTTTGGCATTGCCTTTCTTTGGGATTGGAATGAAAACTGACCTTTTACTGTCCTGTGGCCACTGCTGAGTTTTCCAAATTTGCTGGCATATAGAGTGCAGCATTTCACAGTATCAATTCAGGATTTGAAATAGCTCAACTGGAATTCCATCACCTCCACTAGCTTTGTTCGTAGTGATGCTTCCTAAGGCCCACTTGACTTCACATTCCAGGATGTCTGGCTCTAGGTGAGTGATAACACCATCGTGATTATCTGGGTCATGAAGATCTTTTTTGTACAGTTCTTCTGTGTATTCTTGCCACCTCTTCTTAATATCTTCTGCTTCTGTTAGGTCCATACCATTTCTGTCCTTTATTGAGCCCATCTTTGCATGAAATGTTCCCTTGGTATCTCTAATTTTCTTGAAGAGACCTCTAGTCTTTCCCATTCTGTTGTTTTCCTCTATTTCTTTGCATTGATCTCTGAGGAAGTCTTTCTTATCTCTTCTTGCTATTCTTTGGAACTCTGCATTCAGATGTTTATATCTTTCCTTTTCTTTGCTTTTCACTTCTCTTCTTTTCACAGCTATTTGTAAGGCCTCCCCAGACAGACATTTTGCTTTTTTGCATTTCTTTTCCATGAGGATGGTCTTGATCCCTGTCTCCTGCACAATGTCACAAACCTCAGTCCATAGTTCATCAGGCACTCTATCTATCAGATCTAGTCCCTTAAATCTATTTCTCACTTCCACTGTATACTCATAAGGGATTTGATTTAGGTCATACCTGAATGGTCTAGTGGTTTTCCCTACTTTCTTCAATTTCAGTCTGAATTTGGCAATAAGGAGTTCATGATCTGAGCCACAGTCAGTTCCTGGTCTTGTTTTTGCTGACTGTATAGAGCTTCTCCATCTTTGGCTGCAACGAATATAAACAATCTGATTTCGGTGTTGACCATCTGGTGATGTCCATGTGTAGAATCTTCTCTTGTGTTGTTGGAAGAGGCTATATGGACATTTGTTGGCAAAGTGATGTCTTTGCTTTTTAATATGCTGTTTAGATTTCCTTCCAAGAAGCAAGTGTCCTCTAATTTCATGGCTGCCGTTACCATCTGCAGTGATTTTGGAGCCCAAGCAGAGAAAATCTGTTGGATGGTAAGAGAAACTTATTTCCATTTGTAGGATACATTTTAAAACAATACTGTCACAAAGCTAAGAACTTTCCATGGAAGGGAGCAGATCTGGTGGTTCTAGTTGCCGAGAAAGTTTCTTGAGACTTCTGGGCCGGGCTGAGAACACAGCAAGCACCATCAGAGCCTTATTTATTTGATTCTCATGACAGTCGTCTAGAGTGGACACTACTGTGTTTCCCTTTACAGGCAGGAAACAGAACAGAGAGGTTGGTAGGCCTGTCCAAGGCCACACAGCCCTCCTTACTCAAAGGGTGCAAAGACCACCATGCAATCTGAACCTCTGGTGTTGTTTTTCAGCTATGTTGCTCATAGCTCAGCACCTTTCTGTACGTCCTCCCTCTCCTATTAAAGGGAGGTCATGATACCCACATGACAGGTGGGCATAGATAAAGTGCTGCAATGCAAACAGAGACCTCTCAATAAACTTGTGCAGATGAGAAAACTACAGCCCAGAGAGGACAAGGGACATGCCAAATACCAGCCAGCCAGTGGCTGCCAAGGTCAGAAATAGCATTCTGAGCCAGACCCGGAAGTTTCCAGAAGCTTTCTCAGCAACTTTAGCCATCAGTAAGAAATCTATTCATTTTCACGGAAAGTTGTGCTCTCTGTGGCTGTTTTGTTTTAAACTCTCTCCTGGAAACTAAGATAGTTTTGTTTTTTTTTTTTCTTCTTAACATTTTAAGGAACATTTCACTTTCATTTATTATTGCAAATTATAACTTGGATATGAAGACATGAGCTAATTTGGCCTGCTTTTCAATTGGGATTTGGGTCTGGAACACTATAGGGTTAGAGAGACAGATTCAGTCCAGTTATTTCAAGATTTCTGCATGCACATGGATACACTCACCAGTATCGCAAAATGAAGTCGGGGTTGGAGGCAGAAAAATTGAGAGGCCAAGCAAATCAGGTCTCCCCTGGGTGACCTGTCTGCAGACCTCAGCACGCCACCTACCCAGCCCTTTGGAGCCCATGCACGCACACACACGTGGCTTAGATTTCTCTTCCTCGGCCTGGCACAGAGATTTAAACACAAATATCCTATGAGAGGAAATGAGTCGGTGTCGACTCCTTGACTCGCAGATTCGCTCCACTTTCTCTGATTTTAGCAAGGACTCCAGGAGTGGAAGAGGCCCACCTGGGGTAGACATGAGTCTGGAGGCAGGACACCTGGGCACTGGGCCATTCTCTGCTACTAACTCACTCTGTGATCACAGGTGAACCCTCTACCCTCACTGGGCTAGTTTTTACACTAGGGAAGGGAAGAGTGACATCTTGTACTGAGAAGAGATCCCAGCTAGAACCTAGGGTTCACTCAGTTCTATAAGATATTTGTTGAGCAACTGCTCTGAGATGCACAGAAGCCATGGATATGAGCAGACGCACTATTCTGATGAGAAGTTCATCACTGGGCATCAGGGAGGTGCCAGAGTATGCTCCATCTTTATCCTCAGGTCTATCATGAGCCATTATTTGGACAGCCTTGATATTACAGCCTGAAGTATCCCTCCCAAGTTCATATATTGAAGTCCTAACACCCAGAACTTCAGGATGTAAATGTGTTTGGAGATAGGGTCTTTAAGAGGATAATTAAGGTTAAATGTGGCGTGAGTGGTAAAAAACCCACCTGCAAATGCAGGAGATGTAAGAGACATGGGTTCGATCCCTGGGTTGGAAAGATCCCTTGGAGGTAAGGCCTGGCAACCCACTCCAGTATTCTTACCTGGAGAATTCTATGAACAGAGGAACCTGGCCACCTACAGTTAACGGGGTCGAGAAGAGTCGGACACGACTGAAAGTGACTTAGCATGCACGCACGAATTTATAAGTGTGAATGCTCAGTCATGTCCAACTCTTTTGTAACCCCATGGATTGTAACCTGCCAGGCTTCTCTGTCCATGGAGTTTTCCAGACAAGAGTATTGGAGCAGGTTGCCATTTCCTTCTCCAGGGGATCTTCCTGACCTAGGGATCAAACCTGCATCTCTTGCATCTCTGCATTGGCAGGCAGGTTCTACACCATTAGCACCACCAGGAAGCCCCAAGTTATAAGGCTGAGGCCCTAATCTGGTAGTTCTGGTGTCCTTATAAGAAGAAGTGTGCATGCGTGCTAGGTTGCTTCAGTCATGTTGTTGCAGGAAGAGGGGCCCCTTCCAGAGCCCGAAACTGGGCTCTTGTCTAACACTCAGAAATGAATTGTCCGAGGAGACATATGTGCTGACAAAGCAAGAGATTTTATTGGGAAAGGGCACCCAAGTGGAGAGCAGTAGGGCAAGGGAACCCAGGAGAACAGCTCTGCCACGTGGCTCACAGTCTCGGGGTTTATGGTGATGGGATTAGTTTCCGGGTTGTCTTTAGCCAATCATTCTGACTCAGAGTTGCTCCTGGTGGTGCACGCTTTGTTCCGCCAACATGAATGCCGGAGAGAAGGATTCAGGGAGGTGGTCGGACATGTGGTGACTCCTTTTGACCTTTCCCGAATTCTTCTGGTTGGTGGTGGCTTATTAGTTCTATGTTCCTTACCAGGACCTCCTGTCGTAAAACAACTTATGCAAATGGTTCCTATGGCGCCTGGCCAGGGTGGGCGGTTTCCATCAGTATGCATCCCCTAAGAATGTCTGACCATTTGCGACCCCATGGACTATAGACCGCCAGGCTCTCTAGGCCACTAGGATACTTCATGCAAGAATACTGGAGTGGGTTGCCATGTCCTCCTCCAGGGAATCTTCCCAACCCAGGGATTGAATCCATGTCTCATGTCTCCTGCATTGCCAGGCGGGTTCTTTACCACCAGCACCATCTGGGAAGAAGAAGTGATACCAAACAGTTGGCTGTCTGTCTCCAAGCCCAGAGACGCAAGGCCGTGTGAGGACACAGTGAGAAGGGGGCTGTCTACAAGCCAGGAAGAGAGGCCTCACCAGCAACCAACATTAATGGCAACCTTGATCTTGGGTTTCCAGCCTCCAGAACCATGAGAAAATAACTGTCCTTTAAGTCAGTCCATGATACTTTATTGTGGTGACTTGGGTGAACTAATACACCTCTTCTCAGGCTGCTTCAGTCCTCCAACTAGGTCACTGAATCTTTGCCTTTTTTATCCCTAACCCCTTTAGAAATCTGATAAAACCACAGATGGTGGAAAACACCATTTCAGAGGCCTCTCCTGCCCACTAAGAAACAGTCATGAGAGGCCCTTGAAGCCCAGCTGGTCTCAGTAGTGCCTGCCAGCCTCAAGTCTCCCCACCTGGTCTTACGCACTAACATAGAAACTCTCCCCTCTTCCCTCTCAACAATTAACTGCTATCTCGAGCAAGCAAAGAACACTGGGGTCTCTCAGTCACCGTCAGACAAACCATTAACCATTTTTCACTAGAGAAGAGGACCCACACGGAGTTAGAAACTTTCTTATGCAAATCCTATCCAAAACTTAACTCAGACTTCCTCTGCTCCTGGCTATAAGCATGTAGCTATATGAAAGTATTCAGACTAAACTCACTGAGAACAACTATGAAGGCTGAATCTCTTTTTTAAAAAGAGCTGTTTGAAAAGCCTTCAAAAATATCCCAGTCAGTCCAAACCCCAGAGGAACACACTGAAATAAGTGTTATCTCCTCTGCTGATTTTAACTCCTGGGGTATTTTTCACAATGTGAGTCATAGAAGCCGAATCAAAAGCAGGGGTCTAGAACATCAGGCAGCTACTTACTTACATTAGAAGGATAAGGAAAAAGAAACAGAGATCTGAGTAACAAGCACCTATGATGGAGAGGGCAAGGTACCGGAAAACAGGGAGCCGCAAGGAAGTGAGTGCTGTAGTCCACACTGAATTTCTCTGCAAGAAATGTACCAAATTTCAAAACTATGAGATCACAGGGAGAGAGACAGAGAACCCAACTGGAAAGCACCTGCTCAGAGGCTGAACACAGACTCTGGCACTCTCATGGGTTTGGGGAAACAAAATTTGGAATTCACGGTAAATCAAAAGAAAGATTCCTAATAAACACCTCAGCCTTTCAGTTGAAATCCTAAAGGGCTACCCTCTAAGAATATGGTAAGGCCAGACATGACTTGATGAAGATGATGTACCCATACTTTATCCATCAATAAGGAGAAAATTAAACCCTTTCTGGAAGAATAAGATTTCATCCAGAAGCTCTACAATTTTTCATACACAATTTTCGGCATGCAATAAAAAATTACCAGGAAGGATAGAAACAGCATTGAATGCCAAAAATAGAAAAACAAAGAGTGAAAACAAATTACAGAGGAACCAGATGTTGGAGTTTGCAGACATAAACTTTAAAAGAGGTACGATTAATATGCCCAAGAAAATAGAAGAAATGATGGAGAAAATCACCAGAAACTGGCACCTATTAAAAAAAGAGTCAAAGCCTGCCAGTTTTCCCTCAATAGACTTACAGGTGCTGACAATCATGTGATTTAATTCCTTAAAAAATCCCTCTCAATAAATCTGTATCTATAAATATATATAGATATATAGATAGGGAATATATATGTTATGTATATATATTAGAGTTCTCTGCAGAACTCTAATACAGACAAGATCAATCATTGAAGAGAAAATGACTCAGCATTTCCCCAAGTTTTACAGGGATATCAACACACAGATTCAAAAAACTTTACAAATGCCAAGCAGGATAAATACAAAGAAAAAAGACCAAGAAAGTCAGGGGGGCGGGGGGAAACACTGGCTCCAGTTGTTATGGTTATAAGAGGATGGAGCTGGGATGAGGCTTCCCATGCAGGGTTCAGATTTGTGTGGTTTAGATTTCCCACTGGCACAGACAGAAGATGCACCCAGGTTTTCTGAGCTTGCCCAGATGTGAGGCAAAGTAGGAAGAGGGAGAGGTGGCTTGGAGGCCCATCAAACATCAAAATAAAGAGACTCTATGACAGCAAATTGTGATCAAACTATTGAAAAGTAACAGCAAAGAATATAACCTTTAAAAGATGCTTTATCTTCAAAGAGCAATGATAAGACTTCTCAATAGAAATGATGGAAGACAGACAATATTATGGCATCTTTTGGGCACCTAACTAGAATTCCATATCCAGGGAAAATACCACTTTTTAAAGAAAGGGAAAATAAAGACATTAATACAAATATGGAGAAGGAAATGGCAACCCGCTCCAGTATTCTTGCCTGGAGAATCCCACGGACAGAGGAGCCTGGTGGGCTACAGTCCTTGGGGTCACAAAGGGTTGGACACAACTGAGTGACTTTCACTTATACAAATAAAAATTTAGAAAGCTTATTGCCAGAAGATCAGCACACTGTAAATTAACTATACTTCATAAAAAATTTTTTAAGATATGAGATACATTGTGAGGATAGAATACACAGTTTAAAGAAACTCCAATGTAAATTTTAAAAAAATTTAAATCATACACAGAGCTGAAAATTAAAATAAAAATTCTCAAAGAAGTAAATAGAAAATCATTTTGCTTTGTTTTTCTGCTTAAAATGGCTGTACATATTTAGTGAAAATATTTAAAACCTACACAAAACTATTTTAAAACTGAAAATAAAAATCATGCATATAATAAAAAAAACTCAAATGGCTAGTGTATGTATGAATACCTACTAAATGTTATAAACCACCAAGAAATGCAATTAAAACCATGAGTTAACACAATTACATCCACCAGATTCGCTAAAATGTAAAAAGTGGTAATACAAGTGTTGATAAGAAAGTGGAACAACTGAAATTCTCTCATACAGCCAGTGATGGTATAAAGTGGTACCAAAACTTTGCAAAACTGGCAGAATCTACAAAAACGTACCCTAAGATGCAGCAACCCTACCCCCAGGTATCAATCCAACAAGAATGTGTTACATAAGCATACCAATAAAGACTGCCAGGAATACTTATGGCAACATTAATCACAATAGCCAAAGACTGGAAACAAACCACACAGCCTTCAAATGGAAAAGACATCAACTGTGTTGTTGTTGTTCAGTCGCTAAGTCATGTCTGACTTTGCATCCCCATGAACTGCAGCACACAAGGCTTCCCTGTCCTTCACTATCTCCTGGAGCTGGCTCCGACTCATTTCCATTGAGTCTGTGATGCCATCCAACCATCTCATCCTCTGTTGCCCCCTTCTCTTGCTCTCAATCTTTCCCAGCATCAGGGTCTTTTCCAACGAGTTGGCTCTTCACATCGGGTGGCCAACTGCATTATATTTGTGCGATAGAATTCAACACAGCAAGAAAAAAAGAACACAGCTCTACATGGATGTCTCACAGATACAAGGATGAGTGAAGGAAGCCAGATACCATAGACAACACACTCGTGTTTTCATTTTCGTAAAATGCCAAAGCAAGTAAAAATAATCTATGGTGACAGAAGCAGCTGTCTAAACAGCAGCTCCACTTAGTGGGGGATAAAGACTGGAAGCAGGCATGAGGGACACTTCCAGGAATCAGTTGTGCTCTGTATCTTGATCTGAGTGGTGGTTTTCAGGGAGTATCCAACATTTTGTAAAAAACTTTAGAGCTTAAAGTTCGCACTTAAGGTTTGCAAAACTGGCTGGATATATGTTTTAACCCCATAAAAAGTTTTCCCCCCACTCACCAAAAGTAGAAACTTTAATTTCTGGGCCGGTAGGATAGTGATTAATTGGAGGAGAGCATGGCGTCCCATGCCAGTACTCTTGCCTGGAGAATCCCCATGGACAGAGGAGCCTGGCAGGCTATAGCTCATGAGGTCACAAAGAGTTGGACATGACTGAGTGACTAAGCACAGCACAGCACAGCACAAGGTAGAGGTTAAAAAGACAGATCTGGAGTCTGACAGCCCCAAGTCCATATCTTGGCTCAACCACTTATAACCTGTGTTTTCTGAGATTAGCCTCTCTGTACCTCAATTTCCTCATCGGTAAAATAGGGATAATGTGTGTGTGTGTGTGCGTGCTCAGTCGCATTTGACTCTTTGCCACCCCATGGACTGTAGCCTGTCAGGCTCCTCTGCCCATGGTATTTCCCAGGCAAGAATACTGGAGAGGGTTGCCCTTTCCTTCTCCAGGGGATCTTCCCAACCCAGGGATTGAACCCACTTCTCTTGCATCCCCTGCATTGGCAGACAGATTCTTTACCACTGCACCACCTGGGAAGCCCCCCAAAAGGGATAATACTATTAACAGTACCCAAGTTTAAGGTTGTTTTGAAGACTCATGAGTTGATCCAGGCAAAGTTTTTACAATAGTGCCAAATATATAGTAAAATCTTAATAAGATTTTACTGCTTTTTTTTCCCATTGGTGTTATTATCTTTGCATCCAACCTGAGGGCCACACAAAGCTGGGGCCAAAAAGCAAAGACCTTACACCCTCAGGCATTTGTCCTGGGAAAATGAAAACTTGTGTTCACACCAACATCTGTACACAAACATCCTTCAGCAGGTGAATGTTTCCACACCTTGGAACACCACTCAGCAAGGACAAGGAACGAACCATTGCTCCATGAAACAGCTTGGGTGAGTCTCAAGGGAGTAATGCTGGGTGAAAAAAGCCAATCCTAAAATCATACAAATGTATGCTTCCATTTATAAAACATTCTTGATATCACAAAATTACAGAGCTGAAGAACAAATTTGTGGTTGCAGGGGTGGGGTATTCGGGGTAAGGGAAGAGAAGTAAGTATGGCTGTATATGGTGAAGGAGCCTTGTGATGATGGAGCTGTTGTGTATCTTTGCCGGGAGCCGGCATATTGCATATTGAGTGCATATTGCATATTGAGTGAGGATCTGTAATAGCTCAACTGGAATTCTATCACTGCCGGGAGCCAGCGTGAGGCACTCCGCCCATGACAAAGGTCATGAGGAAGGAGGCTCGGCATACGCAAAGGCGGGATCGAGCCTCAGGAGTCCCCCTGGAAATTCTCGAGCATCTACCCCCAAAACCAGAGTCTGCCTACTTTCTGCTTTGTGCTTTCACCTACACCTCTGACTTTACGGGGGGCTGTCCCCCACTACCTCTCTCTGAAAAAAAGAGTTAGCTTACAGCTCCAGTTAATAATTCCTGGGTGTGACAGTGTTTAACCTACAAACTCCTTTGGAAATCCTCTAGCCTGCCTGAATAGGTTTTTCCGGCCACATGTGATTGTTCAAAGCCTCCCAACTGTGAGAGGCAGGAGATGTTCTAAACTGCCTAAACACAGATTCCTTTGAGTAGTTAAAAGATTAATTAGAAATTGTATTGGTGAAGGGTTTTTTCACTTGTTGAGCCAGTTTGCTGCTAAGTCTCCATACTCCTTACCTACTGTGTCCTTGGCAGTGTATTGATTGATATAATGGGTGTATAGAAATGTAAAGTGCAGCTTTGTCCAATGCTTTTTTGGAGGCTGGTGCCTGACTTTGGAATAATCACCTTTAGAGAAAAATAAGTTTCTTAAAATGTTAACAGGCCTCCGGGCAAGAAGATGATGTCAATCACCTGAACTTTTGCATATGATAAGTTTGAAAGCCTGGCTTCGATTAGGACCAGGAACTGCTGTCCTTGCATGACTCCACCCCTTCCCCCATTATCCTCTATGTACAACTTTAGGTATAAAAACTACTTTGGAAAATAAAGTGCGGGCCTTGTTCACTGAAACTTGGTCTCCCCATGTCACTCTCTCTCCCAAATTCCAGCTGAGTGTCCATCTGGAGCGCGGATGTCCTCTGAGACCATTTATTTGCCTGGGCTTCTAAGACCCACTCGAGAAGGTGTCTAAGGTGGGGCACCTTCCGCTATTCGAGAGGGCGCCTGCGGCCTCCGTGGTCAGAGCTAACCTGGTGTCACGGGTTATATTGATTTTCCGCGTAAACCAAGCCACTCAGCTTCTTTTCTCCACTGAATTTTCCTACTGAGCTATCCTTATTTCAGCCGCTTTTCTCCACTGAATTTCCTCACTGAGCTATCCTTATTCTATTACTCTTTAAATCTTTGATAAATATTTATAAATAAATAAGTCGCCGACGCCGTCCCCGCTTCGAATACCCTGGATCAGCCGGCATGAACCTACAAATACACTAAAATTGCACAGAATTAAATATATATGTGTGTGTGTATCTGTATACACACTTAAGTACATGTAAAACTGAGGTGAAATCTAAATAAGCTTGGTAGCTTGCATCAATGTCAGTATTTTTATTGATATTGTAGGATAGTTGTGTAAGACATTATCTCCAAATGATAGTCATAGTTCCCAGTAATCATGTATGGATATAAGAGTTGAACCACAAAGAAGGCTAAGTGCTGAATAATGATGCTTTTGAACTGTGGTGTTGGAGAAGACTCTTGAGAGTCCCTTGGACTGCAATGAGATCCAACCAGTCCATCCTGAAGGAAATCAGTCCTGAATATTCATTGGAAGGACTGATGCTGAAGCTGATGCTCCAATACTTTGGCCACATGATGCAAAGAGCCAACTCATTGGAAAAGACCCTGATGCTGGGAAAGACTGAAGGCAGGAAGAGAAGCTGACGACAGAGGATGAGATAGTTGGATGGCATCACTGACCCAATGGACATAAGTTTGAGTAAACCCCGGGAGTTGTGAAGGACAGGAAAACCAAGCGTGCTGCAGTCCACAGGGTTGCAGAGAGCTGACATGACTAAGCAACTGAACAACAAAATCACTGGGGAAGACTGGAAAGAGGTTGCATTAGCTCTATCAGTAGGATTTCTTGGAACTGCACGTGACTCTACGAAGATCTTTGAAGTCAATCAGCCAAGGTTTGATGTTCTGGTAACTTTTTGCAGATTGTTGTTGTTCAGTTGCTAAGTTGTATCTGACTCTTTGCAACCCCATGGACTATAGGACACCAAGCTTCCCTGTCCTTCACTATCTCCCAGAGTTTGCTCAAATTCATGTCCATTGAGTCCGTGATGCTATCTAACCATCTCATCTTCTGCCACCTTTTGCCTTCAATCCCAGCATCAGGGTCATTTCTAATGAGTCAGTTCTTCACATCAGATGGCCAAAGTATTGGAGCTTCAGCTTCAGCATCAATTCTTCCAATGAATAATCAGAATTGATTTCATTTAGAATTGACTAGTTTGATCTCCTTGCTGTCCAAGGGATTCTCAAGAGTTTTCTCCAGCACCACAATTCAGAAGCATCAGTTCTTCAAGGCTCAACCTTCTTTATGGTCCAACTCTCACATCCATACATGACTACTGGAAAAACCATAGCTTTGGCTATATGTACTTTTGTTGGCCAAGTGATGTTTCTGGTTTTTAATATGCTGTCTAGGTTTCTCATAGCTTTCTTTCCAAAGAACAAATGTCTGTTAATTTCATGGCTGTAGTCACTGTCCACAGTGATTTTGGAGACCAAGAAAAGAAATTCTGTCACTGTTTCCACTTTTTCCCCTTCTATTTGCCATGAAGTGATGAGACTGGATAATCTTAGTTCTTTGAATGTTGAGCTTTAAGCCAGCTGGTAAACTCCCTCAATCCTCAGCTTCCCCATACACCAAGTGGAGATATTCATAGTTCCTAGGGTTATAGTAAGGATGGAGTCACTGAGCCTAGTGTCTCCAGATACATAAATTTTCAACAAATGTCACTTTAAGGAAAGTTACAATTGTTACAAATAAGAAGAGGGGGTGTTAAGGAGATAAACTGATTTGTCCTAGGTTGGCCTGAAAGGAGCCAAGATTCCAGTCCCTGAAGCTGGGTTCTGTTCGGTCAGAGGGGAGAGAGGATCAAAAGTGGGAAATCTGGGGGTGGACGCACTGGTTTTCTCCGCCTGACATTGTGCTTGAGTGTGTTGGGAGAGGGGAGAATTAGGAACCTTGAAGAGGTGCATTTGGAGACAAAAGAGGAAGGGGTCAGAGAGCAGACACCAAAAAAAAAAAAAAAAAAAATGCTGAGAAAATCAAAGGGCCGCTGGGCAACAATAGTTTGGGGGCTATTGTGTTCTGGCCCAGATCCTCTGGCTAGGTCTGAATGGAGTTCCCCAGCCGTGTCCTCCTCTCCCAACAGGGTGCAAGCAGAGGTCAACTGGGTTCAAGGACGTGACAGCTGCTCTGGACATGAAACGCACTGCACAAATATTTGTTCTTGTTGCTGTTGATGATGATAATGATGACATGACGATTTTTGTAACTGTTGATTGAAAGAACTCTTGGCATCATTTGCATTTTTCACTGCCCTCGCTGGCCCAAATCTAGGCAACTTGTTGTCAGTCTCCAGGTGCCTAATGCTGGTGGGGCTCAAGGTCTGGTCTTTCAAAACCAGAAGTGACCACCAAAGCCCTCTAGGTCCTTGCCACTCAAAGTTGATCCAAAGATTGGCAGAAGCAATGGCATCACCTGGGAGTTTGTTAGAAACACCCGCCCGAGATTGCTTTGAACAGCAGCAGCCTGGGTTTTAACAGCAACCTCAGATGACGTGCCTGAGCACCACTTCTCTACTCCAGGCTGCTGATTTATTGCCGGAAACAAAGGCACAGAGAGGGTGAGGGACTGCCCCAAATCCCAACATGTTTGCACCAGAGTCAGCGCCAGAACCCAGGTTTGAGGACTCCCAGACAGCTGCTTTTAGCTAGAAGCCTCTGGTTAAGATGGATGGAAGTGGAATGGGGCTGAGCCTCCCAAGTAAAGAGAAAAGTTCTCTGTCTTCTCTCCTGAAAGCTGTCCTGGTAGGAAAACAAGGCCCCTCGGTGACCTCACTGAGCTTGGGCCTTGGGTACAGATAGCAAAGTCTACCCAGCTTGCAGACATGAAAAAACCCTCCCCTTCCCAAGAAGCTGGTACAGAAACATCACAGGAGCTGGGCTGTTTCCGGGATGGACCACTTCCTCTCTTTGGGCCTCGGTCTCCTCATTTGGAATCAGAGCTCTCCTCTGACAATAGTGATGATGCACCTGAACTGCCTGGTACTGGGTCCTCTGTAAAGAGTCACACATGCTTCCAAGCCTGGGGCTCACAAGACACAGGAAGGTCATTCAGTGTCTGCTAAGGATACAAGGGAAAGTGGGAGGCAGTGGGAAGACTGCACCCAGAAAAAAACAGAGAATCACAAGCCGGCACTGTTGGAAACATTTCTTGGGCCCCACTTGCCAAAGCCAACCTTTGGAGATTTCCCTTCCCCTGGTGTTCATTTGGGTGACACCAACTGCTTCTCCCATGAACCGTATCAGTTGAAGAATGACAACACTTAAAATAGGCATCAAGTTAGAAACCTACCATTCCATCTTCACTTCCCAGAAGAGGAACCTGAGACCCAGAGAGGGGCAGAGGCCTCCCAGGGGACACACAGCATTAGCAGTAACATCCAGACTCTCCGCCCCTTTGTCTGCAACCCTTCCTATCTCATATCCTCCCCACTCCTCTTCTAAGACTAAAGTCACAATTCAGTATTGACTGACAACGTGTCCTCCCTCTATCGGAGGTAGGAAGGTGGTTGAGACTTGATTATGGTTAGTTCCTGATGTGCGGAAGCTCACTGCATAGCAGGGGCTTAGTCAGAGGAGACTCTGCTTACTTCAACGTCACAATCATGAGCTTTCCTGGTGGCTCAATGGTAAAGCATCCACCTGCCGATGCAGGAGATACGGATTCCATCCCTGATTCAGGAAGATCTCACATGCTGCAAAGCAACTAAGTCTCTGCCACCACAACTATTGAGCTGCACTCTAGAGCCCAGAGTAGCCAATACTGAGCCCACATGCTGCAACTGCTAAAGCCTGGGTCCTCTAGATCCTGGGTTCCACAACAAGAGAAGCCACTAGAATGAGAACACTGAGCACCCCGACCACAGTAGCCCCTGCTTTCCACAACTAGAGAAAAACCTGCACAGCAATCATGAGCCAACACAGGCAAAATTAAAGAAAGAAAAAAAATTTTTTTAAGTCACAACAATGGAAGGATGGGAGATGGTTCCCCCCACCCCCATCCCTGTGATGTGTGGGGTGGGACTGGAGTGGGCAGGGTATGAAGGGGGTGGGACCATTCTAGGGGGTGGGTACCCTAGGGAAGAGCAGTCAGCTCTCAGGGTTGAAGGACAGCTTTCCAACAATGATGTTGGAGGATTTAGCAAAGTTTCAGGACACAAAATCAATACACAGAAATCACTTGCATTTCTATATACTAACAATGAAAGATCAGAAAGAGAAATTAAGGACTCAATCCCATTCACCATTGCAACATAAAGAATTAAATATCTAGGAATAAACTTACCTAAGGAGACAAAAGAACCATACACAGAAAATTATAAGAAACTAATGAAAGAAATCAAAGATGACATAAACAGATGGAGAGATACTCCATGTTCCTGTGTAGGAAGAATCGATATTGTGAGTAAATGACTATACTACCAAATGCAGTCTATAGATTCAATGCAATCCCTATCAAATTACCAATGAAATTTTTCACAGAACTAGAACAAAAAATTTCACAATTCATACAGAAGCACAAAAGACCCTAAATAGCCAAAGTATTCTTGATAAAGAAGAATGGAGCTGGAGGAATCAACCTTCCTGACTTCAGATTATACTACTAAGCTACAGTCATCAAGAAAGTATGGTACTGGCACAAAAAGCAGAAATATAGACCAATGGAATAAGATAGAAAGCCCAGAAATAAACCCATGCACCTATGGGTACCTTATTTTTGACAAAGGAGGCAAGAGTATATATAATGGGGCAAAGACAGCCTCTTCAATAAATGGTGCTGGGAAAACTGGCCAGTTAAATGTAAAAGAATGAAATTAGAACACTTCCTAACACCATACATAAAGATAAAATGGGTTAAAGACCTAAATGTAAGACCAGAAACTATAAAACTCTTACAGGAAAACATAGGCAGAACACTCAGTGACATAAATCAAAGCACGATCCTCTATGACCCACCTCCTAGAGTAACGGAAATAAAAACAAAAGTAAACAAGTAGGACCTGATTAAACTTAAAAGCTTTTGCACAGCAAAGGAAACTATAAGGAAGGTGAAAAGACAACCCTCAGAATGGGAGGAAAGAATAGCAAATGAAACAACTGACAAAGGATTAATTTCCAAAATATACAAGCAACTCATACAACTCAATGTCAGAAAAACAAACAACCCAATCAAAAGTGGGAAAAAGACCTAAACAGATGTTTCTCCAAAGAAGACATACAGATGGCTAACAAACACATGAAAAGATGCTCAACATCGCTCATTATTAGAGAAATGCAAATCAAAACTACAATGAGATATCACCTCACACCAGTCAGAATGGCCATCATCAAAAAGTCTACAAACAATAAATGCTGGAGAGGGTGTGGAGAGAAGGGAATGCTCTTGCACTGTTGGTGGGAATGTAAATTGATACAGCCACTATGGAAGATGGTATGGAGATTCCTTAAAAAACTAGGAACAAAACCACCATATGATCCAGCAATCCCACTCTTAGGCATATACCCTGAAGAAACCAAAGTTGAGAAAGCCACATGTATCCCATTGTTCATTGCAGCACTATTTACAATAGCTAGAACATGGAAGCAACCTAGATGCCCATCAACAGTTGAATGGATAAAGAAGTTGTGGTACCTATACACAATGGAACATTACTCTGCCATAAAAAGGAACACTTTTGAGTCAGTTCTGATGAGGTGGATGAACCTAGAACCTATTATACAGAGTGAAGTGAGTCAAAAAGAGAAAGATAAACATTGTATTCTAACACATATATATGGAGTCTAGAAAAATGGCACTGAAGAATTTATTTACAGGGCAGCAGTAGAGAAACAGACATAGAGAACAGATTTATGGACATGGGGAGAGGGGAGAGTGTGAGATGTATGCAAAGAGTAACATGGAAACTTACCATATGTAAAATAGATAGTCAACGGGAATTTGCTGTATGGCTCAGGAAACTCAAACAGGGGCTCTGCATCAACCTAGAGGGGTGGGATGGGGCGGGAGATGGGAGGGAGGTTCAGCGGGGAGGGGATATATGTCTACCTATGGCTGATTCATGTTGATGTTTGGCAGAAAACAACAAAATTCTGTAAAGCAATTATCCTTCAATTAAAAAGTAAATTAAAAAGAAAAAAAAGTTGCAACAGTGCAAGGATGGGAGGCGGTTCCCCCCACCCCCACCCCCTGCAACGTGTGGGGTGGGACTGGAATGAGCAGGGCATCCAGCGGGTGGGACCTTTCTAGGGGGTGGGTACCCTAGGGAAGAGCAGTCAGCTCTCAAGGTTGGAGGACAGCTTTCCAACAAAAATGTTGGAGACCTGGAAAAGTAATTTTTGGCTCCACCTTGAGAAAAGCAAGCGGCAAAGTCAAAACCAATAAATATTTAATTAAAGGTCTGTAGAAGGTAGCGCGGTGTCAACATCATTAAGTTGCTAAATTAATTATTCCTAAAAATTTCACTACATGTGAAAATGATTTCAGTTTTCTCACTTTGCAAGAATGTCCCAGCTCACCCAATCAGTCCTAAGAAGTGGCAGCCTTTATAAATTAGGGCCTTGAAACCAAGTAAAGCAAAATTAAAATTATTAAAAAATTCTTTCAAAGTTTTTATCACAATAAAGCTCTGCATAATGTGTGGGATGTTGCTTTTTTTAAGAGTTTGCTATGATGAGGGTTGAGACATCCAAAACAGGGGTACTTAAGGGCCTGCATACTTTGGAATGTTAACTGGCTCAGGGCTGGTGGCAGACTAGGCTGCCACAAATCCTTGGGCAAGTCACTTGGCAACTCTGAGCTTCTGAAACATTCAGGGGAGTCAGAAACCCCAACATTGGGAGCCTGTTGTGAGAATTCATGTCAGGCAGTAGAGAGATATGGATACTAGCTGGGAAGCAAAATTTAAACAGGTGGCAAAATAGCTTAGTATCCAAGATAATATTTTAGTGCAATATACTTTTTAACTGTGGTGTTGGAGAAGACTCTTGAGAGTCCCTTGGACAGCAAGGAGATCCAACCAGTCCATCCTAAAGGAAATCAGTCCTGAATATTCACTAGAAGGACTGATGCTGAAGCTGAAATTCTAATACTTTGGCCACCTGATGTGAAGAACTGACTCATTGGAAAAGACCCTGATGCTGGGAAAGATTGAAAGCAGGAGAAGGGGATGACAGAGGATGAAATGGTTGGATGGCATCACCGATTCAATGGACATGAGTTTGAGTAAACTTTGGGAGTTGGTGATGGACAGGGAGGTCTGGTGTGCTGCAGCCCATGGGGTCACAGAGTTGGACACGACTGAGCGACTGAACTGAACTGACTTTTTCAAAGCAAAATTAATGCACACACCAAAGAAGGCAGATAAACAAAATACTAAATATGAAAGTATGATCTTTCGGGGATACTAGGGCTGGCCATTCTTGAGGGACCATTTTAGTTTTGCTAACTGGTGGCTTTTTTGCTAACAGTTCCTTCATGCTTCGGTTCCTTTATCTGAGGGACAAGGCTAATCATCTTCCCAACTGGAGGAATTTGGAGGAGCAGAAATGGGGTGGCTCAGATGCTAAAGAATCTCCCCACAATGCGGTAGACCCCGGTTCCATTCCTGGGTCTGGAAGATCCCTGGAGGAGAGCGTGGCAACCCAGTCCAGTTTTTCTTGCCTGGAGAATCCCATGGGCAGGGGAGCCTGGCGAGCTACAGTCCATGGGGTTTCAAAGAGTCGGGTACGACTGAGCGACTAATATTCCTACTAAAGGACTTAGAACAGTGCGTGGCAGGTAAGCGCTTTAAGTCTTCACTGTTACGGTGAAAAGAAAGCGTTGCGTTCGGTGGGAACTTCACACGTCGTAGGAGAAAGCCAAGGTCACTTTGTCTCCAAAATTTGGTTTGCGCCAGGGCTGAGCAGAGGCGCGACCTTGCTGCAGTTGACAGCGGCCCATGCCGCAACTCCCGGCCCCAGGAGGCACTTGAGGGGCTCGGGGTTACCGGACCAGGCGCCGGGGAGCCGGGCGGGGGCGCGCGGGGCCGGCGCGGCCACCCGCTGGTCCTCGCCGCGCTCGCGTCTCCGCCTTTGTCCCGCTCCGCGCGGCCGGCCGCGCGCTCCTCCCAGCGCCCCGAGGCGGCCGAGAGCCCTTAGTCCGCCCAGCGGAGTCTGGGGGCGGCCCTGACACTTGATCCAGCCGCCCAGCAAGCCCTTCATTAGGCCTGGCCGCACTTCAAAGTGTGCGCGACCGTCCAGCTCCGAAGGCGAGCCCCGCGGTCTCAGAGGGCGCGGTGGCCGTTCCTGCCCTGCCGCGCCCGGGACACCGAGGGGGAGCGGGAGTCGGGGCTCGGGGTGAACGTCAGCTCCTTTGGTGAGAGGTGGGGGGACGCCTCCCCTCAAGCCGGCCAATAATGGAACGCTTCTTGTCCATTTCAGACTCTAAACGGAAATCTTCTCACGAATGTCTGAGAAAGCTTTTCCTTTGCTGAAAACAGAGATCAGATGTGGTTAATCCAGTCTTTCCTGTTTCTCCTGGCTTGAGCAAGGATGTGATTGCTGGAGTTACGGCAGCTCCCTTGCATTTATGAGGGAATAGCCCCAAATTTCACAGACAGTGACCCCATCATCATGAGCTGCTGAACCAATGCCTGTTATGACCTATCTCTAGACATTTTACTACCTGAGGAAAATACCCCTGCTCTCTGTTTAAGCTTCCCTGGTGGCTCAGAGGTTAAAGCGTCTGCCTGCAATGCGGGAGACCTAGGTTTGATCCCTGGGTCGGGAAGATCCCCTGGAGAAGGAAATGGCAACCCACTCCAGTACTCTTGCCTGGAAAATTTCACGGACAGAGGAGCTTTGTAGGCTACAGTCCATGGGGTCGCAAAGAGTCCGACACGACTGAGCAACTTCACTCACTCACTGTTTAAGCCACTATTAGGAGGGTTTTGTGTTGGCCAAGCCTTTTATAGCCATTATGCCATCTAATCTTTGTATTAATCCTATGAGAAAGTGGTTTTATTGCCATGTAAGAATTTTTTCACAAGCTCGATCTGCTAAGGCTCTGCTTTTGCAGTTCTACCCAGACTCTTGAAAAGTAGACCATAGTCCATTTGCACTCACCCCAACACAGTAAGTTGGAGTTTTAGTCTACCCAGATGTGGTCTAAGCAAGAAATTGCTTTGAGAAACAGATGTGAGCCAGAATCCACAACCTCCATCCAATAACAAGGGAGGAACTGGTGAGCTGAGCTGGAAAAAGATCTGGGGATCTTAGGGTTCTGGGGTTGCCACAGCCATTCTGAACTTGATGCAGTTTACTGGTGGATACTGGGGATGAGCAGAAGGCACGCTGAGGATTCTCTGAACATTTCTGGGACCCCGGGGGAGCCAGTCTCCTTCTCTAGACGCTCCAATGGAAGACAGGGTGGGTGGTGCTTTCAAAGCTCCCCATTAGAGTCAGTCAAATGATACAAACCTCCACTTGCTTCTGATATTATGGTCTGCTAGTTCACCATTAAGGTTGTCATTTGGGTTAACAAGCAAACATCCTGGGAGGTAAAGAAGAAGGTGAATACTATCAACCCTGCACTCCTCAGTATGGATTATTTGCTTCCATTTTGTAAGATGTAGGCAAAAAGTTCTCAAAGAAAAGAAGTTTTATTAGGGGATGTTGAATAAATGTTGTAGCATGAATATGCTTGTGTATGAATGAGCTGCATTCATAAAGCAGTGCTCAGAAACTTGTTGGTGGGCTGAGGAGCTTAACCCAGGTGTATACACACACATACACACACACAAACTCTCTAACAGGAGATGCAAAGCTTTCGAGGTCTTAGGTAGCAGAAACAAACTTCAAAAGTTCGAGAAGTGAAAACAAGGGTGCTAATGTAATAAGACTAAGTTTACCAAAGGCAGATGTCGGATGCTAAACATTTGTCCACAATTGCCTCACACGGGGGAGATGGGAAAGGCAAGGCTTAATAGCAGCAAGGATGACAAAGATGGGGATGAGGGTGGCGTGGGGGAAGGAAAGGGAGAGGGGAGGCTGGTGGTCTCCAGTTCCTGTGAATCCAGAGTAGGGCCTGGCTGCCAAAATATTAATGAGTTTCTGAGCCGCTGTAACACAAGCAGTTTTCAGAACGGGAGACCCCAGAGGCATGAGAGTCAGACCACACCTGAAGTCTATGGCTTAGTTCTGGGAAGAAACACAGGCAAAAGGTGACCAAAGGAAAAGCCACGTGACAGGAAAGGGAACTGGGGTGGCAAGCAGGGCAGAAGATGTGGCCTCAGAGAAGCCGGAAGGCTGCGGGGGGCAGCTGGAGAGCAAGGACTATGTCTGATTCAGCTCGGTATTCCCAGTGCCTGATGCAGAGCCAGAGATATGTTCATGGCTCTGTTAACAGTTCCTGAATGAACAAACTGGAGCATCCCAAAACGAAAGAGCTTTCCCATGAAGGAGAGTTCCCCATCCGTGAGAGTTTATCTGTATGAAATAGATGGTCCCTTGCTGGAGTTTTCCTAGGAGAGATCCAAGCATCCAATAAGGGCTTGGAATAGATGCTAAAGATCTATGTCCTGAGCATCTTACTCCATAAGTCTAGATATTAAAGGGCTTCCCAGGTGGCTCGGTGATAAAGAACCCACCTGCCAATGCAGGAGACCTGGGTTCGATCCTTGGGTTGGGAAGATCCCCTGGAGAAGGAAATGGCAACCCACTCCAGTATTCTTGCCTGGGAAATCCCATGGATGGAGGAGCCTGGAGGGCTATAGTCCACAGCATCACAAAGAGTCAGATGCAACTGAGTGACTAAACAACCACAAAGATATTAAAGTCCTCACCAGGTCTGCCTCTCAGACTGTATTTCTCTTTCATCAATGATTCCCAAAGAGAAGGGAGGGATGAAGAACAGAGGAGTGGCCAGTGTGAGGGCTGTCAGCTCCCTGAAACTACTCCCCTCTCTCCCCACTCTCAAGAGGAAGGCACCCCGCCCTGGCCCCACCCCCAGTGCACCCCTTCACTAAGAGCATTCATTGTGATGCATTTTTCCTGCCTCTGCCTGGTTCACGTGTAACAGCCTCTCTTCCCGGAGGTCTGGCTGCATTTGCTTTGTACCATTTTGCCATCAACACTCACACAGTGCTGCTTGAACAGTACCTGTTAGTAAACATTCATTGAATGAATGGATGTATGAATCCTGCACTCTTTAGACTTTGTTAGGGTTAGGGTTAGGGTTACTGGCATATCATTTATACAGTATTCTTAGGTAGAGTTTGTGTATACTCTTCCACTGGAGGAAAAAGGAAGGCAGATGAGGGTGGGAGGTGGGGAGACATTCTGAAGAAGTAAAAACGACCCTCTGTGGGTTTCAGAAATGTCTGGGATATGATGCCTGAAGCTGAAACATCAGGTTGCATTTACTCTGGCTGTTCTGTAAACAACTATACATTTCCTAAAAAACAAAAAACAAACAGCAAAACCTCTTGTTACTTCTTTGTAAAGAAATCGTGTGAGCATGTACCTCTGAGATTCTGGGTCTTGATAGCCTTTATTTTACTTGCTTTGGTCTCCAGCGTTTAGAAAACTTGTATATTGATCTTGTGCTGTGTGCAAGGGCTTTCACTGCTGTTCTGTTGTGGTGGTGGTGGTCCCACCCTGCAGCCTGCAAGATCCTAGTTCCCCCATCAGGGATTGAACCCTTGGAAAAGAAAAGGGCAGAGTCCTAACTACTGGTGTCTTCCCTGGTGGCTCAGACGGGAAAGTGTCTGCCTACAATGCGGGAGACTGGGTTCGATCCCTGGGTGGGGAAGATTCTCTGGAGAAGGAAATGGCAACCCACTCCAGTATTCTTGCCTGGAAAATCCCACAGATGGAGGAGCATGGTAGGCTACAGTCCATGGAGTCACAAAGAGTCAGACATGACTAAACAACTTCACTTTCACTCACTAACCACTGGAATTCCCTGTGTAAGGGTTTTTGTTTTGTTTTTTAAGTCTTTATTGAACTTGTTACAATATTGCTTCTAGTTTATGATTTGGTTTTTCATCCTTGAAGCATGTGGAATCTTAGCTCCTTGACCAGGGATGGACCCCACACCCCCTGCATTGGAAGGTGAAGTCTTAACCATTGAACCACCAGGGAAGTCCTTGTGTAAGAGTTTTTAATGAGCAAGAGGGGAAAAAGTGCTTGAAGAAATTTCAGTGGTGGTGGGAGGCGGGGAGCTCTCTATTCCCTATCACAGTTCCTGCCGCTAAAGCAGTGCCTGACCCACAGTAAAGGCTCAGTAAATACTCAGAGAATGGATAGAATCGTTACTGTCTGCTTCAGTGATAAATATCACACAAGGAGCACATTATTAATAGTACTAGTTCATCCACCAACACCAGAATGGTTAAGTGTGATTCTGATGTTAAACACAAAGAAATAAGATGAAGGAACTAGTCAGTGGTGGTAACTGAATATTTGGATTCAGAACAAGCCATGCATGGGTGTTACCTGCCACCTGCCCAATCTGTTCTTCCCCTAGTTATTCTTGGATCCAGATCTCTGGCTACCTTTTTCAATGCTTTTGAAGACAAGGTAGGATTTAAGTATTAAGCGGGTGGGTGGATAAAGAGTAAGCTAAATGACAGATGGAAGATGGACAGTGAAATTGATGGGTGAATAGTCAACTGCACACAAAGGCTCCTTCTCTGTCTGTACCTATAGTATTGGCCTGGCAATTTTAGTCTGGCAACACATCCTAACCAAATAGATTGGCCTCTAACTCTTCCCTGCCAGTTCTATGCCCCACCCGGGGTTGCAAACCCCCTGAAGTCTTGAAAGTGGAGCACACTTCACTACAGTTTTTGCCAGACCTCATTAATTCAGGAAGATGATACTCCAGCCAGTGGAAAGATACTGAGTGCATGCAAAAACTCCTTAATTGTGGGTTTCCTTTTGCTGTCTGCTCCCTTAATAAATTTGGAAAGTATTTTATGGAAATTATATTCTTTGAGTGGAGCCCTCACATTTTCCAGCTCCACAAGCTAGAGCAGAGATGGGGCAGAGCTGGATGGAGGAAAACAACTGCCTGGGAAAAATACTGCTGCCCAAGGAGATGCTTATTGTCACTGCATCTGCTTTTCAACTCTAAATCAAATTCCTCTTAGGGAAGCTGTATGTAAAGGTGAACTTTGGGGATGCCCATGTGAAGGGGGAGCCAGAAATTTGATGGGCAGGCAACAGAATGGTGGTGAGGCACCTGGAATAACTCCAAGGACAGAAAGTATTGTATAAAGTAAGCCTGGAGATGCCTGGGATGAGATTGAGTGACTTAAGGAGGATGTGCGGGTGAGAGTGAGTGAAGTGGAGAAAAGAGAGGATGTTGGTCCAGCCAACAAGGCAGAGCTAGAAGGGTGGCCTCGTGGGAAAGTCTGGCCAGGCCAGGAGCCCAGGGGGAGAGATAGCTCCTAAATTGTTTTGAATCCACTTCTGGTCTCAAAGCCAGAGTTCCTGCAGCTGCTCTGTACTTCCGCCTGTCTGGCCCCTACAGGCATTTCCGGCATAACTGCTCTCTCCGTGGGTGGCATTTCAGACTGTGGATCTGGGCTCTTTGGGTTTCACTTCTGCTCTTTACTTACTAGCTGTGTGACTTTAAGCAAGTGTCTTAACCATTCTGTACCTTGATTTTTCCTATCTATAAAATGGGAATGATAAGAATAAGTAAGCTAGTAAGTGGTACGTTAAGGATTTGCTCTCATCACTGGCATCGTGATCATCCTCTGTCTCTGTTAATTCCCTGGATCTGGAAGATCCTCTGAAGAAGGAAACCTATTCCAATATTCTTGCCTGGGAAATCCATGGACAGAGGAGCCTGGTGGGCTATAGTCCAAGGGGTCACAAAAGAGTCAGGCATAACTTAGCAAGTGAAAGAACAACAAATCTCTGTTCATGGCAATGAGGAAGGTCAGTTTATCTACTTGTGGGGAATAGATGTCCCATTCCACTCTCATCCCGCATTTCCTGGAACCTACACTCTCCAAGGCCAAGACAAATGAAGGCACTACCACTCAAGGTGGAAGAGGAGGGAGACCTGAGGTAGAGAAGGAAGTGGCAGAGCTCATGCCAGAGGCGCAAATGAAACGTTTGCCTGTCATTTACATGGTTCCCCGCCCCCAGTGGGGCAGAGGAGACATCCCTTAAGTCCTTGCATGGGCCCCAGAAGCAAAGATGAATGACAGCCTTAGAAGAGGAAGGACCCCGGGGGACCTCCAGGGCCTCAATAGACCAAGGAGTCAGAGAGGGAAGAACAGAAGGGTCTGAGGGGAGGAGGTCTCTCTGCAGACCTGAGAGGGCAGCCATCAAAGCGGAGGTCCCGCTGGCTATGGTGGGCTGGATTCACACTGGGAAAAACAGCTGCCACTGCCTCTCCTCCTTCAGCCAGGCCCGTAGGGGTGAGAACCTGGTGTGGAAGATGATGTGAGCATCATCTGTTCAGTGATGGAAACCATGACTCTTCTTTCTACAGTGGGGGGATGGAAGGCCAGTCCTGGCTTCTTCATAAACTGCCGAGTCCTGGGGGTCTGTCAGGACGCATCTAACATGTGAAAGTCCTTTGGTTGTAATTAAGGACTTCATAAGTTGAATTAGTGGATTATTATAATGAATTTGACATTTCTGACATAACACTCTGGAGTGTATAGGGATGTATGTGATAACTGTTCAGTAATTGACTGATACAGGTTCTTTCTTAAAAACCTCTTCCTGATTATAGCCACTTGACTTTAAATCCCTTAAAACACAAACTTAACCCATCACAGGTTTTTTTGGGAAATAACTCAAAACTACTTCAACATTGATGCTCACAGTGAGACTTTCATGTTCAAATTTTAACTTGGAATTGTAATTTGCCTGCCCTTTTAATGAGCTATTATTAAAACCAGTGGCTGACTTAAAGGCTTCCTAAATTAACACTGAGAAACTTGGCTTTCCTAGTTGGGTTTGGGGAGAGTTCCAGCAGTGTGGCCCATTCCTGGTTATTGATAACTTATGGAATCCTGCTGGGTTGGCCTGCCTTATGCCTACAAAGCAAGGAAAGGTGAAGACAAGTAATAATGGAGACCTAAAAATACATCATCAGGAATAAATGTGTTGTGAGGAAATTCCAAGCTTTATTAAATGCACTTTTGGTAAAAGAAGCCCTACAGAGAATTTCTTAATAAATTTCAGAGAGGGGAGGTGTTTGGTCGCTGGAGTAGCCTACATAAGCAATTGTGGTATTTCTGGAATGTCAAAACGGCAGATTGCTGGAGGTGATCACTCAGCCTGTATCACAACTGTTTCTTAGGATAGGCTGAGGTCGAAGACAGTGGTTTCAGGTTGGCTGAGACTCCTGTTCTTGTATTAAAGGATTCTGAGGGACATGGACTCCTCAGTTTGGAAAGAGCTTGCGAGTGTAGCCATTCCTACATGGAGCTGATCTTCCCACGTGTAAAAATCTGTGGCCGGAAGAGACACTGTCCTGATATTAAACACCTTGGTAACTCGTTCCCAAGTCCAACAACACCCACAGCCAGGAAATACTTCTTGATGTTTAGCCTAAGTCCTTCATGCTTCAGTGTAAGCTCATTTCCTCTCACTCTGTCCAAAACAGAAATAGGGAACAGCTGCTCTCCATCCATTGGTTCATGCTCCTGAGGACCTTTACTTCATCCATTCCCTAAGTCTTCTCTTCTCCAGAATAAATAGTCAAACTCCCAGAAACATTCTCTGAGACTGACCCAAACCACAGTGTCCAATTACTTTCTGAGTGCTTCCTTTAATTCCAACACTGATCCAAGGTACTGTCTCGGCTTTTATTCAAACTTGAATAGTGCCCATTAGCTGGGTGATGCAGAGACTGGAAAGTAAACCAAAGCTCCTTCCAGTACTAGAAGAAGACTCGCCATGACTTCCAGTTGCCCCAACCCCATGAGCCATGAAATCTAATCCTCAACAAACTTATTACCATAATGGCTGTACTTTTATTCCAGCTTTGTGCCAGATGTTGCCTTATACATTTCATATAGATCAGTTGGGCTTCCCTGGTGGCTCAGATGGTAAAGAATCTGCCTGCAATGCAGGAGACCTGGGTTTGATCCCTGGATCAGGAAGATCCCCTGGAGAAGGGCATGGCAACCCACTCCAGTATTCCTGCCTGGAGAATCCCATGGACAAAGGAGCCTAGCAGGCTACAGTCCCTGGGGTCACAAAGAGTTGGACATGACTCTCATGCAACAATTCTGTTGGATATTTTTATCTTTATTTCCCAGATGAAGAAATAACTTCTAAAGATCTCACTACCAATAAGTGGCTGGGATTTGAACATGAGAGTGTAAGACTCAGACCCTGGACTCTTGCCACAGTACCAGGCTAAGATCTGTTTTCTGCTCCAAAGAGTCTCATCAAGACTGGGGTGACTGAAATGGCCAGAAAGGAGGACCATAAGAATATCTTCTCTACTGCCCTATTCCTGGAGCTGAGTCCCCTTTCTCACTCATGCTGATCTTCTCCTAGCCCTGGAGAATTTCATTCTTCAGACATTTCGTTTAAAACAATGAACTGTTATTGCACTTGCTACATTTAATTATAAAGATCTGTATAGTCAAAGCCACAGTTTTTCCAGTAGTCATATACATATGGGAGGCTTGGACTTTGGCTGAGCGCTGAAGAATTGATGCTTTTGAATTGTGGTGCTGGAGAAGACTCTTGAGAGTCCCTTGAACAGCAAGGAAATCCAACTGATTGATCCTAAATGAAATTAACCCTGAATATTCATTGGAAGGACTGATGCTGAAGCTCCAATACTTTGGCCACCTGATGCTGAGTCAATTCTTTGGAAAAGACCCTAATGCTGGGAAAGATTGAGGGCAGGAGGAAACGGGGCAACAAAGGGTGAGATGGTTGGATGGCATCACCAACTCAATAGACATGAGTTTGGACAAACTCTGAGAGATGGTGAAGGACAGGGAAGCCTGGCGTGCTGCAATCCATGGGGTTGCAAAGAGTCGGACACGACTTAGTGACTAAACAACAACAGAAGGTGGAGACTTCAGCTTTGTTTTTATCTTTTCAGTATCTAGCATGGTGCCATTTATTGAGAAGACACTAAAAATGTGTTCAGAATCTGCCTGAATGGATGGATGGGTGGATATAACACACACAAATCCATACTTACTAATCACCCCAATTCTCAAAAGTACTTATATGATACATATAAGTCTAGAAACACATGGGTCCCTTTGTATAAATGCCTCTCTTCTATTTCTACGTCCACCTCCAACCTCTCCACAAAGCTGATTTGGGAGCATCGAACAGTTGAGAGATAAAGAACTGAATCTCATTTTCCCCTGTAACTCAATGTGTGACCTTGGACAAGTCACTTGTTTTCTCATCTGAATTATGAGGGGAATGGCCTGGATGGTATTTGAGCCCCTTTTCTGTCCTAAATTCCCATAATTCTATGGCTATCTACCTACCTTAATCAGACTTATCTAAATAATCACAAAAAACACCACTTCATGCTGGAGAAACACAGTCATAATAGACTAAGCAAAACCAAATGCCCTTCAATATCCTGTTGTGAACTATAAAATGTCCCCTAAAATCACATTTTCCCCTTGAAACAGGATGTAAGAAAAATATTTTCCTATTAAATCCTTTTAAAGTGCAAGGGAAAGCATTTACTCTGTGATTTGCTGTCCAACTCAATAAAAAGGGGAGGATTCAGCCATGTTAATTACAGAAGATACTGTCAGAAAAGCAAAGGCAGTGGAAATTCAGGTTGGAAACCAAGATGCCACGCCAACAACACGATGCGCGAGTTTTCTGGAAGGAGCTTCCAAGTGTGTATTGAGCAGTTTATTTCTGCCATTACGTGGGGAAAACCAGTAAATGAGTTTTTATGAAGTGATTTATGAAACTCCTGGGGTGGAGGGAGGGAGAACTGGGAGGAAGTGGCACCACCATACAACCCTGTGGGGGAGAGGGGAGAGAAAGGGCTTGAACTTTGTAGCTGTTCATTACATTGCTGCAAGCTGCATCCTCTGAAATGGGTTAAGCAAAGTGGGACACTCCTTAAAAGAGGTAAAAGAGGCTAGAAGATTTCAGAGGAAATCTTGGTACTTGAGATACCTGAAAGCCTCCTGTTAGATTAGAGCTTTTAAGGGTAGAGATTCTGTTTTCCTTATTTCTGTAGTCCCTTGGAGTGTTAGGAGCAGGGCTAGAAACATTGCTCCAGAAATGGAAAAAGAAGAGGTGGATCTCTGTGTTCATCCAGGAAGACAGAAAGAGGTGTCTACTCAGCTCATAATCAGCTCTCTTTTCTGTTGGAATGAACCCCCTGCTCTGTGCTGTGCTTAGTCACTCAGTCGTGTCCGACTCTGTGACCCCATGGACTGTAGCCCGTGAGGCTCCCCTGTTCATGGGATTTCCCATGGCAAGAATACTGAAGTGGGCTGCCATTTCCTTCTCCAGGGGATCTTTCCTACCCAGGGATTGAAGCCAGGTCTCTTGCATTGCAGGCAGATTCTTTACCAACTGAGCTACCAGGAAGCCCCGTGGTAGGCAGAATTATAGCCCACCAAGGATATCCAAGTCTCAATCCCTGGAATGTGAGAGTACTTGGCAAGGGGGAACCGAGATTGCAGATGGAATTGAGGTTGTTAATCACCTGGCCTCCAGATACAGAGATTATCTCCGACTACCAGGTGAGCCCAATATAATCACACGTGTTCTTAAACATAGAATAGAGAGGAGCAGAGCTGGTGTCACAGGATAGCTTGTAAGAAAAGTGATGCAGTTGTCAGAAACCTGTTTATCTTGTGTAACTAAAATTTTATACCTGTTAATTAGCAAACCCCCTCCCCCAGCTCCTAGCAACCACTATTCTTTTCTTCCTTCTATGGGTTTGACCATGTTGTTGTTATTCTTGCTTAGTCACTAAGTCATGTCCCACTCTTTGTGACCCCATTGACTGCAAGCACACCAGGCCCCTCTGTCCATGGGATTTTCCAGGCAAGAATAGTGGAGTGGGTAGCCATTTCATCTTCCAGGGGATCCTTTCGACCAGGAGATTGAGCCTACATCCCCTGAATTGGCAGGCAGATTCTTTACCATCTGAGCCACCAGGGAAGCCCATGATTATTTTAGATACTTCATATAAGTGCAATCATGAAGTATTTATTCTTCTGTGAATGGCCTCTTTCACCTCGCATAATGTCTTCAAGTTTAATCTGTGTTGTTGTATATTGCAGGATTTCCTTCTTTTTTAAGACCGAATAATATTCCACTGTATGTATATATCATGCTCCTTTTTTGAACACACTCATCTATTAATGGATATTTAGATTGCTTCCATGTCTGAGTGCTTGCAAATAGTGCTATGAACATGGAAGTATAACTATCTCTTTGATATCCCAATTTCAATTCTTTTAGCTAAATATCCAAAATTAGAATTGTTGGATTATATGGTAGTTCTGTTTCTAATGTTGTGAGGAAACTCCGTATTGTTTTCCATAGTGACTACACCATTCTGCACACCAATCAACAGTGTACAAGGGCTCCAATTTCTCCATCATCCTGACTTCTTTAGCTAGCTTCCTTCTTAGGAACAAAAGTTTATTCTTTGAGTTTCCCACACCTAGAGTCATGGTCCTTTTTAGAGCCCCTGAGAAAAAATATTTTTTTATGAATTTCTTTAGGTCCACATCCTAAAGTGAAAACACACACTCTCCAAGTTCTCTCCTCTTGGCATTGTGAGTTCCACCATGGCATGGCCAGCCTCCCAGGGTCTGTCACTCTCATCCTCCTAATCAGGTCTTACTATTGGTTTAGTTCAGTGCTCAGTTGTGTCCGACTCTTTGCAACCCCGTGGACTACAGCATGCCAGGCTTCCCTGTCCATCGCCAACTCCTGGAGCCTACTCAAACTCATGTCCTGTTGGTTAGATCTAGGTATAACCTAACAGGTCCTTCCTCTCTGTCCTTTACCTACTGAAAGATAACACTGTAATGATGGTAAATGACGAATGCACCTTATAGACTATTTTACAAGATATCTTGATATAGGCTGTATCAGTTAGGATAAGATAATTATGCTACAGTAACAAACAACCACACATCTCCGTGGACAACAAGAGCAAAGGTTTACTTCTCACTGCCAGCACGTCCTTGGTTGGCTGTGCTCTGCGTCCTCTATACTCATGGACCCAGGCTCATGACCCAGCGGTAAGTCACAGATTGCCATGGCAGAGGGAGAAGAGAGAACAGTGTATCACACATTAACTCTTAAATTTGCTGCCCAGAACCAACACACGTCACTTTTCAAAGCTAAAAGGAATTACCTGATCATGTTAGTCATCAATAGGCCAAGGAGCTTTAATCCTCCCCTCGGAGGGACCAAGAATATGACTGAACAATAAAATAGACGGTTTCCAGTTACTGTTTATATATTAATAGCAACTGTGGCAAGTCTATGATTTCATATACACATAAAACTGGTCTCTCTGTACTGTCTTGTAGGGATTTATACTTCCAGGCATTGAGCACCCTCCATACAGCAGTAATGCCTGCTTACTAGGGTGGTAGGGCAATAAAACCAACATCTCTATAAAGGATGCAACAATCACAAAGCCTCAGTGACTGACAGCAAGTCTATTTCTCACTCACAGCACAGTTCTGTCATGACTTGGGTATGTGGATGGGCCAGATTACCCTCCTTTTGGCAGAGGCTGCATTTGATGCCTTTTATGAGAGTCCCCAAAAGATTCTAAGCTGCCTTCATCTATCCTAATTGTATGGAGGGTGCTGTTACAGGGAACTATTGATTATATTCAAGAATTTCAATATGCCTCACTGTTTTTCAAGAGAAGAGAGCCTAGTCTAATGAATGAAGCATTGTTACAAATGAAACATAATTTAGGTACCATTTCACACTCAGCAGTTTGTAATACACTTCCTCTATGCTTCTGTTCTCCCTTTTTATTCCCATCTCTCGGCTTTACGAGGTTTCAAATAATAAGTCCGTGGTCAACTGAAGTGACCTTGCTCTTTGAGGTTAGAGAAGTAAAATAAGATAATAAAAATGCAGCATCTTTCATCTTATGGTCTGTGGGATACAAAAGATCTTTGTAACTTTTCTAGGAATTTGATGTGCTTGTGGTCACTTGTGGCTTTAGAGCCTGATGTCTTGAGTTCATTTGGGTCTCATCTCCATAATCCCCTTTGCTCTTTGCAAATGCAGACAAAAAAACTTAGACTTTTCTCCAGAACTTTTAACCAAAAAACCCAACCCCAACACACTACTCACTGAAGGTTTGCTGTAGTTTGGTCCCTCCCAGTCGAAAACCCTACACAATGGGCTACTCTCTCCTCTCCTGGACCCTTCCCTGGGTTCTGGTTCCTCCCTCCTACTCTTAATTCAATCCCGTTCATTTTATTACGAAGGGTGCTTTAACTCTTCTTTCCTTCTACTCTGCCCCAGGCTTACCTTCACAGAAGCCAGAGACTCAATGTCTCAATAAAACAAGGGGCTATTTCTGTGAGACAGAATCATTGGTAGAGATTTTGTAATTTCTTTCTCAATTTCTCTCCCTTACTCTGTTGGTAGAATAAAGCCATATTAAAATTTATTTTCGTCATACAGGAGGGCTGAAGTGGCTACAGTTTGGGTTTCAAATACTATTTTCCCTCTTCCTTTCAGGTACTTATGTACTTTCTAGACATCTATTTGCAATAAACTTATTTAACACAGAGGGCCTTAAATTTTTGGTCTCAGCAATGCTTCACACTCTTAAAAAATTACTAAGGGCTCTAAAACTATTTGTGTTGATGTGGGTTTTAGCTATAGGTACCTACTGTATTAGAAATGAAAACAAAACTTTCAAATATTCATTCAGTTAAAAACAAAGAATGCATACATCTTAATACAAGTGGCATTTGTGATTTTTTTTGGTGAAACAAATATATTACCAAAACAACTTAGTGAGAATTGTTTTATATTTTTGCAAATCTCTTTTAAAGTTTGGCTTAATAGAAGACAGCTGTTTTGCACAGTGTTTTGCACCATCACAAGCCACCCAGCCTCCAGGAAACCCAATTGTGCACAGTTCATGCAAGACAAAGAACTAAAAGACAAATGTATGGATGTGAGAGTTGGACTGTGAAGAAAGCTGAGCACTGAAGAATTGATGCTTTTGAACTGTGTGTTGGAGAAGACTCTTGAGAGTCCCTTGGACTGCAAGGAGATCCAACCAGTCCATTCTAAAGGAGATCAGTTCTGGGTGTTCTTTGGAAGGACTGATGCTAAAACTGAAACTCCAATACTTTGGCCACCTCATGCAAAGAGTTGACTCATTGGAAAAGACTCTAATGCTGGGAGGGATTGGGGGCAGGAGGAGAAGGGGACGACAGAGGATGAGATGGCTGGATGGCATCACCGACTCGATGGACATCAGTTTGAGTGAACTCTGGGAGTTGGTGATGGACAGGGAGGCCTGGCGTGCTGCAATTCATGGGGTCGAGAAGAGTCGGACACGACTGAGCGACTGAACTGAACTGATGAAAATTTTTATTTTGCCTACCACTATGGCAACCACATTTTAATACATATTCTAGCTGCGCATCCTCTCAAAAAGAAAACAAACGATGAAAACAAAGAGACCTTGAATTAAATCTGAACCTTGAACCAAACTGTAGAAAGAACTCATTGGCTAACGTGCAGTGAACTTAAATAACTAAGACTTAAGATGGTATATTTAAAAAGCATACGTGAGGATGAACAGAAACCAGCCAAACTCTTCTATCTTTGTCTCCAACTCATAAATTCCTACTCATTCTTCAAATCTGCTTTCTCTATAGAGTGATGCCTTCTCTATAGAGTGATGACTTCTCTATAGAGCTTTCCCCACTGTAATTAATAACAAGAATGATAGAAATAATGTTATTATTAATAAAGGTAACTAACTGTCATTGGTCTTGAGGAGTCAGTTCAGTTCAGTTCAGTCGCTCAGTCATGTCTGACTCTTTGCGACCCCATGGACTGCAGTACGCCAGGCCTCCCTGTCTATCACCAACTCCCGGAGTTTACTCAAACTCATGTCCATTGAGTTGGTGATGCCATCCAACCGTCTCATCCTCTGTCCTCCCCTTCTCCTCTCGCCTTCAATCCTTCCAAGCATCAGGGTCTTTTCAAATGAGCCAACTCTTCGCATCAGGTGGCCAAAGTATTGGAGTTTCAGCTTCAGCATTGGTCCTTCCAATGAACATTCAGGACCCATTTCCTTTAGGATGGACTGGTTGGATCTCTTTGCTGTGCAAGGGACTCTCAAGAATCTTCTCCAACACCACAGTTCAAAAGCATCAATTCATCAACGCTCAGCTTTCTTTATTGTCCAGCTCTCACAGCCATACATGACTACTGGAAAAACCACAGCCTTGACTAGACAGACATTTGTTGGCAAAGTAATGTCTCTGCTTTTTAATATGCTGTCTAGGTTGATCATAACTTTTCTTCCAAGGAGTAAGTGCCTTTTTATTTCAAGCAATAACAAAACAGTGCACGTGTTATCTCGCTTAACTTTCACATTAACACTGAGGAAGGTGCTGGCTTCTCTTTACAGATCAGGTGGGTAAAGACTGGAAAAGAAAGGCCTCTAGCTCTGTGCCCTGCACACCTGATCTGCCCTACCACTTACTGCACCCAGGTGGTCACCATCCATGTGCTTCGGTCCCGCACAAGGTGGGTCGATGAGGTCTGGGTCAGGCTGGGCCGCCTCCTACCCCGGCAACCCGCGCGGCCGGGCTCAGGCAATGCCCGGAGCCACGAGAAGGGATCCAGCTTCTCTATCCCCTAGCTCCTGAGGCCTGAACGCTGCAAGCGGCCTCGGGGAGCTCGGGACTCCGGGACCTTTCCTCGCGCAGCCAAGCCCGCCGAGGTTTGCCGGGAGGGGAACTGGAGCTGGTGTGAGCGTCGGCGAGGGAACCGGTTCACGCCCGCGGCCGAAGGCCGGAACCTTTCTCCTCTCTCCGCAGCAGCCCCGCTCTGCTCGGAACTGTTTTTCTCGCGTCGCTGTTGTCGGGCGGAAGGGTGCGGACACCGGAACGGTCCTCCAGCCGCCGGGTCGTCGCGCCGCGGTCGCCGGCTGCTGACGTGGGCCGGCTTGGTGGGGCAACGGTGGGCGCGGGTCGCCATGGCGGTGGACATCACACTGCTGTTCAGGGCCAGCGTCAAGACCGTGAAGACGCGCAACAAAGCACTGGGAGTGGCAGTGGGCGGCGGGGTGGAGGGCAGCCGCGACGAGCTGTTTCGCCGGAGCCCCAGGCCCAAAGACGACTTCTCCAGCCGAGCGCGCGAAGTGGTGAGCTGGTTGCTATGGAAACGGCGGGCTGGAGAGCTGAGGGCGCGGACCCCAAACCCGACTGTCTGTGTCTGGTAGAGCAGTGTGTCAAAGAAGAGCCTGGGGAAGGTGGTATGAAGAGGAGGGCGGGAGAGTTGGTTCCGGAGAGCTGACGGTTGTCGGGAAACGAACAGTCTTGGGTCTTCCCTGGTGCTCAGACGGTAAAGCGTCTGCCCGCAATGCGGGAGGACACAGGTTCGATCCCAGGGTCGGGAAGATCCCCTGGAGAAAGGAAAATGAAAACCCACTCCAGTACTGTTGCCTGGAAAATTCCATGGACGGAGGAGCGAGCCTTGTAGGCTACAGTCCATGGGCTCGCAGAGTGAACTTCACTTCATTTTGGGTCGAAGAATGGGGACGCATGTTGGGAACTCGGAATTCTGTCAAGTTCATGGCTGCTTCGTGAGGTAGTGATTTAGCTGTCATTCTGCAGACCTGAACGCCGGCGAGGCTTCCCCCATAGTCTTCCGCTTTCCTGTCGCAGCACTGACCGCCGTGTATTACTTCTTTGGTTTACTCGTCTCATCGCCTTCCCCTTCCCTGCCCCGCCTTGAGATCGCAGGTGGCTTTCAACTGATCTCTCACTTCCCCTTGCTTCTCGCAATAATAGATCAGGACTCAGGCTAGGAACCGGCTAGTTTAGGGTGATCTTTCACAAGCATGCTCTATTCCAGTCATCTAAACTCCTTTCTGTTTCCTGAACACAGCCGACTTACGTTCAGGAGAGCCGTGACCTACTCCTTAAGGGCAGGAACAGTGTTGACTTCACCGCAGAATCCCTAAAGCCTGACTCGTAACATTGCTTAGTAAGTGTTTGTTGAAGGAATGAATGAACAAATGGTTGTCTGTCTTCCCCGCTACACTGGAAACTCTGTAAGGGGAGAAAGAAAGTTTTCCAGGTTCACTTTTGTATCCTTGCCACCAAGGATGGATCTCGTTTTTGTGGAGCTTGAAGCTTATACAGTTCTGTCTGTCCTCTTTAAGAAATAGAAATCCAAAATTACAATAAAAGATTCAGAGCTTTGGGAGGTGCAAGGGAGGGGCCCTGAGGCTTAAACTTCTTGGTAAATCCACTTCTGTTTGATACACAGTGCATGCAGTGTCTGGTACTTTGTAGACACAGTTTTCAATGAATATATGTATGCATGAATTAGGGAGTGGCAGTTGGCAAAGGATATTCAAGCCTTGGAAGGAAAGTTGTTCCAGATGTATATATTCAGTCCATCAGAAAGCATCTATTAAGTGCCTACTTTCTGACCATCATTGTGTTAGAATAATGTGATTTAAAAGGAATGGTGGGCAGACATATTATCAAAAGAAATGTCGCAAAGCCTTGTAGATGTCATGTGGGACACAAAGGAGAGTGTGTTCAGTTAAACCTCAGGGCCAAGAGGCTTTGCAGAGGAGATGATGCCTGAAAAAAATCTTGTAGGACGAGTAGTTGGTTCCAGTGCAGACAGGGTGGAGAAGGGCCTCTGAGGCTAAGAGAAGCGTGTGCACAAAGGTGTGAAGCTAGATAATGTTATGCTCAACTTATTTATACTCAATGTGTGTCTACTGGTTGAATTACAGATTAGTAATGGCATTTCAGATTCTCGGAGGAGGAATTTTTCATAGCTGAACAACTCCAAACAGTGATAATTATGGCTCTTGGCAACGGGAGCTTGACTCATTTGGACTGTGGGATTAATGGGGATATTGGGAGTAGAAACTGGGTCTTGAATTTAGAAGAACTGGATTCCAGTCTGCTACTTAGAAGTGGGTGACCAGGGCAAGTCCTGTTATCTGTGTCTCACATCCCCTTTCTATAAAGTGGGCATGATAATACCCTACTTAACTGGTAAGCTAATTGTTAGGATCTTATGAGACCTTGTACATATCGTAAAGAGCTATAATGATTATTATTGTTCCTCTTCACCCCCTACCCTGATGCCAGGTAGGCCATTTAGACATATTTTCATCAGTGTCTTGAAACTTTATTCCTTACACCACTTACCTGTCTTGTACTTTCATTCTTTCTTGCAAAGGAAAACCAAGTCAGTTCATAAAGGAGTCTGAAAATCCTGTGCAGGTGCTGATACCATCACTAGAGGAGACAGCAGCTTTCCTGTCGAGGTGAAACTCGCCACAATAGCAAATGGGTGGCAAGCGGACAGCTCTTCCTCTCTCTCCCCATCCCTGGGACCGTGGAAGCTGGTGTTAATTTCCCAGCAGATCCCTTTTGCTCAGAATCCCATGCAACACTGCCCCAGGCAGCTATTACCAGTTGTTGGATCTGACATTCAAGTTGAAATTTACTGACATCCTATCTAATATATATTAATAGTAAAAATGGAATCTGTATGCCTAAAGCAGAACCATGGGCTTTTTTTCTCTTTAGTACTTAAAAGGACCTGAAGTTTGTGTTGTTCAGGCTTCTCATTTTGTAGATGGGCAAACTAATACTCAGGTAAGTAAAATGCCTTGCCCAGAGTAATAATTAATGAGGTCAAAGGGCAGAGCCAGAGGAAGAAGCCAGGTCCTTTGACCCCAGTTGAATGTTGTTTATTTCCCATCCCATACATGCATTTCCACTCTAATTTTAAACCAAAAATTCCTTAGCTGAGTTTCTTCTTCCTGAATTAATACTGAATTCATAACTGGATACTGAATAAGATTTGGAGCAGAAAGTCCTGAATTTGAATGCCTCCTATTTACTGCAAGACCTTGGGAAAGTTATTTGACCTCAATTTCCTCACTTCTAAAATAGAGCAAGTCATAGCAACTTGATAAGGTGGTTATGCAGATGAAATGAGAAAAGGTGTGCAAGTGCTTGCATGAGTGTGACTTGTTCTGGTTGCACGTAAGGGTGACCTCGTGTAAACTACCTGGAGGAGCAAATGGTAACCCACTCCAGCATTCTTGCCTGGAAAATCCCAGGGACAGAGGAGCCTGGTGGGCTACAGTCCATGGGGTTGCACTAAGAGTCAGACATGACTGAGCAACTGAGCACCCAGCACTGTGTAAACCAACCCGAGCAAAATAGGAATGTTTTGGCTTATACACCTGGGAAACATAGGAAGGAGCTTCTTTCTTTAGGTCTTATCCATAAAACTCCAGAAAAGGGCTCTAGTTGGTTCTGCTTGGGTCCTGAGCCCTCGTTAGAAAGTCATTCAGTTGTGTCTGACTCTTTGTGACCCCCATGGACTGTAGGCCACCAGGCTCCTCTGTTCATGGGATTCTTCAAGGAAGAATACTGGAGTGGGTTGCCATTCCCTTCTCCAGGGGATCTTGCCAACCCAGGGAATGAACCCAGGTCTCCTGCATCGCAGGCAGATTCTTTAGCATCTGAGCCATCAGGGAAGCCCTCCTTATGGCTTGGCCAATAGATGGGTTGAATGCTGTGATGGATGCCCCACCAGAACCTTAGAAAAGGGAATACTGTGTCTAAAAATCAGGGAATAAGGGATACTGGGCAGGCAAAACCAATGCAGATGTTCTATCTAGTCTCTAGCACAGTGCCTGACCTGCTTTCACGTTACGTGTCTGGTCTTCAGCTCCGTGGGGAAGAAAAAAACTAGAATTGTGGGAGTTTGTAATGACAGGCTTCATGCGGAAATGTGTCCTGAGGTGCCTCCTACGGGGCAGCTCTTTAATTCTCTTATTAATTTATAAAAATTACAGAGGCCAGGAGAGGCAACATGCAGTAAAACAAGACACCTCCAAAACTTGAGTGTGCATGAACAGCGGGAGCCAGCCTACAGGACGTCAGGAGACCTGTGTCCTGGCCCACGTTCAGCCACGAGGGACAGACAGCCTGGTCTTTCTGCGCCTCAGTGTCCACCTTGGTAAAACTGACAGCTTAGGCCACGACTGTAGTGATTTCTTATAAAGCAGAGATAACCTAAGATAAACATCGGCTCTGAGTATTTGTTGGGAATTCTGTTTTCAGATCAAGCATGCCCGTGAGTTTTTCTTTGTTCATTATACATTGCTTTTGTGAAAGCCAAGTGTCACTTTTTTTATTTTTGTAGGAGTGCATTATCTTGAGTTCCTGACTTCAAATCAGACTTCTTACAGTAGCCCAAAGGCAAATGGTCTGCTCCCTGCTACCGTCCCGAGCGCCTCTCCTCTTACCCTGCTCCAGCTGCCCTGATTTCCTCGCTGTCCTCACACCCTCCAGGCACATCCCCACCTCAGGCCCTTTGTGCGTGCCCTCAACCTGGAGCGCTTCTCTCCTAGATGCCACGTGATTGGTCGTTAGGCCTCTGCTCATGTGTTGCCTCAGTGATCCCTCCCTCCACTGCCCTGTGTGAAATAGTATCCTTTTTCTCTCCTTTACTCTGCTTTATTCCTATTATTTAACATACTGTGTATCCATTGACCTGTTTATCCACTGGAGCATATACTTTATGAAAACAAAGACTCCTTCGGTTTTAGAGCAGTGCAGGATAGGTTCTCAGTAAATGTTTCTTGAATTAATGAATGAATGTTATTTACTGTGTCACTTTGCTTTGAATTTTGGAGCTGGTTGATCTCTGTCTGAGGCCCCTTCCAGTTCCAGAAAATGTGTGAGCCTAACATGATTCCTTCATATTATATAGCATGTGTGTGCACACTTAGGGGCCTCCCTGGTGGCTCAGATGGTGAAGAATCCACCTGCGACGAAGGAGACTCCGGTTCCCTCTCTGGGTTGGGAAGATCCCCTGAAGGAGGAAACGGCAACCCACTTCAGTATTCTTACCTGGGAAATGGTGTGGACAGAGAAGCCTGGTGGGCCACAGTCCATGGGGTTTCAAAGAGTCAGATATTACTGAATGACTGACATGCACACACATACACTTAATCCCGTGTCTGGAGTAAACATTGAATAAGTAGTAGCTTTTATTATTAAGATTTAGTTCCTGCCTCAGGGAGTTTATAGTCAAATGGGGAAGCGGACACATAAAGACCACAGCAACTCAAGTGGAAGTGAAAACTGTAACACCAAACATTGGTACCCCAGGGCCTTCTCAGTTTTCTTCTGAGATGTAGTGTTGACCTTGAATGCCAGTCTTTGGAGCCATAAGTGAATCTGGGAATAGGATTATTATCCAGAGTAGTAGTAGTATTATCCAGAGTAGCTGGAAATAGACTTTATTCAAGGACTGAATATAGTTCTACTTAAATAGAGTGTCAGTTGAGGAGAGCATGGTTCAAAGAAGCAGTATCAGGCAACAGGTGCTACAGTCAGTGAGAAGCTTCAGATAGGGCCTCACAGGACAGGAATAGACCAGGAGACAGTGTAGATTTAGGAGGCAGGCTCCAAACACAATGTAGTCTGTTAAATCATATAGACTTTTTAAAAATTAATGCAGAATTCCTTTTGCAACTGATATAAAGAGCTGTTTTGTCTAAGGCTGGGATGAAAGGGCTGGGAAAAGAGAATTTAATTAGTCAGCTGCCTCTCCACCGTCCCCCCCTTCTCCTTGAGGATCCTCTTTGGAACCACCTGTAGGGCTCAGAGAGACACAGTCTCACTGTGTTAATGTTCTTTAGGACCTCTTTTAACTTCATGATGCTGTGTTTTTATGGATCTTAATAACCAAGTGTAAACTGTAAGCGGGACTCAGTGCCAGAGACTTTTTATGATATAAATAGTGAATCCTTTGTGGGGACTGCACTTATGAATTTTTCCAGCGCTTATGAAGACTGTAGCTTTCGAAATTACATTTATTCAATACTAATTGGTTTATTCCATCTCCTGTAATCATTGGACTCCTGATAGGTGTCAGTCATTGTGGGGACATTAAAAAGTTATGACATCTGTGTCCTGGCTTTTAGGAAATACAGATGCTTCTGCTGCTGCTAAGTCACTTCAGTCGTGTCCGACTCTGTGCGACTCCATAGACGGCAGCCCACTAGGCTCCCCTGTCCCTGGGATTCTCCAGGCAAGAACACTGGAGTGGGTTGCCATTTCCTTCTCCAATGCATGAAAGTGAAAAGGGAAAGTGAAGTCGCTCAGTCGTGTCCTACTTTTAATGACCTCATGGACTGCAGCCTACCAGGCTCCTCCGTCCATGGGATTTTCCAGGCAAGAGTACTGGAGTGGGGTGCCATTGCCTTCTCTGAGGAAATACAGATGAAGGGTAACTAAAGCTCCTTGAGGGAGAATCAGTGGAAAAACAAACCAGACTTTGAAGGACAAGAACCATTCTACCAGACAAAAGAAGGGGATTAAACCACCTTCCTGGCAGAGGAGGGGCTGTGAGCGAGGGCGCTGGTGTTGAAGAGCAGGGTGACGAGGGGGGGCAAGGGCAATGCTGGTGCGGCTGGAGCCCGTCCCTGGGGGCCTGGGAGAGGGGCGGGGAGGCAGGGGAAGAGGCTGTGCTGGATGAGGTTAGAGCGGAGGTCGACCAGCTTTGGGCCACAGGCCACATCCAGCCGCAGCCAGTTTTTATAAATGAGGTTTCAGTGGAATGCAATCATATTCATTTTAGGCTATGGATGCTTTTGTGCTATACTGACAGAACGTTGGCTAGACCTTGGGCAACAGCATCGTCAGCAATGCTGAGGAATTTGGACTTTATGCTCGAAGCGGTGTGAGCAGAGGCAGGAGAGTTCATATTTGTATTTTAAGATGATCAGCAATATTGCAGATGGGTTTGGAGTGTTAACATGACTGACGTAGAAAAGCTCATTAGGAGGCTGTTGCCGTGATCCAGGTGAGAGCTGATGAGCTAGCGCATGGAGTAATGACTGGATGAAGGAGATATCTAGAAAGTGGCTCTTTTAAAAATGTAGCAGTTGGTGGGGTTAGAAAGAAGAGGTAGAACAATTCCCAGCTTTCTAGTTGGAAAGTTTCATGGTGATAGATACCACAACGTTTTCTTCAAGATTAGAGTCAGATGCCAGTTACTCATGGCTTTGCTTTCTCAGTTCTAAACAGTGGAGAATAGATCCATGGAGCCCAGAGGATGGAAGTTTTATTGAGACAACAGTGAAAGCATTAGTTGGTCACTCATGTCCGACTCTTTGTGACCCCATAGACTGTAGCCCGCCAGGCTTCTCTGTCCATGGAATTCTCTAGGCAAGAATACTGGAGTGGGCTGCTGTTCCCTTTTCCAGGGGATCTTCCTGACCTAGGGACCCAGGTCCCCCGCATTACAGGTGGATTCTTTACCGCTGAGCCACCGGGGAAGCCCATTGAGACAACAGGTGGTGGGTGACTCCGCAGTGGCATTGCTTCTTGGAAAAGCTGGATTGGAGAGCATAGCTGGAACCAAGTGGGGTCCTCTAGCTTTGTCATACTTAGAACGTGGAGATGGTTGAATCTTTAAAATAGACACCTAGTACATGTGCCCAGCCATTACCTCACAAATCCAGCAAACACTGGGCTGTGCCTCATTATGGCGGCAGACACAAGGCAAGTCCACGGCACCAGACTGCAGATGGGGCTATTCAGCAGGGCCCATTAGGGGCTTCCCTTGTGGCTCAGCTGGTAAAGAATCCGCCTGCAATGTGGGAGACCTGGGTTCCATCCCTGGGTTGGGAAGATCCCCTGGAGAAGGGAAAGGCTACCCACTCCAGTATTCGGGCCTGGAGAATTCCATGAACTGTATAGTCCATGGGGTCGCAAAGAGTTGGACACGACTGAGCGACTTTCACATTTAGACTCCAGGATCTTATACAGACTTGTTTTCAATTGTGCTTTCTTTCTTCTTGAAAGAAATTCATCTTTGTGGTAATGATTGTATCACTTATGTATTCTACATACATATTGTAGGAGTTTGATTCTCAGGGATAGTCATCAGTTAACTTTCTTCTTTATTCCAAGAAAAATCTGGAAAGGGTCAAAGAGTTCCCTCTCTTCTCAGTTTGTCGTTGGCAGGTAAACAGTTCAGTGTATGACCTACTAGGATAGGGCTGCCCAAACAGGTCCTCTCAGGGTGACTTTTGGAATGAGTTCTTCTGTCCAGGGTCTGATTCTGTCTTGCAGACCCGAGAACCAGATTTGTCCACATACCAAGGAAAGAACCATTTTCAGGGCAGGTATCAACGGAGCTCACACCAGCTTGTGTACAAGACAGAATACTAGATTGTTCATTTACTTTGAGTGCTATAACTAATACTCAGAAGGATCCAAATTTTGGAAAGTCAATTATTTTTGAACTTCTATAGGTCCGGAACTCTGTTGAGGGCTTTACATACCTGATCTCAATTAATTTTTCTCTGTTTAGAGGGATAGAAGTATAATATTATTAAGTGATTTTACAATGTTGATTGTATCATGAATAATATAATTCTAGAATTCATACGAACTTGATGTTTGAGGTTTCTTGTTACATGGAAATCTTTATGGGCTCCCTCTGGTGGCAAAGTATCAGTGACGTTTACAATGGTTAATTATGGCTTGTGTTATGAAAAACTTACTGTGTTTTAAACATATTAACTTTAAAATTGATGTAAGAAGAGGCCCCATCTGAACCCTCTAAAAGAAAGTGAATAAACCAGAGAAGTGAAAGTATAATGTGTTGAATGAACTCATATAACTCGGCTATGAAAAGCTTGCCGCACACTTGTAATTTTAAACTCAGCAGTACTTTTTTCTTCCTGACTTTCAGGTTCTCAGAGTCTATAAATACTAGAATCAGTCCTCTACTTGCCACAGTCTAACATACGCCTATTTGTCAGAACTTTCTTACAGAGCTCATAAGCTATATTTAACCAAGAGAAGTGAGTCTTTTCATTTCATAATATTGTACACGTTCCTGTTCACTTTTTTGGACACATGATAAGAAAATCCTGGTTAAAATCAACGTTTGTTTTTTATAGCCTAAGTAGAAATGACAGGTTGCTGCATATCTTGGCTGGGAGAAATTGAGAAAGGAATTAAAAAGCGTAAGTTTTGAGTTATAAATACTTTGGGACTTTGCCAATAATTAATTATCTGATCTTGGAGAACTCACCTAACCTCTATTTCTGGTTTTTTGTTTGCCTTTTTTTTCCCCCCACTTTACTTGTTTATTTAATGAGGAACTTTCACTAGATTATCATTAAGAATCTTTCCATGATCAGTACTCTTCTTTCTGAAAGTCCCAGAATGTATTTTTAAATGCTTTTTATAGTACCTGGTGATATTCCTCCCTGACTTTCTGTGTACTTAGAATTTTTCACCTAGATTAAAAGAAAAAAAATTTGTTTTTCAGAGTTCTCATTTGGTATGTTTCCACAAATGTATTTGATTTAGTAGTGATTATGTACTCTTGTAATGGGTTTTATCAGTGGGGTATGTTTTTCAAGTTGACTGATTTTGAAATCTGACTATAAAAATAGTAAATGCTCATTGAACAGGATAGAAAAGAAAGTGAAGTTCACATATACTACTTATGGCCAGAAATAACCACTGTTTTAATTTTGGTATATATTTTTTTCAGACATTTTTCTTATTAAAAAAAAAAACAGAATTTTTCTACAATACTGTTTTCTAGCCCCCCCTCCTCTTTTTTTTTTTTTTTTTTTTTTTTTTGTCTTATCTTGCCTTCTTTCAGTTCAGTTCAGTTCAGTTCAGTCGCTCAGTCGTGTCCCACTCTTCTCGACCCCATGAATCGCAGCACACCAGGCCTCCCTGTCCATCACCAACTCCCGGAGTTCACTCAAACTGATGTCCATTGAGTCGGTGATAACCATCCAGCCATCTCATCCTCTGTTGTCCCCTTCTCCTCCTGCCCCCAATCCCTCCCAGCATCGGAGTCTTTTCCAATGAGTCAACTCTTCGCATGAGGTGGCGAGTTTCAGCTTTAGCATCAGTCCTTCCAGTGAACACCCAGGACTGATTTCCTTTAGGAAGGACTGCTTGGATCTCCTTGCAGTCCAAGGGACTCTCAAGAGTCTTCTCCAACACCACAGTTCAAAAGCATCAATTCTTCAGTGCTCAGCTTTCTTCACAGTCCAACTCTCACATCCATACATGACATATGGAAAAACCATAGCCTTGACTAGACGGACCTTTGTTGGCAAAGTAATGTCTCTGCTTTTGAATATGCTATCTAGGTTGGTCATAACTTTCCTTCCAAGGAGTAAGCATCTTTTAATTTCATGGCTACAATCACCATCTGCAGTGATTTTGGAGCCCCCCAAAACAAAAGTCTGACATGGTTTCCACTGTTTCCCCATCTATTTCCCATGAAATGATGGGACCAGATGCCATGATCTTAGTTTTCTGAATGTTGAGCTTTAAGCCAACTTTCCCACTCTCCTCTTTCACTTTCATCAAGAGGCTTTTTAGTTCCTCTTCACTTTCTGCCATAAGGGTGGTGCATATCTGAGGTTGATACCACCTCAGATATCTGCATATCTGAGGTTATTGATATTTCTCCCAGCAATCTTGATTCCAGCTTGTGCTTCTTCCAGCCCAGCGTTTCTCATGGTGTACTCTGCATATAAGTTAAATAAGCAGGGTGACAATATACAGCCTTGATGTACTCCTTTTCCTATTTGGAACCAGTCTGTTGTTCCATGTCCAGTTCTAACTGTTGCTTCCTGATCTGCATATAGGTTTCTCAAGAGGCAGGTCAGGTGGTCTGGTAGTCCCATCTCTTTAAGAATTTTCCACAGTTTATTGTGATCCACACATTCAAATGCTTTGGCATAGTCAATAAAGCAGAAATAGATGTTTTTCTGCAACTCTCTTGCTTTTTCCATGGTCCAGCGGATGTCAGCAATTTGATCTCTGGTTCCTCTGCCTTTTCCAAAACCAGCTTGAACATCAGGAGTCATGGTTCACATGTTGCTGAAGCCTGGTTTGGAGAATTTTGAGCATTACTTTACTACCGTGTGAGATGAGTGCATTTGTATGGTATTTTGAGCATTCTTTGGCATTGCCTTTCTTTGGGATTGGAATGAAAACTGACCTTTTACCGTCCTGTGGCCACTGCTGAGTTTTCCAAATTTGCTCGCATATTGAGTGCAGCACTTTCACAGCATCATCTTTCAGGATTTGAAATAGCTCAACTGGAATTCCATCACCTCCACTAGCTTTGTTCATAGTGATGCTTTCTAAGGCCCACTTGACTTCACATTCCAGGATGTCTGGCTCTAGGTCAGTGATCACACCATCGTGATCATCTTGGTTGTGAAGATCTTTTTTGTACTTTTTTGCCGCCTTTACCTAATAACATATCGTGAAATTTTTTCTATGTCAATACATATTGTTCTTGCTGCCAATTTATTTGGCTGCATAACCATTAAAAAATAACACTGCAGAATAAAAATATCTTACCTAAAAAAATAATTCTATTCCATAATTTATTTGATACTTAGGCTGGTTTTAGTTTATCACTATTTTAAACAGTACATTTTTACCAAATTTGTTTCAAATTTATAAACTCTCAAGATGAAAGGCAAAATGTATATCATTTCACTTGTTTTCTGTTTAATCTTTTCCCAAATATAAAGATTTGGATGCCCCAAGATGATGAAAAGTATCCCTAATTTGGAGAGAAATGCTAAATGTATTAGAACTTATTTCGGTGCTGGGCATGGGGGGAATAGAAAAGGGGTAGGGGTAGGTAGGTAATAATGAGGAGCAGGCTAATCAGGAAAATTTTGACATGGAACCAGAGCCTTGAAAGGCAAGTAAAACTGGTAGGTGGTGAGCATGAGTGTGGTGCGTTTCAGCGACACTAAGGACACAGATAACAGGGCCAGTAGCTGCTTCTTGGTCGGTGGTGTGAAACAAACTTGGGGAGGTGCTTTATGGCCTACAGACTATAGAAGGCCCCCTGAGCTTTTATACAGAATAAATGTACAAGAATCAGTGGCCATCCAAATCTAATGACCACTTAAAATCTAGTGAAATCACTTATGGTAGTAACAAAAAGCACGTCTGGAAATAACCTTAATAAGCAATGTAAATGCCCCATTTGAAGAAAACTTCATAGTTTTGTAGAGAGAGAAAACTTGAATAAATAGAAACACATATTGTATATGTGGAAGGGAGGAAGTACTGTAAAGATAGCAGTTATTCCTAAATTAATTTGCAGGTTTAGTGCGGCTTTAACCTCAATTCCAACAGAAAGTCGTTCTGAAATTTGTCTAGAAAGTTGTTTTGAAATTCATCTACAAAAGAAGATGTGTGCAAATAGCTAATTAATTTTTGAGGAAGAGTATACTGAAGTGACGCAGCAGCAGCAGCAGCATACATGTTGGGGTGGGTGTACTAGCCTTACCAAATATTAAAACATTTTAAAGCCAAAACCAAGTGTATACATGTATGGATCATGTATGATTTATTTGTGTGTGTGTGTGTAACTTTTATCTTGTATTGTAAATCAGTAAGATTTACAATAAAAAGATTCATTCAGTGATTTGGGGATAATTGGTTAGCACTTTGCAAATAAAGGCTTTTTGTTTTTTTAGGTTCTTATCTTTTACTGTGGACACATTAAATTTCTAGATGGACTAAAGATTTAATTGTAAAAGCCAAACTGAAGAAAACAAAAATTAACCTATCTTCTAAAAGCGGGAGGTCTTTCTGAGTTTAAAAATTCATAGCACTGGCCTTGATAATGGCATTGATTTTGATGATGGCAGCTCTCACAAGACCTTTACACTGAGACACCATAGCATTGTTCCCAAGTATAGGAAATTATTAGGTAAATGTGGCATACTGAAGAGTTTGTCATGGCATGAGAAGAAGTGCTCATATTAAAAAGTTACTACCAGAACCACATACAATTAAAACTTTATATACCAAATCAAAAAACTCTAGGCATGGAAATATTGATTAGACAAGAATACACTAAAATGTTAACAATGGCTGTTTCTGGCTAATGAGATGATGAGTGGTTTATTTTTCTGTTTCTATCTTCCTGAATTTCTTTAATGAGCACATATTACTCCTGAAATGAGAAACAAAACAGAACAAGTAAACCTCCAGGCCGATGAGTTTTTATTTGCTGTGAAAGGAAATGGAAAAGAATTAATATCTTTTGATTGGAAAAATGTCATGAATAAGCAGTATCTAATTATATATTAAATGCACAATGGAGAGGGCCCCTGTTTAAAGGAAGTCTGCGGTAAATCTTTTGTAAAGGGAGTAATTTTCCTGTAACTCAGCTGGATTTTCAGTTGAGACTTTCTTAACCTGTACAAGAAAATCATCCACAAATGTTTCATTGATGTCTTAGCTTTCTGGTTGTCATTCTAAAAAATAATAAACCTATAATAATAGCTACCACTTGTTGAGCACCTATTCTAGCTGGCACTCTGCTAAGAGCTTTATCATTTGGTTGGCTATCCTTGCAAGTTAGGTTCCTTTACTCATAAAGAAACCAAGGTTCAGGAGTGTAAGTCCCTGCCCAGGGTGGTGTCACCTTGATGGGCTTGCGCCCCGTTCCTGACATCTCCTGCCACCTCTCCATGCACACACCTCTCAATACAGGATTGTGTGTGCATGTGAGTGCTGTCCCGGGGCTTTGGAGCTGGGCTCCACTTGGCATTGCACATGCCGGATCTCTGGTGGTTTTCTCCTAGCATTTTGTCATATCATCTGCTGTCTTTGGGAGCATGTTTTGCTGTATAAATCTCAGGTATTTGAAAGTGCCTGACTAGCTTTTGGGGAAATACAGCTGCCTCCAAAGCAAACTCTCTTTTTAGTCAACAGTTGCTAGTAACTGTGTATTTCTTAGAGGCAGTGTTGAGGTCTGTTTTGGGGCAAAGGGGAAAAGGGTTGTGGTTTTAGTTAGTGAAATAGTTGAGAAGGAAGGAGACCCAATTTATACATTATATACATCTGAGAAAGTATAATTCCCCTTTCTGTTGTTGGGACAGTCTTTTGTTATTTGTTTATTCAACAGTGAGTCCCATGGAGGACTCAAGCTGAGATGACTTTCCAGAAACGTTGAGGTGAGGCAAGGGCCCGGGCCTTTGGAACTACTGGTCAGTCATTGGATGAAGTCTTCCCCCAGGGAGAGGGCTTCCCCAGGGAGAGGGCTTCCCCAGGGAGAGGGCTTCCCCAGGGAGAGGCCTTCCAATTGGGTGGGGACAGCTTCATTCTGCTGAGAACAGTGCCTTGAGAGAGACTCAGCTGTGAGGCATCGACAAGCAGTTTTTCTGGAGGCTGGGGGAATGAGGGCCTTCATCCTGAAGGCACAGCTCTGCCACACTACCTATTTTAGAGTTGTTTTGAGGACTGAATGAGATATTTCATGTAAAACTGCCATCATTGTATGTGATACATTAGAGATACTCATTAAATGGCAACTGCTTTATTATCAGCCTATATCTATTGAGTACCTGCCCATAAACAAGGAAGGCGTTTAGATTGCTCTTTGGACTCTGAAGATGAATGAGACTTTTGTTTTGCTCATTAATAAGCTAACAATCTAGAAGAAGGCAATTTATCGAGCATCTGCTGTAAGGCTGTGCACTGTCTTTGATCCTGGGGATGTGTGTGTGCTTAGTCATGTCTGACTCTCTGCAACCCCATGGATTGTAGCCCACCAGGCTCCTCTGTCTATGGGATACTCCAGGCAAGAATACTGGAATGGGTTGCCATTTCCTACTCCAGGGGATCTTCCCGACCCAGGGATTGAACCTGTGTCTCTTGCATCTCCTGCACTGCAGGTGGATTCTTTACCACTGAGCCACCCGAGCAAAGATAAGACAGACAAAAATCCCTACTTTTGTGGAGCTTATATTCTAATGGAAAACTTAGAGTAAACAAGTAAACAGATGGAAAAAATACTGATGTCAGGTAGTGATAAATAAACTCATCAGACATGCTCATAGGTAATTATAGAAATCTTCAGAAGAAAAACTGATAATTCAGAGAACAGAGAGATTACTTTTGGTAAGATTGGAGGGGAGGTGTCATGGAAGAGATGACATTCAGGTGGGCCTCCCAGATTTTCCACATGTAGAAACAGAGAGGAGATGCAGAATGGAACGCGTGATGAAAGCTCCAGGAGGGGAAGCACTGGATTGGCAAAGTCTGAGGAAAGCTCATTTCCCTGGAAAGAGTGTGAGAAGTAGGCGGTGGGGTGTGCCCTATATTACCCCATCGGCCCCTGTCTATCCTTTCCTCTCGGCGTGCCTCAGGAGGCCCATCTGTATGGAGTGCATGGCCGGTGTCCTTGTTCTCTGGCTTCTGACTGGGTGCACTCGGTGCGAGGCTCCAGCAGGAGACGGGAGGGCTGGAAGTGGCAGGAGTTGGTTTGGGAACTGGGTAGCGGGGCTTTGTGTCCACAAGGACCAGGTGTCTACTCATAGGTGTCTGCCACCAGCCCCAGCACTTTTTACCCATGTATGCCAAGCATCCCATGGGTTAGAATGGGTTAGCAAATAGTCTGGTACCAGCCAGCAACAGACAGGATTGCATTGCAGCTCCACTGAGGGGTGACCCTGAACGATTGTGACAAAGGGAATTCATCCCCTTGTATAGAATGTTGGACGGCTCATCTTTGCCTTTTTATTTAAGGTAGCTTTTAAAGGTGATATATTTCTCTTTCTCTCTCTCCCTTAACATTACAATAGGGAAATGTCACAAATTTTAGGCTCAAACAGATTTTCTCTTAGTGATGTGGCTGTTCATACTTTTCTTCCAGAAATGACCTGAAAGGCTAGAGGTGGTAAATGGCTCTCATGGCATTTTGACTATAAATCTGAACTGGAATGGAATCTGTAACCCATTATCAGATTCTGAATCAATCTGCCTTGTCTTTCTCCTGTTTTTGTTTCAGTGAAATGTGTGTTTTTATTCTGTCAGTGGACAGTTTACATACCTAATATACCTAATATTAAGAGGGAATTATATAATGAATACTTGATGTGAGAGGGACTAGTTAAATACTTCAACTCCAAAGGATTCCATTAAAGTAATAAGGAAATTACATTTAATTTTAAATGATAGATTTTTTAATGTTATTGCTATTAAGCATGTATTATACACACTCAACCCATTTTTTGCAAATTAATTCCCAAAGCACAATTCATCTTTATACAGGTGGAGAGGAAATATTCTTACAAAGTATTGTTTGATAGTCGTCTTCTTAACTGTGGAGAGAAACATACTTTTCCCAAGAATAGAATGTGATGGTCGATTGGAAACTTTGGGAGTTACAGGCTTTTAGCTCTACCTCTTGAAATAAGAAAAAATATATAAATGGGTCCCCAGATGAAGGCGTGGTGGGGTCCTTTATAGCCCTAATTGACTCCAGACATAGAGGCCGTGATTTGTAAGCAAGCAGTGACAAGAGGAAGTTAAATCAAAATTAAATTAAGGGAAGGAAGAAAAAAAAAATGAGATATCAGGAGAGGTGGTGAATTTTCTGAAGGCTTCTAAATACTTATCTGTGGGTAAGTAGGAGATCTGTGACTGTATCTCAGTTGTGTCAAAGGATGAAATCTGGAAACATTTCAGTCCTAAAAAAGAACTCTCTCTCTTTTCTGAAGTCTTTTTGGTATTCATTACTTGGTACAGTTCAGTCAGTACACGCACATTGCTTCTATACTTTTCCATGACTCAACTGGCAGTAAAAAAAAAAATCAGCATCTCCCAGATACACAGAGGAGGTGATATTTTGGGAGGATTGGTTTTTCTGTTTATATTTTGACTTGGTGTTATTGTTCAGCTCATGTGACTAAAATTGTAGGAATCAGAGCCTCCCGGGCTCTCAGCCACGCTGACTGCCATTTCTGCAGTCATCTCAGTTTCTCTTTTGCTGGCCTCCCCTGCCTGGTGAAATCTCAGGCCCAAGAGGACAACTGGGTCCCGCTCCCCGCCCCTGCAAACACGGTGCAGAGGTCAGCACTGTTTGTGACGTTAACTAGGGCCTTGCCTTTCCCCTCTTTCTCATCTATCCCACTAGCACCACGTGGGCTCCCACCCTCACCTTCTTGAGCCTGAGCTGAGGCAACAGCAGGTCTGAGGGCTCCTGCACCTCCACCCTCTCCCAGAGCCACACTACTGTGCAGAAAGTGCCACGCTCATTATGTTCCTGCGCTCGGAAGTGTTCAGCACTGCTCCTTCTTCACAAGGTGGATTCTGTTATTTGGCTGGTGTTCAAAGGCCTTCATAAAGCTAGCCCCACCCACTTCTCCAGTTTTACATCCCATACCTCCCTGTACCGTCCACCAGCTTTAATCAAGGGGCTCTCTTCACACGCTCTTCTGCTCTCTTGTCTCCTTGTCTGAAACTCCTGCTCTTTTCTCTTGCCTCGACGGCTCACTCCTCTTCACTTAACTCATACGCTACCCATCTTAAAAGGGTAGAAGAGGAATCTCTTCTGAATTCAGAGCATTTGATGCCTGTGTTACTTGTTAACCCAGCAAGTCTGGGCGGCTTGTGACAGCCTTTGCATTATTGTTTGTGTTGTCATTACTTTTTGAAGATGAATCGGGCAGTATCCTGTCTAGCTGGGAGACAGGCACTCACATATTGTTATTTAATAATTGCATCCATGCTTAGCCTTCCAAGTGCCGTTGTATTGTCTTCCAAACTACGTTATTTACTTTTGAGCACGGGAGATGGAAAAGGAAAGGGTACGAGTGACTGGATGTCTTTTAAATATTTCCTTCAGTGGCTTTGGTGTAGCTAGGGCTGCAGCTATCAGGCAGGATAGTCACCCAACTTACTCATGCTTGCCTTCCCAGCGCCCAGCCCAGCGCCTGGCCCATGGTGGGGAGTCAGTCCATGGTATGTGACTAAATGAATCGAAAACATTCTCAAATATTTGTTTACTAGTTTGACCCAGAGCTAAATGAATCAACATGGGTGATTTTCCATCTTCGAAAAGCCATAAAAATCCAGTTTCTCATTTAGCTTTTTTCACCATTAACAGTTCTCCCTCCAGCACTTCTTCCTTTTGCCTGCCTTTTGCTTCATACTGAAATGCAAATCAATTTCCTCTCATTCTTTCCCCTGTGAAATTGGAGAACAGCTGTTTAGTCACCTCCTTATAAATAACCCTTCAACAAGTTAAATTGCCTCTAGGACTTGCTTTCTCTAGATTAAATTATCCCAAAGCCTTTTCTTTTTCTCATAAAGGCGTTTTCAGAAAGAAGCATTTGTTATTTTTTATTTCTTTTTCTAACTCTTTATAAAACTTTATTCTTTTCATAAATGTACCATATAGAATACCCCTGCAAGTAACTGATTAATGCTGTCTGGAAAGGAAGGCATCTTGGATCTCCTCTCATTTGCGCTTTGGAGTATCCTGTTAACCTTTCTCCCCATTGCCTGTGAGATTTAACTTGGTGTCTACTCTCACCCTCTCCTTGTTTTGTTTCCTTTTTCAGTGCATTTCTTCAAATGTGTAGCTTGATTTTCTTCCGAAAACGCTAACTTGCTGTATCAGTAGTCTTACAAGTTACAGAGAACCCAGTACAAATTAGCTTAAATGATGGAAGGGAATTCATTGGATTATATCACTGAAAAGTCTGGTAATAAGACTTAACCTCCAGCGTGGCTGTGCCCCGGGGACAAAACAAGTGTCACCAGGAGCACTGTTTTCTCACTGTCTCTCTTAGTGGTATTAGCACCTCCCTTCAGGCCCCTCCAGGCTCCAGCTTCCTGGTAGCTGTGGATCTGCTGCACACGCAGAGCTTACTTGCCAGACTACCCCACCCAGAGGAAGAGAGAAACACTTTTCCTGGGAGACCGGCTGGAATCCTAGGGCTGAGGCGGATGCTGCTCCTTAAACGCATCCCCAGAGGCCTGCTTAGGACCCAGCTCTGCAGCCAGAGCAGTGTCACATATGGCTGTGAACAGGGGAAGAATGTTCCAAGGAAATTTGGGGAGCTGTTCCCAGGAGGAGGGCAGTGGGTGTGAGTGACTGACCATCGATGTATATCGCTCTGAAATTGTGCTTCTTCACTCTGCCTTAGACAGATTATTAATACTGCTTTGAACTGGAGATGTTTCTGGCATGAACTCTTCACTCAGTCTTTATTGAACACTCTGGGTAGAGTATGCCAGGCATGCAACTAGGTATTGTGTGTACAACCACGAGTGAGGCAATCCCTGACCAGGAGAAATTTTTAGTCTATGGAAAAGACAGATGAATAGGCAAATAGTTAAAGCCTGTTGTAATAAGTGCTGTTATCAGAATGTATGTGGATACAGGGGTGTTAATAAAAGTGAGGGACTCAGTGGGAGGGGCTTGAAGGGGGAGAGAGCTTCACAGGAGAGGTGAGTTTTGAGCTAAGCCTTGAAGGGTAGAAAGGATTCCCTAGAATGGAGAAAGAAGGGCATTATCCTCAAGGCCATGGTGAACCTTATTAAAAAGTTTCCAGCAGGGAACTGGCAGGATCAGGTATGGATTTTAGAAAGATGGTTCTGCTGGCCGTTGGTCGATTCAGTGGAGGCGAGAAGTACTGGCAGGGAGGAGAAAGATCCATTGACTGTTGGAATAATCAAGTCTGAGCCAGACCCAGTGGAGGCCTGAACTGAGTCAGGGACTATAGGGACAGAGGACAGGTTTAAGATATATTGACAGGATTTGGGACTTGTTAAGTGTAGGAGATGAGAACCAGTCGGTCTAGATGAATTCAAGGTTTCAGCTGTGGGTGACTGCTAGATGAGTTTAGTTCAGTTCAACATGAGTTCAGCTTTGTGGTTCTTTGAGGTGCCTGCTGAAAACCCACCCAAGGGGCGCATGTCTATCGGGCAATGGTAAATACAGAAGGGGACCTCAGGGAAAAGTCTCTGAGCCAGAGACATAGATGGGAGATAACCGAGTACAGGTGGAGTATAGATATCACTTCTTCCTTGAAGAAGGAGTGAGGTTACCCAAGTGGAATTTCAAATGAGAAGAAAAGAGGGCTGTGGAATGGGGAAGAGCAACATTTGAGAGTCTAGGAGAGGATAAGGGATCAGAGAAGGAGGCCGTGGAGAAGTTAGGCATCTGGGTCTCTCCAAATAATAGACCTCCTCTTGCCTTGATAAAGGCAGTGTCTCCTGGGAGATTGATGCCAAGGTGGTTGGTTAGGCACATGGACCCTGGGCTCTACTACCTACTGGTGTGTGACTTTTGGGCAGATTACTTCGTTTCCTGATCCCGTATAAGGTGGGAATAAGTGAAAGTGAAAGTGTCAGTCGCTCAGTCGTGTCCAACTCTTTGAGAACCCCTTGGACTGTATCCTCTGTCCATGGAGTTCTCCAGGCAAGAATACTGGAGTTGGTTGCCATTCCCTTCTCCGTGGGATCTTACCGACCCAGGGATCGAACCTGGGTCTCCTGCAGTGCAGGCACGTTTGTTACCATCTGATTCACCAAGGAAGCCCCTGAAGAAAAAATTTTAGAGGATTAAATGAGTAAATCACTTAATCACTTTGAAAGTACTTGGCACATAGAAAATGTTATAAAGTGTTTGATAAATAAACATAGAAATCAATCAGTGCATGTGCCCTGCATTTGTGATCTGTCTGCCTCTAAATTAACTTACCTACCGGCCAGTTAATCCGAAATCCAAACTTTGTTTTGGACCTAAATAATTTATTCTTCTGAAAACTCTGGTGGTTCCAGTGTAAACAGTGCAAATATCTGACTTCTTGAAGTTTTTCCAGATTATTTATTGGATTATTATTATTATTATTATACTGGCTATTAATTTGATGTACCTCTAACTTTGATGTACTTTGTTTCTTCCACACTTGATGTGTTTTAAAATTGTTCCTAATAACCTCACTGCATATAACTTTCTCTTCTTTCTCTCTCTCTCTTGTTTTCTTCAGATTTTCTTCTCCAGAATCATTCTTATAAAGTTCTGGAATGCTCTTTTAGTTGCATCCCCGCATTTTGGTCAGTTTCTGGCATGTTACTTTTAATCAGGCTACTTTTTTCATCCATCTGTAGAAATTGGCAATATTTTCAACTCCTCTCCATTATGGTCAGGAATACGACCTCGCTGTCTTTTTCTTCTTCCTTTTGCATTTTCCCAAGTAAATGTCTTGAACCACTGATTAGATCTATGTGCCCACAATAACATAAGCAGGCATGAAGCTTAAATCTGATTTAAAGCAGTATTGTACAGTCTGTTACTCCATTAAAGTCCTTCAGAGTCTAGATTAAAATAGAACAGTATGAAGAGTGTGAGTTTGTCATGAAATCTCTAACACTTGTTGAACCAGACATCTTGTGTGTTCATTTTCAAATAACTGGGTGGATCACTTTTTTATTTATTATGAACACAAACACTGATGCTAACAACTGACATGTGAAAGGAAAACAGGCGATAGTGATGAAAACCATTTAATGATTAGTGAGGAAACAAATATTGTTTAATGAAAATAAAAACCATGTCTAAAGGGCCTAATGCTGACTTTTGGAAATATAACCATGTTGTGGTCTGTTGTGTACCCTCTGTCCTGTACAGTAGATATTGTTTAAAATTGCTTGGGAACTGGAGCTTGCAATTGTGAGCCTGGAATGTCCTGCAGATAATTAAGTTGTGGTCAGGCTTTGGAAAAATAAAAAGTTCTCGAACTATGATTTTATAAACATGCTACAATAACATTTCTTTATATTTAACAGTTTCTTATAGAAAACTGATACTCTCATGAGGCATTGATTAAAGGTAAAACATCAAGAAAGAAAAAATATTAAATTAAAACTTCACTTAGGATGTTGACAGTTGGCTTGTAATATTAAACAGATGTGTGTGTTTCTGGGGATATTCTTCTTTCTGAACTGAATTGCTAAGTTGTATTTTTTTTAAATGACAACTACAAATTTTTGATCAGTTAATAATTTTAAATGCCCTTTCTACAATCTTCTGTATTCTAACTTCATCTGTAGTTTGAGCCCTCTCAGTGATATAATGATTGGTGAAACCTTTGCTGCCTCTTCTGAAGTCTTTCCTTTTCTTTCTTTCTTCATCATCCCCAGCTCTTCGTCTTAAAGCTTAACTGGGCTCTTCTGATTTGATCATGCATTCTTGGAGATTGATTCCTTGAAATAATTTTAGGATCACTGAGTGGAATTCTACCCTTTTAGATTTATGTCTGCAGTTTACTCCTGTATAAGTTTCACGTTGGCATTTGCGTGCGACCTACATTGTGGTATTGTGTTTGTGTGGTCAGTCGTGAAGGCTTCACGCATGATACGTCTGTAGAGCCAGCCGTGCAGATCCGGCCGTACCCCCGTGCTGTGGGGTAAAGAAATGTCAGTGAGGGGACCTAAAGGAAACAAGGCCATGGAGCGAAATGAGATTCAGTACACTCCTCTTTTTGCTTACAAGGATTTCGCCATATGACCTAGAATGTAGTAGGGGCAGTGGGCGGGGTGGGGTGAGGTGAAAGGGTGGATTGGGCAGGTGGGTGGACTTCGGTAAATGGAGGAGGAGTCAGGTCAGATTTTGCAGGATGAGGTGAAGATGTTTTGTATCTTCAGAGCTTCTTCATATATATCTATTTGCAAGACTAGATAAATTGTTCATTTTGTTTGGGCCCATGAAATTTTTTAGTTCTGAAGATCATTTTAATTGTTAAGTCTGACATGTGGACAGCTTAAGTTTTCTGAACGATACATGTCGCAGGGCAGGAGTCTCTGATTAACCTGGAGAACAGTTGAGTTGGTTTGGGTAGAATTATTTATCTTGGAACTATGTATTGTTTGCACAGTCTTCTTTTTGGAATCAGTGTTTTTTCTTTGCAGATTCCATTTGGGAAGCTCTGCTTTGGGGCCTAGTATTTGGAAGGCATTTCCAATAAACACAAAGGCTCACTAGACTGTCTGAACAAATATAATGACATATTTTAGCATACAAAACTTTAACCTCAAAAATAATGAATTTAGCTTTAATAGCAAACTATCTAAACATGACTGTTGTTCTCAATATCTAACAGTGTAAATCATTTTTAAATGTTCTATTGTTAAAGTTTGATTTAATAGCAATAATTTTCTTATAAAAAAGTGCATTTTTATGTGAAAGGATTTGACAAGTATGTGTTTCAGGTGTTCGCCTTTTGTTTTTTTGGATCGTTGTTTTGGAAGTATTATTTTCTATTTTGTGTGTGGGAGAAAGAGCAAATTTCTGTGTTTGATGTCTTAGCAGATTTAATTGAATCATTGCCGTATTCTCCTAGAAATTTGTGATGCTAATTAACAGTACCCTTTTGGAAAGAGTTGGGAACTTTGAGCTATGTGCACAAGTACTATATAAATTTAGCATAATTTGTTATTCTACAGCCATCCTTTTTATTGTAAGACTCTGAAAAGCAGTAAAACATATCTGTTAAGGTTTCTGTCAGTTAGCTTGTTTCAGAGCTTTGTATTATTTCATTCCAATTCTCTTCCAATATTTTTCTGTGAAAGAGAGTTGTAAATATTTTAAATAGTTCTGTCTAACCAGAATTAATACCACCAGATGTAAGTAGAAAATGCTGTTTCATTTTACCATTCTTACTGCATCATAAGCTAACTCTCTGTAAATGATATTCTTTTATAGATATTTTGGCCTGGCTCGCCGATCCTAATTTCAGTATTATGCCTGACTTAGCAATAAGCTGCTATGATCAGCTACAGTGAATTGTATTAGGCAGGCTTTATTTTCTGTGGCAGTGTGGTATTGCAGTTTCTCCCACCTCTGAGGTAGAGTAGCATGGTCTTCATATTGTTTTTCAGCTTTAATGTTTAATAACTGTCTTAGGGAAAAGGAAAGTGGGAAGCTTTTCAAGATAGGTGATGATGAAAGAATTATACCATTTGAATTCCTTCCATCTTTTAAACATTTCATTCGATCACCCCTTTTTCTCTGTATAGTGACTGGATCTTCTCAGCTGTTTCACAGATAATGAATTTGGTTCTGTTCGGGAGACAGAGTACATTGCTAGTGTTTGCAGCCTTCATTCTCTTAACTGTGAAGTTACTGATTGGGAAATGGAAGATCCTCATTGGTCCCTAGTGGTCTGAAATGAGAAATGCATCTCTGGAAAATTTCATTTGAACTTTCTGCAAAGCTTAACATTTCATCAGAAATAAAAACGTTAATAATTGTAGGTAGGTTGATTGGCCTATTTATAGTGTTCTTTGAGCTATAGTTGTAGTTACTTATTTTCTTAATCTCTTTGAAAATAGATGAACTACATACAATAACTTGGGAACTGAATTAGCACCTGCATTTCAAGCCACTTAGGAAATGGGGGAAAATTCTGTAAACGCTTGTGTAAGTGCAGATTGAGAAGAATCTGTCAGAAGCTTTCTCTTTGTCATTTCTTTGTTAGCTTTATCATGCTTAATTTTCATGAAAATAATGTGTTTGTTACTGTGGTCACACCGTGATTTAGCTTTGGCTTATGTATGATATTTTATTGTCCCTGTCCTGGAAAATTATAGCAGTTTTTATGAGGAGTGGTTTGTGGGTTCACACAACCCACTTGGAGTGCCATTCACTATAATCTCTTCTAAAAGGACCATAAAACATCATGTAAATTGTTTAAAAAGGGAAAGGCCTTTTTTGAGAAAGGCTAAGAAGAAGTCTTTCCAGGCTTTGTTTCTTATAGTTAGCTTCATGATTTTAAGCTCAGTTTATTTAAAGCATTAATGTTAAAAAATAAAATGCACGAGTATGTGAGTAAAGATGGTTGTGAGCTAGGGCTGGGCTAAAACTGGGTGTTGATGCAGAATAATATGTACCAAATACATTGTAATATTTTAAAATTGTTTCATGTGACTTTGGAAATGAAATTAAGGAAGAAAGGAAAAGGGAGAGGGAGGAAGGAAGGAGGAAGGGAAGGAAGGAGGGAATTAACTCACCGCATGTACATCTTGTTTTAAAAAACCCTTGTGTTCTCTTAAGTAGCTGTGTGTCTGTGGTCGACATTAAGGCACAGTTTTTGGTAACCAGCCTTGTGAAACGCATATTTAATTTCACAAACAGATTTACCTAGAGAAACTTCCCTCCTTGGCAGTTTTACCATTTCGGTTGGCTTGTTGCACTCAGTTTATATACACCCTTACGAAGAAAGCATAGAACAGCACAGTAACAGGGCCAAAGTTCTGTCATGGTTTTCTGTACAAATGCCTTATGCAGATATTATCTTGATTTTGTGTACGAGCTCGATGGAGAGCAAGGACGGAAATTGTTAATAATTTTCTACAGCATTTACATGGTACTCTGAGCTTCTAGTCACTTAATACAGATATATCTTATGTTTAGGAAATTTTGGTAAGAAAATCCATACATATGTGAAATATAAAATAGAGGCAGCTGTTCATTTTGCATGAAGATAGAACAAATATAGAATAGATTTAATTTAAAAAACCACTTCCTTAGTACATGTGAGGTTGTTATAGTTGCAACAACATTTATGGGAACACTTATAAATGAAATGATGATTACTGTGTTCATGTAAATAGTCACATAAACATTTGCTTCTGCAAAATTTTCTGTTTATATTAGTGTGTTTTTAAAAAACCTAAGATTATCTGGGTGGTTTAGAAACTCCTTGGTTTTGTGACAAGAGGAGGTTATAAGTGGATTATATTTGTGCATCTTGAAGAGAGCATCAGAAAATTGCTAAATTCTCTTGAACATGGCTGTATATCTTTCTGTAAGTATAAATTCTTCCTATTTGCATGTATAATTTCATGAAGAATATCAACTTAGGTTTTATTAGGTGACTGTAAATTCTTCTTGTCCATGTGTGTTAAAACATACACAAAACCAACTTCCTAAAACATATCAAAACTATTTGGAATTATTTCTTACTCTACCCTCTTTTTTTTTTTTTTTTTAATTTTTCTATTATTGAGATGTTTCTATACTATCTAGGCTGCAGAGTAGTCAGCTAAATGAGTTTGGGAAATAGAAGATGAAGGAGATTTTAATAAAAAACAGGAGAGTCTAATGTGATGCCGTGCAAGGTGGGAACAAGGTGAAGGCTGCCCTGACAGGCCTGGAGCCTCGCTGCCGCTGCCACAGGACTGCCCTCGGCCTTCCAGCTCTTGTCAGGACTGCGGCTCCTGTGGGGGACTGGGGAGCCTCTGTGACCAAGTCTTTAGCCTGAGAATCTATCTTCTGTGGTTCAGTGCACTAAGCAAGGAGGACTTTTTGTGGCATTTTAACTGAAGCTATTGGTTATGCCACAAATTTTATAATTGAAAACTTTGTGTCTAGCTCTACTGACTAAATTGTTCTAACATGAGATGGTTGGGAATAGGATAGGCAGGACGCTGAAAGGACCGAATACCAGCTTCTCCAAGTTAGATATTATTTTCCTCTGAGAATTGATGATACGTTGCTGTATCATGGCATCATTATTATCGAAAGTGATATAGATTTGCTATCTCTAGGGGTTTTCTTTTTTTAGATTAGGAAATCATTTTTCCTTGTGTGTGTGTGTTTGCACAGACAACATACTTCCTAGTCATTTGCAGTTATTAAAATAAAAATGCTTAAGAAGAGTCAAGTGTGTGTTACCTTGTTTTACAAATTACCCAGTTGGAAGGAATCTAAACTTACTTTGCTTACAACTTTTGTCCAAAATGTAGAAGTCCTTGTTTCTGTTTTTCACTTGAGTCAGAAAAATATTTTTCATGGGCTTTAGATGACAGTAAACTATTTTTTAATTAAATAGCTAATTTTTCTTCTTTCTTACGTGAAAATCCTCATCAATATGACCAATTCCTGTCAGAGAAGGGGCACAATTTTTTCATTTTTTCCCCCAAAACTGCAACTTCAGAAAATATGTAAGAGATGTAGCAATTAACCTACATGCACATTTATAATACTAGAAAATGGGCAGCTAGTTACATTCAAAGACAGGATCTGATAGGCCCAAATTGCTTAAAACATCACAGTTATTGAAGATCTACCCTAGGGAATTTGAGAAACCATTTAACAGATGAAAGTACATTTTGAAAAGTCTGACCTTACAGGCAATCATAAAATGAATCAAAACAGTGCTTTTTTCCCCCTGAAATGTACAGAGCCCATCTGTGTCTAATCCAGTAATTATAGACTGTGTTCAATTACCTTTTCAAACTTGGAGCAGACTGGAGACTAGGCAGTGAACAAACATAGGGGTTTGTCTAGACCTCAATTGACCACAGTCTAAAACTTGAATTTATATCTAATTTTATTTTTTGTTTGGTTTGATGGTTCTTAAAGGATTCATTTTTGCTACTTGTGTTCTACCTTCTTAGATTTGAGGTACTGCCTTTTCTCATCACAAAAGCTTGTGTATCATAGATAGCTTATGCTATAGTCAGATGTGTGTTTTCGGAATACTTTTGTCTGGAAATCAATAATTTGCACTGGAGAAAAGACTGCATGGGCTGGGGGGGAGAGAGTTATACTCGTGAGTAGTATTTTTTAAAAGTAGCTGTTAAAATGTTGCTGCTGACTCTAACTTTTTTTATGTGCTAGGAAAAGATAATTTATTTTCCTCTTAAACTTAGAAAACTATAGTAGAGATAATTTTAAATTGCTTGATACAGTTAGTAAGATATTTTGAAAAATACATGTAAACTGCTAAAATCTGTCTTTCCTTTATCAAAGGTATTTTACAGTTGTTTTTCTCTTTATACATTTTTATTGCATTTGCCCATCAGACAGGTATCTATTATTAAGACATTGTATAGATTTCAAAATCCACTCAGACCATTTCTTTTCAAGTCAGTTTATGATTTGATGAATCTTTGTGTGAGAATTAACCATGAGCTGTGACAGCTAGTTCAAAATATTCAAATATTATCCAGGAATCTTGACACTTAAAGTTTTTCATAAAACACAAGACAAACAAAAGATCACCACAGGTTTTAGAATGCTTATGCAATAGTCAAAGCTCTTCCCCGCCCCCCCCGCCCCCCCCATTATTTAGTATTCAAGTCATGCACATTCCAGTTAGCATTGGAAACCAGTGTTCTGAGGCATTTATTGGAGTCATCATTGCATATTGTATCGTGAATTTTTCTAGAAACTTTATGACCATTCTTAGTGTGGGTTTTGTTTTTTTTAAAGTTCATTTAGGTCTTACCATTCTTGGGATGTTTTTAAAGATTCTGTTGTAGGGGAGGGAAGTAGTTTTATTTGGTTGCATGAATGAACTTTCTGAGAATTATATGGGAAAATGAAACTTGAAGAGAATTACAAATACCGTATGCTTAATAATTCCGTAAGACATTTGCTCAGTTACTCTAGAACAGTGTTATATCTTTACCTTCTTCTAGTCCCCATGCTTCTTAGGGTCCTCACAGAGAAGGTTAAAGATTAGTCTTTCTAAGTAGGAACTTAACAGAGACACTGTTTAGATCCTGTCTCATTCCCTCCCTGATCTGATCCTACTTAAAATGTTCCTGTCTCCACCCAGATTTTCCTAGACCAGCACTCCCTCCTAGTTCCTGCTTCATTATGTGATGTTTGGGCCACTGAGGTGCCCTCCTTCATGTCATTTAGCCTGACTTGGATTGTTGTATTTGTGTACTAACCTGTTGAATGGCACTCCCACTGGACTGTAAGCTCTTTCAGACCACAGGCTGGAGGTGTGCTCTGTTCTGTCGTCTCCCAGCACCAAGCACAGTGCTGCTTGTGGCAGACGTCTGCTTCTTGTTGGCTGAATGATGGGTGAGTGCACCGGCCGCCGACTTCCATCCCGTTCTCCCTGACGTAGTCACCATATCCACACTCTTTCTCAGATCACCCAAGCCTCTCTTAACCCAGCGTTAGTCTTCTCTCCTTTTCTTTTTGTGTCATTTCCTCCTATAGATCTTATTTCTCTTACCAAATAACTCTGGCCACGCTGGTGCCCTGCCCTGAAAAACTTCTCACCATTTCCCTTTCAGCCAACCAATTACTCTTCTTTTTACAAGGCGATCCATTCCTCAGAAACACTATTGCTCCAAGTTACACCTCCCCGTATATACTTGTACTTGTCCGGTATTTACACTTGATTGAACATAGCCTTGGAAAAGTTATTTTTATGGTTGAGGACATTTCTTTATGATCTGTTGATACAGAGCAGTTAGTCTGTGTTGGGCTGTGTTGTTATGGGGCCCACATGAGGTCTAAGTGTGAATAATACCTAGTATTTCTTTACAGCGTTCCAGTTTACTGGTTGTTTTCACTCAATTCTCACAATCCTTTTAGGAAGTCCTTCCTGTTTCAGAGATACGAGTCAGAGACATATGCTTCAGAGAACCCAGGTTGACTCATAAACCCCAAAGCTGCAGGACAAAGATTCAAATCAGGGTTTTGTCACTCTATAAACTCTTTGTGGAACATCAAGATTATTTGAAAATACATTCTATCTTTACAGACGTTCTTTACACATAGGAAACTGTTGGTTTGTTCACTGACTGAACTGATGCAGCCCATAGTTATGTCTGTTGTATCACTTACTGAGCTCACTGCAGCTGGGTGACTGTTTGTCTCCCTGACTTTTGCTTTTTAAGGGCACTGGCCACATCTTATTCTATTTTCAGTCCACAATGTGTAGTCATAGTAGAAATGCAAAGAACATTTGTTGAGTGAATATACAGTATCAGGGCTTCCCTGGTAGCTCAGAGGTAAAGGATCCACGTGCAGTGCAGGAGTTGCAGGAAATGCAAGTTGGATCCCTGGGTCGGGAAGATCCCCTGGAGGAGGGCATGGCAACCCACTCCAGTATTCTTGCCTGGAGAATCCCATGGACAGAGGAGCCTGGCGGGCTGCAGTCCATAGGGTCGCAAAGAGTCGGACACGACTGGGTGATGTAGCATGCATAGTGTATCAAGTGAGAGAAATGCAATCAAAAATAAATCCTTAACTGACATAGATAATATCTAAAACATTCTGCTACAAAGGCAGTATGGCCTGGTGGTGAGCACCAGAGAGGCTAGAATCCAGTCTGCCCAGATTTCAAGCCCTGGCTATGGCACTTTCTTGCTATGTGACCCAGGCAAATTACTTTGCCTCTGTGCACATCAATTTTCTCATCTGAAGTGGGGATTATAATCCTACCTGCCTTGTAGGGATGTTTATACACACACACACACATTCAGAATACTATCAGACTCATAGTAATGTTCAATAAATATTAGCTTTAGTTTAAACAGACTACATAGGACCACTGGGCCATGACGATAGGCATTCAAAAATGAATATAAATATAATTGAGATTGTTGTGTGTGTTAGTCACTCAGTCCTGTCTGACTCTTTGCGACCCCATGGACTGTAGTCCCCCCCCCACTAGGCTCCTCTGTCTATGGGATTCTCCAGGCAAGAATATTGGAGTGGGTTGCCATTTCCTTCTCATATCAGTAAAAATAGTGGAAAACTCTTAAGGAGCTGCTGCGTAATTTGAGCAGCTCACATTGCATGAAGGCAGCTTGAGAACGCTGAGTGGAGGAGCCGAGCATTGGTGTGCAGGAGAATGTTCACGCAGCAAAACATGTCCAGCATTGTCTGTGCACTCTGCCACATGGATGTGTATGATGTCTGCATATTCCGCATGTCAAGTTCAGAGGAGAAGGGTGCTATGAGGTGCTCCTTTAGACGGGAGCTAAGGACAATGCCTGGGCCATGCCCTCAGAGAGTAAAGGATATGGATCAGAATATCCTGGTTCCCGAGGAGGAGAGAATTTTGATTAAATAATTGGTTAAGTATCATGCAACAGAGGGAAGACCAGGAAGGTTGTCTGTATTAATTGGTTATCATGTAGAGAGTAGTTTCATTGAAGACTTAGTTGAGAGAAGCCAGGTCAGAGAGCTTAAGAATAGATAAATCAGTGTCTTGAAAAATCAGGGCAAAGTGAACCATCCATTCAGGGTTCTTAGTATTGAAAGACAGGAGTGAAAGAGCTTTAAAAGGTAGAAATCATATCTAACTCTGAAATTCTCTTTCTGCCATAACCAAATAGCTGAAAGAACTTTGTTTTTACTCTAGTTTTTTTTTTTTTTTAAATGAGAACAATGATAGGATGAATTTCATTCACAAAGTTTGTTTTCCATTCCAACTGCACTGTCTTGTTGCTGTGTTCGACAAATTGATTGCTTAACTTATGATAATGTTTATGCAACTGCTTTCCTCATCTGCAATGAAAAGACTGAGAAACGTTTCTTTGATTTGTGTATCTACAAGTCCTCCTGATTTGTAGAGAAGCCTTGAAGCCTTTACTTGACTACTCAGTAAAGAGTTCCTGAGCACTTTCAAGGTGCTGCTCAAAGCAGAGACGTCATAATGGACAACTCCTGGCCTCATGGATCGTGAAGGCTGAGGGCTGATCATCATGGCTCCTTTGATCATCATGTCTCCTTCAGGCCCCTTCTCTCCCTCAGTGGAAGCTGGAATCTCACAGTTCTCCCTCCAGTAGTGAACTCTTACGTGTTTGGATGGTTTTCTTCCAGGTCCTCGATGTTTTCATCATAGCCCTGCCCTCAGATTGACATTAAAAAGAAAAAAATTTATGTCATTTATAAAAGCAATGATTGAACATCCGTCTTTTCTAAGAAAAGATAGAAGTTTATGGTTGTCTCACCGTAGCCAACCAGCATGTTATTACTGTGCTAGCAAGGAGGCACTGCAGACCTCTGGCTTTGTCGTGAGTACTGGGGTACTTTGTACTCATCAGAGGATTAAGAATCTCATCAGTTATTCCTTTCTGTTGGGTGCCTGTTATAAAATGTAGAAATGTGATTTTTTATTGACCTTGGAATTTTTAGAGATTTTCAAGGTGCCATGTTTAAGTAAGCTACTGATGGACTTTGAAAATATTAATATCAGCATTCCTATGTTCTGCTGGCAAATGTAGCCTCTAAAGTCAGCTCTAACACAGTAAGATTCAGGAACTGAGGAGAGAGGTCCCGTCTCCCAGAAAGCTGACTGAGACGACTCTGCAGGTTGAAGTCCCCCACACTCCTCTGTCACTTCAACCTTTTTCTCTGTCCTTCCTTTGATTAGGATTGGCCTGAGGCTCTATGCAGGGTTGCTTTTTCTAGGGTAATGTTGCGGTCAGGTCTTTGAGCCTACTTTCTGTGAGATCACAGCTGAATGGGAGGCCCTGAGAGGTCTGGCATGCCTACAGCTGGGATTTGGCGTCTAGGTTCTTTCTGATCTTACTCTCAAGGTGCAAGTGCTTCTGAACTAACATGGAATGTAATTTCTGGGATTTGCTAATGGGAGAACTAAGGAAAGGTTTCCTGTCTCCTATCTCCTCTTAGTCTTTGGGAAACTTCTAAAAAATTTTAAACTTACACTGCGTCCTTCCTTAAATTTTTGAGTTGAATGCATTCATGTCCATCTGATGTGTATATTATCATATTCCTGGATTTTATTCTTGAACCGAGTTGGAAAGTTTCAAGGCAAACATTTGCTTTTCTGTTAGCCCACAAATTGGGCAATGGTTGTTCAATTATGGTCTGCCGTTGACTTAGGCAGAGTCACATGTTAAAAGTATATCTTGCTAGTAACCCACAAAGCATACCAACTGTCAGTCCTTTGTCATGTCTGCCTGTGGGCAGTAATCTTACAGTAGTAGTACTATTCCAGGATTTCATCTGTGGATTACTTAAATGTGTCATCTAGAAACTCACTGTAAAATACATTAGTGACAAAATAGCCAGGCATAGATGTCATGCCTGCCCACCTACCTAAAAATTCTACTCATCTCCCGGTGGATTCAGATGCTTCCCAGAATACTCAGCTCACAAACGTGCCTCAAATGTAGTAAAGGAAACCCAGTCCAGTATGATGAGGAAATATTAAATTGCTGACTGTTTGCCCTGTGATACACTTATTATTCATTATTAAATGGTTGTGGTGGATGCCTGGTTTGTTTCTTTGTTTTTTTGTTCCCAAACCACTCTTCTATCAACAATAGCACCTTCCTCCTTTTGGAAGCTGATACTGCCTCTGACTTCAAACATAGTTTCAGCAGAAGCTGCTGTTCTTCCATGTAACATCCTCCACCCTTCAGGTCACACACCATAGGCAGGGATCAGGCTCCAGTCAGAACAATAAGACTCATTCCCTCAGATTTCCTGGGCTTCCCTGGTGGCTCAGTGGTAAAGAATCCACCTGCAGTGCAGGAGATGCAGGTTCAGTCCTTGGGTCGGGAAGATCCCCTGGAGAAGGAAATGGCAACCCACTCCAGTATTCTTGCCTGGGAAATCCCACGGACAGAGGAGTCTGGCGAGCTACAGTCCCTGGGGTTGCAAAGACTCAGAGATGACTGAGCGATTAAAACAAGAACAAACATTTTTTAAAAATTGGATTTTGAGAAAAGAGTCATTCTTTGTCCAGAGGCCTGATTTAACAAATAAAAGGAGCTGTTGACAATGTTCCCATTGCTGAATTGCAGTGAGAGAATTAAAGCTGAAATACAGAGGGAAAAAGGAGTTAGAAATCAAGGGAGCTCTCGAGGGATTTTTTTTAATTAAAAAACTAATTTATTTTTAATTGAAGTATAGTTTACTTATAATATTAATTTCAGATATACAACATAGTGATTTGGTATTTTTATAGATTTCACATCATACAAAGTTTTTATGGTATTATTGCCTGTATTCCCTGTCCTGTACATTGCATCCCTGACTCCTTTATTTTATAATTGGTGGGTAGTTTGCACCTCTCCGTCTCCCTCACCTATTTCACCCCTACCCGCCTCCTTCCCTCTGGCCACCACTAGCTTGTTCTCTGTATCTGTGAGTCTTTCTTTTTTATTATATTTGTTTGTTTTGTTTTTTAGATTCCAGCTATAAATGGAAACATATAGTATTTGTTTTTCTCTGTCAGACTTATTTCACTTAGCGTGAGATACCCTTTAGGTCCATCTGTGTTGTCACAGATGGCAAGATTTCATTCTTTTTTGTAACTGAGTATTATTCCATTGTGTGTAGGTATGTATCACATCTTTATTTATTCATCTGTTGATGGGTACACTTAGGTTGCTTCCATGACTTGGCTATCAATGCTGCAGCGAACATCAGGGCGCATGTACCTTTTTGAATTACTGTTTTTGTTTTCTTTGGATAAATACCCAGAAGTGAATTGCTGGAGTGTATGGTAGTTTTGTTTTTAATTTTTTGAGGAACCTCCATACTATTTTTCAGTGACTGCAACCAATTTACATCCCCATCAGAAGTGCCTGAGGGTTCCCTTTTCTCCACATCCTTATGGACACTTGTTATTTCTTGTCTTTTTGATGACAGTCATTTTGACTGGTGCGAGGTGACATCTTACTGGGGTTTGCCTGTCATTTCCCTGATAATGAGCATCATTCCATCCCCAAACAGAAGAATACACATTTCTTTCAGTGCACACAGAACCTTCCCCGGGATAGATCAACATGTTAGGCCACAGAGGTCTCAATAAATTTAAGAAGAAAGAATCCGTTTCAAGCATTTTTCTGACCACAATGGCATGAGACTAGAAATCAGTTATAGGAAGACAATTAGAATAAACACAAATCCATGGAGACTAAACAGCATGCTACCAAAAGCACCAGTGAGTCAACGAAGAAATCAGAGAGGAGGTCAAAGAGTAGCTTGAGGCAAATGAAAGTAGAAACACAGCTTTCCAAAATCTGTGGGATGCAGCAAAAGCCGTTCTAAGAGGGAAGTTTATAGCAATACAAGCCTTATTTTAAGAAACAAGAAAAGTCTCAAATGAACAACCTAACTTTACACCTAGAGGGACTAGAAAAAGAACAAAGTAAACCCCGAGTCAGTAGAAGGAAAGAAATAATAAAGATCAGAGCAGAAATAAATGAAATAGACACCAAAACAAACAATAGAAAAGATTGGTTAAACTATGAGCTGGTTTTTTTTCTTTTGTTTTGGTGGTGGTCTTTTTTTTTTTTTTTTTAAAGATAAGCAGAATCAATAAACCTTCAGGCAGACTCACAGAGAAGTTTTTAAATACCTACTTCCAGTTGTCTCACAGGGCCAGCTGTGTCTTTGCCCTTCCCATGTCTTAACATTAAACGGTTGTCCTTAACTGGTGGCAATTCAGCCTCCTAGGGATATTTGGCAATGTCTAGAGACATTGCTTGGGGGATGCTGCTAAACTATCCTACAATGTACAGGACAGCTCCTACTCCCCAAATAATTTCCCTACAACAAAGAGTTATCTGGCTCAAAATGTCAGTAGAGCTTAGGGTGATAAACCCTGAATTTTAATCCTTCTTTCAAACATGTTGGATAACATTGGTATCCATTCAGTCCCCACTCCCCATTTTTGGAACGCTAGCTAGAACTAGTTTCTATTCAAGAGACCCTTAGCTAATCTAGGGGTATATATGAACTGATTGTGAGTGTTGTTTGTTATTGGTACACATTTTAGTCCCATATTTAAGATATTTCAGTACACAAGTGACCTGATGAACCCCATCACTCAGATTTAGGCGGACTGTTGATTCACCTACCATAGGGGTTCAGATGGACACTTATAGCCTGTCTTGTGTACCCAAGCAACATATCTAAACTTGCAAACTTTTGATGCATAACCTATTCATATAAATTGCTACTAGGATTGCATCAAAATTATGCTGTCCTCCCTAAGATTTCTTTTGAGATTTATATTCAGCCCATGTTAGGGATGAAATATACATTTTTAGGAGTAATTATGTGGAACAAAACGCAGTCTTATAAGGGCCTTGATCATGCTTGGTGAGTACAGGGAGCTACAGCATCTGTATTAACATGGGCTGGGCAAGCGAAGTTCCCTCTTTGAAACTATTGCAAAGTAAGGTACCTCTGATTCATTTTCAGACTCATATACAGGAGTTTCTCAATGACAACTCAATGAAAAGAATGTTAGTAATGACTTCACAGCGAGAATTTGAAGTGTTAAGCACAGCCCTCCAGTTCATCTTGTAGATTAGGAATCAGATTTAATATTTCTTACATTTTTCACTAAATCTTTCTTTGACTAATGTCTTCTAAAAACCGTGACTGGGAATTCGCCCTAAGTTTCTTTCTCCTTGGCCTCCCTCATCGCTCTGGTTAAGCCGGGGTCGAATTGCAGAGCATTTTGTGAGGCGAGTTTCTCCGCCTCTCTCTCTCTCCCACTCCTCCTGGCACATAGTTGACTCATTAAATGTTTGCTCGAAGAACAATGCATATCTGTTTTTGAATTCTACTAACTTCTAAATTTTGATTTCCAGCTCAGACTTCTCAAACACTACATTCTACTGCCTACTTGACGTGCTTGCTCGGAGGTCCAGTAGACCCTCGGTGTCCTTGCTTTTCATGGCAAATGCTAGGTCTGCTCCTGTCCTACTCCTGTCTTAGGGGCTTTGTACTTGTTCGCTCTACTTGTAATGCTTTCCCCCAGAGTATCTGTCAGGAGAACTCTTAGCTCCCCTCCTTTAAGCATGTCCTATATGTCATCTTGTCAGTGAGGCCATCCTAAACCCTCTATTTAAAAATTATAATTCACCTCTTCCCCCACACTCTACCTAGATTTCCCTTCCTTTACTCTACTTTTTCTTGTTTTTCCCCATAACACTCATCACCATCTGATATACTTTACTGGGGCTTCCCAGGTGGCTCAGGGGTAAAGAATTTGCCTGCCAGTGCAGGAGACAAGGGTTTGATCCCTGGATCGGGAAGATCTCCTGGAGAAAGAAATGGCAACCCACTCCAGTATTCTTGCCTGGAAAATCCCATGGACAGAGGAGCCTGGCATGCTGCAGTCCATGGGGTTGCAAATGAGTTGGGCACTACTCAGTGACTGAACAAGTAATATACTTATTGACAAACATTTTTAGATGTTATTTTTAATATATTTATTATATTTATTGTTTATTATCTGTTTAGACTCTGAGCCTGGTAGGCTGCAGTCCATGGAGTCGCTAAGAGTCGGATACGACTGAACGACTTTACTTTCACTTTTTACTTTCATGCACTGGAGAAGGAAATGGCAACCCACTCCAGTGTTCTTGCCTGGAGAATCCCAGGGATGGGAGAACCTGGTGGGCTGCCGTCTGTGGGATCGCACAGAGTCGGACACGACTGAAGCGACTTAGCAGCAGCAGCAGCAGTTGTAAGCAGAGCCAAGATCGTTCAAACTGGGATCTTTTGACTCCCAAGTTTAATTCAGTTTTTGTTACAAACCAGCTTCTTTGTTTTGACTTCAGAATGGCCCTGATATTTCTGGTCTCCTGAAGTGTTGGGCTTAGTCTTTGTTTCAAAATAATTAATTTTCTTTATGTGCTGTGCTGTACTTAGTCGCTCAGTCGTGTCTGACTCTTTGTGACTCCACAGACTGTAGCCCGCCAGGCTCCTCTGTCCATGGAGATTCTCCAGGCAAGAATACTGGAGTGGGTTACCATGCCCTCCTCCAGGGGTCTTCCCAACCCAGGGATCAAACCCAGGTCTCCCGCATTGCTGGCAGATTCTTTACCATTTGAGCCACCAGAGAAGCCTATATAACCCACATAATTAAAGTGACATTTGTTTCTGACTGCAACACCAAAACCTCTAGGATTTTCACCGAATTTGGAGGCTATGTTTGGGATGATCTAAAGGGAAGTACAGGCTATGAAGCATAAATGAGAGATGAGAACGTGCAGTCAGAAGAGGCAGTTTTCTTCCAGAGTCGCGTCAGTGGGGAATGGAGAGACCCAAATGACAGACTCTTAAGACACCATGAACGTACAGAAAACAAAAACAAAGACAACAGTGGTTTGGGATTTGACCCCCAAGTTAAAGTCCTAGAAGCATGTGCTTTTCACTTGAGCATTTCTACATTTTATAGTCTAGAAGGCATGTCAGCTGTGACACATTTATTTGATGATAACTCATAATTCTCCTAAGCAGTCATGGGAGGCCAGCTAGTATTTAAATTAAAAACACCCCCCATTTGGACTTCTATATCTGTATTCGGATGGCCAAAGTTGTTTGTTCTGTGGTCGGCTCTCTGGCATGGTGGCTGATAGACGGGAAGTGAAGTGAAGTGAAGTGAAGTGAAGTCGCTCAGTCGTGTCCGACTCTTTGAGACCCCGTGGACTAGAGCCTACTAGGCTCCTCAGTCCATGGAATTTTCCAGGCAAGAGTACTGGAGTGGGCTGCCTTTTCCTTCTCCAGGGGATCTTCCCCACCCAGGGATGGAACCCGGGTCTCCCGCACTGCAGGCTTTACCGTCTGAGCCTCCAGTGCTTACCTTGGGGACTGGAGCGTAACGTGCGAGGAGAGTCTGTGTATCTTTCTAGTTGGCTTCTTTTTTAAATTTTAGTTCAATATTAACATACAATAAATTTGACTTTTAAACTGTTCAGTTCTGTGAATTTTAATACACATATGCATATATGTTTTACCAACATAAATGTATATATACATACATATGTATTCTCTTTTGGTATAACCATTTTAGTCAGAATACAGAACAATTACCTCTAAAATCTCCCTCATGTTATCCCTTTGTAGCCAACCCCCTCCAGCCATAACTGGTCCTTTCTTGCTATAGTTTTGGTTTTTTGAGAATTTTATGTAAATGGAATCATGTAGTATGTAATCCTTTGATACTGACTTCTTTTCTCAAGTACAAAGCCTTCAATCGTAATATAAAGCCTTTGAGATTCCTTTAAGCTGTGTGTTTATTCAGAGCTCCTTCTTTACTGCTGCGCAGCAGTATCTGGAGGCACCATGATCATCACTTCCTGAGGACATTGAGGTTGTTTCCTGTTTTTGGCAATTATGATAGAGCTGCTGCATATTTGTGTACAGGTTTTTGTGTGAGAATAAATTTTTGTTTCTCTAGGACAGATGGCCAGAAGTGGGACTGCTAGGTCATATGATAACTATATGTTATAAAAAAACTGCCTGTGTACAAATGTTCTTAGCAGCATTATTCATAATGAGGAAAAAGTGAAAATAGCCCAAATGTCCATCAACTTGAGGAATGGGTAAATAAAATCTGATCTATCTATACAGTCAGTATTATTTGGCAGTAAAAAGAAATGTCCTGATACTTATTGCAACAGGGATAAACCTTGAGAATATGCTTAATGGAAGAAACCAGTCACAAAGGACCACTTGTTGTATGATTCCATTTCTATGAAATGTCCAGAAGAGAGATATCTGTAGAGACAGAAAGTAGTATGGTTGTCTGGGGCTGGGAGGTTGGGTAGATATGGGAAGTGACTACTGATGGATATCGCATCTTTGGAGTGATGAAAACATTCTAAAATTGATTGAAGTGATGGCCGCACAACTTGTGGCTATACTAGAAACCATTGAATAGCACAGTTTAAATGAGTGAATTGTATACTATATGAATTATATCTTGGTAAGGCTGTTTAATGGCAACCCACTCCAGTATTCTTGCGTAGGAAATCCCATGGACAGAGTCTGAGCCTGGTGGGCTGTAGTCTGTGAGGTCGCAAAGAATCAGACACGACTTAGCAACTGAGCACACAAGCTGTTTAAAAAAATAATAAACTGCTAACTTCTTTTCCACAGTGGCTGTACATTTTTGTATTCTCACCAGCAAAGCGTTGGAGGTCGAGGTGTTCACATAAACCTCACCAGCACTTGGTATTGTCAGTATTTTTTATTTTAGCTACTTTTAATAGGTGTGTAGTGATATTTCACTACTCATTTGCATTTCCCTAGTTAATGATATGGAATAGTTTTCATATGCCTATCTGCTTTCTTTAGTGAGGAATCTGTACATGTCTTGAGCTCATTTTATGATTGAGTTGTTTGTTTTCTTAGTGTGAAGATTGAGAGTTCTTGATATGTTCTGAATACAAGTCCATTGTCAGATATGTGGTTTGCAAGTATTTTCTCTTCCTCTCCTGATTAGCTCGTCTTTTTACTCTCTTCAGTACTTCTTGATGAATTCCAAGTTCTCAGGGTTTCATTGTCTGATTACTCCTGTACCCTTAGTGCTTAATATCTGGCATAAAAGTATCTGGCATAAAACAGATATACAGTTAATATTTGATGGATGAATGAATGAGTTCCCCCTTCTTACTGATTAGCAACAGGTTTGGTTTTTTTTTTTTGGAGAGATAATAATATATTAAAAGTAAACCTGATTAAAATATTTCCTTTCTATACATACTCTTTTTTTAAAAAAAAATCTCTAATATAGATTGTAAAGCCTGTCATGATACAGCTTGATTCCTTGAACATTTCCTGTTCTCCTCGGCCTTATAACCTTTACAGGTGCTGTTCCTTCTGTCTCGAGCACTTTTCCTCCCACTCTCTTTGCCAGGCTAATTTATTTATTTCCTAGTTCAAGCATCGCCTTTGCTCATTCAATCTAGACTCTGGGAATATAAGAATAAATAAGACAAACACAGTCCCTTATCCTCTTGAGGCCTACCTTTCATGGCAGAAACCCTCTCCCCCTTGCCCCAGTCTAGGTTGGGCGCCTCTGTCTCATAGTGTCCCTGTGTTTTTACTTAACAAAACTTTAATTATTTATAATTAAGTATGTTCACCATACCGACCCATAAACCAATGACCTTTAAATATTTTTGTTTATTTGTCCCTTAAAAGAATTTTGGACAAAGCCAAGCAACCTTGTATATATATTTCAAGCTGACATCTACACTTTTTTTCTTTATAATTTTAAATAGTTGCAAAGGATATAATTTCCAGCATGCTATAAAACTTGACATTTTAAAGTTAAACTTTTGGTCACTCTTTTAAATGTATCCCATGGAATCTAAATACTGTATATGATGCTCACCATCATTTGTTGGAAAAAGAAGTCCCTAAAAATTCCTTTTTATAGTCATAAATTTTACAATCTTTCTTTTTCTTCATAAACTCCATTTCATTTCCCCCACATAATATCCTATCCTTGGTTATTGCTGAAATCTTTTATTGTTCATTCTCTTCTACTTCTTTGCAACAGAAATAGGTATGCAAGTAGAAATTTAATTTTTAAAGTATTTCCAGTGATAACCAAAAGGCTGTAATTGTTCTCTGTTGAATTATTGTATTGAATTATTCTGTGTTTAGTTACTTTGGCAGTTATTATCAGTGTTTATGTATTAAAACAAAAAAAATATGTTATTTGACATGAAAAGACTCAAGGAAACAGATTTTTTTTTAAACTGGATTATGTGCAAGTAGATGAATGTTACTTTTTTCTAGATCATAACAGTATTCTATATCAACTGCATCCTTAGTTTTCATTTCTTATGACCTAAAAGCTGAGAAACCTTGGAAACCTTGTTTGCACACATAACAAACACGAATGGAAGAAGTTTTGTGTTCACATTGCCACTCCTCTCTGTTGTTTGAACTTCCTCTGCGTTACAAGCCCAAACTGTCATCAAAACTTTTAAATATGATCTGCCAGATGAAAACTGAGTTAGATCCTCCGTTAATTTTGTTGAGTGGGAAATGTTGGAAACCGCCCCCTCCTCCCCAAACCCCCAAGCTTGTGGAAGGGTTTGTTGTTCAGTCATAAACGTCATTCCCAGGATTTCTAAGTGTCCCTTTGTTAGAAGTTTTTATGTCTAGGACTGTGCACCCTAGTAAGCTTCAGGTATGGTGGAGCTCTGACTTTAAGAAGCGGAAAAGGTCCTTGTGAAGGGCTTGTGGGAAAGTAGACCAGCAGGATGTGGATCAGCAACAGATTCGCAGGAAGAGTCGCTTCTGAAAAGAGTATACATAGATGTCGAAGCTCTAGAAATCGACTTCCTTAAAATTATGTGTGCCTGATACCCCTTAGCAGTCCATCCTGTGTTTCCTAGTATCCATCCGTCTGCCACGTGGACTATTGCTTCAGGATTCGTGAGGCAAAGAACCAGCCCCATCTTCTCAACTCAGAACTCTTATCAAGAAGAACTTAATATATATTTTCTCACTGATCCAGGAAAAGAAAAATTTTTTTTCTTGTAAAATTTTTGTATAAAATCTGAACTTGTTCATCTTTTATATTTTCTTTGAAAAGATACAAAGGGAAAATGTTTTTATTCCTGAATAGTATTGTATGCTTTGGAACTCATTTTTAATTTTCAAGAATAAAATGTTCTTTTACAAGTAAAGTTTTTGACTCAGTAGCTGCTGTCTTGCTAACAATGATTATACCACTTACCCTAAATCCTTTTTCTCCGTTTTCCCAATTACACTGTTGTTAAAAGGAACTTTTACTGTTCTTCAAGTAATAAGGTTCTGCTTGAATTCTCCATGGAAATAATTTTTTTTGGTACTTTTTATCCTAATGTAATTTTCAAAGCTTTGAAAAAAAGTAACTGTCATTTGTTTTCTTTTTACCTGCAATGGTTTTACGGTATCTGAGAGACGCTTTTAGGCATATTACACCTATAGGGCAATAGAGGTCTGGGTGCCTGCATCATGCAAACAGGCTGTATTGCTGCTGGGAAATAAGAACCGCAGATTGGCAGCTTCACCTTTCTGTTAATGTGCAGATTCTTAATGCTTAGTATCCTGGAGGTTTCTGCTTTTCTGCAGAAAATCTAATACAGATTTTCGATTGCCTCTTAAAATGCTACACTTCTCCAGGAAACCTTATCTTTGCTATAGCATCTGGTTTTCTGTGAAGTCATAATTTTGAATCAGAATTTCCAGCTGTTGGCATCTTGTTTTATGGAGCCTGAATTGAAAATCAAAAACTAGGTTATGTATTTAAATACCAGAAGTGAATGTTATCTTTCTTTTTCTAAAACAGTATGGCAATTGTATTTAAGTATTTCCAATTTGCAGCATTATTGTTCGTGATTTGCTCCAAGAGAAACAAGATTGAACAACAGCTGAACAGCTTTAAGTGAGTAGGTTACGTTTTATTCTTCTCTCGTGTCCCGTGAACCTACACACATGGTGTCTGCCCAGGGACAGATAAGAACTGCAAAATAAGAATTGTTGGTGCTCAGCAAGCACCTTACAGATGGGTTAGTCTTGACTCTGTAGTTTCTAGATGAGGAAACCAAGGTCTTATTTTGCCCTGTATATAGAAAATGATCACTGACTTGAGGCAGAAGAAATCAGGTTTAATGGTATTAAGATAATCGTGTTGTTTAGTGTTCTAAAGGCAGTCATTCTGAACAAGGAGACCAAGGGAGGGGAGTCCCGGCAGGCCTGCTGGTAGACTGCTGTGCGCCTAGACTAGGCTGGGGTGCCACGTGAGGCCAGTAACTCCTTTCCCTGTCTGGGAAACCATTTGGCAAGATGCCTCAAGATTTTAAAAGATTTTGTAACTGTCAAGCTCACAGTTCCTCTTTTAAGACTTTGTCTTAAGGAATTACAAAATCAGATAAAGATTCACTGTACAAAAATAGCCTGGTATGGTTTAGCAGAAAGATGTTCTTTACAGCATAATTTATCCTGTGGAAAATCAGAAGGAGCAGTTCAGTTATCCAGTGGTAGAGAAATAGATTATGGTAAATTTAAACAATGAAATGTTATGTAGTCATCAAAGTAATTTTTAGAAGATTTTTTAACTATGTGGTAAAGTGCTTATTTGTAGTGTCATTGGAAATCAGTAGAATATAAGATTGCATATATAATATGATTCCTTACATAAAGGAAATTTGTGTATAAAATGGATCATACGTCAAAGTGGTAAAAGAGTTTGTATTTCTAGGTGATGATGAGTTGATTTTATTTTCTTTTTATTTTACTTATTTCACCAACTCCATGATTAGCAGAGAATAAGATTATAAAAGAGTTTAAAATGTAGTTGAAGAGGCAATTTTTTTTTTTCAAATGCCAAGAGTTGGAAAACCCCACTTTAAAATCCCACCAAGGACAGGCTCATTGACAGTCTCTGGGGCTTGTGCTGTGTTAAGTCACATACAGCTGCCCCACCCTCATCCCCTTGGCTGGAATCCTAATGGCGGGGGGAGTGACCCATCTGGAATGCGGGCAATGGGGTGGAATCCACAAGTAACTGCTGTTTTAATCAGCAGTCATTTTATTTGGAAAAAAATTTGAAAAGCCATTTCCCCTATCGAACGAACATTCCTTTATTCTTTCATTAGCAAACGTTTTTGAGTGCCCACTAGTTAGTTCTTCTGACTTGAAGGTAACATTCTGCTGCTAGTGATTCTTTGCCCAGTGATTGTTGAAATGTTCCTAACTCTCTCTGCCAGAGTCTTGTGGTATACAGGTAACTTGACACAGTTCCTGTTCTTACCTGGTTCAGGTTTAATAATTAAATGGGGTTAGCTATTAAATAATGCACGTTTGTGGAGAAGCCGGTCAGTTTAATACCTGTGAACTTGAAAACACCACTTTGTAATCAGTGCGTGTCTGGGTGGGATCCATGTCGCTGTGGCTTTGCGTGTAGCATAGTCAAGCAGCAGGGCGAATTAAATGCTGTTTCTCTGAAAGGTCAGCTTTCCTAAGGCATGGTATGGCTTTCTTTGCTTCCAAACTTCTTTGAAAAAATCTATGAATATTTTAAAGTCTTCGATTCCACTTTATAATTTAAAATTAATAACTTCTTACTACTGTAATTTCATACGTTTCGTACTAACCCCCCTAGGGGGAAAAAAAGTATTTACTTACTTCAAATTTCTTATACTGATTTCACTTGGTCTCATTCCACATTACAATTATGGCTTTCCAGTCCACAAGGTATGGCTTAGAGTTGTGTTTCAAATTCGCAATGGGTTGAGTATTAATAAAGCTACTGTTTTTAATTTAAAAGAAAAAATCTCTTAAGGAAAGTTTGTTAGGCTCTGCGATTAATTTTTTAGATGTTTGTTGTATGTAAGTTCATGAAAGCCTCAAATTGTTATTCTCCTGCCAAGAAGCGGCACCTTTTTTTCCCCTCATTTGCCTGTTCGGCCTAGTTGTCTACTTTGCCACATTTGCAATAGCCAAGGAATTCTAGAGCTGGAATAAGATGCCTCGGTGAGCTTTCTGTCTTTTGCAAAAATAACCTGAAGCCCTTTGATGAGTGTCTTTTCTTAAAGGCCTTCAGAGAAGGATGTCTTGCAGTCTTTCCAGCACTTTGTGTTTCTGATTGACCATTATCTTCTTTTCTCTCCTTTTTTTTCCATCTGGTGTGAAACGTAGATCTTTTTCTTTAAACTTAGGCTGTTTTGCTATTTGCCTCATATTTTGGAGTACTAATCTATACCTGTATGGATAGAAACGAGTTGTTCTTAGTATCCTTCCTAAATGTTCTGACTGACTGTGTATTACCTGATTGTTTTGTCCTAACAACAGCATCATGTACCAGTGAGCTGCTATCACAGAACTGTTTTTCTTGGAAAGGCTAGGAAGTCTTTGATAATGGATTGGGCCAATGATTTAAATAGTCCAGACACATAAGCTTACATTTATTTAGCAATTTACTAGATGTCTGTGTGATACCGGGACTGTGTGTCGGTCCCCACCGAAGATACTGCCCACTCCCCACCCCCCACCCCCCCAAAAAAAGGATGAGATTAAGTGCTTCAGAATAGAGCAAGTCTAGTAGGGAGACCTTTCCGATATATTGGCAGTAATAGTATCATTCATTATTTGGGGTTTATTGCTGTTAATGGGTTTATTTTCCAGTATTATTTTGCAGAGAAGTTGAAAAGTGGCTTCAGATCTATTTGCTTTTTGCCCCACCTCCCAAACCCAGAAGTGCTTCCCTCCAGAGAAAAATCATTCTAAAAAAGCTTGCATATATAAATGAGTTGTAAATTTATGTGGCGAAAACAATATGAGGTTCTATGGAACAAGATTTCTCCTTTTATAGAAAAGAGTGATTAAGTTGGATTTTCCCAGTTCATATTGTTACTGAAGTTTTATGTGACTTATTTTAATTAGTAGAAGACATCTGTTCATTTACAGCAACTAGTGATCACACCTCTCTTTGACACATACCATAGACCCTCAGGGAGAAGGCAATGGCACCCCACTCCAGTACTCTTGCCTGGAAAATCCCATGGATGGAGGAGCCTGGTGGGCTGCAGTCCATGGGGTCGCTAAGAGTCGGACACGACTGAGCGACCTCACTTTTATGCATTGGAGAAGGAAATGGCAACTCACTCCAGTACTCTTGCCTGGAGAATCCCAGGGACGGCAGAGCCTGGTGGGCTGCCGTCTATGGGGTCGCACAGAGTCGGACACGACTGAAGCGACTTAGCAGCAGCATAGACCCTCAGATGTGAACACCTAGTAGCATCAGTTCAGTTCAGACCGCACCATGTTGTCTCCTTATGGTCTTGTGTCTTAGAAGATAAAGTTGGTCTTCATTTAACTCAGCAGGCACAATAAACATTTTCTAGGTATAATAGATGTATCTCAGGAAGCTATCTATGACAGGGTGATTCTGAGGGCCGGTGCTCATTTCTGATTGACAGATCTTACAAATTCTAACACAATAGGGAGTATAGATGTTAGTTAAGAGCAAAGGTTCTGGAGCCACATTACCCAGGTTTTAATCTTGTTGTGCTATTAGCCAAGTGACCATGGGCACAGTGTTCAACCTTGCTGCCCCCTTCCTTTTCCTCATGTGTAAAATAGGGATACTACTACTCTTCACCTCATAGATTAAGGAGAATTAAGTGAGCTAACATCTGTAGAAATAAACCATGCCTGGTGTGGAGCGCTGTATGGACACTAGTGAGTGTGTGATGGGTGTCTTGACACTGGTTGATGTTTCTGAATCATAAGATGCCCTTCATAGATCCGGGGGCTGGTTGGCTGACACTGCGTGAGTTGAACGGCGATGTAGCTTTTTCTGGTTTTCCTTAGTCCTACTCCCATCCCCTGCGGCGCCCCAGTTTTTCTGCACTGATGGTTTGTTATAAACATCTTAGAAAATGGAAGTCTGTGCTCTTTATTGGCATATTGTGCAGTAATCCCGGGAATTCGGCCTGAGCCCCTGGGAGCTAAATCAGAGGTCACGCCCTCCAAAAGACTCTCTGAGCTGGCCTTCTGGGGCAGGTACTGGGGGCGGAGGTTGGAGAGGTCTTGTCGACCTTGTGGCTCCCCTGGCTCTGGGGAGCCTGAGGGGGCGCCAGGGCAGTGAGTGGTCCACTTGCACGTCTGTGATCATCCACTCCCCTTGCCAACCTCCTCGGTCCTGTATCTGGGATGGCAGACCCGACCTCAGTCCTCAGAAACTACCACAGCCCTGTGCTGGCTCAATTGCTGGTTTTATGGAATTCATTTCTGTGTCTTGGTTCTTCCAGGCGTTATTAGGTCCTCTCAGATACAGGCTAATTTGCCTTGGCAGTATGAGAGAATCTTAACCCTGTTGGGTTCCAGAAGTTCCTTCACTGGGCATTAAAGGCCTTCCAGTCTTTGCATACTACTACTACTACTACTAAGTCGCTTCAGTTGTGTCTGACTCTGTGTGACCCCATAGACAGCAGCCCACCAGGCTCCCCTGTCCCTGAGATTCTCCAGGCAAGAACACTGGAGTGGGTTGCCATTTCCTTCTCCAAGTCTTTGCATAGGACTTCTCATATGCCAGGTTCTTTTCTGAGCAGAAAATAACGGATTTCACTCTCATATATGTGTGGTGTGTACTAATACTATTATTTTTCCCATTTTTACAAAAGGAGAAACTGAGGCAAAGATAGGTTAAGTAATCTGGGCAGAGCCTCCCCGTGGTGACTGTCAGAGCCAGTATTGGATCCAGGCAGTCTGCCTGCAGACTCTGCTCACCAGTGCCCCCTCTTCGTTGCTGGTTCTTAGCCTGCTTGTCCGTTAGACTTATCTGCAGAGCTTGCCAAGAGGGCCGGGGCCAGAGAGAGACATTTTACCTGGCCCTACCGGAGACCCAGTCAAATCTTCCATCTTCTCCCTTTTATAGAAAAAAAGATCACTCTCCCTGTTTTTCTAATCCACTAGGCTCTTTCCTTTTCCCCATTTCATGACGTATAGATAGTAAAGAACTGCCTGCAATGCGGGAGACCTGGGTTGGATCCCTGGGTCAGGAAGATCCCCCGGAGAAGAGAATGGCTACCCACTCCAGTATTTTTGCCTGGAGAATCCCATGGATGGAGGAGCCTGGCAGGGCCACAATCCATGGGGTCACAAAGAGTCGAACACGACTGACTAACACTTAGTAGGGTTTTTAATGGCCTTTTACAATGATGGGCATAGAGCTCTATGGTTTGACTCTATAAAGTAGGGCCCATGGGGACAGGGACATCCTTTCTCCCTGTGTATATCTTGTCCGGTGCCCAGCACAGCGTTACAAGCGTACACAGGACTTGAGTGTTAATCCCTCAGTGGACGCTTCAACGTACTGTTACCACTTCATCACATCACTTTATTAATCACTTTTACCACATCAGGGGAGATCCCGGGATGTATGGGAAGAGTGTGGATAGTTAACTGGGCAGATCTAATTTGTCCAGCTCTAGTATATCAGAGCCTCAGTTTTGTTACCTCTAAAATTGTAAAGGTGATACTACTAGAAGACTTCTGTAAAGATGAAATGAGATATGTGAAAATATGGACTATGCTCTGTCCTGTAGTGCTATGCTGCGCTTAGTCGCTCAGCTGTGTCTGACTCTTGGCGACCCCATGGACTGTAGCCCGCCAGACTCCTGGGTCCATGGGATTCTCCAGGCAAGAAGACTGGAGTGGGTTGCCATGCCCTCCTCCGGGGGATCTTCCCAACCCAGGGATCGAACCCAGGTCTCCCACATTGCAGGCAGATTCTTTACCATCTGAGCTACTAGGGAAGCCCTGTAGTAGGAAATCAGAAATAAATGCTGAATTATTTCTTTGTAAAGTAAGCACAATTTGAATAGGAAGAATCACTTGAAAATGTGCTGTTCAGCTTTCAGTCAAATGCAAGAAGTCATGAAGTTTTTGGAGCTCAAATAGACCTTCGGGATCAGGGATTGCAGCCCCTTCACGTGAAATACAAGTGAGGAAATGGAAGCGTAAAGAAAGGACTGGACCAGGGGCACACTGTGAGCCCAGATGCCGTCCAAACGCTGTCTTACCACTGTGACTGGCATCACCTCTGCCTCCTAGAGTTTGCACTGTCGCCTCAGTGCACTCTTGTGCATGTTACGGAGCTCTCAGAGCAACTCCCCGGGCCTCCAGCGCCTGACCCCAGGGGGAGGCTTTGCCTGTTGGATAAAGTCCTAAACAGGCCACCATGGGTTATGGGGTTAAGGGGGCACGAGGAGAGAGCATGTATTTACCTTGATGTTTGTGAACAAGAAGGAGAAGAGTTAAAAATATGCAAATAGCGAATGGCTGAAAGCCCATGAACCTCTTTCCAGTTCCTCTGTTTTCCAGGAAAATGGGGCTCTTTTATCTTTCATCAGTTCTTGCATGTATAAGGTTGATATTGGAGGGGAATGAAGTTATTCCAACTATGCTTCTAATAGAATGTTGGTATTTTGTTTTTACTCAACATCAAGTTGTAAAAGCTTCAAAACGGCATCATGCTTTGATATAATGTTTAAGCCATTATAAATATCATCTCCTATTGATGCCTTAGAATAGATGTTTTCAGTTCAGTCGCTCAGTTGTGTCCGACTCTGCGACCCCATGAATCGCAGCACGCCAGGCCTCCCTGTCCATCACCAACTCCCGGAGTTCACTCAGACTCTTTCTATTAATGTTGATTATTACAGATTGAAGTAAAAGTGCTTCAGCTCACTGACATATAATATGTCTTGTTAAGTTGGGGCGTAATTGCTAGGGAAGTATCCAGCCTGAAGTGAAGATAGGAAGATAATGAGATGTGTCATTTTCTAGAATCTGAACTCAAATTCTTGAGTCCTGTCATCTCCCCCTCCACCTCCTGCAAAAACACATTTGTTGTTGTTGTTGTTGGGATAGTTTTTGGAACAACCAAGGTGAGCACACTGTGGTGTCAAATCATTTACATTTCCTCATCTTTTTCTGTCCTGTTTTGCAGCTTACTACATACGCCAAGAGGTCTTGATTCCCTTAAATGCTTGGGAAAGTTTTTCTTTGTAGGACCCTGAAATTAGCCATGGACAGTGCAGAGAGGAAATGCCTGTGTCTTTTCCAAAAAGTGGGTTTGCTTAGAGAAGATGGTGATAAATGTTTAGCATTCTTAGCAGTGCCGAAACTCATGCAGAAAAACACCTATTTCAGGCCTCTTCAAAGACTTCGGTTGTCTAAAAGCAGAAACATTTGTAGTCTGGACTTTACTTAGGATTTACAATATACTGTATGAGCACTTTACAAATATTTAATGTTTATTTTTTGACATGATAATCGGTATCTTTGTTTCCTGATTCTATATGAAGCTCTGATCCTTTTTTGTCTTTGACTTCTTTTTTAGAAAAGTCCAAATGGGTGGATTTTTAAAAATGTAATGGAAACAATGTGGCTTAGCTTTTAAAATGATTCATTATACAGAGAAAAACCTGAAACTATAAAATGTAAATCTCATGAAAGTTCATCAGATTTGGTTGTGCACAGCCTTCATCAAAACCTGAATTTCATAAGCCTTGAAAACTCTGACGCTTTAAAAATGTTTGAGGAGTTTGCCTTTCCCATCCTCAAACGCACGCATTCTTTCAGACCACTCAGGAAGAAAGTGCTTGGAAGAGCATTGCCGACTCCCCGAGGCACCCCTGACCGGTTTCTGAAACTGAAAGAAACTTCTCAGTTGTGTGTGATAAGCAGAATTCAGAACGTGTCTCTATTTTAGCACATGTGAAATAGAAAGTGATCGTGCTCACAAGAGTGAAATTTGAGTTATGACGTGTTGACGGATCTTCATATTAAGGCACCATAAATGATACTTTCACTTTCCTTATGAAAACAAAGTTGAGTTCCGCTCTGAGTGATTCTCCTAATTGTTATTGTTAAATTCTTTTGCTCTGCTGTCTCTTTTCCTGCTCACACTTAGATAATCTACAAATACTATTTGGATCCTGTGTGTTTCACTTTCTCTTCTTAGCTGAAAGTTTTCAGCAAATCCTTTCCTTTCCAACAAAGTGTTTAACTTTCTGTGCACACGGATTCATGAGTCAGTTAAACATGTTTGATTAATTTATCACAAAGAGTGCCACCTTGAGTAAAAACAATTCTACTCTGTGGAAAGTTCTTTCCTTTTAAGAGAGGGTCCTTATTTCTAAGAGCAGAGCTCTGATTTTAATTAAAGAGCATTTTATGCAGTTTTTTTTTCCTAAAGCTTAAGATTAATTTCTATGGTTACTGGGGATATAAATCTCTAGATTGCCTTAAAACAAAGATTTTTGTTCAGGAGAGAGTTGACAGCTCCCTTTAAGAGAAGCTATTACTTAATTTTACTTTCCTAAGTTTAAACATATAAAAATATTTGTAATGATACCCCAAAGGCATCATAAAAATGTAAAATAATTGTACTCTAAAATATCTAAAATTACAGGAAATAGACCTCATTTTAAAAAATGAACTAGGATTCGTGGTTGGGGAACTGAGGTGTGACATACTTCAAAACCAGATTCTCTTGTCTGGATATTTTTTTTTAACAGTTAAAAAAAAACAACCAAAACTTTTCTATTGCCGGTCATACAGACTTTAAAATATGTTCATTCTATTGGGAAGTATGTCTTTATAGTTTCATTACCTTTAATGTGTATTACTGTATGGATGTCTTAGACCCCCCCTTGAGAGACAGACTTCTGTCTCTAGAATTAAGTGGCCTCAGTTGGCTTGTGGATTAACTGTATCACAGTTACTCTTTAGGCTCTTTTTAATGATTATTTTTAAAAGTACATAGCCCAGTTTTCTAAGCAACTTTAAACAAGGGCAGCACAAATAGTTTCCAGTGTTTTACTTATCCAAAGTAGACTTCCTCTTTCAATAGATAATGTTAACTGGTAAATTGTTCCCAGGTTAAAGATTTGTCATATTTTAATAAATATAGTGCAAAATCTATAGTAGGGACACTTAAAGAAAAACCCTTCACCTTTCCAAGTAAATGAATTAATACTTACCTTCCTTCGACTTTAGTATTGTAGTATCCATTCTTTTGGTATTTTCATTTACTAAAAATTTTTAAGAAGGTCTTACATAGTAAAATGTCTTCACTTTATTAAGAAAGGTGAAATTAGACTTATAAAATATTCAGACAAGTTTTGAGAGAAATAGTGTTTCGTATGTAATATAAATGCTGTTGGGACTAGATATGCTTTTAGTATAAAACGTGCCTGATTCAGGAATGCTTTGCATTAAATGAGTTTATATTTTGAGAGCAAAATAAGAGGAAAGGAAACTACTTTCCCTCCCCCACTTTTTTTTACGAGACAAAAAAGTTAAGTTGAATGCAGATATTGAAAGTGCCGTAAGCTGAATGTTTGAGCAATGAAAGTAAACACTGATTATTGCAAATGTACATTTGAACCAATTGCCTTTTATCTTTCAAGCGAAACATTTCCCACAGTTTTTGTGGGCTTTTATTTAAGTTGGGAAAACTTTGGAAGTTTGTGTGAAAGTATAAATAAGTTTGGGAAAGTCATGATGGGAGTTTGATAATAAACATGCAAAAGCAAATTGGGAAACTCTATTAAAGTCAGATGTAACATTTAATAATGTTGTCTCTGAAAACTCATTTTCAGGGAGAAGAATGGTTATTATGTGGCTCTAAGAATAAAGACTGGCTATAATTGAAAATAAGGCCTAAATATGAATTCTTCAATATGTATGAAATTTTAGGTTTTTTTCTTTTTTAAGAACCATACTGATTGTTTGGGAGTCCCCAAAATGTCCCCCTCCAATTATGGGCACCAACACTACGTATGTATTTTTGTTTAAAACACAAAGTGCGTACATACTTGCCAGGAAACTTTAAACTAATTTTTACAAAAGAAGCATTAAATTTTAGTGTATACGGAGATTCCTAATTTTGAAAGGCGGAAAAATATTTTAGTTCTTTTAATTATTGAGATATATCACAATATGCAGTATAAATACAAATAAAATATAAAAACCTTAGTCTAAGATTTGATTACATTAACTTCACAATTGCATATTGGCATTTTATAATATTTTTTAGTTGTTCATACAAATTCTTGGGGAAATTTGTCCGTTTTTTAATGTAATGGTACAATAAGTGTAAAAAAATACCACTTTAGCACCTATTACATATAGACATTTTTGCTTTCCTTTCTTTGATGCACTACTGTATATATCCCTTAAAAGTGTATGTGTTTGGGTGGGGAATGGTTAGTATTACATTTTGATGACAATTTTATTGCTTACAAATTGATATGTGATTTTAACTGAAACTTATTGCTAGGATAAGAATGGAAAATTCTTTCTGCATAGTGTTTCAAATGCTTTACCTAATGATCTGAAAAACTGTTTAAAAGGAATTTAAATTATATATACTTGTTTTACTTTTAAAACTTTCAACTGAGTTCTCAATATAAAACTCAAGTATAGCTTTTAAATATTTAGGTGTCTGAGTATAAAACAGTAAGTAAATCTTAAAAGTAGACTGAAAAGGTATAATTTGATTCTCAAAATCAAGATCTAGATATACAGCTCAGGATCTAACCATTATTTTTCTAGTTATTATTACACACAGATTTTTCTCTAGCAAATGTTGTATTGAGTTGGCCAAAAAATTCATTCAAATTTTTCCATAACATGTTATGGAAAAACCTTAATGAACTTTTTGGCCAGCCCAATGTTAGAAACTTACATATTTTCTGCTATTTTGAACATTTAAGTTTAATAATCAATTTTTATCAGGCTTGTCCCCATTTTATAAAACTTAGCAGTTAGCTAATTTGCTACAGTTCTTTCAAATCCTGAAAACAACTCAATTTTATTTTCTTTTTTTTCAAGCTAAGAGATTGTTAAAATGTTTTGTATCTTATTCCTTGAAAAAATATTTTTGCCTTTTTTTCACTTAAAGTTTTATGTCTTGTTTACTCCAAAGAAGGCCATGATGAGGGAAAAGAATCTATATTTTTAGGAGGACTGGGAGTGATGAAACCAGGCCCTGGGTTTTGCTTGGAATTTGGACATTTGTGTTCTTGCTGGAGGCCAGCACGCTCTGCATTTTACTCCCACTCACTCAGTTGAAAGATGACATTGGAGGCAACATTGTGTATCTTGTTACCAAGACGTCTTTCGCAGAGCTTCATGATAAAATGCACATTGATTCCTTTACTTTTGTTTTTACTAATAAAGGTGGCGGGGGGATGTGTTTTAATAGAGCAAAGCACTTACACTTTGCAGGTTCAAATGTCATCAAGCAGTGTTTTCTGTTGAGTGTAAATTATTGGCATCTATCAAGCAGTATGGAAGTTGAATGTATGTTTTCCCTTTGTACCGCCCACAGTTGATTTCGCTGTTCTCCCTGCTGATGTGAAGCAGAAACTGGACAAGGTAACAGTTTTGATGATGAGATTAGAGGTAGCCAGGCTGACTGTCTCCTGGCTTTTAGAGAACCTTATAAGCTCAGGGCCGCCCCCTCCCCTTGTTTAGGTATTACTTGCTCTTTTGAGTTTCAGATTACAGGAGCAATTGATCTGCATGACCTATCTTAAGAACTTTAACGTTGCAGTGGAAACTTAAACCAAATGTATATCCTCAAGAGACAAATCATCTTAAAACCAGGCTGTTGTCATTTTGATATACTGTACTGTTCCTGAGGCACAGTGTGGTAGAGAGCACCACCTAGTGGACGGGACGTGCACTTGCTGCTCTGAGTGCAGAGTTTAGAGAGCGAGTCTGTGTTGACGTGACTCTTGACCTTGGTTTGCAAATAAGTGAGGTTTTATGCTGTTCCCAGCTCGTAATTTCTACCAAGGGCAAGGATCCCAGGAGAATGAGATTGGGAGAAGCTGTGACATGTCGGTTTTATTTGTGGTTTCCCCACACGTGTAGGTGTACGTGCTAATCTTTGCCATCTTCACAAACATAGTCTCTCCTCATAGTTGATATTTTTACGAAATAAAGATCATTTTTTAAAAATGTTACTAGGGCAGCAGTCAGTCTTTGGAGAGTTTGTATTTTGGAGTGTATGTGTTTAACCTTAGTGATAGGAGTCTCCCTTTGGCTGGAACTGGTTGGATAGAATTGGTTCACCTTAGGAGGAAAGGAGTTGCTGCTGATGATCAACTGGCTCCTAAATCATGGCGTGTCTGTTACAGAGAGTGTGTGCCTTTAGAGTGTACTAACACATCTGCAAAATCAGTGTGAGAAAATCTGTGTTAAAAAAAACCCCACTTTTTAATGCATGATAACCACCTGTTATAGATGCAGCTGTTCCTTCCTTAATGTTTATTTCAGAAGGACAAATTCTTAATAAGATGCCTCACTTGTTCTACAGACACTTGTTGAGTTAGGATCCTTGCCAGACTTCGGGAATCTGAAACAAACACGACATAATTCTTTTAATTCTTTACAACAGAAGAGAGGGAACATATTCCTGAGATGTGGCATGTACTACGATGGGGTATAAATGTGTTTATTTGCTTGGTATTTTCTGCTGTGACTGGAAGAATTTAAAAGACATGTAGAAAGGACTTTTGGAGGAGCTGATAAATAAAACCGATGGCTTTTCTTTTAATGAGCTCGGTGTGTGGGAGGTTTCGAAAGACGCTGGTAACTCTTCCTTGGTTTGGATGTTCAGCTCACATTTTTTAGCTTGAAAAGCCTAAGCTTGGAGACATAGATCACAGGCTGTGGAACCTGTTTTGAAGTAACGGACCTTGGCTTTTCAGCATGCTTGCTGTGTGACCTTGGGCAAGTTACTTAACAGCTCTGTGCTTCAGTTTCTGTTTTCTCATGTGTTAGGAGAATTAAATGAGACCATCTGTGAAGCAGCATAGTCAGCGGTAAACACTGATGATGGCAGTGGTTCGTCTGACGCGGCCGTGCTCAGTCAGTGCTTCTCTCCATCTGGCCTTTGCTCCGTGCTGTGAGGCAGACAGCGTGTGAGTGCTTATGACAGTACACTCGGTCTCTCCCTCATGCCTGGAGGCCTCACGCCCCTGCCACCCCCCAGCCCCCCGGGTTCCAGTTACCACCGTGCAGACAGACTCTGCTGATGGACGGCCGGCAGCTGCCCCCAGGTGTCCAGCTGAAAGCGCTTTCTTACGCCCAGGAGGTTTACAGAAGTTGTGCCGTCCTGTGTTTGTCTGTTTGTTTGTTGAATTACGTTTTAACCTGAGCTCCAGTGAGCCAAGAGCCTCTGAAGCTCAGAACGGTGGGCAGGAAGTTTTCTTTTGCGTCTGTGGGAAAATTCATTTTCTTAAGGGAACAGATCAGACACGTAGCTTTGGTTAGTGTGTCAAAGGCATCCGTGCCCCCTGAAAGCGAGACCTGTACCTTTGAAATTCACGATTCTTTCTGGAAGCCCACTTATGAAATGAAAGATACTATAACTCCCTCCTATAAAACGTAACTCAAATTGGAATGTTAAAGATAGAGTTAAGATTTTATTTTGAAGAACTCAAATATAGATGGACCATTTTCCCCTTCACCCGTCTTGTCAAGGTTCTGAAGAACAATACGAGCAGGAAACACTAGGAGCTCAGGCTGTGGAGTAGGCGCCCTGGCTTCAGATCCCGCGCCGTCGTCTGCTAACGAAACCCTGAGCCAGTCGGTGAGCCTCCCCCAGTAAAGGGAGCTGCTGATGGTGCCTCCCCTGGAGGGCTGTACCGGGACGGATGGAGTCATCTGGACAAAGCCCATGGGGCTCTTCTTGGCATGTACTAAGTACTATGTAAGGGCTTCCTGGGCTTCCCTGGTAGCTTAGCAGGTAAAGAATCCGCCTGCAATGCAGGAGACACCAGTTCAATTCCTGGGTCGGGACGATTCCCCTGGAGGAGGGATTAGGCTACCCACTCCAGTTGGAAACAAACAGAGATTGCACCACCCTTATTGCAAAAAACAAAGAGGAACTAAAGAGCCTCTTGATGAAAGTGAAAGAGGAGAGTGAAAAAGCTGGCTTGAAGCTCAACATTTCATAAAACTAAGATCATAGCATCCAGTCTCATCACTTCATGGCAAATAGATGGATAAACTATGGAAACAATGACAGACTTTATTTTCTTGGGCTCCAAAATCACTGCAGGTGGTGACTGCAGCCATGAAATTAAAAGACGCTTGCTCCTTGGAAGAAAAGCTATGACCAACCTAGACAGCATGTTAAAAATCAGAGACATTACTTTGCCGACAAAGGTCTGTCTGGTCAAAGCTATGGTTTTTCCAGTAGTCCTGTATGGATGTGAGAGTTGGACCATAAAGAAAGCTGAGTGCCGAAGAACTGATGCTTTTGAACTGTGGTGTTGGAGAAGACTCTTGAAAGTCCCTTGGACAGCAAGGAGATCAAACCAGCCAATCTTAAAGGAAATCAACCCTGAATACTCATTGGAAGGACTGATGCTAAAGCTCCAATACTTTGGCCACCTGATGCAAAGAACTGACTCATTGGAAAAGACCCTGATGCTGGGAAACATTGAAGGGAGGAGGAGAAGGTGATAACAGAGGATGAGATAGTTGGATGGCATCACCGACTCGCTGGACATGAGTTTGAGCAAGCTCCCGGAGTTGGTGATGGACAGGGAAACCTGGCATGCTGCAGTCCATGGGGTCGCAAAGAGTCGGACTTGACTGAGTGACTGAACTGAACTGAACCCATTCGAGTATTCCTGGGCTTCCCTGGCAGCTCAGACAGTAAAGAATCCACCTTCAATGTGGGAGACTGGGTTCGATCCCTTGGTTGGGAAGATCCCCTGGAGGAGGGCATGGTAACCCACCCCATGGACAGAGGACCCTGGTGGGCTACAGCCCATGGGGTCGCAAAGAGTTGGAGACTACTTAGCAACTGAGCATGCACACATTGTTTATTACTTGTCAAGGTCAGAGAGGTTGTAGGTAAATTTTAAGTAGAGGACTGACTTCCCAGTTAGTGTTTGATAGGTGGATGGAAGGGAGGAGGGGGACCCTCCCTCACACTCAAGGCCAGTGTGTCAAGACCTGGTCCAGAGATGTGCAGTTGGAGGCCCCCTCTTCAGCCATGGAGGTGGGCACTGGGGCCGCAGTTAATTTCTTTGACCACAGAGTGGAGAGAAGATGCAAAGGAGAGTGGGTGGGATAACGGAGCTGCTTACAACCTCAAGGCGCATCTCATAGATACCGACCTGGCAGGAGTTAGCTCCGTGTGCTTGGCAGGGAAGAGACGCTGATTTCATCAGTGCCTGTTGTCCAGTCTGCACGTGCGGGCCCCAGTGAGGGTGGCAGGGCATTGCTGCTCTCTCCTTGGTAGTTTTCCTGGGGCCTCTTGCAACAAGAAGAGTGCTGCCTCACTGACTGTGAGTCTAGCATCTAAGAAGAAGCATTTTTGCTCTCATTGTGGCTCTTAAAAACTCAAACCAGCCACATCCTCTGATGCACAGCTGAAGAGACAGCACCCGTTCCAGCCCTGGCGGAACGAGCAGTCTTGAACTTAGTGTAGGAGCCTATGTTGGGATCCAGGGTGGGCTTTGTAAATGCCGTGTAGTTTGTGGGTGTGGGTGTGGGTGGGTGTGTATGAGGTTCACTCCCTGCTCAGAAGTTAGGCTGCTGTGAGGTGCACTGGGCAGCAGAGCGCTTGTCCACGGCCAGCACTTTATAAGAGCTGGTTGTGCCTGAGGGAGGGCGGGACTTGTTTCCAAGCTGCTTTTGAGAAAGGCCTTCCAGGTCCCTGCCGCCCTGGGGTTGAACCTGTGTCAGGGGGTCCTTGCCACTCCTCTCTCCACTCTCTGCTCCTAACCTCAGTACCCGTGGGGGCCTCCCATTGCCACCGTGGCAGTTTAAGTTGGGCTCTGCAGCCAGACTCTCTGGGTCCAAATCGTGATAAGTCACAGGCTCACTGTGGGGCCTTTGGCAGTGAAATAACCCCTCTGGGCCTCAGCTTCTTTTCATAGAGGGTAGTAACAGTACCTATCTCATGTGGTCATCAGGAGAGTTAAATAAGTTCACTTCAGTTCAGTTCAGTCGCTCAGTCGTTCAGTTCAGTCGCTCAGTCGTGTGTGACTCTTTGTGACCCCGTGGGCTGCAGCACGCCAGGCTTCCCTGTCCATCACCAACTCCCAGAGTTCACTCAAACTCATGTCCATTGAGTCGGTGATGCCATCCAACCACCTCATCCTCTGTTGTTCCCTTCTCCTCCCACCTTCATTGTTAGATATACATAAAGCTCCTAGAACAGTGCCTGGCATGTAGTAAGCAGTCAGTAAATACTAGCTACTGGTGTTGCCACCACCTGTCCTCCACATGTGCTGGATTTGTGCCAAATCCAGTTTCTTTTCTTTGTCTGACTCCATAGCTCTCTGCTCTCCTCAGCACTACAATCTTGTGAATGACCTTAAAGGTCACAGCCCTTTAGCATGGCCCAGATTCCTCCGTCTGCCTTTCCATCTGCCGCCCCGGGACAGCCCCCCGTCCAGGCAGACCTGGCCTCATGGGTAAGACCCAGATAGTGATGAAGGGGAGTCGGGGTGGAGGGAGGTGTGGAACCTAATACACCTGAGCACCTGCTCTGTGCCAGATACAGTGTCAGACTGTCGACATCTCACTGAAGGCTTGTGTCGCCTTCAGAGTTACTGTCTCAAGTTTACAAATCAGAGGTTAAAGCTCAGAGAAGTTAAATGAGTTCCAGTTGTCAGGGATGGCGCCGGGATCTGAACACAGGTCTGTGTGACTCTGGAGTTCATGCTTTGCACTACCCCGTGGAGAGAGTGTGGAGAGAGAGCAAGATACGTGCCGTCTCCACACACACAGTCTGCACACAGCCTCCAGACCAGCCGGGCTTGGGTTGGGGTCTGAAAAGCAATGCGAAGCCGCGTCGGCCCCGGGTCGGGACTCCCTGTCTGTCCGTCCACCTCCCCTCCTCCCTTCTGCCTCATTACCTCCCTCCTTGATGTGCTTGCCCCGTACCTGCTCTTAACCTGTTCACTGAAAACAAAAGGGAGGTTTCCAAGCCCACGGAAAAGAAAGTAGTGATAAAGAACCAGTACATTCCCGGAGCACCACCCCTACCCCCGCCCAGCCCCCCAGTCTTGTTGTGCACTTTTGAATCAGTTGCAGGTGAGGAGATCTGATTTCACAGGGTAGTTAGCAGATCTCACTGTGTTGCTTTTGTGGATGAAACAGTTTTTTTAATTTTTTAAAATTTTATTGGAGGATAGTTGATTTACAGTGTTGTGTTGTTATTGGTTTATTTATTTTTGGCTGTGCCACACAGCATGTGGGATCTTAGTTCCCTGAGCAGGGATGAGACCTGTGTCACCTGCAGTGGAAGCTCGGAGTCTTAACCGCTGGGCCACCAGGGAAGTCTGAAGGAAACATTTGTTTTAATGGACTGAATATTTGGATTGCAAGGATGTCTGTGGCTCATTGAGCTGGCTGTCCACTGGGCGGGGTCTGTAACTCTGTGCTTCTTTTTCAGCCCAATATTCATTCTATTTTTTAAACTGATAATTTTTAGTTAACAGATGTCTTTAGTGGCAGAATGATCAGAATGACAAATGGCAAGAGGCTAGGGGGGAAATATGAATATAGTAAAGACATAGGTCTTCCTGAAAAAAATAATTGTAGTTGATGGTAAGTCGGTTTGACTCAGTGACTTGAAAGTGAACACCCTCTTGCTGCTGTGCTTTGCGCAGTCTCTCAGTCATGTCCGACTCTTTGTGACGCCATGGACTGTAGCCTGCCAGGCTCCTCTGTCCGTGGGGTTCTCTAGGCAAGAATACTGGAGTGGGTTGTCATACCCTCCTCCAGGGGATCGTCCCGATCCAGGGATTGAACCCATGTCTCTTATGTCTCCTGCGTTGGCAGGCGGGTTCTTTACCTCTGAGCCCCCCTGGGAAGCCCAAACACCCTCTTAGGTGGCATTACTAAAAGCCCAAAGGCTGAAAGAGTGTAGGTGAAGGTTCTGCCTGCTCTCCACCTCCTGTTGACACAGAGCGTTGAGTCTATTCTCGGAACCACATTTGATTTTTGAGGCCAATAAATTCCTGCATTCAGAAACTAATAAGTATGACCAGCAGCCACAAGTGCATTTCATGTAAAGAATTCCAGAAGGGATTGAAGACATGTAGCTTACAGAAGTGAGAAGACCCTCCTCACAGGGGCCACACAATAGCTGCACTCGAGCAGAGTGAAGAAGAACTGTGTCCTATGAAGTGGAGTCCAGGGCCTGGAAGACGCAAGGGCTCCCTCCATGCACGTGGAGCAGGGTTATACTCTGAGTGTCAGCGAGCAAACAAGAGGGTCAGATAGGCCGGGAGTGGACCGAGCTTTGGGAATGGAGGGTGTGCTCCAGCGAAGCTGCCTCAGTGCAGTTTGGGGGAGCCAGAAGAATGTATTTGGTGGTGGTGGTGGTTGGTGGTTTAGTCACTAAGTCGTGTCCAACTCTTGTGATCCCATGGACAGAGGAGCCTGGCAGGCTACAGTCCATGGGATTCTCCAGGCAAGAATACTGGCGTGAGTTGCCATTTCCTTCTCCAGGAAGGAAATCTTCCCAACCCAGGAATTGAACCCAGGTCTCCTGCATTGTAGGCAGATTCTTTTTTTTTTTTTTTTTTTTTTTTTGTAGGCAGATTCTTTACCAACTGAGCTACAAGGGAAGCCCTGAGGTTAAAGTGTGAGCATGGAGACCATGAGATGGAAAGAGAAAGCTGTGGCAGAGGGATTGAAGAGGAAAAGGTTGAGAACAGGATAGGTTTTTGCTCTTTCTTGAGGTTAAGGGTCCTAGACCTGTTTTAAAATGGAATTGCATAGCGTGAGCTTCATGGGTTATTAAGCTCCATGGTGCTGCTCCGCTTTTGAAATTGTTTTAAGTTCTTTCATTATGTCATTAACGCTAAGAATTAAGATTTTAGGTTTTTAATTTCTGAATTTCCTAAAAGGAGACAGGCTTAATATTAGAAAACAATACCTTTCAGGTTGTTTGGAGATTAGTTGCTAATATCAGAAATTAAACCGCTGAATTCACCTCTGCTGCTGCTAATTTGCTTCTGTTGTGTCCGACTCCATAGACGGCAGCCCACCAGGTCTCCTGTCCTGGGATTCTCCAGGCAAGAACAGTGGAGTGGATTCACCTCAGCTAGTGTTAATTGTCCCTGCCCCTCTGTGTGACCATCCCTGTCGTCTGCTCCTCAGGCCTCTCTCCTCTTTCATACACAAGACTTCTCTTTCTCTCTTAAAAAACATACTCTGAATTCTGGAAACTGCAAACCAATAAGGTTGGTACTGGTTCTCAGAAAAATTCCAGAATGGGTTATTTAACTACCAGTGAGTTTCCTTAGGGCTTAACCAGTGGGTGGCTCAGCAGTAAAGAATCTGCCGGCAATCAAAATACTCGGGTTCAATCCCTGGGTCGGGAAGATCCCCTGGAGTAGGAAATGGCAACCCACTCCAGTATTCTTGCCGGTACAGTCCCATGGACAGAGGAGCCTGGTGGGCTGCCGTCTGTGGGGTCCTAAAGAGGTAGACATGACTGAGCAACCGCGCACACACCCACACTTAACAGTTTCCTTAGATCAAGAACGGCTTTGTCTTTTTTTTTCTAATAAAGTTCCCAGACTGATGGGGTAGAGTACTTTATATATTCAAACTAACATTTATACTATATACACATATGTGTGTGTGTGTATAATGTATATAACATATATACATGCAGCTAACATTTATAACACTCAGCTAACAGACACTTATAGCAAGCCTCCCACAAGGCATCATACAGAGAAAGTGGAAAGTGAAGTCAGAATGTTGTATTTTAAAACCTCCTTGGGCTTCAGCTAAAGCTGAAACTCCCAATACTTTGGCCACCTGATGCAAAGAACTGACTCATTGGAAAAGACCCTGATGCTGGGAAAGATTGAAGGTGGGAGGAGAAGGGGACAACAGAGGATGAGTTGGTTGGATGGCATCACCGACTCGATAGATAGGAGTTTGAGCAAGCTCCGGGAGTTGATGATGGACAGGGAGGCCTGGTGTCCTGCAGTCCATGGGGTCGCAAAGAGTCGGACATGACTGAGCGACTGAACTGAACTGGGCCCAGCACACTTGAGTGGAAGGTTGGTGGATGATAAAGATGTTCCAAGCAGAGAGAATAGTAGTGCCCAAGGCAGAAGTGGAAAGAGGAAGCCGGATTGGGAAAAGCTTTGAGGGTCTGGACTCCCAGGTGGACATGGGTAAACAGGAGGAGAAGCTGGTCCATGGGTGCCCATTCCTCTGGCAGCTGTTCAACCAGTAGAGTGGACAGGCCTGGCTGACCAGTTTAATTTGTGGAGTGAAAAAGAGAGTCAAAATGCTCTGGGGTTTTCTAACTTGGGAATCAGAAGAGAGAGGCTCTTTCTCTTTGCAGGGACAGGGAGGCCATGGTTCTCCCTGTAAGTCACACCCAGTAAGTCAGCATGGCAGGGAGAGAGGGGTTGAGCAAGTGTGGTTGGATGACTCAGGCTTTGCGACACGTGGCTTTTGAGACACCTGTGGGACACGCAGTGGACAGTTGAATTCACCCTCAGGACACAGGAGTGAGGCGGGGGCCAGTGGACAAATTTTCTGTAGATGGTACATTAAAGCTATGGGTAGAAGGAGTGGGTTTAGCAAGTGTGCATCAGGGCTGAGCTTCCTGAAGTTTCAGAGGTTTGCAGAGGTGGGAGGAGGCAAGGAAAGAAGGTGACGCAGAGTCATTAGAAGTTTAGGAAGAGTTCCTGGCAGGACCATGCTTTCAGGAAGGGCTTGTGTGAGGACTGGAGAGAGGCTGCCCACGGCAGGCCCTGTGCCCGCTGAAGGGTGGCCTCCAGCAGTAGGAATTAGGGAGGGAGGGATGGGAGGAGGCTCAGCTTAGGACTAAACAATTGCTGAAAGGAGACAAAGCGAGAAGGCACAGTTCATACGTGTAATCCCTTAACACCCTCCCTGCTGTGACCCCAAAACCAAAGGAATGCCTGTGGCTGTGCCAGGCTCTTTTGTGGGTGACTGGTCACAGGGAGCTTCCCTAGCACAAGGACTCAGACAGCCCCCACTGTGACTTCAGCAGGGTCATTGCGCTCCAGAGCTGCGGCCCGTTCTGAACCTTCTGCCGTAATTGGTATTGAGGCCCTTTGCAATCATGACTGAAGGGAGTGGATTCGGAATTTAGTTTAGCGGGCCTCCAAATCAGACTTGGGAACATGACCCCTGTGAAAAGTCATGTCAGCTTATCAGTGGTTGGCAAACATTTATACAACAGCAGTTGTTCCGACTGTGCCTTTGGCTGCCTACTTAAACTGAACAGTAAGCTGTGTCCACTGATTGAACTAAAAAAAATAATGATTCTGTGTTACAGGGACCTTTTTACAATATGCCAGAGGCCGTACTGGAGTCTCTTTAATCTTGAATAATGGCTGTTTCTTACAGAGGCACATTATGCAAATGGGTACTCAGTGTTTCATATTCAATCAGGTCTTTGTTGGAAGTGTTGTGAGTGCCAGAAGAGAATTCCTATCATGGGGGTTGTTGGGGGCGGGGAGGGGTGTGCAAGTCCAACCGCTGCTGTGATCTGCTAAAGACACCGGTGACTGCTCCGAACTCCCCCTACTGTGAAAATGCAGTCGTCCTCCATTTTATACCAGAGTTTTTTGTTTTACAGTCTTATCTTGCTCTGGGTAATTCACAAAGCACCCAGGAAGGAGCAGCTAGCAGGTCTGTGCTGTGGGTGAACAAAGCTGGGCCCCCCACCACTGGGGATGGCAGATGGCAGCCATGCCTGGGAGCTGCCTTTGTGTCCAACCTGCCGGGAACGCGGTGTTTTAAAACCCTGGTCTTGTCCAAGTGCACATGTCTGTTTCAAAACAGTGTCATTTCAGCTTCAGCCTGAGCAACACAATTATTACCTTTAATAATCCTTTAATTCCAGATCAGAAGTACAGAACCAGAGAAAATTGTAAAGCCCTTGGGGAAAAAAAGACCAAACTGATGTTTTTGAGAGTTCCTAGTATTTGTATTCCTGCAAGAGTTGTGTTGCCATCTAGTGGATAATGCAAAATATGTAGCCTGCTTACTGTGTTGCTGCTGCTAAGTCGCTTCAGTCGTGTCCGACTCTGTGCGACCCCATAGACGGCAGCCCACCAGGCTCCCCCATCCCTGGGATTCTCCAGGCAAGAATACTGGAGTGGGTTGCCATTTTCTTCCCCAGTGCATGAAAGTGAAAAGTGAAAGTGAAGTCACTCAGTCGTGTCCGACTCAAGGAGCACTAAATCGTTTTTTGAAGAGCTGCTTTGGGTAAGCTTATGCCTGAGCAGCTTGCGTCAGATAGACATGAAAACATTTCAAAACAAGAGGCTGACATCACTGAAAGAGGAGTGCTTGCAAGGGGTTGTTAGCCTGGCCTGAAATGGCAGAGAAGATTTTTGGGAGGTGTACCCCATGAGCAGAGTAGGAGTGAGTCAGGAAGCTGGGATTGGGAGATCGGAGAGGGCCCTGAACCCCTAGAAGTCAGGAGGGACAGGGACACTGGTGGGCCCTCCTTCAGTTCAGTTCAGTCGCTCAGTTGTATCTGACTCTTTGCAACCCCATGGACTGCAGCACGCCAGGCTTCCCTGTCCATCACCGACTCCCGGAGCTTGCTCAAACTCATGTCCATTGAGTCGGTGATGCCCTGGGCTCACAGAATTGGACTTGGTCCTGTGGGGGTCTCAGGGGTCCGTATACACTCTTAGGGAAGGATGTAGGAAGATTTACATTTTTGTTTAAAAATACTTTTCTGTCTGATACAAGGATTATACATACAAATTATAGAAAAGTGCCAAGGTATGAAAAGGTCTTATAAATAGGAAAAAGCACAGTCTCTAAATCTTACCACACAACCATCAATATTTTGATGAGCAGTCTTTTAGATGCCCCTCTCTGTATGGATACAGCTTTAGGTCTGCATTGTACATATTTTACATAAGTACATGCTGAGGGCAACCTTGGTTTTCCAACCCCATTCACCAGCATACTTGTGGGCAACCATCCATGGGGTTGAGTCCCCGGGGCCGAGTCCATGTCAACAGCACGCATTTACCCGCGGGTGCAGGTCTCACGGCTGCACGTATTGGGGTGTCTTTGTTTGGTCTCTCCTAGTAAAAGCTTTATGTGTGACATCAGGTAATATGAGAATGTTTTTCCCTGTCAGATGCATTGGGACCACTGCTACTGTTTTATAATCAGTCTGTCTATATGGTAGATGTGCTGTGTGGGGAAGTCCAGTGTCTTGATGACTTTTGAAATGAGCCTTATTAAAATGCAGTCACTAAAAAATGAACTTGGTTTATCTTCAGAGAAAGAAAAGGATGGGCCAGATGAATGCCTGTCATTTTAGAATGGAGTTTAAATAATTGCTTGGTTGAGTATCAGCTTTGTGGAGAAGCCAGATCCCAGCAGGCCTTGGAGGGTGGCTGTTGGCTCCGCACTGACCCATAGCTGTTGACATCACGTTTGACCTGAACAGGGCATCTCAGCGTTGAGTACTTTTGATCTCAAAACATTCTGTGTGCCCTGTGATGAAGGTGGCCCCCAGAGACGCCCTGCGCTCGGATGGGACGGTAGGGCTGTCTTCACGGGCCGACTTGTAGAGGCTGAAAGCACACAGGTCCTTGGGTTGGGCGTCACAGTCCCCCGTTTATTTTGAACCATTTATATGAAATGCGTCACTTCAGTGTCTTCTCATCTGTTAAGTGGGATTATAGCGAAACCTGTCCCACGAGGTTATCAGGAGGAGCGAACAAATGAGCTGGTGGACTGACAGCGTTTAGACTGGTGCCTGCCACACAGCATGTGCGTAATAAGAGTTTGCTGCTAACTCGTGCTGCTACTTCTGCTTTTAAAGAATCATGTTTATTGCCCTCCCTTTGTAGTAAAGCTCAGGGAGATTAAGCAACTTGCTCAAAATTTCAGTCGGCAAAGTTTAAGAGTTTAGGGAGTTTATTAAAAACACCCATTTTCCCCCAGCAAGTTTTGGAGCTACCTGAAAGAAATAAGCAGTCAGAACGTGAAAAAGCCAAACAGAGAACCAGGCTGTAGCTCTGTGGCCAGATGCGGGTGGAGCTGGAGCAGACCCTCTCTGCTGCCTGGCTGCGAGCGAGCGGAGCCTGCTCCCTGCCCTCTCCACACCCTACCCCAGCCAGTCCTCTTCCCTCAGACATGTGATGGAGGGGTTGGGAGACAGAAGAGGAAGTTCATCCAGCTGGAGTCCCTCGAAGCCAAAGAGGTGGGCATCACTGACCCCTTCCGAGGAAGTAGCAGAGACTGAGCAGAGATGAGAACCAAGAAGCTCAGCCAACTCCCTGGATTTCTTACCCATTTGTCTCCTGTCTTCCCTGCTCCACCCAAACTCCACGGTCTTTTGCTGGGAGTCTGCTCCTCTGCTGATACCCTGCCCCACACTATGGGTGGAGGTAGATGAACTCAGACACGGGGAAGAGACCCAGCCCTGGAAGTTGCCTTCATTCCTTGTTTAAACCGTGTTTTGATGGCAGTTTGATGGTTGGTACTCAGGGTGAACAGTCACCGTGGCACCACCAGTCTCTGTGACCATCCTGGTTCCTGGCACACATCTGTGGGCCTTCCTCTCAGCATCCCGACAGTACTCACCAATTCCAAGCCTCCTGTGTTGACAAGACTGGGAATAACAGCCGGGCTTGGAGGAGGAGACTTCAGTGGGGAAAACAGTTGCTTTGGATATATGCATGTTTCTACTTTGAGTGACTTTTAAAATGAGTGCTCTGTGTGGAAACATTCACAAAAATCTCTCTTGTAGAGCTTTCTGTATCCACTGTAGTTGAAAACATTTTAAAAATCAGTGTCTATAAATAACTCTCACAAGAAACCCAGTTTATATTTCTGTGAAAAAAAAAAAAAAGCCTCAAACTTAAATAAGCTAAGTAGTAACGGTTTATTGACCTTTTGATGATATAAATAACTTAGCCTTTGAGTCATATGGACTTGTGATCCATGCCAGTCCTGCCCCTTATTAGCCTGTGAGCTCACGTGGGCCTCAGTTGCCATGTTTATAAAATAGAAATGGGGGCGATGTCTAATTCATCCGATTGGTTATAAGGGAGCCAACGCCAGCACGAAGCAAGCACTTCACACGCTGCCTGGCACACACAGCGGTGCTCTGTAAGTGCCCGTCACTGTGGGGTGACGTCAGATGTGTAGCGCACTGTTGAATACAGATGCACAAAAACAGCCTGACGTTGCTCGCTGGGTGTTTTTCTCAATTCCCAGGCATCCCTCTTCATGACTACTGTACTGAAAAACTGAACTTGCCACCTGCCAAGAATCTGTGCATAAATTTGGGGGGTTAAGAACTACAGTCTGATAACTTAGAATACTGGGTTCCATCCAGGCTTCACCCCATGTGTCCCTGAGCAAATTACTTACCAGCTCTCTGACGCAGTTTCCTTATCTGTTAAAACAGGCGTGATGATGTTACTCATCTCGGGGTTGCTGGGAGAGTTCCATGAGCTAACACATGCAGAGATCTTGGAATAGAGCCTGGCACATAGTAAACTCTGAGTGAAGGTTTTGGGGTTGGTAGGGTTTTTTTTTTTTTAAGTGGTATTGATCGTCTTAGTGGAATTTTAAGCAAAAACTTGCGAAAGTCTATTTAGAAATAAAGTAGCTAGAGATTTGAGGTGGGGTTGAGTTGCTTGTTCAAGTATGGATTATTACTAGTTTGGCAGCAGAAAATCTGTACTTCAGAATAACCAAACATGTTAAAAGAGAGCGAAAAATGGGAGATTTTAAAAAATAATGTTTTGTTAAGAAAGCTATCAAGTATGTATTGAAGTAGACAGTATTTATAAGGAGTCCCACACTCAGCTGTCAACTCATGACTGATCCTCTTTCAGGTGTTACTCTCCATCCCATGTTATATTGAAGCAAAGCCCAGATATCATAGCATAAGAAATAGGGATCACATTTGTTACACTTTAAGTGAAACTTCTTGTAATCATGTTTTCTGAGGGGCTTCTTGTTCCTGGCACTCACCCCCACACACCATTCCAACCCTGATAGACTAAAACTAGCTAACGATGCGAGAGGGGGAACTTAAAGAGGGGAGCTTCTGTGTCTAGACTGTGCAGTAGACTCCTTTGGACACTTAAACCTTTATTGAAAACATTATGACTCCTTTAAAAAGAAAAAGGCTGTTTCAGATAAGGCTTTATGCTATGTCAGATACACTATGACTGAATGTTTGTGTCATCACAGAATTGAAGCCCTGATAGCCAATGGGATGGTATTTGGAGGTGAGGCCTTCGGATCGGTGTCCTTAGAGGAAGAGATGCAGGACCACCATGTGAGGACTCATCAAGAAGGCAGCTGTCTACAACTTAGGATGAGAGCCCTCCCCAGGCCCCAGATATACTGCCACCTTGGCCAGGACTTCCCCGCCTCCAGAACTGAGAGAAATAAGCGTTTGTTATGTAAGCTACCCAACCTGTGGTCTTTTGTTACAGCAGCCCAAATTGAGACGCAGTATGTTAGTTTCTTGTTGCTGCTGTAACAAGTTACCATCAATTTAGTGGCTTAAAATGACAAAAATGTATTGTGTTCTTGTTCTGTGAGTCTGAAGTCCAAAGTGGGACTCCCTAGGTTGAGATCAGGGTGTGGGCAGGATGCTTTCTCTTCTGGAGACGCTAGGGGAGAATCCACTAAGTTGCCTTTTCCAGCATGCAGACGTGGCGTTCATCCCTTGGCTCCCTTCCTCTGTCTTGAAAGCCAACAATGTTGGATCGAGTCCTCCCGTTAGCATCGTTCTGACTCTCTTCTGCCTCCTTTTAAGGACCCTGTGGTTATATAGGGCCTACCTCCCCGGATACTCCAACATAAATCCAGAGTAATCTCCCTATTTTAAGCTCAGCCGATGAGCATCTTATTACCTTCTGCCACAATGATTCCCCTTTGCCATGTAACATAATAAATTCACAGGCTCTGGGGATAAGACTTGGACATCTTTGGAAGGAGGGTATATAGCATTCCCTTGCCTACCACAGTAGGTATCATCCTTAGGGTATTATTCAGTGCATGTGTGCTTCAGTTCAGTTCAGTTCAGTTGCTCAGTCGTGTCCGACTCTTTGTGACCCCATGAATTGCAGCACGCCAGGCCTCCCTGTCCATCACCAACTCCCGGAGTTCACTCAGACTCACCTCCATCGAGTCAGTGATGCCATCCAGCCATCTCATCCTCTGTCGTCCCCTTCTCCTCCTGCCCCTAGTCCCTCCCAGCATCAGAGTCTTTTCCAATGGTAGTCGTGCCCAACTCCTTGTGATCCCATGAGACTGTGGCCTGTCCTCTGTCCATAGGATTTTTCAGGCAAGAATACTGCAGTGGGTTGCCATTTCTTCCTCCAGGGGATCTTCCAGACCCAGGGATCCAATCTGCATCTCTTGCATCTCCTGCATTGGCAGGCGGGTTCTTTACCACTGAGCCACATGGGAAGCCCGCATTATTCAGTGCCCACTATCTATTCAACAGGCAGTGAAAGTTTTTGTGCCTGACAGGCTCTGGGGAAAGGGGAGGACCATTTACCCTCTAGGAGCTTGTGGCCCTCTGGTGAAGGGAAGCTAGTCGGAAAGGAGTCATTGTGGTCTTTGTGGTCGGTGGGGAGCGTGGCAGGACTGAGGCCCCTGGGACTTCTGGAGCTGCACTGTGAAGGGCCACGAGTGCTGCACTTGGGGCTTGGACTTGACCCCACTGATTAGGCGCAGAGATGACAATTAGCTGCCCTCTGGCAAGTCGACTGGGAGAGATGCTTCCTTTGACTGAATTCACGCCTCCGCAGTGCCCTGTCCCCTCCCCTCGCGTTGCCTTACTCACTCACTGCTACCTGGCCCCTTGCAGGCAGGGGCTGGGGAAGGGAATGGGAGCCATTGTTGTTCGTTGCTGTCGTTCAGTTGCTAAGTCGTGTCCAACTCTTTGTGACCCCGTGGACTGCAGCACGCCAGGCTTCCCTGTCCTTCACTATCTCCCGGAGTTTGCTCAAACTCCTGTCCATTGAGTCAGTGATGCCATCCAACCATTTCATCCTCTGTCGCCTCCTTCTCCTGCCCTTAAATCTCTCCTAGCATCGAGGACCCTGACCCTGATACTGGGAACCACTGAAGCATATTAAACAGGAGAGTTAATTTGATTATACCTCATATGTGGTATAGTAAGCACCTAGTTTGCAGATCTAAATTTTTTTTTCCCAACAGTCTTAAAAGTCAGATTTTAAAATGCAGCGTTAAGTGGAAAATTGGAATAAGAGGATGAAGCAGGCAGCTGTGGTTTAGTGGAAGACAGGCCAAATGAACTCAAGAGAGTCCTGAGCTTGCCTCCAACCCCCACCAGACACTAACTGTGTAACTGTGGGCAAGTCACGTAGCCTCTGCGAGGTTCACATTCCCAGCCTGGTTGTGAGCACAGTGACGTCAGTGCCCACGACGGGCCGCTGGGGAAGAAGGTCGTGTGTGTGTGTGGAGGTTCCTTATGGAGCCAGGGTTGCCGAACAGTCTCAGTAATCTTTGTAATCTGGTAAATAAATGAATATGTGGCCACAGTTCATTTTTTTCTTTAATTCATGCTCTTAAGATGCCTGAGGGTGCTTTTCTGAACCGTATTTGTTCTTAGTCTAGACCCTGGGAAATGTAACTGAACCCCGACTAACCTATCCCCAGACAATTGCTGAATGTTTCTTTAGCGGTAAATACTGGTTTTGTATTTAGATGTTTACTCGGTCTGCAAGTATGACTGACCCCACGCCGGCTCCATGTTGTGTGTAGGGCCGTGGGAGAAGCTGGGCAGCCTCCTCCTCACATGGTTCCTAACCCGAGAGAGGCGTGTGTGCAAAAGTGAAGCCAGTGGACGTAGCCGTGTGTAGCTGAGTGCCCGGTGGGTGGGATGCTTTTAAGTTCAGAGCGGAGTGAAAATTGGCCTGAGTTGGCCTTGACAGAAAAACTTTCATGCAAAAGATGAAAGTTCAGCAGATCCTTTGAGACCGGGGCTGCATGTGTTTGGAATAAATACAAAGGGCATGAGAAGGAAGCGAGCGTGAGCCGTGGTCAAAGGACCGTGCGGGCCCCCGGCTTAGCTAATCGTTCTCTCCTTCTGGATGCACTGTTGTCCGTGTCGACCATGTTCCCAGGCTTCTTCCTACCTCTTGTTGTTTTGTTTCTTAATCCCTCCTTCCACACACAGCACCTGACACATGGTGGGGGCTTTTGCCCGAGAAATGAGCCATCAGGAGTTCAGTCCCCTGTACTTTTGTGTCCTCTCTTGTTCATCCTCAGAAGTGGAGAAGATGGAGATGTGCCGTGTAGGGATTTATCACTGCTCCCGAATCTTCTGTTTAATTCTGCTGCTCTGCATGGACCCTGTTTATAAACTTAATAGCTCCAGCTTTAGAATCCATCCCCTAGAACACTTGGAAGAAGGAATGTTTTTCTATAAAATTTTAGGTAGAAAATGCTTAAGGAAGGGAATTGGCCTTTATTAAGCATATGCTGTGCAGTTACTAGACATGCATTATCTCATAGAATCTCGAAGTTCCTTCGAGTCATCTCTTCATTGCTGTTGGTTCTTTCTTTCTTCCTGTAATTGTTGCAATCCGTGACTTAAGCAGGAGACCAAGGCCTAGGAATGTGGGTGACTTTGACAAGTTAGTGATTATACAGGAGTCTAAAATCAGAAGTGTCCAGTTTGTAGCTTCAGAATCTTTTGAAGATTTGAAGAGAGAGCATTCCACTCTCTCTCTACTAATTTAAAATTTGTTGCATATGGGTGTAACATGTTTATCCATATAAACCATTTGCTTTCTTTTCATGACAGATTTCGCACATTGGCAAGCTAAGAGATTTTCTTCTGGAACACAGAAAAGATTATATTAATGCTTATAGGTAAGTGTCTTTTTTTTTTTTTTTTTTTTAAATCATGATTTTGGTGACTGTTATTTGCCATACCTATATTCTTGTGAGGTTTTCATCCTCACTTTATACTAACTCTGGGTTGTAATGGGGAAGATCAGTTTGACAGTGAAAGAAAATCTGCAGAGCAGGAAGGGGCTCTCAGCCAGGGTAAGTGCAGCCATATCCCATGTCCTTAAAGTCACCACAGCCCCCAGCAGTGCTCCCTGAGGTGCACACGTGTTAGCAGCTCTGTATGTGCCATACATGTCGTGAAGCATGCAGAGAGGATGGGACAGTGTCTCACTGAATGCGTACTACTGAGCAAATAAAGAGATCATGCCAGTCACATAAAAATGCCATTTGGAGAGATGAGAACTCTTGCCTCCCTGAGGGTTTTTGTTAGGTTGATTTTTAAAAAGAAAAAGCATTTTGATTGCGACCTCCAAAAGGACTTCTAGAATGGACTCCGGCTCTCAGTAGACTCAGGACTATACCGCAGTGCACGTCATGCCTCCTGCTCTTCCTTGACCTCTGTTCGCACCCGGCTTTAGTGTGGCATAGCTCCCATAGGATTCAACTTCAACTGTAGTGCCTAAGCAGTGGAAAAGTTGGACTAGACATAGGAAACGACATCATTAGAAGCATCTGTTTAGGATTTCATCATTATTGAATAAGGGGTTTTGCCCTTTGGAAGCCTTCCTATCACACAGTTAGAAAATATGGAATAAATCTTCTGAATTTATAAAAGGACTTTAATCAATATATATGCAAAAATGGAAATATTTCATATCTGTTTTTTAACAGAGAAAATAATTATGCCCCAGGTGAGTTTTAAATAATCTCTACCACTTTGTCTACTTTATGCTTTTAAGTGTATTTCATTTACATAATTTTGGAATATAGTAAAATTATTATTCTAGTGCTTCATACCAAGTAAACCTTATTTTAAAGTTCTTAGTTAAAAAAAATAAAAATAAAGTTCTCAGTTAAAATAGTTGGCCAACACTAGATGGCAGTATAAACCTCCTTTCTAAAGGCACGTATGCACATCAGATGCTGATTTTATAGTCTGTACATATGGGAGTGACTGTTGTTTTGGAAAACTTAACAAAACTGGTGTAAGCCTATTATTTTCCAGCTCCTTTGTTTAGTACTTGCCATCTTAGGTTACATAAGTGGTTGTGGAGATCTCTCATGGAATCCATTATTAACTTCCCTCTGCCTTCAAAAGGCATCCAGCTAAAGTGAATGCTTTAAACGTTGGTTTAGTTCAAGCTACTCTGCCTCCTTATTAGCCATGCGAACCTGAGAAATTCACTCAACTTGTAGAAGGCAATATCTTCCTCTAAACCAGGGGTCAGCAAACCAAAGCCTATAAGCCAAGTCCAGCTCACTGCCTATTTTTGTACAGCCTGTGAGCTGAGAATAGTTCTTACATTTTTTAATGGCTATGGGGAGAGTAATAATAATCATAATGAAGTGAAGTCGCTCAGTGGTGTCCGACTCTTTGCGTCCCCATGGACTGTAGCCTATCAGGCTCCTCCATCCATGGGATTTCCCAGGCAAGAGTGCTGGAATGGATTGCCATTTCCTTCTCCAGGGGATCTTCCTGACCCAGGAATCGAACCCAGGTCTCCCGCATTGCAGGCAGACGCTTTACCATCTGAGCCAATAATCATAATATTTTACCTCATAAGAAAATTAAATGAAGTTAAATTTTTAGTGTCATAAATAAAGTTTATTGGAACAGCAGCATGCCCATTCATTCGCATGTTATGTATGGATGGCTGCTTTTACACCTCAGCAGCAGAGCTGAGTGGCTGTGCCCAGGCTGTATGGCCCTCAGAGTCTAATATTTATACTCTGGCCCTTTTCAGAAAACCTTTGAGGAGTCCTGCTCTAAATAATGAGAGTGATGCTCACGTGCCTATTAGTTAGATTCAGACAAGACTATCAATACAGCTGAAATGCTGTGCAGAAAAGAAAAAAAGCAGTGGATTTATAAAAAGATTATTGTATAAGGCAGCTATTCTGTAACTTTGCAGTAGTTTTAAACTTTTGACTATCGGGGTGGGATTAAGACATTTCTCCTCCAACAGCACAGATCAGCTCCACAACACTGCCTGTCAGTGTTCCCAGAGCAGCATGGCGTGGACTTACTCCAAGTCCTCATGTTTCTCGGGACAGCGGGTAGCTGGCCTCGGCTTCCCCGTCCCCCAGCTACTGTGGCAGCACACGCTGGGAGGAAGCACAGGGTCCCCAAGGCCCATCCCCTCTTGTCTACGCAGTGGTTGTGTGGCTACAGCGTCAGCACAGCTAGTGCTCCTGAGGCTTCCTGAGTCTTGACAGGTCATCACCCCACTGAGTCCTCCTCCCAGTTGCACTTCATCAGTAGCCAGAGGACTCTGAGTTTCCCTCCTGCCCCTGTTTTAGCTCCTCGGAAAGAGCAGGGCTTTGGGGGTCAGTCACACCTGAGTTCTAGTCCCAGCTCCACCAAGTATTAGTCATGTAAGTAAACACAACTCACTTCAGATATTTGTGCTTTAGTTTTCATTTGTTTTTAAATAAAGTATGGATAATGTGGATAAGGGGCTTCCCAGGTGGCTCAGTGGGTAAAGAATCCTCCTGCCAGTGCAGGAGGCACAGGAGATGCAGGTTTGATCCTTGGGTCGGGAAGATCTCCTGGAGGAGGAAATGGCAACCCAGTCCAGTATTCTTGCCTGGAGAATCCCATGGACAGAGGAGCCTGGCAGGCTACAGTCAATAGATGGAAAAGAGTCGGACATGACTGAGCACACTCACGCAGTGTTCTTATGAGGACTGAATGAGATGTGTGTGAGAGTTCCTGTCACATGGAAGTCCCTTGGTGAATGGTTATTGAATTGGAACGCCATTTAACCTGTGGTGCAGGTGAGTCAGTGGCCATTTGATAAAGAAAGCACCTCTCAAGGGCTTCCCTGGTGGCTCAGTGGTAAAGAATCCGCCTGCCAATGCAGGAGACACGGATTTGATCCCTGATCTGAAAAGATGCCACGTTATGCGGAGCAACTAAGCCCATGTGCCACAACCACTAAGCCTGTGCTGTAGCGCCTGGGAGCCGTAACACTGAGCCCATGTGCTGCAGCTACTGAAGCCCGTAAACCCTGGAGCCTGTGCTCGGCAACAACTGAAGCCACTACAGTGAGAGGCCCGAGCGCCTCACCTGGAGAAAAGCTTGAGCAACAGTGAACCCAGCATAGCCTAAAAGAAGTAAAATTATTTTTAAAAAAAGAAAGAAAGCACCTCTGTTTCCTGCCAGAGAGGAGGGAGGGAAAGAGAGAGGATGCCGAAGTCAAGTCAACGTGACACAGATGGACATAGTCAAAGCTTGCTCACCAGTGAAATCTGGGGTAGCAGCATAGGTGAGATCTGCGGGTGGGTGGCCTTGCTGAGGACTCCTGAATTAGACGGGTGCACTCAGCCATTAGTGCCATGGAACGGTCACAGCCTGGGAGCACAGAGAGCACAGAGGCCCTTGAGAGCGTATGAGAGAAGCAGCAGAGCAGAACCTCCGCTGCCACTAAACAGGGAGATCCCAGAGGACAGGAGAGAGCGGAGCCGTGGCTGGAGGCCTGTTCACTCCCTGCTCAGGTCCTTCTGCCAGGCTGCCAGTCAGAGAAGTCCCTGCCCCAAGGGAACGGCAGGAAGGCGGAGACTGAGGAGGGAGGGAGGGTGTCATGAGAGGTGTGGATTCTCTGGTAGAAACAGGAGGACCAGGGAATAAGCATTTCCCACACACACAAACCCTACATTCTCTCCAGAGGGAGAAGGGCCACCCTTATCTTCTCCCATCACGTTCTCCCTTCCAAAGGTGGTAGACTATTTAAAGTCTTTTCTTTGTTTTACTGCTGTGCCTCCCAGTGCAGGGTGCTGGCTGTGGCCTGTTCCTAGTGATCTCTGGTGGCCTTGCTCTTCAGTTCAGTTCTGTCCAGTCACTCAGTCGTGTCCAGCTTTTTGCGACCCCATGAACTACAGCACGCCAGGCCTCCCTGTCCATCACCAACTCCTGGAGTTTACTCAAACCCATGTCCATTGAGTCGGTGATGCCATCCAACCATCTCATCCTCTGTCATCCCCTTCTCCTCCTGCTCTTCAGTGGCTTGAAGCAAAGTTTGGGTTTATAGCCAGAGACTGAGGTCAGGCCGAAGCATTGAGAATGTCAAATCCTAGCCACTAGACCAGTGGCCAATGACAAAGCCCTGGCCCTTTCGCTTTGCAGGAAAGAATTCCTACAAAGGTGGAAGGAGAAACAAGGAAAGTGTTTATTAGGAGGGAGAAGAGTACAGTACCTGTGGATAGACACATGGGTGGACTCAGAGAATGTCCCACCCTCGTGGTGGTTTAAATCACTTATATGGGACATTTCTTCCAGATTTCCTTTGGTTCTGAGTCTACCTTTGGTGCATCTCCACATCCTCCCATGTATGCACGTGCATCTCACAGCCAAGATGGATTCCAGCGAAGAGGCCTGTGGGTAACCTTGACCCATAGGCCTCCCCTTTTGACTGCCAAGGAACTTTCTAGTTGGGAAGGTCTCCTTGACTTTGAGAATGAGAAATCTGTGGTCTCTTGTCTTTCATCTGGGCAGGGCCCAGCCTCCTCTCCCTATTTTCCTGCTATTTTCATCTTGAAGTGTCGGGAAAGGACTCCAGCTATTCACCTTGGTGGGCCCATCTATCTCCTGCCTCACTGGGAACATTTTGGATAGAGTGCGATCGTGGAATTGAGAGAAATACTGCCTTCAGACCCACAAGGCTATGTTAGTTTGACATAATTAGGAAGCTATAATTTTTCCCATAATGTAGAACTCAGACTTTATTGACCCATTTAATTAAAAAAAATAATAATAATGACATTTTACTAAAGCAGAACAGCAAGAAACCTAAGTAGCCTCTGGCTAGATCTCTTGAATGATTTTAATTAAAAATAATTTCTCCACTTCTGGTAGATAGACCTTTTCCTCAATATCCTGGTGACAAAACAGTACCACCTGGGGGAGAAACTTGCTTGGTTTCTGTCGTTATTACTACTAGAATGACCATACTGGCAATTTCCAATTTAAAAGGTTAATATATAATGTATCCTAAAGGAACATCACCTTTTAATTCAGTATAATCAGTTTTATCAAATTAACCTTTAGATCTTTTAAGTTTCACTGAGCTGAGTTTCCACTAAGTCAAAATAGAGAAGGAGGACGTTAATCTCACTTTGCTGAAATTGGTCCTTTTATAGATCGACTCCGTCCATGGGGTGCCTGGTCACTCGGAAGTGAGCGCCAGTCTCATTTATCTGTCCCTGACCCCGTTAGCCTCCATTTTCCGTTTCCGGTTTCCGGTGAGCCCGTTTCTTGAGGGGCGGTACAGACTGCGCCCACGTGCTCACAGCTCTTCATCCTCCCTTCTCTCCATCCTCTTGCGCCAGACTGGGGAATTGCAGGGAGGGTTGATGAGCCTGCTTGCCCAGCCCCTGCCCCACTTCCCCTCCCTGGGGTCTTTCTCCTCAGAGAACATTTCTGTCAAGATTACCGTGTTAAGCCAAATTAGTTAAGGAAACAAGACCCTGGGGAGGGCTGGGGGTTAGGGAAATACCCGTCTCTCACTCACCAAGGCGAGGCCATCCCTTCCCCCTGGAACCTACGGGCTGCCTTCTCTCCTTCCAGCGCTCGCCCAGAAAGTGTGGACACTGGACTTGGGGGAGTTGAGGGGGTGCCGTGCCAAGGTGGGAGAGGAGAGGAGAGGAGACTGGCCGCCTTCTTGGCCCTAAGGAGAGCCCCAGGCTTACTCCTCCCTCTTCTCTTGGGGGCTTGTTCTAGGAGGGACACATTCCCGGGGCCTCTGTACCTCCGTATTTCCAGGGGAGGCTCTGGACGTGGGATGTCTGCAGGTCTCAGGGCAAGGGGTGCAATCAGACCAGCAGGGGCCTGTTAAGGAGCACAGCTGTAGCTGTGTGTCAGGCTTCTCACATCGGCCTCACACACTAAGCGAGGTCATTTTGAAAGTAGTTGGTTATTGATCCATTGATTTATCAGCCTACTAAATCCTAGGATTGCTGGCGATGACGGGGATACAGCAGTGAACAGGCAGACAGATGCCCCACCTTCATGGAATGTGCATTTTGGAGGGGAAGATAGGAAAGAAACAAAATGAGTGAAACATAGAATGTTGGAGCTCAGTAAATGTTTTTAGGGGGAGTGGAGAAGGGAAAATAGAAACTGTCAGGGTGGATACAAGTGTATAAAGGTAGCTTGCTGCTACTGCTAAGTCACGTCAGTCGTGTCCGACTCTGTGCGACCTCAGAGACGGCAGCCCACCAGGCTCCCCTGTCCCTGGGATTCTCCAGGCAAGAACACTGGAGTGGGTTGCCATTTCCTTCTCCAGTGCAGGAAAGTAAAAAGTGAAAGTGAAGTCGCTCAGTCGTGTCTGACCCTCAGCGACCCCATGGACTGCAGCCTTCCAGGCTCCTCCATCCGTGGGATTTTCCAGGCAAGAGTACTGGAGTGGGGTGCCATTGCCTTCTCCGATAAAGGTAGCTTAGGGAAGTACTTATTAAGATGCAGGGACTTTGAGTAAACAGATACAAGAAGTAAGCAGTCAGTTCATGGAGATCTCATCTAGGAAAAGGACATCTCCAAAGGAGAAGACAGCCAGCTAGTGTACGTCCTGGTGCAGGGGTATGGCTGTAGTGTTCCAGGAAGTGTGCAGAGGCCAAGGCGGCTGGAGCAGCGGGAGGTGGGCAACTGAAGATAATCCCAGAGAGGGCAGGAGCCAGAGCTTGTGAGTCACCTTAAGGCTCGTGCAGCTCTTGTAAGGGCCTTGGCTTCTGCTTTTAGGTGGGAAGCACTGGACATCTGTATGGAGGATTGATAGGATCTGACTGACTGTGTAACAGGAACAGTAAGGCTGGTGCATTTGAATCATCGGAGGAGGAGCTCTCCAGACACAACAGGCCAGCTGGACGGCTGCAGTGAACGGTCCAGCCTTGGGATCCCAGTGACATGGCCCAGAGGGGTTAGCAGTGGGTGGGATAACAAGAGGTCAGATTCTGAAAGTGTTTTGAAGGTAGAGCCAAGGAGATTTGTTAATGGATTAGTTGTGAACTGAGAGAGAAAAAGAGGTGCCAGGATGACCCCAGGTTTGAGGCCTGAGCAGCTAGAAGGAATGGAATTGCCTGCAACACAAGTGGGAAGCGGGCTTAGGAGTGGCTGCAGGCTCAGTGTTGGGCATATTTGCAATACAGATTAAACATCTGAATAGAGATACTGAGCCAGCAGTTAGATATATGCATTTCAAGTTCAAGGAGAGGTTCGGGCTGAAGATATAAATTTGGGACTTATCAGTGTAAAACTAACAACAAAAAAAACCCACTAGCCTAGCCAAACTCACCAAGGGAGCAGTGTGGACAACAGAGATATTCAGGGACTAAGGGTGTGCTATGCTTCGCCACTCAGTTGTGTCCGACTCTTTGCAACCCCATGGATTGTAGCCCACCAGGCTCCTCTGTCCATGGGGGTTCTCATGGGTTCCCATGATCTCCTCCAGGGGATCTTCCCAACCCAAGGATGGAAACCAGGTCTTCCGCATCGCAGGTGGATTCTTTACTGTCAGAGCCACCAGGGAAACCCATGGGTAAAAGGTGTCAACAAAAAACCTGAAAACCAGCAGCCAGGGAGGTGGGAGGGAACCAGGAGAGAATGCAGTCAGGAGACAGGAGAAAGCAGATCAGGGAAGGGGGGCCATCAGCACTGTACCTTGAGGGGAAGGATGACCCCAGTGGTGACCTTGGAGAGTGAAGACCCCAGTGGGGGGGTGAGGGCAAAGGCTGTTTGCACGGGGTCTAGAGAGAATGGTCAGGAAAATGGAGTTCGGGGCTGTAAGCTTCATATGCATTGGTTCCACTGTCTAGAGCAATCTCCCACCTCTTAGCCTGGCCAGCTCCTCCTCATCCTTCGAGTCTCAGCTTAGCGGTCATTTCAGCAGGGAGCTTTGCTCTCCCCTTCACACCCCATCCAGACTCCAGGTGTGGCATTTGCTGCTGCCCCTTCATGCTGTCCTCTCTCTCTCCATCAGTCACGTCGTGTCTGAATACGGGAGAATGACGGACACAGAACGAGACCAGATAGACCAGGACGCTCAGACGTTCATGAGGACCTGCTCAGAAGCAATCCAGCAGCTGAGAACACAAGGTGCATGCCCTGAAAGGGGCAGCCGGCAGCCTTTTTGCGATTAAGTACTCACAGGATGCATTTGGCACAGCCAGTTAAAGCTCTCTCTTGTGCTCTTATTTAGGTTTCAGTCTCAGAACTTTCAAAGTCTTATTTTTCCTCATTAGTGTTTTAACCTAAGCTGTTAAAAATCATGCAAAGGCCATGATTCAAGTTAAACAGATGGGAATAGGGAGGTGGAAAGGACCTCTCCAGACAGAACCAAGAGTTTACCTTGGGCCCAGGGTCAGAGAAGGTGACTCGAATGTGGAGGTGTGTGCGGGCGTGCCTGTGTTCTGGGCGGCATTGAGTAGGGCAGCGATTGATGGCATGTGAACGAGGACGCATGAAGGTACTCTGAGCTCTCTACTTGGAGCATTAAACTGTAGTGACAGACTCTCCTGGTAAAGAGGACGGCTCTGGAGCCTTGGCTGCTTATGCACCCACACCGGCTCCACATGTTCAGGCCATGTGGCCTTGGGCAAGTCACTTAGTCGCCCTGGGTCTCAGTTTCTTCATCTATAAAATGGAGACAATTATATGCATATTTCTTGGGGTCAACCCAGGGATTGAACCCAAGCCTCCTGCATTGCAGGCAGACTCTTTACCATCTGAGCCACCGGGGAAGCCCATTCTTGGGGTCATCATGAGAATTAAATTCTCCTAGCACCCTCAGGACAATAGCTAGCCTTAGGGTTACCATCATCTCACTTTCATTGATGTTAAATTTTTACTGGGGCACTGAGACGGCTTCCCAAGTTAGGTGTCTACCTTGATTCTCTTTTAATTTGCTTAAGCAGGTACAGATTACGTTATATAGCATGGAATTCAAGTGGTCAGATGCTTCTGTGCTCGACCCAGACTTTTGTTTGGGTAGCTTCCATTTGAACCCTGATGGACCACCTGGAGAGTGATGAAAACTGTAGACTTTTCTGCCACAAAAAAATATGCAGATGCATCAAATTTTGTATATAATTTTATGGATCCGTTGAATTCCCCATGTGAACCTCAGGTTCAGCAGCAGCCCTGTAGTGGAAACAGATCATGTCCCCTACCCTTAAGGACATTCATTGAGATACCTTGAAAATACATGCACATTAATACAATGAGAAATAAGTACAAACCATGTGACCCTGGGCTCCTTCTGGATTCCTCATTTGTAAAACAGGCAGAATCATAATCGCCTTCTGCATTGCTTGGGCCATTAGCAGTAATTTGTGTAAAGTACTGGCAGGGTGCCTCATACTGTAGGTACCCAGCCTCTACCAAAATATAGCTGGCACAGACTCCAAGAAGAAGTGATGATTCACAGGAGAAAGGCGTTCTTGTGGCTCAGAGAGTCAAGGTTTCCCAGAGAAGGAAGGTTTCACTCAGTGTCGGAGGTGAATGTGAGTGGCTGAGGGAAGAGGACGGAGCAGCCCAAGCTGACAGGCAGCCAGGCAGGCAGAGGGGAGTGTATGCTCTGAGTTTGATTTAAAACGGTCCTTGAAGGTCAGCTTGAGCATTGGATCCTGTTAACACGCACGGGGTCAGCTCTCAAGAAATGGCCCACGTCAAACACGATCCCTTAGTAATAAACCATAAATTATTTGACTGTAGTTTTTCTGCAGGTTTAATCTTTTACTCTCGCAAAACCTCATAAATCTCACTCTTTTAAAAATGAAATGTCACTTGACACAGGACTTGTTTTATAGCTGTGTTTTTAAGAATACATCTAATAAAGAAGCTGTTGTAAGGAAGCTGATGAATTGTTCTTCAGTGTAATTTAATACAGAGCCCTGAATATTGTCCTTTTTTGTTTCAGCCCACAAGGGGATTCACTCTCAGCAAGTGAAGGAGCACAGGACTGCCATTTTGGATTTCACTGAAGATTACTTAAAAAGTATTTCATTTTATCTTAAAGATCACATGTGGCATTTCACAATAGGTGGGATGCAACCTTTAGCTTTGCTAGCTGAAGACTGTAATGTCTCACTGTATATAATGATACTTTTGCCTGAGAAGCAGTTTTAAATGATTTCTGGTATTTTCCCCTGGACAGGAGTGTGTAAACTTTACTCAGAACAAAGAGCCATCCGAGTCAAGCGAGTGGTGGACAAGAAAAGATTGTGAGTATTGTCTTCATTGGTGTTCTTTAATTAACAATAGTAATGATAATAAGATTGCCTGGAGAAATATCAATAACCTCAGATATGCAGATGACACCACCCTTATGACAGAAAGTGAAGAGGAACTCAAAAGCCTCTTGATGAAAGTGAAAGTGGAGAGTGAAAAAGTTGGCTTAAAGCTCAACGTTCAGAAAACGAAGATCATGGCATCTGGTCCCATCACTTCATGGGAAATAGATGGGGAAACAGTGGAAACAGTGTCAGACTTTATTTTTGGGGGCTCCAAAATCACTGCAGATGGTGACTGCGGCCATGAAATTAAAAGACGCTTACTCCCTGGAAGGAAAGTTATGACCAACCTAGATAGCATATTCAAAAGCAGAGACATTACTTTGCCAACAAAGGTCCGTCTAGTCAAGGCTATGGTTTTTCCTGTGGTCGTGTATGGATGTGAGAGTTGGACTGTGAAGAAGGCTGAGCGCCAAAGAATTGGTGCTTTTGAAGTGTGGTGTTGGAGAAGACTCTTGAGAGTCCCTTGGACTGCAAGGAGATCCAACCAGTCCATTCTGAAGGAGATCAGCCCTGGGATTTCTTGGGAAGGAATGATGCTGAAGCTGAAACTCCAGTACTTTGGCCACCTCATGCAAAGAGCTGACTCATTGGAAAAGACTCTGATGCTGGGAGGGATTGGGGGCAGGAGGAGAAGGGGACGACAGAGGACGAGATGGCTGGATGGCATCACTGACTCAATGGACGTGAGTCTGGGTGAACTCCGGGAGTTGGTGATGGACAGGGAGGCCTGGCATGCTGCGATTCATGGGGTCGCAAAGAGTCGGACACGATTGAGCGACTGAACTGAACTGAACTGAACTGAATCATAATAATAGCAGCTAAAGTTTGTAGATGATGATGATGATTTAGTTGCTAAGTTGTGTCCAACTCTTGGTGACTCCATGGACTATAGCCCACCAGGCTCCTCTGTCCATGGAATTCTCCAGGCAAGAATACTGGAGTGGGTTGCCATTTCCTTCTCGAGGGGATCTTCCCAACCCAGGAATCGAACCTGGGTCTCCTGTACTGCAGGCAGATTCTTTACCAACTGAGCTACAAGGGAAGCCCATAGTTTATAGAGCTTGATTGATGATTGTGAAGCTTCAATTTCCTCACGAACTGCTGTGACCAGGATTCCCTGGGCACGTTCCGTGCTGGACACTTCTGTAGCTCACAGGAGCCCCAGGAGGCAGGTACTGCGATGACCCTCATCTTACACATGGGGAGGCTGAGGCTTGGGAAGTGGGGTGACTCACCTATGTCCCTTAGCCAGGAGGTGGCGGAACTGGAATTTGAGTCCATATAGAGAGACATACATATATTGGTCAGTTGATTTTCCACAAAGGTACAAAGCGATTTTAGTGGAACAAGGATGGTCTTTTTTAACATGAGTGCTAGAACCACTGGATAACCTTTGTTGTTGTTCAGTCCCTAAGTCATGTCCAACTCTATGACCCCATGGACTGCAGCACGCCAGGCTTCCCTGTCCTTCACCACCTCCCAGAATTTGCTCAAACTCATGTCCATTGAGTCGGTAATGCCATCCAACCATCTCATCCTCTGTCACCCCTTTGTCCTCCTGCCCTCAATCTTGCCCAGCGTCAGGGTTTTTTGCAATGAGTTGATGTGTCCAAAGTATTGGAGCTTCAGCTTTAATGTCAGTCCTTTCAGTGTATTCAGGGTTGATTTCCTTTAGGATTGACTAGTTTGATCTTCTTGCAGTCCAAGGGACACTCGAAAGTCTTCTCCAACACTGCAATTGGAAAGCATCAGTTCTTTGGCACTCAGCCTTTATGCTCCAACTCTCACATCTGTGCACGACTACCAGAAAAACCGTTGCTTTGACTATATGGACCTTTGTCAGCAAAGTGATGTCTCTCTTTTTTTAAGATGCTGTCTAGGTTTGTCATGGCTTTTCTTCCAAGGAGTAGTGAGTGGTTAACCCATGTTAACTTGTACTGTTATCTGCTATTAAGTACTTGCCATGGGTCAGGCAGTATGTTTATTTCATTTAATCCTCACAGCCACTTTATTAGTAACTACTAGTATCTCATTTTATAGAGGAAGTCGAGACTCGGGAAATTTGGGTACTTGCCCAGTGTCACACAGCTGAACTCAGATTTGAACGTCAGATTAACCGGGATTATCTGAAACGATGGGCTTTGTGTTGGAGGTTGAATGAAAATAATCTGGGTAAAGGATCAGAAGGGAAGAATGGCTCAGGCAGGAGGGCAGGCAGAGTGTTTGCCCAAAGCAGGTCCTGGGAGAACAAACAAGGGCTCTGACGGTGTTCCATGTGCTGTCGAGATGGGGTGTGGTCACTGGATCTCACGCCCGCCAGAAAGAGATGCTAATAACTTCTGCTTCCTGATCCCAGGCGGTCCCTGACCCTTGAGACCTAGCAGGTCCCTTGAGTAAGGTAAGAAGGGGGCTCTTGCTGCTGCCTCCTCAGCTCCTGGTTCTCAGCAGAGGTTTGGACAAATTAAGATCAGTCAGATGGGAATTGTTCTCATTTAGGCTGTGAAGTTCAGCCTCATCTCCTGCCAGATAGCTGCCCTGTGCCAATTACTTTGAGCAGAGGACCTTGAGGAAAATAACTGTGTGAGCCATCTCGTGTAGTCCAGCCCTCCCTTCTGGTTCTTTCCTCTCCTTACCCCAGAAGGCACCTGCCTAAAACACATGTATACTTGTAGCCCTCCCTTTCTCCAGTGTCTTACAAAGCTAACCTTCGCAGCGTGACATTCTAGGCCCTTAATACTTTGTTTTTTCAGTTGGTCCCCATGGATTTATGCTCTGACCAAAGCTGACTGCTTGTGTCCTTTGACATTCTTGTGCCTTCATCCTTTCTGATTTCTTTGCCTAGAATGCCCTTCATATGTACACACTTACATTCTCTGTCCCTCTTCCCCCACTCAGGTGACCCACCACTGTAGTTTGATAACACCTGAACTGGTCTAGACCCTGTTCGGAGACAGGAGTCCTCTGATCAAAGAGCAATATCAAATTGCCATAAATGTTTCTAAATGCTTATTCTTCATTTTTGTTCTTACTCATAGCAGACCAGTAACAAACAGTTCATAGTCTCATACTGGTCTGTGGATCACACTTGATTAACACTGGCCTGAAAATCACTCAGTATGAAGTACATGCCCAGTAAATATCTGTAAGCGTGACGATGGCTTAGATGATGTGATGAATTTCCTGCTCTGGGGGAATCCAGGAGGCCTGTGCCCTGGTGGATACCTTAGTCCGACAGTCATCCTTGAAATGAGAGTACTGCAGTACTAGGGATCAGTGTGGGTTGTCTCCTTTCTACCTAGAGCCTTTGTTGAGAGATTGTTGTTGTCCACAACACTCAGTCATGTCCAGCTCTTTGTGACCCCATGGACTGCAGCATGCCAGGCTTCCCTGTCCATCACCAACTCCTGGAGCTTGCTCAAATTCATGTCCATTGAGTCGGTGATGCCATCCAACCATCTCATCCTCTGTTGTCCCCTTCTCCTCCTGCCTTCAATCTTTCCCAGCATCAGGGTCCTTTCCAATGAGTCAGTTCTTCACATCAGGTGAATATCCGATGAATATTCAGGACTGATTTCCTTTAGGATTGACTCTTGATCTCCTTGCACTCTGAAATAGTTATCACTTTTCTCTAATATTTGTGTAGGGCTTTATCTAAGGTTTTCAGAGAACTTCTTCCATGTAATTTCTTGTTTCAGACCTGGAAAAACTGTTTCTTTCCCTCTCCTCTCTATCCTTCTGTTCTTCTCAAATTTTATATAAAATGCCAGAGTTTTTCAAATAAGGGACCTGGAAACAGATGTTGGCCAGGTGGAAACTGTTTTGATTGCAGTTATGAAATGCTCAGCTTTCAGTTAGAGAAATCAATTAAAGTAAATTATCGAGCATAAACTGATCTTTCTGATGACTTTTTAAAAATTGCTTTTTTCAAATTGCCTTCAACTAGTTAATTTGTAATTTCCCTGAGGATTTCAATAGACATTCTGTGTATAATTAGATCTGTTTTTATCGCTTAAAAAAAAAAAAAGCGCTCAACTTCGTCTAAGTCTGCTGCATTGCGGTCCTTTGTTCAATTTAAATTAAAAACTGGCATATTAGCATATTCTGGACACAAAGGGTGACAGATATTAATGGAACCCTTTATTTAAAAGTCAGTTAAGCCCCTCTCCTTCCTGAACAATTAAGTCCTGCAGGCATGGAGTGAGTCAGAGTAAGGGGCGATGTCCACAGCTATGGGGACATTTCCCGGGGCAGCTCAGAGCCTGAGCGAGCTGAGGAGGTCTGGCTCAGCATGGGCAGTAAGAGCCTGAGCCAGGACAGGGGAGGAGCAGCAGTGGAAGAGGCAGATTGGTTGTATGCAGGGGGATTGATCAAATAGTAAACACAGAAGGATAATGGAAGCCAGGTTCAGACTCTCAGGAGAGTGAAAGGGAAATTGGATTAGAATGAAAAGGACTGGTGTGAACTCATGGCTTTCAGTTTACATAGGTGGACATAGAAATGAAATGTGGTCATAAACGTGTGCGTGTCTAGGTCTGCAAAAGCAGACAGATTTTTCTGGCTCTGTCTGCCGAGAGAGCCTGGACACACTGACATCCCAGAGGCAATAAGCATGTTTAGCACTCAGATCTTGGCTTCTAAACAGCAATTTCAGCTTCCAGGAACCAGGGCTCCTTGCAGAAATGGCTGAGACTGGGGCTGGGTCAGGGAAAGTGTAAAATGAACTTGGAGCATATTGTTGTACCAGAAAGCAAGGGAAGGCTCAGAGAGTGATGGGGACCTGCAAAAAGGACATAAACCAGTTTGAAAGCTGCCGGTGACCAAATTAAAGACAAATTAAAGGCCAGGCTTCCTTGTCCTTCACTGTCTCCTGGAGTTTGTTCAAACTCATGTCCGTTGAGTTAGTGATGCCATCCAACCATCTCATCCTCCGCCACCCCTTCTCCTCCTGCCTTCAATCTTTCCCAGCATCAGGTCTTTTCCAGTGAGTCAACTGTTTGCATTAGGTGGCCGAAGTATTGGAGCTTCAGCATCAGTCCTTCCAATGAATATTCAACTTTCATCTTTAGGAAATATTAAAATATTCAGAGGTGAAGGGGCATCAGGTTGGCATATTACTCTCCAGTGGTTCAGTAAAAAGCATTCTTGATACTATCTTTCAGATTACTATGCCTGTGACTATATTTATTTCACAAGAAAATAAAACGCTAAAAGATCCCATCTCACACACGTTAGAAAGGCTAAAATAAAAGTGACACTTCAGGGAGCGTGTGCAGCAGCTGGAACTCTCCTTTATGACTGGTGGGAATATAAAGTAACTTTGTATTGTGTGCATGCTTAGTCACTCAATCGTGTCTGACTCTTTGCAACCCCATGGACTGTAGCCTGCCAAGCCGCTCTGTTCATGGGATTCTACAGGCAAAAATACTGGAGTGGATAGTCATTCCCTTCTCCAAGGTATCTTTCTGACCAGGGATCGATCCTGGGTCTCCTGCATTGAAAGCAGATCCTTGACCATCTGAGCCACCAGGAAAGCCTCGTATTAGAAACAGCCAAATAGTTCTCCAAAGTTAAATGACCATCTAATGACCCAGCAATTCCACACCTTTTTTCTTTATGCCTAGAATATTTTTTCTGCTCTTCTGTGCCTGGCAAAACTTTACTCCTCTTTCAGAGTTTGCCTAAGTGATACCTCCCCTGAGAAGCCCCTGGGTATTTCTACTCTTTGAATTAATAGCACTTAGATTTTTAAAGTACTTAGCATTTATGTACTACTTTTTTTTTTTTTTGGTATAGTGCGTCATTTAGTCTTTTCAATGATTTTGAGTGTTAATATTGGAAGGGTACCAAAAGCCAGGTTTATCATTCTCAAAGAAGTGAAAGGAGAAAGGCAGAATGAACTTAGGTTTATTGGTCAGAACAAAAGATACCGGAAGCTACTTTACAGATGCGGAAGCTGAGGCCCAGTACTTAGAAGGTGAGCCAGAGCAGCCAGAGCGGTACGTGCTTCACGCCAACCTCGGTGCTAAGTACGTTGTCACGGGCGACCTCATGCAGTGTTTGCAAGATTCTTCTTTGTAGAAAAGTGCTTTGCAGATGAAGAAAATTCAGAGGATTGAAAAAAACACAACAGGAAACTGTCACATTGCAGACAAGTGGCAGACTAGACTCCAAACCCATTTTTTGTCTCCAAACAGATTCCTGAGCATATCTTTCTCAGACAGACAGGCAGTCAGCCAATAGTTTAAGGACTGTGTCCCCATCCGCCGTAGATTTGTGGAATTACTGGAGTAGCCTGTCAACTGAGACCATCCAGGAGGACATCAGGCCAATCCTACCAAGGAATGTGGCCGAGGGCAAGGCTGCCTTGCCACTGAGGCATGGCCACCACCCCGAGACCTCTCCTCTGCTGATCTACCAAGACTCCTCAGATTCTTCCTTCCCCACAGCACCAGCCTGGAAGATGAGCACTCGTGGGCCCATGACTGAAGACCCTCCTGAGTCCCTTACACTGATAGCGGCAGTGTTCTCCCGTCTCTGAGTTTTTGAATTATTGATGGATTGTGCCAGCTGTTTCCATCTTTTCCTCCATTGATTTTTATCTTGACAGAATAAAAGAAAAAGTTTATTTCTTTAGGGTTTCTCAATACTATCTAACCCCTCTGCCTTTTCTTGTTACCCAGTGATGCAAGAGTGGTAGCAATAGCTAATCTTTTCATCCCTTGCCCCAGACTGTGCTAAAGATTTACATATAAACCAGTAGAAAGATGCTTTTACAGTCCCATTTTACAGAGGAGAAAACAGGCTAAGAAATCCTGTACTTGTTATTTAGTTACTGGGAAAAAAAAATCTGAAAATTCTGCAAATGGATGTCTTATTCATGCTATACTAGTTTGAACATGGCTAAGGTGTCAGGTTGGGTGCATGCGTGCCCAGTAGCTCAGTCATGTCCCACTCTTTGCAACCCCATGGACTCTAGCCCGCCAGGCTCCTCTGTCCTTGGAACTTCCCAGGCAAGAATACTGGAGAGCGTTGCTGTTTCCTACTCCAGGAGATCTTCCTGACCCAAGGGTGGAACCCACATCTCTTATGTCTCCTGCATTTGCAGGCATGTTCTTTTCCAGTCGCATCACATGGGCAGCCCAAGGTGTCAGGTTGCCACATACTGAATCCCAAAACTAATCTTTGAGGTAAAATGTTAGGAAGTAAGTAATAAATAATCATATTTATACATTTAATGTTAAACAAGATAGACCATTGTTTTGTGTTTTTCTTTTCAGTTATGGTTTCAACTGGCTTTATTGCTTAACCAGTTTTTTATCCATGTTGTGTTTATCCAGTTTTTTCTTCTTTATTAATGAATGGCATTGTACCGCATGAATTGTTGGTCTATCCATTCTATCCACACAGTTGGACCATCCATTCTCCTATTGGTGGACATTTGAGTTGTTTCTACTGTTTTGGCTGTTATGGATACGGGTACCATGAACATTCTTGGATAGATCTGTGTGTGGATATATCTTTTCATTTTTCTTGTCAGTCAGTCAGTTCAGTCGCTCAGTCGTGTCCGACTCTTTGCGACCCCATGAATCGCAGCACGCCAGGCCTCCCTGTCCATCAACAACACCCGGAGTTCACTCAAACTCATGTCCATCAAGTCAGTATTGCCATCCAGCCATCTCGTCCTCTGTCGTCCCCTTCTCCTCCTGCCCCCAATCCCTCCCAGCATCAGAGTCTTTTCCAATAGTCAGCTCTTCGCATGAGGTGGCCAGAGTACTGGAGTTTCAGCTTCAGCATCATTCCCTCCAAAGAAATCCCAGGGCTGATCTCCTTCAGAATGGACTGGTTGGATCTCCTTGCAGTCCAAGGGACTCTCAAGAGTCTTCTCCAACACAACAGTTCAAAAGCATCAATTCTTCAGCACTCAGCCTTCTTCACAGTCCAACTCTCACATCCATACATGACCACAGGAAAAACCATAGCCTTGACTAGATGGACCTTTGTTGCCAAGTAATGTCTCTGCTTTTCAATATGCTATCTAGGTTGGTCATAACTTTCCTTCCAAGGAGTAAGCGTCTTTTAATTTCATGGCCGCAGTCACCATCTGCAGTGATTTTGGAGCCCAGAAAAATAAAGTCTGACACTGCTTCCACTGTTTCCCCATCTATTTTCCATGAAGTGGTGGAACCAGATGCCATGATCTTCATTTTCTGAATGTTGAGCTTTAAGCCAACTTTTTCACTCTCCACTTTCACTTTCATCAAGAGGCTTTTGAGTTCCTCTTCACTTTCTGTCATAAGGGTGGTGTCATCTGCATATCTGAAGTTATTGGTATTTCTCCCGGCAGTCTTGATTCCAGCTTGTGCTTCTTCCAGTCCAGCGTTTCTCATGATGTACTCTGCATAGAAGTTAAATAACAGGGTGACAATATACAGCCTTGACATACTCCTTTTCCTATTTGGAACCAGTCTGTTGTTCCATGTCCAGTTCTAACTGTTGCTTCCTGACCTGCATACACATTTCTCAAGAGGCAGGTCCGGTGGTCTGGTATTCCCATCTCTTTCAGAATTTTCCACAGTTTATTGTGATCCACACAATCAGAGGCTTTGGCATAGTCAATAAAACAGAAATAGATGTTTTTCTGGAACTCTCGTGCTTTTTCCATGATCCACCAGATGTTGGCAATTTGATCTCTGGTTCTTCTGCCTTTTTTAAAACCAGCTTGAACATCAGGAAGTTCGGGGTTCATGTATTGCTGAAGCCTGGCTTGGAGAATTTTGAGTATTAACTTTACTAGCATGTGAGATGAGTGCAATTGTGCGGTAGTTTGAGCATTCTTTGGCATTGCCTTTCTTTGGGATTGGAATGAAAACTGACCTTTTCCAGTCCTGTGGCCACTGCTGAGGTTTCCAAATTTGCTGGCATATTGAGTGCAGCACTTTCACAGCATCATCTTCCAGGATTTGAAATAGCTCAACTGGAATTCCATCACCTCCACTAGCTTTGTTCGTAGTGATGCTTTCTAAGGCCCACTTGACCTCACATTCCAGGATGTCTGGCTCTAGGTCAGTGATCACAGCATCGTGATTATCTGGGTCATGAAGATCTTTTTTGTATAATTCTTCTGTGTATTCTTGCCACCTCTTCTTAGTATCTTCTGCTTCTGTTAGGTCCATACCATTTCTGTCCTTTATCGAGCTCATCTTTGCATGAAATGTTCCCTTGGTATCTCTAATTTTCTTGAAGAGATCTCTAGTCTTTCCCATTCTGTTGTTTTCCTCTATTTCTTTGCATTGATTGCTGAGGAAGGCTTTCTTATCTCTTCTTGCTATTCTTTGGAACTCTGTATTCTTGCCTTGAGAACCTCATGAACAGTATGAAAAGGCAAAATGATAGGATACTGAAAGAGGAACTCCCCAAGTCAGTAGGTGCCCAATATGCTACTGCAGATCAGTGGAGAAATAACTCCAGAAAGAATGAAGGGATGGAGCCAAAGCAAAAACAATACCCAGCTGTGGATGTGACTGGTGATAGAAGCAAGGTCCGATGCTGTAAAGAGCAATATTGCGTAGGAGCCTGGAATGTCAGGTCCATGAATCAAGGCAAATTGGAAGTGGTCAGACAAAAGATGGCAAGAGTGAATGTCGACATTCTAGGAATCAGCAAACTAAAATGGACTGGAATGGGTGAATTTAACTCAGATGACCATTATATCTACTACTGCAGGCAGGAATCCCTTAGAAGAAATGGAGTAGCCATCATGGTCAACAAAAGAGTCCGAAATGCAGTACTTGGATGCAATCTCAAAAATGACAGAATGATCTCTGTTCGTTTCCAAGGCAAACCATTCAATATCACAGTAATCCAAGTCTATGCCCCAACCAGTAACGCTAAAGAAGCTGAAATTTTTCTTGTGTAAATACCTAAAAGTGGAGCTGCTCTGTCAACATGGAGATGTTTCTTAAGCTAAGGAACTGTCTTAGGTTTTCCAAAGTGGCCTTATTATTTTACCCTCCTCCCAGCAATGTGTGAGAGTCAGTGTTGCTCCCTGTGTTCACCAGGGCTCGGAGATGGTAACTTTTTTAAGCCATTCTAGTGGCAATGTCACAGTATCTCACTATGGTTTTGTTACTCCATGTCATTGGACACTTTTCCTCTGCTTTATTGACCATTTGTATGTCTTCTGTGAAATTCTGTTCATCTTTGTGCATATCTGTGATACTTACAACGTCAAATATATTTTTCTAAGACGGTTGAACCCAAACATCCCATCCCACATGGTCTTATTTAAAATGTGATTTTGTTCTTGCTTCACTGAGAGGGAGATGTGTGGTCTGTGTTCCCTCTCCTTGAACCTGAGTGGACCATCGCAACTGCCTGGACAGTGGGGTATGACAGAAATGACAGTTGGTTGTACACAGAGGCTGAGACTGTTATAAAAAGGCACTGAAGCTTCTGCCGTGGTCTCTGAGACTGCTTGCTCTGAGGGAAGCCAGCTGCCATGCCCAGGGCCACACTGACGTGCCCACGAGGAGGGGACCAGGCTCCTGCCGCACCATCTCACAGCCGTGAGAATGAGCCTCCTTGGAAGGGACTCCTCCAGCCCCAGGCGAGCCTTCAGGTGGTGGGGCCCTCTGCCCTATAGCAGTGCCCTCGTGAGTCAGAACCGCCTGGCCAAGCTGCTCCCAAATTCCTGGCCCCAGAAACACCAATAGATGTGAAAGTGAAAATGTCAGTCTGTCAGTCATGTCTGACTCTTTGCAATCCCATGGACTGTTACCCACCAGGCTCCTCTATCCATGGGATTATCCTGGTAAGAATACTGGAGTGTGTGGCCGTTTCCTTCTCCAGGGGATTTTCCTGACCCAGGGATTGAACCCAGGTCTCCTGCACTGCAGGCAGATTCTTTACCACTGAGCCACCTTAAGTGGTTGTTATTGTTTCAAGGTGTATACATTTTAGAGCAGCTATTATTCAGCCTCAGTAACTGGAGCCCTTAGCGTGATTGATCATATAATTACTCGACAGTTCTTTTGTTACTGTTGTAGAGGAGCAGTTCCTATAAACACCCTTTCTTAGAACACTATCTTTTGAAAAAAAAAAAAAAAACATGAAAATGGCCTCTGTGGCCAGGTTATTTGGAAGAGACATCCTTTTTGGAAATTCAGTGTGTATTTTGGTATATACGGCTCTGGAAAGTTGCAGAGTCAAGTACCCATCTGGCTTTGACTCCACTCTCTCAGCCTCTCTGGGTCACTGCAGTCCCTTCTCATAGAACCTGGTGGATAGAACCTCCTCTTCACAGGGCAGTTAGTTGTTCAGAGTGTGGCCTCCAAGATGGAGGCCACATCCCAGCCCCACCATGTACTCACTGTTTGGCCTGGGCAAGTTTCCTGACTTCCCCGCACCTCACTTTCCTGCTCTGTGAAAAGGCCATTAATACTAGTAACTGCTATAGGGACATATGGCATTAACTTAAGCTTATGCATATAAAGGTGCTTAGAAGAGTGCCCAGTACCTGAGAAGCCCTCAATAAATGTTAGCTGGCATTGATAATATCATCCTGATATGCATTTGCATTGTTCTTTTTGAGTCTTTCTGCCTCATAATGTTATCGTAGGTCTTTTTTAGCAATCTGCCTAGAATTTTCATAGTGCTCTATGAGTTCCAATACAAGGCCCCTTATCTCATAACCAGTTTTTTTCCCTCTTATTAACAATGCACTGAGAATTATAAAGCATCCATTCATTCACCCTATGTTTATTAAACCCTAAATGCCACACACTCATCTCAAACCCAGGGCCACACAGCAGCCATGACTTACACAGTCAGGGGCTCTGCTCCCAGAGCACATACTCCAGTGGAACGAGACAGACAGTAAGCAAATGAGAGGGGAAGGTCACCTCAGCCTGCAGTGACTGCTGGGAAAAAGACAGACAGGCACTGAGGCACAGAGTGGCAAGAGGAGGCCTTCTGCAGGCAGGAGAGTGAGACAAGGTGGGCGAGATCTCGCCTGGCCCTGAGAGTGGAAGAGAATACACTGTGGGAGCAAGCCCCGGGCCAGGGCGGGCGATAAGGCTAAGAGACCTGAGACAAGGCCTTGCTCCCTATGGGTGTGTGAAGACTCGTGCTTTTACAGTTCAGTTTTAAGATGTTACTTGTGTATCGTGTGTTATGTAACATGTGCGTGTATTTATTCAACCCCACTTCTGCATTGGTGCACGACCAGCTCTTGGGTTTGTTGAACTTGGAGCAGTGGGCTGGCCCTTGCTGGCATGTCTGGAGTGTGGGGTCAGGAGGTAGGGTGGGTTCCTGCGTCCTTTCCTTTGAGGCCTGCTGACAGCACTCTTCAGCTGCAGGCTGTGGCGAGGGTGTGCCGACTGCCCTGTAATAAGCGCCGCCCCCCTTGAACTGTGTCAGGATGGTCACTGGGCCCAAGGCCGTGGTTCTGCTCTCCAGCTGAGGGCGCAAGGCAAGGGTGCAGGGCTCATCTGTGACTCCTCTCTGTTTTCAGGCAGAATCCTGCTGTGTAAGTAAATGATATAACTGCTGATTTTTCATCCTTAGGTCTAAGCTGGAACCAGAACCAAACACAAAGACAAGAGAATCCATGTCTTCTGAGAAAGTTTCACAGAATCCATCAAAAGACTCTGAAGAAAAACCTGCCCCTGAAGAATATCCAGGTATGAATTAAAATCAAAATCGTGCCTTGCGTCTCTTCCTTATGACGTGTGGTGCTTGCGTTTGCACAAAGGGAAGGAAACATGGAAGTGGCAGCCTTTTTTTGGTTACAGCTGAATCTTAATGACCACTTCAAGGGTGGGGCGGGAGGGTCCCCCAGACACCTGGGGGCCGGCAGGGTCTAAAGAAAGGGCCTTAGTCTCCACACACCAGTGGGGTGGGGACTGGAGCCTTAGAACCTGGAGGAAACATCCGAGATCTCTGCTTGTCAGTCTCAGGAGCGGTAGGACGCTGCCTACCCTGTGCCCGTGTCAGCGCTGACCTTCTGTGGGCCTGAGCATCCTGCCTCGGGTAGGGTGTGTGACGTCAGCAGGCTCCATCAGCCAGCTGCGCCAGTGTAATGCACGTCTGGGTTTATATGCTTCCTGTCTTCATGTTCGCTGGCCGGCCTGTAACTTAGAGCATCTCCTGACACACGGAGGATGCTGGATAAAAACAGTGTCTCTGTACAGCCTGTAACACAGGCGAGTGTACAGAGCGCCGTTGGGGACATCTTAAGTCCCTGTGTCTGGCCGGGGCGGCTGCGTGTGTAGGGGATGCATGCTTAGTGTGCCCCATACCTCAGAGCTGGGCAATGGGATGAGCGCTTGCTGTGTGTGGATCCCAGGATGCTGGGGCCCGCGAGTCTCCTCACCTCCCCTCCTCGCCTCCCCTCCTCACGTCCTCTCCTCGCTTCCCCTCCTCGCCTCCCCTCCTCGCCTCCTCTCCTGTACTCTCACAGTGGCACTCGGTTACTGTACACCTCCGGGGTGCTACCTAGGTGCTGTCCTGAATCTTCATTGACGTCACCACCATCCTTACAGCAGCCCTCTCAGATGGATTTCATGAACTTGTTTTTTCTTAAGATGAGCCTTCTGAAAGACTCTGAGAAGACCGTTGCACAGAGGACTACTTTTGGGCAGGGTCCCTCCGGGTGCTCTGTTGAAACAGACTGTTCAGGGGCTCAGGAAGCAAAATAGGGAAAGTTAAGAGGCTGCTAAAGTCTCCCAGAAACAAGATGATGGCGGATCACACCAAGCATGGGTAGCCAGGGCATGGGGGAGAATGGGGAGAGTTCTGGATATATTTTGAAAGTTGAGCACAGAATCTGCTTCCTGGATGTGGGACATGAGGAGGAGACGGGTCAAGGAAGGCTGCAGTGGTTGTTTGCAGCGGGAAGAAGGTGGCTGCCCTTCACTGAGATGCGGGAGGCTGAGGAGGGACAGGCTAGGGGCTGCCTGGCACAGAGGTTGAACAGGGAGTTGGGTCTGTGCATCTGGAGGCCAGGGGACAAGTCTATAGATCACATGAGACAGGCTGGGATTCCCCAAGGAATGAGGGTTGGTAGAAGGAGGATGAAGGGCTGTGCCTCCTGCCACTTGCAGTCCTCCCTGCTGTTTCTCCCTGGCACTTGTCTCTACCCTTCTGTATGTTTTTCTCATTTATGCTCTTTATGCTCTGTCTTCCGAGCTAAACCTAAGTCCCACGAGGACAGAAATTTCTGTATGTGCTTTGTTCTCTGCTGTAACACTGGTACCCAGAACAATACCTGGCACATAGGAGGTGCTCATTAAATCTTTGTTGAAAAGAATGAACGAACGAATGAGTAAATGAAAGAATGAATGAAGCCTCTGTCTGGAACACTGACTGCTTTTAGTTGCTGTGGAACTATTTCCTGAAGCAAAAGGAACTTAATGTCTCTGGGTGGTAGAAAACAAATGGTCAGAGTGAAAGAGCGTCATCCCTCACAGTTTATGTTTTTATCCTAAAGTCAGTATTTGGATACTTTATAATCATGCAGTTATCTCCTGACTAAGCCATCCCCACAAAATATTCAGAGAGCGTGCTCCCATTTAGCTTCTCGCCAGCACATATAGGAGCCGAGTGGTGTGAAGAGTGTCTCTCTGGAGGCCGTCAGCGTCCCAGCTGCAGCAGTTAGTGGCACTGCCAAACACCAGTTCCCCCATTTTCTAAATGCAGACCCCGGAGTCTCGGGACTCTCCCACCTCCACCCCCTACCACCACTTGGTAAGGCCCCAGGCATCCCGGCCCCTGCTGCCACTGGCCTCACTGTCCCCACAGCTCCACCCAGCCACCCTTTCATCCATGGTCGTTAGCTGATGCTTATTTCACAGTCATCTCTTTCCTGGTTACATAGAGTCCCAAAGGGTCATAAAATCTGAGTTGGTGCTCATTAAAAATGTGCACACTTTATGTACAAGTTGCTGCATGTATAACAAGCTTTCTCTGCTTCATTTTGTCTGTTTTTCCTGAAAGAAAGCTTTACCATTGCTGCACCCCACCTTTATCTATTTCCTGTGCGTGGAGATGTGCCATCGTCCTTCTGAGGTGAGGGAAGGCGAAGCATTTGGTTGCAGCATGATGTCATGGAAGGACTGTGAACCTTGGTTTCAGTCTGGCCGCTGTCCTGCACTTGGACAAGTTACTTGAACTCTGAGCCACCACTGTTTTACAGTATCACATAGCCGCGGTTTGTTGTGAGCACTTCAGGAGCCTAGGATAAAGGAGTAAGCAGTGTCTGGCACATTGGTTTGTGGAGCCAACTATGAAGCAGTCCATTGCTTGACACTGAGGTTTGGCAGGATTCTTTATCAGTTGAACATTGGAAGTCGATTAATAGGCTGACCAAGATAGCAGAGGCAATTATGAAGGAAGTTTTTTCTATTCATAAACAGCCTGGTATTGTATACAGAAAATTTTAAGAGCTCCACCAATAAAGACAAGTAGTAAATGAGTTTCAGCAAGGTTCTGGGATACAAAACCATTAAACAAAAATTTCATTTCTATATACTTAATGAACAATCCAGAAATGAAATGTAAAAAGCAGGAATTCCTTTATGATAATATCAAAAAGGATAAACTAAACAGAAGTGTAAGGCTTATACTTTGAAAGCTACAAATCATTGTTGAAAGAAATTTAACATGATCCAAATGCACCTAACAGAAGCAGAAGATATTAAGAACAGGTGGCAAGAATACACAGAAGAACTGTACAAAAAAGATCTTCATGACCCAGATAACCACGATGGTGTGATTGCCAGCCTAGAGCCATACATCCTGGAATGCAAAGTCAAGTGGGCCTTAGGAAGCATCACTATAAACAAAGCTATTGGAGGTGATGAAATTCCAGTTGAGCTATTTCAAATCCTAAAAGATGATGCTGTGAAAGTGCTGCACTCAATATGCCAGCAAATTTGGAAACCTCAGCAGTGGCCACAGGACTGGAAAAGGTCAGTTTTCATTCCATTCCCAAAGAAGATCAGTCGCTCAGTCGTGTCTGACTCTTTGCGACCCCATGAATCGCAGCACGCCATGCCTCCCTGTCCATCACCAACTCCTGGAGTTCACCCAGACTCACGTCCATCGAGTCAGTGATGCCATCCAGCCATCTCGTCCTCTGTCGTCCCCTTCTCCTCCTGCCCCCAATCTCTCCCAGCATCAGAGTCTTTTCCAATGAGTCAGCTCTTCACATGAGGTGGCCAAAGTACTGGAGTTTCAGCTTTAGCATCATTCCTTCCAAAGAACTCCCAGGGCTGATCTCTTTCAGAATGGACTGGTTGGATCTCCTTGCAGTCCAAAGGACTCTCAAGAGTCTTCTCCAACACCACAGTTCAAAAGCATCAATTCTTCGACGCTCAGCCTTCTTCACAGTCCAACTCTCACATCCATACATGACCACAGGAAAAACCATAGCCTTGACTAGACGAACCTTTGTTGGCAAAGTAATGTCTCTGCTTTTGAATATGCTGTCTAGGTTGGTCATAACTTTCCTTCCAAGGAGTAAGCGTCTTTTAATTTCATGGCTGCAGTCACCATCTGCAGTGATTTTGGAGCCCCCAAAAATAAAGTCTGACACTGTTTCCACTGTTTGCCCATCTATTTCCCATGAAGTGGTGGGACCGGATGCCCCATGCCCAAGGTAAGAGAAACCCAAGTAAGACGGTAGGTGTTGTTGCAAGAGGGAATCAGAGGGCAAACACCCTGAAACCATACTCACAGACAACTAGTCAATCTAATCACACTAGGACCACAGCCTTATCTAACTCAATGAAACTAAGCCATGCCCATGGGACAACCCAAGATGGGCGGGTCATGGTGGAGAGATTTGACAGAATGTGGTCCACTGGAGAAGGAAATGGGAAACCACTTCAGTATTCTTGCCTTGAGAACCCCATGAACAGTATGAAAAGGCAAAATGATAGGATACTGAAAGAGAAACTCCCCAGGTCAGTAGGTGCCCAATATGCTACTGGAGATCAGTGGAGAAATAATTTCCCAAAGAAAGGCAATGCCAAAGAATGCTCAAACTGCCACACAATTGCAGTCATCTCACACGCTAGCAAAGTAATGCTCAAAATTCTCCAAGCCAGGCTTCATCAGTACATGAACTGTGAACTTCCAGATGTTCAAGCTGGATTTAGAAAAGGCAGAGGAACCAGAGATCAAATGGCCAGTATCCGTTGGATCATCAAGAAAAGAAAGAGAGTTCCAGCGCAACATCTACTTCATCTTTATTGACTATGCCAAATCCTTTGACTGTGTGGATCACAACAAACTGTGGAAAATTCTTCAAGAGATGGACATACCAGACCACCTGACCTGCCTCCTGAGAAATCTGTATGCAGGTCAAGAAGCAACAGTTAGAACTGGACATGGAACAACAGACTGGTTCCAAATTGGGAAAGGAGTACATCAAGGCTGTATATTGTCACCCTGCTTATTTAACTTATATGCAGAGTACATCATGTGAAATGCTGGACTGGGTGAAGCACAAGCTGGAATCAAGATTGCCGGAAGAAATATTAATAACTTCAGATATGCAGGTGACACCACCCTTATAGTAGAAAGCGAAGAAGAACTATAAAGAGCCTCTTGATGAAAGAGAGTGAAAAAGTTGGCTTAAAACTCAACATTCAGAAAACTAAGATCGCAGCATCGAATCCCATCACTTCATGGCAAATAGATGGGGAAACAGTGGAAACAGTGAGAGACTTTATTTTCTTGGGCTCCAGAATCACTGCAGGTGGTGACTGCAGCCATAAAATTAAAAGACTTCTCCTTGGAAGAAAAGCTATGACCAACCTAGAGAGCATATTAAAAAGCAGAGACATTATTTTGCTAACAAAGGTCTGTCTAGTCAAAGCTATGGGTTTTCCAGGAATCATGTATGGATGTGAGAGTTGGACTATAAGAAAGCTGAGTGCTAAAGGATTGATGCTTTTGAACTGTGTGGTGTTGGAAAAGACTCTTGAGAGTCCCTTGGACCGCAAGGAGATCCAACCAGTCAACCCTAAAGGAAATCAGTCCTGAGTATTCATTGGAAGGGACTGGAGCTGAAGCTGAAACTCCAATACTTTGGCCACCTGATGCGAAGAACTGACTCATTTGAAAAGACCCTGATGCTGGGAAAGATTGAAGGTGGGAGGAGAAGGGGACGACAGAGGATCAGATGGTTAGATAGCATCACTGACTCAGTGGAAATGAGTTTGAGTAAACTCTGAGAGTGGGTGATAGACAGGGAAACCTGGCGTCCATGGGGTCGCAAAGAGTCCGGACAAGAATGAGCGACTGAACTAAACCGAAACAAATAGAAGGGGGCTTCCCTGGTGGCTCAGACGGTAACGAATCTGCCTTCAACGCAGGAGACACGGGTTCAATCCCTGGGTTGGGAAGATCCCCTGGAGAAGGAAATGGCAACCTACTCCAGTGTTCTTGCTTGGAGTGTCCCATGGACAGAGAAGCCTGGAGGATTGCAGTCCATGGGGTCACAAAGAGTCGAATATGATTGAGCGACTCACATGCAAATAGAAAAGCATCTCAAGTTAATCAGAAGAATTAATGTTGTTAAGATGGTAGTACACCCCAAAATGATCCACAATTTCAGTGCATTCCTTATCAGAATCCCAGCTGATTTCTTTGTGAAAATTGACAAGTTGGTTCTAAAATCATGAGGAAGAGCAAGGAACTCAAGAAAACCAAACTGTCGTGAAAAGGAACAAAGTAGGAGGACTCACACTTCCCAATTTCAAAACAGCAGGGCAGCAGTAATCAGGACAGGGATGCCTGCACAGGGATGGGCATGGATGAATGGGACAGAACTGAGAATCCAGAAGTAACAGCATGTGGCTCTGGCCAGTTGATTTCCTTCAAGTGGGCAAGAACAGTCTCTTTAACAATTGGTGCTGGGAAAATTGGATATCTACATGCAGAAGAACAAAGATTGACACTTGAGTCACACCATTTATTAACGCTAACTCAGAATAAGACCAAAGGCCTTTACAGAGCTAAAACCCTAAAACTTGTTAAAACAACAACAACAACAACAAAAACCAGGGCTAAATCTTCCTGATCTCAGATTTGGCAAAGAATTAACAAGGAAAGAAAGTGAAAAAAGCCCATGGAATGGGAGAAAATATTTGAAAATCACACCCCTAATAAGGGATCTGTATCTAGAATGTGAAAGGACTTTTACAAGTCAGTAAGAAAATGATAACCCAATTTTTAAATGGGCAAAGTGGACTTCAGGAGGTGGTGGTGGTCCTGAGAAATGAGTCTGGACCTGAAAAGGGGGGAAGCTTAGAATGTTCCAGGCAGAGGGAACAGCATGAGTAAATACTCAGAGGCCATAAAGCACAGGGGAGATGTGGAATGCAGTCAGTGGAGGAAAGCACTTCTGGGTCAGTAAAACTCACAGAAAGGGGAGGAGGAGTGGGTCTTGAGGTCAGGGGGGCCAGAATGCAGAGGGCCTTGAGTGCTGGACCACTGAATCGGGACTTGAGTCTCTTGGCATTGGGGCAGGCGGGAGGTCTGGGCAAAGCACCGGTGTTCGGGGCGCCATGCTTCAAGTTGATTCTTAACTGCTGCAGGTCAGGATGGCTCCAGGTAGCTGCAAAGGAGAGCGTGAGTTCTGTTAACAGACTTCCCATTCTAGCTCAGAGTGGTTTATACTTGATTCTGATGTGAGTGATGTTTCTGTTTCTAATTTGGTGTTCTTATCCTTAAACACATAGAAATGAAAGCTCAAGATGGATACCATAATGAGGTCAAGTACAAGGTAGAGGCTAGAGAAGGGAATGGCAGTCCACTCCAGTGTTCTTGCCTGGAGAATTCCATGGACAGAGAAGCCTGGGCTCTGGCGGGGGTGGTATGTACATGTGTCGTTTATAAATACAATGATAGTTCTGGCAAAAAAAAAGAAACAACAGCCATTTTCTAAAAACTTGCACAAAGTCATGGACATATTTTCAATAGGTTTCCCATATTTTTCTACATTTGCTTCTTTTTGTCCCCCTTCTCTACAAGGATGGTGTTTAAAAAAATTAATGCACATTTAATTTTCTTTTTTTGTGATGACATATCCAGAATAATAACTGTACTTTTTACACAGGTGTGCCTAATCTGCTTTCTGTAAACTGGCACCATCATTATGTACTTTTCCCTTATCAGTCTCCAGACAAAAACTCTGGACTTCTGCCTCCCTCATGGGACTGAGAGCAGCCATGGGAATTTTACTGAGATTGGGGAGGAAAAGAAGCAGTATTTGCCTTTTAAGTACTTGGCAACCCGCTGATAAGCCCAGAAGCACTGCTGAGACAGCAGACAGAGTCACCTGTAGGAAGAAGACCCATTACAGCCTCCACCCAGGGGCGAAGCTCCAGCATCCACCCACCCCCGAGGAGCTGCACAGGCCTCGCCCTCAGGGCCCCAGGTGGCACAGCCCCTTCTGGGAGCTGTGCTGTTGGTCTGCTGTCTCAGAGGTCTGGTCCATGTTTGTGATCATGATGAAAACATTCTCTAGGTTAATGTTCCTACACCACCCGTCAGCAGTCTGTTCCCAGGTTGCTGTCCTGGAATACATCAGACTGCACCAAAGCGTGTCCTGGCACACGTACTAGCATAAGTACAAGGTTTATCAGTGGAGTTAGTTACACAGAGAATTCCTTACAGTGGGATATTATGCAGCAATTTGACAGAACGAAGTAGGAACTTCCCTGGTGGTTCAGTGACTAAGTGTCCATGTTCCTGGTGCAGGGTGTTCAGGTTCCATCCTTGGTCAGGGAACTAGACCCCCCAAGTGTCAGAACCAAGACTTTGCATGCTGCAACTAAAGATCCCGCAGGCTGCAGCTAAATAAATAAAAGTAAAGAATAAGGGAGATCTATGTGGAGTGACAGGAAAATCACCAGGATGCACTGTGAAGTTATAAAAAGCAAGTTTTAGAACAACATGTTACCATTGATATACCTGTGAAAAGCAAATTATTAATACCACACTCGCAAAACTATAAATTATTTCTGGGCTGGCGTGGGGGCAGGGGAGGCAGGGAATTACTTATCTGTTTGTATGTGAACATGCCAGAGAGAGCCTGCGAGGCCGCATCACAGCACCAATGAGTGGTTGCTTCTGGGAGGGAAGGGCATGAGGGATGGTGTGTTATTTCCTGTATTTTAATGAAATACAGGAAACATTTTAATGAAATTGCCCTTACATTTGACAGTCTTTAAAAAGCAGAGGGAAGGATGTAAGTATGTGAGTATGTGTTTTGAAGTAAAGTCCACTTGAAAACTGGTCCTGAAAAACATCCATTTGGTTTGTGACCATTGCTGAGGTCACGGCAGTACTGAAACTGTATGGAGGGTCCCTTTTTGACACACGTACACACACACACACACACACACACACACACACACAGCACAGGTCCAAACATTGTAAAGGATCACACCACAGTACTTGAATATTAACCGAGAGATAATCGAATATGGATGGACAAAGCCCTACAATTTTGCTTCGTCTCGGGTTTTTTTAATATGCTTGCCTCCTAAACCAACCTGTTCTAAAGTGACTATTTTGCTTTCTATTTATTTATTTTTTAAACAGAAAAGGTTCCAGTCGAAGCACAACCTGAATTGGGAAGCTGGGGAGATGGCAAAGGTGAAGATGAATTATCCCCAGAAGAAATACAAATGGTAAGCTAGTCTCTTCCTAATCATGTGTTTTTAACTAGTTTTAGTAAGAATATTTCATTGAATAGAAGGTCATCCTAAATGCTCTTACCCTTATTTTTATGTTGAGTTTTAAAAATTATAGTTTAGATACAATTTTCCACTTGATTTCCTAATTCTTAGTATACTTTTCATGTGCTTTAAATTTGCAATAGCATAATTAAGGAATAAATTGCCTTAGAATAACATTGCTAATATTAGATGTCTTTTTGGCAGCAGTAAAATAGTCTTCTAAATGAATCTTTTATAGTCATTGCTGCGGTGCTTTTTAATTGTTTGAATTGCTGGTATATGACAATGTGCAGAAGGCGTAAGTAATGACTGCAAATGACAGTGCCGCTTTAACTGCCTGTGTCACCTTTAGTTACCCATCCCCTAGTTGCCAATTGCAGCTTATCACCTCTGGTTGAATTTCAGAAGAAAAGTGATAGACCTGGTCAGAGCCCGTCTGGTCCGTTTACAGCAGGGCCCGGGGCAGGGGAGGGGGAGCTGGGCATGCCCTCGTGTGTGTGTGTGTGTGTGTGTGTGCATGCGCGCACGTATGAATGCAGAGGAAGGGCTGTGATGTGTGTGCTGCACTCACGGCAGGATCGGAGGGCCACGTTGGGTGGTAGCTGCTGCTCACTGGAGCCTCATACATGCTTTGTACTCGGGGCTGTTTCACAAACATTCATTCTCTCGGATGAGCAGTTTCCCCTTTAAATCATCTCAGAAGCATGACACTGATTCCAGTGATGATACCATTAGCCTCGATTTTCCTGGGACTCGGGGGCACTCCCTCGGATGCTGTGGAACAAGACGCAGAGCTCCCTGTGTCCTTGATAGACAAAAATAATTCTGAGCCCAGGAAGTAACTCAGATACCTTAAAGCGGTATAGGATACCCTGCTTCTGTCATGGTCCAGATACACCTCCAATTTGGGATACGTGCTCAGCGCTCCCCAGTCCAGCAAGCATGCCACCCAGAGGCCTGCACACGACTCCAAGCAGCAGTCCTTGCTAGCCAGTCCAGTTGGGAGAGGTTGAGGGTGATGGCCAGGGCGGGCAGTGAGGGCAGAGATGAGAAACAGGAAGTGGGCAGGACTTGGTGATCGGGGAGGGCAGCTGGGCGTGAGAGAGAGAGGGAGGAGAAAGAGCCGGGAGCTTTCTAACCTGGGGACACAGGATGCCGGCAGTCGGGGTGATGCCCTCCATCAGGGGCAGGTGTGGGTCCGGGGAGGTGTCTGGTGGGCGCTGGGATCCCGGGCCTGGGGCTCCGGCTGGAGACGTGACCGTGGGAGACCCCTGACAGCAGGTGTTTGAAAGCACATCCAGGGTGGAGAGAGACACGCCACCTGGGACACAGGGCCGGAGCAGGTCAAGGCGGAGAAGCCAGCAGACTAAAGGGCAGTTTGATCATGCTCCCCTATAGCTAGATGATGGCCAAATTTTCTGAAACCTCATAGTTCTTCTTCAGTTTATACAAAATAAGTTTATAACTGAAAGTGATGTCGTGTGTTCCCCCAGATCATGTAACATGACCACCCTATCTTTGCTAGAGATAAAAATATGTACAGCACTGTCCCTTCATTAAGAAAGAATACATTTGTGTTTAGGCAGAACTTAGCTTCTATTTAAGGATTTTTTAAAAATACGCTGCCCCACTTCATAAAGGAAGTAGCTAGAGGAATGGCAGGCAGTTGTTTGCCAGTTGTTGCCTTCCCCTACCCCCACCGGGCAGTGGTGAGCAGCAGCAGCATGTTAACGTCCACAGACGTGGGCTCAGAAGTTGTTGGCTGCACGGGGGCTGGACCAGAGGAGGGCTGGCAGCAAGGATATCTGTGATCAGCAGATGCTCGGCCCCAGTGAGAGATGATGCAGCAACGTGAGCTGTGAGACAGAGCAAGTTTTGAATCCTCTGTGTCACTTACTGCCTCTGTAATTTGGGGGCAAGAAGCTGAGCCTCACTGAACCTGAGCTTGGGAGGTTGACAGGGTTGTCAGGAATGAGGTCATGTATATATGAGTGCCCAGTGGAGTGCAGGGCACATAGCAGCTGCTCAGCGGCTGTTTCCTCACCAAGAGTGAGAGATTATTGCTGGGCCCACGGGTCCTGCGTTCCCTGCATGTTCAGAGGGTGATGTAATCGATGCATATGAGAAACACACGTTCACATCGTGAGGCTTGTCTTTCCATAATGATGGCTGGAGCACCATGCGTGCCTTTCCTTGTGCTGTCTTGACGGAAGCATCGTCCAAAAACGTGCCAGCGACCATTCCCAATAATGCTAGCTACCTCAGCGTCACGAGATTGGTGACCCTAGCGATTAGAGCCAGCAGGGCATCCCTCCCTACTTTTTATTGCGTTATTGCAAGAGGATGGGGCAAAAGGCTGTTCCATTCAGCACTGTTATGACAGGCTGTTTGATGTTCACTTCACTCCTTTCTTAATGGGGGCTCATAGCCAAGTACCATACCTTACAGTCCGACTGACCCAAATCTTATTTAAAAGGCTCAACCCTGAAAATGAAGAAAAAGAAATGCCACACTATTGGTTTTAAATTGGAAAGCGTTAATAGCAAATTGTGGTTATAATTCATAGTCACTGTTTTGGAATTTTTCCTCAGGGTAAAATAATGAATTAAGCTCTATAATAGCAATTTAATCCATTATTTCACCCACATGAGCTGTTGATACTTGTTCCAGAATGGCTGCGGAGCATTATGTAATTCTTTGCACATTTCCATTCATCACTCGTGATACAGGTATATTAATACCCCTGGGTTAATATAAGCAGATGTTTTGTGGTCAGGCTGAGTGGAACCAAATTGTTTTCTGATGTTACACAGAGAAAAACACCTCCTTTCTGAGCCCACCTTCATTTTACTTGCCTCCAGTGAAACCACTGCACTTGGTAATGTATTTCTTTGGGGTAAGTTTTAAAGACATGAAAGTGACTTCTGTTCTTCAGTTTGCCTGAAAAGTGTTCCTTGCCCCTGTGCCGTGAGGCAGGCCCCTGGAAGCACCAGGTGGGTGGCTGGCAGGGCCTGTGGTCTGTGGCCACGCTTGGCTTACACATTGGGAACATGAACATTGTTGATAGAATTTGAGCGCCACACGGGTGAAAGCTGGGGTCTAGACCTTGGGAAGGTTCACTGGGGCACAGGTGGAGGTCAGAGTGAGGGGCACGGAGCCACAGGTGTGAAGGTGTTTGGCACAGATAAAACATACCTGGAAGAGCCCCGAGCAGGTCTGGAGAGTGGGTTCCAAGCTGAGGGGCAGGCTGCCCTCTGGGCCAAGCCCCCCATGGGTCCACCGTGTTGCTCTAGTGAACTCTTCTTAGGTCTTTGCAGCACAGATATTTCTCCTCATTTGACACTCAGAGGCCTTGGGAGGAGTGATTTTCTTTTTCTGGATTAGAAAAGGATTTCTATAACAATGTATGCACAATGTGGATCTGCAGCCTTTAAACCAGATTATAAACCCTTTTGGGAGGTCCTGTTTGAAAGTCTGACCAACTTCTAAATGGAATAAAGCAGTTAAATCATATCACCTGCTATGTCCAGCAGCGTCTGAGCACTTGAGCATCTATTAGTTTAGACGCCCCATGTGGTAGGGACTTGTAACCGCGATACCTCCCACTGTTGTTGGCAGTTGCTGGGGGTCTGCACTGAGGGAAAGCACCGTATTCTGGGGTGAGACCTAAGCGGTATAGAGTGGAACAGCCCAGAAAGGCCGGCTGGCTGCTGTCATTTCTCCCCAGGACGGGCCTGCCCACCCTCCCCGTCATCTAGGCCTCTCAGCCCCCTTTTCAGGGGGACAGAGATGGAGGAAGACGCCGGCAGGTGTGTCTTCCCAGGGCCTGGAGGTCCCCCTGTCCTTGGTGCTGATTGTGGGGCTGCGGCTGCACAGTGCCTGTGTGGTGCCAGGGAGCCCCGCTGAGAGTGCTGTGTGTGGACTCCTCACGCCCGAAAGACTGAAGGGACCCGGAGCCGTGTGGTCCTCTTGAACTTGAAACCGGGGTGCTGTGCTGCGTGCTTAGTCACTCAGTCGTATCCAACTCTGTGCGACCCCATGAATTGTAGATCGTAGCCCGCCAGGCTCCTCTGTCCATGGGGATTCTCCAGGGAAAAAGACTGGACTGGGTTGCCATGCCCTCCTCCAAGGAATCTTCCCAACCCAGGGATTGAACCCACGTCTTCCACATTGCAGGCGGATTCTTTACTGACTGAGCCACCAGGGAATCCCAGGGAAGGGCCTCCAAAGCATTTAATGACTCATTTTGCATATCCAGAATCTGAGTCCTGGAGAGATGACATAACAAGAATTAATATTCATAGAGGTAAAGTTGTTACCAACTCTATTAGTACTCTAGTTTCCCCTAGTTTAGAGATGAAGACAGAGGCACTGAGAGGGTGTTACCCGCCCAAGGGCAAACAGCTTAGAAGATGGAGGAGGCTTCCCTCCCTACCCTCAGGATCAGGCAGGAAAGGATAGGAATCACCCACCATGTCTGTTCACACAGAGAAACTGACAGCCACACAGAAGGCCAGTGGCCGACCCAGGTTCAGCCAGGGAGTCCCCCTGAGGACACAGGACATGGGTCATTGGAGCCCCTGCCGTATCCCCCACCTCCCCTGGTGTTGGTGGCTCCCTGCCTCACTCGGCAGATGAACGAGGAGGTGTACAGGTTTGCTGCCCAGACAACCTCGGAAACCACCCTGCCTGTGCAGGGGACTGCGGGCAGCAGCCTGGCCTCTGCCTCATCGACCAGCCATTGCGATAGAAGGCTCCTGGGCACTGGGCTGTGGGAAACAGGTTCTGTTGTGTTGTTTTTTTGTTAATGCAGTTTCATTGTAACTCCCGCCCCGTGCATGGAGCCTGCTCTCCTTAAGGCTGGCCATAGACACACCTCTCCCCTCATCCCACCTTACTGCTTGATCCCTTCAGGCCTTTGTTTCTCTCACTTCCTCCAGGGATGGGGAATTTCTCAGGTAACTTCAAGAACCCATCTGGCAGGAAGTCAGAGCCAGAATGTGATCCACTCCTGACACAGCTAACTGGGAGCCCTGCAGAAGGAACAGTAACACAAAGGCCTGAATGGAAGCCACATGCCCTTCAGCTGGGGAGGGAAAAAAGCAAGCTTTATTCCCAAGGAACATTCCAGTAATAAACCACCTCAAACCACTAATTTTGTTTAGGAATAGTTCAAAAGCATGAAAGGACTGTAGATTTAAAAGGTTGGGGCCATATTTTGTCATTAGAAGAATTCAAAGAAAATGCCCCCTGCCAAAAGGAAAAATCCAAAACGTGAGTAAAGTACCTGAGAGAATTAGTCAAATTAGCACCCACATGCTGAAGTAATAATATTTTTTTCTTAAATACTGGACTGCTGACAATTAACAGGGCTGATTCTTTCAAACTCAGGAGTGAAGTTATATTCCCTTAAATCACCTTTTTAATGCACAGTTAGGAGGGCCATCTCAGTACCATCTCAGCAGCCGGCAAGGCAGCCTGCTGTGGTTGGGGTGGCCCTTCGGGGGGGCTTCTCCAGCACTCCCCCAACCCCCTGCCGCCCCCCCTCTCTGTCTTCTGACCCGGTGGGTCTGGGGTGGAGTGGAGGCCTCTGTGTGGAGCGGCCCCATGCTCATGGTGCAGGGATGGAATGGACCAGATCACCTAGACCAAAAGGGAGGGAGGGCAGACCTTAGACAGCAGGGAAGGCATGAAGCCAGCAAGGGTGCCGAGGAAACCTGGCAGAGCAGCATGGAAAGGCACCAGCCAGGATAGCAAGGCTGCTCCCCGGCAGGGGCAGAGGCAGAGCACAGCGCACCCAGGTGAACCAAACCCCCGCCCCTCATCTTCCTCATCCCTGCTGCTGTACTAAGGCAGGGTGGCCTGGTCCTCAGCTGGATTTCTAGCCTCTGCAGGCCAAGAGCTCCCTTCTCTTCCCTGTGCGGTGCCTGGCACAGAGGTGCCTCAGAGGACATTTGCATGTGTGACTGCAGCTGGAACAGGTGTGTGGGTCCAGGCAGCTCACAGTCACACAGAAGGTCGGAGACACACACAACGTGGTGCACGCATCATGGGGATGACCCACACTGCTCCACGCTCGCCATCAGTCATAAAAGTCAGCTTGTACGCTTGCGGTTCAAACAAGTGAGATGAGAAGTCTAGCCTCAGGCAGCCCCACTGCACTGCAGGGTTTCATTTTCTTCCTGCAGCCTGGCTATCCTCACGTGAATGCTCAAGGTCTTCCAGTAACGCTGACTCACTCCATGCTGGAAAGAGGGGCTCCGGCGTAATTCTCGGAGGACAGATCAAAGAGTTCTGCACAGACTCACTGTGCTAGACACTTGCCTTTGGGTGGGTTGCTTTCAGACTTGAGTTAATGTGTGTTTCCTTACAGTTTGAACAAGAAAATCAGCGCCTGATTGGTGAAATGAACAGCCTGTTTGATGAAGTGAGGTATGTTTGTGGGGTTCCCGGGTGAGCAAATGGCCTAGTTTACAACTTTCCCAGAAAGTAGAAACTTTACTCATTTAGTTTGGTGCTCAGGCATCCACATGTGGCCCTTGGGCCAAATGTAGCTACCCCTGCCTCCAGCCCCCCGTAAGGAAGCTACCCGAATTCACTGCCCCTCAACTTGTGGGCCTGCGAGGTACCCTCTGTGGGCCGCTACCAGGTTCCCAGGTGCTGCAGCCCCATCTGAAAGGTCATGATGGCACATGTCATGACAGCTGCCAGGAGGAGATTGTCTTTACCTAGCTACCCTAAGATGAAAGGGGTTAATTAAGTGTAAATAGGGATGGCTGGCCGGAGAAGGCAATGGCACCCCATTCCAGTACTCTTGCCTGGAAAATCCCATGGACGGAGGAGCCTGGTAGGCTGCAGTCCATGGGGTCGCTAGGAGTCAGACACGACTGAGCGACTTCACTTTCACTTTTCACTTTTGTGCACTGGAGAAGGAAATGGCAACCCACTCCAGTATTCTTGCCTGGAGAATCCCAGGGATAGGGGAGCCTGGTGGGCTGCCGTCTGTGGGGTCGCACAGAGTCGGACACGACTGAAGCGACTTAGCAGCAGCAGGGACGGCTGGCAGAGGGAAGCCCTGCAGAGGGCTCCTCTGGGGTCTGGCTGCTCCCTGACCAGGCTATCAGCCACACAGAAGGCCCATGGCCGTGGCCCACATGAGTAGGGTCACTGCCCAGCCCTCCAGTGAAAGCGCTCAGGCCTGCTGCCCTGGGAATGCCGGGAGTGTTCTGAAAGGACGTGCTGAAACTCTTGTTGCATCGTGGCCACTTCCCAAAAGAAGACGCGTCCTGACATGTCAGCCTTGCAGCCCTGGAGACTGAGTGCAGGGTTTCCCCTGACCACTGCCCTGGGTTCTTCTGTGGCCTCTGCCCTCACAGGCGGGCCTCCCAGTCCTTCTTCAAGATGGGGCTCTTCCCGCCCTGGCCCCTCCTCACTCTCCTCTCTTCTGCTTCCCTCACCTGGTCTGGAGGAGTCATCTCCCCACCGAACATCGCTTCCTCCTGGGCTGGGAGCTCAGCCTCTAGACGCACACCCACTAGACCACCCCAGGGTCACCTGTGCCGTCCAGGCAACCAGGAGAGGCCCACATGCTCCGGTGCTGAACCCAGATGGGATATTTTCAGCCGGAATCAAAGGAGGCTTCCTTTCCACAGAGAGTTGGTTTGAATGGCAAATGTACCCTTTCCTCTAACCTGCTGAGTGGTAACAGGGTTTTGGGTGACAGCATATTCTGGCGTTTTCTTCTGAATCCCCACCACGTGTGACCGTGTTGCTAGGACAGGGCTCGGCATTAAAGGAGACTCTGCCTTTTGTAACTACTGGGTACAGCCATGTGCTCCTGGCCCCGCACTGACTCAGGAGTCAGGGGTCCCGGGGGTCAGCTTATGAAGTGGTAGCAGTGGGCTTCCAAAGCATCCAGTACACCCAGAAAGCTGAAGGGCATTAAAGGGGGACCAGTAAGGAGCACGAGCCTCTGCCCTCCTGAGCCTGTGTCCTGAGCAGGCCACTGTGAGTCACCACGGTGCTCCCCTCTCCCGTGCCTTCACTTAGAAGAGACGACTTCTTTAGAAATGCGTGACATTGCTGTTAAGATCACCAGGTACTAACAGTTAATGTGTATCTGTTTTTTTTTTAATGAAGGCAAATCGAAGGGAAAGTGGTTGAAATCACCAGACTCCAAGAGATCTTCACAGAGAAGGTTTTACAGCAGGTAAGAAAAAATAATTGTTTTCAGCTTTATCTTACAGGGGCATCTACTCAGAACTTGGGACATTTCTTCTGAGGTCATCAGGCCTCTGCAACTGTTTCCTTGTGGCTCAGCTGGTAAAGAATAGGCCTTCAGTGCGGGAGACCTGGGTTCAATTCCTGGCTTGGGAAGATTTGCTGGAGAAGGGGTAGGCTACCCACTCTGGTATTCTTGGGCTTCCCTGCTGGCTCAGGTGGTAAAGAATCCACCTGTAATAGGAGACCACGGTTTGATTCCTGGGTCAGGAAGATCCCCTGGAGAAGGGATAGGCTACCCACTCCAGTATTCTTGGGCTTCTCTGATGGCTCAGCTGGCAAAGAATCTGCCTTCAATGCAGGAGACCTGGGTTGGATCCCTGGGTTGGGAAGATCCCCTGGAGAAGCGAATAGCTACCACTCCAGTATTCTGGCCTAGAGAATTCCATGGACTGTGGGACAACTTTCCACGTGCCCCAGCCCCATGCGGCAGAGCCCATGGGCAAGGGAGGCAGCTAGGTTGCGGTTCTGGGTGCCCTCGGGAAAGCTGGGGAGCCTCTCTGAGCCACAGTATTTTTCCGTCTATAAAACGGAGCAGGCTTTGTATGGTTGTCGTAAGGCACAGACATAACCCACGGAAAGTGCCCAGCACAGTGCCTGATGGGTAGCAGCTTTACAATCAGCAGTGCTGCAGGCTTAGGCTCGGCCCGCCCAGATGCCAGGTCCCTGCCACCTCAGGTGTCCCGTCCTCACAGGAAGTGTGACTGTTCTCGTAAGTGGATTTTCACTTCATTTCTACCTGCCTGCTGTTGGAAGTTCTAGCCACTAACCAACAAAATTTTTAGAAAACACCTGATAAAATTTCCCTTTTGTATTCAGCATCCACAGACTGGAAGGTTTGAAGGACAAAATCATTTTTCTCCACTTTGTTAAACTGGGCCACTTGACTTAAGAGACTCCACTCACAAAATGTCCCCTAAACCACACAGCCGGAGTCAGATCATTGCAGACTGGGCACACGAGGCTGTTCAGGTTTGCAGGAGTTGCTTTTTTCATGAGCACATTGCAGGAACTGTTCTAGTCCATATATGTTAAGCCTCCATTTAGAAGCCTAATGGGCATCAGTTCAGCCACCTAACACAGAAAACAGCTCAATCAGATGTCTCCCTCTCCAAGCCCCAGCAGAGCCAGCCAGCCAGCTCCAACCTGGTTCTCCATTGCTCGCTGTATGACCTGCGGTACTCCCCAGCCCCCTCCCCCTCTGCAGACTGGGGCCCAGGTCACGCGTGTCCCTCTTGGGTGGAGAATAGGAAGTGCCTGGCCCGCCCTGGGCTCTCGATCCGGAACTGAACTGGGAACCGTTGTTATTTGTGGGTGTGGCTGCGGCCGACCTGGGTGATGCCCTGTTGTCATGGCACAGCCAGAGCTTCACCAGCGGGCGGGGCCTGCGTGCAGCGAGAAGCACTCAGGTCTTGAGTGGCCGAGTGCACTAGCAGCGCTTCTTCCATTGTGTCTGCTCCTCAGCCCAGCCACCGAGGGGCACTGACTGCCATTCACAGTTGCTTCTGGTTAGGGGGCTGCTTCTCGGACAGGAAGCAGCTGTCCTGGAGTTCTGGACAGGCAGCCCGCGGGGTGGGAGCAAGGCCCAGCCTGCGTCACACCCAGGGCTCCGGGGCTTGACCTGGGAGGGGCTTGCAGAGCACAGACTGAGCCGCACCTGGCTTCCCGGGATTTCTAAGACCTGAAAAGAGCTCAGTGTGTCTGGATTTCTCATCTGTGCTGCAAGGTGGCTCTCACAACACACTCATGGGAGCACCTGCCCCCACTGGGAGCGTCTCCAGGACGCAGTTAGAGAACAAGGCGGTCCCTGGCCCTCGGGTCTTCCACTGTGTGGCTCTCACTGCTGGGAAGCGGGTGGCTGAAGGTTGCTTTCCTCTCTGCGGTACCGGTTCCATGTCAGTCTGGTTTCCCTAAAACCCGAGCTTGTTTACATTCCCACCCACCCCCTAGAGGAAGGGGGAAGGACAGCCAGCCCTGCCCCTTAGAGGGCAGTGTTGGGGTGCAGGGTGGGTTATTAGCCAGACACTTCTGTGTAAGCCCAGGAGCCCACATGTAAGCTTTCCAAGTATTCTGACTAAAATTTTGCAAACCAAAGCACCATTTTGAAGCTACTGTGTGTGTTTTAAAGCCACGTGCACCTTGAAAGCCCTGGTGTGTGGCAGCCGCTCTGTGATCGAGCTCGTACGTTTGTCCCTTCCTGTCTGGTGAGTGGACGGGGAGGTGGCAAGCCGGGGTGGAGGGAGCACAGGCCCCCGTCCAGTCCCAGTCCTGCCACTTGGGTGCTGTGTGTCTCCGGGAAAGTTACTAAGCTTCTCTGAGCCGGAAGTTTCCCTTTGGTAAAATGGGAGTGTTGCCTACCTCCTGGGTGCTGTGAGAACATGTGGGTTCACGTGTGTAAAGCCCCTGCCCTTTGCATGCGGCAGCTGCTGTTTCTACTGTGACAGGCACTTGGGGAAGGAGGACAGTTATATTTATCTGCTGTTGTCCTCCACAGGAAGCTGAGATTGACAGTATTCACCAGTTAGTAGTTGGAGCAACTGAGAATATCAAGGAGGGCAATGAAGACATCAGAGAGGTGGGTACTCTAGGCCCCGAGTCTGACTTGAAGGCACTGAGTCCAGGGTGGTGGTTGCCTTGTCAAGGCCGCACACACAGGGCAGGTCGCAGGACCATGCACTGGATGGACCAGTTCCATAGTTCCATCCTGCCCAGCCCAGGGCCCATTCATTGCCCTGCAGAGGAGCATTCTGGGGTGCAGGGGCCACTCCCTAAGTCCAGGCTGGGTGCCACGGGGGTTGGACCAGAGCCCTGGTCATTGACGGGACCACCAGAGTCGACTCTGTCGAGTGGACTTTATTTTCTGGGTGCAGTCCTCAGGTTTGGGTTGATGTGGGACCACTCTTGGGCCACCACCTCCATCGCACTGCCAGGAAACGCAGGCCAGGGTAGCAGACACGCATGCTGAGCCTGCCTGTGTGGGTCTAACCCTGGGCGGACGTGAGCCATTTCCCCTGGGGGACTCGTGCAGAGGCACCACATGGTGGCTAACCAGCGAGGGCAAGACACCCCGTCTGTCTTCTAATAGATCTTAAACCCACCTTTCGGTTTTGCTTAAAAACTAAGCCATCCGTGCAAGGTAGGGACAGGCTGGAGCTGCCCCCACAGTCCCAGCCCTGCAGGGGGGGCGCTGGCGGACACGCACGGGCCTTTCGGACCAACCCCCTCCCCTCCTCCCCCAGGCCATCAAGAACAACGCCGGCTTCCGGGTGTGGGTGCTCTTCTTCCTGGTGATGTGCTCCTTCTCCCTGCTCTTCCTCGATTGGTACGACAGCTAGGCGGCCCAGGGGACGGCGCCCAGCACCAGAGCCACTGATGGGAGCGGGCTGAGACGTGTGCTCACAGAAGGGACACCAGACCTGTGGCTTAAGCATTCAGTAATGAAAAAGAAAACCACACAACTGAAACTGGTCTGCGCTGCAATCCTGAGGCCAGAGGGAAGGAGCGGGTGGGTGGTTATTCCTGTACCTGATGGGGTTGCTGGGGGGTGGGGGCTGAGGGGGCCTGGTGGGCTTCCTGCTCCACGAACGTCTCCGATTCAGAGGAGGCAGCGGCCGTTCCCCACCCCAGCAGTAAGAACGCTGGTCAGTAGCTCCTCAGGGCAGATGACCTGCGCTCCCTGTGGTTTCCTGTGTGCCTGAGCAACTGATGCACAGACTCCTGAGCAGAGGAAAAGCCAGCTCGCCTTCATTCACCCTGTGAAACTAGTATAGAACCGCGGCCACTTACTGTCTTATTGGTGGGTCCAAGGTTAGGATGTCACTGCGGGCCACCTGCCTCCTGTCGGGGAAGAAATGTGGGCAGAGGCCTGGCTCCTCCCAGCACTTTCCTGCAGCAGAGGGGGGCGGGTAGGGGAGGCCTGACTTCCTGCCCCTGGGGCCCCCCAGAAGCTGCGTCCAGAGAAGGGCCAGGGCCTCTCCTCCCACCCAGGCCCCAGGAGTCAGAAACGCGCATTGGTACAGATTCGTGAGGCATCTGCAACCACATCTGTGCAGAAAGTCCCTGGTACTCGTGGGCCCCAGGGTATGCTCAAGGGCTCCTCCACAAGACAGTCCAGGGCCTCCACAGGGATCCTTGTGTTCTTTATTCGCACAGAGTGAGAATGTCGAAAGTTACATGTGAACGAGTTTACAGTCTATAAAATACACGTCTACTAGAAAACACAAACAGGGTTGCCTTGGCACTGCGTTGACATGGGCTGGGATTGGCTGATGGATCCTCTACACAGGAGGACTTCTGGCACAGTTATTGCTCTTTTGCGTCCCCACAGCCTCACAACATCCACAACTCTACGTGCCCACCCACTCCTCCAAGGTCACAGTCATTGTTTCCAGACACCCTTAATAATAAAATATACTGTATGTTTTGAAAGCACATTTCAGGGAACAGTAATGGAGATGGCCATGACCACCATGCTTGTTCACAACACAGCTTGCACTATTTGTCATTTATTTTTGATCTAAAAAAAAAAAAAAAAACTGAAACTTCTGACATGTCCACCAGAAACAACACATTCAAATAACACGGAAGAAAATGTCTGTGAATGTCTTTTTTTCTATTTAATCGTCTTACACACTTGGTTTATCTAACTGGTAATTCTGTAAACATATACTTTTAATGTCAAGATTCAGGCTGAAACGTAATTGTCTTACAAAGATTGTGAATGGAAATGTCATAATTGGACTTGCAGCCCCCCCTCCCAGCCTTTCCAGCCTGTTTCTTACATCAAAGGAGTTACATCTGTCCCACAAAATAAAAATCAACATAGCCTTGACTTATACCAGCAATTACACTGTTCACTTTTCCCACCCAACTAAGTGTTCCAAAACTAACCTGCTAACATGGGCATGTCGGTGCAAACTTGTTCATAATAGACGTGGACAAAAGGGCTGGTTGGGTTTCATTCCTACTCCGCCCATCACAGAACAGACAAGACTACCTACTGGGAGACGGGGATCTGCAGCCTGTGGCCCGGGGTCCCCTCCTCCCAGAGCCCCCACCTCACGTGCTCTGACCCAGTTCACAGGTACTGAGGGGCCACACTGACTCCTCTGTCTGGCCAGCGCCCTCTGTACAGAGAGGCCGCACCTCCTCGCTGCAGCGCCTGCGCACTCGGCAGTGAGCGCGGGGGAGGAGGGCATGGCCGCCCCCGCCTCCGGGCCTCTCTGCTTCCTTCCCACCGTCCTCCACCACTCACTCTGGGGCATGGGCTTCTTGGCCTATCGGAGTACCCTTCTGGGAGGTGGGAAGAAACATGAAGTACAGCTTGCCCTTAGCACAGCAGAGATCACTCTAGATACGGCTGTGGAGTAAGGTTTGCAAAACAGCAAGGTGGTTTAAAAGGAAAAAAAAAAATTCCACAAAATGCATTATTATTTATCTGAAGTTCAAACCCCTTGCATATCCAGTGTAAATTTTTTTTTTGACAGCATCCAATAAATCCCAGGAAAGTCACTAAATTAAGATTCCCTAACATGGAAAGTGGTGGCAGAGCTCCCTAAGCAGTGCTGATATGCACTTGACTTTACGCCCGTGAATGGTCCGCAGCAAGTTGTATTTGCAAAGCAGCAATTAGCAAACAGAAGCGGTTGCACCATACATGAGTAACCTCTATAAATTATCAGTAATTATATTTGATGAAATGTCCCTCAAAGTCCCCTTGTTACCTTCAAGCGACACCATTAAGGAACTTGCCCATCTCGCTAAGCGGATTTTTCGGCGGCCTCCGTCTCCTGCTCCGAGAGCTTCTCTTCCGACAGAACGGACATCCATGGCGACACGGAGCGGGTGATGCTCTGCTTGGCCAGGTTGTAGTGGTTAATGACGGTGTAAAATTTCTCCCGGGCATTGGAGTCTTGCTCGGCATAGTAGCTCTCCAAGCCTTCTGGGATGCACTGGGTGTTCTGCAAGACAAGCGGCCCCTGAGACACACACACTGACGCAGGAGGCGGGCCCGTGAGTCTCCGGGTAACACCCGTGGTCACCAAGTACCTCCGTGGGTTTGGGAGAGACTCAATGCTGAGCTGACCGCCTGGCGTTGATGGCATCGTAACAGGAGGGGCGTCTGTAAAGCCACAGTGAAGGGACTTAGCGGTCCTTCCTGTTGCTCTAGAGATCTTACACTCGCGATATAAGTCGAACCAGGGCCTTCTGCATTGCCGCTGGAGTCTACCACCTGAGTTATCAGGGAAGGCCATTTTAAATCTACTAGAATACAGTGGAACTTCTGACATGTCCACCAGACGCAACAGTGAAGAAAGGCTTCTGTGAGCCAGCTGGGGGCACGGGGGTGAGGGGAGGCACACTTGAGGGCACGTGAGCTGGGCCTGGGGGCAGGAGGACCCGGGACACAGGCTAGAGAGAGGCCCGTGGCCACAGCAGAGGGCGAGGAGTCTCAGGACACAAACGCCTGGAGAAGAAGGCAAGGGTCAGGGGGTCGGGAGGGACTGGTGTGACCCTGAGAACCAGAGAGCAGCAGGAAGCCACGAGGACCCCACCAGGGCACTTGAGAGGGAGGCCCTCCCGGGGAAGCTGTCCACTAGGGAAGAGGCGCTTCCCTACCGACCACGGAACCCCGGGGGCAGACTGGGCGTGGAGACATGAATCCCTGGCTCTCGTCAGCTCACCTAGAGTCTAGCCCGCCCCCCCACCCCCACCGCCAAAAGCTGCCTTTCTTCGTCCATCCAGAAGCCGGGCTAAGCCACCACCCGCTGTCACCACCACCCCCACTCCCCCACCCCCACCCCCCACCCCCCCACACACACACAAGCCCTCGAGGAAGGGTGGCGGGCTGCCAACGGTCTGCACCAACCCCCTCTCCCAGAGCTCAGCAGGTACAGAGCGCCCAGCTCAGGATATTTCCCAGCCCTCCCAGCACCAATTTCTGGCCAATGGGGTGTGAGGGGTGTGTCCGTCCACAATGGGATGAGTCCGTCCAGGGGACTTTCTGCCCAAAGGGATGTGAGGGGTGTGTCCCTCCGTGGGACTAACTTCTGGCCAGTGGGATGTGAGGGGTGTGGCAGAGGCAGGTTGGAAGGGGAGCCAACAGAGAAGCTGCCTGCCCTCCACTGCTCCTGCGGCCCCTTCTCAGCGGCTTTGACCTCCTAGACTGGTCCCTGCCAGGAAAGGGACAACACCCCCCAGGGGCTGGCAGCGCTGCCCAAGACAGAACAGGGGCTCCAGGAAGACCTCCCGAAGCCCCACTGCCTGCCAGCCGCGGCTTTAACAAGAGAAGAGCCTTCCATCTGGCGGGACACACCATCTGTGTCTCCAAACGACAGAAGCATCACAGCACCGCCACCGTCTCCTTGTCACAAGGTGAAGGGAGCGTGAAGTGACGGGGGTTCCAGGCTCGGCCACATCACGGTCACCAGAAAGAGTTTTAAACCGGATTCCCAGCCCTGCCTGCAGGATCCAGTGCTCAGATAACCCTGGAGCAGCGTCTCAGCCTCAACCACCTCACGGGCAAGCACACCGGCGGGATCCCGCCAACGCCCTAGGGCCCAGCAAGACCCCGGCTGTTCAAAGCGCTCCTGTGCCTCCCTGCGTGGGCCCAGCATGGAGACCACAACGGGTCTCCGATGGTCACCTGCATGGCCGGTGGCAGCTGCTGCCCAGTGGACATGAACGCCGGCCTGGGACACAAGGGGAACCTCCTCTGAGACCCTCGTCCCTGCCCAACGCAGGCTTCCTCAGCCTCCAGAAGCTAAAGGCAGGTTAGCTCCTCCCTGTTAAGGGCCTATTCCTTGGGGGGGTCTATCCTGCAGACCCAAGGCCCATCACCAGACCCGGGCCGGCCACCATACTGGTTCCTTCTGAGTAAGCGGCCGAGCGCCTTGTGGGCACAGTATCTCCCCGTGAGCTGGGATCCCTTAGTTCCATTTCATAGATGTGGCCAGCGAGAACCACCTGGGTGAGAACCCAGCTCCAGCCCAGGGCCTCTGCTCAGGGAACTCGACTCCACCTACAAAGCTGCCGACAGTGAACACTCTGCCCAAAGGCATAACAGTGAGAAACAAGGCAGCAAGGTCCCCGGGGCACCAGGGCAGGGCTGCACCCCCAGCAGTCTCAAGTTCCGCCAGCGTTCATCAAGCCCTGCAGCCCATTGGCCTGGTCCCCGCTGGGCCCTCGGCTTCCTCAGAGGTGGGGATGGCGGTGCTCTGCAGGGCTTGGCGGGGAGGCCAGGAGGGCAGGCTTGGCAGAAGGAGCTGCTCCTACGGCCGGAACCACGGGAACCCAGCGAATGCCACAGCCTTCACGAGGCCCTCTTTGGGCACCAGGCGGTCACGCCACCCTCAGGACCCGGAGGCCTTCCCACTGTTCAGGACTACTGTCCGGTGTCAGGAGCAGTCACAGAGGGCTCAACAGGTGATTTGTGGGGGAAAAGGGACCACATCTGGGTCTTAGAAAGGCTCCTGTTTGAGCCCATTTAGAAGCCTGAACAAGCGTGACCCAGGGCTCCCTCTCCACGTTGAACGGTTCTTACAGAGGACACCAGCCTTGCATCTGTGAAGAGGCATTGTCAGCCCGAGGGTCGGGGGCTCTCCCACGGTGGGGGCTGCCCATAGGGTTCAGAGCCACCACGCCAGTTCAGGGCCAGGCACTGGGGATCCACAGACCTGCCGAGCCCGGGCCTGCAGCCCCACACCTGCCACATGGCCTCCGCTCCGCCACCCACACTAAGAAGGGGCGGGCATGGGCACTCGGCAGAGCAAAGGCACCACGCCTCGTCCAGCCCGGACTGCCAAGCTGTGGCTTCATCACTCCGGGTCTGGGAAGAGGGCCGGGCATGAAGGATGGGACATGGTTGGGGGCAGGAGGTCTAGAGAGCTCTGGGGTCTGGTGGAGCTGTGTAAGTAAGTTGACTCTGACAGCAGATCCAGCCACCTCCTCCCCAACCAGGCCCCTCTGAAGCCCAGGCAGGCTCCATGGGTGTTTTCCCTGCTGCGGCTGCTGCAGCTACTGCCTCGCCTCAGAGATGCGAGACTCATGTTGCTGGTTTAGTGAAGATGGAGTGAAGTGAAGTGAACATCGCTCAGTCGTGTCTGACTCTGCGACCCCACAGACTATATGGTCCATGGAATTCTCCAGGCCAGAACAGTGGAGTGGGTAGCCTTTCCCTTCTCCAGGGGATCTTCCCAACCCAGGGATTGAACCCAAATCTCCCACATTGCAGGCAGATTCTTTGCCAGCTGAGCCACAAGGGAAGCCCAGGAATACTGGAGTGGGTAGCCTATCTCTTCTCTAGGAGATCTTCCCAACCCAGGGATCGAACTGGGGTCTCCTGCATTGCAGGCGGATTCTAGACCAACTGAGTTATCAGTTCAATTCAGTCGCTCAGTCGTGTCCGACTCTTTGCGACCCGATGAATCACAGCACACCAGGCCTCCCTGTCCATCACCAACTCCTGGAGTTCACTCAAACTCATGTCCATCGAGTCGGTGATGGCATCCAGCCATCTCATCCTCTGTCGTCCCCTTCGCCTCCTGCCCCCAATCCCTCCCAGCATCAGGATCTTTTTCAATGAGTCACCTCTTCACATGAGGTGGCCAAAGTACTGGAGTTTCAGTTTCAGCATCAGTCCTTTCAATGAACACCCAGGACTGATCTCCTTTAGGATGGACTGGTTGGATCTCCTTGCAGTCCAAAGGACTCTCAAGAGTCTTCTCCAATACCACAGTTCAAAAGCATCAATTCTTTGGCACTCAGCTTTCTTCACAGTCGAACTCTCACATCCATACATGACCCCTGGAAAAACCATAGCCTTGACTAGACAGACCTTTGTTGGCAAAGTAATATCTCTGCTTTTCAATATGCTATCTAGGTTGGTCATAACTTTCCTTCCAAGGAGTAAGCGTCTTTTAATTTCATGGCTGCAGTCACCATCTGCAGTGATTTTGGAGCCCAGAAAAATAAAGTCTGACACTGTTTCCACTGTTTCCCCATCTATTTCCCATGAAGTGATGGGACCAGATGCCATGATCTTCGTTTTCTGAATGTTGAGCTTTAAGCCAACTTTTTCACTCTCTTCTTTCACTTTCATCAACAAGCTTTTTAGATCCTCTTCACTTTCTGCCATAAGGGTGGTGTCATCTGCATATCTGAGGTTATTGATATTTCAGGGAAGCCACAAAAGTTTACCAGAACAGCTGTGCTCATTGTGTGTATGAGTTGCTCAGTCGTGTCTGACTCTCTGCAACTCCATGGACTGTACAGGCTCCTCTGTCCATGGGGTTCTCCAGGTGAGCATACTGGAGTGGGTTGCCATGCCCTCCTCCAGGGGACCTTCCCAACCCAAGGATCGAACCTGGGTCTCCTACATTGCAGGCAGATTCTGATGTCCTGACCTCTCACTGGTGTCCTGACCTCTAGCTACACCTGGGCATAGGGGAGCAGGGATGCTTTGCAGGGTTGAACCATTTGTTCACTCCCAGGCCAGCCCTGCAGGTGAACTGGCCCCCATCCAGAGAGCCAGCAACCACCCTCTGCCCCTCTGCACTGCCACCTCGCCTCCACTCTGTCCACGCCATCAGCACAGGGTCTGGCACGACCTTCTGAAGCCACCAGCACCTGCTGGGCAGCAAGTGACTTTGTTCCAGGCTGAGACGGGCCTCCAGACAGGACAGGGTATTCCCGCTTCTCCAGGTGCCCAGGCCAAAGAAAACAAGACGGTCCTGCTGCTGCCGACACAGCAAGGTGGCAAGACAGGGATGCTCAGGAGGCACTGCAGGGGCGCGGAGGGGGCGAGCCGGTGGCAGGCAAGACCCCAGGAAGCTGTGAGCTTGCCCTCTTGGGCCAGAGAGACTCTAGCAGAGTCACATGTCAGTCAGGGGTGAGCGCGGGGAGGTCACGGAGCCTCTAAACATCAAACGACAACCAGATGGGTGAGGGAGCCCAGGAAAAGTGTCCCAACAGCCCTGGTCAGCTATTAAACCTCACATGGAGGCTCCCCAAGAGGAAGTGTACAAGGAACGCCCAAGCGTAAACACCTCAAGGGGGTCTGGGGCGGTTCCCATATGTTTAAGACCTTTCTATAGCGCTCGCACAGTGACTTCATGATTTAAAAAAAAAGCTAGAGACCTAGCGTCCTCTGCAGCGCACGTCTGCCCTTTGAAATCTCCTGTGACACTCCTCAGTTTGGGGCCAGCCTCAGCAAGGGGCTGGTCCCCGCCCCTCCACGCATCCCAGAAGTTGGGCACCTGTGCCCATCAGCCCTTCCCTCGGGGGCCCAGGCCACTCTGTCCCCCCAGCACAAGTGCTGCCCACAGCTGGTATGCACCAATGCCCCCTCCTCATTTAGATCCCTGCCGGACAAGCCCTGTGGTCTTCCTGGAAGAGGTGGCCACAGACACTCAGTCACCCTGTATTCCTTGTTTCCTAACTCTTGGCAGCACGCACATCATCTGGGCATCTGTCTGCTGGCTTGCTGCTAGAACGGGAGCTCGAGGGCAGGCACCCAGCACTGCCTGTCCACCCTGCAGCACACCAAGCACCCCACCACACACACAGGAGGGGGCCCTTCATACGCACTGAGTAATGAATGAAGGGCAGGGCCTAACCTTGGGCACCACAGACATGTCTGAGCTCAATTTCCTGTTGGTATCATGGGGCCTAACGACATCTACCCCACAGGGTTTCTGGGAGCATCAAAGATCTGAGGTAAAAGCCCCTGTAAACTGTCACGCGGTGGCATTTGATTACATGTGCGAACACGCAGAAAGGGAGGAAGGAGACACACTCACACCTTCCTTGCTCCAGCCGTAGCCCGAGGGCAGCAGAAACAGGTCAGCAGCTCCCCGGCCCTCCAGGCTTCCCTTCTCCATTAAAGACACCGCCCCTCAGATGCCAGGGGAGACTGCCAAGTCCCAGCGGACGAAGATCCAGAACAATCTCCCTGGGGCTCTAAATCCTCAAGGCTGGCTGAGCCCAGCATCAATCTACAGAGTCTATTAAACAGGCACACGCTTGCCCCGTCCAGCGCTGCAGTGAGCCCAGGGACTGGCCCTCATCTCCCTGACCCCACCTGGACCAGTGAATCTAGCAGAACCTGGCCATGCAAGATGGAGAAGACAGCTCGGACCCGCCCTCCTCTGCACTCAGGGTCACAGAGAATGAGCCAGAAGGAAGCCCCGAGGGGGGCTGTGGCCTCAGGTATGCGTGAGCAGTCCACCTGGATGAGGGCTCTGGTCCCCAGGAAGTCATGCTCCGCATACCCAGGTTCCATCAGGGCACAGTTCCCGTGTCACCCTGGCTCCTCCGTGACCCCTGGGTCCTCCCCTCCTGCCCTGCCGCCCCTGCCTCCCAGAGTCACTCCTGATCCATCCTCAGAACCCCGACCTGTCCAGACCCCCATCTCTCCCCTGCTCCCCTCTACTAGCCTCCTGGGTCATCTCACTGGCCCCCTGTCACTCCCTTCCAACCCACAGCCTCCACAGCCACCCGAATGACTGTCCCATCACTTCCCCCGTCCCCCAGGGGTCTCTGGCCAACACTCCAGTCTAGCCATGGCTGGCTCCCCCACCAGGTGGGCCATGTATGGACCAGCCAGCAGGTACCTGGGAGCTGCCTACCACCCCACTGACCCACCTGGCTCTGCCCTGCTGGCCCCCAGCCCTCTGGATCCGCCTCCTTTAAACCCCAGCATCTTCTGAGCCTCCAAACAGACCATCAACTCCTCCAGCCTGGGCCCCACCAGAGTGCGCACAGGGGCTGGTGGAAGGGGCAGGCAGGCTTCCGCCAGCCCGGAGTCCTTCCCCAGGGGCCTGCAGGGCACCCTCACAGACCTCCCACGTGATGGGCACAGAATGTCAGGAGCTCTGGAGCTGTGAGAGGAGGAGCCCATACGAGGGCCCTGCGGCCCTCACATTAGCATCGGCCAAAGCGCGGGCGCGACAGCGGTGACCAGGCTGGGTCGGCTCCTGCTCAGTACCGGGTCCTGCCTAATTCCAGCAGCACCAAGTCCTGGAACCCACAGGGTCTTCCTCCTCATACTGGCTCCAGGAAGTTCAGAACCAAACAGGGCCCAGATCCGACTGTGGGGGACTCAGGAGCAAGCCCTTGGCCCGTGCGCATCACCACCTCCTGCGTGTCCCCTCACCCCAGCCCCGCCCTTGTTCTTCTCCCTTTAGTCCTGCAGTCCCCCGCATCTGCTTCTCCGTGCAGCCTCTGAGGAAAGAGGAGTCACACGGCTCAGCAAAGCAAGCATCATCCGTCCAGAGAGAGTCCAGCCGTGTTTTGCGGCAGGCAGACCAGGGACGCGCATTCGCAGGGCTGGGCTCCCGACCCCCGCGTGGCAGTGCAGGTCTCCCTCTCCCGGGACCTCCACTTCCTCACCACACCCCCAGGGGCTGCACTGGGCCTGCCAGGCAGGGGACTCACCCCACACCCCCACTGCACCCCCTGCCCTGCCCGCAGGGCCCCCACCGGGAGCTCCCACCACTCTAGGCCCATCCCTTGGGAGCCGTGAGTCAAGCAGGGGAGTAAAGTACAAAAGCACTGGGGGCCCCAGGGGCTGGGGGCTTACCTTGAGGACGAAGCCGTCAGGGCAGGCGCGGTCATACTTGTACACCTTGTAGACGACCAGGAAGACGACACAGGTGAGGAAGGCCAGGGCAAAGAGGACCAGCACGGACACCTGTGGGTGGCAGAGGGCGGGGGGATTAGGGCAACTGATGAGGTAGTGTGTGCGCACACAGTAACACACAGATGCACATGGAAACATGCATACACAGAGACACACAGAGAAACATACATACACACAGAGAGAAACATACAGATACACATAGAAACATACAGACACACACAAACATACATACACATACACAGAGATACACACGGAAACATACAGATACACATAGAAACATACAGACACAGAGATACACAGAGAAACATACAGATACACATAGAAACATACAGACACACACAGAGACACACAGAAACATACATACACACAGAGAGAGAGACACACGGAAACATACAGACACATACACAGTAACATACATACATACACAGAGAAACATACAGACACATACACAGATACACACAGAGAAACATACACAGACACGTATAGAGATACATACAGAGAAACATACAAACAGATACACACAGATACAAACACACAGAAACATACATACAGACACATACACACAGATATACACACACACAGTAATAAACATACACATGTGCTGTGCTTAGTCTCTCAGTGGTGTCCAACTCTTTGCGACCCCATGACTGTAGCCCACCAGGCTCCTCTGTCCATGGGATCCTCCAGGCAAGAATACTGGAGTGGGTTGCCATGCCCTCCTCCAGGGGATCTTCCTGACCCAGGGATCAGACCTGGGTGTCCCGCATTGCAGGTGGATTCTTTACTGTCTGAGCCACCAGGGAAGCCCAAGAAAATTGGAGTGGGTAGCCTATCCCTTCTCCAGCGGATCTTCCTGATCCAGGAGTCAAACCAGGATCTCCTGCGTTGTACGTGGACTCTACTAGGGAAGCCCACAAACACATACACACACAGTAACAAACACACAGACACATACACACACAGTAACATACACATAGACACGTACACATACAGCAACATACACACAGACGTGGACATACACAGTAACATATACATAGACACGAACATACGCACAGAGTAACATATACACAGACATGAGCGCACACACAGTAACATGCACACAGACATGGACACAAACAGACACGGACACACACACAGACATGTACACACAGATGCACACACACGAGCCCACGCCAGGACACACAGGCACTGTGTCTGGAAGGAGGCGCAGAACACGGACCCAGGAGGCCTCTGGGGATGAAGGTCAGCACAGTCTCCCCATACTGGACAATTTCTGTACCATCTTCATTTTTTATCACATCCACGTATCACCTTCCTTGTAAACTGGCCACTTGTTGTATTCTGGGCCCAGTGTAGACAGCCTGGGGTACACCTATGACTGGGCCTCAGGGATGCCGGACACGCCATGGAGCTGTGGGTGCGGCTGCCCTTCTGACACTGCCAGTCACCCTGGTGATGCATCAGTCACTGGCTAATCAGCTGTCTCACAGATGCCCTTGAGTCCCAGATGCCAACCCCACCCCTAAGCTGAGACCAGCTGAGCAAGGCAGACCCTCCGGGGCCCCCATCACCTCCACCCTGGACAAGAGTGTTCAGGGAGAGTCTGCCCCTCCCCGGAGAGTGGTCCCCATAAGCCCGGGACTTGGCTTTTTGCCCCACCATCTGCAAAGCAACCAGCACCGGACTGCGGGATGGGCCCAGGAATGTTTTGCAGGTGGACACATGACAGTCCCTGAGTAGACTGGGCCGGGTGATGAGACGTCCCCTGCTACAGGGTCCAGGGATCGGGAGACAAAATGATGCTGTCTCTGGGTCTCAAAGGCGTGCCCTGGAGGCCCCGGAGCCTCTGGGCAGGGCGAGCGTGCATCCTGGGCAGAAACAGCGTGCAAAGGCACTGTGTGTCAGGTCAGGAGGTGTGACCAGGAGCCGTGCCCAGGTCCCTGGCCCAGATCCTCTGCTCCCTCCCTTCACCCCACACGGCCACCCTGGCCACTGGCCATGCGGGGCCCAGCCACGAGTCCCCATCTCCAACACAGGGTGGAGCCACGGCTGCCTCGGGACCAAAGTAGCCACAGGAAAGGTGCCATCGGGGATCCTGGTGGTGGCTACACACAGGCAAGGACAAGACCACCTGGCTCAGGAGGGCAGCCTAGCGGGACAGCGGAGGTGGCCGAGCATGGAGCTGGGTGATGAAGGAAGTGGGAAGAGGTGGGCGCAGTGGCCCTGGGACATGTGTCAGCAGAGGCAGCAATGGAGCACGTGCAGGGCTTTCCAGCAGGAGCGGCAACCCTGCCTGCCTACCGTGCCCAGGAGGGGCAGCCAGACCCTGAGTAAGTCACCCAGCTCCTCCAGGCCCAGGCTCCTGCCAGCCAATAGCAGCGAGAGGACGCACACCCAGGGCTGGTGGGACCGTGGAGGACTGACTCAACGCAGTGATGAGAGGACAGAACCGGACGCAGCGGGTGCTCTGCAAGGAGGCCTTTGCTACTGCCGCTGCCGCTGCCACCACGGCCAGCAGATGCGGAGCTGGGCTCTCAGTCCAGACGCGCAGTCCCCCTACCCAGGCCCGATGCTTGATCTTCCCCGAGCCCCCCTCCTCACATTCACCTGGCTACTGCTCGCCCAAATCTGCCCTGCCTGGGACCCGGCTACCTGCTGGCGGCCCCTGGGAGCAGTGAGGGCAGATCTTCCCACAGTCTAGAACAGCAGCGTTGCCCGTAGGGAGAGCTGTATCTAAAGTAACTGTCCTCCGTAACCCTTTATATTCTCTTTTGGGGCACTTGAAATTATTCCGAAAGGAGGTCTATGGCACACAAGAGGTTAACAAGTGTTGTTAGACTATGTTCTCCATAAAATATCACCCCCACTGAATTCAACTACATATTAACTACATACAGCACAATCAAGTGGGATTCATCCCATGGTTGCAAGGATGGTTCAACATCCGCAGACGTGATATATCACATTAACCAAGTGAAGGATAAAAATTATATGACCATCCCAATAGATGCATAAAAAGCATTTGACAAAATTTAACATGTATTCATGATAAAAATTCTCAATAAAGTGGGTATAGAGGGAACATACATAATAAAGGCCAAATATGATAAGCCCAAGCTAATAGCATACTCAAATGGTGAAACACTGAAAACTTAAACTCCAAGATCAGTAACAAGAAAAGGATGCCCACTCTTGCTAATTTTATTCAACGCAGTATTACAAATCCTAGCCAGAGCAATTAGGCAAGAAAAAAACAGGCATCCAAATTAAAAAAGGAAGAAGTAAAACTGTTGCTATTTGCAGATGACAAATTTTCTATGGAAAACCCTAAAGACTCCACCAAATAACTGTTAGAAGTTATCAACAAATTAAAGTTGCAGAATGAAAAATCAACATACAAAAATCTTTTGCATTTCTATACACTAGTAAATGAACTATTGGAAGAGTTAATAAAACAATCCCACTTATAATTGCATCTCCAAGAATAAAATATCCAAGAATAAATTTAACAAAGGAGGTGAAAGGTCTATACACTAAAAATGACATTGATAAAAGAAACTGAAGATACAAATAAATGGAAAGATTCTATTCTCATGCATTAGAAGAATTAATATTGTTAATATGTCCATACTATCACTACCCAAAGAAATCTACAGATTCAATACAATCCCTATCAAAATTCTAATTCCATTTTTCACAGAAATGGAACAAACAATCCTCAAATTTGTATGGAACCACAAAAGCCTCCAAATAAATAAAGCAATCTTGAGAAAGAACAACAAAGCTGGAGGTATCATGCTCCCTGGTTTCAAACAATATTACAAAGTTATAGTAATCAAAACAGTATGGCATTGGCACAGAAACAAATAGACCAATGGAACAGCAAAGAGAGCCCAGAAATAAACCCACACATATATGATCAATTAATTTATGACAGTGGAGCCAAGAATATAAAATGGGGAAGGACAGTCTCTTCAATAAATGGTGCTTGGGAAACTGGAGAGCCTTGAGCAAAAGAATAAAATCCAACCACTACCTAACACCATATACAAACATTAACCCAAGATGGATTAAAAACTTGAACATGAGTTTTCTTAGGGAAAAAACATAGGTGATAAGTCCCTTGACATTGGTCTTGGCAAAAAAGCAAAAGCAACAAAGGCAAAAATAAACAAGTGGGACAACATCAAACTTAAAAGCTTCTGTGCAGCAAAGGAAACCATCAACAAAATCAAAAGCAACCTACTGAAAGGGAGAAAATATTTGTAAATCATGTATCTGATAAAGGGCTAATGTACAAAATATATAAAAACTCATATGAGTCTAGAGCAAAAAGCCAAACAATCCAAAAAAAATGGGTAGAGGAACTGAATAGGCATTTTTCCAAGGAAGACATACAGATAGCCAACAGGTAAATGAAAAAGTGCTCAACATCACTAGTCAGGAAAATGCAAATCAAAACCACAATGAGATATCACCGCACACCTATTAAAATGGCAATTTTCAAAAAGACAGGAAATAATGGTTGGCAAGGACATGGGAAAAAGGGAATTCTCCTACACTATTAGTGGGAATGTCAACTGGTGCAGCCATTATGGAAAAAGTATGGAGGTTCCTCAAAAAAATTAAAAACAGAACTACCATATGGTCCAGCAATCCTGCTTCTGGGTATTTATCTGAGGGAAATAGAGATACTAGCTTGAAAAGACATCTGCACCTCTGCGTTTACTTCATTGTTTATAGCCGCCAAGATACAGAAGCAACCAAAGTGTCCATTGATGGGTGAATGGATACAGATGTGGTGTATATATTCAATGGAGTATAATTCAGCCATATAAAGAAGGAAATCTTGCCATCTGCAACAACACGGGTAAACCTTGAGGGCCTTACGCTAAGTGAAATAAGTCAAACCAAGAAAGACAAACAGTGCTTTGAACTCCAAGATCAGTAAGTGTGGAATCTTAAAAAACAAACAGGAAAAAAACTGACCTCAAAGATACAGAGAACAGACTGGTGGTGCCAGAGGCAGGGGGTTGGGGTGGGAGAACTGGGTGAAGGAGGTCAAAAGATACAAACTTCCAATTAAAGATAAATAAGTCAACCTAGACAACATATTAAAAAGAAGAGACATTACTTTGCTGACAAAGGTCTGTCTAGTCAAAGCTATGGTTTTTCCAATAGTCATGTATAAATATGGGAGTTGGACCATAAAGCAAGCTGAGAACCAAAGAATTGATGCTTTTGAACCGTGGTGTTAGAGAAGACTCTTGAGAGTCCCCTGGACAGCAAGGAGATTAAACCAGTCAATCCTAAAGGAAATCAGTCCTGTATACTCATTGGAAGGACTGATGCTGAAACTGAAACTCCAATACTCTGGCCATCTGATGTGAAGAAATGACTCAGTGGAAAAGACCCTGATGCTGGGAAAGATTGAAGATGGGAGGAGAAAGGGATGACAGAGGATGAGAAGGTTGGATGGCATCACCGACTCGATGGACATGAGTTTGAGAAAGCTACAGGAGTTGGTGATGGACAGGGAAGCCTGGCATGCTGCAGTCCATGGGGTCACAAAAAGTCGGACACGACTGAGCAACTGAACTGAACCGAAATGAAGTCAAGAGGATGTGGTATACAGCACAGTGACTGTAGTTAAAAACACTATGTTGCATTTCTGAAAGTTGCTGAGACAGGAGTTCTTAAAAGTTCTCATCACAAGGAAAAAAAATGTGTCACTGTGTGTGGTGACAGATGTTAACTAGACTTAGAGTGTGATCAGTTCTCAATACACACAAATATTGAATCAGTCTGTTGCACACTTGAAACAAATATGCTCTCTCCATGTCAATTACATCTCAATTAAAAAAAAAAAAAAAAGATGATCCTAAGTCCTGGAAAGACACACATTCTGAATCTTTCCCTTGGATAGGAAGCCACATGGAGTCTGGTTCACAGCGCCCCATCTGCTTAGGTGTAAAAATAACCCCTTCTCCGTGGGGCTGTGGGGAAGCACCTCCTAAGGGCTCTCCTCCCAGGAAAGAGGATGCCTGGACCTTTCACCCAGGATACCTGGGCTCGATGGCCAAGGTGCTCACAGCACTGAGAAATGAGAACACAACAGTCCCTGGAGCAGCCAATGAAGAAGGCAAAGGAATAAATCCCCAGAGAGTCAGCAGGAGCTGTGGTTCAGTCGCTAAGTCGTGTCCAACTCTTGTGACCCCATGGACTGTAGCCCACCATGCTCCTCTGTCCATGGGATTCTCCAGGCAAGAATACTGGAGTGGGTTGCCATTCCTGTCTCCAGGGGATCTTCCCGACCCAGGGATCGAATCTGTGTCTCTTGCATTGCAGGCAGATTCTTTACTGACTGAGCTACAAGGGAAGCAGGAGGCGTGGGGCATGGCAAAGCCTCCCACACCCATAGGCTGTCCTGCTCCACCCCCCGCAACACCTCTGTGAACCCTGAATCTCTCGTGGGCCCCAGAATCTGCTCAGACCTGGGAAGCACCCTATGGGGCGGGTGGGGGCAGCAATACAGGTTCACGTTTCACTACTCCGATTCACATTTCACAACTCGGGTTCACATTTCACTACTCGGGCATGGTGCCCACCCCATGGTTACCACTGACCGAGAAGAGAACCATGGGCCTCTCCAGGAAGATCCCCACCTGGCTCGGAACTGGACCCTGCTCTGCCACCCACCACCTGCGTGACAGCAGGTCCCCTGTGCATCTCCCCTCTGAAGCAGGGAACAAGGCCCCACGCTTTGACAGGTTTACCAAGAGGATGGTAAGCGCTCAAGGGCTTGAGAGCACGTTGCCAGCCCCACGTGCTGGGCCCCTGTCAAGGCAGAATGGTGCCCCCCTAAGCCAGGTACTTGTGAATGTGACCTTATTTAGAATAGGGATCCTTGCAGGTGTGATTACATTAATTGAGGTCATTTGAGCGAGCCCTAATCCAGGATGACTGGGCCATGAAAAGGGGACCGTTGGGACACAGAGGCACATGCTCAGGGAGGAGGCCACGTGAAGACGGAGGATGGAGGTGGTGTAGCCACAAGCCAAGGACTGCTGGCAAGCCCTGGCCCCCCCAGGCCCAGAACAGGCAAGGAAGGCCCCTCCTCTGGGGGCACATCCGAGGGGGTGACTAACACTTTCTCACTTCCACTTCATGCACAAAGGGACTCTGAAGGTGGCATCAAGTCAAGGATCTCAAGACAGAAGATTTTCCTGGATTGTCCAGGAATGGAGTCACAGGCAAGTGAACTTCTGAGAGGGAGACCGAGAGAGACTCAGCCACAGGGGAGAAGGCAATAGGACACTGGAGAGGCTGTGCTGCAGGCTATGGAGATGCACAAGGGGCTGAAGGGCAAAGAAAATGAGCAGCGCAGCTCCAGGGGCTGCAGAGGCACAGAGACTGCGCCCCAGAGGAAGCACAGCCAGCAGGGCTGACTCAGGACTTCTGGCCTCCAGATATGCGTGGCTACCAGCCTCTCAGCTGCCGGTCCTTGTCACGGCCGCCCCGGGAAACAAATTCACCTCCTTTCAAGCCCATTCACTTCCACAGACCAAGCCCCTGCAGGGAAGACTGAAACCTAAGCACCAGGCAGACAGAGGAGCCTCCTGAACTCAGTGAACAATGAGTGAGCAGGTGCAGGTGGCCCGTCCCCCAGTGAGGAGTCACAGGGCAACCCTTGGGGACCCAGAGCCAAGCCAGGTGTCTACACATCGAACAGAACATAAATGCAGCCTGTGGAGGCCTGTCTGCCTGGGTTTTACTATAGAAATGATGGTGCAGGGGAAGGAGGCAGGACCCCAGGTGGCTCTGGGACCCAGGAGGACGGGCAGCATCCACGGTGTCCTCTCTGGGGTGGGCTGCAGGCCTGAAGGCCAGGGATGGAGGCCAGGGAGTCCCCTGGCTGGTAGAAGGGCATTTCCTCAGAGACAGGGCCTTTCTTTCAGGGCCGATGACTTTATGGGGTGCACAGTGCTGGGGCCCACAATGCTTTTAGTGACCCCAGAAAATGGTTTTAACTTTCGCTTTTTAAAAAAAACAGAAAATAAAAAATAATGAATCCAGCCTGGATTATATTCATCTTTGGTCCAAGGCAATCATAAGACTTTATTTTTTTTTAAGGTAGAAAAGCACCTTGGGCCCCATGGCCCTGCCTTCTTTGGTCCTCAGCTCCCCAGTGGCTGGCGGATGTTCCTGGGAGACCTGACAGCGGCCACCTTGGAGTGAGCTTGGCCAGTAGGGTCAGCCCTGGTCTCTGCAGAGTGGTGTTAACTCATTACAGCTCAGGGTGAGAACCAGGAGGGGAAAGGTAGGAGCAGACACACTCATGGGGGGAGATGTCCAGGAGAGGGGTCTAGGCTTGAAGGACAAGGAGCTGACCAAGGAAAACTCAGCAAAGAGGGTTATTGTCATAGGGAAAGAGAGGCTGTGCCAAAGCCCAGAGACCCCAAACAGCAAGTTCAGCTGGTGTGGCTACAGCATCACATGTCGTGCAGGAGAGGGGCCACAGGCTGGGTGATAAAGGGCGCCACGCATCATACCAAGAGTGCGTGCATGCTAAGCCGCTCAGCTGCATCCGACTCTTTGCGACCCTATGGACTGTAGCCCCACCAGGCTCCTCTGTCCACGGGATTCTCCAGGCAAGAATACTGGAGTGGGTGGCTGTGCCCTCCTCCAGAGGATCTTCCCAACCCAGGGATCGAAACTCGTATCTCTTACGTCTCCTGCGTTGGCAGGCAGGTTCCTTATCACCTGGGCAGCCCGTCATACCAAGAGGAGGGAACCCAGATGGATCCTGGGTACTGCAGGATTCCAGGAGGCGGCTGCCCCTCTATTATACCCCAAATAAGCGTTTCTCACAGCTCCGGAAGGTGTCACCAGCTGCCTGAAGGACAGATGTTTGCCATCAGTTTACACGTGTGCATGGTGTGTGTGTGTGTGTTAGAGCAGATTCTACATGTTCCCTAAATTGACATCACTTTTGTGCAGCTGTCAATAAAAGCTCGAAAGCAGGAGATAACGGGATGAAATTACAGCTGCTGTACGTGGTTGCACTCATCGCCCTGGTTCTCTGCCAGATGCCCCCCATGGTGGCCCTCACCCCCTGATGTGGGCTGTGGCTTTAAGGGACAGCACGTGGGAACAGCAGGGGTCAGGGAACAGCCTGGTGCAGGGTTTCCATCACATTTGTGCCCCTGGCAGTCACATGAAGCCTATCAATCCTCAGACTCATGCTTAAAAATGCCTAAGACATGATACACAGGAAAGAAAACCAAAGATATTGAAATACTAATATGAAAATATTGCCAAAATGTAGATTTGTGATATAATATATACATGCTTCCTTATTAATACATCAAACAACAAGCTCTTACAATACTATGATTTCAAAGGAATGATGAGACTAAACACTTCCCGAAATCTCAATGTCACTTGCAGTGTGATACATGGAACACCTGTGATTCGTGTTGGTGAGTCACAAGTGTGACTTCTACTTCTGCAGCTGATTGTACCAAGTGAAAGAATGTGTCCACTGCAGACTATATAACACACTGCTGAAAGAAATTAAAGTAAGACCCAAGTAAATGGAATGACACCACGGATGGGAAGACAACAGTGCTAAGATGGGAATCCTTCCCAGACTGATCTACACGCAATACAATCCCTATCAAAATCCCAACAGTTTTTCCACAGAAACGGAAATTGCAAGGGTTTGTGAATAGCCAAAACAATCTTTAAAATGAAGAATAAGTTGGAGGACTCAGGCTTCCCAATTTCAAAACATACTACAAAGCTACAGTAATCAAAAACAGTGTGGGGCTAGCGTAAGAATAGCTATATAAAGCAATGATATAGAGTTGAGGAGTCCAGAACTGTAACCATGTGTTCATGGCCAACTGCCTCTTCACTCAGGGTGCCAAGACCATTTAACGGGGCAAGAAGAGTCTCTTCAATAAGTGGCGTCAGGACAACTAGCTATCTGCCCATGAAAGAATCAAGTTGGACCCTGACCACACACCACTTACAAAAACTAATTCAAAATGGAATAAAAACCCAAATATAAAAGCTAAAGCCTTAAAATTCTTAAAAGAAAACATAAGAGGCAAATCTTTATGACCCCGGATTTGGCAATGATGTCTTAGATAGAACACCAAAAGCACAATCAACAAACATAATCCGTACTTGACCGAAATTTTAAAATTTTGTGCATTAAAGAACACAAGCAAGAAAACAATGAGATGACCCACAAAATGGTTGAAAATATCTGCAACTGATACATCTGGTAAGGACCTAGTATCCAGACTATATATAAAAAACTCTTACAACTCAGCAATAGAAAGACAAACAACCCAATTAAAAATGGAAAAGGACTTGAACAGACGTTGCTCTGAAGAAAATAAACAAATAGCGAACAGGCACAGGGAGAGATATTCAACATCATTATCCATTATGAGGAAATGTAAACCAAAGCCACAACGAGATGCCCCCTCACACCTACGAGAATGGCTACAATAAAAGTAAATAATGATTGTTGGTGAGGATATAAAATGAAAACGTCGCACACCGTGGGTGGAAATGTAAAATGGTGCCGCTACTGTGGAAACCAGCAGTTCCTCAGTATGTTAAACAAAAAATCAACACATGAACCAACAATTCCACTCCTGGGTACAAACCCAAGAGAATGCAAAACAGGTGCTCAAACAGAAACTTGTACACAAATGTTCATTCCAGCACTATTCACACTTAACCAAAAGGAGGGAACACCACAAATGCCCATTGATAAGATGAAGAGATAAACGCAATGTGGACCACATAGTCTATGATTCCATTTCTATGAAGTGTCCAGAATAGGAAAATCCACAGGGACAGAAAAGAGATGAGTGACTGCTTAGAGCAAAGGGCAGAGGGAATCGGGGAGTAACTGCCAGTGGGTATGGGGCCTCCTCTGGAGGTGACTGAAATGTTCTGAAAGGAGACAGTGGTGACGGTTGCACAGCACTGTGAATGTAATCAACATCACTAAGTGGAAGACTTTAAGGCTGTGAATTGTATATTATGTATCAGTTCAGTCCAGTCGCTCAGTCCTGTCCTTCGCGACCCCATGGACTGCAGCACGCCAGGCTTCCCTGTCCATCACCAACTCCTGGAGCTTGCTCAAACTCATGTCCACCAAGTCGGTGATGCCATCCAGCCATCTCATCCTCTGTCGTCCCCTTCTCCTGTCTTCCATCTTTCCCAGCATCAGGGTGTTTTCCAATGAGTCAGTTCTTGGCATCAGGTGGCCAAAGTATTGGAATTTCAGCTTCAGCATCAGTCCTTCCAACACAGTTTGCTCCAAATAAAAGGAGGGGGTGGAGGTGAGGCAAAGACAGGAGGCCAGACTATGGCAGGGGTCTTAGAGAGACAGATGGGAACCCCAAGCCAGAGCAGCCTTACCCCCAGAGACCAGAGGGGTCCCAGGGGTGTGTTCTGGAAAGAACAGCCAAGAATGAACAGCAAATAGGCTATGGGCCTCAGGGTGAACTTTATTAGGAATTCATAAGGAGAGGATCATATGCCAGACCTGCTCGGGACAGTCCTGGCAACGGTTCCTGCCCCAGCATCCCAAACGCACAGGGCCCACTGCCACTCCCAAAAGTATCCCACTCTGGGCCATTAATTACACAGCCATGCAACTTACAAGGCCCTGGCCGCTGTACCAGTTCTCTAAATGTTCGCCATGAGCTGGGAACTGGCAGTTCACCCTATTTCACAGACGAGGGGCTTGAAGGGCATTTGAATATGCTGTGTTCCCACCTGCTCTTTCTGGTTGGGGTCTCCTCTCTTGCTGGGGTCCCTCCCAGGGGTCACTGCTCAACTGGGGTGGGAAGTAGGGCGTCTGTAGCAAGGCAGAGTCATCCCATGAACCCCACGTAGCTGCCAGTATGGAAAACAGAGCTTGGCAGGCTCCGTGTCCGGTGGACGTGGGTCTGAATCCTACTGCTACCCCTCAGTTAGCTGGCTGACCTTGGGCCGGGTTCCTCTCTGACCTTAATTCCCCACCTTCAAAACCAGGACAGAAGATCAACCTTCAAGACAGTAAGAGCGCAGGCAGGCAGCACTGGGTCGATGGTAGCTGGGTCATTCTTGCTCTGCTATCTCTGCCCTCCCACCCTTGGGGCTGAGAGGGAGGGTAGAGAAATGTGCTTTTCTGCTGAGTAATGCAGTTTAAAAAAAAAAAAAAGATCTTGGAAACATAAGATGAATCCTGACATCTCCAAGCATTTACAGCACTTAAATATTCTAGGTAACCCACACGAAGTGAACACACAGACACACCCCCCAGATGATTCAATCCACTTAATTATTCGATTCTGCGTGAAGCCCCCACTGTACAGCTGGGCCAGGAAACCACAAAACAGGGCAGGGGAACCCCACCTGACGCTCTGCTGAAGGTGACAGGGTGCTGAAGCTGTTGAAGTATTTCTAGGATCCCCAGTGCCAACTCGTGAAGACCGCCCCCACCGGTGAGTGCCAAGGAAACGGTGTCACCGTTCATAAATATTTAACAAATGCATCCTGAAACACACCAGGGGATTATTGGAGAGGGTGGAAAAACAGACTGACTGACGGCACAGGAAGCTCAAGGTCATTAAGGATGTGAGAAAAGATACAAACCACCCACAGATTCATTTGGTTGGTTCTCTTGTTTTGGCCACACCGTGTGGCATGCAGGATCTTATTTCCCAAACCACAGATCTAACTGCTCATACAACACCCCATCACTGCCCCCTGCATTTGGGAGTGCAGAGTCTTAACCACTGGACCACCAGGGAAGTCCCTACCCACAGATTCATTTGTGGGCAGAAGGCAAAGGGACCCCCCAGTGCAGCACACAGGGACCATGCTAACAAATCCAGTCTCTCCTCCCAGGACATTCTCCCAGCCCTACACCATCTGGACGAGGCTGACCTTGGAATCTCTTAAAGGCTTGAAGGCAATGTGGCAGCCAGGGGCTGGGATGCAGCCTGTTCACCCGAACCCTGAACTTACAAGGAGAATGCGTGTGGATGTCAGAGGTGTCAACAGCCCTCCATCACAGCAGTCGCAAGCAGAAATCTTCCTTTAATCTGCCTCATTATGGCCCCTCCGCCCTCCAGAATCCTACACAACACCATGACATGCTGCTCTGCATGGGTGAGCAGGACCACGCAATTAAACCAGTGTTCAGGTTTAGTTCATTTGAGAACCATCTCAGGCCCATGTTTATTCTCGGCACAAACACACCTCCAATTAATTAAGCGACCGCTTTCCTTGTTGACACCAACCTCTTCGGAAGCCTAGACTTTGGGCCACCGCTGGGTGGCTCATCCAGCAATCCCATGTGAAGGAGCCTCAGAAAACCCTCTCCCCAGCCAGCGGTTACCTAGCAACCAGCCTAGCAACCTCGTAGCCAAGAGATTAATCCCCGGGTGATAATCATAAAGCAACATCCAAAAAGACATCTCGTCTCGAGGATGCCATCCAAAGGTATATAAAGATGAGGCTCAGAGCAGCGGCCTCCCGCTCCTGAACTACACAAGTTACAGACAAAAGGGGGCCATGTTATTTACTTGTTGCTTCAACAGCTGAAAGGCATGGTTTCATTCTGGCCCTTCACACATGGGGCCGGAAAGAATGAAGAGATGGCTGGGCTGGGGAGCCATATGGAAGCTGCCTGGTCACCGGCAGGACGAGGAAGATGTTCTGTCCCAGGAGAGCTGTGACTGACCCTCAAGGTTGAGGGGGGGGCGCGTGCAGGTCCTCCTCTCTGCTGCCCACATGCACCCTAGTTTTCCAAAAGAGAGCCCCCCGCCCTCAGCCAGCTGACACCACCCACCAGAGAAGCACGCCTCACTGTCTGCGTGCATTCAGAGATGCGAGAAACATAAGTGGGCAGGAAAAGGCCAAGAGAACATTCTAGAAGGGCTAAAACCCTCAGCATCTTCAAAAGGCACCCGCTTTTCTGAGCCTGCCCTGCCCGAGTGCTAGAACGCAGCCCCACCCACAAAAGGTCACGAACCCAAAAGAATCATCTGGAGAGGTTGTTACAATACCCTAGGGTCCAAGGTCCCGCTGCTACAATCAAACCTCAGGTGATTCCAAGACAGGTGGCCCCAGGCCACACCTGGAGGCTACATTCCACACCCAGACCCCCGCGGCAGGCAGGCAGGCAGGGAACCAGCTACACCTGCTTTCTGTTTGGGAACAAAAGCAGGAAGTGTGCAGGATACAGGTCATTCAGCTGAGCGAGTTGGGACCACAGGCCTCCGGGTCAAACTGGCCAGGTGGCTTCACACGGACTGTGGGACCCTGGGCGTGTCACCTGCTGACTGCATGACCACCTATAAGGACTCACACCCCCACCCGGCCGCCTATAAGGACTCACACCCCCACCCGGCCCAGAGAGGAGCTTCCTCGGGAGCTACCATCAAACGTACCCAACAAGCCAGGGTCCCTGGAAATTTCGCCAAGTCTCCATCACTCGGGGCCAGCAGCCTGGTCTGTCACCCCGACTTACGGAGCTGTCACCCTGTGTGTCCAGCACCAGACGGAAGGCATCGGGGAGCTCCCCTCCTGCCTGACACAGAGGGGCTCGGAAGTTCTGTCTGCACCCAGAGCCCCTCACCTTCACTCTGCCTGACGGCGGCTCGGGGGCACTAAACTCCGGCTGCCTCCCCCAGGTCACCAACTCAGGTCAAGGGGCCTTTGCTTATTAGCAGGGTCATCCCACTAGCCTGACTCACCCCACTCACTGGGGCACGAGATCATAGGCCTCACACCCAAAGAGAAGCATGGGCCAGGGAAAGGGCACCGCAACATAAAAAGCTGAAATTCGAGGCTCACATGGGGAGGACTCGAGGTACATGGGCACCCCCATATCCGAAGGCTGCTGGAAAGGAGGGTGACTGGTGTTCAGACAGAGGCCACAGGGCGGCAGGCACTGGGAAGGGTTTTGAATCAACAAAGGAAAAGGCTTCTTAGAAGCAAGTCAGTCCAGCAGCACATGGGTCACCTGGGGCTCAGAGCATCCTGTGCAAATGTGTCCTGCAGGAGAAGCCACCTGGACCTCAGGTGTTATAGCCAAGGGCAGGCTGCTCAGGTTCAAGATTTCTACCTCAATTCCCCCTCAACTGCAAAACGCAGATAATAACAGTGCCTGCCCCCTGAGGTTTCTGAGTATAAAACGAGATCATAAACATAACGAGCCTGACCCAGAGTCTGGCTCCTGGGAGCACTCCATTACTGTGAGAGGCTGTCATTGCCTTGTTAAAAAGGGCAGTGGAAGCACCAGGAGGGTGAGGTTAATCCTGGGAGGCTTCTCGGCAGAGGTGATATCTGAGCTGGTACTGGAAGGTGACAGAAGGGGAACCGGGCCTAGAAATTGGAAGCAGGGCCCACGGAGCGCTGTGCGTGGCAGGAGGGGTGATGGAAGGGCATTGGACTCAGAGGCAGAGAGTCGTGTGGAGGACCCCAGCCCCTCCGGGTGACCTCCTGGGACTCAAGGGCCTCAGCTGCAAGAGGGGCTATAATACTCCCTTCAGGATGGCCCTGAATCACAGGGAGGCCACACAAAAAAAGTGTACAGACATGCCTGGTTTATACATAGAACTGGGGAAACAGGCCACTGCAGTGCAAAAAAATCCACTGAGCGCCAACTGTGGACAACACCTCTTAGACATCCCTGGGAGGTGGGAGCAGAGAAGGCAGGACCTCTGCCACCACAGCCCACCCCCTGGGATAGCACCGATCTTCTGGGCCCAGGTTCTTGGCAACTGGAACATGGTAACCACACAAAGGCCCAGCTGTGGCTGAGAGCCCTGGAGGCTCTGGTGCGTCATCCACGTCTTAAATAAGGGACCTGGGGACCTGCATCAGGTGAGCAAAAAGCACAAGCAAAGGACCCCAGAGGTGGGGTCAGAGCCTACAGGCAACTCACAGATGAAGGGATGGCCATTCAAGGGCCACAAAGTGTACTGCCTTGTAGGGACACAAAATGCCAGGGCCAGAAGAGGCAGGGTTCAAAGCAGGGATAACAAACCCAGCCATGCTCAGAGATCCAGATGGTGATGGTTATCATGACCTTGAAAATGAGGTCACCTCTGCCTCAGCCAGGGGCTGAGCCCCAGGTGTGGACAGGACGGGAGTGGCCCGAAGTGGCCCCAGAAGAGGTACACGCCAAGCAGCTGGCCAGAGCAGGAGACAGATGGTGACCTTAGGTCAGTCTGACCTGGTCCCCCATGAACCTCGCAACACAGATAAGCCACCAAGCCAGGAACCGCCAGAAGAGCATCTCCACCTGTACACCCTCCTGGACACCAGCAGAAACCACAGATGCAGGCCTGTCTGTGCCTCAACTTCTCCATCTGTAAAATGAGTTGCACAACAGTACTTGCTTCTCCAGGAAGGTTGATAGGAGGATTAGATGAGCTGACACCAGTAAACACCCCTACAGACACAAAAGACACAGCGACTCTGATGGGACCTGTTGTTTGGTTTTCAGGCAAGCCCCTGGATGGTCTTCCTCCAGCCCAGGAAGGCAGCACCAAGGGAGGGGAAGAAGGATTTAAAGCCAGATTGTGTCCTGGCATACCCAATCACCCCACAAAGCCACTCACTCCTTTCGGTTGACTTTCATCTCTTAACCAGTTCACAGGGTTGACCCAGAGAAAGAACAGGATGCAATATGCAAAGGAGCTTTGGAAACTGTAGCGCATGGGGGTGGGCAGGTGTCTATGCACCCAGCATAAAGACACTGCTCACACATCCACATGCGTGACAACCAGGGTGGCCAGTCAAGGCCACCCTTCAGGGCCTGGGTGACTTATGTCTTATGTCTCCTAAATCATTCCTTTGAATCTAGGTGAGAGCCTCCATTTTACCATCTTTCATCTACCAAAGAAACAAAGTTTCCAGAGTATCAATATCCTAACTTGTTCCTCAACCATCACAGCTGCTTCCACCCTCAGAGGCCACACAGACTCAGTGGAGAAGGCTTTGTCCCCAGGCTTGGCTGGAACCCTGACCCTTTCAGTAGCTGTCTCTCCCTCAAGAATGATCTGGAGCAAAGTTTCTTTCCCCAAAGTGAGCACTTCCGGCAACCTGTGTACAGAGCCGGCCAGGCCCCACAGCTCCGCATCCTGTCAAGGGTGGTGATAGATGAAGTGTGAACACAAGGGCTCCAGAGTGGACAACCTCTGACTCCTGGCCCTTCGAGGGACAGCTGTGACCGCCCTGTGCCTCAACTTCCCCATCTGCAAAACAGGTTACATGGAGAGTACTGACCACCTGGAGAGGGATGCTCAGATGAGCCTGCAATGCCAAGGCTCAGACTGGGTCTTGCACCAACTAAGGGCAATGGTTGCCTTTTTGTTATTGTTTGCCCCTCTTCTGCACTTAAGGTAAAGATTTTACTGTTGATAAAGTGTTAGCTGCTCAGTCGTGTCCAATTCTTTGTGACCCCATGGACTGTAGACCGCCAGGCTTCTCTGTCCATGGAATTCTCCAGGCAAAAATACTGGAGTGGGTTGCCACTCCCTTCTCCAGGGGATCTTACAGACTCACGGGTCAAACCCAGGCCTCTCGCATTGCAGGCAGATTCTTTACTGTTTGAGCTACCCAGGAAGCCATATATACCTGTGTCTAAAAGAAAGTAGAGGAGTGGGTTGTCCCTATTATTAAAACTTGGTAATACTGATCATTTTCTGAAAATAAAGAAAAGAAAGAGAAATTTTAAAAACCACAAGGTCAATTTTGCATATCTGGGGTCAGCCCATATTAGCATCTCATTCTGTTCCCATCATTCCACAGGTCATCTCTGGAGCCCAGTGGACCTGTCCTGGGGCAAAAGCAGCATCTCACCTATCTCCAGGGCCACTCACCTTGAACCTCTCGGTGACGCCCTCGGTGATGCTGACCGTGAACTCCGCTATCTTGGGAGGACGCACTTTGCCTTTCTTGCGGTCAGGTTCATATTCAGTCTTAGTTTTCACAACCACCTTGTTCAGGAAACAGAAGCAAACAGTTAGGAGTATGGCCACATGCATTCCGACACACCTGTCCAAAGAGGACAGGTTGTGGGGGGGACTCTAGTGTTCAAAGTCACCATTTGGCCAGGAAGTATTTCACAAAAAGAATGAGTACAGTCACCACTTATTACAACTCTCCTCTGTGCCAAGACTAGCAGAGAAATGACCCATTGGTAATCCTGAGAGCAGCACCAGGAGGGAAATATGACAACAGAGAGGCAGAGAAGTTAAGCTCCGAAGCCAAGGCCATGGAGCTAATAGGCAGCAGGCCTATTAGGGGTCAGCAGGGCCCCAGACTCCTGATGCAGTGCTCCCCCAGAACCTGGGGCTCCCACCTCCTTATCTGGTGCTCCCTTCACAGTGAACTCCCTTCACTGTGGTGCTGGAGAAGACTCTTGAGAATCTCTTGGACTGCAAGGAGATCCAACCAGTCCATCCTAAAGGAAATCAGTTCTGAATATTCATTGGAAGGACTGATGCTGAAGCTGAATCTCCAATACTTTGGCCACCTGATGAGAAGAACTGACTCATTGGGAAAGACCCTGATGCTGGGAAAAACTGAAGGCAGGAGAGGAAGGGGACGATGAGATGAGATGGTTGGATGGTATCACCGACTCGATGGGCATGGGTTTGAGCAAGCTCCGGGAGTTGGTGATGGACAGGGAAGCCTGGCGTGCTGCAGTCCATGGGGTTGCAAAGAGTCAGACACGACTGAGAGACTGAACTAACTGATCACTGCCCAGAGCTTCATGGTCTGGGTAGTGGGAAGGAAGGATACATTTATTTTTTATATGCTGCCAGGGGTAAAATGAGAAGATTCAAGTGCACTATTTCCCTCCAGGATTAGGAAGGAACAGGAAACCAGGCTTCAAGCAAATCACTTTTGGGGAGTCTCTCTGTCTCACCCCCACCATCCTCCTCTCTTCCCTGTCTCTGCGTGCTCAGTCGCTTCAGCTGTGTTTGACTCTTTGCGACCCCATGGACTGTAGCCCGCCAGGCTCCTCTGTCCATGGGATTCTCCAGGCAAGATTACTGGAGTGTGTTGACCACTTCCTACTCCAGGGGATCTTCCCAACCCAGGGATCGAACTCATGTCTCTTACCCTTCCTGCATTGGCCAGCAGGTTCTTTACCACTTAAATGGTCTCCTTGCTTGTTACCCTTCCACTCTCCACTGTGAAGCAGATGTTTTTCCAACCAGGAAACCTGCTCTGCCTTTGCTCCAGGGCAAACCTGTTCCCATCATCCCCACCAGCTTCAGATGAACCCTAACCCAACCTTGCAGCCTCCACCCTTAGCATCTCTGCATCATTTACTGCCCTCCTCATACCCTGTTTCTGGGATTGTTTCCTTTTCGGTCCCCACTTGACGAGGTGCTGAGGTACCCAGGGGCTACACGTCTCTAATCCCCAAACGCCCACCCCCACCCCAAAGCAGGAGCCAGGAAGTAGCTGTTGGACTGGAGAGGACCAGCCCCCCGCCGGCAACCCGCTTCCTCACCCAGGTGGCAGCGCCCTTCACTGGGTGGGACATATCACCTTGCATGATGCTGGGATCCAGGGCAGAACAAGGACTCAGGAGATTGCAGGGATCCCACACTGAGCTGTGACGGTGGACCCAGCCTCAGGGAGAAATTGGCTCACGCCTCGTTACACTGAAAAACCGATCCAAGGGCCACATCGCTTGTAAGCACACCCTTGGCCCCCTCTTCCCTCCCTCCGGTTGCATGCAGCTCTCCTCTGCCCAGCCTGACAGCCTGTGTGCCCAGTCCAGGGGCACCGTCTCTAGGGCAGCAGTAGGGCTTAACCCTGCCATCCTCGAACCCCAACTGTACCTGACTAGCTGTGTGACGCTAAGCACACCCTTGGCCACTTCGAACCTCAGTGTCCTGGCCTGTGAAATGGGAACAAGGCCCATCTGGTTGGGCTACTGCGAGGAGGAGGGAATCCCTGGGACCCTCAGCCTGGTGGGAACCTGCTCAGTAGCCCATCTGCCCAGATTCAGTCTGCCTCTGTCACTGCAAGGCTGACCTCAGGCAAGTTCCTTACTCTCTGTGCCTCCATTTCCACATCTGTAAAATGGGGCTGGTGGTTACTGTCTAATGTCAGCAGCACGAAAGGAAGTGAAAGCTGTAAACCACGCAGACAAGGGCTTGGTGCATAATAAGCATTCAACACACGTCAGCAGAGACTGGCCCTGACGCGGCTGCCAGCTCTGTGACTACCCGCACTGTCGCACCTCCAGAACCTCGGCACGCAGCACACAGCCCATTGACAACCCTATCTGCACTATCTGCCCCCAGACACGTGTCCTCTGGGACAGGTGACATCACCTCCCTGAACCTGGGCTGGGAGCAACACGGTACCACTGCTTGGGTTAAGAGACATCCTGGAGCAGTCTGGCTCCAAGAGGGCAGAGCAAGAGGTCTTGCTGGAGCCTCACATCCTGGAGGGTGGTGGCCAGAGTGACCTTGGGCATGTCCTGTAAACTCCCGGAGACTTGGTTTCTTCATCTGTGACCTTAGAAATCTTCTGGCCCAACCATCACTTCCTGCTAGAATCCCGAACTGGGAGCATCACAGGGATGGGAGATTCATCACCTTTCAGAGCAGCCTAGGTTACTCCAATACTTTGGCCACCTGATGCAAAAAGCCGACTCATTGGAAAAGACCCTGATGTTAGGAAAGATTGAGGGCACGAGGGGAAAGGGGTGGCAGAGGATGAGATGGTTGGATGGCATCCCTGACTCGATGGACATGAGTTTGAGCAAACTCCGGGAGATAGTGAAGGACAGGGAAGCCTGGCATGCTGCAGTCCAAGGGGTCACAAAGAGTCAGACACAACTGAGTGACTCAACAACACGACTGCTTCTGGACGGCCCAATTGGTTGGTCAAGACTTCATACCTGCCTGAAACCTACTCCCTGCTATAAGCCAACCGTGTGCCAGATGTTTCCAAAATGGAACAGACTTAGGACGCAAGAGGAGGCCGAGTGGAGGGAAGGACCTGACGCCGGTGCTGCCCGGGTACGCAGTGTTCCTGGCACAGGCTGCCATGGCTCCTGGGCTGAGGCAGGAGGGGAAGGTGGGGATGGTGGTGCCAGGCTGTGCTAACCCGGCAAGTCTGAAACCTACACGGCAAAAGGGAGGTGGGAGCCAAGGTCTCAGGCAGCCCTGCCCTTCCCTCAAAGCCTCTTTTGGACCATCAATGCCCCAGAGTGGTCCCACATGCCCCAGGCGCACAGGCGAGATCAGCTGATCCTTTTCCTTGAAATGAAACACTTGTTTCAGCCTCCCTCCAGCCTCTGCCCCCCTGCCTACTTACCCAAACACAGAGTTGGGAGGATCAGAATCACCTGGAGGAGCTGAGTAAGCCTTATCAAAGGGTCCACCATGTGAATAAAGGAATCCTCCAGAGAGGATGGATCCATGGCAGGGATATTCCCCCCCTCCCCACCCCTGCCCCGTCACCCATCATCGCCAACAGGCTGGAATAAAGGCCAAGTCCTGAGTCAGAACCGCCCTGCCAGGCGTTCAATGAAACAAGAAGTGCCTGCACACTTCGGGGAAGAGAGAGCACTTCCTGGTGGCTGGGGTGACTTCTAAAGAGCAGCAAGGCGGGCAGAAAGGATGCGAGTGCTCAATTTTAGGTCTCCGTTTCACGATACAGTTGTCTAGGCTTTTAAACGTTTTCTAAGCGTTAACTCTTGAAAAGACTGCTCTTAACGGACAGAAAGCACTCGATTGCAAGCTGTATTTAAGAAAAGAGGGGATTCTTTAAATTCAGCACACACACAAAAATCCCACTTCCAGGAGAGGATGGTGAATGGCTCTCCCCAGTTACACTAACACTGAGGAGCGCGATTGTTCAGCTTATTTGGAGATTTTCACAAAAGGAACAAAGAGAGGAAGGTGGCGGCGAAAGAGCACGCATTCTGCCGCAGCTACCACCGGTGTGTTTGGGCGGGGGGAGAGGAGGAGGCCCCCAGGGAGGGTCCATCTGGCCAAGGAGAGGGGTCTCCCCACCGCAAAGGGGCAAAACGGAAATTGCACCACCCCGGAAGGCGCGAGGGGCAGCCGAGCCGCTCCTGGGCTCACCCCCAAAGCAGAGCCCCTGGTACCCCGTGGCAGGCAGGCGCAGAGCTGGGCTGGCGGCGGAGGGGTCAGGGACCTCTCTCGGATCAGGGTCCCACGAAAATTAAGAAAGGATCTTTCCCGCGCAGTTCCTGGGTCAGCACGAAGCTGTCATCCAAGGCGGGGCGCGGAGGGTGGGGTGATGGGGGGCGCAGACCGCCCGCTCCAGAATCCCTCGCGGGTACGTGGTCCCTCGAGGCGCGTCCTCCACCCCGCCCAAGCCCGTCCCCAGCACACACGCGGCGCGATCCTTTTGTTTCGGCCGCCACCCGAGATTTGGGGGTGCGCACCCGGCCGTGCGGGGTGCCGGGGTGGGGGAGCCTCTCACCTTATCCGGGGGCGGGAACTGCAGCTGATTGACATCGAGGGGCGTCATCAGGGGGATGGTGTCGAAGCCATCCTCCAGCAGCGGCTGCTTGGTGCCCTTCTCCGCGAAATTGTTCCCCAACTTCACCATGGTTCCGGGAGACCCGAGGCTGCCAGCCTGCGGAGCGAGGGCCGGGCGGGAGTCACCGCGAGCCGGACCCACCCGCTGTCCCGGGCGTCGGCGAGCTCTCCGGCCCCCCGCCTGGTCTCCGGGGAGGGGTCGTGAGGATGCAGCGGTCGCGGCTCTAGGGGTGAGGGGCGGGCGCGGTGTATTTACGGACTCCCACCCGCTGGACAAAAGCGCCGAGTGCAGGGGCGCACAGCCGCCGGAGAGGGGGCGCCGCCCCTGCCCGTGAGGTCTAGACGCGTCCCCGGTCCTGGCGCGGCTGCGCCGGGGACCTGCCCGGGGACCCTCACCCCCGACCCTCCCACCGAGGGGTGATGCGCGGCCCTGGACCCGGCTCCCGGGCGGCAGTGTCCAGCCCGGGCGCCCCGCGGTCCCTCCGGCCGGCACTCACCCCACGCCCGGCTCCGGCAGGTCTGGGCTCCGGCCGCGCTCCGAGCCTCCGCGTCGCCCGCTCCTGCTCGCAGCAATGGCGGAGGCGGCGCCGCGCGGGGCCGGGGCGGGGGCACCGCGCGATTGGGCTCCCTCCTCCCGCTCGCCGCCTCCCTTCCTGCCGCTCCCGGGGGTTAATTGAGCGCGGTGAGTGCGTGCGTGTGGCGGCGGCAGCCTTGACGCAGCGCGCGCAACGGCCGCACAAAGGAGCGCGAGCCGGGCGCAGCGGGGAGCGCTCCCCGGGGGACCCCGCGATCGCCAGGACCTGGGGGCGGGAGAACAGGGGAGGGGTGGGATCGCGCCCCGGATGGGAGGCTCCGAGCGGCAAGAGGGCGCCCACAGGGCTGAAGCAGGGAATGGGGAGCGGGGCCGGCGGCCAAGAGAGGTACGGGCTGCGCAATCCCGGGGCGGCGGCCCGGGCTCGAGGCAATTGAAAGCCAGAGAAGGGCGGGGGGGCGATGCTAAGGATGGAGCAGTCCCCAAAAGTAGGGGAAAAGGTGCTACCCCCACCACCCCCACCTTGCAGTCGATCTGGGAGTCCTGAAGAATGGGGAAGGGTCCGACGGGGCGGGTTCCAGGAGGCGGTAGAGGGCGGCAGAGAAGGGAGCGTCCAGTTAGTGTGCGTGGCTGGGTGCGGGAGAGGGCGTGTCCCTGGTGGAAGGAGGCACGGATGGGAATCGAGGCTGGAGTGCGGGGCGGGGGGAGTGTTTTGGGGGTGCAGGCTTTGGGGGCGTTCTCCAGAGCCGGGGAGGAGGGCCCGGATTTGGGGGGACGCCCTGGTTTGCTAGAGGAAAGGAAATTCAAGGCAAAGACAGCGCGCTGCGTGCCGCGTCGGAGGGTTTCTCTGGTCCCGATCCGAAGAGAAAGCTCGGGACGCTTCAGGCAGCTCAGCCTCAGGCCTCCAGGGCACAGAAAGGGATCGTCCTGGAAAGAAAGAGGGGGTTTCTAACACGATCCGTTGGCCCACCCTCTCCGCAGCGGGGCCACTGGCGCAGCTGCCCAGATTAGGGCCCCCATTTTACAGGTTGGTTGGCCTGCAACCAACCCTGGCTTTAGGACTTCCCCAGAGAGAAATTGCCGGGGTGTGGGAGCAAGACCCGGAGCCGAGGAAGGGGGCTCAAGGAAAAAAGGGCTCTTCCCAGGCCCCTGTGTCCTGCTGGGGCCCTGCTAGGACCCAGAGTAGGTGTTCCCTAAAGTCTTACTTTAACACACTTTGCCTGCTTCTGCTTTGCTTGACTGGTGCCCTGAAGCCCAGCGTTTTCCATCAACTGCCTGCAAACCAGCCCCGCAAAACCTCCTGGCCCCCAGTCTACCTCTAGAATAGGAGCAGCCACTGCCTGCCAAGCCTTGAGCCACCGGCTCAATCTAGGAACCTGGCCATGGGCACCTTGGTTCCAGAATCACCAGGAGGGTACCAGCAGGTGAGGTACCTCTTACATGGCTCCAAGTCGTCACCAGGGTCCAAGTGGGCCTTTGACCACAGTGTAGCCTGAAAGGGTCCAGGCTCTTGGCACACACTACCCCTGGGCAGACCCTGGGGCGGGGCGGGGGTGGGGGGGCAGGTGTCCCAGGTGCTGGCCCCTGCCACTGGCCTTGGGGGCGTGACCTTAGCATCCTTTTGGCAAAGGGCCTTTGAACGCAGGACTGGTACTGCGATAAGGCATCTGTGTGTGGTCCAGGTTCTTCCGTGGAACCGGGGCAGCCTCCTTCCTGACACTTTGTTACCTCCTGCAGCAGGTGAGGAAGAGTGGCCAGAATCTGCTCAGGTCCTGGTTTAGGTGCAGATTAAGCTTACAGATCATGAGAAACTTTGTGGGCTTAAGCAAGGGAAGCTTTGCCCCATCTTAGGTACCAGCATTTTACAGACCCCAACACACACACATACACACACACACCAGTCAGAATCCCACACAGGGAGCTTCAGCGTGGGCCTCCTGCACCCCGTGTGACGAAAGCCCCTTCAAGGCTCTGTCACCTGTGAAGGACAGAGACAAGAACTCATGGTTGTCCCAGAGACAGCAGGGAACAGTTGCCGTGCGTTTGCTTGCTTTCTCGTTTTGTCAAGGATTTTGGCCCTGCGCGGGTCATTGGGTCTCTGCAGTTTGGTTCTGTGGGTTTTTTGTTGGGTGCCCAGGGCTTCCCAGGTGGTACTAGTCGTAAAGAACCTGCCAATGCTGCAGACGTAATAGACGCAGGTTCCATCCCTGGGTGGGGAGGACCCCCTGGAGGAGGGCATGGCAACCCACTCCAGTGTGCTTGCCTGAAAAAATCCCATGGGTGGAGAAACCTGGCAGGCTACAGTCCATGGGGTCGCAAAGAGTTGGACACAACTGAAGCGTCTTAGCACTAGCAGGCCATACCAGACCCCGTGAAGGGCACACACATGGGCAGCGCACAGGACACTCAGCCCGCCTGTCAGCAGCTGACAGATGAGGGAAATGAAATGAACAGCCTTTGGACAAAGCAGAGCGCCCACGGGAGTAAGCGACCATGTCCTATGCCAGGGGGAGGGTGCAAGAGACTGTGGGCAACATTTGAAATCCTGGAGGGGGGTGGGAGGGAAGGCAGAGCAGGCGGAAGGCCTCACAAGTAGGGGTGGAGGTGCAGGCATCCGTTCCCAGGGCTGCTGTAACAAATTACCCCAAACTGGGGGGTTCAAAACAGCAGAAATGTTTGATCTCACAGCTCTAGACGCCAGGGTCCAACATCAAGGTGTCAGCCAGCCACTATCCCTGCAGAAGTTGTGGGGGGAAATCTCTTCTGCCCCTGCCAGCCCCTGGTGGCCCCCATTTCTTGACCTGTGGCCACATCCCTCCAGTCTCTGCCTCCATGGTCGCCTGCCCCTTCCTCTCCTGTGTGTGTCTCCTTCTAGGGCACTTGTCATTGGATTTTGGGGCCACTGGGATGATCCAAATTAATGTTCTTGCAAAATCCTCAATCACATCATTTGTCCTATACGGTAACATCCACAGGTTCCAAGAGTTAGATTTGGACGTGTTTGGGGAGAACACCATGGAGCCCACCATAAGCTTCAAGCCTTTAGGGGTGCAGGGAACTGGGGAACTCAGGGTCGCAGATGCTTTCTGGGAGGGGCAGGGTCTGGGCTAGAGAGTCAGTTGAAGAGGCCACAGTCACAGAACTGGGGATCAGTGACGCTGTGTTGGTGGTTTTAGGGCAAACGGATTTAAGGTATTTTTACAGTCCACACAGAATGAAATCTGTGTGGAATACACCGTGTTCTTCCCTGGGACCCCAGTTTCATCCTCACACCAGCAGTCTGTAATTCCTGGTGCCTCACAGGATATTTGACAAAGATTTGGTTTTTCCAGATGACACTTTCAGGGACGTTTCTAGGGTTACGTTCCCTTCTGGGGACAGACCCATCACTGTGCAGGTGGCTGAAGTAACTGCCACCCCACCCACCTTCCACGGGGCAGGGCAGCCAGCTGCTGCTCCCCAACACTCAAGACCCTGTTCCCAGGTTCTAGCCTCTCAGCAACTTCTTTTGTCCCACTTTGTTGGAGCCCAGACTGCCACAGCAGGAGGCAGGCTGACCCAATCTGATTTCCAGTCCGGTCTCTTCCATTTCTAGCTGTGTGACTTTGAACAAGTTGCTTAACTTCTGTGTGCTTCAGTTTCCCCAGTATACACGGGGAGGATAATAATAGTCCCTCCATCACTGTCTAGTGAGGATCAAATGAGCCATTATTTTTAAAGCCCACAGTGCCTGCTTCGACTCTTATTACAGCGTTGACCTCTCATTAGGTGGTCTCTGTTGTTGGTAGCGTGTGCTGGAGCCAGGCAGAGGTGGTAGAGGCTTGTCATGGGTGTAGGATGAGGGCTCAGAATAACTAAGAAGACTCTTCCAGGGTCCTGATGAGCCTCTTTGCAGCTCAGGGAAGTAAATGCCTAGTCCCAGGCCACAGAGCTCTGGGCCACACAGCTCACTGGGCTGGCTTCCCATACCAGCCTGGTCCCCAGCATAGGAGCAAATCCTGCAAAAGGACTCAGTTTCTCATTTCTCCATCCCCTGTGCCTAGAACAAGGCCTGGCGCACAGCAACTGCACAGGAGTCAGATGTTAAATGAAATAGGCACCCACTCATCTTACATTCACAGTAGATCCAGACATCCTAATGTCAGGTTTGTAAAGGCAAGCTCAAGTGTGTCTTGAGAAAATTCAAGGTCTAATTCAAGCTGAAAGCAGGCTGGCCTGGAGCATCATTGAGACATTCTGCTTCCTAGGGTTAACCCTGCTACCAATGCTCATTTCTGGAAAATGCCAGACCTTGTTTTAAAATATATGCTGTGTAGACAAAATCATAAATATGGTCATTTTTATGATTTTAGTGTTTCATTCACCTTTGTAGTCCCCAGCCCTTGGCACACACTAGGGACTCTATGAATGGTTGAGAAATGAATAAGCGATACTTTTGTTCCTTTCTCTGTACTTGTAGGAACTAAATAAACAGGATTAAAGGGGCTCCAAGTCATTAGGTTACCTGTTACATTTTAAACAGAACTATGGTATTCCTCATGCGAAGAGTTGACCCATTGGAAAAGACTCTGATGCTGGGAGGGATTGGGGGCAGGAGGAGAAGAGGACAACAGAGGATGAGATGGCTGGATGGCATCACTGACTCGATGGACGTGAGTTTGACTGAACTCCAGGATTTGGTGATGGACAGGGAGGCCTGGAGTGCTGCGATTCATGGGGTCGCAAAGAGTCGGACACGACTGAGCAACTGAAATGAACTGAACTGATGGTATTTGGGGTTTTAGAGGTCTCCAGGGAAAGTTGGGGGGTTGTTTGGTTGTTGTTGCCTGTATAGCCTTAGTGAACCACTCTACAATTCCTGATCTTCCCCAAATGTTTCTTAGATCCACTTCACTTTGGCTCTGAGGTCCTTGACCTTGGCAGGGCTGCAGGGATGGGGGGCTGTGAGCAAGAAAGACACAGCGCTTTGGGGAGTGATTTTCTCCATTCTCAGTGTCCTCATCTAAAATGATGGGAGTGATCACAGAGGTTTCTTTTTTTCATCCTGATTTGGGATATAAGAAAAGAAGTTTTTTGTTTTTTGTTTTAATTCTGCATTTTTTTAAATTAAAATTTTTTTTTAATTTTTTGGCCACATCTTGTGGCATGAGGGAACTTAATTCCCCAACCAAGGATTGAACCCATGCCCCCTGCAGTGGAAGCATGGAGTGTTAACCACTGGACCACCAAGGAAGTCCTGAGAATACGATTTTTAAAATGCTTCCTACTTGAGTCCTGCAAATGTTTGCATTTTCCATCAAAGAATTGCAATTTTGGGTGACTGATAGACATAAAGTCAGCAGAAGTTGATTTTTTTTGTTTTTAGGGCTTCCCTGATAGCTCAGTTGGTAAAGAATCCGCTTACAATGCAGGAGACCCCAGTTTGATTCTTGGGTTGGGAAAATCCTCTGGAGAAGGGATAGGCTACCCACTCCAGTAGCCTTCCCTGGTTGAGCCTCCAGTTGAGCTTCCCTGGTGGCTAGGCTGGTAAAGAATCCACCTGCAATGTGGGAGACCTGGGTTTGATCCCTGCGATGGGAGGATCCCCTGGAGACGGGAAAGGCTACCCACTCCAGTATTCTGGCCTGGACAATTCCATGGACTGTATAGTCTATGGGGTCGCAAAGAGTCATACATGACTGAGCAACTTTCACTCACTCAATTGTCTCCAAGAAATGCTTGTAGCTCCAAATTCCTATGGTTTGCACAACCCAGGCTGCTTTCAAATGTTCAAACCTGTCCAACCCTGAAATCAAGGACAGTAGAGTAGAAAGATACTGAGGACAAGGCCTGTCACTGTCCAGCAGAGGGGACTTAAAACAATATGCACTGAGCCCTCCATCCCCCACCCCAGGGTTTTCCTTTTTTGCAGGGAGGGAGGGGGAAGGAGCAGCAGCAGCACCTCCACATCACCCTATGCACCATCCTCCCCCCTCTGCAACCCCCGTCCCCACCACCCCGCCCATGTTTACCCCCAACACATAAGGGGCTAGGGGGTGGGGAGCAGCGCATTCTAAGAAGAACATCCAATGTGGTTTTTGGAGGGGAGCAAGTTCAGAACACAGTCCTGACTGGGGAGGAAATGCGGATCAAGTGACGATGTAACTTAGGATCAAGGGCTTTTCAGAAGTTGAATCATCCTCTAGCTCCACACCCTGGGTTTACATTTTTCATCCAGGGAAGCTGAGGCCCAGGGGGAGTCGCATACACTGTCACCAGCGTCTCAGAGACCTAGAACCTGTCCCTGGGGCTTTCGGCAGCTCATCCTCCCTGGGAGCCCTGGCAGTGAACTCACAGACCAGGCGGACTCCCTCCCCCATCCCTTTCCTTCACCTCCCAGGCACACCCACTGCGCGGGGGGCACCCCCAGGGATGTGCTGGGCACCCCTCCCCCTTCCCTTTTTCCTCCAGACCCGTTCCCACTGTCCCCTCCTCTCTCTAATCCTGCAGACATCCTCATGCCCTCTGACCAATGGGATCCTCTGTCCCTGTCCCTAAAAGAAGGTCACTCAGGAGAAGCCCCACCCCCTGCCCTGCCTTCCTGCTCCCCAACCTCAGCTCAGGTTACTGGACCACACCTTCTGGGCCCCAGACCACGGCCACACCTTTGCAGACAAGCCCTCTTCAAACAATCCCATTTAGCGGGCCACCTGCTACCTCTGGTCGTCTTGACTCATGATACAATTGGCAATGGAGAAAGTTTTTGCTCCTGCCTAGACCCTTCCTGGAGCCTCCAGAAAGACCCCCATGTCCTGCCCTGACCACCTCTTGGGTGAAGAACTGTATGCCATTATCCTTTTCTTTCTCACTACTCAAAAATTCCAAAGTTCTTGTGTGTTCAGTCGCTCAATCATGTCTGATTCTTTGCGACCCCATGGACTGCAGCACTCCAAGCTCCCCTGTCCTTCACCATCTCCAGAAGTTTGCTCAAACTCATGTCCATTGAGTCAGTGATGCCATCCAACCATCTCATCCTCTGTCGCCCCTTCTCCTCCTGCCTTCAGTCTTTCCCAGTCATCAGGGTCTTTTCCAATAAGTCAGCTCTTTGCATCAGGAGGCCAAAGTATTGGAGCTTCAGCTTCAGCATCAGTCCTTCCATTGGGTATTCAGGGTTGACTTCCTTTTGAATTGACTGGTTAGATCTCCTTGCTGTCTAAGGGATTCACAAGAGTCTTCTCCAGCACTACCATTTGAAAGCATCAGTACCAAAGTGGTGGGGGCAGTCTTTGTTGTTAAGTCTCGAAGTATACCCGTTTTACAGATAAAAGAACTGTAACAACAGGTAGAAAGACTGTATCAACCAGAGCCAACAGGGCAGTGAATGCTATCAATCCCTGCAAAACACTGTGTGCAGTTCTTTTATTCCACCTCTCAGGCAAAACCACTGGGTCCGAGACGAGATATGGTCATTAAGACAAGCTCAGGGAACTTCCCTGGTGGTCCAGTGGTTAAAGCTCTGCCCTTGCACTGCAGGGGGTATGGGTTCCACCCCTGGTCTGGGAATTAAGATCCCACATACCTTGCAGTATAGCTGTAAAATTTTTAAAAATAATAATAATTTAATAAAATAAGGAGAAGCTAAGCTTAAAAAAAAAAAAAAGACAAAGCTCAGAAGAACCTAGTGAAGATGTAGACTCTCCACCAAAACCACCATTTCCTCCTCCAGGAGGAAGGAAATGGCAACCCACTCCAGTATTCTTGCCTGGAGAACCCCATGGACACGGGAGCCTGGTGGGCTACAGTCCATGGGGTCACAAAGAATGGGACAGGACTGGAGCGACTGAGCACCACAGAACTGCAGCCCTCCCTCTGCTCCAAGCCCAGCCCCTGCCCAGATGCTCTTGTCTCTGCTCTCCCCTAACCGCCTTCAGTTTCCACTTAGGACCTGAAATAGGGGAGGACAAATCCCATAAATCTGAAACCCTGAACTGTGGCCCAGAGGTAGCGCGCCATCACTCCCTTTCCTCATTGGCCAGCAGTCATCCTAGCAACATGGCCTTTGGCAAACCACCAACCTGCCTGGGCCTCAGTTTCCCCTTCCATAAAATGGACTAGAACGTAATTCCCCTCCTGCTTCAGAGACACCCCTGCCCCAACTGGGTTCACTCTCCCCATGACAAGAATGCCCCGGGGATAAATCAGAAGCAAAATTACTGAGGGCATGGTGAGGTCAAGTAAGGTACTGCACTCCACCTGGGGAATAAATTACCAGGGCCACGTAATTCCATTCAGCTCTTCCCCTGCTCCGTTCAGAGGCATTTTCATATCACCCAGCACTAGCTAAGTGCCAGGTTTGCAGCCTGTAGCAATAACTCATATTAAATTATTTAGCTGGTAAATGATTAGAAAAGCCCTTTACCGAAGAAGAGAACCACAAAAAGACCAAATCCTAATAGCAGTAAGACCACCGTATGCTGGAATTAATTATTGAATTTTTAAAAAGCCCACAGATGGCTGAGTGCAACGCATTCCACGCTCTGTGGAGCCAGGGTCTCTGGGAGAGTGTCTAAAATTCACAGCATCCTCGGAGTGTGCTGGAGATTACGCAGTGCCAGGCTCAGCTGCATTGCAGGCAGCTCAGCTATGACCTGACGGGGCTTTTCTGTCCAGAATCTGTCCCTTCCTGAGGCTGGGCTGTGCTTTGAGTAGTTGCAGCCCAGTGAAATTAGCACAGAGCCGATCCACAGGCTCTGAGCTGACCTAGGACTTCTGGCTGTGGTATGATGTTATTTTTTTACATCCATAATTTATAACCCTTTCTATAGGCTCCCCTGTTTCTCTGGTCCAGCTGGGGAATAGGGGTGGGTTTTCCCAAAGATTAAAAATTTGCTCATTTTGGACCACCGTGACTCTAATGTGGAAAGTACGTTACCCTGTCTTCCAAAACAGAGGATGCTGAAAAGAAGCGTACTGCTTCTAAAAGAATGGGGTCAGCTTTCTGCACGAACTGGACCGGGAGTACAGAGTCAGGAACCTTCCCACACTGGGTGTCTCCAGGTTCCTGGGCTTGTGTAGGGCTAATTATTGACATCTCTGTGGCCTCTGTCCCGTCAGGGGGCTGCTGGTAACCCTCCTTACCACTCACCCCGTTACCTGTATCCAACTTGCTGTGAGCAAAATATCTAAAATGCCAAATTTATTAGAATAAATTTTTAAAAAGAGAGAAACAGGACTGTGGGAGTGTGTGCTCAGTCATGTCCGACTCTGTGGACTCTATAGACTGTATCTTGCCAGGCTCCTGTGTTCATGGGATTGTCCAGGCAAGAATACTGGAGTAGGTTGCCATTTCCTTCTCCAGGGAATCTTCCCGATCCAGGGATCAAACCCTAGTCTCTTATGTCTCCTGCATTTGCGAGCAGGTTGGTGGCTCAGAGGTTAAAGCGTCTGCCTGCAATGCAGGAGACTGGGTTCGATCCCTGGGTTGGGAAAATCCCCTGGAGAAGGAAATGGCAACCCACTCCAGTATTCTTGCCTGGAGAATCCCGTAGACGGAGGAGCCTGGAGGGCTACGGTCCACGGGGTCACAAAGAGTTGGACATGACTGAGCAACTTCACTTTCACTTTTCACTTTCTTTACCACTAGCGCCATACGCATTTTTTAAAAAGCCCTTTAGAACAATAGTCCCCGACCTTTTTGGCACCAGGGATTAGTTTTGTGGAAGACACTTTTTCCATGGACCAGGGCAGGGGGATGGTTTTGAGATGATTCAAGAGTTTTCTATTTATTATACATTTCATTTCTAATATAACGCCCTGCTGATCTGACAGGAGGTACTGGTCCTTGGCCTGGAAGTTGGGGACCCCTGATTTAGAGTTTTCAAAGCATTTCATGGGGATGAATTTCCACAATGGGAGTTGGTGGTGGACAGGGAAGCCTGGCGTGCTGCAGTTCATGGGGTCGCAAAGAGTCGGACACGACTGATCGACTGAACAACAAAAGATTGACAGAATGGAGGTGCCTGCTCTGTGCTGCTGTCTTTGCTGGGTGGTCATCGCAGGAGCTTGCTAACTCCTGTCCATAGTCTGATCCACGACGTGGCACTTCCTCCCCTCGAGGGGAGACCCTGCACTGTGGGGTGTAGAATCCTGAACCTGCCTTTCAGACCTGGGATGGAACTTAGTGTTAGTCCAAAGCTGTGATTCTCAAGGTGGGGTCCTGGGCCTAACAGCATGGGTCTCTCCTGGGAACTGGTTACACGTGCAAATATTCGGGTTTCCCCCACCCCCCAGACGTGCTGGCTCAGAAACTCTGGCTTAACAAGCCCTCCAGGTGACTCCCAGGTACACACAGGTTCCAGAATCATTGCTTCCAGCTTTGTAAACTGGAATTCTGCAGACTGGGCTAGGCTAGATACACAGATATGTTTTGCTTGTGTGCCCTCTTAAAAAATGCTTTCATTGGAAATATTGGAAAACCAGGAAATTTTGCAAAACATCCAGATTTCCTGCTTTCTTTTGGAAAATTGAGGGATCTAAGAACAGAGGCATTCCTACGTGACAGAAATCAGCTGGGTACGAATAACGCCCGTCCCCCACACCATGCCCCCATCCTCCTTACACCTCTGCTACATCGCCTACTTGGCTCTTGGAGGTGCTAGAGTTTGAGATGCTAAGACCTCATTTTACACGTGGGGACACTGAAGAACAGACAAGGGAAAGAATACTTTCCAACGTATTTGCTGGGTGACCTGGGCAGCTTGGAAGACTTTGCAGGTACTTAGGCAAACACAGAGGTTCATCAGGGGCACCTGGGAAAAACTACAGTCCTGGCAGTCAGCCCTACTATTAGAAGCCCTCGGTAGCACATTGGGCCACGCGGGGAAGGTGAAGGTGAGATAGAGGCGAGGTTACGGAGAGAGACGCAGAGATGGTGGGGGGCTGGCTATAACAGCTACTACTACTACAAAAGACAGTAACAAGTGTTGACAAGGTTGAGAAGAAATTGAAACCCTCCTACACTGCCAATGGGAATGTAGAATGGTGCAGCCACCATGGAAACAGCATGATACAGAATTTAAATGTAGAATGAACAGACGGTCCAGCAATTCCACGCCTAGGAATGCTCCCAACACATGCTCACACAAAAATGAGTACACCCATGTTCATTCTAACACAAATCATAAAGCTGAAAAGTGGAAGCCACCCCAACGTCCATCAACTGACGAACAAAATGTAGTCTCTCCATAGATTGGAATATTACTCAACCTCAAAAAGGAATGATGTACTGATGCAGGCTACAGCATGGATGAAAATCTTATGATGTGGAATGAAGGAAATTGGTCACAAAAGCCCACATATTGTATGATCCCATTGGTATCTTACCAATTGGTATCATCCCCATTAGTATCATCCCATTGGTAGACAGTGTTCACATAGAAAGATTAGTGGTTGCCTGGGGATGGGGAATGGGGAGAGAGCATAGAAGGTGACCATTATCAACAGAGTGGAGTTTCTTTCTACAGTGATGAGAATATTCTGAAATTAGACAGTGGTGAGAGCTGCACTGTTCTGTGCTGTGTACTGTGCTTAGTCGCTCAGTCATGTCCAACTCTTTGTGACCCCATGGATGCAGCCCACCAGGCTCTCTGTCCCTGGGGATTCTCCAGGCAAGAATACTGGAGTGGGTTGCCATGCCCTCCTCCAGGGGATCTTCCCAACCCAGGGATCGAACCCAGGTCTCCTGCACTGCAGGCAGATTCTTTACAGACTGAGCCACCAGGGAAGCCCAAGAATACTGGAGTGAGTAATCTATCCCTTCTCCAGGGGATCTTCCTGACCCAGGAATTGAACCGGGGTCTCCTTCACTGCAGGCGGATTCTTTACCAGCTGAGTAGCTGCACTACTTTGTGGACATTCTGGAAACCTGTGACTTGTACACTTTAAATGCCTAACTTGGGACTTCCCTGGCAGTCCAGTGGTTGGAATTCCATGCTTCTACTGCAGGGGATACAGGTTTGATCCCTGGTTGCAGAACTAGGATCCTGCATAACATGCAGCAAAAAAAAAAAAAAAAAAAAAAAGGAAGAAAAGAAAAGGAAAAAAATGGCAAACTTTATGGTGTGTGAATTACATTTCAAAATAGGGAGGGAATGCTCAGGTCACAAAATGGTTGGTGAATCAGCAGTTGGGGTGGGGACAGAATGATTCCGAGCACGATGCTATTAATTGCTAACACTTTTAAAGCATTTACACAACAGGCACTGTATTAAGACTTAATTACATTGACTTGTACACCGACTTAGTTAAATACCGCACTTGCAGTGAAGTACGTGCAGCTACTGTGGTTAGAGCCCCTTTGCAGATGTTAAACTGAGGCAGGGCCAAGACTCAAACCCAAGGAGTCACCCACGCTACCACGCTGTCAGCTGGCTTGTGACCCTGTGGCTGTGTGTGCAGGTGTGTATTATTTGTGCACGAGTCCATCTATGCGTATGTATGTGCATGCATGTGTTCATGTGTACGTATGCATATGTGTGTTTGTACGTATACCTGGGTATGCACACACATGCATGCCTGTGTGCATGTGAGTGTGTTTTGTGTGTGTATCTCGCACACCCATGAAAGGAACTGGAGGGCCTGTGAGGGAGCCCTTCTGTCTCCTGGTTGGGTCCTTTCCCAGGGCGAGATGGAACTGGTTTGAGAGAAGAAAATCTCCTGAGGAAGTCAGCCTGTGCCTAAGGGCCAGACAGATGGACCGACAGATGCTGGGCCTGGGGACCAGAAGCAGCACTGCCTTTGCCGGCTCCTCCCAGTGAACTTCGAGACCACCCAGCCAGGGTCAGCTCCGCTACCACCTGACCCCACTCCCCAGGTTGAAGCTCACTCCCTCCTTCATCTCAGCCACCTGACAAAGCACCACAGCCTGGGTGCTTAAACAACAGACGCTGTGTTCTCGGTCCTGGAGGTTGCAGCCAGGGATGAGTTGTGGGCACGGATGGTCTCTCCTGAGGCCACTCTCCTTGGCTGTGGGTGCCCACCTTCTCCCCATGTCCTCACAGGGTCCTCCCTCCACCCTCTGGTCCTTCCTCCGCCCTCAGTAGTCCTCCCTCCGCCCTCACAGGGTCCTCCCTCCGTCCTCACATGGTCTTCCCTCCATCCTCAGTGGTCCTCCTTCTGCCCTCAGGGATCCTCCCTCCATCCTCAGTGATCCTCCCTCTGCCCTCAGTGGTCCTCCCTCCACCCTCAGTGGTCCGCCCTCAGTGGTCCTCCCTCTGCCCTCAGTGGTCCGCCCTCAGTGGTCCTCCCTCCGTCCTCACATGGTCTTCCCTCTGTGTGTGTCTGTGTCCTAAACTCCCCCCTTTCTTTTTAAAAGCGTATTGTCTCATATGCTTTTATCATCCCAGATATTTTCTATAAATACAAACATCTTATTAAAGTAAACTACTTATTGAAGTGAAGGCCTGTCAACAGTGACTCAATACTGATTTAATGAATGAGGACTACCTTGAACTTGACCTTCACTTGTTGGTTTCCCATCTCAGGAACTTAGGACATTGATTAAGCCCCACTGGTGACTAACTTAGTGACTAATTAAAAGGAGGCCGGCAGGGGTTAGCGCGTAAGGCTATGACTTAAGGCTGTGACATAAGCACTTGAGCATCCTAAAGCCTTTAACTGGACCAACATTAACTTACCTCATTACCTCTACAAACTCTACCCCACAGCCTAGATCTGGAAAAATCAGGCGGGGAGACAAAAAAAGAAATCTCCCCTTCTTATAAGGACACCAGTCACATTGGATCAGGGCCCACCTTAGTGACCTCATTCTATCTTAATCACCTCCTTCAAGGCATTTTCTCCCAGTCCAGCCACATTTTGAGTCGCTGGGGGTTTGGGCTCCAACATATGAAATGTGGGGGACAGACTTCAGCTCACAACCCGCCCCCACATAGAGCAATATTTCAGAAAATAGCTTAGGCTTCCAAGTCTGATGGGCCGGGCTCAAACCTGGATTTGCTCACTTTGTAGATCTAAGGTCATTTTCCCTTTCCAAGCCCCAGTTCCCTCCTCTGAACCACGAGGGGGCCTCGTGAATGTCCAGGACCGTGTCCTTAGGTCTCTGCAGCTACCAGTGCCTGGTACACAGCACGTGCTCAATAAATGACACTCCCCGCCGTGGGAGTCATCCCGGCTTCTGATCGCGGAGGCTGTCGTGGGCCAGTCCTGGACAAGGGCTCTGCAGATGTCCAATCCACCTGATCCTCAGCAGGCCGCGGGAGGAAGGAGGCACCCTCATTTGCTGCACGTTACCTGTACGGAAATGGAGTCTTGCTAAGGTGAAGTACCTGCCCAAGGTCACTCACTGGGTGGTGGGGGTGGGGAGCTGGGGGTGGGTCTGTGTCTCCCGTGAACCCTGAGGAGACAGAAGCTGGGGCTCATCCATTTAACGCCGTCATGCCTGGCATGGGCCCCTTGTGGGTATATTCTCCATAAACGGAGCTTCAGTTGTGTTGAAATGACTTGAAATGGGCAAGAGAAGGGATGCAGGTGATGACAGACCATCGTGTTGACTTTGTCCTCTGGGTCATCCTGGCTTCTGAAGACTGTTTTCAAACCTCTAACAAGGCGCTGTGAATGTGAATTGAAAATATTTTCCCAGCCAAAGATGCCTCCATCCAAGTGAAACGGGACACTGGGACACTCAGGCTACGCTGTTCCCCACTTCACCCCATGAGGAAGGAGAGGAGATTTATAAACGATACAGCTAATTGTGTTTTTCTACTAGATTAATTTTATTGTCACATTATCTGCTCCTTCTGAATCCATTCGGGGTGGATTATGTCTGAGCTTTCATCTCTGGGGCTTTCGTTAATAATTAGGTCACCTTTTAGCCAGGAGCCCTGGATGGGCCAGGCTGGGGAGACTTAAACTCGATTAGAAGCCCCTAGCGTGCGCAGCATTCCCACTGCTAATGTCAGGACGCCCCGGGGCCTGGGGACAACAGGCTTCCTCCAATGCTTAATGTCGGGAGCAGGGGACTAGCACTTGTTTGGGGTTTGCTAGATTGTAGACACTGAAGCCAGGGTAGTTTGTCCTGTGAAACCTCACAACAGCCTGGGAGGTCAGCACTCTTCCTCTTGATAGAGAGGAGAGTGAAAGTCATCCTCACAGGGAGGCGCAGCTTACTCCCAAGCGGGTGATATCCACCCCCGCAGCCCCATGCCACACAGGCACCTCTCCCTCCCGAGTTTAGAGAGTTGGAGGGCACTGTTTCACTCTCCTGAGATCAACAAGCTAAACCCACCAGAAACGTTTCTAACAAGATGCCTTAAAACACTGTAACTGATTATTTCTCCATTTGGGGAGTTGTTTTTGTTCAGTCACTCAGCCATGTCCGATTCTTTGTGACCCCATGGACTGCAGCATGCCAGGCTTCCCTGTCCTTCACTACCTCCCGGAGTTTGCTCAAACTCATGTCCATTGAGTCAGTGATGCCATCCAACCAATCTCATCCTCTGTCGTCCCCTTCTCCTTCTGCCCTCAGTCTTTCCCAGCATCAGGGTCTTTTCCAATGAGTCGGCTCTTTGCATCAGGTGGCCAAAGTATTGGGCTTTAGCTTCAGCATCAGACTGTCTAATGTATATTCAGGGTTAGTTTCCTTAAGAATTGACTGGTTTGTTCTCCTTGAAGTCCAAAGGACTCTTAAGAGTCATCTCCAGCAGCACAATTCAAAAGCATTATTCTTCAGCGCTCAGTCTTATTTATGGTCCAACTCTCACATCCGTACATGACTCCTGGAAAAACTATAGCTTTGACTAGATGGACTTTTGTCAGCAAAGTGGTATCTCTGGTTTTTAATAAGCTGTCTAGGTTTGTCATAGCTTTTCTTCCAAGGAACAAGCATCTTTAATTTCATGGCTGCACTCACCATTGGGGCAGATGGTGGAAGGGCTGGAGGTTAGGATACACTACCATTGACTAAGCAACAGCTCTTTGGAAAAGACCCTGATGCTAGGAAAGATTGAGAGGAGGAGAAGAAGGTAGCAGAAGATGAGATGATTAGATAGCATCACTGAGTCAATGGACATGAGTTTGAGCAAACTCAAGGAGATAGTGAAGGACAGGGAAGCCTAGCATACTGCAGGTCATGGGGTAGGAAAGAGTCGGATGTGACTTAGCAACTGAACAACAGAGCACCAGCTAAGCGCCAGACAAGCTCCGTGCCTATCCTTGGTCTTCTCCATAATCCTAACAGGTAAGTTATATTTTCTTCTGTTTTCCAGATGAAGTAACACAGGTGCTGGGGCCAGACACTGAATGATCAACTCATTGACTGGGACCCAAACAATACAGTTGAGCATGTGAGATGTTCACGATTTTTCAGTGATAAGTGACACTGTAGTGAACATCTCTGGGCATATACAGGTCTGTGCGCAATAATGATAATAACAATTGGTATAACAATTTCATGGAATAACAACTGGCATGCAAGTTCAGCATGCCAGATCCATTGTCTAATATGCTGGAAAGCTAACTGCTTGGTTTTCCACACCCCTTTGGAGCTAGAGAGGCCATGAAACCCAGTGCTGCCCAATGATTGTTATACAAAGTCTTCTGGGAGTGTCTGTAAGAAAGCTTTCGTTTTCCTGCTGAAGAGGAACACAGACTGCAGTACTCTTCATCCTTCTTTCTGCCTTAAACGTGAAAATGATGTTTGGGGCCACAGCAGCCATTTTCTGTCCATGAGGCTCCAAGTCTCAGGATGGAAACCAACCCTCACAGCGTGGTCATCTTTGCGGTAGTTACACTGCATGAGCAACCACACACTCCTTGTTGTTCAGGAAAGGGGAAGCTTAATTTGCTGAAGCCTTATTAGGGCAGGACTCCTGTTCCTTCAGGTGAGCGCATTCCTGACTCACAGGCAGGTTCAGCGTGCCAGATGCGGACCATTCCCACACCCATTCTCCCCTTCTTCTGTTGCAATGGAAGTTCCCTCCAGGCACTTGTCTGCTCAGAGTAAAAACAATTGTCTCACCTCCCTTGTGGTGAGGTGTGGCCGACAGGTAAGTCCTGGCAGGAAGGAAAACGGGAGGAAGTGTTGTGTGGAAGCTCCTAGTAACCTTCCCTCGGGGCAGCTGGTGCGCACTCCTTGCCTCTGTCGCCTTTGCCCCTTCCTCCCTCCCGCTGCCTGCTTTGTGGATGTCACCACGGACCATGAAGATAAGGGCCCTGGCCAGGTTGGTGTAGCAGGGAGCTAGAAGGAGCTGGGACCAGCTCGAAGGGCCTCACAGCGGAGCCCTGCCCCCAGCCCTGACCTACTTGTCCCCAGGCTTTGTACCCATCTCTCCTCTTTGAGCCACTCTTAGGAGGCATTTTCTGTCACAGTCAAACCCAAAGCAGCTGTATTCGTTTTCTGTGGTTGCTGTAACAAGGTATCATACACTCATTGGCTTCAGTTCAGTTCAGTCGCTCAGTCATGTCCGACTCTTTGCGATCCCATGGACTGCAACACGCCAGGCCTCCCTGTCCATCACCAACTCCTGGAGTTCACTCAAACCCATGTCTGTTGAGTTGGTGATGCCATCCAACCATCTCATCCTCTGTCGTCCCCTTCTCCTCCTGCCCTCAATCTTTCCCAGCATCAGGGTCTTTTCAAGTGAGTCAGCTCTTTGCCTCAGGTGGCCAAAGTATTGGAGCTTCAGCTTCAGCATCAGTCCTTCCGTGAAGGACTTATTGGCTTAAAACAATACAAACTTCCTCTCTTAGGGTTTTGGAATCGGAAGTCTGAAATGAGCCTCACTGGGTTGGCGGAGTTGGTTCTTTCAAGAGGCTCTGGAGGAGAATGTGTTTCCTGGCCTCTTTCACCTTCTCATGGCCTCCTGTGTTCCTGGCCCCTTCCTCCTCCTTCAGAGCATCTCTTGAAGTTTCTGCTTCCATCCTCACTTTGTCCTCTCTTCTTCCCATCTCCTCCCACTTGGACCAGCATGATTACATGAGGCCGTCTTGATGATTCAGGACGACTGCCCACCTCAAGACTCTTAACTTGATCACACCTGCAAAGTCTCTTTTCCCATTTAAGGTGACATTCATAGATTCCAGAAATTAGGTCATGGAAGGATTTGGAAGGATTTTACTCAGCCTACCACACTATTATGGACTGAATGCTATGTCTCTCTCTTCCAAATGTTAAAGCTCTGACCCCCAATGTGACTGTATCTGGAGATAGACCCTTTGAGGAGGTGATAAAGCTTAGCTGAGGTCATAAGGGTAGGGCTTATCCTATAGGGCTGGTGACCTTGTCAGAAGAGGAAAGGACCCTAGAGAGCTCTCTTTCTCTCTACCACGTGAGGACATAGTGAGGAGGTGGCCGCCTGCAAGGCAGGACAAGAGCCCTCACCGGAAACTGATCTTGCTGGACCTTGATCTGGGACATCTGGCCTCCAGAACAGTGAGAAATAAACTTATTATTATTTAAGCCACCAAGTTTATGAAATTTTATGATAGCAGCCCAAGCAGACTAACACATTCACCCACCAATCCATTTGGTAACTGGCTCATGGTCATCAGGTCGGTAGGAAGGACAAAGGTGGGAATTTGGGTCTCTTTCCAAAGCCCAGCCTGCAGTGGCCAGCCTCTGATTGCCATTGAACCATGGGGCAAGTGGCATCCTGATGAATGCTGAGGCCTGGGCACCATTTGGTGTTTCAGAGATTCAGTTGCCATGTTATATTGTCAAAGACAAATAGATGAACACTGCAGTGAAGTGAAAAGTGAAAGTTAGTTGCTTAGTCGTGTCCAGTTGTTTGCAACCCCACAAATTATAGCCTGCCAGGGTTCTCTGTCCAAGTGATTCTCCAGGAAAGAATACTGGAGTGGGTTGCCATGCCCTTCTCCAGGGGGTCTTCCCTACCCAGGGATTGAAGCTGGGTCTCCTGCATTGACAGGTAGATTCTTTACCATCTGAGCCACCAGGGAAACCCGAACACTGCAGTGAGTAGAATTTAATCACAGGGGTCTGAGGACTGAGGGGTTCCCTCCATCTCTGTGAAGAACTACACTGAACACCCTAAAATTCATAAAATGATGTCTGTAGTGTATGGAGTCAGCGGAGGTCAAGCCATGCTGATGCAACAAGGGACTCTGAGATCCCAGCAGCATCAGCAGGGACGCTTCTGTCCATGTCTACTGTGGGCCTCTGTGGTCCTGTCCTTCATCTTCTTTATCCCAGACCGCAAAACAACAGCAACCCCTCTCAGGGACTTGCTGATCTTGGAGCAGAGGGAAAAGAGAGCTGCCCAGACCACATGGCGACCCTTAAAGTACCTCCTCGGGAGGGACACACATCACTCTAGTCACATTTCATCAGTAAAGCCAGTCCTATAATGTGGACCTGGAGCCCCTCTAGACCACGAAAAGACACTCTTCTGTCCATGGTCCTTCCTGAGGGCAGCCCTGGGAAACCAGTATCCTAGGCTTTGAAAAAGTAGAGGTGGTTGCAATTTTGGTAGAAATAGTATAAGCTTTTAGTTTCTAAGAGTTGGATGACTGAATTCATACAGAAAACAGGACCTTGATTTGAAAGTCTATGCTCTCCCATCACCTACCCCTGTGTGAAGGTGTTTGGGAAGGGTAACAGGCATTGGTCAGGCCTAAATTCAATTCTGGCTGGACCACTCACTGGTTGGCAGGTTGCTTAAGCTCTCTGAGTGTTAGCTTTCTCATCTGTAAGATGAGACTAATGGTGATGAATTGCTGTGAAGGCTGGCTCAGCATTCACCAGGCTTAGAGTAAGTGTTATGAAGCAGACCCCTCAGTATTCATGGTCCACGCCCCTGACTCAATCGCCATACAGAGCCCTCGTTCATTTGTTCATTCACTTAACAAATCCACCATGGTGATTCCACTCCTGGGCATATATCCAGAGAAAACTGTAATTCAAAAAGATACCTGCACCTCAGTGTTCGTAGCAGCAGTATTTATAGTAGCCAAGACATGGAAGCAATTTAAATGTCCATTGACAGATGAATGGATAAAGAAGATGTGGTGTGTATATACATGTGTGTGCTTAGTCACTCAGTCGTGTCTGACTGTGACCCCATGGACTATAGTCTGCTAGGCTCCTCTGTCCATGGGATTCTCCAGGCAAGAATACTGGAGTGGGTTGCCATGCCCTTCTCCAGGGGATCTTCCCGACCCAGGGATCTAACCCAGGTCTCCTGCACTGCAGGTGGATTCTTTACTGTTTGAGCCACCAGGGAAGCCCATATATACACACATGGGTGTGTGTGTGTGTGTGTGTGTGTGTGTGTGTACACACAATGGAATATTACTCAGCCAAATAAAGAATGAAATAATGCCATTTGCAGCAGCATGGATGAACCTAGAGATTATCATCATAAGTGAAGTCAGACAAAGGCAAATATCATATGATATCACTTATATGTGGAATGTAAAAAAATGATATAAATGAAATTATTTATAAAACAGAACAGACTCACAGACATAGAAAACAAACTTATGGTTACCAAAAGGGGAAAGAGGCAGGAAGAGGTAAATGAAGAGTTTGGGATTAACATAGACAAATACTATATATAAAATAGATAACAAGAATCTACTGTATAGCACAGGGAACTATATACTCAGTATCTTGTAATAACCTATAATGGAAAAGAATATATGTGTGTGTGTGTGTGTGTGTGTATAAGTGAATCACTTTGCTGTACCCTGAAACTAACAGAACGTGGTAAATCAACTATATTTCAATAAAAATTAAGAACAGAGAATAGCACTGAGTCATGCATATTATCATATGTGAAATAGATCGCCAGTCCAGGTTTGATGCATGAGACAGGTGCTCAGGGCTGGTGCACTGGGATGACCCTGAGGGATGGGATGGGGAGGGAGGTGGGAAGGGGGTTCAGGATGGGGAACACATGTACACCCATGGCGGATTCATGTCAATGTATGGCAAAACCAATACAATATTGTAAAGTAATTAGCCTCCAATTAAAATAAATTAATTTTTTTAAAAGAATAAAAAAAAAATAAGAACAAACAACAACAACCTAACCGAGGGTCTCCGCTTAGGAGCCAGGTGCAGCACGTGGTATCAGAGCACAGAGATGAGCACTTCCCTCGTGGCTCAGTAGTAAAGACTCCACCTGCCAATGCAGAACACAGGTTCAATCCCTGATCTGGGAAGCTTCCACATGCCACGGAGCAACTAAGCCCGTGTGCCACAGAGACTGTGCTTGTGCTTTGGAGCCCAGAAACCACAAGTACTGAGCCCACGTGCCACAGCTACTGAAGCCCACATGCCCTAGAGCCTGCGCTCCACAACAGGAGAAGTGACCACAATGAGAAGCCCGCACACCACAGCTAGAGAGCAGCCCCCGCTCGCCGCAACTAGAGAAAAGCTCAAGCAGCCAAGAAGACCCAGCACAGCCAAAGATAAATAAATAATACAAATAAAATGGAAAAAAAAAAAAAAAAACAAAGAGGTGAGTCCGTGCAGGCGCTGCTTTCCGAGTGCTGTCAGAGACCCGCTTTCCGTCTCCAACGGGCTGGCCAGTCTCTCACAGAGAAGCGTGGAAAGATCTCAGGCCTCCGAGCTGGAGCCCTGGTCATCCCCCTGCACCCCGCCATGGGGCTGAGAGCTCTACTCCCTGCTCCCCAAATCAGAGGCCTCACTGCTGTGTGATCTGCCTTCACAGGCTTGCCACCCAGAGAGAATGAAATGCTATCTACTCAGCTCTTTGCAAACTCGAAAGCACTGTGTCCGCTGGAAGGAGCATGATTTTTTTCTGGACGGTAATTGCATGTCTTGGGCTTCCCAGGTGGTGCTTGTGCGTGTGTGTTAAGTCGCTTCAGTTGTGTCTGACTCTTTGCAACCCTATGGACCATAGCCCACCAGGCTCCTCTGTCCATGGGATTCTCCAATCCACCTGCGAATGCAGATGATGTGGGTTCAATCCCCTGGGTTGGGAAGATCCCCTGGAGGAGAAAATGGCAACCCACTCCTGTATTCTTGCCTGGGAAATCCCAGGGACAGAGGAGCCTGGCGGTCTACAGTCCACGGAGTCGCAGAGTCGGACACGACTGAGCGTCTGAGCACAACAGTAGAATGTCTTAGCCTATTTTGAGCCCAGACCATGGGTCACGCCCTGTCCTTGGTGTCTCATTTGGATTCTCCTGATTTTTACTACCTCCCATGAGGTGATGAAGGGCTTCCGTGGTGGCTCAGACAGTAAAGAATCTGCCTGCAGTGCAGGAGACCCGGGTTCGATCCCTGGATCAGGAAGATCCTCTGGAGAAGGGACTAGCAACTCACACCAGTGTTCTTGCCTGGAGAATCCCATGGACAGAGGAGCCTGGCAGGCTACAGTCCATGGGGCCGCAAGAGTTGGACACGACTGAGCAACTAATACACACATTCGGGGATGACTATGAGTGTCTCCACTTGACAGAAGAGGATACCGAGGCCCGCAGGGGTGCTCTACAGGCCTCTGCCAGCCCCCAGTGACTGTAGGAACAATTTTTTCAAACCAAGGGGTTCCTGGTTGACGATGGCTGGATCCAGGGTTGGGGGGCTGGCAGGACCAGTGAGGGGACAAACCCTGAACTTCAACCACAACTTTGGGGCTGGGAAGGAGGATTTGGAGTCTAGTCTCCTTTCAAGCTATGAGATTTAAAAAAGAGGACTCACCCAGATGCACCCTGAGTCAGTGGGGAAGCATGAACGACCAATCTGTGAGTTTCCAAATGGTCAAGAAGACAGGCACAATAACTCATTGGGCAGTAGGGAAAGCGAGGGATGCCATGAGGCTTATCCAGATCGATTCAGAGGGAGACACCTGCCAGCCTCTTGGAAATGCTTAATATGCTCAGGGATATTTATTGCTTATGAAGCATCATTTCACTCATGGCTAACTCTGAGCATAGGCCATAGCTTCCAGCTGGAATCCAATGTTTGCTACTAAAGCAGCGTCTACCAGAACCAACCCAATCTAATGACCCTGGGGCTGCCATTGGAGCCCTACTCCCAATCCTCTCCACCAAGGCAGACTCACAGCCAATACCTAGAAATCATCACTGATTCTCCTCCATTCCTGACCAGTCCCCATCCAGTCCATCAGCAGTTCTTGTCACTTCTACCTCCAAACACAGCCCCAGTCTGACCGCATCTCCCCTCCTCCCTGGCTACCCCCCAGCCTCACCATCACTACTTCTGTCTGATGTCCAACCTCCTCCAACTCATGCCCCCCAGTCCATTCTCCAAACAGCAGCCAAAGGGTTCTTTTTTTCTGTGGTATTGTTGTTGTTGTTCAGTAGCCATGTCCGACTCTTTGAGACTCCAAGGACTACAGCACACCAGGCTTCCCTGTCCTTCACTATCTCCTGGAGTTTGCTCAAATTCATGTCTATTGAGTCGATGATGCCATCCAACCGTCTCATCCTCTGTCACTCCCTTCCCCTCCTGCCCTCAATCTTTCCCAGCATCAGGGTCTTTTCAAGTGAGTCAGCTCTTCGAATCAGGTAGACAAAATATCAGAGCTTCAGCTTCAGCATCAGTCCTTCCAGTGAATATCCAGGGTTGATTTCCATTCAGATTGACCGGTTTGGTCTCCTTGCAGTCCAAGGGACTCTCAAGAGTCTTCTCCAGCACCACAGTTCAAAAGCATCAGTTCTTCGGTGCTCAGCCTTCTGTCTGTGAAGCAAAGCATACCTTCTGTTTCTTTTAAAATTTATACACAAGAACTTCATTGGTGGTCCATTGGTTAAGACTCCATGCATCCGCTGCAGGGAGCACGGGTTCAACCCCTGGTCAGGGAATTAAGATCCAGCATGCCATAAATTTTTTAAAAATTAAAATTTATACACAGAAAAATTTGTTTTATAAGGGAGTAGAGTTCTAGGAGCTATGTGATCATCATCACTCTCACAGCACAGAGAATAGTTCCATCATCCCCGCCCCCCAGAATTCCCTGTGTTGATCCCTTTGTAGTGAAATCCTCCCACCTCTGCCCTTGGTGACTTCCAGTCTGTTCTCTGTCCTTACAGCTTTGCTTTTTCCAGAAGGTCATATGAATGGAATCACAGAGTGTCTTTGTCAGCTTGGGCTGCCATAGCAAGAACACTGCAGACTGGGTGGCTTAAACAACAGAAATGTGTTTTCTCACAGTTCTGGGAGCTAGAGTCCAAGATCAAGGATCCAGCTGTGTGACCTTGTGGAAGTTACTGAAGCTCTCTGTGCCTCAACTTCCTCATCTATGGAATAGATCTGATGAGAGTTTCTCCTTCATGGAGACGCTGTGAGGGCTGTCTCATGGCTGGGCTGTATTAATAGTAAAAGCCCAGTCGGGGCTTCCCTTGTGGCTCAGATAGTAAAGAATCTGCCCACAATGTAGGAGACCTGGCTTCGATTCCCTGGGTAGGGAAGATCCCCTGGAGAAGGAAATGGCAACCCACTCCAGTATCCTTGCCTGGAGAATTCCAAGGACAGAGGAGCCTCGCGTGCTACAGTTCAGAGGGTCGCAAAGAATCCCTGACGTGTCTGTGTTCCGGGCATTCTCAGCCCCCTCAACTGTTCTCACCTGACCTGTCCCTTCCTTTCTGTGAGATCACATGCAGGTCCTCCCAGGACATGCACTTGTTTTGCTGTTCCCTCGCATGCTGTCGCTCAATCGTGTCTGACTCTTTGCAGCCCCATGAATTGCTGCACTCCAGGTCTGTGAAGTGATGGCTTCCCTGTCCTTCACTATCCCCGAGTTTGCTCAAACTCATGTCCATTGAGTTTGTCCAGAACTGGCCTGGGATTCAGATGCTGCCAGAGAGGGGTGCAGAGGCACTCCTCCAGGGGCACCGGGGGGGCGGGCAGTGAGGGAAGCACCACAGGGTGTTACTATGGAGAACTCCAGATGGAGGAACCCTGTGGAGGGGCAGGGAGAGTGCTCCAGCGGAAGCAGGTCCTGGAGCAGGACTTGTGAGCAGGGCTTGGTGGAGCAGGCAGGAAGATGAGGAGCAGAGGCTAAACAAAAGGAGGGACTTTTAATGCCAGGCAAGCTGGCTGAATAACAGTCCCCATGGGCATGTGGGTCTTAGTTCCCGTAACCTCTGCTTGTGACTTTGTGTGGCAAAGGAAATTTGCAAATTTGATTACATCAACGATCTTGGGATGGGGAGATTATCCTCAATTATACAGGCGGACTCTACATGGAATCACAGGTGTCCTTGAAGAGGGAATGTTAGTGTTTGTAGTTCAGACTAACTGAACAACTCTAATATCCGACTCTTCGGGACCCCATAGACTGTATAGCTTGCCAGGCTCCTCCGTCCATGGAATACTGGAATGGGTTGCCATTCCCTTCTCCAGGGGATCTTCCCCACCCAGGGATCAAACCCAGGTCTCCCGAATTGCAGGCAGATTCTTTATTGACTGAGCCACTGAAGGAGATTTGACATGAGAGAAGGCCATGTGACAAGGAAGTAAGATGTTAAGCTGCTGGCCTTGAAGATGGAGGAAGTGGCTGCCAGCCAAGTCATTCGATGAAAACCAGCCATGGAAGCTGGAAAAGGCGAGGAAACTTCTAGATGGGATGTGGCCCTATTGACCTTGATTTCGGCCCGGTGAAAGTGATTTTGGACTTCTGAGCCCCAGAACTGTAGGAAAATTAATATCTGTTATTTTAAGTCTCCCAGTCTGGGGTTATCTATTACAGCAACCACAGGAAACTCCTATGCAGGCCAAAGAGATTTAAGTTTTCTTCCCCAAGATCACATACCTCAGTGAAGACTGTGAGCAGGGGTGTGGCTCACTCAGGTATTTTAAGAAAGTTATGCTGTGATAGGATGGAGGAGAGTCCACTTTGGTGGCTGGGCAGGCACAGAGGGTTCTGTATTCAGTAGGTGCTTACATCATCCCTGTACCCCTCCCCCTAGGGGAGCTCCTCTGTCTCCTACCAGTACCTACCAAAGCCCCCTTCCCTCTCGGCCTACCTTTTGAAGTGTCCCTCCACCCTCAGCATCCCCATTTTCTGCCACATGAGCTCCTATGCGTCCCTCAGACCCCAGTGTGATTGCCCCTTCACCGAAAGCAATCAGCCCCAGTTGAGGAGTCACCTCTCCTGGCCCTGGGAGTGTGTTTCTGTAGTTGTGCACACTTTCTGTGGGCCACATGCTATTCTAAGTGCTTTGCATAGATTACTGGGTTGACTCAAATGAAACTGCCAACATCCAATTATTTCTGACTTGCAAAAATGGCAATTTAATGTGATTCAACCTGAATACTTCAGTTCAGTCAGTATCACTGTTAGTGGCTCAGTTCAGTTCAGTCACTCAGTCGTGTCCGACTGTTTGCGACCCCATGAATCGCAGCACGCCAGGCCTCCCTGTCCATCACCAACTCCCAGAGTTCACTCAGACTCATGTCCATCAAGTCAGTGATGCCATCCAGCCATCTCATCCTCTGTCGTCCCCTTCTCCTCCTGCCCCCAATCCCTCCCAGCATCAGAGTCTTTTCCAATGAGTCAGCCCTTCGCCTGAGGTGGCCAAAGTACTGGAGCTTCAGATTTAGCATCATTCCTTCCCAAGAAATCCCAGGCTGATCTCCTTCAGAATGGACTGGTGGGATCTCCTTGCAGTCCAAGGGACTCTCAAGAGTCTTCTCCAACACCACAGTTCAAAAGCATCAATTCTTAGGCGCTCAGCCTTCTTCACAGTCCAACTCTCACATCCATACATGACCACAGGAAAAACCATAGCCTCGACTAGATGGACCTTTGTTGGCAAAGTAATGTCTCTGCTTTTCAATATGCTACCTAGGTTGGTCATAACTTTCCTTCCAAGGAGTAAGTGTCTTTTAATTTCATGGCTGCAGTCACCATCTGCAGTGATTTTGGTGCCCAAAAAAATAAAGTCTGACGCTGTTTCCACTGTTTCCCCATCTATTTCCCATGAAGTGATGGGACCGAATGTCATGTCTAACTCTTTGCGACCCCATGGACTGTAGCCCCCTAGCCCACTAGGCTCCTCTGTCCATGGAATTCTCTAGGCACGAATAGTGGAATGGGTTGCCATTTCCTTCTCCAGGGGATCCTCCCAACCCAGAGATGGAACCTGGGTCTCCCACAGGGCAAGCAGATTCTTTATCATCTGAGCCACCAGGGAAGCCCAATACTTCGGCTCATCCTTTACAAATTGTATAACTTAGGTGCTATCTACAAGCGAAGATGCTGAAATTTAAAAGATTAAGGAATTCCCGCAAAGTCACAAAGCTCACGTGTTAGTTTCTGGAAGCTGCGGGAACACATACAGCAGTTGTACTCAGCAGAATTTATTATTCTTTCACAGTTCCAGAGGCCAGAAGTCTGAATTCAGGGTAGGGGGTGTGGCGTGTTCTCTCTCTCCCAGTTTCTGGGGGCAAAGGCAGCCCTTGCTTCCTTGGCTCATGGCCCCATTGCTCCAGTCTCTGGCTCACCCTCACACCGCTTTTTCTCCTGTCTCAAATCTCCCTCCTATAAGGACACTTGTCAGATTCAGGGCCCACCTCATTAATATGGGGTTATTACCTCTGGAGATCCTTGATTAATCACATCTGTAAAGACCTTTGCCAGATAAGGGAGCATTTGGAGGGCTTCCCAGGTGGCTTAGAGGTACAGAATCCACCTGCCAGTGCAGGAGACAGGGGTTCAATCCCTGGGTTGGGAAGATCCCCTAGAGGAGGGCATGGCAACCGACTCCAGTATTCTGGCCAGGAAAACCCCAGGGACAGAGGAGCCTGGTAGGCTACAGTCTATGGGGCTGCAAAGAGTCAGACATGACTGAGCAAATAAACAGCAACAACAACAGAGGGTCCAGGGACTTGGATGTGGACACATTTGATGGAGACTAACATTCAGCCCAATGGCACCCCACTCCAGTACTCTTGCCTGGAAAATCCCATGGACAGAGGAGCCTGGAAGGCTGCAGTCCATGGGGTCGCTGAGGGTTGGACACGACTGAGCGACTTCACTTTCACTCTTCACTTTCATGCATTGGAGAAGGAAATGGCAACCCACTCCAGTGTTCTTGCCTGAAGAATCCCAGGGACGGGGGAGCCTGGTGGGCTGCCGTTTATGGGGTCGCACAGAGTTGGACACGACTGAAGCGACTTAGCAGCAGCAGTAGCGGCAGCAGCAACATTCAGCCCACAACCTGCTCACAAGCAGTGTCCTCGGGTGTGGAAAGCCGTGTCCATGCTCCCAGCCCTCGCACTGGTGCTGGCTTAGAACACACTTTTTCACCACCTCCCTGCCAGGCTCCAACTGTGCTCATGCAACACCCACCCGGCCCCACATACTGCACAGCTGTGGTTCTAGACCCAGAGCCACATCACCCGTTAGCTTGGCCCTGCTCTTCTCCGTGTTTCTCCCCCAGCTCCGCCACGGGGTCCCAGGAGGATTTTCTGACTCCTCTCATATTTTCAGTATAAAACAAGCTGAGAGAGAAACAGTCACTGCTTCTTAACAAAGATGTCTAAAAACCACTCGTGGGAGGATCCATGTTGATAGGTGTTTATGGGTCACTTGGTGGCACATCCTTAAGGCAAGTATTTCCCGGGCACGGCTGGAAGGAGGAGGCCACTGAATCCTGGCTCAGGGACCTCACTTGTGAGTGGAGGCGCTCAGCTCCCATGAAATTAACCACAATCTGAGGCAGAGGGGGCCAGCTCAGAAAACAGAGGTTCCTGGTGATGAAGCAGAGAAAGGACCTGAGTTCCATTTCCTTCCTGACCTCACTGAATCCCCTCAGTTCTCCTCCATGGAAAGCATGATGCATTATTCCCACTTTAAGGAAGATGAGAGTTGCTCAGAGAGGGTAAGTAACTTGGTCAAGGTCACACAGCAGTGAGCAGGGAAAGCGGTTTTCGAACCCATATCTTTTGTATTCTTTTCTCTGTTGGGGGGATGGAAGGTAAGTGGACAGAAGTCTGAGAAAACTGTTATGGAGAAGGTGAGAACTGTACAGAGCTAGAGGATTCAGATTGCTCAGGGCATGTGGGCTGGGCTACAGCCCGTATTTAGGAGTTTACGTCGAAGCTGCTCAACATCCACACTCCTGGAGAAGGATCGCATGAATCCTGCATGATGGGCAGGCCTGGCTGACCTAGCTTCAAGTGCTGCAGATCTGTCCTCCCCGTTGTGTGGTACCCATGGTGTGACGGCCTCACAGACCACAAAGGACGCCTTCATGTAAAATCAGCGTCCAAACTCTAGCTGTGAAACAAAGGTCCTCTGTTAAGAGTAACTGAGGTCTTTCTCCCTTTGCAGAGGGAAACACAGAGCGAAGTCCAAACCCCAGACAACAAATGCCCAGTAAGGAAGCTTGGTTCTCTGACACTCCGAGGCACTTCCTTCAACCAGCTGCTGTCCCGTGTGCTCTACGAAACTTAGCTCATGCCACCCCTAATTTAAGACGAGTTCATTTGACCCTCTGACCCTCCTGTGAGGAGGGACCATTATCGACCCATTTTTACTGCAAACAAACTGAGGTAGGCACACGGAAGTTATCTGCCTAAGATTATAAGTGGCCACCCAGGGACCCAGGCAGCCTGGCGTCAGAGTCCCTGCTCTGAACTTTCTCTAAGCAGCCTCCTCATTTTGTGACACTTTTTTCTTAGAGGTGTAGAAAGGTGACATTACAAAATGCCCCAATTCTCTGCACGGAATGGGGGCCAGCGCTTACTCAGCTCTGCTCTGTGCTGCACGCTTTATGCCTGTTACTCTATTCCTCCTTCGGCCAACCCTAAAGGAAGGGTCACTGCACCCATTTTCCAGATGGGAAAACAGAGGCTCACAGAGGTTAAAGTCGTGAATCTACATCCACTTGGCTGGCAAGTGGCAGAGCTGGGGTTCAAACTCTAGATAAGGGGGGATCCTAAGCCCACTATTTGCCCACCCCGTGTCTTCACCCGCCACTCATCTGGTACTTACTGAGTGCCTGTGTATTCCAGGCAGTGGGGTGCAGAGATGCCCCCTGTGTTCTAGGACCCAAGTGTCTGTTTCACTGGTGTGTTATCTGAGGGCACGTGAACTGCTGAGTCAGGGGACGCTTCAGAGAGGAGGATGTGCACTGTTGGGCCTGCAAATGCCAGGGGTTAACCAGGCCCCTGGGGGCGGGGCCGGAGGGCTTCTGGGGCAGGGCACAGCATGGCAGGAGCCAAGGGAGGTGGAATGATGGCCTTTCCTGGTGCCCCCTCCCAGTGGGGTGGTGCTGACCCCAGCACCTTAGGGGTCTTGGGGGCATTGAGACCAGAAGGGGCACAGGGCAGGTTCCAGGGAGCTTCCACATCTACGGTCTGGAGCTGGGAACCCCTCTGTGGGATGGGGAGGCTCCTGCAAGACCCCGAGGAGTACAGGGGAACAGGGTGTCCCATAGACTCTCTGGGCCCAATGCCCAGGGAGTGACCAAACCCCACAGGCACACACAGACTGAACCCCAGTTTCCCTGCATGTGTCCACTTCAGGGCGGCTGCGGGACACACAGGAAGAACCTGGTTTACTACCCTTGCTGCCCTGGTAAGGCTGGTAAGGCTCTTGGCACGTGCTTAGAAGACTGAGATTTCACAGCGACCCAGTGTGGCCGAAGAACCCTTGTCCGTGTCAGAGCATCCCAGCAGGACGGACTCTGCTTGGCAAAGCCTCCAGGCTGCATCCCAGGAGCAGGTGGCAATCCTCCTTATTGAGATATTCGTGCCAAGGAGCCCAGGTAGCCGGAATGGACCCGGAAACAAGCACCCAGACCCACCGTCTTACTAGCTGCAGCTCCCCTGGCCTCTCTAACACAGGTCACTGAGGCCCACTGAGCCCCACTTGATGATGATGCCAAGATGCCAGTAGCTGCCTCCCACCCGCACCCACCCCCTGACCTACAGCTGCAGGGAGCCCAGCTCCCTGGGCAGCATCCATCTTGGGCTGCGGGGACAGCAAGAGAGTGTCTGGGGCTGCTGGAAAGGGCCTGGCGGAGCAGGACTGGAGGCCACCTTGTCAGCGTGAGGGGAGCCTTCTGAGCAGCAAGGAGAGGGGGATGGGGGTGGGGATGGGGGAGGAAGAAGCTGTAGCCCTGTCTGATTTCATGTTTCTAGGCCCTTCCACCAAAGACCCCCATACTGCCAACCTTCTGAGTTCTTGCGTTTTCTTTTTATACCTTTTCTGTCCCCCAGCTGCAGCTGTCACATCCTGCTGCTCTCAAATCTGCTTCCTTAGCATCTATTTCACCAGAACACGGTTGTCAAAGTCTAAGTTCTAGAGCCAGCCTGCCTGAGTTCAAATCCTAGCTCTGCTCTTCTCAGCTCCGTGACCTTGAGCAAGTTCATCGACCTCTCTGTGAGTCAAATAGAGATGCTAATAAAATTGCGTACTTCCTGAGGTTGTGAGAAGGCTTAAATGGGCAATGAATGTGAAAGAACTTGGAATCCTGCCTTGGGAAAAATGAAAATTCCAGAAAATGGTAGCTCTCACTACTCCCCATCTGTTGAAGGCTGGACCAGATCATGATACCTGGGCCTACAGAATAAAGGTTCTTATGAGGAACTAGGGAGCTGTATTCCCCCAGCAGTGCCCACAGACTGTGGCATTTGTTTGGGGGCTCAGATCCAGATCATTTTTTATTCCTTTTTTTGCGATCTCTGGGTTTGTAGTTTGTCCCCTGTGGGTGATGTTCTCTAGGTAAGGGAGGCATGCTCTGTGTGGAGGTGTGTGTGCTGGAAGGAGACCGGCAGTGGCCCCTGGGATGGTCTGCCCCTATGAGATCTCCAGGGCACAAGATCCCAGGCCTATCCTCAGGGCACCACCTGGGCAGGAGGTCACATGCATGACCTCTGATACCCACAAGATCTCGGTAGGTGTGTGTGCTTCAGAGAGGTCAGAATGCTGACTCCTCACGCCAAGCCTCCACCACAGGCTGCCTTCCTGACCAACTTCCATACATGGGAATGGGACCTCTGCCTGGAGCGAGTGCCCATGGCTGCACGTGTTCATTCAGTCATTCATCCGTTCATTCATTCACTGGACTCACCATGAGTCAGCCCCACCAAGGGCTTCCAGACAGAAGGACCAGATGTAGCCCTGTGCCCACACAGCTTTTGGCAGCGTCAAGAGATGAGCAAGATACCCAGGGTCTCCAGTGCCAGGGGCTGAGACTTCCTTCATCCTTCCTGCCTCTCTTGGACCTTCAGGAATTCACCAGAAGACCACAGGGAGAACATTACAGTGTCTGAACAACTAGGAAGTCTCCCTGTAGGAGGTGGCACATAATCGAGTATTGACAAATCAAATTGAATATTTCAATTGAATAACTGATATATTATTGAATATCCATAATTGAATATTGATTATGAATTGACTTGAATATGCCATTTCAAAATCATTTTCAATGAATTTCAAATTCATTTTCAATTTCAAATGAATTTCATTCAAATTCATATTGAACATGAACATTCATACTTGAATATTGACAAATTGAATATTGGCTACTGGCAAAGCAGGAGGGTCAGGCAGAGGAACTGATACAAACTAAGACCCAAGGCTCCTTGAAGGAGCCCCAGTCAGGGTCACCCCAACTGGTCAGCCAGTCCCACTTGCTAGAGCCAGGCTTTGGGAAGGGCCAGAGAAAGTAGTGAGATCAGTCCTGGGTGTTCTTTAGAAGGATTGATGCTAAAGCTGAAACTCCAGTACTTTGGCCACCTCATGCGAAGAGTTGACTCATTGGAAAAGACTCTGATGCTGGGAGGGACTGGGGGCAGGAGGAGAAGGGGACAACAGAGGATGAGATGGCTGGATGGCATCAGTGACTCGAGGGACGTCTAAGTGAACTCCGGGAGTTGGTGATGGACAGGGAGGCCTGGTGTGCTGCGATTCATGGGGTCGCAAAGAGTTGTACACGACTGAGCGACTGAACTGAACTGAACTGAGAGAAAGTGGTGCTGGGGAAGCTGAAGGCCAGTCCATGGGGGTCTGAGATGCAGGTAAAGGAGTTCAGCTCCACCCTGAGCCAAAGGCTCCACCCTGTCTGTTACCATCTGGAAGGTAACAGGCAGGGCAGGTTGCAGGGATCACAGTCAACGTTTCTCAATCTCTGGTTCTTACTAAGGGTTGCTCTCCCTTTCAATTTGTACACAAAGCCCTGTGCAGTGAAGGTAAAAATGGCTGGGAACATACTCTGGTGGTCCCGCAACAATTTACATGGAGTCAGCACATAACCCAGCGATCCCACCTCTGGATATATTTTCAACTCTACTTCTCAGTGTATACTCTAAAGAATTGAAAGTGAAGACTCAAACAGATGTGAGTCTCAACAGATCCGAATCAAACATTTGTTCTCACACCGACAAATGAATGGACAAACAAACCAATGGATTGGTGTTCAGCCTTAAAAAATAAAATTGGACACAGGCTACAACACGGATGACCCTCAAAGATGTTATGTGAAATAAAACAAGCCCATCACAAGGGACAAATCCTGCCTGATTCCACTTATATGAGGCATCCAGCAGAGACAGGTTCATAGAGACAGAAAGCAGAGAGGTGGGCCTAGAGGCTTGGGGAGGGGCGGGAGGATTGAGTGTTTAATGGAGACTTTTCAGTTTAGGAAGATGACAAAGTTCTAGGGATGGATGGTGGTAATGGTTATACAACAGTGTGAATGTCCCTCACACCTTTAAAATGGTTAAAATGGTCAATTCCACATTAAATATACTTTGTTGTTGTTACTTCTCAGGTGCTGAGTCGTGTCCAACTCTTTTGTGATCCCATGGACTGTAGTCTGTCAGGCTCCTCTGTCCGTAGGATTTTCCTGGCAAGAATACTGGAGTGGGTTGACCATTTCCTTCTCCAGGGGATCTTCCCCCTTGAGGAAGCGAACCCACATTGGCAGGCAGGTTCTTTACCACTGAGCCACCAGGGAAGCCCCACCTTAGTTTAAAAAAAACAGTGAAGTAAAGGGATCTTCCCCATCCAGGGATCAAACTCCCATCTCCTGCATTGGCCGGAAGGTTCTTTATCACTGAGCCACCTGGGAAGCCCTACCTCAATGAAAAAAAACAGTGGAGTAAAAGTGACTATTATCCCCATTTCACAGATGAGCAAGGGGCCCCACAGAAGGGAAGGGGCAGGGTCAGAGCTCGAGGCCCTGCAGAGCACACCTGTCCAGGTTAGAAAGATCCCTGCAGGTCTGGGATGGGAGGGGATGGGGGGAGGGACAAGGTCCAAAGGTATAGAGAGTGTGGGAGCTGGGGGCTTCTGGCTTTCAGCAACAAACAGACCCCAGGAGTTCTGGGGGGGTGGGGTGGGCGGGAAACCCTGACAGAACGTGGCTCTTGTGGAAAGGACTCAATTTAGACGCAGGGAACATTTTGGGATTCCCCCAAAGGCAGGGAAGGAGGGATATTTATGTGTTTGCCCTTGGTCTCTACAGACTGTCTTTTCTGATTCACAAAGCTGGGGAGGGAGGGCTGGAGGGGGAAGAACAGAGAAGACCTTCACAATAGCTCAAGTGTGAACCAAGGCCATTGGGGGCAGGCTTTTAGCAACATCCCCTCCTTTAATCTTGGTAATAAGATGCTGAGGGCTGAGCACTCATTTCTCTTCATTGTAAAGAGTGAGCCTGGGGCACCCAGTGTCATTTTTCTGGGGAGGCCCCAAGGATATCACCAGACAGCACAGCTGAGGGCATCAGTTAGGTCAAGAGAAAGCTGAGCCACACAGAGAACAGGGCCCGGGCAGCCCTTGGAGGGCAGGGATGGGAGGAGCTGACCACAGCCTCTGAGGCCTTGGGGAGGCTGCATCCAGTTCACAGAGTCCAGGTCCCCCAGCCCCCGGGGCCCTCCATGACCAAGGCTGGCCCAGATCTCCAGCCGGGTTGCTTGGCACCTCTCCCAGCCTCCTCCACTGCAGGCTGACCGGACACCCCAACCCCAACTCCCACCCCGTGGCTGATCATCCCAGGTCCCTTACGATGCTTTGCTCTTGACAAGCTGGTCCCTTGGCTGTTCCTAAATAATCACTCAACTGGGCCTAAGAGTTTCTTTTTCTGGCACCCCCACTCCAACCCCAGGCCTACAGAGAGAGTTAGCTGTACCCTCCCCCATTACAGCTCCCTTGTTAAGTGGGGACCCTTTATGAGGGCCACATCCTTCATCTGTGGAATTTCACCAACCCTGGTCCATGGTAGCTGCCAGCCAGCACCGACTGGATTACGATGAAACCCTCTGTGTAGAAATGAAACTAATTAAAACCGGTCATAAATATACTCATTATAGGTGTACGTAATCACAATAAACTGTGGAAAATTCTGAAAGAGTGGGAATACCAGACCACCTGACCTGCCTCTTGAGAAACCTGTATGCAGGTCAGGAAGTAACAGTTAGAACTGGACATGGAACAACAGACTGGTTCCAAATAGGAAAAGGAGTATGTCAAGGCTGTATATTGTCACCCTGCTTATTTAACTTATATGCAGAATACATCATGAGAAACTCTGGGGGTAGCACAAGCTGGAATCAAGATTGCCAGGAGAAATATCAATAACCTCAGGTATGCAGATGACACCACCCTTATGGCAGAAAGTGAACAAGAACTAAAAAGCCTCTTGATGAAAGTTGAAAGAGGAGAGTGAAAAAGTGGCTTAAAGCTCAACATTCAGAAAACTAATATCATGGCATCCGGTCCCATCACTTCATGGGAAATAGATGGGGAAACAGTGGAAACAGTGGCTGACTTTATTTTTCTGGGCTCCAAAATCACTACAGATGGTGATCACAGCAATGAAATTAAAAGACACTTACTCCTTGGAAGGAAAGTTATGACCAACCTAAACAGCACATTAAAAAGCAGAGATATCACTTTGTCAACAAACGTCCGTCTAGTCAAGGCTATGGTTTTTCCAGTGGTCATGTATGGATGTGGGAGTTGGACTGTGAAGAAAGCTGAACGCTGAAGAATGGATGCTTTTGAACTGTGGAGTTGCAGAAGATTCTCCAGAGTCCCTTGGACTGAAAGGAAATCCAACCAATCCATCCTAAAGGATATCAGTCCTGGGTGTTTATTGGAAGGACTGATGTTGAAGCTGAAAGTCCAATACTTTGGCCACCTGATACGAAAAGCTGACTCATTAGAAAAGACCCTGATGCTGGGAAAGATTGAGGGCCGGAGGAGAAGGGGATGACAGAGGATGAGATGGCTGGATGGCATCACCAACTCAATAGACATGGGTTTGGGTGGACTCTGGGAGTTGGTAATGGACAGGGAGGCCTGGTGTGCTGTAGTCCATGGGGTCGCAAAAAGTTGGACACGACTGAGCGACTGGACGGAACTGAATTGAATTAGTGAAAGCTGACTCTTCCCCAAGATTTCCATGTCCCCACTAATCCTTAGAACCTGGGAATGTGGTCTTCTTTGGGAAAAGGGCCTTTGCAGATGGAATTACTGGGTTGGCCCTAAATCCAATGATGGTGTCCTTTTAAGAGACACCCAGAGGAGAGATAGAGACAAGGCCGTGCTGATGGAGGCAGAGACTAGAGTGATGTAGCCACAAACCCAGGAACACCCAAGCCTTTGGAGGGAGCTTGGCCGTGCTGACACTTTGACTTTGGACTTCCGATATCTGAAACTATGGGAGAACAAATTTCAGTTGTTTTCAGTCAGCTGGTTTGTGGTACTTTGTTACCGCAGCCCCAGGCAAACTGATACAGGTGTCGTAGAAAGAACACAGGATACTTGGATTCAGATAGCTCTGCCTCTTGCTGTCTTGGCTGAATTCCCTAAGCACTGTAAGTCTTAGTTTCCCTGGGTATTAAATGAGGATCCTAATTCCTATTTCTGACAGTCGTTCCAGTGAGTAAATTCATCTGGAACTTTTTTTTCTTGGTCAGCCATGACATGTAATCACTTCTCAACAAATGATCAATGGGTCTTTATTGTGGTCTGGCTCCATGGTTGGGCTCCGGAGATTCTAGATGAAGAAGTGTCGCCCTTTCCCTTAAGGAATTCACAGCCTGGAGGAGGAGACTGGATGCCAAATGAATCTTTAGAGTGTAAAAGCGAGTGAGAACTGGGATGGGGGTGGGAGCTTCAGAGATTGTGGGAGCAGAGGAGGGAAATTCCAGCTCACTTGGCGACAGCCAGAGAAAGGGTCAGAGAGGAGGTGGCAACTGATTAGGGTTTTGAAGGATGTGTAGGAGTTTACTAGGAGGAAATGAAAGAAAAGTGGATTGGGAGCAGAGGGAAGACTATGAGCAAACGCACAGAGGGATGAAAGAGCATGGCTTATGGCTGGTGGGGAGAAAGGTGAGGCTGGGAAGACAGGTGAGCTGACTGGTAAGCACCTGGCCTTCCAAATTGGGCCTGGATTTATTCTTTGGTCAGTGGGGAGCTGTTGAAGGGTTTATGGCATGGGAATGAGCTGACTGGATTTGTGTTTTGGAAACTCACTCTGCCTTTGGGGTGCAGGATGGAGGGATGTGAGGCGAGCAGGAGACTAGCGGGGAGGTGGGGCCGGGCTAGGCTGGCACCTGCCCAGAATGCTTCAAAATCTCATGTCCATTCATACACTGCTTGTTGTGGGGGATAATTTCTGGGCTGTGACCTCCCTCCCCTCCCCCAGGGCCCATCTCTGTACCAGAGACAGTCCCCTTGCCAACTCGCTTTTCTTCCCCCACTCTTCGTATACTCCCTGAAGATGTTCATTATCACAAGCACATCAAACCCTTTCTTTCTGCACAATTTTGTACACATTTGTGGTCCTGTGGATATTCAATTATGTATCCTGTTTCACTTAGCATCACATTCTTCCAAATTAGTACAAACTCTGTAAACACTTTTCTATCAAGCTGATATGCCGTTGTTTACTCAGTCAGTCCCCTATGGTTAGACATTGAAGCTATTTCCAATTTATTTTTTTTAACCACGATTTTTTAAAAACATTGTAATAACATCTTGGTACAAAAAACTTGACCACATCTCTGATTATTTCCTTAGGAGAGATGATTAGAGGTGGAATCACTGCATAGAATGGCATGACTCTTTTGGCAGTTCTTGGGGAGCATGATCACGTGACTTTCCAAAAGGGGCTAAAAGCCTTGCTTGAAAGTGACTGCTTCGAACACATCATTGCCAGCACTGACAATTATCATTGAAAAACAAACCCAAGAAACTTTCCCCAACTTCAAGACAAGAAATGGTATCCTGTGTCTGTTTGCATTTGTTTGACCACCAGAGGGGACGAATGCGTTTCCAGGCTTGTTAACTAGTCACACTTCCTCCTGTGGGTGACATTCCTGCCCTGCCCCCACCTCCCATCCCCCCCACCAACCCCCGCCCCGAGTCGCTTGTCCATATCCTTTGCTTCTGACCTCTTACACAGCAACAGCCTGGCAGCTCCCAACCTCAGGCAGGGGAAAAAGACCTGGAGGCAACATTCTAGAAAGGACAACAAACCAAACCAGAGCAAAAGCCCCTGTTTTGTCAGGATGGGAAAGGCACAGCTGGCCCCGCACGTCACGGCGCTCTGGGCACTGCAGGGACCGCCAGTGGCTCCCCAGCCTCTCTGGTCTCCATGTTCTGTGCTGCAGCCTGGGGCTGAGGGCAGATGGTGGGCTTGTGCTGGATTGAGTAACATTCCCCCGGATTCCCATCTACCCGTGAGACAGGTGGGGGACTTTTGCCGCAGCGCTGCAATGCTGCACCTGGCCACACCTCTCCTCGAGCAACAAAATACAAAGAAACTGTATGGGACTAAAAATATCTGTGTGCGTGAGAAGTTGGGCAGATTCTGGACGAAAGATACCAAAAAGCCAAAAAAGCCCCACTGTCACTTCTGAAGAGCCAGGAGCAAAAGCAAGGGGTCAGAAGAAAAAGCTAAGTAGTGAGCAAGGTATTGCATTAGGCTCCCCCCACCCCCAACTCAGCGTTACAGTATCCCCTTCTCTGCACACACCACTACAAAGGCAAACCACCTAAGCCACCCCTTCGGCCCAACCCCTGGACCCACCCCTACCTTCATGCCAAATAAGGAACCAGCTCCACCCACCCCGCGTTGGAACCAGCAAGCCAGGGAATGTGTTACTTGTGCTCGCTGCCCTCTACAGCAGCAGGGGCCCCAGGAAAGCCTTGCCTGAACTTCTTGTCTGACCTCTAGTCAATTTTTATTGATTGGGGAAGGCCAGGAACCCTGGCCGGTGTCACCCGGATCCTCAGAACCTATTATTTGGTAATAGGATCTGCGCAACGTCATTAGTTAGGAGGAGATGATGCTGAGTGGGGTGGGCCCTGACCCAATCCCTTCTAAGAGGAGAAGGGACATAGACTCGGACACAGAAGCCATGTGACGATAGAGGTAGGGAATAGAGTGATGGGACCTCAGCCAAGGAGCCACCAGAGGCTGGAAGGGCCCCTGGGACACCTTGACCTCAGACTTCTGGCCTCCAGGACTGTAAGAGAATACAATGCTGTTGTTTCAAGCCAGCCAGTGGTGGGAATTTGTCCCGGCAGCCACAGGAAAGGAGCAAAGGACTAACGGCTGGGCAGGGACAGCTGGCGGGGTGACAGGCAGGCCGTGGGCCAGGTCACTGAGCAGCACCAGCTCTGTGCTGGGCTCAGAGGTTACCCGGGGTGGGCGGCCTGAGTGGTCCCAGCGTGGACATCAGGGGCTGGGCTCAGTCCCAGCCCTGCCACTTGGCACTGACTGACGCTGGGCTGGTTACGAGCTGCCCCGGGCCTCGGTTTCCTCTTTGGTAAGTTGAGGACATTCGCAAGTCTACCACACATGACTCTGTAAGGATTAGAGGTGGGGATAAAGCAAACAGCATAGGCCTGATGCACACAGTTGCCCAGAAATGTTATCTCTCCTTGGCCACCTCAGTATTGGCATCAGATCTCCTGGGTTCAGGCTCCAGCTTTGCGTTACTCAGCTCCATGACTTGGCAAGTCTCTAACCTCCTATGCCTGTTTCCTATGTTTGTAAAAGGGGGCTTTTACTAGATCAAAGGAAGGGTTGATGCAAAGCCCTTTGCACATTCCCAGATTCCCAGGAAGGGTCCATAGAAAAGCAGCTGTTATTCACACGTTGGAAGGGCTCTAGGGTGAAGTGCTATAGTCTGGTAACCCTTAGCTCCTCAACACTGGTCTGAGATCCAGCCGTGTGGGCATCAGCGGGGGGCCAGTTAGAAAGGCAGGCTCCCACCCTCCCCCAGCTGCTGCTGAACCAGAATCTCATTTAACCACCACCTCCCAGCCCAGCTGCAAGGCAAATTGTGAGAGGCTCGATTGAAACAAGGCGTTTCCCCTATTTGCACCCTGGCAACAGGCTTCCCAGGTGGCGCTAGTGGTAAAGAACCACCTGCCAAGGCAGATGTAATAGATGCAGGTTTGGGGTTGATCCCCTGGAGGAGGGCATGGCAACCCACTCTAGTATTCTTGCCTGGAGGATCCCATGGACAGAGGAGCCTGGCGGGCTACAGTCCATAGGGTCACAGAGAGTTGGACGTGACTGAAGCGACTGAACACACGCGCGTGCAGTGGGTTATGACTGCAGGTTCCTAGATTCTCAACCTGGACCTGGGGAGACAGAGGCCGGGGGCGGGACCTGGGGAGACAGAGGCCAGGGGGCGGGACCTGGGGAGACAGAGGCCGGGGGGCGGGACCTGGGGAGACAGAGGCCAGGGGGCGGGACCTGGGGAGACAGAGGCCGGGGGGCGGGACCTGGGGAGACAGAGGCCAGGGGGCGGGACCTGGGGAGACAGAGGCCAGGGGGCGGGACCTGGGGAGACAGAGGCCGGGGGGCGGGACCTGGAAAGCACCTGACGACTAAGCTTCCCCGAGAGGGTGGGGCTCTCTTGTGGAGGGTGGGTGTGTGTGTGGGGGGAGGTGCACAGCCGGGCATTTTGCTGACACTGTCAGTCCCATGGCTGGTGGGAGAGGTGGCCTAGGATGAGGCTACAGAGCTGGAATGAAGGGACAGAGGGCCAAATGCCTAGGATACAGTCAGAGCGGGTGAGGAGTGTTCAAGAGATAACTGTTTAGTGAGTGAAAGTTGCTCAGTCATGTCTGACTCTTTGGGACCCCATGGACTATACAGTCCATGGAATTCTCCAGGCCAGAATACTGGAGTGGGTAGCCTTTCCCTTCCCCAGGGGATCTTACCAACCCAGAGATCGAACCCAGGTCTCCCGCACTGCAGACAGATTCTTTCCCAGCTGAGCCACAAGGGAAGCGCATTGTTTACTGAGTAACTGAGTGAAGAATGGATGGACAGGGAAGACAGCACACTGGGAAAGGCGGGAAGCCACTCAGGATCCTTGCACGAGTGCTCCAGGCCCCTGGGGCAAGCCTGCACTTTGTCCCCTGCCTGCGTTTCACATTTGAATTTAGCTAAGGCGAACTTGAGGACCTACCACACACGGGGGCTCAGGACCCTGGAACGTTGACATCTCATTCAAGTGGCTCCCTCCCCACATCAGCCCCTCCAGCGTGGGTAACTTGTCACCCTGGTCTATGACCCTCGAAGCACTGACCCTTCTCTGAAAAATATCTCGACAATTGTTTGCCTGCTTGTCTCCTCCCACTAAAAGGTAATCTCCCAGAGACCTGAGTCCCGGTCACCAAGCTGGGTCTGGGGTGTTTGGCAGCTTCAAATCTCTCTGTTTTTGTCATCACATCGCCTCCTTCTTTTGTGTCAAACCTCCCTGTCTCCTTCTTATAAAGACCCTCCTGATGACATTTAGGGCCCATCCAGAAAATCTAGACTAAGCTCCCATCTCAAGTTCCTTAATCACACCTGCAAAGTCCCTTCTGCTGTGTAAGGTGGCATTTCCAGGGTCCAGGGGTGAGGACCTGGAGGCCTCCAGGGCATGGCTGAGCTGACCTCCGGGCCTTGCACATAGAAGGCATCGGGTGTTGCCAGCAGCTATGGGTTCCAGTTACAGGCAGCGGGAATAGGCATGTTTTTAAGAAGCCACACATATGGGCACAGAACCACTGCAGGCCTGGTATCTGCCACAGCCCAGGGCTTTTCACAGCTGAGAGTGAACTCCAGCTCCACCAGCTAAGGGACACTGTCCTGTCTTCTCTCCAGCACGCCCAACGCACGTTCTGGGGGAGCCACACATGCCTTCTGGGGTGCAGAGACCTGCAACAGGGGAGAGGAACAGTGGGCAAGTTGGGGGCACGACTCCACACCTGAGAACTGGGGCAATGGAATTTATAAATTAGATGTCAGATTGTAGCCTTGAGAGCCGATGGGACTGGCTCTTTAACGGCCAGGTAATGGTACACGGAGCATCCTCAGAGAGTGATGGGGTGGGGGAGGGGGGAGCGTGGGATCTGCCTGGATCACTTCTGGGGACCAGGCTGAAAGAGGCAGACACGAGAAAGCAAATTCTCGCTTCCGTTGCCCTTCATGGGGCCTCTTGTTCAATAAACTGGTTTCACTGTCTTCCTCTCTCCTGGAAGGGCTCTGTAGGTCAGCATCCCCTTACCAGAGTGAGGAATCCAGAGGAATCTTCCTTTCCGGCCTGGGCTTCTATTATAAGCAAGCTGAGCCCAGGAAATCTGGTCTAGTGAACAACAGCAGCAAGGGGATTGGTCCTCTTAATCTGTATCATATGAGTCTTGTACTCAAGGAGGGTCTACCTGTACCAATGGCAATAAACGTGCTGGGCAGACAGCTGGACCTCGGGCGAATGTATCTGTTTCTGGAAGGGCTCTTGGTTTCTGACCTAGAAGCTTGGTCCTCTGGCTCTGTAAGCAGTCAATTCCTTGTCTGTTCTGCTTGAAATAACCAGGGAGGTTTCTGTTTTCCTGACCGAACTGCCTAGGGCCTCACGTATAATATATAATGAACCATGGTCTTGCCTTCCTGTCCCTTGAAACTGCTTTGTTGCTGTGACTCTCAAGGTGACCAGGGCTGCCCTTGTGGCTCAGAGGGTAAAGAATCCGCCTGCAGTGCAGGGGACCCGGGTTTGATCCATGAGTTGGGCAGATCTGCTGGAGGAGGGCATGGCAACCCACTCCAGTATCCTTGCCTGGAGAATCCCATGGACAGAGGAGCCTGGTGGGCTATAGTCCACGGGGTCACAAAGAGTCAGACATGCCTGAGTGACTAGCACCTTCAAGGTGACCAATTCCCTGTGCATCTATCACACTCGCTTCAGATCTCCCCTTCTCTGGGGAGCCTCCTCAGACCCCAGCAACCCACAGTACTTGCTCCCTTCTACCAACTCATTTATTCACTCATTCACTCACTTGTTCACTGAAGTGTCTACTGAGGGTTTGCTCTATGCCAGAAAAGTAGGTCCTCCCCAGCGCTAACCAGTTCCATCCCATGCAAATTGATATTGAATTTTACCTGCTCCGGGGAAACAGAGAACATCCAGAAACTTTCCCCCTTTTGTGTTCTGCAGAAGCAGCTCACTGCAGAGCACCTTCTCTCGTCCCAGGTGTCTCTGGTACGACTCACAGATCCTCTCCACACCCCCATTTTACCAGTGACAAGGCCAGACCTTCCAAATTCTCATCCTTTGCTCATGAAAGATTACCTGAGGAATTCCCTGGTGGTCTAGTGGTTAGGACCCCATGATTCCAGTGCAGGGAGCATGGGTTCCATCCCTGATCATCTCCATGCCAGATAGTGAGGCAAAAAAAAAAAAAAAAAAAAAATAGCTGAACAGTTTGTTCCCACTGACCCCCCTGGACATGTCCATTCATCCGACTTGACCAAACCTCTGTGAAGCTTCTCCCTTCCCCCTGGGCTCCTGAAGTCTGGCTGCCCTTGGCCTGTGGCCAGTGTACCATGACGCCTGCCAATGTCCTCCCAAGGACCCTTGGCTGGTGGCAGGAAAGACATCTTCTGATCTATTGCCCATCACTCCACCCCAGCCCACCCACCCGGTTCTTCCCAGGCGTGTTGGCACCTCTCTGGAGAGGACCCAGCCTGGCCTTTGGCGACTTGGGCGACTTGGCTGGCTCGTGTGATTGTCCCTCCTGCTGTTGCCAAGATCCTATCTGAAAAAGTCTCCTTTTACCTAAGAGCAGATTTTTTTTTAAATATATGCTTCTCTTTTTAAAAATTGTAGTAAAAACACATAACATAAAATTGACCATCGTAACCATTTTGAAGTATACGCTTGGTTGTGTTACGTACATTCACGTCGTTGTGCAACCTCGACCACCATTGATTGCTGGAACGTTTTCATCTTGCAAAACTGAAACTCTGTCCCACTAAATGACTCCCCCTCATACCCTCCCCCAGCCCCCGATAACACCATTCTACTTTCTGTCTCTAGGAACTTGTCTCCTCCAAGTTCCCATATTAGTGGAAACCTGATGTGTTTGTTCTTTTGTTCTGGCTTATTTCATTTAGCATAAGGTCCTCAATGTCCATCCGTGTTGTAACATATACCAGAACCCTCTTCCTATTTAGGGCTGAATAGTATTCCATGGCCTAAGTAGATCTAGACCACACTTTATCGATTCGTTCTTCTGTTGTTGGACTCTTGGGTCATTTATACTTCTTAGCTCTTGTGATTAACATTGCTGTGAGCATGAATGTGCAAGTATCTTGTCTACTTTGAATTCTCTTGGATATATACCCGCAAGTGGGTTGGCTAGGTCGATTTTAAATTTTTTTTTAATTAGAATTTTTTTAATGAATTGAAAAAGTTTTGAGGGGTCTCCATGCTGTTTTCCCTAGTGGTTGTCCTACTTGCATTGAATAAAGGTTTCAATTTCTTCACTTCTTTACCAATGTTTGTCTTTTTTTTTTTTTTTGGTAGTAGTGATTCTAATGGGTGTAAGGTCAGATTTGTTTTCTATTTGACGAAATCATTAAGTATTAATATTTTTGAGCACTTACTATGCTCCAAGCACCTTGGGATCATGCAGGGTGGCTGGAGGAGAGAAGGGACCACCACACTGGGTTTCACTGTGAAAGCGTGTGCCCTGCAGAGGCCTGGGGGCCGTGGTACACAGCGAGTGGAGGACGGTGTCAGGGACTGTGAGGCACCTTCACACGTCCACTCTGAGGAGGGCACGAGCTAGTGCAAGATGGACACTCGAAGACCAGCTCTAAGACCCAGCAGACCGTGAACGAAAGCGTGAAGGCTAAAGAAGCACGGTCTGGAGGGCCGTGACACAGATGATGGAATCCTAGAACATTCACTCCTCCAGGGGCTTGGGATCATTTCAGCCTTCCTCTTTGGTCTGGCTGGCCTGGTTTGCCAGGAGCATGGTGTTGAGAAGGCCCTGAAATCGGCATGAGCTTAGTGAGACAATGCTGGGATGTGTAGACCAGTGCAGGTGTGGGGAGGTGGTGGAGTCGGCAAGCAGAGGCAAACTCTGGCCTGGCCTGGGCACATGCCTGGGGACAGGGCTCCTTCCTGCCGCTACCTGGCTAGCCCGGCCCTGTGGTTAGGCCTGAGCCCACAGCCTGTGGATTCCTACACCAGCTCTTCGTCTGCCACGAAAACCAACACCAACCACTGCAAGAGGACTATAAAACCATAAAACCACAGAGCTGGAGAGAAACTTAGATTCTAGTCTATTGCTTCCCAACGTGATGATTTCAAGGAAATTGGTGGCTAATAAATTAAAAATAAGAAAAATTAAAAATAAAAATGCCAGGTAACATATATTTTTGAGCACTGCCTGGCTTCCAGGCACTGTGCTGAGTGTCCTGGCCCCAGCATTTCTTCGCCCATAAGAAATGCTGAGATTCCAGTAGCGGATTCCCTCTTTCATTTGGCCGCCAGGAATCTCATGGCTGAAGGTGAAGGTCATGTGTGTAAAAGGGGAGCGCAGCGCTGTGTGTGTATTGAGAGTTTGCAAGGGTCGCCATAACTAAGAACTACCACCGAGGGACTTAAACAACAGACATTTATTGCCTCCCAGTTCTGGAGACCACAGTCAAAAGCAAGGTATTGGCAGGACTATGGCCCCTCTGAAGGTGCTAAGGAAGAATCCAGACCTCTCTCCTAGCTTCTCAGCCATGGCAGCAGAACTGTCATCTTCAGGATTTCCTTGATGGTCCAGTGGCTAAGACTCTGCACGCCCAATGCAGAGGGCCTGGGTTCACTCCCTAGTCCAGGGACTAGATCCCACACGCCATGGTGAAGATTATGAGTGTTGCATCTAAAGATTCCACGTACTGCAAGTAAGGTGTGGCACAGCCAAATGGACAAATAAATACTAAAAAAAAGAAAAGAACTGTAATCTTCACATGGCACTCTTCCTGTGTGTCTGTTTCCAAATTTCTCCTTTTATAAGGATACCAGTCACGTTGGATTAGGGCCCACCTGACACCAGTATGATCTGATTTAAATCGACTGATTATGTCTGAATGACCGTATTTCCAAAGAGGTTCACATATGAGGTCCTGGGGGTCAGGACTTCAGCGTAAGAATTTTGGTGGATGTGGCTGTCTTCCTGATGTGTCCTTACATGGCCTTTCCAAGGATGAGAGCTCTCTGGTGTCTCTTCTCTCATGAGGATGCTAATCCCATTGGATGAGGGCCCCTCCCTTGTGAGTTTATTCAGCCTTAATCAACTCATTAGAGGCCCCATCCCCAAATCAACCACATTAGGCGTCAGGACTTCATTATATGAATTGGGAAGGAGTACTTTGTGGCTCAGCTGGTAAAGAATCCGCCTGCAAGGCAGGAGACCTGCGTTCAATCCCTGGGTTGGGAAGATCCCCTGGAGAAAGGAAAGGCTACCCTCTCTAGTATCCTGGCCTGGAGAATTCCATGGACTGTATAGTCCTTGGGGTTGTAAAGACTTGGACACAACTGAGTGACTTTCACTTTTCACTTTCATGAACATTCAGTTCATAGCACCTCTTAATATTATACATTATCTGTTATATTACATATATACATTATTCACTACATGTTATGTTATACATTCTATGCTATATGGTATACACTTCTATGTATGTAACATATATACACATATCCCCTGCCTCTATTTTCTCTTTGTCTCAGTCTCCTTGAATATTTTAGAAATTTATTTGTATTTCTATAGTCTTCTTGAAGCAAGGCAAGTCTTAATAACTAATGAGATAATGGAACTACACTGTGTTGATTTGCAGAGCTCAAGTGGCAGGAAATGTGGTGACATGCCCAGCAGCATCCCCAAGGGCAGGAGTTTCCACAGTGTGCTTCTTGGAGTCCCTGGGGATCTCAGGGAGCCTCCTCAGGGTCAAGGCTGGTGGGGCATAGAAGGATGAGGCGCTGAGCATGCAGGGTTCTGGCTCCACCCTGCATGAATCAAAGCATTTTGGTTTCTTCCGCTCTGTGGGTTGGGCATCCACCTGCCATGTGATGGATTAAAGATCTCGTGGCCAAGACTGCTTGAAACCCTGAAGCCAAACCAGCCCCAGCAGGTCAGAGGGCAGGAAGCAGCATCAGTCCTCAAAGCCCATAGTCCCATTTCTCTTTTTCCTACAGTTGAAGGGTAAGGCAGTCTACAGCCAAGGACCCTGATAAAATCACCCAGGAACTGGAGAATCTCAGGGACCAAAAGTAAAACAACCCACCTCCTTTAGAAGTAGCACTGGTCTGCCACTGGCCTGGCTGCTGTGGTCTCTGGGAATCACAGGCAGATGAATGGAGTGGGTACCTCAGCACTCTTCTGTCTGCAGCCCCTGGGGGCAAGGGCACAGCTCCCTCTGCTGCGTCACCCAGCACGATTCCCGGCTACCCCTCCACACCATGAACTCCAACCTGTCCTGTTTCTTGCTCTATGTTATGGGCTGAATTACGATCCCCTCGCCTCCAAATCCATGTTGAAGTTCTAACCTCTAGGACTTCAGAATGTGACTGTATTTGGAGGCAGGGCTTTTAAACAGGAGATTAAGGTAAAATGAGGTCATATGGGTGGGCCTTGATCCAACAGGACTGGTGTCCTTATGGGAAGAGGCGATCAGGAAAAGATAAGCACAGAAGAGTGACCTTGTGAGGACCCAGGGAGAAGATGGCCATCTGCAAGCCAAGGGGAGAGGCCTCAGAAGGGACCAACCCCACCAAGCCCTTGATCTCAGCCTCCCAGCCTCTAGAACTGGGAGAAAATCAATTTCTGTTGTTTGAGTGCCCAGTCTGCAGTACCATGTTTTGGCAGCTCTAGCAAACTAATACACTCTAGGCTTGGAAATCTACCAAATTCAGGCACAAAATAAACAAGAGAAAATTTTGTCTATGTCTGGACCAACCTTCACTTTCTGAAGTCTGTCAGAAATAATTTTCAAAAAAAAAAGGAAAAAATCATGCCTCTCACAGAGAGGTGAGAATGAATATGTGCTGAAGATTTTATTTAACACGTTAATCAGGGAGGGAGCTGGGCAGATGTCCTAGCTGGTTCAACAGAGAATCCAAAGAACAGACATATTTTCAGGTCAGGAATATTGAAATGAAATGGAGGCAAGACTGGCTTTTTACGTCAGGGGAGAAGCCAGCTGGACCTCTGCCGGAGAGGAGAGGGTCTGTCTATAGACAACAATTATTTTGCATTGCTGTTGGCCCCAGACTGAATCACGTTTATATTTTTGCATGATGTATGTTTAAAAGATATTATTTGGAAAATTATTCATTTTGTTTCTCTTTTGCCTCTGAGAACTTCCTCTCTGATGATCAAAAACATACATCTGCCTTGAGTGGGGATGGGGATGGGGGTGGGGTTAGGAATGCCACAGAGGAAGGGAAGAGAAAAAGCTCCAGGTCGTGTTTTGACTCTGGCGTGCAGAATGAATTCTGCAGCCAGACAATGGATTCAAAAGCCAGGGTTTTGTGAGAGAGACGGGATTTCCACAATTCCTTTCTCTTCTCTGTCAGCACATCATGGGCCAGGCCCAGGCAGCTTAGAGGGTTCTCAGGAGACGGTGAGGCCGGCTCTGGGGCTCAGGATTCTTTTGTCCTGAAGGCAGAAGGAGGAGGGCAGACAGTGTCAGCGTCCGATTCACGTGTCCAGGGATCCTGCAGGTGAGCTCACTGAGGCCACCCCTTAGGAGCCAGGGGAGCCTGGTCCCCACCTCCTGATCACCTCTGGGGTCCCTTCTTCTAAGGACATGGTTCTGTGGGATCAGGTCCCAGACTTACGGTCTTATTTTGGGGGGAGGGAGACACAATTCAGCCCTTAACGACCACTATCTAGTCCTAGAATCTTTTCATCATCCCCGGTGGGAACCCCAGACTCATTGGCAGTCACTTCCCATCCCACCCTCCCCCAGGCCCTGGCAACCGCTCATCTGCTTTCTTTCTCTATGAATTCGCCTATTCTGGGGATTTCATATAAATGGAACCATGCAAGACATGTGATCTTCTGTGTCTGGCTTCCTTTACACAGGATCGGGTTTTCACAGGTCACCCGTGAGTCTCAGCTATTTTTAGAGCCCATTTGTACAGAGGAGACTGAGAACCCAGTGAACCGTAACGTCTCCTCTTAAAACTTGAACCCTGGAGTCGGGGGACATTGTCAGCACTCAGGAGGTTGAAAAATAAATGAGCAAATGACTCCCCTTTCTAGGACACATCCCTCCAAACTGGGGAAGGAGAATGTTAGGTCACCAACAGGCTCCCACGTGGTGTGGGGTGGGAGGCAGGGGGAGGGACTCAGGTGGATGCAAGTGGCCCTGGCAGTCTCTGGGGGCAGCCTTAGCGTTTGAGGTTCCCCCAGCTGCAGTTTCAGCTTATTCTGAGGGGCTATACCACCACCTGGTGGCCAGAAGCAAACCTGACATGAAACAGCCTGGGTGGCCTGTAGATTTCCTTGGAACTGCATGGGAGAGAGAGCTTTTTATGTGGAGCACCTGCCTTCCGCCCAGAACTGTGCTGGACCCTTCACCAACAGCCTCAAACCGCAGTGGGTGTGATAGGAAATGGGGACTCAGAGTGCTGGGGTCAACACATTTTTTGACAAGGAATGATGCTTATGACTCATTGGAAAAGATCGTGGTGCTGGGAAAGACTGAAGGCAGGAGAAGGGGATGACGGAGGATGAGATGGTTGGATGGCATCACCAACTTGATGGACATGAGTCTGAGCAAGCTCTGGGAGTTGGTGATGGGACAGGGAAGCCAGGCGTGCTGCAGTCCACGGGGTTGCAAAGAGTCGGACACAACTGAGTGATTGAACTGAACTGATGCTTATGACAATTTGTTTTGTGACAAGGCAAAAAGAAGAGTGTATGGTACAAACAGATCTTTAAAATGTTAATGTGTCTAAGTTTTGTTGTATCTGAGCAGAGGAAACAAATCCAGGTGTAAACAGTGCTCAGCTTCCTCGGGTGTTGAAGGGGCTTAATGAGAAAATGCATGTGAAGTGCAGAGCAGAGGCGGGGGTGTTCAGCAGGTATCCGTTGTGGTCAGGACAAGAGCCACATTTATCATCATTATCAACATCATTGTCACCTCTGGGTGACGGAAATACTTTTCCTTTTCACTTCTTGTATTTTCTGATGTTTCTGTTTCATTCACTTAGAAAAAAGAAGAAACTGAAAAGAAGAGGGTGGGATGAGCCCCTGCAGAGGTGAGTTTTGTTTCAGGAGCAGGTTGGTTTCTGGAAACCATCAACCTCCTGGCAGATGAGCCCTGCATTCTGGGCTGGGTCTGATCCTAATTTTGGGGTCAGTAACTCACCCGGAACCTTGGGACCCAACCTCCTGGCTGGGTGAAACTGGACAAGTTCCTTGACCTTCCAAGGAGGTCCTTTTCCTCCTCTGTAGATGGGGAGGATCGCAGGATCTCCTTGAGGGTGTCATGGAGTTTAAAAGAGTTGACGCTCGTAAAGCGTTTCCATTGTCCCTGGCACAGGACGAACACGAAGCTGCTGTTATTCCTGGGCACATCCCCTCCCAGCTCAGGGCATCTATCTGTTGAGGGATGCAGACTACAGCAGAGCATCTTCAACTACTGTCCTGACAACACCTGCCTGAGAATCACCTGGGAAACTTGATAAAATGCAGTTCCTAGGCCTTGGCCCTGACCAAGAATCAGATTTGGTCAATTTGATTTTGATAGCAGCAAAATGATAAAGATCTGCATTGTTAACAAGACTTCCCATTGACCTCACAGAAGGTGAAGATCCGTATGGAAACAGGATATGATTCCTAAGGTCCCGTCCAGCTCTAAGATGCTGGGGTGCTTCTGAAGACCTGCCCAATCTCTTGGCCTCTGCACTCCAACTTTGTAATGAAAGGCTATTCTTGGCCCTGGAAGGATCTACAGGAGCCTAGTCATGAGCCATCTAGAGTGTTCACAGAGCAACAGAACCGTGGAGACCTCATCCCGTCATCAGGATACTGAAGTCCAGAGAAGGGAGGGCATTTGTCACACGCTGGTGATGGGGCTGAGAACACAGTGCAGGCCTCCTGACTCTGGGGCCAGTGATGTGCATGTACACACACACACACACACACACACAGGCACTCATTCGCGCTGGGGATGGCCATGTTATGTGTGTATCACAAAGTCAAGGCCTGGCGCACTGCAACATAATCCCCCACTCGAGGACACACTAGCACGCTTCCGCACATTTTACCACTCCTGAGTTCTTCCTTATTTAGGTTAAGACTTTGGGGCAGAGTAGTAAGGGGAGAAAGAAAGAGGCAGGAAATACGAATTTTAAAGATTTGGTTTTCATTTTTTCCCTAAACTTTTATTTAGGTCAAACTATTGTCCCAGTCATGCAGATTTATTCAAGGATGGTTACCTTGGCTTCAGTCGCCTCCGACTCTGAGACCCCATGGACTGTAGCTCGCCAGGTTCCTCGATCCATGGGATTCTCCAGGCAAGAATACTGGAGTGGGTTGCCATTCCCTTCGGCAGGGGATCTTCCCGACCCGGGGACTGAACCCGGGTCTCCTGCATTGCAGGTGGATTCTTTACCCGCTGAGCCCCCGGGGAAGCCCTGGAAGGCCTAGGCAAATCTTATTCTTTGGGCCTTGAGGATGGGGCAGGGAGGGGCAGAGGCTGGAGAGCACCATGAAGACGGAGGAAAAGTCATCCAGGAGAGCACAGGGCCTTGATCACCGAGGAAGGAGGCCAGACGGACCCCGACCTCACCAGGAGCGAGCTGTGTTAGAAACCAGAGGGCGGCTGCTCCCCGCCAGCCAGGCTCCGCACCCTGTGTGCAGGAGCAGAGGGCAGGGCTCAGCAGGGTAGCTGGACAGAGAAGCTGGAGGGTGGACCAGAGCACGTCAGCCCACGGGGTACAGCCTGGGAAGGAGGTGGACAGGAACACAAGAGGGGAGGCGCTGTAAGAAGATGAGCTCACCAACGGGCTGGAGGTCCTGGTGGGCATGAAGAGCTGCTGGGGCTGGCATACTAGGGAGGAGCTAGAAAGAGGTGGTGGGGATGAGCATGGGAACAAGCGAGGAGGCCCAGGGAGATGACCATCCATATGCGACTAGGGCTTCCTCGATGGCTCAGTGGTAAAGAATCGGCCTGCCATACAGGAGACGCAGGAGATGGGGGCTTGATCCCTGGGTTGGGAAGATCCCCTGGAGGAGGGCATGGCAACCCACTCCAGTATTCTTGCCTGGAGAATCCCCATGGACAGAGAAGCCTGGAGGGCTGCAGTCCATGGGGTTGCACAGAGTCGGACATGACTGAGTGTGCTTGCACGTTTGCACCAGAGGTCAAGTTTCAAGTTCACAGCCAGGCACGCCCCCCGCAAGGAGACCTGAGGCCTCAGCCTTACCAGCTACACGTCCTTGGGCAGGTCGCCAGCCTCCCACAACCGCAGGCTCTCCCATCTGCAGGGCGGGGATGACGCGCGCCGCTCCAGCCTTGCGGGACGGCAGTGCCCTTCAGGCTGGGGAGCGCCAGGAGCTGAACCTGCACCTGACTTCAAGGCTGACTTCCCTGAAGTGTTTCCATGGAAACCCTCCCCTAACCTATGTTGCTCTCTCAATGGCTGTCTTGTATTTCCAAGCCAGCGCTGATGACGACAGGATTTGGAGGTGTCCTCACGAGCCCTAGTCCTTTGTGCGAGCAGCTCTAGAGACCAGTGACTTCCGCTGTCCACATGTGTAACTAGTTTCACGCACTTGCTCTCACTTGGAAGCTCCCTAGACAGCACTACAAGGCAACTCAGCCTGCAGGGGCCAGCGCAGCTCTGCCGGACGGCGGAGAGGAAGGATGCGTTCAGAAGCTGTCGGCAGCCAGGCCCTGGGCAGGTGTTTTCAAGTGGATGAGGAGATCATTTGAGCCCTGTAAGACTACCGAAAGCTATTCACCTCGTGCTGCAGAAAAGTGGGAGAAGGCCCTGGCAACCCACTCCAGTATTCTTGCCTGGAGAATCCCATGGACAGAGGAGCCTGGCAGGCTACAGTCCATGCGGTCACAAGAATCGGACACGACTTAGTGACTAAACAAACCACCACAGAAAAGTGAACCCACAGAAGTTTCTGGGAGGTTGAGGAGCTTGCCCATGACCTGACTGGGATGTGGCAGCCAGGACCCAGGCTCTGATCTGCGGGTTCCTGAAGCCACTGTCCAGGACGACGGAAGAACTGAACCTGGTATTCATCCTCAGGGTGAGCCCTCCTGGACACTTTTTATTTATTTTTGGCTGCACCGGGTCTTTGTCACTGCACACGGGCGTTCTCTAGTTGCGGTGAGTGGGAGCTACTCTCTGGTTGCGGCGTGCGGGCCTCTCATCGCAGTGGCTTCTCTTGTTGCAGAGCGTAGGCTCTAGGTGCACGGGCTTCAGTAGTTGTGGCCTGAGGGCTCAGTTGCATGTGGGATCCTCCCAGACCAGGGATCAAGTCCATGTCCCCTGCACTGGCAGGTGGATTCTTAACCACAGGACCACCAGGGGAGTCCCTTTAAAAAAAAAAAAACAAAAACTTTTTTTTTAAGCTTTCAATTTATTTATTTGGTTCTGTCAGGTCTTCGTTACGCATGCAGAATCGGGGTGTGTGGCTTTTCTCTGTGGCGGCAGGCACGTTCTCTAGTTGTGGGGCACAGGCTCTGTAGCTTGGCTCAGTCGCCCTGAGGCATGTGAGATCTTAGTTTACAGACAAGGTATCCAACCTGTGTCCCCTGCATTGGAAGGTGAATTCTTAACCACTGGACCACCAGGGAAATCCTGATGTTTATTTTTATTCCACTATCGGAGAAGGCAATGGCACCCCACTCCAGTACTCTTGCCTGGAAAATCCCATGGGCGGAGGAGCCTGGTAGGCTGCAGTCATGGGGTCTCTAAGAGTCAGACAGGACTGAGCGACTTCACTTTCACTTTCATGCATTGGAGAAGGAAATGGCAACCCACTCCAGTGTTCTTGCCTGGAGAATCCCAGGGACGGGGGAGCCTGGTGGGCTGCCGTCTATGGGGTCTCACAGAGTCGGACACGACTGAAGTGACTTAGCAGCAGCAGCATGGTCTTTAGGTTAGGGCTTCCTTGGTGGCTCAGTCAGTAAAGAATCCACCTGCAAAGCAGGAGATCTGGGTTCCATCCCTGGGTCAGGAAGATCCCCTGGAGAAGGCAATGGCAACCCACTCCAATACTCTTGCCTGGTGGCCTACAGTCCATGCGGTCCACAAGGGTCAGACAGGACTTGGCAGCTAAACCACCACCGCCACATGGTCTTTAAGTTAATAAGAATGTTGGAGGAAACACAATAGTATGCAGAAAGGCAACTTCCATTTATTCAAATTAAATTACTGTATGAGTTCCCTATACAAATAAAACCTTTTTTGTAAATAAAAATACAAAATGCTACAAATTTCAACCATGTAAAAATGCAAAAATAATATCTGGATTATTATAGATGTGTATTTCCCTTTACCATGACCAAAATGTGCAGGAGTTCCCCGCAGTCCATACCACCCGTCCAAGAGCCTTGTTCAGTCCCACGTGCACCTCCGCGAGGGGCCAGGAGGCTTTCTTCTGCAGGCTGAGCTCAAGGTGCTGGGGCGCTCAGCCCCTCCAGGTCAGGATCGGGCTCTGTCTGGAGCTAGTGAGAAGGCATCCTGCCCCGAAGCCCGGCCCCGGCCTCCGACGCTGAGTGAGACCCGACAGGGGCGTCATTGGTCTAGCTCGCTTTCGTTCTGCAGCGTCTTCATCGCCAATCCCCAGAGGGTCATGCTGGAGAAGAACTGGCCCTCCGAGTTCCTGTAGGCGGGGGCAGCGGCGCGGCTGCCCAGGGGGTCGGTGCAGGGGGGATGGTCCAGGGCCGCCAGGGATGATCGCAGGGCAGCCACGCCGTCGGCCTGCAGCGGCTCAGCGCCGGCTGTGGCATCCACGTCCGGGTAGCCGTAGGCCTGGTGCTGCGCCGGCGGCATGTGCGGGGGCTTGGCCAGCTTCACCGGCTCCAGGCTGAGCTTCTCGGACTCAATCGGCCCGTGCTGGGGCTGAGCCACCGGCTGGAACTTACAGCGGCTGTCAAACCCCGCCACCGAGTCCTCATCCACCGGGTGCGCGGGGATTTTGACGGTCACGGCGGGCATCAGAGGCACGGACACGTCCTGGGAGAAGGAGTCGGAGCTCTGGGACCGCTCCAGGTCCGGGGCTTCGATGGCCCGCGTGAGCGCCTCCAGGGCGTCCGGCCCCTCGTCGCTCGCCCGGCAGTGCGTCTTCTTGTGCCGCCGCAGCACGGCCGAGCGTGTGAAGCACTTGTTGCACACGTCGCATGTGTACGGCTTCTCCCCGGTGTGCGTGCGCACGTGCCTGCGGAGGTCGCCCGACCCTCCGAAACACTTCCCTGCAGGGACAGACAGGGCGCTCTTCAGGGGAGGACGTTCGGGAGGATGTCCCTGCCACCCCCAAGTGCCAAACGACCCCACTTTCCTGTGAACTCGGCTGCGCCCTGCTGTCAACCAGTCATGCCGGTTCCAGACCTTCCACGCCCCTCCGCTGCAGCCCCCCAACCTGCAGCCTCGGTCTCCACGTGCCGTGTCACCTGAGGCCTCCGGAGCCCCATCCCCCTGTCCAGGAGCATCCCCTGGGGGCCTGGGCGCCTGCCCGACAGCCCACGCTGGCAAACCACATCAGCGCTATTCTGCTATCCCCAAATGGAACACAGCCAATCACTACTTTAGAAGCATCTTTTCGAAAGTTACTTATAAACTCAATTTTTAACGTAATTTTACACTCCTTCTCCAGGTACTATTTCCTTTCTCTAGGTATAAGCTAGAGGTAGGTGATCTAAGGCCTTCCATGAGGTCAGAACACCAGAAGAGAAAAACCAATACATAACCTTATAGAAGCCATTTACAAAGGACTGAAACAAACTATGCTTTGTTTGAAAAGACGCTTGCCCCTTGGAAGAAAAGTTATGACCAACCTAGACAGCTTATTAAAAAGCAAAGACATTACTTTGCCAACAAAGGTCCGTGTAATCAAAGCTATGGTTTTTCCAGTAGTCATGTATGGATATGAGAATTGGACTATCAAGAAAGCTGAGCGCTGAAGAATTGATGCGTTTGAACTGTGATGTTGGAGAAGACTCTTGAGAGTTCCTTGGACTGCAAGGAGATCCAACCAGTCTGTCCTAAAGGTGATCAGTCCTGAGTGTTCATTGGAAGGACTGATGCTGAAACTCCAATACTTTGGCCACCTGATGCAAAGAACTGATTCATTGGAAAAGACCCTGATGCTGGGAAAGATTGAAGGTAGGAGGAGAAGGGGATGACAGAGAATGAGATGGTTGGATGGCATCACCAACTCAATGGACATGAGTCTGAGTGAACTCCGGGAGTTGGTGATGGACAGGGAGGCCTGGCGTGCTGTGGTCCATGGGGCTGCAGAGCTGGACAAGACTGAGCGACTGAACTGAACTGAAACAAACTACATGATTTACATGGACACACCTTTCAGAACGTCTCACTTAATCCTACGTCCCTGTATTTGAATTCTTAGCTATCCAGCCCTGGTCAAGCATGGTGGGCTGTTTGGACTGCTTCCATCTGTTTGCTACTATACTTGAGGGTCAGCTCACATCATCCTTCCCCTTGTTTCCTTAAGATAAATTCTCAGTAGTGGACATTATGTGGCAAAAGGTGTCAAAGGATATAAATTTCATTTCAGCCACAGGAGCGTTCCCTAGAGAGGGGAAATGGGAGGAGGAGTCTCTCCTTTGTACAAGTCAAGACAGGGGCTTGATGCGGGTCCCTAGGAGGTCCCAGTGGAGCAGCACCTGCCTCCGGCATGGGGAAAATGGAGACAGCTCGCTTACTGTATGGGCGGCAGACAGAGAGAGAGCAGACGGTCACCTCTGCACCCGCGTGGGCCTGCAGACCCCGGAGCACAGAACGTGAGTATTTCCACAGATCAGACGAGGGTCATGCTTGCAAGGAAGCCAGCCTTGGAACCTAAGAGGACTGCCCAGAGGGGCGATGGGACCCCGACAGAGAAAGCCTCCTCAGGATGAACGGCTACAAAACCGAGGGCTAAAGGAGAAAGTCCAGCCAGAAGAAAATGCACCTTTCCATCCTGCAAAGTGCAGCTAAGTGCTGGGGAAGGAGAACAGCATGTAAGGGGGAGGCTGTCTTACAAAGAAGGTGAAATGCTGGAGGGAGAGGGAGGGGGAGGAAGAGGGAGGGAGGAAGAGGCAGAGAGGGCCCGGCTTTCAAGTCAGCAAAGCTCAGACTGTGAAGCCACCATGAAGTGGAAACTGTCTTTTGAATCCAAGAAAACGAAAACATACACCCACACATACACTTGCATGTGAATGTTCCTAGCAGACGTGCTAAGTGAGATGAAGTCAGTTACAGAACGCCACACATCACAGGATGCGACTTCTATGAACTGTCTGCAACAGGCAAACCTAGGGACCGAGAGCAGGCCAAGGGTTGCCGAGGGAGCAGGTGTAGAGTGACTGCCCGTGGGCACAGGGTTTCTTTTCTGGGGTGATGGAAATGTTCTAAGACCGTGGCGAGGGCAGCACAGCACTAATGCACCCCAACTGCTGACATGTTCGCTCCAAATGGGTAGGTCCCATAGACAGGACTCAACTCAGGAAAGCTGTTACTACAGATCCGAACCGGCCACACAGAATCACTCTCGCTCCCTTCCTCTCCCTGCTTTCCCTGAAAGCTGACCTCATCTGGGTCAGAAGCCTCAGGCAGCGAGCAGCGGGGAGGGGTGGACATGAAGGACGGGGGGAGACAGGGGCCCGCTGCGCTGCCTCCCCTACGGTGTCATAGCGGGCAAAAGCAGGTCCTGGCTGGAAGGAAGAGAACAGTGAATCTGAGGTCAAGTTCACAGTTGTAATAATAATAACCGACATCCTACACTAGGGATTTGAGACTGCAACTGTGATCGAAAGTGATGCAATTTTATCCTCTAAGAGGGAGCAGACAAGTCACGGAGCTGCCGATACTGGTGTCCAGGGGATCTGACCCAGCTTAAGCCTGAGACATGAAGGAAGCTGCCTCCGGCCACATCCCACACATCCTGCCCTATTTTAGGGACCAACCACAACGAGAACAGAGCCGCTCCGAGGATGCCCCAATTCCAGGCTCCCCACAGCCTGACTCTGAGCATTTTTCCTCTTTGTTCTAACCAGGTAATCATAAAAATGGTTACTCACTCATTCAGTCCACATTGCCAGTGGCACACATGTACATGTGTGCGCACGCGCACGCGTGCACGCACACACACACACACACACGCCCTCCCCTAGTTCTTTAGAAGCTCCAACACTCTGTGATCACGGGTACTTTACTCGAAGCCCCAGTTCCCTGGCCTGTGAAGTGATGTGCCTGGAAACTGAGCCTCCCGATGACGTCACTGATGCACCAAATGCCGCAGAGGTGACCTTTGCTTTGTGACACGTGACACGATCTCAAGAAGCACCCCTCCTGAGCCCACTGTGTGCCCCCGATGCCCCGCAGGCCGCTGTGCCCCGGCCCTGCAGCTGCACCGCACGCTCTCCCCCACTTTTCCCACTGCCAATGCCCTGTGGCACCTGGGACTCTGTTATCAGTCACCTTTGTATCTAGGGCAGTTGCCGAGACCTTGGGTAAATGCCACATGGACACAGATGAATCAAAGACCAAGGTGATCAAGAAATAGCAATCACTTCCATGTTACCCACGAGGAGAGGGGTGACTTATCTGAGCCCCCCTAATGACCGAGGATGGTGTGTGGGCACAGAGCCCGGCATCCTTCCCACGGGGAGAAGCAGGTGAGCACGGGGTCTGTGGTGGGCAGAAACTTACCACAGGCAGAGCAGCTGTAAGGCCGCTCGCCCGTGTGCCGGATTCTGTGCTTTACCAACTTCCTCTGCATGTTAAAAGACTTCCCGCACTCATCGCAGGTGAAGACTTTGTCAGCCGTGTGCGTCTTTTTGTGCTCCTTCAAATTACTGAAGTTACTGAACCCTAGAGGAGACCACACACTGGGGTTAGGCTGAGGGACGGAGAACATTTTAGTCGGAAATCTTCCGAAGGGAGACGCTCGGCCGTACCTCGACCACAGATGTCACACAAGTGTGGCTTTTCTCCTGAGTGGATGATAATGTGACGCTGGACATCTCCCGAGGCTGCAAACCTGCAAATGCAATTTGGAAAGTCAATTAAGAGCCTGCCTGCGTCACTGCAGACCTTTCTAACTCCAAGTCGCCCAGGGAGGAGACGAGCTGCTCCCTCAGAATGTGACCAGGAGTGGCCTGATTTCGTTTGAGATGCTCATTAGAAAAGAACATCTTTTTTTCCTCTTCTTTTTAAAGGAAGAGTAGAGAATGATCCTAATGTTTCATTTCTAAAACAGTTTTTCCCTACCTACTTGCGTTAACCTTTCTTCCTCAGAGGTGATCGCTAGGTGGGCTGGGGGTGGGGGTGGAGGGGCAATCCCAGCCCAACCCAAGCCCCGGTGTGGAGCTCAGTCTCTCTCTGTCCTGCCTCACTTGATCGCAGGACCACAGGTTGCATCTGGGAAGATGTATCTGGGAAGACTATAAATGCACGCTTTACTTCTAAACGGGAGTTCAAAAGGCTCACACTGAAAACACCCTAAGAAACAAGACTTTCAAGGACCCGCTCCCCAGCGAAACAGCAGAGGGCCTGTGCTACAAGGCACCCCAGACAGGCAGGACCCGGGACCTGGGTGCTAAACCTGGCCTTCAGTGTCTGGGCAGCTGCAGAGACACTATCAGGCCAGGAAGCCTTTACTTCTCTGTTTTCTACCATCTGCAGAGACAACTGCTTTTTCTGGAACTGAATCAAGGGTGCTGCCCTATCCCAGTAGAAGACTGTGACTATAACTGCCCCATATCATCCCAGCCCCGCCCCCACCTCCTGAATACGAACCTATCAGGGGCAGAAAATGTCAGTGTTCCCATCACAGCACTTAGCATATGCTGCTAAGTCGCTTCAGTCGTGTCCAACTCTGTGTGACCCCATAGACGGCAGCCCATGAGGCTGCCCCGTCCCTGGGATTCTCCAGGCAAGAACACTGGAGTGGGTGCCATTTGCTTCTCCAATGCATGAAAGTGAAAAGTGAAAGTGAAGTCGCTCAGTCATGTTCGACTCTTAGCGACCCCATGGATTGCGGCCCACCAGGCTCCTTCATCCATAGGATTTTCCAGGCAAGAGTGCTGGAGTGGGGTGCCATTGCCTTCTCCGACTTAGCATATAGTAGGTGCCTAATAAATGCTGAATGGCTGAATGGTTAAATGAATGAAGAAAACACTAGTGACTGGTAGAGGCCTGGCCGTTGCCTCCTGTCCTAGAACAACCAACCACCAGATGACAGAGGGAGTGGAATCCCGACAAACGCCCCCCGAGGGGCAGGGGGTACAGGCTGCAGGCCAGTATGCCCACAGGAGGGGGCACCTCCACCTCCAGAGGCAGACTGTGGTCTCCCAAGTGCTTGGCCTCCCTGGCCTGAGGCTCGCCCGTCCTTCCTATGGCTGCACTCTCAGCCTTCTCACAGGTTTGCGAGCAGGGCTGGCGTGCCCCCAGCCCCACTCTCCTGATTCCAGGCATTCAGGCTGCCGAGTCTCATTTCCCTACCAGATGGTCACCTCCGTGGGACCAGTCATCTTTTAATAGACATTTCTGGAATGAATGGACATTTTAGCATAATTCTGTTTCCCGTAAAATCCCCTTTCCTACGACTGTGTCCTAGATTCTTCTTTGATTAACATGTCCATCTCCTTCCACTGTTCTCATGTGTGTCACATGAAAGGCAAGCGGGTTCGGCTCTGCTGTGTTCCTGGGTGACAGCGGCCCCCGCGAGGCTCGGAGATGCCGAGACGGTTCCTCTCGGGCGGCTGACCGAGCCCTGCACTGACCTCTTCCCGCAGATCTCGCAGATGTATGGCTTCTCCCCAGAATGCCGACGTAAGTGAGTCTGCAAGTTACCCGCCTGCGGAAAAGGAAAAGAAAAAATATGCCAATAATGGAAAAAAAACTTTTTTAAGGGCACATACATTCAAAAGGGACACTGACAGATTTAGCCAGGTTCCAGTCCAACTTCCCAGTGAAGATCCCAGATGCACGACTCAGAAGCAGCCACGTGCAAGGAGATGGAGGCCCAGCCTGGTTCTGATTTGGGAGCGGCCCCTGCCTGGCAATGAACTGAACAGGGGGTGACTGATTTCAGCTCGGCTCCATGCCAGCCCCTGGTCTATCCCTCATCAGGGGTACAGGCCACCATGTCCCTGTAAAATGGGCCCGACATTCTGTGGGGGCTGCTTTTAGGGTTGCTAAGCTTGTATTTTGAACAGCTGCTGATGTATTATATTTCTTTTTTTTTTAACCTCAACCACCTACATGCAAACATCATTTGAAAAAAGGTAGCACTTGTACTTGGTCATTTCAGTATTCATTGTTTTTCCTTGAAAAACATGCTTTTGTTCATAAGGAAGGTAAGACATTTCCAAAAAGTATTTCCTCTGGTGGTACAGTTGCTCTTACTGACAGGTTGGTCATTTTTACTTCTGTGCAAAAAAAGCGAATCAGGAGATTCAGGGTGGTCCTTCAGCTGCAGGCCTTAACTGTTTCTAATCTCTGAAACAGCAGGGCTTTACGAAGAGTAACTGATTTAAATGGAGATCACAAAATAGATTTCCATGTGCCAATCAACAGGAAATCAACACTAAATTGCCTAAAGTACAGTGAAATTAAACCTCCAAAGGCCTGACATTACAAAAGCTACTGGCATAAGTTTCAAATTGGGACTGGAAAACACAATCTTCCATCGCTGTACTGTACGTTAACAGTCTCAATCTGTCACTTCCCGATTTAATTTTTTATAGTGTTCTGCTATGAAAAACACTGAGGAGGACGAACATATCCAGGGTAATAATGTGCAGGCCTTATGTACAAAATAAGCCAAAAAGAGAATAAGCAATAATCCCCAACTCATAAATTTGGCTTCTAATTTTTTTTTTTGGACAGGTAAGAAGTGGATTTATTTAGAGAGAAACACACAGACATTGTGGGCCACCTCAGAAGGCACGAGTGGCTGGCTTAAACTGTATTTTAGGTGAAATTCAAAGATAGTTCATGGTTATAGGACTGAAAGTATAAAGAAAACTGCGGATTTTATGTTATGTGACACAGAAGATTCTTTACGTCTATCAGATTCTGAAAACACTGAGTTAGAGACTATATTTCAAAATATGATAAATATGGCTTAAGGGAAAAAAGCTGGTTTATTTTAGGTAACCCAAGAGAAGTATTTGGCAAAACAATGGGAAATAACTAGCTTTTAACTGAATAACTATTAATAACAATAATAAAACAGCAAATGCCACAGCAATAGACATTTGGTCTACTCACACATAACCAAATTACCCTTAGAAATTGGTATTATTGTCTCTGTTTTCTAGGTGTACAATTGAGATTCAGATAAATAAATCAGTTGCTCTGGTTACACAGTAGGCCAGAAATTAACGTTGGTTGGTCTGAACTTAAACTCTTGTCTTCCATGAGGGCCTGCCAGCTTCTGTGAATAAGCCAGCTTGGGCTGAATTCTCAGTATGCCAGTGCTGTGCTATGCAGGAAACGGCTCACTGGATTTAAGATAACACACATTTTAAATCAGTCACTTAAAACTTTCAGAAAAGTTGGTCATTTAAATAACAATTTGTATGGCACCATCTGCTCAATAGTTTAATTAGAGCCTCTGTTTCAAGTTCTTATATAAACCATGTATTATGGTTGAAATACATTCGGATTCAATTCTTAGCAATGGTGCATCTTTCCTTTTTAAATACAGCTTAACAATTACTTGTTTTCAAAGTAAATAAAACTGAACAGTCTTCTACTTAACATTACAGTGCTGGTGGTCGAGTCGCTAAGTTGCGTCCGACCCTTGGGACCCCATGGACTGCAGCCCACCAGGCTCATCTGTCCATGGAATTCTCCAGACAAGAGTACTGGAGTGGGTTGCCATTTCCTTCTCCAGGGGATCTTCCCAACCCAGGAATCGAACCCAGGTCTCCTGGGTTACAAGCAGGTTCTTTACCGACTGAGCTACAAGGGAAGCTTAAATATTACAGTAAACAACAGTAAAACAAACTTTAAGATGTTTTCTTAGCTATTTAATACTGAAAATGCATAATGAAAATTATCGTTCCCCCTGATAAAGAAGCATATATTAGTCTGATAAATGGCATAAAAATAGATTAAATAATGGAAAGATTCAGGCAAAAAAAATTCAATCATGCATTCAGATAATGTATACCAAATTACATAGCAAATTGGGGCCCCGATTATTTGCCCTTTAGTCAAAAGTCTTTATTTTTAGTAAATTTTGCTATGCTCTGCGTGCTTGCATGCTAAGTCACTTCAGTCATGTCCGACTCTTTGTGATCCTATGAACTATAGCCTGCCAGGCTCCTCTGTCCATGGGATTCTCCAGGCAAGACTAGTGGAGTGGGTTGCCATACCCTCCTTCAGGGGATCTTCCTGACTCAGGAATTGAACCCTAGGCTCTAGCACTGCAGGTGGATTCTTTACCACTGAGCCACCAGGTTACTAATTATATCCTAAGTACACAGACATCTTAGAAATTATCTATATACTGCTGGATCCATGAAAACTCCAGCAAGTGGTAAATACCAGTAGGTCTCCTTTGTTAAGAGTTTACTATGAGTGGAACGCTTTGCTCACCAGTTACAAACTGACTTGCAGAGAGTCCTCACAATGTCCTCATAAAGTGTAATTCACCAGCTCCAGGAGGTAAACAGAGGCCCTGGGAGGGGAGCAGCAATGGCCCCTACAGCTGGGATGGAACACTCCCCAATTCGACTTTGTCTGTGGACTCAGCTGTTGGGCTGAAAAATATTAGCAAAAAAGGAATTCTACCCTTTCTAAGTGGACAGCACTTTAGTTTAGGATGGAGTTGTCAGAACTCAAAAACTCTGCTGCAGAAAAGAAGTTAACACCTGGTTTGCTTAATAATTTAAAAAACAAACTCCTTCCAATAGGTACCTGAACCTCAGCATTTAACCATGATCAAATCAAACACATGTTCTCAGGCAGAGTACTCTTCTAGTGGTGGGTGACTGTTTCTGTACAGAATAGGGAACTGTGAAACTTTAGAGACAAAAGAGAACTCAGATCTTACAAGTCATCTTGAGAAGTTTTAAGACTATAAAACAGAAAAAAAAAAATGTGGAGATTAACATAAGGCTATCACCTAAGGAACAATGATTACTCCATTGATAAAAGGATACTTAATATCAAAAGTGTGGGAAATACCACCTCAGAGTTGAAGATTTAATAATTTAGGTTCACTGAAGTATTATTTCTGGCACATTCACCACAGATGGGATGCAGTTTTGCGACCTCTGGCATGGGGCCGCATCAGCACCCTGGAACATGTGTAAGCAGCCTCCTAGGGATGCAGTGCCCTGTCAATCACACCCTGGACAAAGGAGACTCGGGGAGGGTACTGAACCTCTCAGAACCCGTCCGTCCTTCCGCAGCGGCTGTTCAGGGTCTCTATTCTGCTTCACTGGAGAGGCGAGGCAACTCCACTCCTCTCCCCCAAGACAGCTGAACACACCGGGTTTCCCTTTGCCTGTTTTTCTTGTGACAGGTATTCCCGACCTGTCATGGTCTTAGATTTCTCCTCTGTTTGCACTGAACAGCCAGGTTCTCCTGCACACGGGAGACACGTGGCTCCAAATGGGGCCTCATGCATACTGTCAGCTACTACATGACCCTCACTTGCTGTCATCTGGGCAAGGGCCGAGTCCGAAATTGCATTAATACACGCAGAGCCGGCTGTCACAATCTAGGCTTATCACAGCTTTTCCAAAGCTGAGGTAAACTGTTTGCTGACTCATTATTAAGGTTGTGGCTAATTTAATTTTTTTTAAAGACTAACCAACCCTATTAAATACTACAATGAATAAAAAGTTAATTTTTATTGGTAGGTCTGCTATTTCTGAATCTTCCAGAAGGGAGGGTATTTCCAGTCCACTGTAACCACATGTATTCCAGTTCATTTGAGAAATGAAGGACAGGTTACTAAAGTGTAAACACCGCCACTGCTCCCTCTGCCTGGAACGCCAGAGCCTCAGGCCCATCCATCAAGGCCTCCCATCTTCAGGGCCCCGCACCAGTCACGGGCCACATCCCATGACTGCACCCAGCCAAACATCACAACTTTCAGGTGGGATCGACCACTCCCCTCTTCACCCAAACTGTTCCCTGTAAAACAGCCCTGGAAGTTCCACCGTTTCGTTGTGCTTTACCACTTTATGCACCTGTTGCTTCCTCTAAACACAAAGCTCCTTGAAGCCTTATTCATCTTTGTGCCCCAGTGCAGGCAGAGCTCCTCAGACATTGTAGGTTTTTAATAAATACTTGTTGAAAGAGTCCTTATTCACAAAAACTTCATCATTAGGAGGTAAAACAGCAATACACATCTAAAAACCATAAATATATGGTTATGTTCATTAAAAAACCCTCGATGTTTATAAAAGTCTGATAAAAACACAGACACCGATATAGAAGAGGATTTCTGTAGCGTCTATCAAACACGGCTGCCCTTGGTGGGACTCGAGAGGAACGTGTAGGACAGGTCTGAAGCAGAGGACAGCGTGCTATCAAAACCACTGTACTCAAACACGCCAACACTGAAGCCCCAGCCCCAACCAGCAGCGTCAGAATCTCTGAGGGTGAGCCCCGGCATTAACTCCAAGAGAGAAGGCTGAAGGCAGGCTCAATGCCTCAATGTCTGGTTTCACTTTATTTGGCTAACAGTGAAAACCCATGGGATTCCGAGCAAGAAAAGGATAGAACATAAACTGTTACCATGGTGTAAATGTATAAAGGACTTTCACATCCATTTTTTTTCATTTAATCCTCCTAATATTCCCATGCAGTGGTATCATCTCTATTCTAAGAATTAGAAAAATGAGACCCAGAGAAGTTGTGATTGCTAACTATTAATGGCCATTAAGTCACTTTTTAGGGCTTCCCATTACACCAAAGCTGCAAAGATTAAAGTGGTGGGGGGTGGAGTAGGGGGGGAGTGTGCCTTTGGAAGACTGGTCTGTAAGAGCAGAGAGGACAGAGAAATGAGAGGCAATGGCCACAGGAGAGGGACTACTGATGTGTCCTGAGGACTCACCACGGGCCAGGCGTGATGCTGAACATCTTTAGTTGCTCAGTTGTGTCTGACTCTTTGTGACCTCAGTCGTGTCTGACTCTTTGTGATCCCATGGACTGTAGCCCACCAGGCTTCTCTGTCCATGGGATTTCCCAGGAAAGAATACTGGAGTGGGTTGCCCCGTCCTTCTCCAGGGGATCTTTCCAACCCAGGGATCAGACACTCCTCTGCCTGCATTTGCAGGCAGATTCTATACCACTGAGCCACCTGGGAAGCTGACTGTCTTATAAACTCATTTACTCTTCACACACCACAGGGGTCAGTGGTCCCGCACCCTTGCTTCACAGATAAGGAAGCCAAAGTGCCAAACACGGAGCTTGTCTGAGGTCAAAGCAGAAAACCAGAGGCTGGATCCAAATCCACACTGTCTGGCTCTAGAGGCCAAGTTCTGACCTCCAGGGGAGGCTGGTTGGAAGCAGCACAGGCCTCAGCTAGAGTGCATGGCAGGTAGACCAGCAATCCCTCCACTCAGCTCAGCAGAGGCTTGGTGGGGTGCACAGCCCCTGCCTGGACCGATAAGGCCAAGGAACACACTGGGGCATGGTGAGTTATGGCTCACAGCCAGCAGGAAGAGTGAAAAGCAGCCAGACGGCAGGTCTGGGTGTGTGGGAGACCGAGGAAGGGGACGTGTCAGCGCTGGGGCCACTCCTGCGGTTCCTGTGCTCCACGGGGTGAGGGGGTCCAGCTCCTCCACCAAGGCCCAGCCCCAGGGTCCTTCCCCAGTCAAGGAGCATCTGTACATGCTCTTACTCCATGATTACCATGCGAGTGTAGAAACGGTTGTGAACTGTTTCCTCTGGGCACTGGGCCTTGCGAGCAGCTTCTGGGAACAGCTACCTTCTGTCACAGAAGGATAAGCAGGCTCCCACAGCCATTCTACTGCATTCAGAATTTCCTCCGAAACCTTCGCTCTCTCTGTCTGGTGCCCAGGTCAGTACAGAGCCTACAGGAGGACACAACACACACTGGCCAAGTGAGAGGACATGTGCAAAGGCAGGGAATGCAAAGTGTGTGGTCTTCTCCAACACCCTAACATCTACAACCCTAATAAGAGTAAGAAGGCATCTGTCTTGGGTCCAGCCTGGCATAAACTGCAGCCCCCGTGTGTGTGTTCAGTTGTTCAGACTCTTTTCGGCCCCACGGAGTGTATCTCGCCAGGCTCCTCTGTCCACGGGATTCTCCAGGCAAGAATACTGGGTTGCCATTTCCTTCTCCAGGGGAATCTTACCCACCCAAGGATCAAACCCTTGTCTCCCATACTGCAGGCGGATTCTTTACCACTGAGCCTCCTAGGAATCCCCCAGCCCTCAAGTGAGCTCAATATGGTTTATATCATGCACAGGAAGAGAAGAAATATACTAGAATTAGACCCATCGTTAATGAGGGAAAAGGTATTGTGAGTTCACAGTTATGTTTATAAAAAATGGTACCCCCCACAATGAGCTAGAAATTTTTTTCTTGAAAATTATTTTCTCCTGATTTAGTCTGAAGTCTTTTAAGTTACAGATATCATCAGTCTTCTCTCACAAGTTCCAAAATTATGTCTCATCTGTAATAAAAATAAACACTGGTTTTCAGGTTTTTGATTATTAACAATAAATAAAAGTATTCCCACCTGAGAGAAGTGTTTCCCACAAATGTTACATTCAAAAGGTTTCTCACCTAAAACAAAAGAAAACAACAGCGGGTAAAATCATTAGTAATACCTGCACAACAGTTTTCCACTTACAATGTTTAAACTGCCTTCTGTGTCCCACCATTCAAAACAGCATAACATACTTCATCATCAGGGTACGAACATGGGGAGCCTCTGTCCCCACCATCTCTCTCACCCTCAGATGACAAGCAGAGATGATAAAAGTGAGATCTATATCTGCGTGTGTGTGTGTGCTCAGTCATGTCTGACTCTGTGACCCCATGGACTGTAGCCTGCCAAGCTCCTCTATCCATGGGATTTTCCAGCAAGAATACTGAAGGGGTTGCCATTTCTTCCTCCAGGGGATCTTCCTGATCAAACCCGAGTCTCCTGCATTGGTAGGCGGATTCTTTACCACTGAGCCACCTACGAAGTCCCAATCTATATTTACTTCTCTCTTTAAAAAAAAAAAAGTTCTTCAAATTTAAACCCGTATTGAAATCAAACATATTTATCTGCACCCAAAAGTATACTGGGGCTTTGGACACAGATTTCCCCTTCAGTCGAAAATCAAATGTGAGTTTTCTTGCTGAACAGCACAAACCCATCTTTTAGCCTGGCTCCTGCACTGACCACAGGTGAGTCCTAACAGAACCAGGGGGACTCATCCAAACAGAGCAGGACCTCCTGAGCGTGTGCTGGAAAAAGCCCCTCCCCACTGCCTTTTAGCCTTGGTTGAAACGTGCTAACAGGGGAAAAGAAGATTCCACCATGGGACGTGTTCCCTTGCTGACTGCTTGGCCCCTCTAATTTCAGTAACTTTGAATGATCACATTTTGGGACAGAACAGATGTAGAGAATGGAACTCTACTATAAAGAAACCACAACGGTTCTGAAGATAGTTTCCAGAAAATGGTCTGTTTAAAGACATACTTCAGGTACTGGCTTTAACCTATAGAACCCTAATAAACAAACAGACCCCATGAAGGCCAAGAATCTTTCACTTTCCCCATTCCCTTCAAATCAAGTGCTTTCATTAAGATCCCTTCTAAAAAATAATGTTTCCCCTCCTATTGTGTTGCTGGAGTTGGCTAGCTTTCTGGGCTTCTGCTAAAGTACTTTTGATCTTATCCTCAAACTGTTTAATGGCTTCCCCAAGGATGAGTGGGGAGCTCCTGACCACAAGTACAGGTGACCCTTGAACCACAAGGTTTTAACTGTGCAAGTCCACGCATATGTGGATTTCTTTCAATAGTAAGTATTACAGTACTACATCATGGAGGTTGTCTGAATCTGCAGATGTGGAGGGACGGGTACATGGAGGACCAACTGCAAGTTATACCAGGATCTGACTGCTTGGATGGTCAGCACCCCTAAGCCTCGTGTTGTTCAAGGGTAACTGTAATTATAATCACATGGATGCGGCATTTTGAACTACATTTATGTCTGAAGATAAGGGAGATAATAGATAATGTTACATTAAAGCTCCCACTATGAGTTACGAGAGTCTGAAAAAAAAGGTTACTAGTTCCTAAGAGTCTCAGGTGACCAGGGTTAATAACCCTTCACCAGTGGTTCTCACACTTTTTGCTCTCAGGACCCCTTCACACTCTTAACAGTTGAGGACCCTAAAGAGCTTTTCCTTACGTGGGCCATATTTGACGGTACAGTCTGTATTAGAAATCAAAACGGAATGATTTTTGAAAGAAACGGCTAGACATTTTTCACTGGCCACCAGGTGAAGCCCTCATGCCACATCCTGCAGCCTTGAGCCGACTCCACTGTACACTTGCCCTGGAGGAGGAAACGGCACCCTGCTCCAGTCTTCTTGCCTGGAAAATTCCAGGGGCAGAGGAGCCTGGAGAGAGACAGTCCGTGGGGCCACAAGGAGTCGGACACGACTGAGGGACTGAGCACTGTACACTTGTGGGGGGAGCAGGAGGGAAGGAGGAGCATCCTACATGAGGATACAAATAGTTCTGGCCTTATTGACCCCCGAAAGGCTTCCCCAAACCATGCTTTGAGAACTGCTGCCCTTCTCAATCTGTTTATGTCCCAGGAAGCAACTGTGCCACAGAACTGTCTGACGGCTATTATCCAAAGACGTTCTTGCAGAATAAAAATAATTCTTGTTTCCTTTAAAGCTAAAACAGGTAGGTTTCTCAAATAAAAATTATACTGATCTTTAGGCTCCAGAAAATTACAGAATGATCTAAATTAAGCTTTTTCAGAGCAAAATTTAGTCAATGGTACTGTCTTTGTATGGAATAACTTTGAGCAACTAGTAAAAATAACGATAGTATTTTATATTCAAATACAACAAAATTTATAGAAGGCTTTCATAAATATTAATTCAGTCTCAACAATGCAATAAGGAAGTGAACATCTAAGCAAATGGGGAATCAGGAGTGATAACAGGACATCACACCAATAGTCACAATCACACAAGCACCTTGAAAGCAGTTACTTTAGAAGCCTCCTGAACATACTCCTTCTCATGCCTCGAAGATAACTGCCAATAATGTGTAATGTGTACTAGGGTCATTAGGCTTAAGTGCATGAAAGAAAGTAATATACATGTATTATATTACATACTGTATAAATATTGTTTAACACTTTTTCAAAAGCTTTGGAAAAAATAAATATTTTGGAAAGGGGAAGAGGTATAAGCTAAGGTAACAGCACTCTGAAAATTCAGTGTTCAAATGGAAGAATTTTTCACTGGAAAATACCACATGGTTAAAGCTGATCCTCTTTCAAAAGTTTACCTCCTGCCTCCCAAATCACAATTTTTAAAATCTGACATTCAAAGAGGGAGGGGACATGTACACCTATGGCTAAGTCATGTTGATGTATGGCAGAAATGAAACCAATATTGTAAAGCAATTCTCCTTCAATTAAAAATAAATAAATTTTAAAAAACACATTAAAAACAAACAAAAAAATCGGACATTCAAATTACTTTCCAAAGCTTTCAGAATTACTCAAACTAAACTACTTTGGTCTGAATTAACCAACATCATGCTTAAAAAAAAAAAAAATCTAATTCTAAAGAAAGAACTAAATATTGCTTATCTGTTTTAGAATTAATTTGAAAATCTGAGTGAATCAAATGAATCTGCCATACTTTGAGATGGAAAGGTTCTCAAAGAAAACCACAATTAAAAGATGAAAAGTGCACCATGTTTTTAAAATGGCTCTATGAAAGCTTTTACTAACTTAAGATTATTCTTTAAAAGACATCACCAAAAACACAAGGCAGAAGATAGCGAACACTCTTTGATTTTGGGGGTAAATATCAATGACATCATCAATCAATAGCAAAACTTCTTACAAAAACGGGAGCAGGCAGTGGTGTCTGATCGTCTGGTATTATTTCCTTTCCTTCTGCCTGCGGGGACCAAATCAGTGTACCTGTATGAGACCGTCTGTGCAGCTCCAAATTGCTGGGGTGTTTAAAAGGTTTCCCACACAATTCGCACGCGTACTGTCTCTGGGACTGTGGCAATTGGGTCTGGTCTTCCAGGGCCGCGGAGTCTTCGGGCCTCTCTGTCTCACTCACACCATTAAAGTTCTCAGAACTGCTGAGTTCCTCGCTTTCCTTTTCTTCGGCGCTGGGGCTGTTCACTTTCTCCACACTGTGTTCCTGGGCAGCTTCTAGCCTCGTGGTTAAACTGTCATCGGGTTTTGGTTCAGAGGTTTGCTCTGCAGATTTCTGTGACTTTAGGAAGTTGAGCTTCTTAAGGTGAATGGCCTTCTTGAGCCTCATCTGCCGGGTAGGCTGTTGGCCGGCGTGGTCGGACACGGGGTCTGGGGCATTTTCACCCAAAGGCTGGGCCAGGAAGTTGGAAGGCAGGTGCTGGGAGGACTCCAGGACACACTCGGCGTGGCCGATCGCATAGGGCTGGCGATCCGCGGCGTGAAGGTCTGTGGAGGCGCTGAAGGTGAAAGGCTGCTCGGTCACTCGCTCATGACTGGGACAGCTGGCATGTTTATAGTACTGCTTACTGTACAAGTTTCTGAGCTTATAGTAACAATTGGGCTGTTTGAAAGGCAGTTCTGTGCAGCTGCCATCGAACGGGTCGGGGGCTTGTTTGGAGGTTTCGGCCGTCGGCGGGTGAAGGCCGACTGAGGGTGGGGCGTGCGAGAGTGACCCGTCCATGGCCCTACCCTGCTGGGTGCCCACAGAGCACTCCGGCAGCAAGTGAGGTGGGTAGTTTTCACTGAGGACACAGTTCGTGTCGGGAGTCAGGGTGCTCTGCAGGGAAAAGGTGCCATGACAGGGCAGGCCTGGAGGCTGGTCAACGGTGGCTGACTTCAAAAAGGTGTGACACAGATTGAGGACATTCTGAACCTGCAAACACTGGGCCGTGTCCAGCATGACTTGTATGTTGTCCTGGTTAAGATCCAGATGCGACGTGTACATGAAGTCCAGGATCTGCCCGATGCCACTCACGTTCTTAATATCCAAATGAAAAACATCATTCTTCTGGCCTGAAGAGTTCTGAAAGAGGCTCCTGATAAAAGAAAGGATATCTGCTTACAGGGTTAACAAACCATACATTCTGATAGCTTTTTCTTTTAAGTAATATGCATGCTATATACAGTCATGATGTTCAAAATGACTATCCTTCGATAAATGCTAAGATTAAAAATTAAGTATGCTTTTGAGAATTCCACGGACAGAGGAGCCTGGTGGGCTACAGCCCATGGGGTCGCAGAGTCAGACGTAACTGAGTGACTAACACTTTCACACTTCTATTTACATTAGCTTGGACCTGGAAGCAGGGCTTCCCAGGTGGTGCTAGTGGTAAAGAACCTGCCTATAATGCAGGAGATGCAGGTTTGATCCCTGGGTTGGGAAGATCCCCTGGAGGAGGAAATGGCAACCCAATCCAGTATTCTTGCCTAGAGAATCCCATGGAGAGAGGAGACTGGCAGGCTACAGTCCATAGGGTCGCATGGAGTCAGACACAACTAAAGCAGCTTAGCACAGCACAGGACATGGAAGCAACCTAAATGTCCACTGGCAGATGAAATGCATTTGAGTCAGTTCTAATGAGGTGGGTGAACCTAGAGCCTATTATACAGAGTGAAGTAAGTCAAAAAGAGAAAGACAAATATCATTTATTAATGCATTATATGGAATCTAGAAAGACAGTATCAACAATGCTATGTGCAGGGCAGCAAAGGAGACGCAGACACAAAGAGACTTTGGGACACAGTGGGAGAAGGAGACGGCGGGACGATTTGGGAGAACAGCATTGAAACATATACACCCCCGTATGTAAAAACAGATAGCCAGTGGGAGTTTGATGTGTGACGTAGGGAACCCAAAGTTGGTGCTCCGTGACAATCTAGAGGGATAAGGTGGGGAGGGAGGAGGGAGGTGGGGTTCAGGAGGGAGGGGACACATGTATGCCTATGGACGATTTATGCTGATGTATGGCAGAGGCCATCACAATACTGTGAAGTAACTATCCTCCAATTAAAATGAATAAATAGAAAAAAAGGTAACAGTTGTTATGCGATGTGAATAAGTGCCAGATCTGCTATGCAACACAGCGCCTGTAGTTAACAGCACTGTGCCGCACACTTAAACACGTGTTAGGCGTTCTTACCACAGTGAAAAATGTCAAGTCTGTCAATTCCGAGTCAAGATCCAGGTGTGTTTGTGATATTATTGATTCTCAATGTTTTTCAGTATTTTTCTAATCACTCAAAATAAAACATGTCCTTTTTAAAAGCAAAAAAAAAAAATAAATAAATAAATATGCTTCAATCCTTTAAGAAGTTTTTGCAAGCTATTCAATAAAGCAATTTGGATTAATTGAATTCATAAGCTGAATAGCCAAACTTCCAAGGAAATCTCAACATAAGATTTAAAAATATACTCATTGTTCTTTTTCCCAAAATGTAATTATACATATGCATTATTCATTGCATACAGACAGATTACAGAAAACTAAAGAACACACTTTTCAATATTTCATGTTTAGTCTGAAAATTATCTACCTCAAACCATAAAACACATACAAAAATACTTCTGTATCTTAAGTGTCTTAAAAACATCTGAAAATGAAAATAGCTATAATAAATCAACTCTAGATACAGTTCAGATACAGACTCTTTTTAAAAAGTTTTTTAATTTGTTAATCATGGCTGAACACACAAAATGTCAAACACCTGGCTATGTGGTTCATATGATAAATTCAGTGGCACTGTGTACATTCGCATCGTTGTGTAACCACAACCACTACCCAGTTCCAGAACCTTTTCATCATCCCAAACAGCAACTCTATCCATTGAACAATAACCCCCATTATCCCCAGCCCCTCAGCCCCTGGCAACCACCCCTCCACTTTCCATCTCTGTCAATCTGACTGATCTTGGTACTTGATGCTTCTCAGCAACCCAATGGTCCATAAACCAGCAGTGAGAGAGCCCTGTAAGTTAATGCAGGGAAAAGGCACCATAAGGCCCAGGCCCTTTGTTCTGGGCCTAAGTCAGGTTCACAGGTGAATGAATTTGTCTCCTGTAAAAATACTGAGTCAGGTAAGTTGTCCTGCAAGTTTGTTAAAGACATTTTATCAAATAAACTAGCCAATGTATCATAACATATAGACCTAACTGTCCTGGAAAGACAGAAGAAACAGGCAAAGCCCAAGCAGGGGACCATTTTGCACATGGGCAGAATGCTGCCTCAGGGAGTCAATCCACTATAATATGACTTGCAGCACATATGACAGCTGAGACTTAATTTGATGATTCAGGATTATCAAGGAAAGACTAAATACTGTTCCATGTATCATTTACTAGAGTAGTAAAACAGTATATATTTTAGGGGGAAAAGTTCTGAAAAAGTGCTTGTGTTTGTGTGTTAGTCGCTCAGTCGTGTCCGACTCTTGCAACCCCACAGACTGTAGCCTGCCAGGTTTCTCTGTCCATGGGATTCTCCAGACAAGAATACTGAAGTGGGTTGCCATTCCCTTCTCCAGAGGATCTTCTCAACCCAGGGATCGAACCCTGGTCTCCTGCATCGCAGGCAGATTCTTTACCTTTAGAGCTACAAGGCAGTCCTGAAAAAGTGCTTCAGGACAGATTATTCCAGTTAACCAGAAAATGTGTGTAGAATACTTAAATGAAATACTATTGCTTGATCTTATTGTTTATAAGTAAAATCTTTCATTGAGGCAAAAACAATTATAGGGATAAGTAAATTGAGTTCAAATCTGTTTTCTTAGAATGGTAAAATGTGAAACAAAAATGAAAATGTTTTAATTTTTAAAAACATGGCAAATAGGATGTTTTCCCCTCTCAGATTTCTTATTACAGAAATGTTCTTATCAGAAACTCTATTCCTCAATCTTTTTACCTGGAAAGGACAAGAAATGTATACAGAAGCCTGATATTAATTACAACTCAAAAATCAAAGACAAAGTGCCAAATTACTCTCATGGCCCTAAATATATTTTAGTTAAAAAGACTCTTCTTCTCATGTGCGCTCAGTCGCGTCCAACTCTTTGTGACCCCATAGACTGCAGCCCACCAGGCTCCTCTGTCCATGGGAGTCTCCAGGCAAGAATACTTGAGTGGGTTGCCATTTCCTCCTCCAGGGGATCTTCCGCTCAGGTTACTCTAAATACAAAAACGAAAAAGCCCACAATGTGCTACAAAAGATAAGGAGAATGAAATTGAGGAGAAAATAAAATTTAGACAAAAGAATTCCATTCCAAAAAAGCTTTCTCTCTGTACAATTAGAACAGTCTAAAACACGTACCTAAAGTACTGGCTGAAAGCTGCTAGAACGTTCTTATGGGCTTTAAAGCAGACTCCTTTCACCACCAACATACAGTCGCAGAGCAGGCCTTGAATCCGCTGCTCGTGCAGCTGCTGGAGAAGGTGGCAGCTGTGGGCGGCAACTGGGTCCATGCTCCACCATCCAGGAGACCTAGGACAAAGGACGCTGATAAGCAGTGATCCTTGATGCCATGACTGGACACGAAAGGGCACCCAAACCGACTGACTGATCTGTGCTTCACTGTCATGACTTCCTGTGCAACACGAACGCAGAAAGGTGAGCATTATGTCAGATGGCACGGCGCGGTCCACAGTGCCGAATCCTCAAGGGTGCTGAATGTCCAAATGACTGAGTGATTGGTTACCTACCCTTGCCCCAGTGGTTGCCTGAAAAGAAAAGCCATCTTGGTTTATTATTATTATTAGCTATCATTTACTGACTAATATAGACTGGGTACTGTGCTAGGAACATTCCAGCCATTAACTCAAATAATGCTACAAGAACCCTTTGATCACCATTTTACAAGCAAGGAAATTAAGAAACGAGGAGTTAAAGTAATGTGGCCATGATAAGAAAACTGTTATATTCCAAAGCCAGGACTTAAATCCTGGTTCCTAAACCCTGAAGTCATGCTCCTATGCCCATGAGAAAAGGGACAGGAGAAACACAACACAGAACTTTCCTCCAAAGACTTAAATGCTAAGATACAGCATTTAATATCCTGAATCTACATCAGATGTTCTCTGGCTATACAGAAGTGACACGGAAAGTTATGAAACATCCCACAATTTGACTATAAAAACTGTAACTATTGTTATGTTACTTAGCATAGTTCTCTAACTGCTTCATGATATCCATCCTGTACCTTCCCAAAAAAGATTATAAAAAGCTCCAGAAAGAGAATTTGCATCTTACATTTCTTATGTGTCTTACAAATAACTGCCACAAATCATAATGTATCATATACCTCATAAGGATAATCATGGTATTTACCCAATGTTTCCTTTACGTCAGGCACTATTCTATCTAAGCCCTCTACACATATTAACTCATTCAGTTCTCAGAATAGCTGTAAGAGAGATACCACATACCATTAGCCTCACTTTACAGACAGATGAGGACAATGAAGCACATGGCAGATTAAAGATGGCCACAACATCTGTGACTCAAGGGGAGGTGGGATCGAGGTCTCCTCTCCTTGACTTGGGGCAGCCTCTATCTCAATCAACAGAACAGGTGACAGGAAGGGTGTAAAGCTGTGCTCTTTTCTGGGCCGAGGCCTTTGAGCCGACAGCTCCCACCTTCCATCTTCCAGACGATGGCTCCAGGAGGCCTGCGTTGCCAACAGGCCTGTAAGATGCCCAGCTGGAGCCAGTATATGGGGCAGGAGAAGGGCTCTGCTGAACCCAGACTTCCAGTCATCCCTTCCAAGGGACCAGACATGGGAGCAAAGTCACGCTGAAGGCTCCAGACCGGCCCCACCGCCAGCTGAACCCCATTCCCCACCCACACCACTGCAGGGCTGAAGAACCACCCAGCAGAGCCCTGCCTGAATTTCTGACTCACAAAACTGTGAGCTAAAACAAAACAGTTTTTAAGTTACCAAGTTTTAGGGTAGTTTGTCACAAAGCAAATAGATAACCTGACCAGAGTTAGAGAGGACCGACATGGCTAATAATAATAGGTTATCAATAAGGGCAGAGTTGGGATTTAAACCCAGGGAAAGCCCAAAGCCCACATGCTTAACTGCTACTCCAAGTTACATGCAATAGCTCAAAGGCCTTCCTTGGAATCCAATCAGCACCCTCTTCAGTCTATCACCAACGCCTGACTGTCCAGGTGACCCCACAGATAAGCACCGAAGTAAAGCACAACACACATGAGGACGAACGTGTGCAACACAGGCTTTGTGCTATGATACAAGGAGCACGGTGTGCTGTCTTTGTGGCTAACTCACGTTTTGACAAGAAACAAAAATCTACTGTTTTATCGATTAGCATATCTTTGGTATCCAGAAGAGTGCCTTGGACATAGTAGGTGTTCAATACATGGTTTTAAGATGGATGGAGACTCTGGGTCTCGGTGTTTTAATCTGTAAAAATAGAGGGTACCCTATTGGGTTAGATAATCTCTAAGGTATCTTCCTGTTCTAAATCTACATTGAGAATGTGACGGTAAACTGAATGGCATCAAAAGGAAGGGAAATATGGGAAAGGAGAAAAAGGGAAACATAAGAAAAAGCTTAGATACATGCAAACGAAGAGGTGCTTCTACTGGGAATAAGAACCAGAATGGAATTTTATCCTGTAGCGACAGTTCCTAGAGCAAAGGCCCTTCGGTTCCATGAGGTGATTGATCAATTGGCCAAACACCACAGGAAAGAATTTGGTAAGTCTGTTCAGTGGGGCCACTGAAAGATTACTTCTCCAAGTGTCCGAGGTTCACGCACACACTTGCCTTGGAGTGCCTCTCTTCCTCTCTGGCCATCATGCTTCTCAAGCGGCTTGGTCCCCAGCCCCCTACTCCAACCCTAATGACAAAAGCACTGGCTACGTGCACACAAGGCCAGACTCCTGTCTTAGCTCTACAATGACTTTATGATGCTATGGAGACCAATTGAGTTAAGTTATGTGCCTAATACATGGCAAGATATTGTGATGAGGATGGAAAGCTGATAAACTCAGGATGGAATGCTCCCTGCCCTCCACAGGCTGTGTCTCAGTTTGAGTCACTCACATAACTTCACAGAGTGCACACTATACACCAGGTACTGAGATGAGATGGCAAACAACTCAGATATAGTCATCCTATGCTTTCACGAAGAGTCAGTTCAGTGAAAGAAACAAAAATAGGGCTGTACTGGAGATATTAAATGGGGAAGGTACAAATTCATTTGGGGGATGAGGGTCAGAAGAAAACCTTCTGGAGGAAAGACATCTATGCTGAAACCCGAAGGTTAAGTTTGCCAGAGAAAGAGCAAAGAGAATTCACCCTGAGTTTTCAGGGGGAGCAAACAAACAAACAAAAACGTGCAGAAGAGCACACACAAGGAAGAGACTCACACATGCACTCTGCACACAAACCCACCTCGAGTATCCAGCTTTTAAACCTGGGCAACCTGTCACTTCTGTTGGAGAATACTTCCCTCTCTGTCCATCCAATAAATTCTTTTGTGGGCTGAATTGTGTTTCCTTCCAAATCCATATGTTGAAGACTATATTTGGAGATTGGGCCTTAGGAGGTAATTAAGTTAAAATGGTAGTTAAGGTAGATCCTAATCCAATCTGATTGCTGTTCTTATAGAAAAAGAGGAAAGCTGGACATATACACCAGGGATGCTGTGCACAGAGGCAAGATCACCAGAAGGCATGGCCAGAACGTTTGCGGCTGGGAGCCAAGAAGAGCAGCCTTGGGAGCAAACAAACCTGCTGACACCTTATCTTGGACTTCTAGCTCCCAGGACTGTGAGGAAAATATATGTCTGTTGTTCAGGCCCTCCAGGCTATGGCATTTTGCTACCGGAGCCCTTGCATACACCCTCTATTCCATTCCTGACACTGCTCACCTCCAGAGGGAAACCCTCCTTATAAGCTCCACACCCGCACCCTAGTCCTAATTTAGCTTCTCACAGTTCTCTGTTCACACTGGGTTCAACCTTCATTTGCTCACCGAAGCCCCACAGTGACCACCACTGCTATGTAAGGGACCTGTCTTAAGGGCTGAAGTGAAAGTTGCTCATTTGAGTCCGACTCATTGCGACCCCATGAAACTATACAGTCCATGGAATTCTCTCCAGGCCAGAATACTGGAGTGGGCAGCCTATCCCTTCTCCAGCGGATCTTCCCGACCCAGGAATCCAACGGGGTTCTCCTGCACCGCAGGTGGATTGTTTACCAACTGAGCTTCGGAGCTGAAGTCGGAGCTCCCACATTTCAGGCAAACTCCTTAGCATTGCGGGCTGACTCTTTACCATCTCATCCACCAGGGAAGCCCCAAAGTGAAAATGAAAGTTGCTCAGTAGCGTCTGACTCGTCGCGACCCCATGTCCATGGAATTTCCCAGGCCAGAATACTGGAGTGGGCAGCCTTGCCCTTCTCCAGGGGATCTTCCCAACCCAGGGATCGAACCCAGGTCTACCTCATTGCAGGCGTCTTCTTCACCAGCTGAGTCACCAGGGAAGCCCGGGAATACTGGAGTTGGGTAGCCTATCCCTTCGGCGGATCTTCCCGATCCCAGGAATTGAACCGGGGTCTCCTGCATTGCAGGCGGATTCTCGACCAACTGAGCTACCAGGGAAGCCCCTTAAGGGTTGAGAAGAGCAGATAAACACTACTGAGTGCTTTGCAGGAAATCCTACAATAATCTTACCAAGTTAAGCACAGCAGTGTAACACGCGTTTACAGACGCGGATCCGAGGCATGGAGAGGTCGCACGGCCACGAGACTGGGCTGGGCTATAGGAGCTCTGGGGTCTTCAGCGCTAACTCTCTCAACTTTACACGGCGATGGAGGGAGCCGGAGAGAGGAGAGGGGACCCGCGGCTTCCCGCGGGCGGTGCCCCGGGCGGCCGGGAGGGGAAAGCGGGTGCGGCGTCCAGGCCGAAGGTGCTGCACACGCCGTGAAGGAGCCCGGCCTGGTCGTCGCGTCTCCTAGCTGAAGCACCTCACGGCCGCGGGCAGACACGCCCGACCCAGCAGCAGCTCTACGGCCCCTCCAGGCGCCAGAGGGATGCGCCGGGCGGCTGCCGGTCCCTGCCCTGCCCTACCCGGCCCGGCCCTTCGGGCGGCCAGCCCGGGGTTCCGGGCCGTTTCCATCGCCCTCAGACCCGCACGCTCTCGTGAGGCCGGCCTACCAGTCCGGCAACCCCCACCTTACCCTCAGAGACCGCTCCCCGACCCGTCTCCTCTTCTTCACCTGCAGCCGCCACCGCCGCCCTCAGCGCTCCTGGCCCAGCCCAGCCGGCAGCGGAACCATCGCGACAACACCGCCCCTCACAGCATTGGGTAGGCGGCACCCGCCCTCTGGCTTCCGGTTGCGTCACTTCCGCCAGGAGGTGTGGTCGCGGCGCGCAGGCGCGCGGGGCGCCTCCGAAGCGAATTCTGCGCGCGGAAGCCCTGGAGGGAGGTGCAGGTTATAGAGCCTTGCGGGAAACCGCGATTCCACGTGCTCCTTTCTCGGCGGGTTGAAACCGTTGGCCGGCGCTGGCTAAGAGGTGAAGGGCGGTGGCCCAGAGGTCCGATCTGTGGGGCTGGAGCTCAGGCTGTGGGGCGGGGGGTGGAGTGGGGTAGGGTGGGCGCAGTGGCCGTTGCCTGCGTTTCCACCGTTAGAGAGTCTTTCCTTTGGCTTAAACTCATGGAAGAAAGAAATGCATTCAAGTTTCATTCGTGGTCTGGGGGAAATGGAAGGAGTCCTGGAGTTAGAATGACCAGTTCCTCCGGGTTTTAAAATGGAAAAGTCGGTGCTGGGAACCCGTAGAGGGGGTTCCAGCCGGGATCTTTGGTTGGTTCCCCCACCGGACTGCGTTGTGCAGGCTTGCTGCATATTGGGGACGAGGTGCTTGCCTTCTTTGAGTCTTGGGGAGCTCGATCCCCAAGGAAGAGGCCCTTAGGGCATAGTGGTTGAGAGCGCGGGGCTTTAGGGCCGGGAGTAGCTGCGTTGTGAATCCAGGTTTGCCACCAACTGCACGTGTAGCTTGTTGACAGTTATTGAACCCCTTTTGTGCCTGGTCTGTCAAAAGGAAATAATAATAGAACCTACGTAACTCAGAGGATTCTTGTGAGTATTACAGGAGCTAGGGCTTGGCACATAGTAGATGATCCGTCAATGTCCGGATTTTCTGCAGCCCCTGCCTTTGTGGAGCGGTTAGAGGCATGAGGTGGGGTGTGAGTGCTTGCACGCCTACCATTCTCGCCGAGTGCCTACCTGGGACTTATTCACACAGCACCCTCAGTCCCCCGGTGCCTAACGTCGTGCCTGACGTGTCGGCTTCCACAGGTAGTTATTACACCAGTGAATAGATGCTGTTTAAACCACTGCTGTTGATGTAGTATGTGGGGAGGGTGTGAGACTGGAACTTGGGGTTCGAGAGACATCACTCAGCTTCTGTGGGCCTTGGCTCATCTGTCAAGTGGAGATGGATGTACCTTCCTTGAGAGTCTTTGCAGAGCAAGGAGAGATCCTGCCTGACTGTATACCCTGCAGTCAGGAGCTGCTGCGTGATGGTGTACAGTGTGTGCTTGTCTGTCTTTCCCTTTCACCATGCCCCTGGTTTCTTGGAGTTTTCCTCTTGGGAGGAGCTCAGGGCTAGCCTAGTTGGCCTAATGCATTGTTTCACAGCCTAAAGAACTTAAGTCCCTAGGGGACAATGACTTGCTTCAGGTCTCAGGGCTCACAGGAGGCTGTTGACAGGTTGGCCCTTAAGGTGGGCAGTTTTGGTGGTGATGATGTCAATGGGGTTTAGGTCTGTGTGTGTATGTTTGTGAAGGAATTTTTTTTTAAGAATAGTAAGACCATTCAGGTATGACCTAAATCAAATCCCTTATGATTATACAGTGGAAATGAGAAATAGATTTAAGGGACTAGATCTGATAGAGTGCCTGATGAACTATGGACTGAGGTTCCTGACATTGTACAGGAGATAGGGATCAAGAACATCCCCATGGAAAAGAAATGCAAAAAAGAAAAATGGCTGTCTGGGGAGGCCTTACAAATAGCTGTGAAAAGAAGACAAGTGAAAAGCAAAGGAGAAAAGGTAAGATATACGCATCTGAATGCAGGGTTCCAAAGAATAGCAAGAAGAGATAAGAAAGCCTTCCTCAGCAATCAATGCAAAGAAATAGAGGAAAAGAACAGAATGGGAAAGACTAGAGATCTCTTCAAGAAAATTAGAGTTACCAAGGGAACATTTCATGCAAAGACGGGCTCAATAAAGGACAGGAATGGTATGGACCTAACAGAAGCAGAAGATATTAAGAAGAGGTGGCAAGAAAAGAAGAACTATACAAAAAAGATCTTCATGACCAAGATAATCACGATGGTATGATCACTCACCTAGAGCCAGATATGCTGGAATGTGAAGTTAAGTGGGCCTTAGAAAGCATCACTATGAACAAAGCTAGTGGAGGTGATGGAATTCCAGTTGAGGTATTTCAAATCCTGAAAGATGATGCTGTGAAAGTGTTGCACTCAATATGCCAGCAAATTTGGAAAACTCAGCAGTGGCCACAGGACTGGAAAAGGTCAGTTTTCATTCCAAACCCAAAGAAAGGCAATGCCAAAGAATGCTCAAATTACCACACAATTGCACTCACTTCACACGCTAGTAAAGTAATGCTCAAAATTCTCCAAGCCAGGCTTCAGCAATACGTGAACCGTGAACTTCCAGATGTTCAAGCTGGTTTTAGAAAAGGCAGAGGAACCAGAGACCAAATTGCCACCATCCGCTGGATCATGGAAAAAGCAAGAGAGTTCCAGAAAAACATCTATTTCTGCTTTATTGACTATGCCAAAGCCTTTGACTGTGTGGATCACAATAAGCTGTGGGAAATTCTGAAAGAGATGGGAATACCAGACCACCTGACCTGCCTCTTGAGAAACCTATATGCAGGTCAGGAAGCAACAGTTAGAACTGGACATGGAACAACAGACTGGTTCCAAATAGGAAAAGGAGTTCGTCAAGGCTGTATATTGTCACCCTGCTTATTTAACTTCTGTGCAGAGTACATCATGAGAAACGCTGGGCTGGAAGAAGCCCAAGCTGGAATCAAGGTTGCCGGGAGAAATATCAATCACCTCAGATATGCAGATGACACCACCCTTATGGCAGAAAGTGAAGAGGAACTCAAAAGCCTCTTGATGAAAGTGAGGGTGGAGAGTGAAAAAGTTGGCTTAAAGCTCAACATTCAGAAAACGAAGATCATGGCATCTGGTCCCATCACTTCGTGGCAAATAGATGAGGAAACAGTGGAAACAGTGTCAGACTTTTTTCTTTTTGGGCTCCAAAATCACTACAGATGGTGACTGCAGCCATGAAATTAAAAGACGCTTACTCCTGGGAAGAAAAGTTATGACCAACCTAGATAGCATATTGAAAAGCACAGACATCACTTTGCCAATAAAGGTCCGTCTAGTCAAGGCTATGGTTTTTCCAGTGGTCATGTATAGATGCGAGTGTTGGACTATGAAGAAAGCTGAGTGCCGAAGAATTGATACATTTGAAGTGTGGTGTTGGAAAAGACTCTTGAGTGTCCCTTGGACTGCGAGGAGATCCAACCAGTCCATTCTGAAGGAGATCAGCCCTGGGATTTCTTTGGAAGGAATGATGCTAAAGCTGAAACTCCAGTACTTTGGCCACCTCATGCGAAGAGTTGACTCATTGGAAAAGACTCTGATGCTGGGAGGGATTGGGGGCAGGAGGAGAAGGGGATGACAGAGGACGAGATGGCTGGATGGCATCACCGACTCAATGGACGTGAGTTTGAGTGAACTCCGGGAGATGGTGATGGACAGGGAGGCCTGGCGTGCTGCGATTCATGGGGTTGCAAAGAGTCAGATATGACTGAGCAACTGAACTGTACTGAAGACAATACAAAAATATGTAAAGAGGAGGGTTAAAAAATAAATAAAATCACTCCAAATACAAGCTTCCCTGGTGACTCAGATGGTAAAGAATCTGCCTGTAATGCAGAAGACCCGAGTTGGATCCCTGGGTCAGGAAGATCCCCTGGAGAAGGGAATGGCAACCCACTCCAATATTCTGGCCTGGAGAATTCCACAGACAGAGGAGCTTGGCATGCTACTGCCCATGGGATCGCAGAGTCAGACACAACCGAGTGACTTACATGTTCACTTCACAATCCCAGAACCAATTTGAGTTCATGTTATCAGGGAATATGGTGGTAGTGTAGGCACCCAGCTGATGGGGAGCCAGCAGAGACTGGGGTGAGTTTATGAAGATAGATGGGTAGATTGAGGATCATATTTAAAGAAGCAGTGTTTGGAGGGGACTGGGAGCAATATCATTGATGTGCAAGTAAATAGACCACAAGAAATTCTACCATTGAGTAAGAATTTATCTTTCAAATCTGGTATCTTTAATTTTCCACACAATACTGTGTGGTATTAGACCCATTTTATAGATAAACAGATTCTGAGAAGCTTAGGTATCCAGGTCATTTAGTTTTTAATTGGCGGATGCAGACTCCAGCTCAGATATTCTGGCCCTGAGTCCAGGCCCAGGTCGACAGAAGGTGGCCACCAGCTTGATAAGAGGAGACTTAGGTGCTTGAATTGCTTCACAGGTTCCCAGCTCCTAGGCTGTCTGCTACCCATCAGCTCAGCAGTGCTGTTCAATACCCATCATCCTCTGCTGTGACATGGGTGGTCTCCTTGTCCAGTGTGGCCTAGCTTAAGAATAAAAGACAGGGTCGTAATATTTTTAAATGAATGGTCATGACTTAAAACGGCACTTAGACGGTATATAGGTGTCATGAAAGTCTTAATGCAACATGGTTTTAGCTTTTCCAACTTGTGAAGTCCAAATGTTACACATTTACCAAAACATCATTTGAAAATGTGACTGTTTAAATTTCTTTCACATTTATTGAGTCCTGTGAAGTTTGAATGAGTTGTCTTTTGTGTGTAGGAGGTGCTTGCTGTTTTCAGTTGGAGGGGTGTCTTTTTGTAAATTCAGAAGCATGTCCACTTCTGAAATTGTCAAACCTGCTCTAGGATTTGCCACACTTGAGTCCGCTGTGCAGTTTGGATGGTTTTGATCTTGGGGTTGTTTGCAGTCCCTTCCTCCCACCACAGACACACATACCACTGTTTACTGCACAAAAGAAAGGTACTTCCCTGGAGGGCTGGGTGAAGAGGGACAGGTAAGCTCCTTACAGAGCTTATCTCCTTAGCAAGCAGGCGGCCACACTGCCCACGGTGCAGATCAAGGGTCAGTATGCAGCTGTGGCTCTAAAACTCCAGAGGAAAGCCCTGGGAGAACGAGTTCCTGCTTACTGTGCAAGCAACCCATTCTATCTTTGAAAAAAACCCCAACAGATTTCTGAATGAACATGTGCCGCAAAAGACCAAATGAAAACGATTGGAGAGGTATCTTTCCAATCTACATGTGACCAAAATCTAATTCTCTCCTGAATTGGTGTTTACTCTGTGTGTATCTAATCACTAGAGAGAAGATATATTTTGTACAGATATGCTGAGCACCTTTTTTTGTCAGCATCACTGGCTTCATTCAGTAGAGGAATTTTGTCTCCAGCCGTCCTTCTCAGGCCTTTTAATTCCTAACCTTCCACGGCAGGCTGCATCTCTCAGCTGTATCTCAAAGCTAGGCGAAGCCTTCCTCCCCTCCCCTCTCTGCCTCAAACAAGATACAGAATAGACCTCAAAAATGACGGTTGGAAAGCTGTAGGTCATAGCTGCAGTTTGCGGGGGTAATTTTTTTCATGGTCGAATCTCATTGTGAAAGTACTTTCATCATTGTCAGCAGGTAATTGAGTTTGTTCCACCTTCTGTGTAAGGTGGCAGTCCATCTCTTGGTGACTGTGGTTTACTCTCGTTTTGAGACCAAAGTGCCCTTGTATGCATGTGCATTCAGTAGCCTGCCAACTCTTTTGCAACTCCATGGACTGTACCCTGACAGGCTTCTCTGTCCATAGAATTCTCCAGGTAAGAATACTGGAGTGGGTTAGCCATTTCCTTCTTCAGGGCATCTTCTTGACCGAGGGACTGAAGCTGCTTTGCAGGCAGATTCTTTACCACTGAGCCACCAGGGAAGCCCGGCTGCTTTTGTTGCCTGCCAGCAACCTGGTCATCCTGCTGAGAGCAGAGTGCTGGCTTCGGGGGAGTGGGTCACAGTCCGTGTGAGACTAGCTCCTCCGGACCTGTGACTGTTTCATACGTCTTTCACCATAACCAGGTGAGAAGGTGCTCTTGGTTGGTGCACATCCCAGAACAGTCAGGCTTTCTTTCTTTTGGATTTGCTGCTCGGCTGTAACTGACCCCATGTAACCCTGATGGAGAGCTGAAGAAGGGGGTCTCTGGGTCAGGGGCCCACGTTTTATAAGCACATTAAGTAAACTGCAGGGCAAGAGACCTCCAAGAGAGACCAGCTGAGCCTCTGTAACCCTGGAGTTGCAGCCAGGATGTACATTTTCATTTGAGGCTGAATGGATGGGAATAGCCCTGCTCCTTTCTTAGGTTTGTCCTCTCTAGCGGTGTCTCAGAAGGTGGGAGTACAGGAGAGATGGTGATCTCGTGCATGAGAATTTTCCATGAACCAGGAGTCTCTCATTTGTGCCAGAGGAGTCTCAGATGAAGTCGTACCCTGAAAAAACTGTATCAGCGTACTTGACCTTACCTTCATGATGAGAAAGAACATGCTGGGTTAAACATTGGTTCTCAGTATTTTTGCTGTGAAACTTATTTATAATGTAAAATGACAATCTAGTGATTAAAAAAATCAAGATCTTAATGACCCAGATAGCCACAATGGTGTGATTACTCACCTAGAACCAGACATCCTGGAATGCGAGGTCAAGTGGGCCTTAGGAAGCATCACTAAGAACAAAGCTAATGGAGGTGATGGAATTCCAGCGGAGCTATTTCAAATGCTAAAAGATGATGCTGTGAAAGTGCTGCATTCAATTGCCAGCCAATTTGGAAAACGCAGCAGTGGCTACAGGACTGGAAAAAGTCAGTTTTCATTCCAATCCCAAAGAAAGGCAATGCCAAAGAATGCTCAAACTACTGCACAATTCTACTCATCTCACATGCTAGTAAAGTAACGCTCAAAATTCTCCAAACACATCGTCGACAGTATGTGAACTGAGAACTTCCAGATGGTCCAGCTGGATTTAGAAAAGGCAGAGGAACCAGAGATCAAATTGCCCACATACTTTGGATCATTGAAAAAGCAAGAGTGTTCCAGAAAAACATCTACTTCTGCTTTATTGACTATGCCAAAGTCTTTGACTGTGTGGATCACATCAAACTGGAAAATTCTTCAAGAGATGGGAGTACCAGACCACCTTACCTGCCTCCTGAGAAATCTGTATGCAGGTCAAGAAGCAACAGTTAGGACCGGACACGTAACAATGGACTGGTTCTAAATTGGGAAGGTAGTATGTCGAGGCTATATATTGTCACCCTGCTTATTTAACTTATATGCAGAGTACATCATGCAAAATGGTGGGCTGGATGAAGCACAAGCTGGAATCAGGACTGCTGGGAGAAATATCAATAACCTCAAAAATGCAGATGACATCACCCTTATGGCAGAAAGTGAAGAGGAACTGAAGAACCTCTTGATGAAGGTGAAAGAGGAAAGTGAAAAGGCTGGCTTAAAACTCAACATTCAAAAAACTAAGATCATGGCATTGAATCCCATCACTTCATGGCAAGTAGATGGGAAAATAGTGGAAACAGTGACAAACTTTTTTTCCTTGGCTCCAAAAATCTCTGCCGATGGTGACTGCAGCCATGAGATTAAAAGATGCTTGTTCCTTGAAAGGAAAGCTATGACCAACCTAGATAGCATATTAAAAAGCAGAGACATTACTTTGCCAACAAAGGTCCTTCTAGTCAAAGCTATGGTTTTTCCAGTCGTCATGTATGGATGTGAGAGTTGGACTATAAAGAAAGCTGAGTGCCAAAGAACTGATGCTTTTGAACTGTGGTGTTGAAGAAGACTCTTGAGTCTCTTGGACTGCAGGGAGATCAAACCAGTCAATCCTAAAGGAAGTCAGTCCTGAATATTCATTGGAAGGATTGATGCTAAAGCTCCAATATTTTGGCCACCTGATGCGAAGAACTGACTTATAGAAAAAGACCTTGATGTTGGGAAAGATTGAAGGCAGGAGCAGAAGTGGGTGACAGAATGAGATGGTTGGATGGTATCACCTACTCGACGGACATGAGTTTGAGCAAGCTCCAGGAGTTGGTGATGGACAGGGAAGCCTTGTGTGCTGCAGTCCATGGGGTTGCAAAGAGTCGGACACGACTGAGCTACTGAACTGAATCTTGGAAAGTTACAGTGATTTCTAGCACACTTTTAAATGAATTTGTGTTTTGTTGAGGGCAGTAGCACCTCCATGAACTTTTTAAACGGTAGTTATGTGTAGGTATGGACCCACTGAATCACGGGGCGGTGCTCCAGACGCCTGGGTTTGGGAGCCCACTCCAGTAGTTCAGCACCCAGCATTGGGACACCTGGAAGAGTTCTGTGGTTTCCGATTGATCCAACAGGGGACCACACCTGCTCCTGTCCACTGAAACTGATGCGCACATCTGCATTTTTAACACCTGTGGATACACGGTTATGCCTGTATGAGTGCTGTTTGTGCTTATAGGAATGATTTTTAGGTCTCTTCTCCACTTTCTAAACTTTCCGTGATTCCCCTTTGGTTGTGTTCTTATTGTATTTGGGAACTCGGAGTACTTTTAAGAGCTCACCTAGAGGCAGTAGAGAGAAAGAGACTGCATGTGTGCACTTAAAGTTATTGGAAAAAGTAGGATATTGCACATGACATCCCCAAACTTCATCTCTAGAGCCAGCCTGCCAAGTTTAAATCCTGGTTCTGCTACTGCGTGACTTTGGACAGTTTCCTTAGTCTGAGTCCCAATATCACGTGTAAATTGTGAATGACAAGAGTCCTTCCCTCATAGGGTTGCTGTGAGGGTTAATGAAGTCCATAGACGTAAAGCTTTTAGAATAAAGCCCAGCGCATGGTGAGCACACACTCAACCAGTTTTAGCCGTGTTAATATTGTTGAATACAGTTTTACTTAGGTGATGGTAAAGGTTAGTGTAGATTACGAATCAGCTTTGATTCTGTTGTGTTATTTTCATGTGAAGAGTTAGCTGTCTGAGTCATATATTTGGAAAAGAAGTTTCACATTACAATGATAATTATCTTTTTTCCTTTTTAACTTTTTTTTTAGGACAGGGCTTAAAACCCGTCTTGGGTAAAAAAAAAAATTTAATCATTTAGCTAAAAATGGTATTTTTTACATGCAATGCATGTGGTGAATCAGTGAAGAAGGTACAAGTGGAAAAGCACGTGGCTCTTTGCCGAAACTGCGAATGTCTTTCCTGCATCGACTGCGGCAAAGACTTCTGGTAAGTCCATGTGGATCTGTCCTAAATGTCCAGACCAGTTATGGGATCGTTGGTTCCACAAAGCATTTAAAAAAAAAAAAAAAAGAGCAAGAGGCAAATTTGAGGAAAGAAAATTAAGAAAAAAATGTAGTGCCTGCCAGGACCATTTGCTCTTTAAAGCTGATGCAAAGAGAAGACTCAGAAAAAAGGGAGTTGCGGGTTTGGTCGTAATCTGATGAGTCCGTGGCACTTGCTGACCTGTCCTTGGCACCGTTACTGGAGCCAGGGAGGTGAGCATGCGGAGCAGGGTTTCCCGGTGTGCTGTGCTGATCACAGGGAAGCGATGGATTTACAGACCCGAAAATGAAGTTATGCATCCACAGTGGAGATCCCTGGGAGAAGAGACTCGGTCCTCCCCCAGAAAATCAGAGGTGATGGAGGGAGTGAAGCCCCTGGCCCCGAGTGAGGCAGGTGCTTCCAGTGAAGGGGTCTCTGGAGAGGGGAGGACAGAGGGGACGGGGCAGGGTGGGTCCTGCCCATCCAGTATTTCTCAGGGAGGGTCGTCTGCAGTTGGCTACTCTCATTCTTGCACTGATTGCCTTCAGCTTCAGAGGGTTCAGCTTTTGGCACGTGGGCCCTACTGGCCTCTGTAGCATTTTAGGGATATTTGCAAATAGTCCCTTTTAATTTCATTCTAAAGCAGTGATTTAAAAAAAAGAGTTTGGAAGCTGATAAAGTCTTTGTTCATACCTAATCCTAGGAGAAAGGATATACAGAAACAGGTGAAAATTGGGCTGTTTCTCCTTAAGGGACTTTGCCCCTGACCTCTTCCCAGTGTTTCCCCGAGAACCCTGTAGAGCTTCAAACGATCATATAAGACAGAATTGAGTGTCCTTTTTTTCCAAGACTCCCAAGATCCAGAACTTTCTCGTGACCTGATACTACCATTTTATACCACCTTTTAACTTAGTCTACAGCTGATTATTGACTGTTCCCTCTATATTACCAGGAAACCCTACAGGCTTTGTAACTTAAAATAAAGCCACCCTGTTGCAGAGAATTCTTTTTTATTCTATTCGCTTATGACTTAAAAAAAAATAATGCCTATCAATATGATTTTAAGACATTTGTATATAAAAATGGGTGGAAAGTTTGGTGGTGGGATTTGAACAGTTGGGAAGAAGGGAAATGTGATGTGACCAGGAGGTTATCAGCGTAGTAAGTGAAAGAGGTGGGGTGGCCGTGCAGAGCACAAATGGGAAGGTAAGTGTGGACTGCATGCTAGCTTTGCACGGACTCCGATTTGGGAATCATTCTAACGGTGGAACTTTCTCACTTTAAGGGGCGATGACTATAAAAACCATGTGAAATGCATAAGTGAAGATCAGAAGTATGGTGGCAAAGGGTATGAAGGTAAAACCCACAAAGGCGATGTTAAACAGCAGGCCTGGATTCAGGTAAGGTTTTCCTAATTCATCAAGGAGTTTCATCTGTCACCTGCCTTCTTGGGAAGCCTGGGAAGAGAAAAATAAATGTATCCCATGCAACCAAGTACATTCACAGTGTTGTACGGCCATCACCACCATCCATCTCCAGGACTGTTTCATCTTTTGATAGAGGTTACATCTGATCCTGTAGCTCTCTTTAAGTAGTATTGACATCTTAATATTGTCTTCAGTTCTTGGACATGGGATGTCTTTCCGTTTCCTTGTATCTTCTTTAATTTCTCTCAGCAGTGTTTTCTAGTTTTCAGTATATACGTATTTTACCTCGTCGGTTAGTTAAGTTTATCCCTAAGTATTTTATTCTTTTTGATGGTATTATAAGTGGAATTGTTTATTAATTTCCTCTCCAATTTGTTCTTTATTAGTGTAGAGAAATGCAGCTTGATTTTTGAGTGTTGATTTTTTTGTATCCTGCAACCGCTGAACTTAGTCCTAAAGATTCTTTCTGTGAAATCTTTTGGGTTTTTGACATGTAAGACCATGTTGTCTGGGAACAGAGATCATTTTACTTCTTTCTTTCCAGTGTGGATGCCTTTTATTTCTTGCCTTAGTCTCGGGGAGATAGTGAAGGAGAGGGAAGCCTGGCGGGCTGCGGTCCATGGGGTCGCCAAAAGTCAGACATGACTTAGCAACTGAACAGCAACAATAAATTGCTCTGGCCTTTGAGCACTCTGTTGAATCTGTAAACGTAGACATTAACCCAGAATCTGGACTTGAGGTGTGAACCCAGCAGTTTGACTTTCATGAAACTCATCTGTCGATTGTTTATTGCTTTTATCTTCCTTTTCTGTAGAAAATTCATGAATTAATAAAAAGACCCAATGTCAGCCCCAAAGTGAGGGAACTATTAGAGCAAATTAGTGGTTTTGACAACGTTCCCAGGAAAAGGGCAAAATTTCAGGTATGTATTTGACTGGACTTCCCTGAATGGAGGGGATATGGGCACTTCAGTGACAGCTTATGTGTACCTCTCAGCATATGGGATAAGTGGGGTTTTTTCCTTTTTTCTTTTTCATCCATACAGAATTGGATGAAGAACAGTTTAAAAGTTCATAATGAATCTATCCTGGAGCAGGTGTGGAATATCTTTTCCGAAGCTTCCAGCAATGTAAGTCCAATCTCACTGTAGACTTGCAGTGTGGCAAAAGTGGTTAGTAAAAATGAAACGGGAATGTCTTATTTTTGGAGGTCAAGACAGCCTTCTTTTTCAGAGAGCCTCTTTGTGCCTTCATTAATGGGAAGGAATACACTGAGTGCACTGCAGAGAAGATTTCCTTATTGTGCAGAGAAAGGTATTTAATCCCGATCTTTGATAACAGTACCAGCTGACTAGACTTGATCGGCTTAGACATCAAGTAGTGGGATGATTGGAAAAGAACAGGTGCTTTGGGTTTCTGACAAACCCGAGTTGAATCCCTACTTGGCTATTTGCCAGGCGTTTGCTCTTGGGCATTTTATTTAACCTCTCTGAGCCTTCGTTTCCTTGTCTTAAATAGAGGTGGATCGTTAGACTAAGTAGGGGCTTCCCAGATGGCTCAGTGGAAAGAACCTGCCTGCGGTGCGGGAGACCTGGGTTGGATCCCTGGGTCGGGACGATCCCCTGGAGGAGGGTATGGCAATCCACTCCAGTATTCTTGCCTGGGAAATCCCATGGACAGAGGAGCCTGGTGGGCTACACAGTCCTTGGGATCACAAAAGAGTCGGACGTGACTTAGCAACTAAGTGACAACACAAAAGACTCAGTACTTACTGTGCCCAATACGAGTCAGGCCCTGAACAAAAAACAGAAAAACAGGTGGGTGATAGTGGCAGGAAGGAAAAATAAACAGGGTGAGAACAAGAGAGGGTGACCAGGTATTCTGGTAGGTGTGGGGTGAGGGGTCATGTCCTAGTATTAAAGCAGATGAGGGAGTACAAGCCTCCCAGCTCATGCCCAGCAGGGCGTGGGCGCTTGGTAGGTGCTGGTCTTCTTCCTTCCAGTGGCCAGAGGGATTGCTTGGAACACATCAGTAGACCACCTTCCAAGAAGATGCTTTGATCCGAGAGGCCCCAGATGTGGAATACACCTGCAGAAAGTTGTAGTGTGACATCTTGTAGGCATGTCCTTGCTTCCATTGTTCAACATTTTTTCTCATTAACTCAGTTGCACTTTGCCCCTACTTGGAGCTTATATCCCATCTGAAGACATCATTAGTGTTTCAAAACAACACTGGGGTCCAACTGGGCTTCTATTCTCCTCACAGTTGTCAGCTGTTGATGTGCTTTATGCAGAGAGAATAGTTTTGACCACAAATTGGGATAAAAAATGAAACTTTCTCTTGGCAGTGCATCTAGCATTTGTCTCTAAACACACGAATGGGCCCTTGAAACCTTGTAACCAATCATTCAATTGGCACTTATGTGGCACCTATTTTTTTAAAGGTTATTTCCATTATTTGGGGCTTCCCTTGTGGTTCAGCTGGTAAAGAATCCGCCTGCAATTCGGGAGACCTGGGTTCGATTCCTGGGTTGGGAAGATCCCCTGGAGAAGGGAAAGGCTACCCACTCCAGTATACAGGCCACGGAGTGTATAGTCCATGGGGTTGCAAAGGGTTGGACATGACTGAGTGACTTTCACTTTCACCTCCATTATTTTAGCTAACAGTCATAAAAGTTTGTGGTTATTTAGCTTAACTCCAGAGTTCAAAAAATAGAGTTTTCTAATTTCATTTTTGAAGCTGTGAATATATAAGAATTAAATAAGATAACCAGTAAGCAGCTCGTGGTAAACTCTGAGCTCTGCAAAATGCAGCTTGTCATTGCTTTTGGGCAGTGAACGTCCCGGCATGTCCTGGAGTTGGAGGTGGAGATGGTGCCAAGGCCCTGAGGGTGCTGGGCTGGAGGCTTTGTATCCTTCTCAGGTGAAACACTCACTGCCCCAGTGCACAGCGGCACCTGGTAACTGTGGACCCAGCCGTCCTTGGACCTGGGTCCCTCCCTGCAGAGCTGTATTCTGGCAGGAGAGACCGACAGCTGCTCTAAGAGCTGATGCTGTGATGTAAGGTGGTGACACAGGCCAGGAAGAAATGGGAGGCAGAGGACAGGGCAGAGAGTGAAGGAGGGGAGAGTCTCGCTGTCAGGACAGAGGCAGTGAAATCATGTCTGAGGAGACCACGTTGGAGGAGAGTCTGGAACGAAGTAGGAAGCTGGTGGGGCGTGAGTTTGTTCACTCATTGATTGAGTGGCTGCTGGGTGGGTGAGTGTGTGTCTCCTTCCCTCCTTCCTTCCTTCCCTCCTTCCTTCCTTCCCTCCTGTCTCCCCTTTCTTCCAGAAGCTGAGGTGCAGGGGGCGGACTTGGTTAGGAAGTGGAGGCGGGGCAGCAGCTGGAGACTGAGCTGAAGGGGGCAGGCCTGGGGCTGCGGTGCTCAGACCCTGGTGGGTTGCTGCTCACAGCACACTGTACCATAGGACGGAACTTGTAGGACAGGGCGAGCTGTCCTGGTCCCCCTTCCTCCTGTGTCCTTTCTGAGCTCATTGCCTGCCTCCCCGGCATGTGCCTGGATGATTTGATCTCTGAATTCTTACTGAAAAAACTCCAGTTATTTAGTCTCAATACCCAAATACTACTCTTTGAGCCTATGACTGGGTCTCACGGGCCACGTGAGCTCAGCAAAGTGCTTGTACAGGAGTGAAAGCCAGTCCTCCTCCATTTGGTCCCCTCGTGACCTCGCCTCTGAAAGGAGGAGGACTACCACCTGGCCAGTTACTTAACAGAGATGGAGCTTGACCGTGAGTCCCGGGGTTTGCAGGACCCCTGCAGCGGCCCCACCCTGCAGATGCATCAGGGCTCGCGGAGCAGTTCAGTGAATTGCTCCACATGCTCTCTTGGGAAGGGGCAGGCATGGAGGCCACAGCATATTTATAGTCAGAGTGCAGCAGGCAGTGGGGCTGGCTGTGCTGAAGTCACTTGGTTTGAGTCAGGTGGGGCAGTAAATAGGAAGTTTGTCTTATTCCAGCGTGTGTTTCCATGGTTCCTTAATTACCATTCTTGACATTCCGCCCAGGTGTCCCTCCCTGACATTCCTCTCAGGGTAGCCATCCATCTGAACAGTGATGGTGATAAGGGCACCTCTGTCTAGTACTCAGGAGTTTACAAAACTCTTCTTGTACATCCAGCTGTTTTCTCAAGCTTAGCTTTTCTCATTTTATTTGTACATAAACTGTGTTAGGTAGGTGTCACTACCTTTTTGTGTCTAGATGAGGAAATAGGTTTGAAGCAGATAAATAACTTACTGTGAGTCACCTGGCGAGTGACCTGGCTAGTGAACAGAGCTGGAACTTGAACCCAGGCCTGCAGATGAATAAATCTGGTGGTTTCTGCCACACCTACATGCCTGTCTTCTATGCAACAGGCGGCTAGTGATCCAGAATTAAAGGTCTGACTTTTCCGTGACATAGAGATCCTTCATTTTTCTAGTGGAATGAAAATATCTGTTAAAAGCAGAGAGGAATGTGGGCTGGGGGTAGTTTTATTCATTTTGTGTATTAACTGCTACATGTGAGCAGTGGGGCTGGGGTGAGGGTCGCAGTTATAAAATGGTAAGTAATAACAGTTTCCTTAGAGGAATTTATTCAGTAGATACACACAATGATATGTGTCTGGAATGAGTATTTATGTGTGTCTTGGTTTTGCTTAATAATAAGGAACCTGTCGATAAGGGGCCAGATCAGCAGCCGCCAGAGCCAGTGACCAAGCCGTGTGCAGAGAACAACGCCGAAGTCCCGTCCTCCAAAGCAAACAGCAGCACGGAAGAGCCAGCAGAGGCCAAGAAGAATAAGAGAGAAAGGAAGGCAGAACGGCAGAAGAATAGGAAAAAAGAAAAGAAAGAACTAAGACTAGAAAACCACCAGGAGAACGCAAAGAGTCAGAAGCCTAAAAAGCGCAAAGCGGCACAGGAGGCCGAGCAGGAGGCAGCCGACGGCTCCTCGGGGACAAAGAGCCAGAGGAAGAAGAGCAAGGCCGAGCGCGCCCAGGATGGGGCGGTGGATGGAGGCGCCGAGGTGGGGGAGCAGGCAGACGCCGGTCCAGGGAAAAGAAAGCGCAAGCACTCGGGAGGTTTGTGGCTGGCTCACTTACGCTCCAAGGGTTTGTTAAAGAATGTTTGAGCTGTGAGTTGGGAATGGATAAAAATGTGTCAGACCTTACCGTTTGAAACCACTCGCGGCAAAGAGCATAAGGTTTGGGAGCAGGCCAACCTGGGCTTAGTCCGGGGCAGGCGACACCACCTCTCGACTGCCCATTTTGTCATCTGCCTTGGAGGAGAAGCCCCCCGCCTCGGGGCTGGGGTGCCTGGGGGCATGAGCAAGGTGATGAGATTTTTTTTTAGGGGCTTGGCCCTGTAGGCCTCTCATTAAATGGTAGGTGCTGTTATAAATGTGAAATTTGTTTTTTTTTTTTTTTTTAATCTTCCTAATGACTTAGTTGAAGCAGATTCTAAGAAGAAAAAGATTAAGCCTCCAGAAAATTCCGAGGACGGAGAACCGGAAAACCACGAGGCTCCTGCAAAAGGTACAGCTACTGTGCTTTGCAGCTCTGCCCTCTCTAGGTTGGGGGAGAAGGGGAAGGGTTGGGCCCGTCGGGTGGGTCGTGCCCTCTGGATGCACGGGAAAGAGTCTGGAGCAAAACCCATACTCCAAGGTGTGACTTCAGAGTAATAGTGAGTACTCTGTCAGTCAGTCTCACAAGGGTCTCTCCAGCTTTAAGGATAGAATGTAGAGCCGTCTGGATTGGAGATGTGTATGGCCTTTGGAGCTTAAAGTAAGCCCCTTCTTGTTCCTGACTCTTATCACTCCCATAGATGTACCCTGAAGTCCAAGGTACAGGAACAGGCTTGACTGTTCCTCCTCCTGTCTCTGGGTCTGTCCCTGGTATCCCCTTGCTTGGAGCCCCACAGCCACTATCTCTTTCAGCCAGAATGTGTACTTGTCAGGCTCCAAAGTGAAAGTGTAAGTCACTCAGTCTTGTCTGACTCTTTAAGACCCCATGGACTATACAGTCCATGGAATTCTCCAGGCCAGAATACTGGAGTGGGTAGCCTTTCCCTTCTCCAGGGGATCTTCCCAACCCAGGGATCGAACCCAGGTCTCCCACATTGCAGGTGAATTCTTTATCAGCTGAGCCACAAGTGAAACCCAAGAATACTGGAGTGGGTAGCCTTTCCCTTCTATGGGGGATCTTACTCAGGGATCGAACCCAGGTCTCCCACATTGCAGGCAGATTCTTTACCAGCTGAGCCACCTGGGAAGTCCAGGGCTCCTGTTAAATGCTGTCTTCTCCGCAGAGCTGTTCCCACTGGTCAGACCGGGAACGTTCCCCGAGGCCTGCCACTAAGAACAGGCCCAAGGGCCCAAATGGGATTTGAGACTTTATTCACGGAAGTTCAGTAACTGCCCAAGTGTAGTTAGATTTCTTAGCTTATAACTTTGTATATGTGAATTTTTTTTTTTAACTTAAAAATTTTAGTTCTGAGATAATTGTAGATTCACGTGCATTTTTAAGAAATAATTAGACTTCAGGGATCCTTCTGTGGCCTTACCCAGTTTCCTCTGAGGCTGAGACCTCCCACAACCGTAGGACAAAACTTCCCTGGGTGCTGACTTTAAACAGTCAAGAGACAAACATTAGACAAACATTCCTGTCCCCACAGGGAATGCTCCCACGGCCCTCTTACAGCCACACCCACCCTCCTCTCGCGCCATCCCCCCTCTACCCCAGAGGTCAGCCTATCCCTTACTTCCATGTAGCTCTCCGTTTTCCTCTCCATTTCGGAATTGTGTCATTTCAGAATATGACATAAATGGCATCATTTACTGTGTAATGGGCTTCCCTGATAGCTCCGTTGGTAAAGAATCCGCCTGCAATGCATAAGACCTGGGTTGGGAAGATCCCCTGGAGAAGGGAAAAGCTACCCACTTCAGTATTCTGGCCTGGAGAATTCCATGGACAGTATAGTCCATCAGGTTGCAAAGAGTCGGACACGACTGAGCGACTTTCACTTCACACTGTGTAACCTTTTGAGATTGGCCCTTTTCACTCAGCCTTATTCTAGGGAGATTCATCCAGGTGGCTGCACATCTCAGTAGTCCATTCCTCTGCACTGTGAGCAGTGGTCTGTGGTGTGAGTGTCCCACGGCTTGGTTATCCATTCATCTGTTGACGGACATCTGGGTTATTTCTGGTTCGTGGTCCTGATGAATAAAGTGGCTGTAAGCCCTCATGTAGAGGTTTTCCTGTGTCATGTTTTCTGGAAGAAGTGTTCAGGAGGTGCAGTGGCTGTGTGGGACATTACTTGCATGTTTAGTTTTTTAAGAAACAGCCAGGTTTTTCAAGAGTAGCTGTACCATGTTGTATCCCCACCAGCAGTGTGTGAGAGATCGAGTCTCGCTACACCCTGGTCAGCTTTTGGTGGTGGTACTGCATTTGTAGAGCAAGTTTTTGGTCTTGATGAAGCCTCGTTTGTCAGTTTTTCCTTTAAGAGATGATACTTCTGAAGTCATCTGAGAACTCTTTGCCAGCCTTAAATCCGTGGAGGTTTTTGGTTTTTTTTTTCTGTTTTTTTCTTAAAGGTCTTATAGTTGCATATTTTACACTCAAGTCCATGATGCATTTTGAGTTAATTTTTATGAGATATGAAACTTGGTTGAAGGTTTATTTCTTTGCTCATCAATGTCTAGTGGGTTCAAACCATTTAAAAAGGCTGTCTTTTCTCAGTGAAGTGCCTTTCTCCAGTATCGGTGTGGGTCTGTTCTGGGTTCTCTCTCGTTGTGCGTGTCCGTCCGTCCACCACACACTCTTGACTCGAGTAGGTATATCCAAAGTCTTGAAAAGGGGTAGGCTTATTCTCACTTTATTCTGTTGCAAAATTAGAAGATTTATAATAATCTTGCCTATATCTATAAAAAGTCTTGCTGTGATGATAGAGGAATTGGATCAGTTTGGGGAGAATCGATCACTTTATTTACTGTGTTGTCTTCCAAGCCATGAACATGGCATGTCTGTTGATTTAAATCTTTGATTTCTTTCATTTCATCAGAATTATGTACCTTCCGCATACTCGTCTTTATCTTCCCAGGGGTAAAGGTTCCCTAGATGAGTCCTAGCCTGCTGTCAATCTTTGCTTTGCTTACTGTGTTTACACAGCCCCTTGATCTTAGCTATGACCAGTGCATTTTCTTGGCAAAACTCTGTTAGCCTTTGCCCTGCTTCATTCCATATTCCAAGGCCAAATTTGCCTGTTACTCCAGGTGTTTCTTGACTTCCTACTTTTGCATTCCAGTCCCCTATAATGAAAAGGATATCTTTTTTGGGTGTTAGTTCTGAAAGGTCTTGTAGGTCTTCATAGAACCGTTCAACTTCAGCTTCTTCAGCGTTACTGGTTGGGGCATAGACTTGGATTACTGTGATATTGAATGGTTTGCCTTGGAAACGAACAGAGATCATTCTGTCATTTTTGAGATTGCATCCAAGTACTGCATTTCGAACTCTTGTTTGGCCACCTCATGCAAAGAGTTGACTCATTGGAAAAGACTCTGATGCTGGGAGGGATTGGGGGCAGGAGGAGAAGGGGATGACAGAGGATGAGATGGCTGGATGGCATCACTGACTCAATGGACGTGAGTCTGAGTGAACTCCAGGAGTTGGTGATGGACAGGGAGGCCTGGCGTGCTGTGATTCATGGGGTCACAAAGAGTCGGACACGACTGAGTGACTGAACTGAACTGACTGAACTGATCTTAGCAGATCCTTAGTAAATCTTGAGTTCATTAGAAATAACTCATGTCTTTCTACAGGAATTTGTAGGATGGTGGTACTTAATGATACTTAGTTTCTCTGCTCATTCTGAGAATGAGTATTGTAGACGACAGTCAGTGCCTCTCGGCCACTGTGATTGGACAGGTCAGGTGCCTGCTACGCAGAACTGTGGCATCCTGTTCATTCTGGTCTTGTTCATTTCCTGTGTAGCAAATAGGTGGTGGAGAAATGAGGCTTCATCGAGACCAGAAACTTGCTCTACAAACGTCATACCACTACCAAATGTTGACCGGAGTGTAGGGAGACTGGATCTCTCACACACAGCTGTTTCTTAACCCTTTTTGTAGTACTACAAAACACAGTATTTTACATATTATTTTCTACATTGTAGGTAAATTCAACTGGAAGGGAACTATTAAAGCAGTTCTGAAACAGGCCCCAGACAATGAAATAACAATCAAGAAGCTAAGGAAAAAGGTATGAAGGGTGCGAATCAGGTATATAATGCTGGGGAGAATCAGTTCTTTATTTTAAAATCTATAGTTCTGTTCTGTTTTTCTACATCTGAAACACTGTACACTTGTGTGTGTATATATACACACGCTGTAAACATAGGTGTGTGTATGTCTCAGTGACGTTCCAGCTTCTCCTTTTTAGCCCTTCAGGGTGCGGATGATGATGGCGTCACCCCCCCCCATCCACACCTCCTCAGCCAGAGCAGCGTCGGTGTTAAATCTGAAAATTACTGCTCTAGATGTGTTACTGTCTTTTGATTATTCCAGAACAGTGTTTTTTTCCCTCTTTGTAATTTTTTTTGCTGGTGTCTGACACAGGCGGCCGAGTGTCACACGTGTGCAGCTGTGTGAATTGCCACAAGCAGGACACCCCCATGTAACCAGCACCTGGGTTCTTTGATTTGTCACTGTCCGCTGTGTTGGGGGCCAGAGAACTAACACTCCTAAATTTTCAGGACAAATACCTATTTGACCACTGTCTTTCTTTGCGAAGGTTTTAGCTCAGTATTATGCAGTGACAAATGAACATCACAAATCTGAAGAGGAACTCCTGGTCATCTTCAACAAGAAAATCAGCAAGAACCCCACCCTGAAGTTATTAAAGGACAAGGTCAAGCTTTTAAAATGAACATTTTTGTATTTAATAATTGAGTCCATTCTGTTGATCTCTTTCCTTTCACAGTTGTTTGTAAAACATGTAACAAATTGTAACAACTCGAATTTTGCTTTCCAAAGCTGTATTTTTAAGTTAAGAAAAAAGTATATTTTTGGTAGAACTTCTATGAGAAAATAAAATACATTCTTATCCCAAGTTCTAATTCTGTAGCAGTGAAAATTATTTTACTTAAAATGTTGTTGTATGGGAAATAGTACCAAATGTGACAAGTCAAAAAGTAACTTGATCAGACTAGAAAGCGTTTGTTTTTATCATGTCATTTTCTAAACATTTAGAGGGTTTATGGGGGTTAATTTTTTGTGTGGTTTAAATGTATGTGTGAGTTGTGGTGTTTCACCCAGGAGCGGTCGAAACAGTTGTTTATATGTAATAACCCTTGCCCAGCCAGGAGTTCTGCTCTTCACTGAGGGTTCCTATGTAAGTCTGGCCCGTCCACTCTGACCCAGTTCATCTTCAGCCAAAGACAGATTGATCGGTGACTGGATTTGGGGGTGTGTGGCCTGTGACCAAATACAGGGAACCAGCTGTATTAACGATACAGCTAATCCATTGTTTAGCTGTATCACCATTTCAGTGCCCTGCTTAGATGGTCTCAGCCCTCGTTCGCTGTGCAGGAGGAGAGCCAGGCCACTTTCTGATGCCTGAGCAGGTTTTGCCCACGAGTCCCTCAACAGCTGGTGTGTGTGGTGAGAATCATTCCTTTGGGACGTCCCCAGTAGTCCAGTGGCTAAGACCCTGCGCTCCCAGTGCAGGTGAGCTGGGCTCCATCCGTGGTCAGGGAACTGGATCACACATTCCCGCACGCTGCAACGAAGATCGAAGATCGTGCATGCTGCGACTAAAACCCGGCACAGCCAAGTAAATAAAAAAGAAAAAAAACTTAAAAGAAATAATAGAATAAAATTTAAAAGAAAAGAATATCCCCTTTAACCAGTGTTTTTTTTTTTGTTTTTTTTTAACCAGTGTTAACTAGCATCTTTAATACCTCTTGCTAGAGGTGAAAGCAAGAGCGGGACGTGGAACAAGTGTTGGAAGGATTAGGCCTGGGGGGATTAACAGGAGGAAGGGCAGCGGGGTAGATGGAGATATGCTGTGGGCCTCTAAGTCTCAGATGGGCCAGCTTACCCCGGACCTTCCCCACGTTCTGCTCTGACTGGGGACGAGCTACTGTGTTGTGGCTGGATGCAGGGGCACTGTGTCCAGAGGAAGGAAGACTCCTGGGAATCAGGCCTGGAGTCAGGCCCTTTCTTGGTCTCTTCTTTGTTAACCTCTTTGAACCTCACTCTTTTTATCCAGACAGTGAGACAGTAAAGGGTAGTCTCCGGTTGCGATTGAAGGACCTAATTTGTGAAAAGCTGGCAGCACCATACCTGGAGGCCAGAGGCATCCGTTCAGTGGTTGCCATCACTACTGTTAGCAAGAACGACTTCTGAGCCATGAGCGGCTTTAGACATTTTGGAAGTAAAGGGGAAAAGTGGGAAAGTGAAGCTTGACCCAGAACACGTGCAGGTGTGCTAAGTCGCTTCAGTCATGTCCGACTGTTTGCAACCCTTTGGACTGTAGCCCGCCAGGCTCCTCTGTCCATGGGATCCTCCAGGCAAGAATACTGGAGTGGGTTGCCATTCCCTTTTCCAGGGGATCTTCCCAACCCAAGGACTGAACCCGCATTTCTTACATCTTCTGCATTGGCAGGCAGGTTCTTTACCTCTAGCACCACCTGAGAAGACCCAGGACACAGTTAGGGGTGAAGCAGAGCCCTGCGTCCAGCCCAGGACATCTTCCTGTCTCGGGGCTGCAAGGAGCAGAAGCAAGCGACACTGTCCGCCCTGGGGCGGGGTGGGTATGCTGCACTATTTCCTGTGCTGCATACGAGCAGCACAGTATCTCAGGATTTGTGTGGATTTCTATTCTTTGTCAGTTTTGCTGTCTTGCCTTTAAGGCAGTTTGGCAAATGTGACAGAAAACACATACTTGAACTGGGGTGGGTCCTCGCTTCTGCTTTCCGTGTCAGCCGTCACCCGCGAGTCTCCGGCGTTACACCTTGCTGGCAGCACGGCACGCGGGGTTGGCTGTGTCGGAACGCCGGAGAGCACCGGGCTGGAGAAGGCAGTGAAGCAAGGCCAGCAGACAGCGATTCTGATGGTCAGAATCATGGCCACGTGTCTCTTCATTGGAAACTGCAGCTGGCGAGAATGGCTCCTGTGTCTGCTGTTGCCTCATGGCTCTAACTGCAAAACACAACCCACAGATGCTTCCCATGGTCTTAGCTCGGAGACCACCCTTTGGTCAGTTGCCGGCTTGACTTGAACTCAAACACACATGATATTGGAGCTCCGGGAACTTCGGAACCAGTCTAATGCTTGTTTTGGGCTTTACAGCTTTGTTTCGTCTAAGTTGAGAGTAAGATTGAATTCTATGTTCTGCTGTCCCCTTGGTCTGATGGGTCTGGTACTTGGCTTTCCCCAAACCTGCCAGGGATGTGTTTTGACACGTCATTAAAATTTTTTTAAAAATTCATTTCTTTCTAGTATTCCTGGTTTTGTCTGCTGGCCATTTTCTGTGATGCTGTGTACAAACAGCATTTGAGAGAAGATGGGGTGTATTCTGCCCAACAAAAGATTAAGATGTGTTGCAGGCTGGGGTCCTCCTCAATGTCAGACATACCAGGCATCTTGCAGTCTCAGGAGGAAACTGAGGCTCAGAACAGTGAAGGGAGGCCACATAGGAGTGAACCCAGGGCTACCCTTGCCACTGATGGGTTGTAGCAGCCAGACTCAGGTAATGCAGAAGTCTAAAAATTCAAGCAGCTGATGACAGGGGTCATTGAGGTGGAGAAAGTTTAAAAATTGCAAAAGCACTGGAGTTTCCCCAGGTTCATTTTGCTTCAGGCAGGTATAAGTGACTTGTTACCTTGGTTTGAAGTAAGATGACCCCTCTGAAGAAAGAGGCTTTCAAGGACCCTGTTCCTAGTTCTCTGTTTAAACCCACCTCCATGGGCTGATTACAAGAATAAGGCAATAAAAGTCAAGATTAATAACATTGTTACAGATCTGCAGATTTTATGAATATCCTTAAAAAATTCCTAGTATCCTTCAAAACGTGTCATTTTTCTTTTGAAGTTAAAACTTGAACTGACCAATTCCTATTAAAACAATTTACTTTGACAGTATCAAAGCAGCCTAAAATTAATTCTGTTTCCCCCCAAAATTTCTAGGAGTAAGAAAAAGATTAGCAGTCTTTGATATAGACTGTTTTCTTTTAGAGAGCACTTTTGCAGTTGAATAAGGAAAGTTTTAAGAAATCAGTGGTTTTATTAGTGAAAGCACATTAATAGTGTATCTTATTTCTTTATTCCACCACTGAAAACTGATCTTCCTAGCTGTTTTTTGTTTGTTTTTGTGTGTTTTTTTGGTCTCAGTGATGAACCTGGACTCAGCATAAGTAATTGTACATTACTTTTACCTCAATACAGAACCATGATGCCATAGCACTCTAAAAATTATAACTCCTTCCCTGTGGAAGGAAATTAGAGATCAATTATTATGCTCATTCACATGAAAGAAAAGGCATATATATTTACCAGTACTTTGTGGTTACTGGAGGGGCTTTCCTGGTGACTCAGATGGTAAAGAATCTGCCTGCAATGTAAGACCCAGGTTCAATCCCTGTGTCAGGAAGATCCCCTGGAGAAGGGAATGGTAACTACTCCAGTATTCTTGCCTGGAGAATTCCATGGACAGAGGAGCCTGTCAGGCTACAGTCCATGAGGTCACCAGGAGTCCAACAGGACTGAGCAGCAGTGTATATTCAGCCTTTATCCCTTCTAATTAAGCATTCAAGATGGCTGGAATAGGGCTTCTAAGTTTCTGTTCTCCTTAGTGAGCCAAGAAGAGCACACGGTATTTCTCATTTACACTGGAACAGAAGTGTTACCTTATATTGATTCCTAAACTGCACCTGGGCAGGAGGCTGGTTATGTAGTTCATCCTTGTTCTCTCTCCAGTAAGCTGGATTTTAGTATCTTTCTACTAAAGAGAACTAAGATTCTCTCTACAGAAAAGCTGGTCCATATGAGAACCTTGCCCCTTTCAGCTTCAGACAAGAAATTGTTGATCATAAGCATGTAGTGGGATTTTCCTTGAAGAAATCCTGTTGGGAAGTTGTCTTGTATACACTGATTTTTGCTTTTCCTCACAAACATGTTTGGACCTGAATCCTCCAGTACCGGTCCTGTGGTTCTGCTCTAAACTCTCTTGTTGTTGAAGTCATTCTAAATTACAGGAACTAATAAGATAATTCCAGAGTGTCCACCCTGGACTGGGCTGTGTGCTGTCTTTAGGGAGAAGGAGACAGAAGACCCTGAGGCAATCTCAGAAGTCCTGGGGGGTGAACTGGTTGTAGGCTGCACTCAGGGAGGGAGGGAGTCATTCTGCCTAGCATGAGGATAGAATGGTTGGGTTATTACCAGCCCTCTGGATTAAGTGATGGGTATTTATTAACTACTTGCAGTATGGGGTCGTCTTTCTCTTCTGCCACCTCACTGTAACCGAGCAGGACCCTTGAGGCCTTCCCTGAATAGAACCCCCCACCACCCATGCCCTCCACCTGCCTTTTGTCTGTAGAAAAACTTAGGCAAAGAATAAATTTTAATCAGAGGAGTGAGAAAATGTCAAATAAGACAGAATAATCATACTTTAGCCATTAAACAAAGTCAGGGACCTTTAGTTCTTCCTCAAGGACTATAGATAATATTCTGAGCCATGTCTTTTGAGCTGTTTTGCAGATACTAAGACCCCCGCCAGGTGGAAAAGGTTAACCTCATGCTGACCATAAGCACATAGACCCCAGTCCAGTTGGAAGATGGTTAATGATACTGACTCCTGGTGACCTCACCACCAACCAATCAGAATGTCCATGAGTTGACCATGCCCTGCTCCCTGAACACTGTAAAACTCTTCACTAACCCCTCCAGTTGGGGACACGCAGTTTTGAGGACATTAGCCCACTGTGGGCCCCTTTGCCTGGCAAAGCAATAAAACTGTTCTTTCCTGAAAGTGAAAGTTGCTCAGTCGTGTCTGACTGAATTCTCCAGGCCAGAATACTGGAGTGGGTAGCCTTTCCTTTCTCCAGGGGATCTTCCCAATCCAGGGATCAGCAAAGCAATAAAACCATTCTTTTCTACTTCACCCAAAACTCTGTCTCTGAGTTCCTATTTGGTACCTGCGAACAGAGGCAGAATTTTAGCAACATCACTTACCTTTCACCTGACACCCATTCCTACATACATGGGAGACAGCAGGAGGTGATAAACTCTAAACAGTTTACTTTGCCCCAATTGTACTGAAACTGAATATTTCTTAAACTTCATCTCTGTATCTTCACGTATGCATGCTGTCGTGTCCGACTCTTTGCGACCCCATGAACTGTAGCCTGCCAGGCTCTTCTGTCCATGGGATTCTCCAGGCAATAATACTGGAGTGGGTTGCCATTTCCTTCTCCAGGAGATCTTCCTGACCCAGGGATTGAACTTGCATCTCCTGCATTGACAGGTGGATTCTTTACCCACTGTGCCACCTGGAAAGCCCATCTCTGTATCTAGCTCCTCAAAATAGCTGTATAATCTCTGGGGTTTACCACTAGGTTATAAAACTGGAAAACATCATCTCCAAGTTTTCACAGATTTCAGTCTTGAACGATGTTAAAGATAAATCAGAATAACAATTTCCCTCAGTTAAAAAAAAAAAAAGACATCTACTTATTAATAGACACTCTGCGACTGTCCTTTTAGATTTTATATTTTTTAATTTCTGTAATTTGGAGCTGAACCTTCCTTCTAACTCTCCATCTTGCTTTCAAACAGTGAGGATTTCTGAGAAAAGCTGTGTGCACCAGTGAAAAAAGAGGTTTCTTTGACCGCAAAGGCTAGTTGAGCTCTTTTTGTTCTGGGATCCAGGGAAGCTTTAATTTATTCCCTTTGATAAAAGTGATTAAACTACCCCTTTAGTAGCTTAAGTTGTAATTGCTGAGAGAATATATACATTTGTCAAGAGTTGAAAGGTCAGACATTGATGGGAAGGTCAGCCATTGTTTGTCCACAGAGAAGGTATTGTGAGCCACTGAAATATGACCTTTGCTGCTGCGCCTTCCTGGTGACCTGTTGGAGGCCTGTGGTCATCCATATATTAGATTTCTCCATTGTAGATCAAAGGTAGGTAAAGACTCAGTTCTGTTGGATAGTTTGAACAACACTGCTCTTGGGATCTGGCATCACATTGACATTGGATACTAATGGTAACATTATAGGATTGCCCTGCTCCATCCAATTTTATCCTGAACAGAGGGAGACTTTATAGTTAAAATTGGAATGATACTTCTCAGTTTTAGAGAAAGGTTAAGGTAATAGAATTTTCTCATTGTTAAGCTGTCCCTGCCTAGAATTTCTTCAGCCTCTTGGCCCATATCACCATTCTAGTTTAGATGCTGTGAGAATTGACATAAATTTTTATAGGGCGTGGCTATTTTTATTTTTTGCTTTCTAATGAGAACCAATTCATTAGAAAATACCCTGACGTTGGGAAAGATTGAAGGCAAAAGGAGAAGGGGATAACAGAGGATGAGATGGTTGGATGGCATCACTGACTCAATGGACATGAATTTGAGTAGACTCCAAGAGATAGTGAAGGACAGAGAAGCTTGGCGTACTGTAGTCTATGGGGTTGCAAAGAGTAGGAAACGACTTTGCTACTGAACAACAAAATTTTTTGCCTCATTTATCCATATTTCATGAGGTCCCCCAAAGTGCTTGGTACTCTACTATTTGAGGATGTTTGAGAACACTGGGTCTGGAAAGAGAGGGAGTGGTTCCAAAGCACTGTTATGGTAGCAGGCTCGGGCATTGTCCTAAGCCTTTTGTGTATATGTATATGCATGTGTGGAGAAGGAAATGGCAACCCACTCCAGTGTTCTTGCCTGGAGAATCCCAGGGACGGGGGAGCCTGGTGGGCTGCCCTCTGTGGGGTCGCACAGAGTCAGACACAACTGAAACGACTTAGCAGCAGCAGCAGCAGCAGCATATACATGCGTATACATATAATTAAATCTTTCAACAGCTCTGGGTGGGTGATATTACCATATCCATGTCACGGATGATGAGTTGCAGGGAGTTTAAGTGACTTGCCCCAGGTCACACTGTAGGTAGCAGAATCAATTCAATCTCAGGTGTTTCTCTGATAACTTAGATTTTTTTCCCCTTTGGTCAGGATCCCCATCTTTGCTTGCATCTGTCTTTTCTTAGCACTGATGATTTAGATCATTATTATAAACTCCAGGTAGAGCTTTTTTTAAAAAAAAAAAAAGTCCAGGCCAAGGATTTCCAAGTGGTTTCCATAATGGGTCATGAGACCAGAAAGCCCTTTTCATGGTTTTATCTAATTCAAGATACTTTGTGGTGACCGGATCTCAGAATGTATTGTCTTTATCCCTTCTACCAATTAAAGCTTTCAAGAAATGGCTAAAATAGGTCTTCTAAATTTGTATATTTAGTGGAAATGGATGACAGTGTGAGGTAGTGAGGGAGAAAAGGAACAGGCCAAACTGACTCCATCTTGAAAAAGAAGGAAATTCCATCTCACACTTTCAGTGAGCTTTGGACTATATGCCTGGTAGCCATGGGGATAACATACCTACGGCCCAACTGGCCTCTGGGACTGATAAACACCAGATTCCACACCAAGATTTCCCGATGCCAAAAATAATGTAATAATCCCCTGTGTAGTCAATTACCTTTGTAATCTTTATGGCAGCCATTGGTGTAGGCTACCATGCATACCCAGCTGACCCTTCTGATTAGGAATCATGGCTGCAACCTGATTGTATCTCCCTTTGACACTTTCCAGGCTAGGTTTAAGGAATTTGGGGATGTGGGCTTGAGCAGTACACTTAAGGTATATAAGGTTTTCACCAAAGTCAGTTGGGGTCCTTGGCTAAGAGGAGACTCTGCCTTGGGCCTTCTGGTGTAATAAACTGCACTCCACTGTCTGCACTGTCCTGAGTGAGTTTGTTTCCTGGAACGCGTGGCTACAACAGTAGAATATATTATTAAAAATACAGGAGTTGTATGAAAGGAAAAAAATTGTTTTATTTGATGACATTAATAACAGGCCAAGTTCTAGGCTCTGAACAGTTTAGATCGTGTCACTGGTCGACCAGCATTAACAGCCTGGAAAATTCTGGGCACCTGGGGAGCAGAGGCAGCCAGGACACACCTTCATCCTGCTCTGGGTTTGTAAGCCTGAGAGCAGGTTTCAACAGCAATTTAATATGAGGGACAGTCCTCCTACAGAACCCGGTGGACTCAAATGTAGTTCCCAAATTGGCCACACAGCCAGAATGTCAGAAGTGTTTGGGGACACCTACCCACTAGGATTCCTGCCTACCTAGCCTCTCTACCTAGGCCAGTCCCCACCTACCAACCTCCTCTTCTTTCTTGTTTTAGGAACGATCCTTTTCTGTGTCCTAATCTTTTGGTTGAGACCAGCACCTGTCTCTCTTCTGCCAGATGAGCTGGCAGCCACAGGGAAGTTTCTCCACTCTTCTCCCCAGCACCCTGTCCAAGAAAACAGCATGCTGCATGGCCTTAAAGGGTGCCTGGGAGCTTCTTTTGCTAGTTCAGTAGACATCTGTTTGGTTCATGTTGATTTCCCTTCTGCGAGAATTCCCTCTCTCTCTCACCGCTAAAAAGGATGGACCAGAGAGAACCCCAGGCAGAGTGACATCTGAGCTGAGTCTGCAGCAGGCTGGCATGCACAGACATGCTAAGGGCCAGAGGAATGAGGCAGGCTCACTGCCATCTGCTACAGACTTATTCTTGTTTGCTTTCCCAGAGCCATCCCGGGTGTCACCCTCACCCAGACCTGGTTGAAATCCTATTTGTCTTTCAGTCTTGTGAAATACTTCAGAGGAATTCCAATAAGTTTCTTTTTTCTGGCCATGCGGGATCTTAGTTCCCTGGCCGGGGATCGAACCCATACCCCCTGCGTTGGGAGCAGAGTCTTAAACACTGGACCACCAGGGAAGTCCCAAAGTTCTTTTCTTTTTCCTTTTTTTTTTTTTAAATTGTACATGTATTTTTTTAAGGATTATTATTATGACTGTCATCATTGTTGCTTAGTTATTTTCAGTTTTGGTTAACTAAAATAACTTCTCCCAGTAGTTAGTTCAGTAACAAATGGGCAGGGAATACCTAGGTCCACTTGAAGAGGATTCAAGTTATAGTCACTGTGGAGTGAATATACACGAGCACTGCCTGGGCACTTTCCACCAGCCTGGATCATCCATTTAGACCCCCACTGGGCAAATTCATCCAAACTCTTCATCACAGGGTATGGAGAGTGAAGAAAAACAAAACGAAATAGAGGTATGAGCATGATCACCCTCAAAAGGTAAATAATAAACTGGAAAAATATATAATGATATCCTTGATCTATAAAAAAAATAAGGGATGAAAATCCCCAAAGAAAAGTGATGTACAAATGGCCAATTAGTGTGTGAAAAGAATTGCTAATAAAAAATTGAAATGATGGATTTTTCCCTCCACCTATCAGTTGGGAAAATTTTACCAAAATGATAAAGCCAGTGGTTGGTGTAAATGATGAAGATGGTTGCTCCTGCCCGCTGCTGCTAGGAGTTAAGTAGTACAGTCTGCACTTTCTGAATGAAGCTAGTTTTAAAATGTAGATCTTTCTTTCGACTGAGTGTTTCTAGTTCTATTGCTTTTATCAGAGAAACAGACATGCAGAGAGACATATTTAATTGAATTATTTATATAATAAAAGGGACACTTTAAAAAAAACTGCCTTTCTTTTTGGAATAAAGGGTTGCATTCCAAATGATAGATATTATCATTTACTGAGCATTTTCCACATGTCAGGTGCTTTTCTAAGAGCTTTACATATATGAACCCACTCCTGGAGGTATTTGCAGTCCAGTGAAAGACCAAGGGGGCAGGTACGGGGTACAATGAGAGAACATTGTACAGGAGAGGGTGGTATTGGTACGGCCTCACGATTGCAAGTATCAGAAAACCACTCAAATTAGCATTAGTTTGAAAAAAATCCTTCTTTTATTTTTGGCTCAGAAATCTGTGAAATGTCAACAATGGATAATAAGAACAGGTAAGACTTATTGAACTATAGTTAATATCCTGTGTGTGTGTTAGTCACTCAGTCGTGCCTGACTCTTTGTGATCCCATGGACTATAGCCCACCAGGCTCCTCTGTCCATGGAATTCTCCAGGCAAGAATACTGGAGTGGGTTGCCATTTCCTTCTCCAGGGGATCTTCCTGACCCAGGGATCAAACCTGGGTCTCCTGCCTTGTGGGCAGATTCTTTAACATCTGAGCCACCAGGGAAGCCCAAATATCCTGTAATAAACCATAATGGAAAAGAACATGAAAAAGAATATATATATATACACACACACACACACATATATGTGTACATATGTATATATCTGTATAACTGAATCACTATACTATACAGCAGAAACTAACACAGCATGGTAAATCAACTGTATTTCAACTAAAAAAAAGAAAGGCATATCAAGAGCTTTCTACGGGCTAGGCACTGTGCTAAGCAGTTTGCATATATTAATACTTTTAATCTTTACCCAATCTTGTAGGCAATGGAGAAGATCCACGGCTTGCTCAAGGCTGAAACAGCTAGTAATGACAAAACCAGTTATGACAGCTGGCCCGGCAGCTGGTTCCAGAGTTCTTATTCTTAACTACGTCAGCTAGGTCTTGGCTGGATTTGGAAGCTGAAACAGTGCTATGAGACTTCTTAGATTAGCTTGCATCTGAGCTTCCTTCCTGGGTGGGCTCCTCTGCGTGTCTCCACAGTGGGTGGCATCCCCAAGCCCACACTGACCTCAGAACGATCTTCCCAACAGCCCCAGCCTGAGTCCTGGGGGCTGACAGGTCTGGTCTAGGTCCTGAGCCCTCCCCAAGGACAGAATCAGTCTACTGAGAATATTACAGGGCTATTACATTAGAGAGAAAAGGTGATTTCTCAGAGGAAGACACATAGGCAGGCACATAGATGTCTATATCAAAGGCCAGAGTTAATTGTGACAAGGGTCAAACTGAAAACCAGGTAATAGAATCCTTGCTACATGCCAGGTGTTTGCAAGGCACTGCTAAGATGTGACTGTAGCCCCCAGTCAACTGGGAGAGCCCAAGCAAAAGGAAACTGCCACAAAGAGAAACTGGAACCCAAGGAGAAAGGAAGAACTGGTAAGGAGCTAAGCAGGAACCAGATCCAGAAGACCTGGCAAGCCCAATCAAGTAGTGAACAATGACTTAACCTGAACATAACCCTGCTTGACCATGGAAAGCATTAGGTTAAATAGTCAGCATACATTTATCTTCACTCTGGTACCCCCAGTGTCACTGATGAGGAAACTGATACCTAAGGACAATGAAACAACTTGCCCAAGGGATCCAGAATGATGGAGCCAGGATTCAATAGTCTGTAAACACCTTGGACCTAACCACATTGCTAAGTGGAGGCCAGCAAAGATCACGGTCAAATTTATTTCCCCCCCCACAAGTAATCCACATTGAAAATGGAATTTCTTGGTTGGCAGCAATCTGATATCATACATCCATCATTATGGTGCACAGTACACACACTGAAGAACTTATTTAATGGGCCCCAGCAATGAAGATGTGGTCATTAAACACTGGATTTTTCCCAGCCTGCTTTTAAGTATCATCAACGTGGTCTGCGAGTTGTGCATTTAAAATATTAGGGGGAAAAAAAGGCTGAAAGGAGTTCAGATCCAAATACAAAGACTCTGAAACCACCAAAGGGGAAATTGATCTGACCTGAACACACTACATATGGAAACCCTGGAATGCCTGAGATGCTCTTGGGAATATTCAATTACAAGGGAGACCCAGCACTGACCTTTTCGCAAGGAGACAATCAACAGAAGACTGTATTTGATGAGGAATTTGCTTCCTGTTAACAAGGCTTCTAACCCTGTACCAGAGAGAAGAGAAGGGAGGGTGAAGACCCCAGGTGGCTTTGAAGAGGTGAACTCTGGTTATTTACGAGTCTGAAAAGAAAAAGGGAGGGGGGAAGCAAGACAGGAAAAAGAAGGTATTGTGTAGAAATGCCATATGATCCACCCAGCTGTTAAATCCTATGCACCGAAGCTTTTGCTAGAAAGGCTGAGGAAATGATACTAATAAACCTGTAGAAACTTGACATTCTTTTCTTGAATATTTATTACATTTCTTCTGCACATACTCAGGACATATAGAAGGTATTAAAAAGTGACCACTAATTCAAATTTTATTTCTGGGGTGACTTTTCAGAGTATCCATCCCTGTATATAACCCACCTCAGGCTACTCTGTGATCTCCACACAGCCCAGCAGAATGAAGGGCTGCCCTTTATGCATAGAATCCCTTACTTGTGTCTGACTCTTTGCGACCCCATGAGCTGTAGCCCACCAGGCTCCTCTGTCCATGGGATTCTTCAGGTAAGAATAGGGGAGTGGGTTGCCAGTTCCTTCTCCAGGGAATCTTCCTGACCCAGGAATCGAACCCAGGTCTCCCACATTGCAGGCAGATTCTTTACCATTTGAGCCACCAGGGAAGCCCTTTATTCAGCCTGTATACAGTATCTCTGTCATGGCCTTGGATGGAAATTGTCTCCTCCACTAGATCTAACTTACCTCTGTCCTCAGCATTTTAGCAGATGTAGCTGCTCAGAACACATTTGTTGACTAAATGAATGAAATGCTTCCACACATTTATATAAACTGCTCTCTACTGTAGTAAGTCTGTGTGGTCATTTTTAGCCCAGGAGCTCCTCAAGCGCAACCTCATGTCTTATCCATCTTATCTCCATTGTCTAGCAAGGTGCCTAAGAGTTCCTAACGGAGAAGGCAATGGCACCCCACTCCAGTACTCTTGCCTGGAAAATCCCATGGACGGAGGAGCCTGGTAGGCTGCAGTCCATGGGGTTGCACAGAGTCGAACAGGACTGAAATGACTTAGCAGCAACAGACAGTAAGTGCTCAGCAAAGGTTGGAAGGGTTAAGAACAAAATTTCTCAACAAATGACATGGTAGGAAGGAGGCAGGAGAATAGTAAACAGGACTAATTCTTTTGCCTGTTTTTTTTTTTTTTTTTTACAACTACGTAACTATAACTTTACATATATGCCTTTGAAATCTTTTTTAAAAATTTATTTATTGGCCAAACTGCTGGGGCACGTAGGATCTCAATTCCCTGACCAGGAATGGAACCCCATGTCCCTGGCATTGGAAGGCAGAATCTTAACCACTGGACTGCCAGGGAAGTCCTGCAAACAGAATTATTGATGGAGTAAAACTTGTGAATTTGTGGCAAGAGCCTTTTTCAGTTTATGAGCATGACTGATGGGAAATGGTGGGTTCCTGGCCAAATACCATGCATATGAGTTTGAGCAAACTCCAGGAGACAGTGAAGGACAGAGGAGCCTGACATACTGCAATCCGTGGGGTCGCAAGGAGTCGGACACGACTTAGCGACTGAACAACCACCGGTTTTGCTCCCACGATCCTGCCTGGGGGCAATTTCTCACAAAAGTCCTAAGAAGGGAGCTAACACAAACCACACACAGGTGCTTCACATTTAAACCCCCAAACATATCCATGAAGCATGTATAATCCCCATGGTACAGAAGAGCAAACAGGCTCAGAAAGGTTTTTATTTCTTGCCCGGAGTCCGTCCAAGTGGTCAGTGCCAGGCCCAGGCTCCACCGCAGGCTCCCCGACCCGGCCCTGCGGTCCTTCCCTCCTCCTGGGCGTCCTCCAACCCTTTCAAGTCTAGCTGGGCGATTCCTGAGGAGGAGGAAAGAAGCTGACGGGCTGGGACACTATGGTCACAGGGGAGCCACCGAGAGTTCCGGATGCAGAGAGCGGGAAGCAGCCAAGTACCAAGGCAGGGACCTACAGCCATGCCCGCGCGCATCCACCGGCACCTATAAGTTTGATCCTTCTGGGCTTCCGTAGCTCGGAATAAATGGAGCGTCTTCCGTTTGAGAAAGGTCAACATTTCGAAATTCAAATCCTGTTTGCAGATTTGAGCACGGAGACAGCGAAGCCAACGCTACCCTACGTTCTTACCAACTAAAACCTAGAAGACAACATAGTCTCCACTTTTCATAGACGGAATCCCCTCCTTCCGCCCGGATGTCGCTACAGGAAGTTCCGGTGAGGTTAACGTCATTTCCGCCCCGTTTCTGGTGGTGCCAAGATGGATGCTCTACGGGCTCGGGAGGAGCTCCGGCGGCGGTACCTGTTCCCGCCGGACGCGGAGGTCCCACTGGAACACGAGGGCTACCCCAGGCCGGGTGAGGCGCTTCCCCCGGGCACGCTTCGAGCCGCCTCGAGGTTCCGTAGGCAAGGCGCCCGGAAACGGCCTGCCCCGCCGACCTCCCGCAGGCCCACCCATTCCTGAAGGACTGGGATTTGTTTTTATCAAGGCTTACCAAGTAGTTTGCAAGTTAGGTATTTAAGTATCGTAAAAGAGCGTTAGAGATCAGGTAGCCTTCCGCATCTTCATCTCAGCTGCGTTTTAGGATTCCCCGGAGAGCTGGTTTAACACCTATTTGGCAGTATCCATTAAAATAAAAAAAATTTCCATTGGTTGTGTCTCTAAGAAAAGAAGCACATTTGTAGCAGTACACAGGGACGTATGTGCATGTGCAAAATGTTTTATCTCAGCATTGCTATTGCTAGTAATAGCGAACGACTGGAAGCATCTAATTGTCCGTCAGCAGGGAGCTGGTTAAATACTCTTGGATATCCGTACGTCACACAGCAGGCCGACTTTATGTACCAGTGTGGGTAATTTTCAAGGGGAGGCGTATAGCATCGTCCGTCAGCAGGGAGCTGGTTAAATACTCTTGGATATCCCTATGTCACACAGCAGGCCGACTTTATGTACCCATGTGGGTAATTTTCAAAGGGAGGCGCAGAACAAAGTATGATATACCATCGTTCGGGTTCAACCCAGAAAACATGTCGTGTATGCTCACCTGTAGATGCATAGAATATGCAGGAACTCAATAGACGTTGATACTGGTAGTTGCGTTGGGCTGGGGAACTAGGGTTAAGGATCAAAAGAGATTTCATCTTAGATGTTTTTGTCCTGTATGATGTTAAAACGTTCTGTATTTATTATCTTTGAAAAATAAACACAGAAAACTTCATGATCAGGCTTTCTGGTTTATAAATTTTGAGGATGTCTCCCAGAATTTGTATTATGAGTAAGGTGCCCGGGAATTCCGATCGTCAGCTAAAGTCAGAAACCTCGGATGCATACCAGTGGTTCTCACAGGAACTGGGAGAGTGGGTATGTCAGTCACCAGGGGAACTTGTTAGACCCCATTTGACCCAGAGCCAGCCAGTTGTTCTTTCAGATCGGGTCCCAGGTGGAAGGAATTTGACTTGTCCATCACTAGTCTAGACAGTATGGTGTTGGAACTGTACCTCCAGTGTGACCTTTCCACTTTTGAGGTGCCTCAAAAGGTTGTGTTTGTTTAAAACAAGTAAATATGTAGTGTTTATAAGTAGTGTTTTTGGAAATTCACAAGTCCATTTTGTGTTCTAATGTTTGTCACTTGCATTTTTCTGAATTAACAGGAATAATCACTTTCCTAGGCGATATATGAAGCACAACATGAAAATTCCTACACTACCGGATGGCATTATTCTTCCCAAAAGACTATAAGTAAATTTAGTTCCAAAATTCATTTGGCGGAAAAAAGTTGACAATACTGAACAAGTTTTATAGCAGCTCCTATTATTTTTAAAAATATAAACTTATTTTGGTGGTTTTACAGAAGAAATTGGTACTCTAATAGGGGAGAATCTGGCTGTTAGAAAGCTCTAGGAAATTATTTTATTTGACTTGAAATAGGTGTAATTTTTCCTGTGGAGCTAATGGTTACTTGATCAGTTGAAATCTCCCTTATTTGCAGAAACCTCTACAGCTGTTGAGAAAAAGGAGAAACCTCTTCCAAGACTTAATATCCATTCTGGGTTTTGGATTTTGGCATCCATTGTTGTTACCTATTATGTTGACTTCTTTCAAACTGTTAAAGAAAACTTCCACACCAGTAGGTAAGAAAACTTGATGGCTCTTATTTTTTCACATTATGTTTTGTTAGACTCTTAGTGAGCACCTGCTTTCTGCCAGCCAGCAAGTTGGAGGTGCTGGTGATACAAAGTTGAAAAAGAGTGCACGTCCTGGGCATGTGCAACAGAGTGGACATTATTTCAGTGGGCCTTTTCAGCCTAGATGTTTTGTAGGATGAGGAAGGCAGTGAATTTAAGAACCTAATCATTTGTAAAACATAGAGAGAGAATGACTAAAGGTCTTCAGGAGATCAGATCCACAAGCCCTGGGAGGAAGGAATGAGAACTGTGGTGGGTGAGAATCAGGTCTCAGAGCTCATTTTTAGAGAGTAGTTAATGGCCAGTGAGGTACATGTACAGGCTGTGATTGAGCTAGAGTTGAGGTCACTGGTGCGAGAAGTCAGGAGCTTGTGGCAGGATGTCAAATAGTCCATCATTCATGTGAATTGAGATCTCTTTCAGGAGCTGATGGCGGGTGTGGGGAGTAGGGGGGGAACGTTGTTGATCACTCTCCTGAGTCTTCACTGAATGTTAGAGAGTGTTCTGGAGGTCCTTAGAAAACAGAAAAAGGTGGGGAGGTGTTGGTGAGCGTTAGAGCTGGCATCGGGAGGGGTGGTTCTCTTAGAGAGCAAGTGTAATTGTCTGGAAGTATCAAGTAAGACTTCCCTGGTGGCTCAGATCGTAAAGAATCTGCCTGCAGTGGGAAGACCTGGGTTCAACTCCTGGGTTGGGAATAACCCCTGGAGAAGTGAATGGCAACCCACTTCAGTATTCTTGCCTGGAGAATTCCATGGGCAGAGGAGCCTGGTGGGCTACAGTCCATGGGTCCCAAAGAGTCAGACACGGCTAAGTGACTGGCACACACACACATCAGTGAGGCTAGAAAGGTGCAGACAGGACTGCTGATCAGGTGTTTTTGCTGGGGATGGGGGTATACAGTTTTTCTCTGTCAAGGCCTTCAGGAAGGGCGGTGACTGCTGGAGGGGCGCCTGAGGAGAGTGAGGGCGCAGGCAGCCAGGGGACGGCAGGGCTGGGGGAGTTGATGTAAACTGTGGGAGGGAGAGAGCTTGTTCACTTTCCTTATCTCCACAAGCAGGAGCTTTCCCCAGACACTCCCCATCACTGCTTCCCCGTCCTTTCCCATCACCGCTCCTTCTCTGGGAGCTGCTGGACCTCCTGATGGGGTTTGGGATGAAGAACCAGACTTGTAACTCAGCACCTTTTTTCTCTTTGGAGCCAGCTGCTCACAGGAAGCACAGATTCTGGGATGCCTGTCTGTGCCATAGTTTTTGTTGTTGTTGTTGTTTGTTTTTGTATTTTTGGAGCTCTTTTTCTTAAAAAACTTTTTTAAGTTTCAGTTTTAATTGTTTTTTATTTTGGCTGCCCTGAGGCTTCATTGCGGTGTGGTGCACGGCTTTCTCCAGTTTCAGTGCGTGGGGGCTTCTCTCTAGTTGTGGCACAAGGGCCTCTGTTGTTGGCGAGCACAGGCTCGAGAGCACTTGAGCTGAGTAGTTGTGGTGCAGCAGCTCAGTTGCCCTGAGGCATGTCTGATCTTAGTCCCCCGACCAGGGATTGAACCCGTGTCTCCTGCATTGGAAGGAGGATTCCTAACCACTGGACCACCAGGGAAGTCCCTGCACCATCGTTTCTTGGGGCAGCCCTAAGATGAGAAGGTCTCTAGGTTTTCACTGTGTCTCGAAACCAGTGGCTAAGTCTGTCTGTTCCTGGGTTTCAGTGTGAGGAAGCACTGACAGTTCACCAAAGCCATCTTCTTTCCATAGCTTGTTTAGTGAAAAAAAAGCTGACACTTGATCTTCATCAGCCTGGCTCCTTTGTCTCTCTCAGTTGGCTGGGAAAAGAGGGAACATTCACTTCAAATACCACTCATATCAGCTGCCCCTTCATTCACTGAATATTTAACAAGAACCTGAAGTGTGTACAATTTTGGTGCCAGTGATGAACAAGGCACGTTTCTCACCCTCCACCAGTTCATTTTAGGCTGTGATAGATGAACAGGTCACGTGGTATGTACTGTGTTAGCGTATGAGTGTGTGGGACGACATAGGAGTGCCTTGAAGGGGCACCTCGTCTTGCCCAACCTCGGGTTGTTGTTGAGTTACCCAGTCATGTCCGACTCTTTGCGACCCCATGGACTGCAGCACACTAGGCCTCTCTGTCCCTCACCATCTTCTGAAGTTTGTCCTAGTTCATGTCCATTGCATCAGTGATGCCATCCAGCCATGTCATCCTCGGACACCCTCCTCTCCTTCTGCCCTCAGTCTTTCCCAGCATCAGGGACTTTTCAGCTGTTTGCATCAGAAGACCAAAATCCTGGAGTTTCAGCCTCAGTCCTTCCAAGGAGTATTTAGGGTTGATTTCCCTTAAGATCAACTGGTTTGAGCTCCTTGCCATCCAAGGGCCCCTCAGGAGTCTTCTCCAGCACCACAGTTGAAAAGCATCAGTTCTTCGGTGCTCTACCTTCTTTACCATCCAGCTCTCACAACCATGCGCCAAGCTTGTGAGGTGGGCGTCTTTGAGGTTTTAGGAGAGGTGAGAGTATTTATCCATTTGTGTCTTTCTATATCCTTACATAAGAAAATACTAGGTATTAGTGGTTAAGGGAGATGGGAGGTGAGGAATAGCTCCTTCCACTGTGAGATGTTTGGGGGCGTCTGCAGGAGTAACAGGCATGCCCAGGTGTGTGGCAGAGCCTGACTCAACCGCCAGACCAGGGCAGTAGGGCATGAAAAGGAAGTGGAAGTCATAGGTCTGTCCTCGAATAAGTGTCATCTTAGAGGAAAAGAGACAGAAACACCCACCCAGAGGCTGAGAACTTTGAGCAGCATTGTGTTCTTGCCGAGGCCTCAGTTCGCGGGGAGTTGGAGTAGCCACAGCGTGAGAGCACTGCCCAGAAGTGGTCCGTGCAGGCTGCCTTCTGCTTCCTCGAAAAGGGTTCTTTCCTCTGGTTTTCCAGATTTGGCCGCATCCCATGACCGGCCGGGGCTGATGAGGGTTCCTCACATACACTGAGCCAGGTCTTGGATGAAGTTGGAAGGAGAAAAAAGCCATTGCCCCTCGGGGGAGTACTAGGATATAGTCTAGGAATGGGAGGGTTTCATTTGGAAATCTTTTATGACAGGCAGTTTAACCCCTTCCAAACTGATTGTCAGTATTCTAAGAAACCCTGCCTGACTTGGAGAAGTTGATGGTATCTGTTGAAATCTTTATTAATCTCACATTCAAAGCTTCAGAAACAACCAGAAAGCTGCTTTTTTTCCTGTATTTTTAAAGAAAATGCACTACTGTAACGAGGGTTCTTTTTTGGTTGGTTAGTTTATGAAAGAGTGTGTGTGTGTTTAAAGTCTTCCTTTTTCATCCTTTCATGTGTCTCACTCCCATATTTCTCACCCATTTCCTACTAGATCTAGACCTTCTGAAAGCTGGGATTGAGTAACGGGGTCCCTCTGTGCCCCTTCCCCAGTTGACACTCTTCTTAGAAATAGGTATCTTGTCTGTTAATGAAAACTCTTAAGGTTCCTGATGTGCTAAGTGCTGTCATTCAGCACTTGTGTCCATATTTGCTTAACAGTCACTGAATGTCTAGGCCAGCTTCAGGGAACTGAAGAGCCTTTATAAGTAGTTTATGTTGTCTACACCCAAGTTATGTGCGCACAGTTGGGAGCAAAATTGTAGAACATGGGCTTGGAAATTCTGATCCGAAAAATCGTAAAGACACTTCCTTGCTTTCGTAGCAGGGCTGAGTCACACCTGGCTGGTGGGACACCAGACACAGGTACAGCCAAGAAAACAGGGTGCAGAGCACCAAAAACCAAGCTGCCCACCCTGTGGATGGTACAGGTCTCCCAATTCAGACCGCCTGTATTCAAAGATAAACTTATGAAACCTTTGTCAGGTACATACAGTGTTACAAATGGGATTGCTGCCATTGGTATGGTTAGCCATCAGCTGTCCTGTGTCACACTGGAGATGTGTCAGAAAAGACTATCTGCCCTTGGGCCTCAGAGACGACGTGTGAGAGGATAACGGAAGGGTATTATTTTGTCTCTACAGTTGGTTTCTCTTCGGCAGTGCCTTGTTGCTCGTTAGCGTGTCGATTGCATTTTACTGCATCGTCTACCTGGAGTGGTATCGTGGAATTGAAGATTATGATATCAAGTATCCAGCATTGATACCTATTACAACCGCTACTTTTATTGTAGCAGGAATTTGGTGAGTTACCTTTGGAATGACTAATAAGAATAAAGATTGTTTGATCGGGTAGTGATATACATGGTACAGAATTCGACAGGGGGAAAACAAGGAATAATGAGAAAGTAGTCTCTGATTCTCTTTTCAGTAGTGTCTTTCTTTACTTATATAGCAATTTAAAATACATATGGTAGCATGCTGTATATATTTTGCATTTTGCTTTTTAAATCATTTTCATTGTGAAGTTTAATACAGAAAAGTGGAAGAATCTAAATTGTATGGCTGAGAGAATTATCATGCAGTGAGCCTTTGTGTAAACCCTAAGGAGGGCAGGAGGAGAACGGTGCCAGCCTCCTGTAACCCTTCCCCTGCCCCTCTGCCCCAGTCATTCCCTTTTCCTTCCTGCCCACAGGAAGACACTGTCCCCACCTTCCTGGTAGTTCCTTTCTTTTGCATCTCTTAAACACTGTTATTTTTTTGTTGTGTCTATTTTTTTGAACTCTGTAGAGACAGGTTGCTGTAGTATGTGTTCTTTTATCCTTGGCTGTTACATGCAACACGAAGTATGATTCCTCCATATTGTTGTGCATAACAGTAGCTCATGTTCATTGCTGTTCAGCATTCCATCCTATAACTGAATTCCAATTGATCCGTTCTGCTCTTGATAGAATTTGGATTGTTTCCAGTTTGAGGTTATCATGTGTGATGCTGTTAGGTAAGACATTCGAGACCTATACAAGACACTCTTGTGTGCGTGCCTCTGCATAATTCTGTTGGGCGTCTGTGAACACGCATACATGTGTATATATAGGTCTCTCTAGCAGGGAAATCGTTGGCCTATTGGGTATGCATGCCTCCAACGTCAGAAAATAGTGCCAAACTGTTTTCCAAAGTGATCTTTTTTTTACACTGAGTTTGTATTTCATCCGTATTGGTGCACGTAGATGTGCTTCATTACTTTTAATGCTTACATGGTTATCACTGCATGGACATACCATGATTTATTTAACCAGCTTGATCTTTAAAAAATTCTTTTGCTGTTATTAAAAATGCCACAATTAATATCCCTTTTCATACTGTTCATGGGGTTCTCAAGGCAAGAACACTGAAGTGGTTTGCCATTCCCTTCTCCAGTGGACCACATTCTGTCAGACCTCTCCACCATGACCCGCCCATCTTGGGTGGCCCCATGGGCATGGCTTAGTTTCATTGAGTTAGAGAAGGCTGTGGTCCTTCTGATCAGATTGACTAGTTTTCTGTGATTATGGTTTTAGTGTGTCTGCCCTCTGATGCCCTCTCCCAACACCTACTGTCTTACTTGGGTTTCTCTTACCTTGGACGTGGGGCATCTCTTCACGGCTGCTCCAGCAACGCACAGCCGCTGCTCCTTACCTTGGACGAGGGGTATCTCCTCACGGCCGCCCCTCCTGACCTCGAATGTGGAGTAGTAGCTCCTCTTGGCTCTCCTGCGCCCGTGCAGCCACCGCTCCTTGGACAAGGGGTGCTCCTCTCAGCTGCCGCCCCTGACCTCGGGTGTAGGGTAGCTCCTCTTGGAGTGCAAAAGTAGGAAGTCAGGAAACACCTGGGGTAACAGGCAAATTTGACCTTGGAATACAGAATGAAGCAGGGTTTATAAAGGCTAATAGAGTTTTGCCAAGAGAACACACTGGTCATAGCAAACACCTTCTACCAACAACACAAGAGAAGACTCTACACATGGACATCACCAGATGGTCAACATTGAAATCAGATTGATTATATTCTTTGCAGCCAAAGATGCAGAAACTCTATACATCAGCAAAAACAAGACTGGGAGCTGACTGTGGCTCAGATCATGAACTCCTTATTGCCAAATTCAGACTTAAATTGAAGAAAGTAGGGAAAACCACTAGACCATTCAGGTAAGACCTAAATCAAATCCCTTATGATTATACAGTGGAAGTGAGAAATAGATTTAAGGGACTAGATCTTATAGATAGAGTGCTTGATGAACTATGGATGGAGGTTCGTGATATTGCACAGGAACCAGAGATCAAGACCATCCCCATGGAAAAGAAATGCAAAAAAGCAAAATGGCTGTCTGGGGAGGCCTTACAAATAGCTGTGGAAAGAAGAGAAGTGAAAAGCAAAGGACAAAAGGAAAGATATAAGCATCTGAATGCAGAGTTCCAAAGAATAGCAAGGAGAGATAAGAAAGCCTTCCTCAGTGATCAATGCAAAGAAATAGAGGAAAACAACAGAATGGGAAAGAGTAGAGATCTCTTCAAGGAAATTAGAGATACCAAGGGAACATTTCATGCAAAGATGGGCTCGATAAAGGACAGAAATGGTATGGACCTAACAGAAGCAGAAGATACTAAGAAGAGGTGGCAAGAATACACAGAAAAACTGTACAAAAAAGATCTTCACGACCAAGATAATCACGATGGTGTGATCACTCACCTAGAGCCAGACATCCTGGAATGTGAAGCCAAGTGGGCCTTAGAAAACATCAGTACAAACGAAGCCAGTGGAGGTGATGGAATTCCAGTTGAGATGTTTCAAATCCTGAAAAATGATGCTGTGAAAGTGCTGCACTCAATATGCCAGCAAACTTGGAAAACTCAGCAGTGGCCACAGGACTGGAAAAAGTCAGTTTTCATTCCAATCCCAAAGAAAGGCAATGCCAAAGAATGCTCAAACTACCACACAGTTGCACTCATCTCACACGCTAGTAAAGTAATGCTCAAAAGTCTCCAAGGCAGTCTTCAGCAATACGTGAACCGTGAACTTCCAGGTGTTCAAGCTGGTTTTAGAAAAGGCAGAGGAACCAGAGATCAAATTGCCAACATCTGCTGGATCATGGAAAAAGCAAGAGAGTTCCAGAAAAACATCCATTTCTGCTTTATTGACTCTGCCAAAGCCTTTGACTGTGTGGATCACAATAAGCTGTGGAAAATTCTGAAAGAGATGGGAATACCAGACCACCTGACCTGCCTCTTGAGAAATTTGTATGCAGGTCAGGAAGCAACAGTTAGAACTGGACATGGAACAACAGACTGGTTCCAAATAGGAAAAGGAGTACATCAAGGCTGTATATTGTCACCCTGCTTATTTCACTTTTATGCAGAGTACATCATAAGAAATGCTGGGCTGGAGGAAGCACAAGCTGGAATCAAGATTGCCGAGAGAAATAGCAATAACCTCAGATATGCAGATGACACCACCCTTATGGCAGAAAGTGAAGAGGAACTCAAAAGCCTCTTGATGAAAGTGAAAGTGGAGAGTGAAAAAGTTGGCTTAAAGCTCAACATTCAGAAAACGAAGATCATGGCATCTAGTCCCATCACTTCATGGGAAATAGATGGGGAAACAGTGTCAGACTTTATTTTGGGGGGCTCCAAAATCACTGCAGATGGTGATTGCAGCCATGAAATTAAAAGATGCTTACTCCTTGGAAGAAAAGTTATGACCAACCTAGACAGCTTATTCAAAAGCAGAGACATTACTTTGCCAACAAAGATCCATCTAGTCAAGGCTATGGTTTTTCCAGTGGTCGTGTATGGATGTGAGAGTTAGATTGTGAAGAAAGCTGAGCGCTGAATAATTGATGCTTTTGAACTGTGGTGTTGGAGAAGACTCTTGAGAGTCCCTTGGACTGCAAGGAGATCCAACCAATCCATCCTAAAGGAGATCAGTCCTGGGTGTTCATTGGAAGGACTGATGCTGAAGCTGAAACTCCAATACTTTGGCTACCTCATGAGAAGAGTTGACTCATTGGAAAAGACTCTGATGCTGGAAGTGACTGGAGGCAGGAGAAGAAGGGGACGACAGAGGATGAGATGGCTGGATGACATCAGCGACTTGATGGACATGAGTTTGAGTGAACTCCGGGACATGGTGATGGACAGGGAGGCCTGGTGTGCTGTGATTCATGGGGTCGCAAAGAGTCAAACAGGACTGAGCAACTGAACTGAACTGAATATCCCTTTTCATAAACTAGTAAGTTGTCAATGAAAAAAATGGTTTTTTTTTATGTTTATAAAAGTATTTTATAACTTTCTCACTGAAGAAAAATCTGTAAATTACAGAAGAACACTAAGGAAGTAAATCCCATGGTTCCTGCCAGCCAGTGAGAAAACTATATTGAACATGGTGTATGGCCTTTTAGGTTTTTTCCTCCCTTTATATTAATGGCATTTTAGTTTGGGGAAAACCACAGACCTTTGTACATTTGTTGTTGTTCATTTGCTTAGTGGTGTCCAAGTCTGTGACCCCATAGACTGCAGCACTCCAGGCTTCCCTGTCCTTCACTGTCTCCCAGAGTTTGGTCATACTCATGTCCATTGAGTCAGTGATGCTATCTAACCATTTCATCCTCTGCCGCCCCCATCTCCTTTTGCCTTCAGTCTTTCTTAGCTTTAGGGTCTTTTCCAGTATTCAGTGTAAATGTATTTTTTCTGTGATTTATCTTCTGTAGTTGAAGTTTATGGATTTTTGACGTGTTACATTGTGATGTGGTTATTACTAACTCTTCAGGAACGAGTGTAGACAGGTTTGTTATTCAACAATTTCTTAAGAAGGCTAACATCACCCCCAAGAATGTTAACTTTATTTTTAGCACAGTACGATTATAGTTATTTAAATTTCTACTTGTCAAAGTGTTATATATTAATCATCAACTCTCTGAAACACTTAATTGACTATAATTTTCCGTTATTAGCTTCAAACCTTAAAAAATGCAGTGTATAAAAATCATTTGGACTTTAGAAAGTGTTTTATTCTTACCTTGGTGACAGGAATAGTGTTTTTCTCAATGGAAAATTTAATAGCAGCTTATAAATGTTTTTCATTCTGTTTCTAATGGGAAAATACTTTAACCATCTTTTTTTTTATTCTCGTGATATTTTGGTGGTGTGTGAGATTGTAAAACCAGGCTATTATCATTTTATTTCATGTTCCTTCACAGACACTTAACTTTAAGAGACTGATGTCTCTGTTGAGCCAGCCCAGCGCTCATTAGAGGAGGTTTAGTGATTCCAGTTCCAAGTACTTTGTGAACAGGTTGTGATATTTCCAATATTGGGTAGATCACATATCTGAGAAACTGTATACATATAAGGAAAGTTACGGGCTGAAGGAACTTTCCCAACCTGGGTAGGAAGTGAGTCTTCTAAAGCCAGGCTCTCCAGTGCAGTGTATTTGTATAGAGGACAGCTGCAGTTGTCAACGGTGTGGGTTTTTGTCCTTTTCAGCTTCAATGTTGCTTTGTGGCACGTGTGGTCATTTTTCACTCCAGTGCTGCTGTTTACCCAGTTTATGGGGGTTGTAATGTTGACCTCCCTCCTTGGATGACTTCTAAAGGTAAGATTTTTGGAATTGTAATTCTAATAAGGAAATAGTCTCTCATGACAGTGTTCAGTGAAAGTGAAAGTTGCTCAGTCCTGTCCGACTCTTCACGACCCCATGGGCTATACACTGCATGGAATTCTCCAGACCAGAATACTGGAGTGGGTAGCCTTTCCCTTCTCCAGGGGCTCTTCCCAACCCAGGGATCGAACCCAGGTGTCCTGCATTGCAGGCGGACTCTTTACCAGCTGAGCCACAAGTAGACATAGCGATAACAGACTAGTGAATTATTTCAGCCGTGTTTACACCAGGCTGTCGTCCATGGAACTCTGGAATGAAAGGGACTGTGATCCCTTCCCTTTTGCATTATTTAGTTCTAAGTGGCTGCTTCTTAGAGAAGTCACCCTGCCCGTCCACAGTTTCATGAAGAGGGAATCTTCCACTATAGATAAGTTCACACATTAGTCCCTTTTCTATTGTGATCGACTTCCATCAGCTTCTATGCAGATAACTATTAGCTAGATCATTCTTGCGTGCATCTTCAGTAGCTCAGTTGTGTCCGACTCTTTGTGACCCCATGGACTGTAACCCACCAGGCTTCTCCATCCATGGAATTTTCCAGGCAAGAATCCTGGAGTGGGTTGCTGTTTCCTACTCCAGGGGATCTTCTTGACCCAGGGATCAAACCTACATCTCCTGCATTGGCAGATGGATTCTTTACCACTGCACCATCTGGGAAGCCTGGATCATTCTTAGTTACTGGAAATATAGGATTAATGGGCAGTTTTACCCAATTGAGAAAAAAGTCTGTTTTCTAATTGTCCTGACTGCCGCATAAAAGTTTGATGGATGGCACATCAGCCTTTTCCTTCCAGGTTATAGAATTTCTGCCTCCCCACAGACCACTACATCCCTGTTCTGCCACCTCACAGTGGGATCTATTTGCTGATTGTCAGATAACTCATTTACTAAATAAGAATGTCCTGAGAGCCCTCACTCTGCATGCTTAGGGGCTTGGTAAAAAAGGCAGTCCTCTCTTCATGTTGCTGATGTCAGAACTCTGAGGAAATCTACTCCATGTGTCCATTTACAAGTATGAAAACTGGGGCCCAGAGAAGTAAAAGTTAATATGCTCAGTTATTGGGGTGCAAATGACTGACATTTCAGCTCACAGAGTGCTCTCCCTTTGGAGTTTGTAAGGACAGTCCCTATAACCAGGTAGAGGAGAAATGGCTGTCCTCTTGTTGGTCATCTGTCTGAAATAAGTTGCTCGCACACACATGCTGCTGTGCGGAGTCTCCTCCACACATTGTGCTGTGTCTGGAACCATTTGGACTCTCACAGTCCGGCTTCTGTCCCTGTTGACCTGTTGCCACAAAAACGTTCCCTCCTCTGAGCCTCTCTCCTTTGACTCTTTGGCTGTTCAGTATTGACTTTTTCCACGTTTTCGGGAATTATAAATATAGTTTAGAAAACACACTAGATTGTGAATCTAGTAACAGAAGACTATACCTTCTTATTTACCGAAAAAGTATGCAAGAAGCGCTAATTCTATGCTTTTGATTTACTGCTGACATCAAATTATACGTGGTAACAGAGCCACAGAGGGGAGACGGGGAGATTGAACTGTGCTTTGAAATATTAAATCCAGCAGTCTAAGATAGATTGTCTCATTTGGATTTTCTTCCAGGTGGAAGGGCATGTTGGTGGTTAACATCCCGCCAGCTGAAAGCACTGCAGACACAGTGCTGAAGCTACAGTGTGTTTTTGCATCTACAAAGTGAATGGTTTCCTTGGAAGAATTTTAACTTTATAACTCTATAGCTGAAATCAGAATAAATTATATTTCATTTGCATATTTCTAAACTCAAGTGATTAGCGAATTTTTCAGACTCAAAAGTATTCTATTCAAGACAGGAATAACTTAATTTGCAATGTTAATCTGTTTGGATCATTGGAGAAACTGTTGGTGTAAAAATTTAAACAAATTTTCATAGAGATGCATACTGTACTCCAGTATTATAGAGTGTTTAGGGGGTAACAATTCATTGTATGAAGTGACTGGCTGTGTATTTAAAGGTGTGATAGTGTTAATGTGCCTTTAACCCAACTTCAGCAATTCCTATAAAATTTCATTTTGATAATAGTTTTGTTAGGGGGAGGACCAATCAAAAGGATTTGTGTTTTGCCAACTTGGGATTTTATCACTGTGTAAATTATTGTGTTTTTAGTGTTTGTTTAACATAGGAACTTTTAATCATTTTAAGTATGTGTAATTTTTGTCTTAATATTTAAATAAAATATTTTTATAGCTTTCTTGTGGGCTTTGTTAATATAAACTTTGGAATAGTTTCAGTTTTCAGCTATTGGTACTTTGAGTTGACTATAGAAATAAGGGTTCTTTTCAGAGAAGGCTACTTGGCCTTTCCAAGACCAGTGGAAGACAGGATCCACACTTTGAAATGCAAGTATGTTTACGTTAAACCTGAAACATCATAAGCATTGTGACCTCTTAAGTACCCTGCATTGGTTTCTGCCCCCCTGTCCCAACCCTGGGGGTTTCAGGGATGGCGTTTCAGCCGCCACTGGTGTCTGGCTGGGCTCACACCCTGTACCTACCCTGCAGTAGAGGTTAATCTTGACCTTGCATAGCAGTGAACCTTTCTCCAGCTGGAGGCAGGAACAACATTTGAGTTGTGGGTGATGGGAATAATGTTTACGAAACAGCTGTTACAGTGGCCGGCACACAGTAGGCACTCACCCAATAAATGGTAATGGAGAGGGATTGGAAGACAAAATCGACATAAGGTCAGGAGTGGGAATGGGCAGGCATGATCAGTAAACAGAATCAAGCTCAGTTTGTGTACACATATATGGGAGGGTTTGTAGAGAGTCATTTCAGTTAAGCTGCAAAGTTAGGCAAAGGTCAGAATCAGAAGGCTGAGTCAGTCAGTGATGGGCGGCTCCAGTACAAAGCTGGGGGTGCAGACCCAGGAAGTGGGGTTAGAGAACTTGGGTTCAGACTCTCCCGAGAGAACCTGGGTGGAGCCAAGGGACAGTGCCCCAGTGACCACTCCCACAGATTCTTTGGGCAGATTCTGCAAGAAACTCCTTCCTTCCTTCCTTCCCGCTTATCTTGTGTAGTTTAACTACTTGGATAGAAACCTAAGGCTGAGAGTTTCTGTTTAATCCAGTTCGTTACAACCCAGCTAGCCAGCGCTGATACTGTGGCCAACTAGGGTGGTAAGGAGATGACTGTGTTACTTATAAAGAGACGTTCGAATAAATTTGCTTAAAAGAGATCATGCCCTGTCCCTGTTTCTGTAAAAGAAGTGCTCTGCAGACTGATTATGGGTCTTTTCCTATTGTTGTTTTAGTCACTAAGTTGTGTCCGACTCTTCACAACCCCATGGTCTGTAGCCCACCAGGCTCCTCTGATCATGGGATTCTCCAGGCAAGAATACTGGAGTGGGTTGCCATTTCCTTCTCCCAGGGATGTTCCCCACTTAGGGTTTGAAACTGGGCCTCCTGCATTGGCAGGCGAGTTCTTCTAAATAAATAAAAATTGTGTCAAGCAGTGTTGTTACTGCTGCTAAATAAGCCTGTGGGGGGAGCGTCCACTCAGAATAGTAGTGAATAATAGAATTAACAGTTGTGAATGTTTATCGTGAGAGGCAAGGATATGATAGAAGCAAGGATGTGCCTTTAAAAATGTCCCTGACAGTCCCAAGTGTCAAGACCAAGTCTTCAACCTGGGTTATACGCTGTTCATCCAGGCCTGCCGCTGCCATGCAACTGGTGACAAGACTGTCTTGTGAAGAGTTCTCCAGGTGATTCTGGCCTGCAGCCTCAGTCCAAAACTATCCTGCTAATAATCACTTTGGGCAGAAATGTCTCTGCAGAAGCTGCTGCTGCTACTGCTGCTAAGCCGCTTCAGTCGTGTCCGACTCTGTGCGACCCCGTAGACATCTGGCAGCCCACCAGGCTCCCCCGTCCCTGGGATTCTCCAGGCAAGAACACTGGAGTGGGTTGCCATTTCCTTCTCCAATGCATGAAAGTGAAAAGTGAAAGTGAAGTCGCTCATTCGTGTCCGACTCTTAGCGACCCCACGGACTGCAGCCCCCCAGGCTCCATCCATGGGATTTTCCAGGCAAGAGTACTGGAGTGGGGTGCCATTGCCTTCTCCACTGCAGAAGCTAGAATGTTTTAATTGTACGGAAACACAAGAGGTAGTGGAATCGAACTTAGCTCAGTACAGTAAAAATCAGATCGAAGCTCTCCCCGGATCTGTGTCTGGGACCTAGCTTGGGAGGCAGTGGCCTTTCTTGGAGACTTAAAAGAGACTTTTAAACAGGATTTAGAGTCCTGGCTGTATCAGGGTTCCTTGGTTTTAGGCAACAACAAAAAAAGGTCTCTGGCTATCCTTAAGCAAAAGAGAGATGCATTGGAAAAGAAAAGCTAAGAGCCCCATCGTTATAAGTAGGGTTGTTTGGGGAAGGGGAATGGGTCTGGGGAGTAGGGGTTATTAGATGCCCTGTTCTGTGGCCACAGTTAGGAGAACTACGCTTCACTTAAACATGTGCCACAACTACAGAGTGGGTGAACTGCAACTACGGAAGCCCGTGTGCCCTAGAGCCTGTGCTCGGCAACAGGAGAAGACTCTGCGATAGGAAGCCTGTGCGCCACATCTGGAGAGTGGCCCCCACTCACCATAACTAGAGAAGAGCCCATGCAGCATTGGAGACCCAGCACAGCCAAAAATAAATAATTAAAAATATCACAAAGTCTTTGATTCAGCTCAGTGAGTCGAGGTGGGGAAGAGTTTGGCAGATTTTAGGAAATGTTTACATGGAACTTGTAAGAAACATAGCAATCAGGAATAGTTTGTATACACTAAGGACTAATTTTTTAAAAGATTTACTTCTTTATTTTTGGCTGCACTGGGCTTTTGTTGCTGCACATGGGCTTTCTCTAGTTGTGGTGAGTGGGGGCTACTCCTTGTCGCAGGGCATGGACTTGGTAGTTCGCAGCTCTCGGGTTCTAGAACGCAGGCTCAGTAGTTGTGGCCCATGCGGGCTCAGTTGCCCCGCGGCATACAGGATCTTCCCAGAGCAGGGATCGAACTCGTGTTCTCCGCATGGGCAGGTGGATTCTTAACCACTGGGTCACTACCAAGGAAACCCAAGGACTAATTTTAAAGAGTAACATGGAAACTTACATTACTGTATGTAAAATAGATAGCCAGTGGGAATGTACTGTATGGCTCAGGAAACTCAAACAGGGGCTCTGTATCAACCTAGAGGGGTGGGATGGGGAGGGAAGTTCAAAAGGGAGGGGATATGTGTATACCTATGGCTGATTCATGTTGATGTTTGACAGAAAACAACAAAATTCTGTAAAGCAACTATCCTTCAATTAAAAAAAAAAAAAAAAAAAACATAAAGTAACAACAACAACAAAAAAACCCAACAACACTGAACTGCAGGCTCTGGGTCAAGGGAAGATTGGGAGTTAACAGAAGAGAAAATTATTCTCCAGAGGGCCACAAAGATGTCATCTAAGTGACGGATTCAGTTCTTGAGGTTGAGGAAGAGGACTTTTCCAATTATGCAGAAATGTCATGAGTAGCTGTTTTATTTCAAAAGCAATGTGAGCGACTAGCTTTTAGCAGAGCTGCAGCTTCTCCAAGCCTTTTCATGCCTCACTTTGGGTGTATTCATGACGTCTTGAGATGCATTGCTCATGTCTGCACATCAATGGGTTGTACTGTTTCCCATCTTCAGACACACCCCAAACAGGGCTCCCTCATGCTTCTCCAGTTATTAGCCACTTTTTGGGTCTCCTTTGCAGCAAAATAATTCTTTTATTTATAAAATAAAATAATTCTTTTACTTATATTTAATAATATTTCCACCAAATAATTCTTTAAAAAAAATTATTTATTTGGGTGCACCAGGTCTTAGTTTCAGTGTGTAACTGCAGGATGGTTAGTCTTGGTCAGTCGTGGTCAGTTGTGGTCAGTCGTAGTTAGTCGTGGCATGTGGGATCTAGCAATAGTTCCCTGACCAGGGATGGAACCTGGGCCCCGTACATGGGGAGCATGGAGTGTTATCCACTGGACCACCAGGGATGTCCCATGAGTCCCTCTCATACTTGGAAGTTCTCCTGCCTCTTCTTCCATGGTCACATTGGCTCTGACCCCCCTCTTCCACCTGTCTCCTTCATTCCTAAGGGCCTGTGTGGATACACTGGGCCCACCCACCTGGGTTACCCAGGATCATCTCCCTGTTTTAAAAACCCTTACTTCATTTCAGTGTTCCTTTTGCCACGTAACACAACGTTTTCGTAGGTTCCAGGGATGAGGGTGTGGACGTCTTTGGGGCCATTACTCTGCCATTACTCTGTTGTTCCCAAAGACAGGACATGGAAGCTACTGTTTAAAGCGTAGACTCAGAAGCTGAGCATGTCACTTCCATCCTATGCTATCGGTCAAGCACTCACAGATCCCAGACTCAAGGGGAGGGGATGTGGCTTCCACACACCCTAAAGGAGTGCCAAAGAATTTGGAGGTCATGGTTTAAAATGGCCACAGTCTAGCAGACACTGTGGAGAGCAGTATGCTGCTGCTGCTGCTGCTAAGTCACTTCAGTCATGTCCAACTCTGTGCGACCCCAGAGACGGCAGCCCACCAGGCTCCGCCATCCCTGGGATTCTCCAGGCAAGAACACTGGAGTGGGTTGCCATTTCCTTCTCCAATGCATGAAAGTGAAAAGTGAAAGTGAAGTCGCTCAGTCGTATCCGACTCTTCGTGACCTCATGGACTGCAGCCTACCAGGCTCCTCTGTCCATAGGATTTTCTAGGCAAGAGTACTGGAGTGGGGTGGCATCGCCTTCTCCGGGAGAGCAGTATGGAGTTTCCTTAAAAAAACTAAAGATAGAGTTGCCATGTGATCCAGCAATCCCACTCCTGGGCATATATCCAGAGAAAATTCAGATTCGCACTCCGGTGCTTATAGCACTGTTCACAATAGCCAGCTGATGGAAGCAACATAAATGTCCACCAGCAAATGAATGGGTGACAAGGGTGTGACACACACGGTGGAATACTACTCAGCCGTAATAAAGAATGAAATGATGGCATTGCAGCAACATGGATGAACCCTAGAGATTATCATACTGAAGTCTGTCAGACCAAGAAAGACAAATGCACAATACTACTTATATATGGAATTTAAAGTATGATACAAATGAACTTACTTCATGATTCCTAGACATAGAAAACAAACTTATCTTGCTAATTTTGGTGTGTGAAAAAAATGTAGAATTCATTGTGTTTACTGTCTTGGAGAAAGGTAATGTGCAATTGTAGGAAGAAAGTGTCTTAGGGGCCAGAAAACCTGAGCTCTCATCCTAATTCTGTCACTAAATAAATGACCTGGGAAAAGTTAAAAAAAAAAAAAAAAAGAAAACAAACTTATGATGACCAAATGTTCCCAGAGGATTGGGGAGGGATAAATTAGGATTTTGGGATTAGCAGATCCTACTATATATAGAATAGATAACAAGATCCTACTGAATATATACATATTCTTTTTTTATATATACATATATATATACACACATATACCAGAAACTAACACAACATTGTAAATCAACTATACTTCCCAATTTTAAAAAAGGGAAATCGCTACAGTGTAATCTCTGTTCACAAATTATCTAGGTTCCTTCCACTTACAAGAGTCACTTACCTTCCAGGGATCCCACTTATAGCATCAGGTTTAGGCTTTAGCTCCCTGATCTCATAGTCTTAAATCAATAAAGGGTGCCTCATCATAGGCACGGTGCTCTTGATCTGCACACCTTTTAAAGGTAAAAGTGAAACTGTTAGATGCTGAGTGGTGTCTGACTCTATGTGACTCCATGGACTGTAGCCTGCCAGGCTCCTCTGTCATGGGATTCTCCAGGCCAGAATACTGGAGTGGGTTGCTGTTCCCCTCTCCAGGGGATCTTCCCAACCCAGGGATCAAAGCAGCGTCTTCTGTGTCTCCTGCATTGGCAGGCAGTTTCTTTACCATTTGAACCACCAGGGAAGCCCCTTTGAAGATAAGTTACCTGCCAATTATACACCAAACATAAAGGGATGATGTGGCCATAGGGTACTCACAATAACATTCCCATTCAGAAAGAGATAAACAAGGCATGCGACCTCTGGTCCCTAAAAATCCTGAGTGCCACCTGGGCACAACTCCCTCTTTATTGATTAGGGACCAGTGCTGCTTGTTAGGATGTGCAAAGCTTTAGGCTGTACTCTCTGGGCTCTGTTCCACCCTCTGTGTCATCTTCTAGTGGAAGCCAGTAGTGCTTCCACTAGGACAGTTCTCAAAAAGTGAGAAATAGAATAGCTTCTTGGTAGCATTTAAAGAAACCTTTACCTTCTGGAGCTGAAGGATAGACACAGCTAAGGGTGAGCACAGAACTGAATTGTGAGAGGGGCAGAGGGGCAGAGAAGGCTGAACTCTCCCTCTAGGAAAATATCTTCCACCAAGGTCAGAGCCCTGATAGGGAAGGAGCAGGACTTTGAGAACTGAGATGGGGATCTTGGTGAAATGCACTTGAGAACCTTGCACTCCTAGATTCCTCAGAACCTTCTGGACCAACAGAAGGCCCACCTCTCCTTCCTGGGTAACAGAGCCGTTCCTTGCTTGAGGACCATATGGAGGCCCCAGAGGAGGTATGTATGTGCTTAGTTGCTCAGTTGCGCCCGACTCTTGCAACCCCATAGACTGTAGCCTGCCAGGCTCCTCTGTCCATGGGATTCTCCAGGCAAGGATACTGGAGTGCGTTGCCATTTCCTGCTCCAAGGGATCTTCCTGACCAAGGAATCAAACCTGGGTCTCCTGCATTGCAGGCAGACTCTTTACCAACTGAGCTACAAGGGAAGCCCAAGGCCCTACGAGGGTTCCAGAGGAGGTAGGGACCTCACAAAGCAATGCTTACTCTCTTCAGGATTTGTCCCATGTCCTTCCTGGCCACTCAGCCATTCATTTCAGTTCAGTTCAGTTCAGTCGCTCAGTCGTGTCCGACTCTTTGCGACCCCATGAATCGCAGCACGCCAGGCCTCCCTCTCCATCACCAACTCCTGGAGTTCACTCAGACTCACGTCCATCGAGTCAGTGATGCCATCCAGCCATCTCATCCTCTGGCGTCCCCTTCTCCTCCTGCCCCCAATCACTCCCAGCATCAGGGTCTTTTCCAATGAGTCAACTCTTCTCATGAGGTGGCCAAAGTATTGGAGTTTCAGCTTCAGCATTATTCCCTCCAAAGAAATCCCAGGGCTTATCTCCTTCAGAATGCACTGGTTGGATCTCCTTGCAGTCCAAGGGACTCTCAAGAGTCTTCTCCCAACACCACAGTTCAAAAGCATCAGTTCTTCAGTGCTCAGCTTTCTTTATAGTCCAACTCTCACATCCATACATGACCACAGGAAAAACCATAGCCTTGACTAGATAGACCTTTGTTGGCAAAGTAATGTCTCTGCTTTTGACTATGCTATCTAGATTGGTCATAACTTTCCTTCCAAGGAGTAAGCGTCTTTTAATTTCATGGCTGCAGTCACCATCTGCAGTGATTTTAGAGCCCCCAAAAATAAAGTCTGACACTGTTTCCACTGTTTCCCCATCTATTTCCCATGAAGTGATGGGACTGGATGCCATGATCTTTGTTTTCTGAATGTTGAGCTTTAAGCCAACTTTTTCACTCTCCACTTTCACTTTCATCAAGAGGCTTTTGAGTTCCTCTTCACTTTCTGCCATAAGGGTGGTGTCATCTGTGTATCTGAGGTTATTATCCTGGATCAAATACTAAACTAGCCTTACTGGGGATGTGCTGGCCCACTAAGAGAGAGGGATCCATACATGGCAAAGTTGCTTCAGGACCTGAATAACTTATGATAAATATCAGGAGTGTTTGATCCTGGTGGTGCTGGATTAAAAGTGGATAAGGGAGCTATTTCAAATCCTAAAAGATGATGCTGTTAAAGTGCTGCACTCAATATGCCAGCAAATTTGGAAAACTCAACAGTGGCCATAGGACTGGAAAAGTCAGTTTTCATTCCAACCCCAAAGAAGGGCAATGCCAAAGAATGTTTAAACTACCATACAATTGCATTCATTTCACATGCTAGCAAGATAATGCTCAAAATCCTTCAAGTTAGGCTTCAACAGTACATGAACCAAGAACTTCCAGATATACAAGCTGGATTTAGAAAAGGCAGAGGAACCAGTGATCAAATTGCCAATATCCATTGGATGACAGAAAAAGCAAGGGAATGCCAGAAAAATACCTACTTCTGCTTTATTGACTATGCTAATGCCTTTGTGTGGATCACAACAAACTGGAAAATTCTTAAAGAGATGGGACTATAAAGCCACCTTACCTACCTCCTGAGAAACCTGTATGCAAGTCAAGAAGCAACAGTTAGAAGCAGACATGGAACAACAGATGTTCCAAATCAGGAAAGGAGTACATTGAGGCTGTATATTATCACCCTGCTTATTTAACTTATATGCAGAGTACATCATGTGAAATGTTAGCATGGATTGAAGCACAAGCTGGCATCAAGATTGCTGGGGGAAATATCAATAACCTCAGATAATGCAGATAACACCACTCTAATGGCTGAAAGTGAAGAGAAACTAAAAAGCCTCTTGATGAAGATGAAAGAGGAGAATGAAAAGCTGGCTTAAAACTCAACATTCAGAAAACTAAGATCATGGCATTGGATCTCATCACTTCATGGCAAATAGATGGGGAAATAATGGAAACAGTGACAGACTTTATTTTCTTGGGCTCCAAAATCATTGCAGATGGTGACTGCAACCATGAAATTAAAAGACACTTGCTCTTTGGAAGAAAAGCTTTGACAAACCTAGACAGCATATTAAAAAGGAGAGACATCGCTTTGCCAACAAAGGTCTATATAGTCAAAGCTATGGTTTTTCTGGTAGTCATGTATGGATGTGAGAGTGGGACTATAAAGAAAGCTGAATGAACCAAATGTAGATCTTGCCTTTGTGTGTGTATGTGTGTGTATGTGTGTGTTGTGGGGTTAGTCACTTGGTCGTGTCTGACTCTGCAACCCTCTGGACTGTAGTCTGCCAGGCTTTTCTGTCCATGGGATTTCCCAGGCAAGAATACTGGAGTGGGGGGCCATTTCCTCCTCCAGGGGATCTTCCCAACCCAGGGACTGAACCTGTCTCTTCTGTATCTCCTGAATTGCAGGCTGATTCTTTACACACTAGGCCATCAGGGAAGCCCAGTTCTTGCCTTTAGGAGTTCAGAATAGGAAAGACAGTTAAAAGATAGATTATGCCATGTGCGAGAGAGGAATGGAGCGGTAGATAGGTCTCCAGGGGACCACAGAAGGAATAAGCTGGATGTCTTAGTTTCCTGCGACTGTTCTAACAAAGACCACACTGGATGGCTTAAACAACAGGAATTTATAGTCCACAATTCTCAAGACTAGAAGTCCAAGATCAAGGTGTCCACAGGGTTGGTTCCCTCTGAGGGCTGAGAGGGAAAAATCTGTTTCAGGCCCCTCCTAGTTTCTGGTAGTCTCAGATAACCCTTGACTTGTACGTGGCATTCTTTCTATATCCTCACATCCTCCTCCCTCCATACGTGTTCATCTTCAGTTTCCTTTTTTTAAAGAAAGAGGCAGTCATACTGAATGGGACCCTATTACCTTAACTTGATCATTTGCAAAACTTTTATTTCCAAACAAGTTTCCATTCACAGGTACTTCAGGGCTCCTCTGGTGGCTCAGATGGTAAAGAATCCATCTGCAATGCAGGCTTGATCCCGGGGTTGGGAAGATCCACTGGAGAAAGGAATGGCTACCCACTTCAGTATTCTTGCCTGGAGAATTCCATGGACAGAGGAGTTGGGTGGGCTACCATCCATGGTACTTCAACATCTTTTGTGGGGAGACACAATTCAATAGGTATTGATTGAGTACCTACCATGTGCTGGGTACCACTGTTCTATGTGATGGAGATACAGCAGTGGATGAGACAGGCCATGCCCTTCTCATAGAGCTTTCATTACAGTGGGAGAGACAGGCCCCAGAAATACACACAGTCTGGGTAACACTATGCAAAGAAGGAAAACAAAGCAAGGTCAGGGGCTGGAGCACAGTGGGGAGGACTCATTGGATTCCACTCCCCCCATTAATCTGATGAGACGATGACACTTGGCTTACTTATTCATTCATACAGCCTCCATCCACATGTGCATTCACTAACTCCTTGATTTACTGACAGCCACCTGGCTTAGCTCTGGGGACACCCAGGTGAAGGGCACACTCTAAGCTTTGGACGGATGGACACGGTCCAAAGGGACTGACCTTTTTGCACTCTTTCTGTGCCTGTGCTCCATCCTCTCTCTGGAACCCCCTCACTTGCCCTCCCACATCACCTGGCCGACTCCTACTTCTCCCAAGACTGTTCAGGTGCTGCCTCCTCTGAGAACCTCTAGCCTTGCTTGGCAGACTCAGGGCTCCTCCAGCCCTCCTCATCCAGACAGCCCTGGGTCATGGGCTCCTGCAAGACAGAACTGAGCTCACTTGTGATTCTCTCCCCCTTTCCAGACAGTCAAGTACTTGTCCCACGAGGGTGTCTCCACAAGAAGGTGAGCTCCATAACGATACTCTTTCAGAGCTGAATCCCCCACACTTAGAGCAGAGTCCGGCAACTAATTCAATGTAGGATAAATGAGTATCTGTCACCTAAGTGAATGAACAAAGTGAAAACGTGAACGATGGTGGAGTTCTCAGTTGACTCCCAGCCCGGGGCTCCCTGCAGCCAGGACCCTCTGGCAGTCGGAACCACCCATACAATTTTCTGGATCCACTGCAAAATGAAAAATTAAGAACTTTAGAATGGCAAACAACAGGGTGTTAAACCAAGGGGAAGAGGATGTCTCCGGGGCGCTGGGCCCTCTGTTACTGCACGGTGGCTTGCTGTGAGCCCTGCCCACCCTCAGGCTCCATCTCCCGCCAGCGGTGCTTCCCAGCTCCCTGCTCCAGCCGAGATCTCAGGCGTGCCTGAAGACTTCCGGAGAGGGACACCTGTCGGACAAGGTCGGGCGGTTGTGGTTGGGGGTGGGGGGCGGAGGGAGCTGAGGGAGGGGTCCTGGGCCTCGCGTTCCAGGGAGGACCCGTGGGCAGCCCCCAGCCCCAGCTCGGCTCAGTCCAGAAGCAGCTCCCCATGCTCCTGCAGGAGGGAGAGAGATGATCTTTACTTGGGAAGTGGCTCCCGTCTTTATCGGCTTCTGGGCATCTTCAGGCAGACACACAGGGACACCAGGCAGACGGGCGAACAGAGACACGAGCAAAAAAGACACGCCATCTCCATAGTCATAGATCTAGGGACGGGCGCTGCCACTCCGTCCCATCCTCCCCGCCCCAACCAGGCAGACCCAAAGACTGACGGGCCAGACAGAGACCCCGCACAGAGAAAACAGACCACAGAGACACGCAGGGACGAGGACAGGCAGACTCTCGCGCACGGACACCTTCTGGCTCACCTGGGCTTCCGCGGGCTGCCACGCAGACGCTGAGGCACCGGAGCCGCGCACGCATCCTCGGGGCTCGCTGTTCCCTTGCTGCCACGCCCCCGTGCCTACCCTCTTCGGCCAGCTCTGGACAAACCCTCGCTCCCCCGCACCCCAACTCCGGGAGCCACCTGTCGCCCGGGCAGGGCTGGGTCAGCCGGCGTCGGCTCAGGGGACAACAGAACAGCGGACGGCGGGCGGGTTCGGGCGCGTTGGGCTGGGGAGCTGGAGGACGCGCGGCCATCGGGGCAGGGCTGGTGCCCAATCAAGGCATCGGGGGCCCCGCGTGGGTCCAGGGTGCTGGGAAGGGTTGCCCCGGACCTTGCGGAGGGAGGGGAAGTGGGCAGTGTGCATAGGGGAGCACGAAGAAGCTGGGGTCAGCGGGGTGGGGACGTGGTAAGTGGATTGGGTGAGCGCCTTGACCGAGGGCAGGGGGCAGAAGGCGGGAGAGCAGGTGTCCGCGGGTGATCAGGACGGGGGAGCTGATCGGCCGAGGCCCCTCGGGGCTAGGGCAGGGGAGGACGGGAGCAGCGGGTGGGGCGCAGGTCGCAGCAGTCCCCAAGGCTAGACTAGGTGAGGGTCACTCAATGATGCCCGAGGGTCAAGAGGCGCCGGCCTCTCCCCTGGAGGCTCCGAGCGACTCGGAGAGGGGCTCCTCCTGGCCAGCGGCCCGCCCGCCGCCCCCGTTCTTGGCTCCGGGGTTCCGGGGATCCTCGGGTTCCCCGGCGCCTCGGCGGGGCGCCGTCCGCGAGAGCTTCCCGCAGAAGCTGGCCGAGGCCCTGAGCAGCCAGTACGCGCTGAACGTGTTCGTGGCGGGGCTGCTGTTCCTGTTGGCCTGGGCCGTGCACGCCTCGGGCGTGGGTAAGAGGGACCTGCTGTGCTTCCTCACGGCGCTCATGCTGCTGCAGCTGCTCTGGATGCTGTGGTATGTGCGCCGCAGCTCCGCGCACCGCCGCCTCATCCGCCTCAAGGACACGTACGCCGGCGCGCGCTGGCTCCGCGGTGAGTCCCGGACGCAGCAAACCCGCGGGCGGGCGGGCGAGCGCGCAGCGAAACCAGCCTGCTCGCCCGCTAGCTGCAGCCCCGCGGTATCCGCGCCCTCGCTCCCTTCCACCTCTCTCCTGTAGTCTTTACGGCCTCCGTCTTCCTGTCCATCTTTTCTGCGCCCCCCTCCCCACATCTTCACTTCTCTCTCCCTCCGCCTTCAGGCTCTTGCCTTATATTCCGACGTTGGAGCTACAGTTACAGAAACCTACTCACATCTTTCTTTCCTTATTTAAAGCCCTGCCATGGTTCCACTGACCCCGTGACAGAGGCCACACTCCCTATCCTGGCGTTCAAGGCTCTCTGATGGGGTCTCAGGTGACTCTTTAGTTTTATCTTCTCTTTTGTCCTCATTCTGTGCTCCAGGCTCAAAAGCTTTAAGTTCCCGTCACAGTGTCTCATTCCTCCAAAGATCTGGCCCCAACGCCACCTTCTCCACACACTTGGCAGGAATTACTCCTCACTCCTATGGGCCATGGACGAAGGAGCCTGGTAGGCTGCAGTCCATGGGGTCGCTAAGAGTCAGGCACGACTGAGCGACTTCACTTTTCACTTTCATGCATTGGAGAAGGAAATGGCAACCCACTCCAGTGTTCTTGCCTGGAGAATCCCAGGGACAGGAAGCCTGGTGGGCTGCCGTCTATGGGGTCGCACAGAGTCGGACACGACTGAAGCGACTTAGCAGCAGCAGCAGCCCATGGGTCACCATGGCTCTATGTAGAGCTCTTTTGGCCTTTGTGAATTTCTGCCTTGTCTTATGACTAGTTGGGTATAAGCCTAGTCATCCAGATGAGATTTGAGGTTTCTTAGGCTCAGGGACTATGTCTAGATCATCTTGCCTTTGGAAAAACTACATACAACTCCAGGGTGGCCCAAATTCCTGCTCTGAAAGTGGTTGTTTCAGGGAGGTTCATGGTTTTGAGATCCTATAAATGGCAGTGAATCCAGCGCCATAGCAAACAAACACGCAAAAAGAATGGAATGTTGCTTTGAGACTGTTGACTTAGGCTCAAAAATATCACACACAGGCTTTTGACGGTCACTTCTCTGTAGTGGCAGAATCTTCCCTTGGTCTTTCCCTCACTTCCTTCCTTCTCCATCCTTCTGTTCTTCTTTCTTCCCTTCTTCTTCTCCCCTCATCCAACCCTTCCCTTCTCCTCCACGCCTCCTTTTTCCACCCACCCTCCTTCCTTCTTTCCTTTCTCTCTTCCTCCCCCACTCTCCCTCCTTCTGTCTTTTCTTTCTCCCACTCTCCTCTCCTCCTTCCTTTTTCTCTCACTCCCCTGCTCTGCTCTTCCTCTCTCTTCCCTCCTCTCTCTTTTCCTTCTTCCAGGAAGACTCTGAGCATTGCGGCCCCAGTCAATGCATCAGTGGCGCTGCCATGTTCCAAGACTAGGAAGACAGAAGGAGGAGTAGGGTGGGAATGCAGAATCAGGGCTCCTCCTGTGGATGTGTTACAGCTGAGATGTCCATTAGACATCAGGCAGAGATGGAATAAAAGAGGCAATGTCGAGAGAGCACCTAGTAGGTGTTCAGTAAATGGTGTGGCTGTTTAGACACTCAGCAAGTTGTTCCATAGTAACAGAACTCTTTAGGTGAGGCATGTGGATGATGGAAGTGGTGCTGACTCTGAAGGCATGGCGCGATAACTCAGCCCTGTTACCCTTGCCTTTCTGAGTCCCAGTTTCCTCATCAGTAAAATAAGAATCCTGGCTGCCTCTCAGGGAAGGAGCTGGGAGAAGTTGCCTGAAAGGGGTTTGCAAAGCACTGTCTACCCCTGTAAATGAGCTGTGATTTATCAAAGAAGCAAGAGCCTAATTGTCCCAAAAGTACTCTAGGAGTCCACAGTGCCAAAGGCAGTGCCTTCAGCTGAAGAAGGCACTGAGGTTTTCCTTGGAATTCCAGCTGGAAAGACAGGTTTGACTTAGCTCTGCCCTGGCTTCTGTGTTGGTCTTGGAAGTCTGCAGCTCTGACAAAAAGCCAGCCTGTGGAATTCTGGACCCTGAGGTTTTCCAGAGAAAGTTTTTGGGTCTTGGTATGAGCTGTGAAACATTTCTTTGAGGAGAAGACATTCTGTCTCACCTACCGCATATGAGAAGGTGAAGACTTTTTGGGGAACAAAAATCATTGGCTGTCATAAAAAATCAGCAGGAAGGATGAATTATTCATCCAGCTCCTCTATTTGCTGAGTAAAGAGACTGATTTCTTCTGGAAGAAGTGTCAGCAGCAGGACATCTCATGCCAACCCCGGTGTGCAGTGACAGGAAAACCCCCTGCGTAGCTGTTTCATCCTGTTAATTACCAAGGTCCTGTTTCTGTTTCTGGTCTCTTGAAGGACTGCAGTGGTGAAGGGAGGTTTCTTTTTTATTGGTTTCTGGCCTGTCTCAAGCCCAGAGAAGTGTTATTAACACAAAATCATGGCAGTGACGACAATAGAACTAATAGCCACGTTTACTGAGTGTGTTTGGAATGCTGGTTAGAGGTACTGTCCCAGTCATTTGTCACGGTGATGCTTTCTTTGTGTGTGTGAATAATCACTCTCAAATCTACTCCTTTTAAAATGAGATCAGATTTTTACGGAGTGCTCCTCCCCTTTTTTTCTTTCTTTTGTTTCTGTATTTTTTTTTTTTTTTTTAAGCAAAGAGGGCTTAGGAAAAGATTCATTGGTTGCTTCTCTGCCCTCTCCTGCACAATAATTGATTAGCTCTTATCATTACTTCTTTTTTTCTCTTTCTTTTTTTAAAACTGAAAGATAGTTGATTTACAATGTTGCACCAATCTCTGCTGTACAGCAAAGTGGCCCAGTTATACACACAAACATATAGACATTCTTACAAAGTGCTTTTTTACTTAGAATGAGGTGCATCTGTGTACATGGTACATTGCCTCTCTGTCTGCTCTGAGTCCTTATCTGTTAGGGGCTACAAATTAAGCAAGGTGCATCTGTAAGACATGCCCAGCTCAGGTGGCTGTAGAGATAAAGGTTGGGATGCAGTGATGGAGTTCAGAAAGAGGCTGTCTCCATGTGTGAGAAATTGAAGATTGCAAAAACAGATGGTTCCAAGCACCTGTGTGAAGAGAGGCGGGGCCCATCGGGGATGGTGGCAGGGAGCAGAGGAGGAGAGAGAGGCAAGGGATGAAGGCTATAGGACCCAAGGATGCAACGGTCTCTGAACCCAGGGAGCCCACAGTCTGGCAGTGCAGCCAGAAACTCCTGCAGGATGCTTGGCAGGATTGCAAAACCCAGCATGCAGCCCTGCGACAGTGTCTGTTGCGGCTAAGGAGGGAGCAGTCAGGGTGGGTCCCCGTGGGATTCCAGTCCACCCTGCTGATTTCAGGGCAGATTCAGCAAGTTCATGAACATGGCACTGGGCTTCATGTTGGTTCCCTCCTCAGGATGCATGCTCATTTCAATCTGATCACCTCAGGCCTCTGCAGACACAGCCCCTCCAGACACCCCTTGTTTTCCTGGGCCTCTGTTCCTGCTGCGGGTATAGTGAGCACGTGTCAGTGGGCCCAGCAATTCTCCTGTTTCTTAAACAATAGTCCTCTTGAGACATGGTCCACATAATCTACAATTTACGCATTTAAAGAATCTGCCTGCAATGCAGGAGACGTGGGTTTGATCCCTGGGCTGGGAAGATTCCCTGGAGAAGGGAATGGCAACCCACTCCAGTATTATTGTCTGGAGAATTCCATAGACAGAGGAGCCTGGCAGGCTATAGTCCATGGGGTCGCAAAGAGTCGGACACAACTGAGCTACTGACACACACACACACACACACACACACACACACACACACACAAAGTGCACAAGCTGATGGGTTGTGGGCAATTCACAGATATGTGCAACTCTCACCACAGTCAGTTTTTAGAACGTTTTATCATCTCAAATAGAAGCATGTGCCCTTTAGCTCTTATCCCCCGATACTTCTTATCCCCTGAGAGCCCTTACCCCATATCCACCCCAGGAACAGATAACCATGAATCTACTTTCTATCTCTAGATTTGCCTGGCTTGGACATTTTAGTGAATGGAATCACCTAATATGTCATGTTGGTGATTAGCTTCTTTCACTTAGTGTAATATTTCCAGTCTCACAGCAGTTCTTGAAGTGGATGTTATCACCTTCATCTCCTGGACCAAGAAGCTAAAAGGGCATCAGGGGGAGGGTTGAGCCCCTGTCAACGGAAACATTCAGACAGAGTGAGAAAGAGAAGAGGGCTGAACTCCTTGTGATATTAGAGGGCGACAGAGGGGCAAAATCCCTCACTTCCATGTAACTTCTGTCTTCTCCACCCAGCAGAGGGATCTTTGGAACACTCAGAGAATAACAGAGCCCATAGCGTGGGGACACCTTTTGTGGTGGCTGGGCAGAAACATTGATCCAGTTTGGTTCAACAACCTGGACTAAGCTCTGGGGCACTGGCTGGGCTCTCGGGACAGGATGCTCGGGTGTGGCCCCTGTATGGAGAGCTGCAAGAGGGGGCGAGGATGGTGCAGACAGTGAGGGGCATCAGAGCATGAGGGTTAAGAGCTCCCTGCCCCACCCCCCTGCATGTAGCCTCACTTTTCTGCCTCAATTTCCTCATTTGTTAAATGGGGAGGATGATACCCCAATGTGGGGAGGGGGCTTCCCTGGTGGCTCAGCTGTAAAGAATCTGCTGCAATGCAGGAGATTCGGGTTCAACTCCCTGGAAGAGAGCAGGGCAACCCACTTCAGTGTTCTTGCCTGGAGAATCCCATCCCCTGGACAGAGAAGCCTGGAGGGCTACAGTCCATGGAGTTGCAAAGAATCAGACATGACCGAGCACCTGAACACGCGTGTATATATAGGGAGAAAATGTAGGGTCTCAGAAGGCTACCGTGAATTTGAAAATGGATGAAAGAATACACAGAATATAGAGAACTGAGCATGACAGTGACACCCAGCAAAATTCTGGAGCAGGTGAAGATGCAGGGGTTTTCTAGCGATTTCCCCAGGAAAGGGAGCGACTATCTCCTAGGCTCAGCCTGGGCTCACTGTGAGAGAGTCTTGCCTAACTGCACACATTCTCTCACACGTATTTTTATTTTTTTGGATGGGGTTTCTGCTCTAGTAGAAAATACAGACCTCCTCTCGGGATTTCAGCCTTACAGTGCAGCTGCCTAAAAAGCTGATGCTGGTTGGGCACTGATTGGAAAGGAAGTCAGGCTGCAAGTGGAGTGTCCCCCATTGAGCATCACATGGGTGCCACTAGGGGGTGGCCCCAGGAGGAGTGAAAGGGGTGTACAGACAGTCCAGGAGAGAGAGGATATGGAGATGGTAGGGGGTTTCCTAGGAAATGAGAGTCATTTTTTCAGGGAAGCCTTTCATGTTGCCTTCAGACCAGGTGGGTCTTCTGGGTTGTATGTTCTTATAACATTCTGTTCACTTTCTTCCTAGCACTTCAAGCAGGAGATTGTGTCATTCAGTTTGTTGATCTAACCAGATGGCGAGCTCTTCAAAGCAGAGACCCTGTTTGAATGCACTTCCCATTATAACCCGAGCCCCTGGCACACTGCCTAACATGCAATGAGTGCCCATTGGTATTTACTGAATCATCAAATGGATGAATGGATAGTTGAATGGATGGATGAAGGAATGGGTGAATGATGGCAGAATTGCCAGGAAAGAGAATGGTAGTTCTGGGGTGTTGGCTGAAGTTCTGTGTGGGGAAGAGCATTCTAATCTAAGCAGCAGCTGCTGATGCAAAGGGTAAGCCTCCCAGCCCTGGGCACGTTCAGGTGGAGACCAGACAGGTGCTGGTCATGATGCAGTGGGAAGCATCCTTGCATGAGATGGGGGATGTAGACTAACTCTGTGGCACCTTCAACCTCCAAGCGTCTACAGTTCAAGATTCTAGACTCCTAGGAGGGCTCTGGGCACCTAACACAGAGGAGGGGGTCTCCCCTCTGCCAACACTAAACATTTTAGGATTATTCTCAAGTAATGTGGCTGCAGAAGCTTATAATTGGCTCTACCTAGTTAAGTGATGATAATAAGTATGATAACATCCTTGTAGAAGTTTTTTATTTGTGGGACACTATTCTGGGTGCTTTCCATGTCATGCCTCATTTAATCTCCTCCACACCCCTAGGAGACAGTTGACCTTATTAATCTCCTCTACACCTCTAGGTGAGATAAGAGATAAAAAAAGCCTTCCCTAGTGATCAGTGCAAAGAAATAGAAGCAAACAATAGAATGGGAAAGACTAGAGATCTCTTCAAGAAAATTAGAGATACCAAGGGAACATTTCATGCAAAGATGATCACAATAAAGGACAGAAGCAGTATGGACCTGATAGAAGCAGAAGATATTAAGAAGAGGTGGCAAGAATACACAGAAGAACTATACAGAAAAGATCTTCATGACCCAGATAACGACGATGGTGTCATCACTCACCTAGAACCAGACATCCTGGAATGCGAAGTCAAATGGGCCTTAGGAAGCATCACTATGAACAAAGCTAGTGGAGGTGATGGATTCCAGCTGAGCTATTTCAAATCCTAAAAGATGATGCTGTTAAAGTGTTGTACTCAAAATGCCAGAAAATTTGGAAAACTCAGCAGTGGCCACAGGACTGGAAAAGGTCAGTTTTCATTCCAATACCAAAGAAAGGCAATGCTAAAAAATGTTCAAATTACTGTACAATTGCACTCATTTCAGATGCTAGCAAGGTAATGGTCAAAATCCTTCAAGTTAGGCTTCAACAGTACATGAACTGAGAACTTCCAGATATTCAAGATGTATTTAGAAAAGGCAGAGGAACCAGAGATCAAATTGCCAACATCCGTTGGATCATTGAAAAAGCAAGAGTGTTCCATAAAAACATCTGCTTTATTGACTATGCCAAAGCCTTTAGCTGTGTGGATCACAACAAACTGTGGAAAATTCTTCAAGAGATGGGAATACCAGACCATCTTACCTGCCTCCTGAGAAGCCTGTATGCAGGTCAAGAAGCAACAGTTAGAACTGGACATGGAACAAAAGACTGGTTCCAAATCGGGAAAGGAGTATGTCAAGGCTGTATATTGTCACACTGCTTATTTAACTTATATGCAGAGTACAACATGCAAAATGCTGGGCTGGATGAAACACGAGCTGGAATCAAGATTGCCAGGAGAAAGATCAATAACCTCAGATATGTAGATGATACCACCCTTATGGCAGAAAGCAAGGAAGAACTAAAGAGCCTGTTGATGAAAGTGAAAGAGGAGGATGAAAAAGTTGGCTTAAAACTCAACATTCAGAAAACTAAGATCATTCCATCTGGTCCCATCACTTCATAGCAAATAGATGGGGAAACAATGGAAGCAATGAGAGGCTTTATTTTTTTGGCCTCCAAAATCACTGCAGATGGTGACTGTAGCCATGAAATGAAAAGACGCTTGCTCCTTGGAAGAAAAGCTATGACCAACCTAGACAGCATATTAAAAAGCAGAGACATTACTTTGCCGACAAAGATCCATCTAGTCAAAGCTTTGGTTTTTCCAGTAGTCACATATGTATGTGAGAGTTGGACTATAAAGAAAGCTGAGTGCCGAAAAATGGATGCTTTTGAACTGTGGTGTTGGAGAAGACTCTTGAGAGTCCCTTGGAGTGCAAGGAGATCCAACCAGTCAATCCTAAAGGAAATCAGTCCTGAATATTCATTGGAAGGACTGAAGCTGAAGTTCCCAAACTTTGGCCACCTGATGGGAAGAGCCAACTCATTGGAAAAGACCCTGCTGCTGGGAGAGATTGAAGGTGGGAGGAGAAGGGGACGACAGATGGTGTCACTGACTCAATGGGCGTGAGTTTGAGCAAGTTCTGGGAGTTGGTGATGGCCAGGGAAGCCTGGCATGCTGCAGTCCATGGGGTCACAAAGAGTGGGACACGACTGAGTGATTGAACTGAACTGAACATCCCTAGGAGATAGTCAATCTTATAATCCACATTTTACAGATGTGGAAATGGAGGCACAGAGAAGTTAGGAAGTTGCTCAAGGTCATCAACAATAATAAAGTGGTAGAAAATGGATTTGAAGCCAGGGAGTTAGTACCTACCATGACACTCTATGTTCTGTGCTTTTATGACATAGTGGATTTTTATCAACATGCAAGGTGATGTTATAAAACCAAGCTTGTCAGTTGTGCAATTCAGTTCCTCTATGTCCTGTCTATGTCTGCTAGATCTGTCTGGTTCTGAAATCTTTCACTCAATTTTTTTTAAAAGTAGCAGGTAAATACACAAAACAAAAATGATTTTATTTGGGTTGTTTATTATGTCTTCCTCATACATGATGTCTTTTTTCACATGTAATGATAAAGATGGGAGAATTCTTTATCCTGAGTATTTACAGTGAATCTTAAATCCCGCGTGGTCTGATATTAACATTTCTCTACCTCATTTCTTTTAGTTTGTATTGCCTACTTCCACTTTGTCCACCTCCCTCTTTTCCACTGTTGTCACTCAGTTAAAAGTGTGTTTCATGTAAAGATCGTATAGTTAGGTTTTGGTTTTAATTCAGAATTCCCATCTTTGTTTACTAATTAATGGGAGACTTAGATCATTCTAATTGCAATGATTTATATTCTGGATTTTGTTGTTTCTGTTTTTCTTTAGGATGATTATCATGATTTATGTTACATATTGTTGACTCATTTGCCTTTTCCAGTGTTTGCTCTTTGGAGAACTTGAACATTCTACTGTGTTTTTCTACTGTATTAATGACTAGCTTACCTTTCCTCATTCTCATAATCAGGTACATATTACTCCATTCTCACCACATTGCTTCCCACTCCAAGATCCTCTCATTCCTCTCTATTCCAAAGAGATAAGACCTCTGGAATGCATTTGTTTCCCTCTTTTCCCCTAGTACCCATCACTTTACCATGAGAACTTTGAAAGGTTGTTCTGCTCCTCACTCAGTCCATCCCCAGCTTTAGTCTGTATCACAAGTCTTTAAAGAGCATGTAAATTACACATTTCCAGACAGTTTATCTTCATCCATTTGGATATAACTTCTATCATCTTCTTCTTATTTCTATTAAACTGGACTATTCATCCATTCACTCATGCATCCATCCATAATCCATCCATCCCTCCTTCCATCATCCATCATCCACTATCTATCCATCCATCCATCCATCATCCACCCATTTACACCCTCCCTCCCTTCCTTCTCTCCTTCCTTCCATTATACATCCATCCACCTCTTCAATCTGTTGCAAAGTTTATCACTCATTGTTTCTCCCTTTCCTCTTCATCTTCCCTCGCTAAGAGGGCTCCTGATTGGTTAAAGCCCTTTGTCAGGTGAGTTCTGTGGATATTTTTCTCCCAACATTTTTTGTCAGTTCAGCTGTTACCTTCTCAGAGAATCCTTTTCTGACCACCATCGTCAACCTCATGCACTTGGCACTTTCTGACATTTCTTCTGTGTTTATCACTTATTTGCTTATTTTCCTGTCTTCCCCCCTAGAAGGTTAAACTCACCAAAGACATATACTTTATTTTATTGATGTTTTTATATCCCAAGTGCCTGGATCTTATTTGAACAACAAAGAGGTGTCAAACAATTATATTCAGCATATCTTCAAATATCTTTCTGTCTTTTGCCCTGACCCGTGGGCACCATCTTGCCTGGGAATAAGGTTTCTCAACTGCAGTCCTTTCCTTGCAGTGGACTCTAGCTATTCTTCCACTGGCTTCTGGTTTTGCACGATGCAGACGAGAAGTTTGGTGCCAGCTCACTTCTCTGTATCTTCTGCACACCCCAATTCATGCAATGTTATATGTGTGTATTATTGTTTCTCCAGCAATCTTATTTGTTTACCCTTGAGTGCCTGGCAAAATGCCTCATGCATAGTGTGTGTGTGCTCTGTTGCACAGTCCTGTCTGATTCTTTTTAACCTCATGGACCCCCTGACCCCATCAGGCTTCTCTGTCCATGGAATTGCCTAGGCAACAATAGTGGAGTGGGGTGCCATTTCCTCCTCCAGGGGACCTTCCCCACCCAGGGCTTGAACTCATGTCTACCTGCGTCTCCTGCATTGGCAGGCAGATTCTTTACCACTGTGCCAATTGGGAAGCCCCTCATGTATAGTAGGAGTCCCTAAAACATTTGTTGTAGAAAGAAATGGATGGGAGGATGGATGAAGGAAGGAAGGGCTGCAGGAATGTGAGAAGGCATGTGATGTTCTTATCACAACTCTTGAAATGTCAGTGACAGAGATGTCCCAAATCAGTGATTCTCCAGGTGGGGTCCCAGGCCAACAGCATACGCTCTACCTGAGAACTTGTTAGAGATGCAAATTTGAACACCCTGCCCCAGACCTATTGAATCAGAAACTCTGGGGGTGGGACCCAGTACTCCTTGCTTTAACAAGTCCTCCAGGTGATTCTGACCCAGGTTCAAGTTTGAGAACCACGGCTGTGGACTAGTCTCATTTTATAGATGGCAAACCAAGACTAGGAGCTTGGGATTGACCTGTCTGAACTCACACATTCTGTCTGTGACACAGCCGGGTCTCCAGAGTTACAGCCTCTGCCCTTGCCACCCAATCAGCCTGCCTCACTTCCTCTGGCCATTTCTCTTTGTCATCAAAAGGAACCATGCATTTGTCAAACCGTTTCAAAGCCCTGGGATTGAATCTCCACTCCTGTGAAGTTTCTGATTTCACTGGGGGTTTTTCCAGAATTTGGAAAAAAAAAAATGTGACTTAGAGTTGTTTCTCTAAGGCTTTGAGCAGTGGAAAGAGCCAGGCGATTGCATTACTCCTCACTGGAGGTTTCTTAGGCCGGAGCTGTAACGTTAGAGCTCCCTGTGATGGCCCAGGCCCTCCTCTCTCTCTTGCCATAATGCATGTCACACACGATCTGGTTTCCTGCTTTCGTGGGAGAGAATGTATGAATGGTGGTTGATGTTGAGCCAGAAGAGGGACTAGGGACTTTGGCCTTGATCAAATCTCCACAGTTATGCTTTTCTTGCTATTTTCTTCATTTGGCTACAAGTTCCTTTTTTAATGTATTTTGCATACTCCTTTCCAGTCTTATTCATATGCCTGTTTTTGTTAGTTCTCATTTGCTGTCAACCATGCCGGATATACCAGTAAAGAGTGTTTCCTTTCTCCACGTCACTAGCACAGCATTGTACATGCCACGACTATAGACATGTCCCTGTCATTCTTAAACAGTAAGCTTTCTATTGTAAAGAAGAGTTGCAAAGATAGTACAGAAAGTTCCTGTATACCTTAACCCCTTACTTTTATTCTTTAGCGAGCAGGCTTTTAGGATCAAAGAACTGAGATATTTTGAGCAGAACAATGGCACTCTTAGATTGATCATTTTGCGTGGGAAAATCTTCTAGAGGACTTCTTTTGTTTTGCCCAAATTCTGTTGAATGTACATCATTTGTCAGACCCCAGAATATGCCTGAGGCCTGTACAATGGTAAACAAGTCATAATGTTTTCTTCTAGTTTTAGCTCCTGAGGCCAATAGTAGAATTTGCTTTATATATATTAAAATTTTTAAAAATTGTGATAAAATAAACATAGCATACAGTTTACCAGCTTAATCATTTAAAGGTACAGTTCAGTGCTGTTAAGTACATTCTTTTTTGTAATTAATTACAGTTAATGTTCAATACTCTTCCATCTTGTAAAGCTAGAAGTCTGTATCATTAAATAACTCCCGATTTTCTCCTCCACCCAGCCCCTGGCAGGCACTGTTTTACTTTTTGTTCCTGTGAATGCAACTACTCCAAGGAATAAGTGGAATCATCCAGCATTTGTCTTTTTGTGACTGGCTTATTTCACTTATGGACCTTGAGCTCCATGATGCCCTCACGGTTCGTCCAGGTGGTATCACGTGTCACAACGCCCTTCCTTTTTAAAGCTGAATCATATTCCACTGAATGGACATGCCACATTTTTATCCACTCATCCAATGATAGACGCTTGGGTTGCTTCCTCCTTTAGGCGCTTATGAATGATGCTACCATGAACGTGGGTGTCCACGTATCCCTTTGTGCCCCTGCTTTTGATCCTTTGGTAGAAACCCAGAAGTGGAATTGCTAGACCATGTGGAGTTATTCTTTTTGATTTTCTGAGCAACTGCCATACCGTTTTCCACAGGGACTACACCATTTCATGTTCCCATCACCAGTGTATAAGGATTCCGGTTTCTCCACATCTTTGTTATTATTTTCCATCTTTCCTCCCTTGCTCCCTCCTTTCCTGTCTTCCTTCCTTCCCTCCTCCCCTTCTCTCTCCTTCCCCTTCCCCTCTCCTTCCCCCCGCCATCCTTTTCCTCTCTCTTCTTTTTTGGGTAGTGACCATCCTAATGCATGTGAGATGGCATTTCATAGTGATTTTCATTTTCCTTTCCCTAATAGTGCTGTTGAGTGTTTCTTCATGTGTTAAAATCCATTTACATATGTTCTTTGGAGAAATGTCTATTCTAGTCCTGTGCTTATTTTTTTTAATTGCCTTTTTTTTTTAATAAAATGGTTATATTGTAGTTCTTCATAGAATCTGGATACTCTCACCTTATCAGATATGTGATTTGTGAATATTATCTTTCATTCTGTGGGTTGATAGTGTCCTCTGATGCCTAATTTTTTTTTTCATTTTAATGTGGGCTTCCCCTGTGGCTTACCTGGTAAAGAATCCACCTGCAATGCGGGAGACCTGGGTTTGATCCCTGGGTTGGGAAGATCCCCTGGAGAAGGGAAAGACTACCCACTCCAGTATTCTGGCCTGGACAATTCCATGGACTCTATAGTCCATGGGGCCGCAAAGAGTCAGACATAACTGAGCAACTAATGTAACTATTTTTTATTTTTGTGGCTTGTGCTTTTGGTGTCATATCCAATAAATCATTGCCAAACCCAACATTATAAGCATTTTTCCCTATGTTTTCTTCTAAAATTTTATAGTTTTAGGTTTTAGAATAAGTCTTTGATTCATTCTCTGGTGGCTCAGATGGCAAAGACTCTGCCTACAATGTAGGAAACCCAGGTTCCTACATCTTTCATGACTGAAAGATTAACATTTTTCATTTTGAGTTAATTTTTATATATGCTGTAAGGTGAGCATCCAGCTTCATTAAAAAAAAATTTTTATTTATTTGGGCTTCCCTGGTGGCTCAGATGGTAAAGAATCTGCCTGCAATGTGGGAGACCCAGGTTTGATCCCTGGGTTGGGAAGATCCCCTAGAGAAGGGAATGGCTACCCACTCCAGTATTCTTGCCTGGAGAATTCCATGGACAAGGAGCCTGGTGGGCTACAACCCATGGAGTTGCAGAGTCAGACTGAACAATTGAACTAACACACACATGCATAGACACACAAACACACACATTTATTTGGCTGCCATGGGTCTTATTAGATGCGATATAAGGGATCTAGTTCCCTGATCAGGAATCAAACCCAGGCCCCCTGCTTTGGGAACACAGAGTCTTAGCCACTGGATCACCAGGGAAGTCCCCAGCTTCATTCTTTTGCATGTGGATATCCAGTTTCCCAGCATCAGTTTTTGAAACAAATGCCATTTCCCAGTTGAGGCATCTTGGCACCCTTGTCAAAAATCATTTGAGTTTATATATGAGGGCTTAATATAATTTGTTTTGAAATTATATCAGTGCATACTAACACTTATACGTGTGTGTTTCTTCCGCTTCTCCATCCCATTCAGGTAGTATCACATTGTTTGCAGTCATTACCATCATCCTGGGATGCCTTAAAATTGGGTACTTCATTGGATTTTCTGAATGTTTGTCAGCCACTGAAGGAGTGTTCCCTGTCACCCATGCGGTGCATACTCTGTTGCAGGTAAACCACATGATGCTTGCTTATGCCGCTTTGATATCTGTCAAGTGTATCCCAGGGTGTCTAAGATGGTCTTTCGGCCACCTCCTCTGCACAGTGGGACTGTGTCCCCGTGGCCACTTTTGTGGGAATCTTAAGGGGCAAAACTTACACTGATGAAGAGTCAGGAAATTCAGCCAGGCTGGAGCCCATGGGAAAAGGCTTGGGGAATTTTAATTAACAGTTTTATTGAGATATAATTCACATCCCACACAACACACTAATTTAAAGTGTACAGTTTGGTGGCTTGGTATATTCATAGGGTTGTGCGACCATGCCTATATCCATTTTAGAACATTTTCATCATCCCCCATAAAACTTCCTGCCATTACAGTCTCTGCTCTGAGTCACTGAGACACTTTTTTTTTTTTTTTTTTGGTTTGTTTGCTTACTTGTGGATTAAAATCTTTAGAAATGTATGAGAATTTCTTTCTCAATCTTGGTCAACTTGGTGTGGCTAAGAAGGAAGGACTTGATATGTAATTTAAATCTGTAGCTTAGAATCAGAAAAACCTCGTTTTGAAGAAGACCCGAGATGGGTCTCCAGCGTAGCTTCCATTCTTGGCTGAAGTCCATGGTGAAGGCTATCAGAGTTGACATAACTGCGAAAGTAACAAGTAGTGTTTCTGTTGGACTTTGCATTTCACTTTGTGTAGTGCTTTCAACACCTCCACAAGCACAGCTCTTGGATCATCACACTAAGGACAGAGGAGACAAATGACTTGCCCAAAGTCACAACCAAGATGCCATGATTCTTTTTTTTTTAATTGCAGTGTAGTTGACTTAAAATGTTGTGTTCATTTCTGCTGTACAGAAAAATGATTCAGTTATTTATATATACATTCATTCTCTATACATACACACACTCATTCTTATGTTGTTGTTCAGCTGCTAAGTCAGGTCCAACTATGTGTGACCCCCTGCACTGCGGTGTGCCAGGCTTCCCTGTCCTTTACTCTCTCCCGGAGTTGCTCAAACTCATGTCAGTTGAGTTGGTGATGCCATCCAACCTTCTCATCCTCTGTCGCCCCCTTCTCCTCCTGCCCTCCATCTTTCCCAGCGTTAGGATCTTTTCAAATGAGTCGGCTCTTTGCATCAGGTGGCCAAAGTATTGGAGCTTCAACTTCACATTCTTATACATGTATACATTCTTTATACATACATAAACATTCTCAGCTGGTTTGCCTCCACAGAAGTCACCCTGAAAAGCCATGAGCTTGATTCAGCGATACTATTATTGCTGAAAATGTTTCTGCATTCCCCATTGAGGAATGTTCTTTAGGACAAATTTCTCACTTCTGAAGGCCAATGATACCATTTTTTAATCTCCACCTTTTATTAAAGGTAGCCTCCACCTGCATCCAGGTGACTGCCAGCCAGCTCTTGGTGACCTTACAATATTTCTTGAGATGGAACACATTCTCACAAGTGAAGCTCTTTGAGAGGATGTGCCTGGAGAGCTTGGCAGAAGTTTGTCTTTGTGGGAGCATCTCTGGAACTGGGCAGGAGCTCCCAGGGCGATTTGTGCAAAGGGGTCACCTTGAGTTTTGAGAATTATTGTGGGCTGAATTGTGTCCCTCACATTCACGTGTTGAAGCCCTAAAGTTCAGGCTCTCAGAAGGTGATTGTTCAGAGACAGAATCTTGACAGAGGTAATCAAGGCTGAATGAGGTCACTTTGTTGTTGTTCAGTCGCCAAGTCATGTCCAACTCTTTGCAACTCCATGGACTGCAGCCCGCCAGGCTTCCCTGTCCCTCACTATCTCCTGGAGTTTGCCCAAGTTCATGTCCAGTGAATGGGTGATGCCATCCAACCATCTCATCCTTTGTTGTTCCCCCTTGCCTCTTGCCCTCAATCTTTCCCAGCATCAGGGTCTTTTCCAATGAGTCAGCTCTTTGCATCAGGTGGCCAAAGTACTGGAGCTTCAGCTTCAGCTTCAGTCCTTCCAATGAATGTTCAGGGTTTATTTCCTTTAGGATTGACTGGTTTGATCTCGTTGCTGCCCAAGGGACTCTCAAGAGTCTTCTCCAGCACCACAGTTTGACAGCACCAATTCTTTGGTGCTCTCTCTTCTTTATGGTCTGTCTTGGATGTCACTAGGGTGGGCCCTAATCTTACAGGACTGGTGTCCTTATGAGAAGAGGAGAGGAGGACACAGACTTGCAGTGTGAGGGCATTGAAGGGAGGTTGCCATCTGCAGGGAAGGAGAGAACCAACCTGCCAGTACCTTGATCTCAGACTTCTGGCTTCTAGAACTGGGAGAAAATTAATTTTGGCTGTTTTAAGCCATCTAACCTGTGGTATTTTGTTCTGGAAGTGCCAGCAAATGAATGCAGTTCATTCCAGGGGCATGCAACTCATCCCGTCCCATGAGGACAATCTTCTAGAGATTCCAGTGACAATGTGGAAAGCCTTAGGGGACCAGAAAGAACTTCCTTCTGCCCTCCCACCTTCCCTTCCTCCCCCCTCTCTCCCTTCCCTCTTCCCCCAAACGACAAGCCCTGTGTTCAGTACTCTTGAGTCTAGCCATGGTCTGTTCTCTGTGGAGGAGTCAGTCAAGGGGGAGACAATCAACAAAAGAGACACTGCCAGCACCACAGCTCAATGCTTAGATGAAGTCACCCAGGGATGAGGGAGAGCCAGGAAGGCCTCTCACTAGTTTTGAGGTGAGGGGTATTTGTCAAGGAAAGAGGGGTGTGGTGTGTCAGACACCATAACAGAGGACATTTGGGGGTGTGCAGCCCCTCCACATGATGGGAAGGAGATGTGTGGGCTGTAGGGGGAGGCGAGCTAGGGTGATGGGCCCAGACTGAGCCGTGATTTGGTGTAGGCCTTATAGGCACGGACTCTGGCTTTGGCTCACACCAGCAGTGTGACTCTGAGCAAATGTCTTAACTTCTCTGGTCCTCATGGTCTCATCTGTGAAACGCCTCCTTTATGGGGTTGTTGTGAAAATTAAAGGTGTGGTGTGTATACCTAACACATTGCAGTGAGTGCTTGGTCAAGGCTGATGCCCACTGTAGGAGCTTTGACTTTCCCACAAGGGCAATGGGGAGCCGTTGAAGGTTCTGGGCAGAAGAAAGACCTTGGCAGACTTTCCCACAAGGGCAGTGGGGAGCCATCGAAGGTTCTGGGCAGAGGAAAGACCTGGGAAGACTTTCCCACAAGGGCAGTGGGGAGCCATTGAAGATTCTGGACAGAGGAAAGACCTGGGCAGACTTTCCCACAGGGGCAGTGGGGAGCCATCAAAGGTTCTGGGCAGAGAAAAGACCTGGGCAGATGTGGTTTTCAAAATATCACTCTGTTACTTGGTGGCTTGGAGATCTCTTCCTTCCTAATTTAAGACATTTTGTCAGTCAGTCAATTAATCAATTTTTCTATCCTTATTGGATTCTGACTGTGTGCATTTGCTACATTAGATGATGGAAGAATAAAAAACATTACTTTTTAAAACAGACTTTTTGTTTTTAAATTGTGGTAAAATACATGTAACCATAACATTTGCTGCCTTAGCCATTTTTACCTATTCGGTTCAGTTCAGTTCAATTCAGTTCAGTCGCTCAGTCATGTCTGACTCTTTGCAACCCCATGAATTGCAGCACACCAGACCTCCCTGTCCATCACCATCTCCCAGAGTTCACTCAAACTCATGTCCATTGAGTCGGTGATGCCATCCAGCCATCTCATCCTCTGTCGTCCCCTTCTTCTTCTGCCCCCAATCCCTCCCAGCATCAGGGTCTTTTCCAATGAGTCAACTCTTCGCATGAGGTGGCCCAAGTATTGGAGTTTCAGCCTCAGCATTAGTCCTTCCAATGAACACCCAGGACTGATCTCCTTTAGAAAGGATGGACTGGTTGGATCTCCTTGCAGTCCAAGGGACTCTTAAGAGTCTTCTCCAACACCACAGTTCAAAAACATCCATTCTTTGGTGCTCAGCTTTCTTCACAGTCCAACTCCCACATCCATACATGACCACTGGAAAAACCATAGCCTTGACTAGATGGACTTTGTTGGCAAAGTAATGTCTCTGCTTTTCAATATGCTATGTAGGTTGGTCATAACTTTCCTTCCAAGGAGTAAGCATCTTTTAATTTCATGGCTACAGTCACCATCTGCAGTGATTTTGGAGCCCCCCAAAATAAAGCCTGACACTGTTTCCACTGTTTCCCCATCTATTTGCCATGAAGTGATGGGACCAGATGCCATGATCTTCGTTTTCTGAATGTTGAGCTTTAAGCCAACTTTTTCACTCTCCTTCACTTTCATCATGTGGCTTTTTAGTTCCTCTTCACTTTCTGCCATAAGGGTGGTGTCATCTGCATATCTGAGGTTATTGATATTTCTCCCAGCAATCTTGATTCCAGCTTGTGCTTCTTGCAGCCCAGCGTTTCTCACGATGTACTCTGCATATAAGTTAAATAAACAGGGTGACAATATACAGCCTTGACATACTCCTTTTCCTATTTGGAACCAGTCAGTTGTTCCATGTCCAGTTCTAACTGTTGCTTCCTGACCTGCATACAGGGTTCTCAGGTGGCAGTTCAGGTGGTCTGGTATTCCCATCTCTTTCAGAATTTTCCACAGTTTATTATGATGCACACAGTCAAAGGCTTTGGCATAGTCAATAAAGCAGAAATAGATGTTTTTCTGGAACTCTCTTGCTTTTTCCATGATCTAGCAGATGTTGGCAACTTGATCTCTGGTTCCTATGCCTTTCCTAAAACCAGCTTGAACACCTGGAAGTTCACGGTTCACGTATTGCTGAAGCCTGGCTTGGAGAATTTTGAGCATTACTTTACTAGCATGTGAGATGAGTGCAATTGTGCGGTAGTTTGAGCATTCTTTGGCACTGCCTTTCTTTGGGATTGGAATGAAAACTGACCTTTTCCAGTCCTGTGGCCACTGCTCAGTTTTCCAAATTTGCTGGCATATTGAGTGCAGCACTTTCACAGCATCATCTTTCAGGATTTGAAATAGCTCAACTGGAATTCTATCCCCTCTACTAGCTTTTTTCATAGTGATGCTTTCTAAGGCCCACTTGACTTCACATTCCAGGATGTCTGGCTGTAGGTCAGTGATCACACCATCGTTGATTATCTTGGTTGTGAAGATCTTTTTGCACAGTTCTGTGTATTCTTGCCACCTCTTCTTTATATCTTCTTCTTCTGTTAGGTCCATACCATTTCTGTCCTTTATCGAGCCCATCTTTGCCTGAAATGTTCCCTTGGTATCTCTAATTTTCTTAAAGAGACCTCTAGTCTTTCCCATTCTGTTGTTTCCCTCTATTTCTTTGCATTGATCACTGAGGAAGGCTTTCTTATCTCTCCTTGCTATTCTTTGGAACTCTACATTCAAATGGGAATATCTTTCCTTTTCTCCTTTGCTTTTCATTTCTCTTCTTTTCACAGCTATTTGTAAGACCTCCTCAGACAGCCATTTTACTTTTTTTCATTTCTTTTTCTTGGGGATGGTCTTGATCCCTGCCTCCTATACAGTGTCAAGAACCTCTGTCCATAGTTCATCAGGCACTCTGTCTATCAGATCTAGTCCCTTAAATCTATTTCCCACTTCCACTGTATAATCATAAGGGATTTGATTTAGGTCCCTACTTGCTTCCATTTAAGTCTGAATTTGGCAATAAGGAGTTCATGATCTGAGCCACAGTCAGCTCCTAGTCTTGTTTTTGCTGACTGTATAGAGCTTCTCCATCTTTGGCTGCAAAGAATATAATCAATCTGATTTTGGCTTGACCATCTGGTGATGTCCATGTGTAGAGTCTTCTCTTGTGTTGTTGGAAGAAGGTGTTTGCTATGACCAGTGCGTTCTCTTGGCAGAGCTCTATTAGCCTTTGCCCTGCTTCATTCCGTATTCCAAGGCCAAATTTGCCTGTTACCCCAGGTGTTTCTTGACTTCCTACTTTTGCATTCCAGTCCCTATAAATGAAAAGGACATCTTCCCTGGTGGCTCAGAGGTTAAAGCATCTGCCTCCCATGAGGGAGACCTGGGTTCGACCCCTGGGTCGGGAAGATCCCCTGGAGAAGGAAGTGGTAACCCACTCCAGTATTCTTGCCTGGAGAATCCCGTGGACAGAGGAAGCCTAGTAGGCTACAGTCCACGGGGTCGCAAAGAGTCACACACGACTGAGTGACTTCACTTTCATTTTCACTTTCTAAAAGGTCTTGTAGGTCTTCATAGAACCGTCCAACTTCAGCTTCTTCAGCATTACTGGTTGCGGCATAGGCTTGGATCACCGTGATATTGAATGGTTTGCCTTGGAAACGAACAGAGATCATTCTGTCATTTTTGAGATTGCATCCAAGTACTGAATTTTAGACTCTTTTGTTGGTCATGATGGCTACTCCATTTTTTCTAAGGGATTCTTGCCCACAGTGTTAGATATAATGGTCATCTGAGTTAAATTCACCCATTTCAGTCCATTTTAGTTCACTGATTCCTAGAATGTTGATGTTCACTCTTGCCATCTCCTGTTTGACCACTTTCAATTTACCTTGATTCATGGACCTAACATTCTTGGTTCCTATGCAATATTGCTCTTTACAGCATCAGACCTTGCTTCTATCACCAGTCACATCCACAACTGGGTGTTGTTTTTGCTTTGGCTGCATCCCTTCATTCTTTCTGGAGTTATTTCTCCACTGATCTCCAGTAGCATATTGGGCACCTACCGACCTGGGGAATTCCTCTTTCAGTATCCTATCATTTTGCCTTTTCATGCTGTTCATGGGGTTCTCAAGGCAAGAATACTGAAGTGATTTGCCATTCCCTTCTCCAGTGGACCACATTCTGTCAGACCTCTCTACCATGAGCCGTCCATCTTGGGTGGCCCCACATGGCATGGCTTAGTTTCATTGAGTTAGACAAGGCTGTGGTCCGTGTGATTAGATTGGCTAGTGTTCTGTGATATGGTTTCAGTGTGTCTGCCCTCTGATGCCCTCTTGCAACACCTACCATCTTACTTGGGTTTCTCTTACCTTGGAAATGGGGTATCTCTTCATGGCTGCTCCAGCAAAGCTCCTGCTCCAGAGGAGCTACCCCACATCTGACGTCAGGGGTGGTAGCCAAGAGGAGCAACCCCACATCCAAGGAGTGGTGGCTGCATGGGCGCAGGAGGGCCAAGAGGAGCTATTTGGTTCAGCAGTGTTAAATGTATTCACATTGTCATGCGACTAATCAGCACAACTCTTTCATCTTGCAAAAATGAAATTCTGTCCCTGTTAGATACTAACTCCTGATTTCTACCACTCCCAGCGCTGGGGAACTGCCATTCAACTTTCCAACTCATTCAGCTTTCTGTCTCTTTGAATCAGACAAGTAGAAACATAGAGAGTTTGTCCTTTTGTGACTGGCTCATTTTGCTTAGCATAATGTCCCCAAGATTTATCCATGTTGTAGATGTGTCAGAATTTCCTTCCTTTTTGAGGCTGAAAACTATTCCATTCTATGGGTGGACCACATTTCTTAGCTGTTCATTCACTGATAGACCCTGGCGTTGCTTCCACCTTTTGGCCATTGTGAGTAATGCTGCTGTGAACGTATGTGTGCAAATATATTTTTGAGACCCTGCTTTTTAAAAAAATATTCATTTATTGGCGGAACTGTGTGGGCTTTCTCTAGTGGTGGCAAGTGGAGGCTACTCTTTCCTTGCAGGGTGCGGGCTTCTCACTAAGTGGCTTCTCTTCTTGCAGAGTATGGCCCTAGGGTATGCAGGCTTCAGTAGTTCTAGGCTTGTGGGCTCTAGAATGCGGGCTAGAATGTCGTTATGGTGTTTAGTTGCTCCACAGCAGGTGGCATCCTCCCAGACCAGGGATCCAACCTGTGTCACTTGCATTAGGCAGGTGGATTTCTAACCACTGGACTGCTAGAGAAGTCCTAAGACTCTGCTTTCAATTCATTTGGATATGTACCTAGAAGTCAAACTGCTGGCTTGTATGATGATTTAAAAATATTTATTTAAAAAATGTAACATTACTGAAACAAATTGAAAAAGAGTCTAAAAATACACTTGTAAGTCCTCAACTGAAATATTTGTTGCTATTTTTATGTGTTCCCTCTCCTTGTACTCAAGTATATACTCTTATCAAAGTTTTATATATAAGGGGCAGACTTTTCTGTGTACAATTTTTCACTTAAATCATAAACTTCTTTATTTTTCTATATACTCTTTTTTTTTAAGTATTCTTGTTAAGATATTTATTTATTTATTGGCTGTGCTGGGTCTTAGGAGCTGCAAGGCTCCTCTTTAGTTGTGGCGAGCAGGGGCTACTCTCTAGTTGGAATACTCAGACTTCTCACTGCAGTGGCTTCTCTTTTTGTGGAGCACGGGCCCTAGGCACATGGGCTTCAGTAGTTGTGGCATGTGGGCTCAGTAGCTTCGGTTCCCAGGCTCTAAAGCACGAGCTCAGTAGTTGCAGTGCATGGGCTTAGTTGCTCCTTGGCATGTGGGATCTTCCCGGACCAGGGATCAAACCTGTGTCACCTGCATTGATAGGCAGAGTTTCCACCACTGAGCCACCAGGGAAGCCCCTGTTATGTAATCTTTATCAAAGCATCAGCTAAGTAGTCATCTAACTTAGAATTCATAGACAAAAACTAATTCACTTTAGCGCTTCCCTATTGTTGGGCTGAGTGTCATCTTTACCAGGAGTCACTGCTCTCTGTTTCTCTGTTTTTTAAGTTGTTAGATGTTTCATGAATCATGCCTGACAGTGTTTTCCAGAGCAGGACAGTAAATCTTAGGTGAAATGCTGTGGATGAGAGAGTATGTGTGGTGTATTTTTGAGTGTGTGTCGTCTGATTATTTTTTTATAGCACGTATTTGCAAAATGAAAGCTGAGACAAATTTATGAAGTGCCTGGCTGTGTTTGACAAGTTGTAGGTGCTCAACGTGTGTTTGTGTTTAAAGTGTGTAGTCACTCAGTCGTGTCTGACTCTTTGTGACCCCATGGACTGTAGTCCGCCAGGCTCCTCTGTCCATGAAATTCTCCAGGCAAGAATACTGGAGTGGGTTGCCATTCCCTTCTCCAGGGGATCTTCTCGACCCAGCGATCGAACCCGTGTCTCCCGCACTTCAGGCAGATTCTTTACCATCTAATAAGGCTCCAAATGCTTTAGGAACTCAGATTATGCATAAGACAGAGGAGTAAGTTGACAGCAGAGAGCTTTTACTGAAAACATACCTACTGCAGGCTCTGTTCTAAGTAGACATGGATTATCTTATTTCACTGCTCACAATATCCACCAAGGTAAGTTTCATTATCATCCCCATTTCACAGATGGGAAAAGAGACTTGCCCAAGGCCAAGGGACTGAGATTTGCACATGGATCCAATACAGCCTCCCCACGTTTAGCCTGCATCCTGAGTTGCTTCTAGTGACTGCATGGCCAGGGACCTGGGAAACAGATATAATATAGTACAAATATGTATACAGTTGCCTACATAAGAATGAGTTCTGTTCTGAGAGCCCATATGTAGTTCAAATTTTTTTGTAAGTCCAACAAAGTTAGCCTAATCACCCACCTATCACAGTTAGATATGTAGTGCTGTGCTTTAGTCGATCATTCATGTCCAACTCTTTGAAACCCCATGGACTGCAGCCTGCCAGGCTCCTCTGTCCATGGGCTTTCGCGGGCAAGAATACTGGAGTGGGTTGCCATGCTCTTCTCCGGGGAATCTTCCCAACCCAGGGATTGAACCCAAATCTCCCACATTGCAGGTGGATTCTTTACCGACTGAGCCACTAGGGAAGTCCAACTATGTAGTACTGTACTGTAATAGATTCATAATACTTTTTACATAAATAATACATAAAAAAACAAACACAAAAGTAAAACTTTAAATGTTACAGGACAGTAGCTTGGGGGGTGGGGGAGCTTCCCAGGTGGCGCTAGTGATAAAGAATCCACCTGCCAGTGCAAGAGACATAAGAGATGCACGTTTGATCCCTGGGTCAGGATGATCCCCTGGAGAAGGAAATGGCAACCCATTCCAGTATTCTTGCCTGGAAAATCCCATAGAGGAACCTGGCAGTCTACTGTCCACGGGGTCACGAAGAGTCAGACACAACTGAGCAACTGAGCACACAGCACACACACCTTGAAAAGTAAAGTATTCCAGTGTAGCTGGCATACAGGGGCTGGCATTGAGCGGACAGGTGAGAAGAGTTACTGACTGGAGTATTGCCAGCAATAGGAGTCGGAGGGGAAGCTATGATTTCACTCACGCCTGACTCCTTGGAAAAGACCCTGATGCTGGGAAAGATTGAAGGCAGGAGAAGGGGATGACAGAGGATGAGATAGTTGGATGGCATCACTGACTCGATGGACATGAGTTTAAGCAAGCTCCAGGAGTTGGTGATGGACAGGGAGGCCTGATGTGTTGCAGTCCATGGGGTTGCAAAGAGTCGGACATGACTGAGCGACTAAACTGACTGACTGAGGTTGAAAGAATGCATGCTTACATCTCTGAAAGTTCACAACTTGAGGGTTCGTATATAGTGGACTTACTGTAGAGTGAAATAAAAGACCAACCTGAATCACTTCTGTTCTTCATTTAAAGCACTCAAAATTTGGTTTCCAGCCACTGATGTAGTAACAGTTCAGTGGATATTTTCTCGAATGAAGCCCTATAAGGATGGTATAAGCAGGTGAACAGGCATCATGGCAGGCAGGCTGCTGCTCCCCAAGGCCCCCCCCACAGCACGCAGGGTACCATTTTCTCCTAAACCTGGAGGCCTCCCTCTGATTCTCATGGCAGTGCCCCTGGAGCACTGTCTCCCATGAGAATGCCACCATCACCAGAAATGACTTGTCATTTTTGGATGGGGTGGTCACTAATGTGCCCAACACTTTGCACATCCTTCCCTTAGGTTTTATAACTTCTCATTGTGCAGATATATGATGGCTTTCCCATTGATATATCTTTATTTTCTTTGTTTCCATTTAGGTGTACTTTCTCTGGGGGCACTCAAAGGATATCATCCAGTCTTTCAAAACACTGGAAAGGTAAACATTGCGGGTAATCACTTACATGCTGGATTTAATGTTCGTTTAGAGCAAACAAAGCTAATCACCGCCATCTTACTTGGATTTAAAATATAAGAACCATTCTCTTCTCCATTCTGACAAGCAAAGCCTTCAGTTGTGGCCTGGAGAGGGGACCCTCTGCCTTTGGCCTCTTCTGGGACAGCCCTAAAAGTATGGTGATGTGAGTTGAATTTTGCCTCTGTTTTCTTAGAAACTTCCCCTTTGTGAGCCTCAGTTTTCCTCATCTGTAAAATGTGGATAATAGCATAGCCAGCCTTTGGGTACTGAATGCAGTAATTGATGTAGAGCTTGTTCCTGGCACAGAATAAGGACCCTGAGTGTTGGGTCTATTATTATGTCTGCCCGTCTTTCTCTTGAGATGATTGTGAGGATCAAGGGAGAGAATCTGTAGGCTAATGAGGTGAATTACCTACATGCAAACTATGATTATCAGGTAAGAAAGCCTCTGTGCACACATATAGAGGCATCAAGGGATCACTGTTTGCTTTCTGGAATGATCCCTCATCATATAAACTATCCATAAGGCACAAAAAAGTCCCCCAGTATCATTTGAAATGAAAACTGCTATTAAGAAGGTGACTTGCATATGAGCACTGGTTGGAACTATTTTATTGAAGTAGAGGGCTTTCCTGATAGCTCAGCTGGTAAAGAATCCACCTGCAATGCAGGGGACCCTGGTTTGATTCCTGGGTTGGGAAGATCTACCCACTCCAGTATTCTTGGGCTTCCCTTGTGGCTCAGCTGGTAAAGAATCCACCTGCAATGCAGGAGACCTGGGTTCGATCCCTGGGTTGGGAAGATCCCCTGGAGAAGGGAAAGCTATCCAGTCTAGTATTCTGGCCTGGAGACTTCCATTGACTAGAAATAACTGTCACCAACCTCATTATGCAAAAAGGATCTGCTCATCCAGCAGTGAGGCATCTATTGTGCTTCTACTGTGTGCTGAGCCTGATGCCAGGCAGTAGTGGTGATATGCAGAGGTAATGGGTCAAGGTACCCAGGCATCTGAGCATCATTGCAGGAGCGTGTGGACTGTCTGCTCCCCTGTACAGCCCCGAGCAGTGGCCTTGGCAGTGATCTTTAACTGCCATCTTAATTGTCCCTTGTGTTCAGCTGCTCTGTCATGTCTGACTTTTCATGACCCCGTGTACTGTAACCCACCTACGTCTCTTGCATCTCCTGTAGTGGCAGGTGGATTCTTTATTGCTGAGCCCCCAGGGAAGCCCCCAGACTACACTTGATCTTAGCCAAAAGCGAATTGTTCCTTAGGGCAGGACAAAGACTTCCCCATCCATCCTGGTGTTTCCTCTGGGCTCTGTCACGGTAACTATGGTAACGATTCTTCTCTGCATTACATGGATGTGGCAGCAGGTTCTAGCAGGTTAGGGGACTTCCCTGGATCTCCAGAGTGCAACTGGCTAGCCAGGGATTTCTACCCAGTGTCTCCTGTTTCATGTACTGGGCAGTGATGGGTGTGTGTGTCACCTGCTCCTTTTTCCATCACTGAGGCTGGGTTCGGCTCGTAGCTTGAGGAGAATGCTTGCTGATTTTGTTCTGGAGCGTGAGTTTCACTGTGTCTACTCCATAACATTCTTCTTAAAAAATGTAGTTTGTTTCCTGATAAAACTTGTAAGGACACAGTGGAAGTTAAAAATCACCATGATGCCACCATTATGGACTGAACATCTGTGTCTCTTTCAAATTCATGTGTTGGAGCCCTAACCCCCAAGGTGATGGGTATTTGGCGGTGGTGCCTTTGGGAAGTAATTAGGTCATGAGTTCATGAGGGTACAGTCCTCCTTATGGGATTAGTATCCACACAGAAAAGAGACACGTGATTAGCATCCCCTGCCCTGAGTATACCTGTGAGGACACAGTGACAGGCAGCCATCTGCAAGCCAGAAGAGAGGCTTCGTCAGAAACCAAGTCTGCTGGCACCTTGATCTTGGACGTTGAGCCTCTAGAACTGTGAACAATAAATGTCTGTTGTTTTGTTATAGCAGCCAGAGATTCCTCAGACAGCTGCTACCCACAGGTAACTACTATTCATATTTTGGTCTGTTTCCTTCCAGTCGTTTTTTCAGTGAATATATAGGAAATTTTTTTTCTTTTTACAATTGTGGTCCTGCTCTTCTTGGCTTTTCTTTTCATTTTGTCATTAACATTTCCCCTGACCTTTTCTACTCCATTATCTTTACCGATTGCATAAAGCGCCATTGCTATAGTTGATCAAATTATACAGCCCTGTTGTATTCGTCTCGGGCTGCCATGGTAGAGTACCACATGCTGGGCAGGGGAGCATGTGGTAAACAACAGAAACGGATCTTCTCACAATTCTGGAGGCTCCAAATCCAAGGTCAAGGTACCAGCAGGTTGGTTTCTGGTGAGGCTCTCTCCCTGACTTGCAGGCATTGCCTTTTTGCTATGTCTTCACCTGGCCTTTCCTCTGGGCATGGGGAGAGAGCTCTCTGGTGTCTCTTCCTCCTTTTATAAGAATACCAGTCCTATTGGATCTGGCCCCCACCGTTATGACCTCATTTAACCTTAATTACCTCCTTATATGGGCTTCCCAGGTGTCTCAGACAGTAAAGAATCTGCCTGCAATGCCAGAGAGCCAGGATAAATTTCTGGATCCAGATGATCCCCTGGACAAGGGAATTGTTACGCAATCCAGTATTCTTGCCTGGAGAATTCCATGGACAGAGGAGTGGGCTACAGTCCATGGGGTCGCAAAGAGTCAGACACAGCTGAGCGACTGCCACACACCTCCTTGTACACCATCTCCAAGTACAGTCACGTTGAGAGTTAGGGCTTCTACATATAAATTCTGAAGGGACCCAATCCAGTCCATAACACCTCTCACTGGACATTGAATTTGGAAGTTTTTGTCGTGATTATGAATAGTACTGTGATGAACATCTTCAGTTAAAAATACTTTTGAACACCTCTGATTCTTTTTTTTAAATGTATATTATTAAAGTATAGTTGATTTAGGGGCTTCCCAGGTGGTGCTAGCATTAAGGAACCCACCTGCCAATGCAGGAGATATAACAGACTCAGGCTCAATCCCTGGGTTGGGAAGATCCCCTGGAGGAGGGTGTGGCAACCCACTCCAGTATTCTTGCCTGGAGAATCCCATGGACAGAGGAGCCTGGTGGGCTACAGTTCATAGGGTCGCAAAGAGTTGGACACGACTGAGTGACTTGCCCCCACACAGTTGATTTCCAGTGTTGTGTTGATTTCTGCTGTACAGCACAATGATTCAGTTACACTTATAGATACATTCTTCTTCATATTCTTTTCCATAATAGTTTGTCACAGGATGTTGAATATAGTTTCCTGTGCTATATAGTAGGACCTTGTTGCTTATCCTCTGATTATTTTCTTGAGTTAAATCCCTGGAAGTAGAATTGTTGGGATAAAGGGTGAGATGTTCTCAACAAATGATTATTGGGCCACTTGTCCTACCAGGAACTCCTGGCTGAATAAAATGGGCTTTCCCATTCATAAAGCACTTTCATTTACATGTGTTACTTATGAGAGTGTCTCATGATAGCCCTGGCAGTTAGGGACAGTAGCTACAATCATGATCCTACTTAGCAGGTGAGGAGGCCGAGAAAGGAAGTGAATGTCCAAGGTCAGGCAGCTTACCTGTGCATAGCTGGGTGGGACCCGGATGCAGACTTTAAATCCAATGCTATTTCCACGGCATCACAGTGGCTCAGTGGCCATCTGGGTTTACTGGGTGAAATCTTTCTTTTTGATTAGTTGACATCATAGTATATTAGATATACTGGGGTTAACAAAAAATATTATTAAAATTATTTTCACGTGTTTCTTTTTACTGTTCTTTAAATGGGACTACTGGGAAATTAAAAAGTGTCTTTCTAATTAAAAATTAAATTTAAATTTAAACTAAAAATTAATTTAAAAATTTTTAAAATTTAAATTAAAAATTACCTCAGTGTCTTACATTATCTTCTTTGGGATAATGCTGCTCTAGGCCATGTACCCAGATATTTCCCACTGAGGTTTTCATCTAAAGGAATTCCAAAGGACTGGAACCTGGTCCTGCCTTGACCTTGTTCGTTGAGCGATTGGAGACAAGTCTCCCTGTCTTGGGACTCTTTCCTAAATTGGATAGTATATAGTTTGAACTAAACATTCTCATAGCTTGATTTAGCCTGTTATTTTTTTTAAATAGGGCAAAGCGTTAACCATTTTTGAGTTACTCATCACCTTTTGGTTTTAGATTTTTTAAAAACATTTTTATAAAAACTGTTTGTCATGCTGGGTGGCACATAGAATCTTAGTTCCTTGATTAGGTATCAGACTGGTGCCCTCTACAGTGGAAACGTGGAGTCTTAAGCACTGGACAGCCAGGGAAGTCCCCAGAGTTAAATGTCTCCAGAAAAATTGGAAGGTTTGATAATCCAAAATGTGCGTGGCAGCAAAGAGCTAGGGCTGAGTCAGGATCGTTCCCTCCAGATGGGAGCTGGCCACTCATTTAGCTACAGTCCCCACTGTAAGACGGAGTGTGGAGAAAAAGAGAGCGACCGGGGCAGTCAGGCAAGAAAAGGGAAATTTATTAGAGGGAAACGAGAGGGTGACTGGCCCTTACGGAACACGAGCGTCCTCCCTTTCTGATGGGGTCTTTCTTATATACCACCAATGAAAAATTCTCTGAAGGGATGGTTAATTTTTAACCTGTTGCTGAGTCCTGTGGTCACATAGCCAGAGGTCTGGAATTGGGGGGGTCTCGTAGCTTTGAGAAGGTAGGCACCAGCGGGGAAAACAGAACTTCGTTTGGGCAATTTGGTCAGTCTCAAGGGTCCTTGTGATTTTATTCTTTGTGAGGTCAACATAATGAGCCATTTCAACCATGAGCCCCCATGTGGACCCTATCACCCACCACTCCCTAATGCGTCCCAGGCCTGCTTTATTCATTGACACTTCCTGCCACGCCCTGGAGATTTCAGAACTTCCGACTCTTGGACTTACCCTTTTTTTCTGGTCTTTTGAGCCAATACTCCACTATCCATGCTTTTAGTACATACAGGGACTTTTCTCCTGATTTGATAATTCTTACAGGTTTGAGAGCTTTTCTTTTCTCAAGAGTGAAGTTTAGAGAAATAGCACTTCTGAAATCAGAGCTGGAAAGATAAACTGAGGTCAAAAAATGGCTCATGGAATCTTTCTCTTTCTTGTGGTCCGGGGTTACTCGATCCCAGTATGAGCAAGGCAGCCTGGCATGAGGAAATGTTTGCCGTTAGTTTGTGGGACAGTTTCCAGATCAACCAACCGGAGGCTGTCAGCTCCTGGGGAACGTGCGTGACAGAAAAACGCCTGCAGCCATGGGTGGCAGTGGTCTTACCTGCTTGGATTCTGTGGAACAGGGCTTAGGCAACGTCATTTGGACCAGGAAAGAGGAGAAGAAAGGGGAGCTGTGTGCATTATAAGTAAAAGAAAAGCCAGCCAGCCAGCCGGAGGCAAACAGTATTGTCTGCATTTGTCAAAGGCTCTATACATACAGTGCCTCCCAGGTGCCCTGGGGAAGGCTGGCCACAATCTGGAGCAAATGGATGAGTACAAGGGGCAGACAGATGGGCAAACACCTGACTCAGACTGCCCACCCGCACCCCTCTGTCGCTGCTGCCTTCTCCACTTGCGCCTGGACATTGGGAAATGGCCAAAGGAAGCTACAGTTCAAATAAGGAAAGACTTGGCTTGCGAGTGTTCATGGGAGCCCCAGAGGAATCATCTGGGTTAAAACTCAGAGAAGCAAGGTCAGGGATGAGGACCCAACTGTACTGTTTTTCCTGTAGGTAGATCATGGACAAGCATGCTCTTGGTTAAAGGGGGCTTGCATCCTCTGGGCCTCTGCTCTGCCACTGGGAAGTGATCAGTTAGAAGCTTCAAGGAATCTCCTTCTCAAATCACCTGTATTTGCTGCACTTGCTTCATGCAAGGCCCATTGTTAAGCACCCTAGAAGTGACCAGTGTGAACACATGTTAAACTGGCAGCCATGCAGAGACTTTGGAGGCTCTGAAACAGACTGTGACTCCATTGGAACCATACTGCCCTAGTTCCCTCCCCTGTCCTCCAGAGTCCAGAGTCATCCCTTTTCTTCTTCCTTAGGAGGCAGTGTGGTCAGAGGCAGGGATAGAACTCTACTCAGACTAGAATAGCCTTGTGCTTGCTAATTTTTGAACTCCAAATGTGGCTATTTACTCTATTTGTGAAATAGTAGTGTAGTGTTAGTTGCTCAATCGTGTCTGGCTTTTTGTGATCCCGTGCACTGTAGCCTACCAGGCTCCTCTGTCCATGGGATTCTCCAGGCAAGAATACTGGAGTGGGCTGCCATGCTCTCCTTCAGGGGATCTTCCTGACCCAGAGATTGAACCCGGGTCTCCCATATTGCAGGCAGATTCTTTACCATTTGAATAATATGGCCTAATTCCTAAACCTGGGCTTCCCTGGTGGCTCATCTGGTAAAGAATTTGTCTACAACGTGGGAGACCTGGGTTCAATCCCTGCATTGGGAAGATGCCCTGGAGGAGAGCATGGCAACCCACTCTGGTATTCTTGCCTGGAGAATCCCATGGACAGAGGAGCCTGGCGAGCTGCAGTCCATGGGGTTGCAAAGAGTCAGACATGACTGAGCAACTAAACACAGCAACATTCCTAAACCTGTCTGAAACTCCAGCTGCTAAACAGTGTTGTCACAGAATAGGCTTTCTGAATGTTTCCACTCTGCCTCCTTCAGTGGGTGAGGGTTTCATCCCGTGTTGGTTGCTTCATGGTTACAAGACAGCTGCCACAACTCCAGCTTTCATGTCTACATTCAAGGCCGGGAAAAAGGGGGAAAAGGAGACTAAAGAGGCTTTTCTCGTTCTGTTGTCTTCCATCAAGAAACTGGAAGCTTTTCCGTAGTGCCAGTAGACTTCACCTCACATCCTATTGGCCAGAATGACCATGCCTAATTGCAAGGAAGGCCAGATATCAAGTCTGTGGTTTGTTTTGGTGTCTTTGAAGTAAATGGTAAGACAGAGGGGATTGATAATGACCATTGGGTTGGCAACCCAACAGTAAGGACGTACCGAACTCTCCAGATGTCCAATGTAGCCCTTTTATCTTTTCTTAATTGTCCTCTTCCCTTCTGGAAGAAAGGGTTTGGAGTATGGTGGGGTTGGTTGCCTGCTTTTAGTAAATTTCCATCCCTCTGTCCCTGCTTTCAAGACCCAGGGCTTTTTTTTTTCCCTTTTGTCCTGTAGACAATGAATTGAGTCCTGGCAGGTTCAAGATTAAGGCAGAGTGCCAAGACTGTGGTTTTGGAAGGTTCCATGCAACTGCTTCTCCTAGCCAGACAGGGGACCCACCCAGAGCTTGAGTTGCCAGATGAAACCGCAATCACTGCAAAGAAAGAGTCGTGTGTATATGTGTGCACATGTGTGCATGCATAGAAAGTCTCCACCTCATCTCTTGGGCTCAGAGTTTCCCAGGGCTGCTCGTGCAGTGAGTCCTTGTGTTTTTCAGGTTTGGGGTGATCCACTCAGTGTTCACCAACCTGCTTCTCTGGGCTAACAGCGTCCTGAATGAGTCAAAGCACCAACTTAACGAACACAAGGAACGACTCATCACCCTGGGCTTTGGGAACATAACTATAGGTGAGTGATAAGAGATGCCTGGCTGTCATGTTGGAACAGCTGGGAAACCTCAGAGACAGAGGGATGGGTTTCAAAGACCTCCAGGGTCCACCCAACTGAACATCGGCCATACAATCCCCTGTTGAAAATCTTTCAAAACCTCCTAAGTCTTTCATCCTGCCTCCATAAGTAGGGTGTGCTGAGCGTAATTAAAGGGTTCTTCAGTGGCTCGTCAGACCCAAGGATCATCATTTTGATCACCGTTTCTCATGGTTCAGTTTGGTATGGAGGTGAATGTCTTTATTTACAACTGCAGAAGATTGGTGGTTGTTACTGTTTATGTTTTTAATTAAACCTCTATGACCAGTGCTTTCTACTACAAGTATAGCATTTAAAAATCCATAGATGTCTAATTGTATGTTGTGGTTAATTGGTTTTTGCTCATTTGAAGTTTTTATTTAACTCTACTTGGTTTATAATTTTGGCCCATCTTTATTCCTCCTTGTACCTATTTGAGCACCTGTAGTGTGAATCTTTTCATTTTCTTCCAAAGTTCTCTTTTGGAATCTATCTGTCAATTTGATCTTAGAGCATTGGAGTTGAGAAGAGTGTGGGGTAGAGGAAGGTACAATGCCCAGGGGACTGATACCTCAGGTTTGGGTCCTATGCCTATCAAGTTTTGGCTGTGTGACCTTTGGGCACCATTCAACCACTCTGAGCCTCTCTTTTCTCATTCATAACATGAGGGGGCTTGAACCACATACTTTCCATGAGTCCTTCCAGCATTAATGTACTGCATATCTGTCCTCTCTGTACAAACCCAGATCAGTCACAAAGAGAACTTTAAACCTGTTTCCTCACCAGTGGGGTGAGGATGACAAAATCAGGGTACACACTATATTTCTTCACCACCTCCAATCAGCAGCCTACTCTTGGGAAGGTCATGCTCCTTGAGCCTCATTTCCTCATTGGAATCAGTAATAGTAACAACAATGACAACAATAACAACATGTTTTGTTAAGCATTCTCTGAGTGGCTGGAACATTAAACTCTTGTCCCAACACTTGGAGGTAGGCAACACTGACCTTACTATATGGATGAAATGACTGGGCCACAGAGAAGTTAAGTGACTAACCCAAGATCACACAGTGAGTAGACGATTGAGCCAGGATTTGAATCATAGCAATGTGGCTCCAGAGACCTTGGTGAAGGTGGGATTAGATTAATTTATAAAAAAGGAAACTTTGTCAACTCTAACATTCTATTAATCTGAACCTTTTTCTTCTGAGTTCTTCCTTGTCTTTTGCATCATACAGTCTAATGATGTATGGTTAGGTTACAAATGGTAGGGAAACTCCTTATGTATTGAAAATTGCAGTGCTCTGCAAAAGTAAGGCAGATTACTCCTGGGCATATATATATACACACACACTCAGACAAAGCTATAATTCAAAAAGATACATGCAGCCCTATGTTCATAGCAGTGCTATTTACATTAGCCAGGACATAGAAGCAACCTAAATGTCCATTGAGAGATGAATGGATAAAGAAGCTGTGGTACATATATACAATGGAATATTACTCAGCCATAAAAAGAATGAAACAATGCCATTTATAGAAACATGGATGGACCTAGAGATTATCATACTAAGTGAAGTAAGTCAGCCAGAGAAAGATGAATATATATTACTTGTATGTGGAATCTAAAATATGACACGAACGAACTTATCAACTAAACAGGAACAGATTCACAGACATAGAGAACAGGCTTCTTGTTGCCAATGGGGAGGGGAATAGGGGAGGGAAGGACTGCGAGTTTGGAATTAGCAGATAAAAGAACAAGTGAGGGTAGTTAATGCTACCATAAAGCCTTTTTTGCCTGATTTTATAAGTAGTATATGCATATCATAAATTAAAGCAATGGCAAAATGTAAAGAAAAAAAATCCACAATAACACCTACTGAGAAGTGCAGCTAAATGCTGTTAACATCTGGTTAGTTTTTGGTAGTGTGCTGTGTATTTGTAGTTGAGATCATACGGTATATATTCAATCATTTTTTTCTACCACCTACAGTAAGAAATAGATTTTACATTGCAACCCAAATGCCCTTATGTCTACATGTATATTCCCATGAAATAATAATCATACTATATCAAAGATACTCAAATTTCTATTGTGTTTGATTCCATTCAGTCAATCCTATTTTATTCCATTGCAATTCCATTAAAAAATATTGGCTGCTGTCCTTTAAACTGAGCTCACAACTGAATTCCAGGTTGTGGTACGCATTTAAAAATACTGGATATACAATTTGTTCTTACTTTTCCCCTCATTGTTATTGTAGCATAATTATTTTCTTACATCATTAAAACACAGAATTGTTATTTTTTAATCTTTAAAAATTTTTTAATTTATTTTTAATTGAAGGATAACTGCTTTACAATTTGTGTTGCTTTCTGCAATACATCAGCATGAATAAGCCACAGGTATACGTATGTCCCCTCCCTCCTGAACCCCTCTCACCTTCCACCCCATCCCACTACTCTAGGTTGTCATAGACACAATTATAATTTTTAATGGCTGCCTACTATTCCATTATACTATTCCATTTCCTTCTCCTGGGGATCTTCCCAACCCAGGAATCAAACCCCGGTCTCCTGCATTACGGGTTTGATTCCTGGGTTGGGAAGATCCCCTGGAGAAGGAAATGGCAACCCACTCCAGTATTCTTGCCTGGAGAATTCCTTGGGCAGAAGAGTCTGACAGGCTACAGTCCATGGCGTTGCAAGAGTTGGACATGACTTAGCGACTAAACCACCACCGCTATTCCATTATAAAGATGTATGATAGCATTCATCTAATTTTTTAAATTCATCTAATTAACCCATTATAAAATCCATCTGCTGCTGTTAAGTCACTTCAGTCATGTCCGACTCTGTGCGACCCCATAGACGGCAGCCCACCAGGCTCCCCCATCCCTGGGATTCTCCAGGCAAGAACACTGGAGTGGGTTGCCATTTCCTTTTCCAATGCATGAAAATGAACAGTGAAAGTGAAGTCACTCAGTCGTGTCCGACCCTCAGAGACCCAGTAGACTGCAGCCTTCCAGGCTCCTCCATCCATGGGATTTTCCAGGCAAGAGTACTGGAGTGGGGTGCCATAAAATCCATCTAATGCTTTCTAAATTGTGCCACATTGAGTGCTTCTGTTTCTTTCTCAGAAACACACAACAAAATTTTACCTAATGCTTTGATTATATTTTTGACTTGTCCCCTAGAATAGATTGGAATTATAGGCCATAGACTTTACACCAACTTTAAGGCTTTTGTTGCATATTTAATTATTTACTTACAGCATTTCCCCTCCTTGTTATGAAATGGTCCTTTATACAATCACCAAGTTTCTTCCAGAAGATGGGACTTGTCTCTTGCCACACTTGCTGGCTTCAGATATTCTCAAGAGGAAAATCTTTACTAATAAGAGACATTTTCCCTCACAACGTTGTTCTTGAAAAAGTAATTTTAAAATAATGCATGTCAATCATATTCATATAGAAAGCTTAGAAAATACAGTGAAGCAAAACCTAAAGGAAAACTTACACAAATATGTCAATTATATCTCAATAAAACTGCAAAAAAGATACTTTGAGATGTTTCTTTTACTGAAAGAAAGAAAATAGAAAAGCAAACCAAAGAAAAATCACCTGCTGTTTTTCCACCCAGTGATAACCATTGTTAACATTTTAGTCTGTGGCCTTCTAGACTTCTTCTACGTCTGTCTATCTCCCTGTCTCTCTATGTCACCTTTATATCTATAACTTATAAAAAGAGAGTCATGCTCTAGCCTCTTTGGCAAGCTGCTTTTGTTCACCAGTATCTTCTGAACATCTTTGTATGTTGGTAAGTAGATTTCTACAATACCATTTCCAATGGTTGGACAACATTCTGATGTCTGGAGAAGATCTAATTCACGTAATTAGTACTCTCTGGGGGACATTCACGGCTGTCAAGTTAGACAGGATATTCAGCATGACAATAAGCCATGACACAAAGCTTTTCATTCAATTGGCAAACCCAACCATGCATCCATAGTGACAATATTTCTTTGTGGTTTTCCATGTCATCACATGAACATGCTAATCGCCCTCCCCTGTGATCTGCCTCCCCTAGTTTTAGATGACCACACGCCTCCGTGTAACTGCACACCCCCGACCCTCTGTCTGGCCATCTCCCACGGGATGTACTACCTCTATCCTTTCAACATAGAGTATCAGATCCTGGCCTCCACGATGCTCTACGTCCTGTGGAAAAACATCGGGCGCAAGGTCGACAGTCACCAGCATCGGAAGATGCAGTTCAGGTCGCACGGGGTCCTGCTGGGCTCGGTCCTGGGCCTGACCGTGCTGGCCACCACCATCGGGGTCGTGGTGGTGTATCTGATCCAGATCGGTCGTTCCAAAACCAAGAGCGAGGCGGCACTCATCATGTTCTACCTGTATGCCATTATCTTGCTGATGCTTATGGGGGTGGCAGGGCTAGTTGGGATCCGGATTTATAGGCTAGATGAGCAGTCACTAGACGAGTCCAAAAACCCGGCCCGCAAACTGGATGCAGACTTGCTGGTGGGCACCGCCTCTGGCTCCTGGTTCATCTCCTGGGGTTCCATCCTGGCCATACTTTGCGCTGAGTCCCACCCTCCATACACCTGGTACAACCTGCCCTACTCCATCCTGGCTATTGTCGAGAAATACATCCAGAACCTCTTCATCATTGAGTCCATTCACCGAGAGCCGGGGAAGCTCTCCGAAGACATTAGAACCCTGCGGGTGGTCACAGTCTACAATGGCAATGCCACGTCTCTCCCTTCTTCCTGCCTCAAGAATGGACCTATGGCCGGGGACATGGCTCCCCAGGCCCTTGAGATGCTGCCTGCGGCCAATGGAAATACATGTCTGAGAGAAGTCGGTGAAAAAGAGAAAGAGGATAAAAGCTGGGAAAGGGCCCAGGGCTCAGCCTGCCACTCCTGTTTCCTGCAGGACAATGCCCAGAGAAGAGTCTTGAGGAATATTGCAGCTTTTTTGTTCCTCTGCAATATTTCGGTAATCTGCATCATTATTTCTTTATTTTAAAAAATTGATAAATCTATTTTCCCTGCTGTTTTTGAATGAGGAGTGAAGGCAGCTTATAATCAAAATAATTTAAGTGTAAGGTTAAAATATTAGGCTGGAACATAGGCTTATATTCTGTCAATATAAATCCATGTACTGAGTATCTGTGTGCCAGGGGCTGGGGTGGGAACTAAGAATTAATTAAAGGTGAGAAAACTCAATCTCTTTCCTCAAAAAGGTCATAGTATTTGTGGGAGAAGGAGACAAGGAAAAAAATATAAAAATATAAAAAAAAATATAGTGAAGACGGCAAAGGCTGGGACAGGACTATGTGCAAGGTAGAATGGGAGTGTGGATTCAGGGAGGGACTTGAATGAGCAAGGGGTGCTTAAGGTGAGACATAGTCTTAATGAGGAGTGCTTTTGGCTGTAAGTAGTAGAAAGCTTGATAAGTAGTATTTTCAGTCTTAAGAATTCTGGAAGTTGGCTGCTCAGGGTTGGCCTGGCAGCTGAACCCTATCATCAAGGATCCAGGCACTGTTCGCCTTTCTGCTTGACTGTCTCTGGTGTAGTGCTTGTTGCCACATGGTCACAGGATGGCTGCAGTAGCGCCAGTCATCACGCCTGTGTTCAAGACAGGAAGACAGAGGGAAGGACTGGTGCCAGGCAATGTCTGTGATTGATGTGAACACCCCTAACTACCAGGGAGGATGGGGAAGTGGATGCTTTGCTTTCTAGCCCCTATGATGGAAGGTGAAAAGGAAGATGAAGATGTACAGACGGCCATTCAGTACTGCCTGTCTCAGCCTCTATGAATGGTTGGAAGTCTGCCAACTGTAGTCAAGGCAAGGAAAAGCCTTGGGGCAGAGGGCACATGATCTGCAAAGGCACAGAGACATAGGATACCATGGCCTATTTGGAGAGCACTAGCAGCTTAGCATGAATTCCATCCATGTGAAGCAGAGCAGGAAACAGGATCGAGTGTGTGGTTCGATGGATCTGGCTTAAGCAGAGCTTCATAAGCCTGCCTGAGTCCGGTCTTCATGCTGAGGGTGGTAGAGGACCTTCTCAGACCTTCGTGTTTTGGAATGATGTCCTTGCAGCAGTGTGCCAGAAGGATGGAGAGAGATAAGATCAAAGATCAGAGAAGCTGGTACAGAAGCCCCCACAGCTGCCTAGAGAGGAAATGATGGGAACTTCAACCAGGGCAGTGCCAGTGGGGATGGAGAGAATTGTATAGAATTTATCTCACTTGGTGTGAGGACCCTCAGGTTCATCTGACTTGAGTTCCTGGGTGGATGATGATGCTATTTATGGAGGCTGAGGGTCTCTCGATGGGGAGGAGGCTTTGGAGGGGGGCTCAGGAGGAGGGTGAGTTTAGTACTGAACAAATTCAATGGTAAGGTCTGTCTAGATATCACCAACAGGCAGATTTTTTTTTTTTTTGGTTTTCTATTGCTGTGTAATCAGTGACCCCAAATACATGACAAAAGCAACAACCATTTTATTATATCTGATTACTCTGTGGGTTAGGAAAGCTGGCAGGGCTTGGCAGGACTTTTCTCACTGTATCAGCTGAAGCTGGTGGTAGGGTTGGAAAGACCACGATCTGGCACCTTGGGTGGGGGAGGCCGAAAGGCTGGATTCAGCGTTGCAGCGTCTGCATGGGGGTTCTCCAGCACGGTGGTCTTGGGGGAGGTGGACTTCTTAGATGGCGGCTCAGTACCCCAGAGCCAAGCTTCCAGGGGATTGGAAGTTCCTTTCCTCCCCATCCCATCCCTCAGGGTCATCCTGGTGCACCGGCCCTGAGTACCCTGTATCATGCATGGAACTTGGACTGGCAATCAGTCTTTTAAGGCCTGGTGTGGACATTGCACGGCACTGTTTCTACTGGATTTTATGGGTCCAGCAGTGACAGCATCCTTCCAGACTCAAGGGAAGGGGGCAGAGGTCTGCCTCCCAGGGGGATAAGTAGCAAGAATTGCAGCCAACGTCACAGCAGATGGAAAGGTCTGGATTTCAGGAAAGAGGCTTATAATCTCTTCTTCTCATTTTCCCTCCTACCCTCCTCCCCTTTCTTCCTCCCTTCCTGAAAATAGAGCTGTGGTTGCCTACTGAGGGCCAGCACTGCTGTGAGTCACAAGGGTACCACGTGCCCCAGAATGTTGGTCTTCCTACTATGGGGCTTACAAACAAGATGGCAGGACTAGCAACAAGAGTCAAGTAGGAAAAACGCCCATAGTGATGCGTACCCTGCAGAGAACTACAAGGAAGGGTGTGTACGGTGGTGCTTGGATGCCTGAGGTTGATCAGAAGGCCGGGCTGCTGGGAAAGGCTCTCTCAGGAGATGGGATTAGAGCCTAGGGCTGAACAGAGAAGGAGTCATGGGTGCTCCAGGTAGAGGAGAGAGCCATGCAAAATCCTGGCTGGGAGAGCTTGCCTCCTTCCAGAAGAGGAGGAAGTGCATGTGACCATGTGGGCGGGTGGGGGGCCATCTGGGCAGCAGGGTTGGGGGATGGTAAGGAATCATCTAACAGGGCTCTGCCATTCTGTTTAGGGGTAGATTATTTTTTAAAAATATGCTGTGAAGCCTTTGGGAGTTTAACCAGAAAAGGGACACCATCTTACATAAATAATCTGGTGCTGAGTGGTGAACAGACTGTGGGCTGGGAGCATAAGCGGTGCGGGGGGCCCACTGACGGTCCAGGTGAGAGATGGGGGTGGCGGCCTGGCGGGTAGAGTGGAGAGAGATGGGTGGATTGAGGATGCTGTTTCGGAGGCAGAGTCATCAAGATTTACTGATGGATCAGATGGTAGGCGGGTGGTTATGAGAGCAAATCAGAAGACCAGGATGACACTGGAGTTTTGTTGAGCCCCTGGGAAGAAGGTGTTGCCAAGGAGATGGGGAGAAATGGGAATGTAATATTGAGTTTGAGATATGTTGTAGACAGCTGAGTAGCCTGTGAGATATATGATCCTGGAATTCCAAGGGTGGACCAGGCTGGTGATTTGGATTGGGAAGTCATGGGCCCACAGCTGGTATGTACAACCTGGACTGGGTGAAATCACTGGGATCATGGGTGTAGGGAAGAGAGGACCCGGGAATGAATGAGCTCTGGGACCAGCCAACACTGAGAGACAGCAAAGGAAGAGGAGCCAGCCAAGGAGGCAAGAAAAACCAGCTGGCGTGGGAGGAATACTTCTAAGGACCCAGAACCCAGAACCCAAAGCTAGAGATATAAGCCTGAGAGGTTTCTGTGTGGAGATGTGAATGAAAGTCACTTGTATCAGTTACCCACTGATGTGTAAGAAATGACCCCCAATTCAGCAACTTAACACAACGGACATTTATCATTGCACAGCTGTTCTGGGTCAGGAAGCTGAGCGTGGCTTAGCTGGGCGACTCTACTCTGGGTCCCTCACAGGCTGTAGTCAAACTGTCTGCTGGGGCTGCAGTCATTCCCTGGCTTGGCTGTTTTGGGGAAAGGGGTCTATTTCTAAACTCATATATGCAGCTGTGAGTTTATGTGGCTCATATATGTGGACTCAATTCCTGGTGAGTTGTTGGGCTGAGGGCTTGAGTTCCTTGCTGGCTGCGAGCCTGAGACTCACCCGCCCCACGGTTCCTGGCTACATGGCCTCTCCATAGGGTGGCTCATGTGGAATCTGGCTTCCCCTTGTGGTTCACATGGCAGTCAGTTTCCTCTTGTGGCTCACGTGGCAGCTGGTTTCCTCTGGTGGCTCATGTGGCAGCTGGCTTCCATTCTTGTGGGAGGGGGTGAGCAAGATGGACTCCAGAGTCCTTTTGTAACCTAACCTCAGTAGTGACATCGCATGACTGGTGTCATATTCTTTGGATCAGTCCAACTCACAGCTTTGGAGGGGGCTCCATGGAACATGAATCCCAGGAGGTGGGACCTTTGCAGGGGGTCACCTGAGAGCCTGCCTGCCACAGTGTGGGGATAGAGGAAGTTGCAGAAGTGTTGGTGTGAGAGAGAAGCAGGTCTAGGAGCCTGAGAATTTAAGGGGAGGTGGAGGAGAAGTTGGAACAGGAAGGCTGAGAAGGGGGAACCAAGGTATAGGTTCCACGAGCAACAAATATAATAGGTTACTGCTCTATGTTTTGCAGATTTAGGTGCCATCTTATTCTCATCTGAGCCCCCTGATAACAGGTGTTAGTATTTTCATTTTACAGATGAGGAAACCAAGGTTTGGAGAGGTTAAATCATAGTCTGTAAGTGGCAGGAACCCACGGCTGGCTCCAAGGCAGTACTTCTCCCCCTGGTCAGGAGGATGTGGGCAGGGCCTGGGCTGTCTTTCTAAGCCAAGGACAAGCCAGAAAAAAGACCATCAGCCCAGACCCATGGGCCCAGGATCTGCAAGCACCAACGGTGATATGTACAGATGGGTGTGGAAAAATAGGGAGCACCACTGTGGGAAAACACGGTGGGGCTGTGGGAAGACAGAGGAAGTTCCTGCCTGACCAGTGAGATCGAGGAGGGCTTCCTGCAAGGGCAGGTGACTCCAGACTTGGAAGAAGGTAGGACTTCACAGAAGAAGGAAGACAGGGAGTCCCTGATAGAGGAAGAGGCAGGAGCAAAGCCCTGAAGACTGGGGGAAAAAAGGCATATTTGGGGGCTGTGCACAGTCTGGTGGGGCAGAGTGAGATGAGTGTTAAAGGACCTGAAGATGTGGACAGGTGTCTAATTATTGAGGAGATTTGGACTTTCTCCTGAAGGCATACGGAGCCCTCGTGAGTGACCCGCAGGAGTGACAAGGTCAGGTGTGTGCTTTATAAAGATCATCCCTGCAGACACATTGTGGGAGTCGCAGGGAGATGGATCGAAGGTGCCCCCTGGAGTGGGGGGTCTTCGGAGGCTTTGCAGCAGTCCAGGTGGGGAGACCAAGGACCAGGGACTAGACCAAGGTGAGGGCTATGAGGATGGAGAGAGGCAGGTGAGTTTGAAGAGCTTTCATGCAGAATTGGGGCTCAATGCACTGGCCAGCTGCATGGAGATGGGAGACAACGGGTGGGGGCTGTTTGGCTCTGGGTCGGGTGTGACTCGGTTTCCCTGAGTCCAGGTCAGCACCAGGGTTTGTGTGGGACCCCCCAGCAACTGCTGGGACCGTCTCCTCTTCTCTTGCAGCTCTGGATCCCTCCCGCCTTTGGCTGCCGCCCTGAGTACGACAACGGATTGGAGGAAATTGTCTTTGGCTTTGAACCCTGGATAATTGTGGTCAACCTGGCCATGCCCTTTTCTATTTTCTACCGAATGCACGCAGCTGCCTCCCTCTTCGAGGTCTATTGTAAGATATAATCTGTGTCCACATCAGAGACAGAGGGGAGCACTAACAAGAGAATTCGCTAGAGCCACCTGGGAATGGTGAGGTCGGGCAAATATTGCCTTACAGATGCGAGAAGGGCCCCTTTTGTCTGGGATAATTGCTTTTCCCATGAGCTGGAATTGCCCGTCACCCTGGATGAGTGTAAACGAGTTAGATCAAAATCGATGAGGTGGCTGAAATCTGCCCTTGGTTAGTTAATTCTAATCAAACCCAAATTTGATCTCCTTCAAAATGAGATCCTTTGTTTCCAAAGAATGTGGTTGCAGGTTGAAAAAATATATATCCAGTTTGTTTTTCATTAAAATCGCTTTCTGTTATTGTGTTACAATATACAGTCTTTTTCTGACCATCTGGGTAGTCTAATCACCCTTAAATTTTACCCTTCTCAGAACTGTGAATGCAGCTACAATTCCATTTATTTTATATTGTACTTTTGAAGATTTTTAATTTTTAAATATTTTATGTCTAATTTTTTGAACAAAGTTATTTTATCATCTGGATGGAAAACTGTGTATAAATCAATACAAAGACATATTTCTCACCTGAAATTTTGGCACATTTTCATTGTAATCGTTCTGAAGTTTTTAAAAAAATACATCTTTACTGTCTTCCTCTCACTATAAAGATATATAGGCCTATTTTAGAAAATTTGGATATTTTAGAAGAATAGAGAGAGAAAAATCACCTAGGATGTTTAATTAATAATAATTTTTAAAATTGACAATCATTTTTTAATGTTTAATTGACATTTTCCCCAGTTTTATTGAGATGTAATTGACATACAGTACTGTATTAAGGTATACAGTAATTATTTGACTTACATACACTATAAAATGTTTATCACAATAAGTTTAGTGAACACCTGCCATCTCATATAGATAGAAAATTAAAGATAAAGATCTTGACAGTCGTTTTTCTAACAACTTGATTGATGTGTTTCTTTTAGTTGTTTGAAAGCAAAGGATTCTTTTTATTGCTGTTTTGTTATACTTGCTAGTGATATGCAACATATTCAATTTTGTATGCGTTTCCCCTCACTTAACAATATGGCATTAACCTTCTCCCCTCATTGTTATAAACTCTTTGTAAATATCGTTTTCATGTTTTAGTCTATCAAGCACTGTAATTAACTTCATTTTCCTTACTATTGGTTTTAGAGTGTTTATAACTTTTTGTTTTTATTAAGTGACTCTGCAAAAATCAACCATGTATGTAAAACAGTTTTCATATTTAGGATTGCTTCTTTAAGATATAGTCTTAAAATCGAGATGCTTATCCAAAGGTTATAAATAGTTTAAAGCCTCTGAAGGAATAGTGACATTTGGGATGGCTTTGTATATGCTTTTTCTTGTCTTTTAAAGTCATAATAAAACCAGTTTACTTACTGTAAATACTAATGTGAACATCTTTTCATCTGAGTGTTTTTTTTTTTCTTTTTTGACAGCACAGAGAGTGGAACGTTAAGAAACACTCAAATTTTTACATGACTGAAATACTTTATATTAATTTAGAAAAAACTAAGTAATGGGCAGAGATACTAAAAAACAAAGTAAAACATTATCTGTTATAATTTCCATCTACAGCGGTGATTCTCAACTGTGGATGATCTTGCCTTCCAGGGCAATTTGGGCAACGTCTGGAGACATTTTTGTTAACCACTAGGGGGCGGTATGTCTTCCTCTTTAGTATACCGGCGTGTACCCTGGCATGTCCCAGGTGGCTCAGTGGTAAAGAACCCACCTGCCAATGCAAGAGACGTAAGCAACTTGGGTTCAATCCCTGGGTTGGGAAGATCCCCTGGAGGAGAGCTCCAGTATTCTTCAACCCACTCCTGTATTCTTGTCTAGGAAATCGCATGGACAGAGGAGCCTGGTGGGCTACAGTCCCTGGGGTCGCAAAGGAGCCAGACACGATTTAGCAACTGAGCAACAACAAAGTCAGATAAACAGCACAAGTGACTAGGGGACGTCTTGAGTGGTAAATTTCTAGTGCTACAGAAATTATAAAACCGACTCAAGCAGAGAAATGTCTAGATATTCTATTTCAATCTCAAGAGTCTGGTGCGGGAGACAAACTTGTGAACAAACAGCCACAGCATAAACGGTACTTCTCGTTCTGCACTTGCTTTTGCATTCAGCAACAGGGGGCTTTACTGGCAACTCATGGGTAGAGGCCAGGAAAGAGGTTCGCACCGGACTGCCTCCATCACAAAGAATTGTCTGGCTCCAATTGTTAATAGTCCCTGGGTTGAGAACTTGCAATCTAGAGGTAATTGCTGTTAATTTTTGGTACCTGGGTACCCATTTATGGCACATAGACTCACATATGCACTCACACAAGCACAAACAGTACTGTCTTTATACGTGTTGTATTTGCATGTGACTTGCTTTTTAAATCTTAAGATACCAGGGTATTTCAGGGTTCCCATGGCACTTATTCTCACACAGTTGAGTGCATTAGAATCATTTAGGGCCTCTGTTAGGATTTCTGCCTCCTCAGTGAAATGTCAGCTTCCACTGGGCTGGGGTTCAGTCCTGGATGCTTAACTAAGCATCTCAGGTGATGCCGATCATTTTCCAGAAGCATGTTAGGAGCCCATGGACCTCAAGTAGAGACTCCTGAAGGGCATTCCTAGACACTGTGTTCTCTTCTGTAACATGACTTTAGACAGCTTCAAAGTACATTCCTTGGAGGGCTGTGCCATAGCTGATTTAGTCAAACCCTGATGTTGGACACTTGGAGACATTTATGTGGTTTGCTTGCTTGTTTGTTTGCTTTTGTAAATGACACCCTGGCAAGCATCTTCTTCCAAGTCTCTGGGCATATTGGTAAATGAGCCTGTGTGAGACGACCCTATGTGAATGCTGGTTTCTCCAAGGGATCCCATTTTGGTTGACATTAATTTCTCCCTGTTCTATCAGTATCCACCAGTACAGCCCTAGGGCCTCAGCCTGTGGGTTCTAAGCCCTGCCAAGAGATACAGGGAATCACAGTAGTTCTGGGAACAACTGGTCCAGGCTTGGTGATTTTGAGGTAGACACAGGATACTATTAGTTCAGCTCAGTTCAGTTCAGTTGCTCAGTCGTGTCTGACTGTTTGCGACCCCAGGATTGTAGCACGCCAGGCCTCCCTTGTCCATCACCAACTTCCAGAGTTTACTCAAACTCATGTCCATTGAGTCGGTGACACCATCCAACCATCTCATCCTCTGTCATCCCCTTCTCTTCCTGCCTTCAATCTTTCCCAGCATCAGGGTCTTTTCCACTGAGTCAGTTCTTCACATCAGGGGGCCAAAGTATTGGAGTTTCAGCTTCAGCATCAGTCCATCCAATGAATATTCAGGACTGATTTCCTTCAGGATGGACTGGTTGGATCTCCTTGCTGTCCAAGGGACTCTCAAGAGTCTTTTCCAACACCACAGTTCAAAAGCATCAGTTCTTCAGCACTCAGATTTCTTTATGGTTCATCTCTCACATCCATACATGACTACTGGAAAAACCATAGCTTTGACTACACAGACCTTTGTTGGCAAAGTAACATCTCTGCTTTTTAATATGCTGTCTAGGTTGGTCATAACTTTTCTTCCAAGGAGTAAGCATCTTTTAATTTCATGGCTGCAGTCACCATTGGCAAAGATTTTGGAGCCGAGAAAATAAAGTCTGTCACTGTTTCTATTGTTTCCCCCTCTATTTGCCGTGAAGTGATGGGATTCAATGCCATGATTTTAGTTTTCTGAGTGTTGAGTTTTAAGCCAGCTTTTTCATCTTCCTCTTTCACTTTCATCAAAATGCTCTTTAGTTCTTCTTCACTTTCTGCCATAAGAGTGGTGTCATCTGCATATCTGAGGTTATTGATATTTCTCCCAGCAATCTTGATTCCAGCTTCTGCTTCATCCAGCCCAGCGTTTCTCATGATGTACTCTGCATATAAGTTAAATAAGCAGGGTGACAATATACAGCCTTGACACACTCCTTTCCTGATTTGGAACCAGTCTGTTGTTCCATGTCCAGTTCTAACTGCTTGCTGTTAGACAAGCAAGTCTGCTTGCTGACCTGCATACAGATTTCTCAAGAGGCAGGTCAGGTGGTCTGGTATTCCCGTCTCTTTCAAAATTTTCCACAGTTTGTTGTGATCCACACAGTCGAAGTCTTTAGCATAGTTGATAAGGCAGAAGTAGATGTTTTTCTGGAATGTTCTTGTTTTTCGATGATCCAGTGGATGTTGGCAATTTGATCTCTGGTTCCTCTGCCTTTTGTAAATCCAGCTTGAACATCTGAAAGTTCACAGTTCATGTACTGTTGAAGACTGACTTGGAGAATTTTGAGCATTACTTTACTAGTGTGTGAGATGAGTGCAATTGTGTGATAGTTTGAGCATTCTTTGGCATTGTCTTTCTTTGGGATTGGAATGAAAACTGACCTTTTCCAGTCCTGAGGCCACTGCTGAGTTTTCCAAGTTTGCTGGCGTATTGAGTGCAGCACTTTTACAGCATCATCTTCCAGGATTTGAAATAGCTCAACTGGAATTCTATCACCTCCACTAGCTTTGTTCATAGTGATGCTTCCTAAGGCCCACTTGACTTCACATTCCAGGATGTCTGGCTCTAGGTCAGTGATCACACCATTGTGATTATCTGGGTCATGAAGATCTTTTTTGTATAATTCTTCTGTGTATTCTTGCCACCTCTTCTTAATATCTTCTGCTTCTATTAGGTCCATATCATCTCTGTCCTTTATTGAGCCCATCTTTGCATGAAATGTTCCCTTGGTATCTCTAATTTTCTTGAAGAGATCTCTAGTCTTTTCCATTCTATTGTTTTCCTCTATTTCTTTGCACTGATCACCGAGGAAGGCTTTCTTATCTCTCCTTGCTATTCTTTGGAACTCTGCATTCAGATGCTTATATCTTTCCTTTTGTCCTTTGCCTTTTGCTTCTCTTCTATTCCAAGCTATTTGTAAGGTGTCCTCAGACAACCATTTTGCCTTTTTGCATTTCTTTTTCTTGGAGATGGTCTTGATCCCTGCCTCCTGTACAATATCATGAACCTCCATCCGTAGTTCTTCAGGCACTCTGTCTATCAGATCTAATCCCTTGAATCTATGTCACTTCCACTGTATAATCGTAAGGGATTTGGTTTAGGTCATACCTGAATGGTCTAGTGGCTTTCCCTACTTTCTTCAATTTAAGTCTGAATTTGGCAATAAGGAGTTCATGATCTGAGCCACAGTCAGCTCCCAGTCTTGTTTTTGCTGACTGTATAGAACTTCTCCATCTTTGGCTGCAAAGAATTAATCAATCTGATTTTGGTGTTGACCATCTGGTGATGTCCATGTGTAGAGTCTCCTCTTATGTTGTTGGAAGAGGGTGTTTGCTATGACCAGTGTGTTCCCTTGGAAAAACTCTATTAGCCTTTGCCCTGCTTCATTCTGTACTCCAAGGCCAAATTTGCCTGTTACTCCAGGTGTTTCTTGACTTCCTACTTTTGCATTCCAGTTCCCTATAGTGAAAAGGATATCTTTTTTGGGTGTTAGTTCTAGAAGGTCTTGTAGGTCTTCATAGAACCGTCCAACTTCAGCTTCTTCAGCATTACTGGTTGGGGCATAGACTTGGATTACTGTGATACTGAGTGGTTTGCCTTGGAAATGAACAGAGTTTATTCTGTCATTTTTGAGATTGCATCCAAGTACTGCATTTTGGACTCTTGTTGACTATGATGGCTACTCCATTTCTTCTAAGGGATTCTTGCCCACAGTAGCAGATATAACGGTCATCTGAGTTAAATTCACCCATTCCAGTCCATATTAGTTTGCTGATTCCTAAAATGTTGATGTTCACTGTTGCCATCTCCTGTTTGACCACTTCCAATTTGCTTTGATTCATGGACCTAACATTCCAGGTTCCTATGCAATATTGCTCTTTACAGCATTGGACCTTGCTTCCATCACCAGTCACATCCACAACTGGGTGTTGTTTTTGCTTTGGCTCCATCTGTTCATTCTTTCTGGAGTTATTTCTCCACTGCTCTCCAGTAGCATACTGGGCACTTACCAACCTGGGGAGTTCATCTTTCAGTGTTCTTTTTGCCTTTTCATACTGTTCATGGGGTTCTCAAGGCAAGAATACTGTAGTGGTTTGCCATTCTCTTCTCTAGAGGACCACATTCTGTCAGATCTCTCCACCATGACCCGTCTATCTTGGGTGGCCCCACATGGCATGGCCCATAGTCTCCTTGAGTTAGACAAGGCTGTGGCCCATGTGATTAGATGGGTTAGTTTTCTATGATTGTGGTTTTCAGTCTGTATGTCCTCTGATGGAGAAGGATAAGAGGCTTATGGAAGCTTCCTGATGGGAGAGACTGACTGAGGGGGAAACTGGGTCTTGTTCTGATGGGCAGGGCCATGTTCAGTAAATCTTTAATCCAATTTTCTGCTGATGGGTGGAGCTGTGTACCCACCCTGTTATTTACCTGGGGCCAAACTATGGTGGAGGTGATGAAGATAATGGCAACCTCCTTCAAAGCACCTCTTCTGAGCACTATTAGAGCTCAGAAAAGTCAGCAGTCTTCTGGGGCTCAGGGCATTTGGGAGTGTTCTTAAAAAATGGGTCATCTCTTTTCCCTAAACAGGAAGAGTGCACAGCATCAGGGGTGGCTATTCTAGCCAGGCAGCTTCAACCCATGAGTAGTCAAGCATCCTGACTCAACCAGCTTAGGCACCAAGGAAAATTCATTACCTTGATATTAATGCAATTTCCAGAATAGGAAGCAGAGTGTGCAGTTAACAAGTGTCCAGATCTCAGGGTTAGAATGAGAGTAATACAAATTAAAATAATAATGAGATAGCATTTCCCATTCATCAGATTGGCAAAGGTTGTCAGCAAGAGGTGAAAGAAAGGAACTCACAGACATGGGTGGTAGGAGAGCAAATTGGTAAAACCAGACTGAAGAACAATTGGTAATATTGATTAGGGCTGAAGGTGCACATTCCTTGAGATCTAGCAATACCAATCCTCTGTGGGTATGTACCCCAGAGGTACCCTCGCTCACATGTATTTGTCACACATAGGAGCTGTGTTCAGAAATGTCCAGAGCAATAGAGCTTGTCATTGGGAAAAACTGAAAACAGCCTAAATGGCCATCAATTAGGAGTATGAATAAATAAATTATGGATTAATCTGGCAATGGAATACTATACAGGAGTGAAAAATGAATGAGCCAGGATGTGTATCAACCTGGGTAATCCCACAAGACAATGCTGAAATAAGTATTAAGTAGCAGGATTTCCCTGGCTGTCCAGTGGTTAGTACTGCATGCTTCCACTGCAGCATTTCAGGGGGCCAGGGTTCAATCCTGGTTAGGGAACTAAGATCCCACATACCTCGAGGCATAGCAAAAAAAAAAGAATGAAATAGCATAAAACTATACCTGGTCAGTCAGTTCAGTTCAGTTCAGTTGCTCAGTCATGTCCGACTCTTTTCGACCCCATGAATCGCAGCACGCCAGGCCTCCCTGTCCATCACCAACTCCCGGAGTTCACTCAGATTCACGTCCATCGAGTTGGTGATGCCATCCAGCCATCTCATCCTCTGTTGTCCCCTTCTCCTCCTGCCCCCAATCCCTCCCAGCATCAAAGTCTTTGCCAATGAGTCAACTCTTCGCATGAGGTGGCCAAAGTACTGCAGTTTCAGCTTTAGCATCATTCCTTCCAAAGAAATCCCAGGGCTGATCTCCTGGTATGATACCATTAATATAGCATTTTAAAACAGGAAAACAATTTCTGAAAACTATAACTGGTGTGATACCATTAACATAGCGTTTTAACAGGCAAAATGATTTCTGATGTTTAGGGGCTACATCCATAGACAGTAAAATTATAAACATATATGAAGAAAGGAGGCACCGCAAGTTCAGTGTAGTGGTTCCCTGAGGGCTAGGAGGAAGTGAAGGGCCAGGACTGGGGTGGAGACTAACCAGGTCTCTACTTGCATCCAAGTACATGTGGTGTCTGAAATGTTTGATGTCTTTGGCAAAGTGACTGGTATAGAAGCATTCATATATTTTCTTCTGTGCTTCTCGATATGCATGACATATTTCATAATAAAAGCATTTGAAAGAGAAGGAAGAGAAAGTGAATATAAGGAAGATGGACTAGAGTCATCAAACAAGGTGACCGTGCAATATTCACCCATCATTGTTGGGAGGAGAGTGTTAAGGTCACTGCTGTGTGGTCTCCTTGGAAGCAGGTAGATCCCAGACATGGGGTAGCTCAATGCCATCAGCTTGTAAACATCACCCAACTCGATCCCCAGGGATGATTCCATGTCCATCAGAAACCTGACATGGGTTTGTTTTCCCACGTGGTTCTTTACTGTGAGGACTGATGTCTTGGGCAGTCAAGTTACCAGAAAAATCTCTTACTCACCTGTTCTCACTTGTTGCAACCAGGCTGGGGAGGAGCCTGTGTGTTTGGCAGCTTGAGCGCATCCATCAAGTGATGATTTGAACTTGTGATTTTTGGGTATCACAGCTGTTGGTAAGGCCAAGTGGGAGAGCAAAAACTTTGGAGTTGGACTCCCAGGACCACAACTAGCCCCGTGGCACGTTACAAAAGACATCGCTTCCACCAGCATCTGTCTAGACGTCTGTATCTGGAGGTCACATTAGCCTCCTATATCTCCCCAGGGTGAATATCATCATGAAGTCCAGCTGGAACAATCACTACTCACGCCTCCCTAACTGCATAACCCTTCAAGTTTACCAAGCACCTCCAGGGTCTGTCTACGAAGTCTCAGAAGCTCCCTACCTCGCTGGATAAGAATTCCTACTCTATTAGAAAGGAGGGAACCTTTGATCACACCTGCATCATGAGGAAGTTGTAGCATCAGGACCAATAAACCTTTTTAAAAAACCCTGTTGCATTTCCCTCTCTATTATACATATCATCTCACGAAGAAATGCAATTCAGTGAATATAACCATGAAACAGTTGCTTGGGGATGTGTGTACAGACCGCTACATTCACGGAAGAATGTCTCCCTTTTCGCCCAGTTGTAAATTGCTACAGTTAAGTTCAGTCGCTCAGTCGTGTCTGACTCTGCGACCTCATGGACTGCAGCACGCCAGGCCTCCCTGTCCATCACCAACTCCTGGAGTTTAATCAAACTTTTGTCCATTGAGTTGGTGATGCCATCCAACCATCTCATCCTCTTGTCCCCTTCTCCTCCTGCCTTTAATCTTTCCCAGCATCAGGGTCTTTCCCAATGAGTCAGTTCTTCACATCAGGTGGCCAAAGTATTGGAGTTTCAGCTTCAGCAGCAGTCCTTCCAATGAATATTCAGTACTGATTTCCTTTAGGATGGACTGGTTGATCTCCTTGCAGTGCAAGGAACTCTCAAGAGTCTTTTCCAACGCCACAGTTCAAAAGCATCCATTCTTCGGTGCTCAGCTTTCTTTATAGTCCACCTCTCACATCACATGACTACTGGAAAAACCATAGCTTTGACGAGACTGACCTTTGTTGGCAAAGTAATGTCCCTGCTTTTTAATATGTTGTCTAGTTTGGTCATAAGTTCAAACGGTGAAGCGGTGAAGGGGACGCTGCTGCAAACAGCTAGTTCTTCAGTGGGATTGTGGACGTTGCCATAGAAGAGCACGGCCAGCAGGGGGCGCTGGTGCCTTTTCTTCTGAGTTCACTTGCACTTTGAGGCCAAAGTGAGGGGGTGGGACCAACCTCTAGAGTAACAGGTGCCCTGATTGGACTCTGTCCACGGCTCTGGGTTCCCGCGATGTGTCAGAGGTGGCTGTCAGCGTCCCAGGGGAGGACCGGGAAGATTTTGAGTTCTCACAGGGAAGCCGAGAGAGCTATTTAGTTTTAAGAAGGATGCTTCCCCCATGTGTCCCCCACCACCTCTCAATCCCCGGGGCGGGGGCGGGGCATCCTTGATCCATCGAGAGGTCTGGAGGATCAGGGTGTTTTGCTGCGGATTCCCACAAGAGGAGAGTCTCCAGCATGAGGCCGGGGTGGGACCTGTCAGGGCAGCTGGTGGGGAGGGTGCTCTTGGGGTCTAGTGAGCAGACCCCAAGCGAACGGTGGGGAAGGGCAGGAGAAGCGTGAATGTAGTGTGTTGATGCTCAAAGAGGTGGTACTTCTGGTGTGCTGTTTCCTCTGCCCTAATAACATAGGAAGCACCATGGGGAACAGGCACTTTAGTTGTCTAAAAAAAAAGTAGATCAAATTAAGTCACCCGCTAAAACCCTTCGGTGGCTTCCGGTTGCTTTTAAAAGAAAGTACTACAGGAGACCTGGGTTCGATCCCTGGATCGGGAAGATCCCCTGGAGAAGGGAATGGCAGCCCAATCCAGTATTCTTGCCTGGAGAATCCCGTGGACAGAGGAACCTGGCGGGCTACAGTCCATAGGGCTGCAGAGAGTCGGACATGATTGGGTAACTTTCACTTTTCACAAACTCCTAACGGTGGTCTGTCGGGGTCTTCAGTTTCTGGCCTCTGCGGCTCCATCATCTTGTGCTGGTCCCTCCCTCTCCCCCAGGCACCCCTACCTGCACTTTATTTCTCTCTGCTTCCCTGCCCTCCCCTCCCCTCCCTCCTTCCTTCTTTAGCTGTCTCGTCCCTTTCCACTGACATCAGTCTAAGTAGACTCGCTGTGACTTCACCTTGGCGCCCTTTGCCACTAGTTGCTAGCAGTCTCTCTTGGAAGGGCGCGGCTCCGCCTCTTTCTGCCCCAGGGCCTCACCACAGGGGTTGCATGACCACGTGTGCCGCCCTCGGGACTCCAGACTATTGCAGAACGTGAGCAGGCGCTCAGTTCAGTTCAGTTCAGTCGCTCAGTCGTGTCCAGTTCTTTGCAACTCTATGGACTGCAGCTCGCCAGGCTTCCCTGTTCCTCATCAACTCCCGGAGCTCACTCAAACTCATGTCCATCCAGTCTGTGATGCCATCCAACCATCTCATCCTCTGTCGTCCCCTTTTCCTCCTGCCTTCAATGTTTCCCAGCATCAGGGTCTTTTCCAGTGAGTCAGTTCTTCCAGCAGGCGCTGGGAACTGTACAATTGGTGTGAGCTGTACAATTGGTAGAGCTGCTCTGCGCGCTTCTAGTCTACACCTCCGGGCCGTCGTTCACGTTTAAGGCACAAGAGGGCGCTTTAAGCCTGGTTGTTAATACAGAGTGCAGTAGACTGTCCATTAGGATGTGCCGCGCTCTGCCTGGTCTGGATCAGGAGCCAAGCAGGGAACCCAGCTCGACGGAGGTCTCCAGGTGGGGTCTGCTCTCCCCCTCTGTAGGTAAAAACCAGCAGCCAATCGCTTCTTCACCCTGGGACAGGAAGTGATCCCACTGCCTCCCTGACAGCCACCAGGGCTGCCTACCTGTCTTGGCAGATGTTTCTAGAACACTCACTTTTGGGTGGTTGGTCAAAATATAGTGAACCCCCTGCCCCTTTGCTGGGCATCAGTATGGAAGTGGGCATGTGAATAGCTCTAGACCATGTGTGGGTAACCTACACCTGTGAGCTAGACTGGTTTTCACATTTTTTAAAGTTTTTTTAAAAAACAGTTTCAAAAAAGAATTTGCTGCAGAGACCATACCTGATCCATAAAACCTGCCATATTTACTATCTGGATCTTTACAGAAAATGTTTGCTGACCCCTGGTCTTAACCATGAGAGGTAAGAGGCCTCTGCTGGATAGCCCTGGAAGGATTTATTTCCCTAATAAGAAAGAGATGAGGAGGAGGTCTGCCCCTCTTCTTGCCTAAATGTGTCTGTAGGAGGAAGTCATCAAGCCTGGAGCTGTGGCAGCCAGTTTGTGACCATGAAGCCACAAGCCCAAGAAAGAGAGGCCAAGGTACAGAAGAAGGAGATGGAAGGAGGTTGGGTCCTTGCTGTACTCCTGTCTGATCCTGGAGCTGTCTTCCTCTGGACTCCTTGTTTTGATAGGAAATTTGAACTTTTTTTGACAATGGAAAATATTTATTGAAATATAGCTGATTCACAATGTTGTGTTAGTTTCAGATGTACAGCAAAGTGAATCAGTTATACAGATACCTAGATTCAGTCTTTTTAAGATTTTTTTTCCCCATATAGACAATTACAGAGTATTGGGTAGAGTTCCCTCTCAGTGGCTGTCTGGACTGTTTATGGGAGATAAACATTATTGTTATGTAAGCAAAGAGTGGGCAAACATTTTCTGTAGAGGGTCAAGTAGAACATATTTTAGTTCTCTGTTGCAACTACTCACCTTTGCCCCTGAGGCATGCAGATGTGCCAATAAAACTTTATTGATCCAAACAGGCAGCGTGCTGTATCCAGCCTTGGGCGCTTGCTGTGCATCAGGTACTTTGTTACTTGCATCCTGACTAGCACTCCCTGAAGTTGGCCTCAGCTCTAGCACAGAAGGATAAGCCTGAGAGTGGGTGGGGTCTGCAGCACTGGTTGGTGGTGGGGAATTAGCACATAGAACCCACCCACTGACACATCCTTTCCTCTGTGTCCATAGAGTGCTGCCCACCGCTTCCTCCAATATCTTCTTACAGGCCTAACAACTGTCCTGTGAGCACCTGACTTGACAAAAATGGTTTCACCTTTTCCAGGAATGCGATCTAGAGAATGGCAGGCGTTCCTCCTTCCCCTCACCGCTCCAGTCTGGCCGCAGTCAGCCCTTTACCCACCCAACCTGGACGGGGATGATGTGGCCTGCTCACTGGGCAGAACTGAGCCTCCCAGCTGTGTCCGTCGGGTCACAGAGCCAGAGAGTGGCCAGAGGGGGATCAGGGCAGGTCACCGTCCTGCACAGAGCACTTCCCCTGAAGTACAATTTCTCCTATAGTTTAAAGGTGGGCCTGGCAACCCAATCCAGTATTTTTGCCTGGAGAATCTCAGGGATAGAGGAGTCTGGTGGGCTATAGTCCATGGGGTCGCACAGAGTCAGACACGACTGAAGCAACTTAGCATGCACAGGCATGATGACACTGTGGTGTTTAAGACCATGGCCATCACTGTGGCTGTGGGTGAACTGCAGAAACCGGTGAGGGCTCTGTCCCTGATGCTAGAATCTGGGTGTTCCTTGGGTAGTACGATGGACCCTGAAGAAAGGTCAAGATCTCAGCGAGTGTCTAGAGGTGGAGCCTTCTGGGAAGGGGCACCGAGTCTACCAGCCCAGGTGCATGCAGAGCTGGACCTGCCCTGTAACAGGTCCCTGAGGATTGGTGCTTCCCGGGCAGAAGTGTGGTTTGGGGAGACGGACAGGCTTTGAGTCCAGGTTCAGGTCTCCTCCACTGCAAGTTGCCTTCCTCTCCCTGCACCTTGGCTTTCTCCTCTGTAAGATAGTGGGGACCGCCTGACATACCTTAAAGAGTCACTGGAAGCATGAACTGAGATGCTGCGTGTAAAGCTAAACCACAGCACTTGGCAAGGCAGCAAGCGCTTATCAAGGCTACACGGACCATTTCAGGTCTCTGCCTCCAGGGGTGCTGTTGCGTGTGGACCAGACGTCTCTCTTTGCTCAGGAGAAGAGCGGCTCCAAAAATTCTCAGATCGCTGGTCCTTTACATGGTTCAGAGAGCCCATGAAATGACAAACAGTGCTCCCTAAAGACGTCCACATTTTCCAATCCCTGGAACCTGTGAATAGGTCACTCAGAAGCAAAAGGGACTTTGCAAATTCTGTTAAGTCAAGCATCTTTTTTTTTTTTTTTTAAGCCTTTATTGAATTTGTTACAATATTGCTTCTGTTTTATGTTTAGGCGGTATGTGGGATCTTAGTTCCCCAATGAGGGATCGAACCTGCATCCCTCTGCACTGGAAAGTGAAGTTCCAATTGCTGGACCATCAGGGAAGTCCCAAGTCAAGGACTGTAAGGTGGGAGATTCTCCTGGAATATCTGGATGGGGCCTCAATCACAAGGAAGATTTGACATATGTGAGGAGGAGGCAGTGTGATTACAGAGGCAGAGACCGAAGTGATGTGGCCACAAGCCAAGGAATGCCAGAAGCCGAAAGAGGCAGGAATGGGATTCTCCTCCAGGGTCTCCACTGATGGCTCTTCCAATGCCTTCATTTCAGTCCAGTAAGACTCAGTTTGGACCTCTGATGTCCAGTATGGTAGTGTAATAAATCTGTGATGTTTTAAGCCGCTAAGTTTGTGGCAGTTTGTTACAGCATCCATAGGAAATGCTTTTTCCCTTTACCCTAGAAAAAGCTGTGTGGTCCAGGGCGATACCAAGCTGTCTCTGTCTCGGTTTCCCTGACTACAGATGGAGCAGGTGAGCAGCATGAATTGGGTCTTGGCTTCGATGACACCCTCCCTCTGAGTTGGTTCCTTCTCGGGGCTGTTGGCAGGCTCATGGCCCTCTTCTTGGCTATTTGGTGTTGGAATTTCTGGCAGGGAGGTATACAGGATCCACTTCGCTTCTTGCTGCTCTCCTTGGTGGTTTAGTTCATGGCCAAGGGCTTACCTACTCTTTAGATACTATTGGCTCTGAAATGTGCATTGTCAGCCTGACCTCTGAACTACAGGCTGGTTATTTCCGGCAGCCTACTTGGATGTTTCAAAGGCACCTTAGACTGATTGTATCCGATACCAAGCTCAAGATTTCCCACTCCTCTGGCCAGTTCTCCTTTCATATTTTCCATCCCTATGGATTGTACCAGCCTGTCTCTTACCAAGTCAGATATACAAGAGCTGTCTTTACACTACTGTTATGCCTCATTTCTAACCAATGGCCACACTTGTCACTCCTAATCCCAAATACTTCGGTTCCATCCACTTCTTCCCACTGCCAACACCACTGCCTACGGCAAGCCACCATCATCTCTATTTTGGTCTTCTGAAGTAGCTTCCTCACTTATTTCTCCAGTTCATCCTCGCCTTTATTGGTCTGTCCTTCATGCTGAGGCTGGAGTGGAGTTGAAAAAGGCCAGCATGCTCCTATCCCTCCCCTGCCCAACACGTTCCCATGACCTCTCCTTGATATTGAGACAGAGGACCTTAATTTGGCCCTGAGTCCTGCATGGTCTGTCTTGCCCTCCTCTTTAGCCTGATCTAATATCGCTTGCATTGTGCTTCCACTTCTCTTTTCCTCTGTGCTCCATCACACTGACCAGCTTCTTTAGTTTTTTGAATGTTCTGTTTCCTCCTGCACCAGGACCTTTGCACCTGCTGTTTTCTCTTCCTTTCAGTTACTTAATTCCTCCTCGTCTTTTAGATCTCCAACCAAACAGTGGTTTCTCAGGGAAGTCTCCACTAGCCCTGGACCGGGTCTGGTGTCCCTATTATGAACTTTCACAACATCATTTAGCTTTCCTTCCTATGTCTATTGTATCTTTTAATCCTACATTTATGTATCAGATTGTTTTAATGGTGGTCCTTTTCTTTAGCTACTGATAGTTAAGAGGCTCCATCACAGCTCTCCATCTGGAGCTTGGAAGCCCCTGCACAGCTTAATCAGGAAGTGGTGACCTCACCAAGTTTATCTGAGTTTCTCCAATAGCAAATAAATAACACTTAAATTAACTTTTATTAGAGTACATGCATGTGTGCTCAGCGATGTCTGACTCTTTGTGACCCTATGCATAAGCCCGTCAGGCTCCTCTGTGAAATTTTCCAGGCAAGACTACTGGAGTTGGTTGCCATTTCCTCCTCCAAGGGATCTTCCTGACCCAGGGATCAAACCCATGACTCCTGTGTCTGCTGCAATGCAGGCACATTCTTCACCACTGAGCCATTGGGGAAGGCCTTATCGGAATATAGTTGCTTTGCAATGTTGTGTTAGTTTCTGCTACGCAACAGAGTGTATCAGCTATGCATATACATACAGCCCCTCTTTTCTGGATTTTCTGCCTGTTTAAGTCACCACAGAGCATGGAGTAGGGTTCCCTGAGCTATACAATATTTTCTCATTAGTTATCTATTTTATACAAAGCATCAATAAGTGTATATATGTCAATCCTGACCTCCCAACTCATCCCCCCTGCCATAGCTTTTTAAACTTCATAGCCAAATATCAAATAAGTGCACACTTTCTTACTGAGCTTACCATAGTATTGACACTATCTTCTAGTTGCCCATTTTTGTCTTAAAAGATCTTTAAGCTTTCATTCATTTACTTGTTCATTCAACAGAGTTCCTCCTCTCCCAGTTGGGAACACAGTTGGTGGCGGGGGGTGGGGCGGGGGTGGCAGGAAGCACTGTTTCTTCTTCTTGAGGCTTGTTCTCATAGTTAAGTTAGTTCCCTCTGGCTAATGAGACAGAAGGTCTTTCAAGAAGATTTTCTTCACTGGTGGCAGGTGAGAGACACATCAAGAAAAGTCCCCCTGACACAGTCTGCCCCCATTTTGCACCTGGAGTTTGAACTTGGTCATGATGCCAGAAGCCATAACAGTCATCCTGTGACCATGAGGCTCCAAGGACACAAAGGCACAGTGTTGAGAAGGTGAAGCATTTGAATGAAAAGATGGAAAGAATCTGGGTCCATAGTTGGATCCGTGAGCTTCTGCACCAGCCCTTACTGGCTCCCTCTGAATTTCCTGTTGTGCTGGGCTCAGTCGCTTTAGACCTGTCTGACTCTTTGCGACCCTATGAACTATAATCCATCAGGAACCTCTGTTCATGGGATTCTCCAGGCAAGAATACTGGATGGGGTTGCCATTTCCTTCTCCAGGGGATAATGCTGACCCAGGGACTGAACCCACATCTCTTATGTCCCCTGCATTGGAAGGCGGATTCTTTACCAGTATGTATATCTTCAGTGCTTAAACCATGAATGGTCAGGCTTTCCATTATGCACAGCTGAAAGCACTCTTAATCAGTATATTTATTTAAAGTTTCTTTAAAAAATTAATTTTTTAATGTTTTGAATTGAAGTTGATTTACAATGTTTCAGGTGTACAGCCAAGTGATTCAATTATACATAAATCAGTTCAGTTCAGTTCAGTTCAGTCGCTCAGTCATGCTTGACTCTTTGCAACCCCATGGACCATAGCATGCCAGCCCTCCCTGTTAGGTCCATATCATCTCTGTTCTTTATTGAGCCCATCTTTGGATGAAACGTTCCCTTGGTATCTCTAATTTTTTGAAGAGATCTCTAGTCTTTCCCATTCTATTATTTTCCTCTATTTCTTTGCACTGATCACTGAGGAAGGCTTTCTTATCTCTCCTTGCTGTTCTTTGGAACTCTGCATTCAGATGGGTATATCTTTCCTTTTTTCCTTTGCTTTTGACTTCTCTTCTTTTCACAGCTATGTGTAAGGCCTCCTCAGAGGCCATTTTGCATTTTTGCATTTCTTTTTCTTGGGGACCGTCTTGATCCTTGCCTCCTGTACAATGTCATGAACCTCCGTCCATAGTTTATCAAGTACTCTGTCTATCAGATCTAGTCCCTTGAAGCTATTTGTAATTTCCACGGATTTGATTTAGGCCATACCTGAATGGTCTAGTGGTTTTCCCTACTTTCTTCAATTTAAGTCTGAATTTGGCAATAAGGAGTTCATGATCTGAGCCACAGTCAGCTCCCAGTCTTGTTTTTGCTGACGTATAGAGTTTCTGCATCTTTGGCTGCAAAGAATATAATCAATCTGATTTCGGTGTTGACCATCTGGTGATGTCCATGTGTAGAGTCTTCTCTTATGTTTTTGGAAGACGGTGTTTGTTATGACCAGTGTGTTCTCTTGACAAAACTCTATTAGCCTTTGCCCTGCTTCATTCCGTATTCCAAGGCCAAATTTGCCTGTTACTCCAGGTGTTTCTTGACTTGCTATTTTTGCATTCCAGTCCCCTATAATGAAAAGGACATCTTTTTTGGGTGTTAGTTCTAGAAGGTCTTGTAGGTCTTCATAGAACCGTTCAACTTCAGCTTCTTCAGTGTTACTGGTTGGGGCATAGACTTGGATCACCGTGATACTGAATGGTTTGCCTTGGAAACAAACAGAGATCGTTCTGTCATTTTTGAGATTGCATCCAAGTACGGCATTTCGGACTCTTTTGTCAACTATGATGGCTACTCCATTTCTTCTTAGGGATTCTTGCCCACAGTAGTAGATATAATGATCATCTAAGTTAAATTCACCCATTCCAGTCCATTTTAGTTTGCTGATTCCTAAAATGTTGAGATTCACTCTTGCCATCTCCAATTTGCCTTGATTCATGGATCTGACATTCCAGGTTCCTATGCAATATTGCTCTTTACAGCATCGGACCTTGCTTCCATCACCAGTCACATCCACAACTGGGTGTTGTTTTTGCTTTGGCTCCGTCTCTTCATTCTTTCTGAATTTATTTCTCCACTGATCGCCAGCAGCATACTGGGCACCTACCAACCTGGGGAGTTCCTCTTTCAGTATCCTATCATTTTGCCTTTTCATACTGTTCATGGGGTTCTCAAGGCAAGAATACTGAATTGGTTCTCCAATGGACCACATTCTGTCAGAACTCTCCACCATGACCATACATATATAAGCATACATATATATTCTTTTTCAGATTCTTTTCTATTGTAGGTTATTACAAGATATTGAGTATAGTTTCCTGTGCTACACAATAGGTCCTTGTTGTTATTTTACTTTATATGTAATAGTGTGTATGTTAACCCCCAATTCTCAATGTATCGCTCCTCTACTTTCTTTCCCTCCCTCCCTTCCTTCCTCCCTCCCTCCCTTCCTTGTTCCTTCATTTTTCTTTTTTCACAAGGAATTCATGGAGTTTCATTTTATTCAGTAGATTAGACTCTACTATTACGATGATTAGTTCTTATGCTCACATTATCCCAGATGTGGCAAGTTGGGAGCCCCTTTGATTTGGTTGTCATGTCCTTTCGACATGTTTCTATCATTCTTTGAGCACTTTCTTGTCTTCTGGCACCTTGAGATGCCCCACACTCGTGTGGTACCTTCTCCACCCAGCTCTGGCCTCAGTCATTTCTCCAAGACACTCTGAGTCCTCTTGGTAATGGCTGGTATTTATAAACCAAGATCTCAGTGCCCTGTGGATACTGAGCAACATTCCTTTTGAAGCTATCAGAAATGGAGCAATGCTTACTCATCGGTGTATTAGTCATGCTAACCAAAGTGACCTGGAGAAAGAAGCAGATGTCTCGCTCATGGAGAGTCTGATGCAGGCCAGTGGATCCTGGGAGATTCCATCTTTGCAGCCGTCATATCCCTGCACAAGGTCATTGCTGAAGAGATGGCCAAGGAGTCAAGACACTTCTCAAGGTGCTTCCGACAAGGACCATCCTTTTTGCTCGTGTTTTCAGTTGCCAGAAGCACAAGGTAGTCTGGGCAGCACAGAGAACAAATGGGTAGTTGGTGCACTCTCCCCTTTCTGCCACAATGCTTTTATTCATTCAACAAATACCAGCTCTGTTCCTTGTAGCCAAGCTGACTCCGAAAGGCTGAGATAACTTCATCTCAGGTGGTTTACAGCAGGGGGAGAAAGGTGTCTGTGTGCGTGCATGTGCGTGTGCATGCACACGTGGGGTTGCAAAGAGTCGAACACAAATGAGCGACTTTCACTTTCACTTTTCACTGACGTCTTCTGCATTGGCAGAAGAGTACCACTAGCGCCATCTGGGAAGCCCCCGGGAGAAAGGTAAGTGAACAGTAAGTCAAGTCTGACCCTTTGCTACCCCATGGACTGTAGTCCGCCAGGCTCCTCTGTCCATGGATTTTTCCAGACTAGAATACTGGAGTGGGTTGCTGTTTCCTACTCTAGGGGATCTTCCCAACTGAGGGATCAAATCCATGTTTCTTATGTCTTCTGGGGCTTCCCTGATAGCTCAGTTGGTAAAGAATCCGCCTGTAAGGCAGGAGACCCCAGTTTGATTTCTGGGTTGGGAAGATCTCCTGGAGAAGGGATAGTCCACCCACTCCAGTATTCTTGGGCTTCCCTGGTGGCTCAGCAGGTAAGGAATCCACCTGCAATGCGGGAGACCTGGGTTCGATCCCTTGGTTGGGAGGATCCCCTGGAGAAGGGAAAAGTTACTCACTCCAGTATTTTGGCCTGATGATTCCATGGACTGTATAGTCCATGGGGTTGCAAAGAATCGTACACGACTGAGCAACTTTCACTTCCACTTATGTCTTCTGCATTGGCAGGAGAATTCTTTAGCACTAGCGCCACCTGCGGAGAAGGCAATGGCATCCCACTCCAGTACTCTTGCTTGGAAAATCCCATGGTTGGAGGAGCCTGGTAGGTTGCAGTCCATGGGGTCGCTAAGAGTCAGACACGACTGAGCGACTTCACTTTCACTTTTCACTTTCATGCATTGGAGAAGGAAATGGCAACCCACTCCAGTATTCTTGCCTGGAGAATCCCAGGGACAGAGGAGCCTAGTGGGCTGCCGTCTATGGGGTTGCACAGAGTCGGACATGACTGAAGCGACTTAGCAGCAGCAGCAGCAGCAGCACCACCTGGGAAGCTCTGGGCAGAAAGATAGGTAAACAGTAAGTGAACAGACCATCACATGACAGCAGGCTTGTGAGCTGTAACAGAGGTCGGTGCCATGTGCTGCAGCAACACTGAATGGTCACCTCCCTGGAGTCTTGAGGAAGACCCATCAGGGCGGTCCACTTGCATTAGGTTTGAAAGGTGAATGGGAGTTAACCCCCACTCAGAAAAGAGGTTGGGACATCTCAGGTGCAGGAGAGATCTAGGGCAAGGACAGAAGACCTGAAAGAACTAGGCGGGCTGGGAGACGAGGGAGGCATTTGGGGTGGGTGGGAGATGGGGTCTACTGGGGAAGACTTGGAAGGCGAGGGAGGAGGCTGATAACAGGTGGATAAACAGGTACATAGGTGGTGACCAGACTGTGCTAAGGCGTTTGAGATTAACAAATTTTTGTTAGTTGGGTGAATAATTAATAATGTGGGTCATAAGGCATAGTGAAAATGTGTTTAAGCTGATGAAGGGCATCCCATCTGTGTGTTAGGAGGATCTTCTTGACGGTTGAGCATCAGATGGAGAGGAGAGAAGACACCAAGACACAGGGACCTGTTGGGAGGCTCTGGTTACCATACGGGCAGCAGGTGATGAGGACCTGAATTGGGGGTGGCAGAGGGGACAGAGAGAAGGAGTTGGCTGTCAGAGCCATTGGGGAACAATGAAGCCATAATGGCTTAATTTACTGCAGACCATGTGGCTGATTTTATTTGCTCACAATTGCTCCTGGCCTCCCCATCTTGCTGTGACTTCTCAGTCGACAGGGCATAGTTCTCACTTGCCCATGTGACTTGACTTTGGTCAAGGGTGCATGAGTGACCACATGCTCCATCTCACCCCAGGCTCCAAGTATGTGTGTTACCATTTTAAGGACAAGGAAACTGAGGCTCAGAGAGATTAAGTAACTTGCTCAAGGTTCCAGAGCTAGTACATCAGAGAAGAGGGATTTGAACCTAGGACTGTCTGACTTGCAAAGCCCTCTCCCATCCTATGTGAATATGCTAACTTTTGGGATAGCTACATGAATATGCTAGCTTCTGGGATAGCTATTTTTACCTGCCAGAAATAGCCACTTTCAGCTTTCTGTGTTTCTGAGTTGGGAAGGAATGGGGGCCAGGGGACCAGCCCTTGGATTTGAAGAGACCCCCAGGTCATCATCAGTAGATGTGTGCTTGAGAGGGTTTCTCCAGCCTCTGGGATGGAGGCTGATATTTCACCTCTACCTACCTGCCTGGGCTCTGCTGAGCCAAGCTGAGTGTGTTGCCAGCCTGTGTGTATCCCATAGGCAAGGAACTAAGTCTGCCCTGGTGTAAAAGAGAGTTGACTCTTGATACCAGCAACAGCAGTAGCAGTAGCAAAATCCTGGCTGTTGGCCTATTGATTTATCTGGATGTCTCAGAGAAGCAAATCCAATTTAAAATATGTCTTCAGAATAAGAAGGACCAGTGAGTTGAAATGGAAGACTATTAGCTGGCCGGATTAGGAAAACTCCCTTTGTCCTAAAATGTTCTAAGAAAAATCCTCTTAGTACAATTTTGCAGGAGCCAAACTTGTGAGATGATCATTTGGTCACTGTCATCCTCTGAGCGCAGGGCTCTGGCTTGGATAAAATAAGAGAAGGAGTTTATTTAGCTGCCTTGTTGTTTAGAAGCTGTGCGATGAGGCTGAGTTCTGAGGCTGACCAGGAGACTCCTTGCCCAGGCTCCCTGGGCACTTTGTATGCCAAGTTCTTTTGAAAAAATGTGGGGAAACAGCTTGGATGAGCGAGGGCAGACACTGCTTACACAAAACCATCATCCCCAGCAGGCAAACTGCTCCTGGTGAGGATGGGAGAGACATGGGCTGAAGCTCTCTGGCAGCATATTAATTTACTTTGTTTGCATTAGGGTCTTGTGGATAGAGAGGAAAATCTCAGTTTCCCAAAATAATGAGATACCTGGTCCTTGGGATAACAGAGGGAAAAGTCTGGAGTTCTGAAGTCTGTCCTTTCACACACGAAGCTTCATGCCTTTGCACATGCTGTTCCTTCTGCTAAGAATGCCCTTCCAACCCCAGAATGCTGGTGAACTCCGTTTCATGCTCCAGCTTGAACATCCTCTCTTCCATGTTGCCCTTCCCTCGGCTGCCTGCCCAGATGGGCAGTTCATCACTCATGCTAGAATGATTCTGGTATCATCACATTTATCTCTTAAACTACTATGATTAACTTGTTTTGATGAGGAAACTGAGGCTCAGAGAAATCAAGTAAGCTTACCCAAATCCCACAGTTAGTTAATACCTGTTCTGGCCTGCCCTGCAGTTCTTTCTCTTTTCCCCTTTGCCTTCTTCAATGAGATTTCAACACAAAGTGAGACTTCCTCAGGGAAGCCTTCCCTAAACATTTTGTCTTGGTCAATTCCACCTATTATACACTTTCATAAGGCCGTGTACTCTTTCTGTGTAGCACTTCCAACAGTTGTAATTGTACATTTCTCTGGATGACTCTTGGGTTAAAGCCTATACCCACTACTAGACATAACCTTGTAGAGGGAAAGGGCCATGTATATATATTGGCCTTCTTGGTGGCTCAGGGGGTAAAGAATCTGCCTGCCATGTGGGAGACCTGGGTTCAATCCCTGAGTCGGGAAGATCCCCTGGAGGAAGTGAAGTGAAGTCTCTCAGTCATGTCTGACTCTTTGCGACCCCATGGACTGTAGCCTACCAGGTTCCTCCATCCATGGGATTTTCCAGGCAAGCGTACTGGAGTGGGCTGCCATTTTCTTCTCCAGGGCATCTTCCCAACCCAGGGATCGAACCCAGGTCTCCTGCATTGCAGACAGATGCTTTACCATTTGAGCCACCAGGGAAGCCTGGAGGAGGGAATGGCAACCCACTCTAGTATTCATGTCTGGGAAATCCCATGGACAGAGAAGCCTAGCTGGCTACAGTCCATGCAGTTGCAAAGAGTCTGACACAACTGAGTGACTAACACTTTGACATAGATCTACCTTTGTATTCTCAGCAAATAAAACAGCATCTGAGATATAATAGCTGCTCAATAAATATTTGTTGGATAAGTGAATAAAGAACTGAAATTCAACCCCCTGTCTCTAAAGTCCAAGTTCTTTTCTAAAAGCATGTGTTGGTGCTGCCCAGGAGGACAAGATGGGATGGAGGTCATTTCAGGGTGCGGAATTACAGTACAACTCATTAGAGAAATTACAGTTTGTGGGGGGTGTGTGTGTGTGTGTGTGTGTGTGTGTGTTGGTAGTGGCTTGAATTCAGCCTGTGTGTGGAGGAGGGGCAGAAGTTGGGGCACTGGGCAAGGACACAATGCTTACAAGACTTCAAAGGATCAAGGATCACAGGGAGCTACAGAGGGTTTTTCATCAGGGGAGAGGCTCATAGTGATATTTGAGAAAGATCATTCTGCCTGGCACCTAGTGGAGAGTGGATAGAACCGGAGGCTAGGATCATGTCATCATAAAACAGCTTAGAGGAGGAACGGCCCAGGCAGGGACGTCAGTGGAGAGAGGAGTGGTCTAGCACCTAGGAGATGGGGAGGGGAAGTAGTAAGTGTGCGTCTCTAGTGTTAGGCATAGACCCCTGGACAGATTGTCTTGTCATTTACGGGAGCAGAAAGCACTGAAGACGGGAGATGGTTCGAGCGCGGAGAGGCTGTGTAAGGACGAGCAGTCTGGCTATCGGACCAGGGTGCAGGTGGGGCCCATGTGAATGGGGCAGGTGGGTTAGGGTGGAGAGAGACTAGGGAAGGGATGAGAGAGTTCATCCCCTGTTTCTAGACCTCAGTGCAGTACAGGTGTGTGGATCAGCGGGTCTCAGACGAGACTGGGCAGAACCCTGCTGCCTCCTCCATTTCTCTCTGCAGCTGCTTCCAGCCGAGCTTTACACCAGACCTGACAACTCACAACTGGAGCTTATCAACTGGGAGGGTGGTGAGATCCAGGCATACCGCCCACCCTCTCCAGTTGTTTCCTCACCATTTGTTTTAAGAGTCTGGGCTTTGGGCCACTTATTCAAGTCTCAGGTTCCTCTTCTGTTAAGAATGAGACAGGAACCAATCCATCCCTCCAAAGGAAGGACTGAAAGTGCCCTGTAGGGGGAAACCCCAGACTGGCTGGAGGTCCCTCCCTCCTCCTTGCCTGCTGGGTTCACCCGAATTATTCCCCAAAGGGAAAGCCATGTAAGGATTGGGGGTGGGCGAGGGGAAAGGGCTTTCCCAAGAGGTCAGTCTTAGGATGGATGCTGGGGGAAGTTGGGAGGAGATATTCCCTGGACAAACTGCCTCCTGGCTTCACTGAACCCTACACCACCAGATGGGGAAGGAATCGGACCCCCCCCCCCCCCCCCCCCATTTTGTGGATGAGGAAGCCAAGGCCCAGGGAAGTTAAAGAAGACTTTATGGTCACACAGTGAGGAAAAGAGTCCTGAGTAGGGCTTCGGTCTATGAGAAATCCAAAGCCCTCCTCCTGAAACACTCTTTTCTGGTCTAGAAGCCAGTGATTCCAAACGTGGTCAGGGCCAGGGCACCAGGGCTGGGCTGGCACCTCTCCAGTTTCCTGGGGCCGCGGGTCTGGGTCTTCCCAGGGCCAGGATTTGGTACTAGGGCGCTTCCCAAACCTGCGGGTTTGGTCGCCAGACTCCAGAGTAAGGGCGCCAAGGCATAGGTGGGGCGGGCGCGCGGGAGATTGGAGCGCCGAGGCTCTGGGGCGGGAGCGCGGGCCCGGGGAGCTGCGGGGGACGGAGCAGGCAGCGCTCGCCCGGCGCCCCCGCCCCCTCTGTGGCGGCTCGCTCTCCGCTTCTCCGGCTCCGAACCAGACACAGCCGCCGCCGCTGCCGCCACCGGCTGGTGAGCTGCCGGCAGCCGGGAACAGCCTCGCGAACACCCGCCGCTTCCCGGCACCAGAGGGGCGCAACGTGGTCACCAAACTGGTGGCACTCGAGGATGCGAGAGGGGTCCCGGCGCGCTCCGGGGTACCCCCAGCGCAGCACACGGTGAGCGCCCCCTGGGGCTCGGTGATCCCTTAAGCTGCGGGTCCCGGGGTGCCACCCCCCGGGTACCTGATGGGGCCGCCCGGGGGGCATAGGGCAGAAGTCGGGACCGCGCGCAGCCCGCCTTTGCAGCCGAACCCGATATGCTGCCCCCTGGGCGCAACGGCACCTCGCACCGGGCGCGGTCGGGGCAGCAGCAGCTGGCGCAGGGGGGCGCCGTGGGGGACTCGGAGGGGGCGACGCTGCGGGGGCCCGCGCAGGTGGTCACCGCAGGCCTCCTGACCCTGCTTATCGTCTGGACCCTGCTGGGCAACATGCTGGTGTGCGCAGCCGTCGTGCGCAGCCGCCACCTGCGCGCCAAGATGACCAACGTGTTCATCGTATCCCTCGCGGTGTCCGACCTCTTCGTGGCACTGCTGGTCATGCCCTGGAAGGCGGTGGCCGAGGTGGCGGGTTACTGGCCTTTTGGGGCCTTCTGCGACATCTGGGTGGCCTTCGACATCATGTGTTCCACCGCCTCCATCCTGAACCTATGCATCATCAGCGTGGACCGCTACTGGGCCATCTCCAGGCCCTTCTGCTACGAGCGCAAGATGACCCAGCGTGTGGCCTTGGTCATGGTTGGCCTGGCGTGGACCTTGTCCATCCTCATCTCCTTCATCCCAGTCCAGCTCCATTGGCACAGGGACAAGGTGAGCTCCAGGGGTGGGCTGGACCCTCCATCCAACCTGGCCAACGGGACGCCTTGGGAGGAAGCCGGGGAGTCGGATAGGAGTGCAGAGAACTGCGACTCCAGCCTGAACCGCACTTACGCCATCTCGTCCTCGCTCATCAGCTTCTACATCCCGGTGGCCATCATGATCGTGACCTACACGCGTATCTACCGCATCGCCCAGGTGCAGATCCGTAGGATCTCCTCACTGGAGAGGGCTGCGGAGCATGCGCAGAGCTGCCGCAGCCGCGAGGCCTGCGCACCCGATACGGGCCTGCGGGCATCCATCAAGAAGGAGACCAAGGTCCTCAAAACTCTATCGGTGATCATGGGGGTCTTCGTGTGCTGCTGGCTGCCCTTCTTCATCCTTAACTGCATGGTCCCCTTCTGCAGTGGACACCCCGAGAGCTTCCTCTGCGTCAGCGAGACCACCTTTGATGTCTTCGTCTGGTTCGGCTGGGCCAACTCCTCCCTCAACCCCATCATCTATGCCTTCAACGCTGACTTCCGCAAGGTGTTCGCCCAACTGCTGGGGTGCAGTCACCTGTGCTCCCGCACCCAGGTGGAGATGGTGAACATCAGCAACGAGCTCATCTCCTACAACCAGGACACTGCCTTCCACCAGGAGATCGCAGCTGCCTACATCCATCGGATCCCCAACGCGGTGACCCCAGGGGACGCAGAGGTGGACAAGGAGGAGGAGGAGGAGGCAAGCCCTTTCGATCGAATGTCCCGGATCTCTCAGACGTCCCCGGAGGGTGACCCTGCTGGCCAGTCGGTCTGGGAGCTGGACTGTGAGGGGGGAATTTCACTGGGCAAAATCACACCTTTCACCCCAAATGGATTCCATTAAACTGCCTAAGCACCCTTCTTCTCGGATCAACATAACTGCACAGGCATTAACAAGCATGCAGAATACACACAGGATGCACACAAATCCATTTCCACTGCTGCTAAGTTTATCAGGCCTTCAGTGTCGGTTGTAGTAGTCCATGTGCTCAGAAACCTCAGCGGACTGATTTGTTGTGGAAATATTTGGAGAGAGCAGTTGGAAAAAGCTCCGTCAAATGTATCCTAGCCTAGCAGAGATGGACCCACGGTTCTGCTAGAGAAAATAAGATGGTAATTGATCCCCCCCCAAAAAAGTGGTACTTAGTCTTTAAAAAATATACACTCCCCTCCCCTTATAAGTAAATAGATTGTTCATTGTGAACAAGTGACTTCTTTGTGTTTGGGTTGATTTTTAAGCAATAGGTTCAATGTGTGTGTAGCCTGATGGGAGTGCGTGTATGTCTTTCCTGTATCTTGCTTCCTGTGGCCTGTGTTTCTGTAGTTTCTGCTTTCTGTGTGTCTTTGCTCCAGCTGAGGAATTCTTCCTGATCTGTTCTGATGTCTAATAAACACAAATTATGTGTTCTATGGGGTGATTACTGTTGCTTTGCCAGATTGGTTTTCAGGACGGCTCCTGGAGAAGCTACAATAGCATCCTTAAAAGCAGGGAGAATTTTGGCTGGGTCTGGAAGCACGCATTTATCTTCTTTACTGACACTTTGGCTTTAAAGTTACACACTGGAGCAAGAGTTTCTGATATCTCCAACTTTTAAAAAATTAGATACACACATTTCAAGTCTATGCTGAAATCTGGCTCCATGCCACAGCATCAGATATGGACTTCTCAAGCCCTATATCCCAATTTTTTTTTTCTTAGTTGGAATCTTCTTTTCGAAACTACATAACATAAAACATTTCTCCTGATCCCTAGACAGATGCTATCAGTTCACTGAAAAGATCATATAGAATAATCGCTAGGTCTTTCTCAAACTCAAATCTATAGCGTTTTAAAGTGAGCTGGCTTTTGATCTACTGTGTTTTCTGAAGGAGCTGTGAAATGTTTGAGTTGATATGCTTTAAAAAACAAATCCAATTTTTAAATAGACATTTTCATTTGTGGATAATAGGAAGTGAGGGAATGCATTTTAATTAAAATGTAGGAGCCAGAGATAGTATTTGAGTGAACTTGAAATTGGGAAATCTGTCGAGGTGCTCAACAAAAAAGCCCAATGAATTCCGGTCTTTTAGTTTTTCCTCTCTGCCACCTGCACTGCAGAGGGGAGGTGTTTAGTTCCAGAGCCATTCCAGACCAGAGCATATTATTACCCTTAGATCTAAATGTGAGCATTGTTAATGGAAGCAAATGAAATGTGAATATATAATTTCATACAAGTCTTTACTTTGAAGCAGGTTTTTCAAGGACAGTTCAATCAATTTTGGTCTCTTTAGGGATAATTTTATTGTCAGTCTCCTGAACAACCAGGTCTTGCTCACCGCAAAATGTGCAGTGCCTGGCATGCAATGCTTAATAGACAGTTGTTGAATGAATAACACACTCTCTCTGGAATGATGAGACTGAAAGTGAATCCTATTTGATACATTAGTTTTCATTTATGACTGAGTCAAATTGATATGGGAATCTGAGGTCTAGTGTTCCATTCGTTACCTCTTGTGAGCTGATTGCTAAGGGGACCACTAGGGAAATCAAGGACAGGGAAAAGCATCCTGCTTGGAGAGTCAGGAGACAGCTGTGTGACCTTGAATGGGTCAACTAACCTCTCTGGGCCTAACGTTCTGTCTGCCTCTGTAAATTGAAAGACTTATACTAAGGCAGTTTTCCAAATCATATTCCATGCTGCAAAAATCAGTAGCTAAAGTCTAGGGTGAAATAAATTCAGCAAACCCAGGTCCAATATTTGTTTCCTACAGGGCTTCTTAGAGCTTTACCTGTCAATGACAGCGAATCCCTAGGCAGGAGAGAATTCTGCATTGTTTTCTAACATCTTTGGCCTTATGAATCCTTGTTTGGTGCAATTCCTTCTTGCTCTCTTGCTGGAGGTCACAGTTGCAGGGAACACAGGTTGAGAAACTCTAATTGATCTGAAAATCTCAAAAACGCAGCTCTTCTAAAGGACCCGTTGTGACAAGAAAAAATTTTTAATTGCTGCCAAACATCTTTCTAGGCCCCAGTTCAAATAATTTCTGTATTAGGAGATGCATTATGTGGGAACTTTGGGAATGCCTTCTGCAAAATACCACCCATCATTCATTATAATCATTTATACCTACTATGTGCTAGGTACTCTTCTAGGAATATAGTCACCAATTAACTCCTCTGGCGTCAGGAAACATGTTTCAGTGGGAGAGAGACAGCAGACAACACTTCTCCAGATGATACTATTGCAAAAAATACTGTACTGTACCGCAGGGATCTGCCATCCAGACTCTGAACTGTCACGTCAGGCAGTGATACTGAGAGATGTGAAATAAACCAGAGTGAGTCGAGTGATGTGGCTGCTGTTTAATTTAGGGTGGTCAAGCGGGAGGCATGAAAGGAGGATGGAGAAGGAAGGCTCAGGGTGACAATGAGGTCCAGGGGAGGAGTGCTCTGTGCCGGGGATGGGGGTGTGTGGCCAGTCCTGAGGGGCACCATCAGGGGAGAGAAGCACACCCAGGTGGCTGCAGGGCTGGAGAGAGCTTTGCTCACAGCAGCAGCGGGCACAATAGAGACTCATTCTGTTCCCGGGCTGCACACGTGCAGATTCATTCAATCCTCACAACCCCACAAGGGAGGCACTTTTGTTACCCCCATTTTACAGATGAGGAAATGAAGGCATTAGGAAGCTCAGGAACTAGCCCCGGGTCACACAGCTCATGAGTGGCCTAGTTGGACTGGAGAGCCTGGCCGTGGATTCTTCCTGAACTGCCCTGCAGAGGTGAGAGGAGCTGCCAAAGCATCTCCTTCAGCACATGCACTGATGCCTGGATCAGGACACTCCTTGTTCATTTGTTCATTACCTGGTTAACGGATGCACCCCTATGAAACACTGTGGTGGTTTAGTTGCTAAGTCGTGTCTGCGTCTTGGAAGCCCATGGACTGTAGCTCGCCAGGCTCCTCTGTCCACGGGATTTTCCAGGCAGAAATACTGGAGTGGCTTGCCATTTCCTTCTCCAGGGGATCTTCCTGACCTAGGGATTGAACCTGGGTCTCCTGTGCTGCAGGCAGATTCTTTACCAACTGAACACTCCTATATCCACATGTAAAGCTGATTTTCTTTTTATTTCTAAAACTAATTTTCACATTTTATTTTTTTTAATTAGAGGATAGTTGCTTTACAGTGTGGTGTTGGTTTCTGCCATACAGCAACGTGTATCAGTTATAATTATACATATGTCCCTTCCCTCTGAAGCCTCCCTCCCCACTCCCATCCCAGCCCTCTAGGTGGTCATGGAGTGCCAGGCTGGGCCCCCTGTGTTATATTGTACCCATACCCTGGGTGCTATTTTGTGCTTGGAAGGTAGGCAGCACTGGAAAAATGAGCCTGCATTTTGACCAAGTGCTTTCTTAATCCCTAGTTGATTCTCACACTAACCTTACATACTATTATCTTTCCATTTTACAGATGAGAACTCTGAGGCACAGAGAGCTTAAGTTGGTTGTCCAAGGTCATATGACTAGTCAATGGTAGAGCCAGGATTTTACCCAGGTCTGTGGTTCTCAGTGGGGACACTTTTCATCTTGGGGGACATGTGTCTGGAGCATGTTTTGGTTGTCACAATCGGGTGTGAGGTGCCATCTAATGGGTAGAGGCCAGAGATGCTGCTAAACCTATGTGTACAGGATGACCTCCCAAAACAAAGAATTATTCGGCCCTGAATGGCTCCCGAGTCCAGGTGCCAGATACCTGCCCGAAAGCCACACTGCCCAGGCTTTGAAGTACTACAACCCCACGTTCAACATTTAGCTCCCCTTGTCTGAATTTGGGCATGTCTTCTAGTTTCAGTTTCCCTGTCTAAGAAATGGGTACCTTAACCCCAAAAGTCTGGGCAAGGATTAAATGAGTCTGTATAACACTGAGGTTATTTTCGTGTCTTTCTTTTTCCCCTTCTTTTCTCTCTTTTAAAGAACTCTACGATTTGATACCTTTTAAGAAGACTTGGAGGTTCCTGGCTTGGGTAGAACTACATCATCCTGGAAGTCAACAGTCCCAAGAGCTGAGACTTGTCTTATCTTGTTCCCGCAAGGCTTGTTCTCCTTCTCAGCTTAGACCAATGTTGGGCCTGGAGTCCTGCGGTGGTGCCTGCTCCATTGTGTCTGACTCTTTGTGACCCCACAGGCTGTAGTCCGCCAGGCTCCTCTATCCTTTACCACTGGAAGCCATGGAGTAGTGGCCAGGCTCAGGTGATGTCCCTGAGTGAGTAACTAGGAGTTTACGCAGAGTCTGGGGCTGTGTTGTCTGTGGAGGTGGCGGTCCTCACATCTGGGGCTTATCAAAGGCCTGCAGGGAAGTGTTATCATGGTGCCGCACACTTGGATGCCCTTTATAACTAGTGAAGCGCCTGCAGAGTGTTACCCTCCCAATCCTCCGGTGAGGTCCTTCCAGCCTGCCCAGGAAAGAGGTGAGGCAGTTGACCTGGTGGGGTTCAGAGCCTCACCCTCAGTCACCCAGCCAGAGGCACCCACGCTGAATTTAAAGGTGGCCTTAATTCTGACATCCTCTCCACCTCACTGCACGGAAGCAGCACGTGACCAGCATTGCAGGTGCATGGTGAGCACGTCCTTAAACTTTGCATCTTCACTCCCCTCAACCTGGGGCTTCTCCGTGGCTCAGTGGTAAAGAATCTGCCTGCCAGTGCAGGAGCCATAGGAGACACGGGTCCGATTCCTGGTGTTGGGAAGATCCCCTGGAGGAGGGCATGGCAACCCACTCCAGTAGTCTTGCCTGGAAAATTCCATGGACAGAGGAGCCTGGAGGGGTACAGCCCACGTGGGTTTCAAAGAGTCAGACATGACTGAAGCAACTTAGCCTTTCTGTGCTTATTTCCTAAAAACAAGGAATTTTCTTATCTAACCTACATGCCTTATCAGATTTCATTTCATGATAATGTTTTTTTGTAATGAAACAAGCCAAGATCTGTGTGGCTGGTTCTCTTTGTGTGTGTCCCCAGTCGCTCAGTAATGCCACCCCATGGACTGCAGCCCACCAGGCTCCTCTGACCATGGGATTTTCTAGTCAAGAACACTGGAGTGAGTTGCCATGCCCTCCTCCAGGGGATCTTCCCGACCCAGGGATCAAGCTTGGGTCTCCAGCATTGCAGGCAGATTCTTTACCTGATGAGCCATCAGGGAAGCCTGATACTGCTTCTAGTTTCTCTCAAAGGACAGAGCTGGGAAATAGATATATGTATATACATACACATACATATTCATGTGTACTTATGCACATTTCCATAAGGATTCATATATTTCTGTACCTAGCTATCAATAACCTCAGATATGCAGATGACACAACCCTTATGGCAGAAAGTGAAGAGGAACTAAAAAGCCTCTTGATGAAAGTGAAAGTGGAGAGTGAAAAAGTTGGCTTAAAGCTCAACATTCAGAAAATGAAGATCATGGCATCCAGTCCCATCACTTCATGGGAAATAGATGGGGAAACAGTGGAAACAGTGTCAGACTTTATTTTTCTGGGCTCCAAAATCACTGCAGATGGTGACTGCAGCCATGAAATTAAAAGACACTTACTCCTTGGAAGGAAAGGTATGACCAACCTAGATAGCATATTCAGAAGCAGAGACATTACTTTGCCAACAAAGGTCCGTCTAGTCAAGGCTATGGTTTTTCCTGTGGTCATGTATGGATGTGAGAGTTGGACTGTGAAGAAGGCTGAGCGCCGAAGAATTGATGCTTTTGAACTGTGGTGTTGGAGAAGACTCTTGAGAGTCCCTTGGACTGCAAGGAGATCCCACCAGTCCATCCTAAAGGAGATCAGTTCTGGGTGTTCATTGGAAGGACTGATGCTGAAGCTGAAACTCCAGTACTTTGGCCACCTCATGAGAAGAGTTGACTTATTGGAAAAGACCCTGATGCTGGGAGGGATTGGGGGCAAGAGGAGAAGGGGACGACAGAGGATGAGGTGGCTGGATGGCATCACCAACTCAATGGACATGAGTTTGGGTAAACTTCGGGAGCTGGTGATGGACAGGGAGGCCTGGCGTGCTGCGATTCATGGGGTCGCAAAGAGTCGGACATGACTGAGCGACTGAACTGAACTGAACTGATACCTAGCTATGTACATATATTAAGTCCAATAGTTTCATTCCATTATTTGTGGATTTTACTATCATCATCCTGATCTCAAATCCTGACTTTCTAATGCCTTAGAAATAGAACTGGAAGTCTAAGATTGTTACTCACCAAGTTTTTTTTTCTTATTATTAAAATGAGGATTTTAACTGGACTTGCCTTTATTAGCAGGGTTGTGTGATGTGGTGCAGGTGGAATGTGTAAAGCCACACAAACAGGGAGAATTAGAGAACCATCAGCTCTGTGACTGTGTTTATAGCACCTGAGAACACTGGGCAGGACCTCTGTGTCCAGGTAATAGTTCTGTGCTCCATTCCAGGGGTAGTGTGGGGAACAAGAGCTCAGGGTCACGATCGAGGAGAGGGATAGGATGGAACAGCACACCAGACTTGGCCATTCCTGGAACAGAAGGAAAAGGACAAGATGTCGAGCTTGATAAGGAGGCCAGGGGAGATCTGAGAGGAGAGTGTTCTTGAGCTCATATGGAACGCCTGGAGCTCCAGGTCACTTTGGGGAAGGACTTAGAGGGAACATGCCTAACCCCTTTCACCAGTGGGCAGAGCCAGCAGACGTCTGCTTTGACATGGTTAAAGAGGTGCGGTTTTGGCATTCCCAGTTTGGGGCCTGGGGGTGCATGTGTCCCATGTATAGGATGTTAACAAATTGCTGGGCCCAGGGGAAGCACTTAGAAGCATTGTTTTCTATTCTAAGACCATCTCTGGGGAGCCTGCACTCCACCAAGTGTGACAGAGTGGTGACACTTAGCATCTCCTGGCCACACACTCTGGGCCAGGTGCTCTATCTGCCTCTCTTCATGCAATAGTCTTGTAAAGTAAGTGCCATTACCATCATTTGGAAGACGAGGAAAAGAAAGCTCAGAGTCATTTGTGTAAGTTCACACTAGTGTCAGAGGTGTGATGTGAAGAAAGGAAGTTCATGAAGAGAGTTCTCCATAGATGGAACCATAGTCTTCTTCCTGGAGCCCTCCTTTTGGGCCTCGCACACTCAGAAGAGGGTCCCTCCTTCATGCATATTACTCCAGGGGTCTTCTCTGAGCTGAACATCTTGGGTTCTGAAACCAATCCTCACCAGACCTGGTTGTCCCTCTCCTCTGCATGTTGGCTGCTCATCTATGCTCTTCCAATGCCCTTTAATGGCAGACAATTAAGCCTCAGTTGTCTATATCAGATTTGGTCTGTTAAGAATGAGAGGGTTCTAGCTTTCCACACCCCTGATAATTTCAAGAATTGGGAAAGCACATCTAATATTGCTTGTCAGAAACTGTAAATATGGCCCAGTTCACATGTCAATTTCAGTTCCTTGGTAGTGGCTGCCGGAAGTCCTGTGATGAGAAAGATTTGAAGTCTTCATCCCACTCAATGGAAAAGAGGTGCCCGATTGACTAAGGATGTCTGTCTGGGGCTTAGGAGATGGGGGACACGTGCTAAGTGTAAGCACTTGCCATCCCTCTTGAGGGACTCTCAAGAGTCTTCTCCAACATTCTGGTTCTACCAGTGGTCCTCAATCCTGTTTGCCCCATAGAATCACTTGAGGATTACGATATTAGTGTCTGAAGCTCACTCCAAACCAGTTGAATCTGAATTTCTGAGGAATAGGGACTGTGATCTGGTATTATGAAAAAATTGACTGTGTTTGAATGTGTAGACACAATTAACAAACAGCACTGATTGGTATGATCCATTAGGCAGGTTTCAAATTTGTCTGCCTTGATCCTGACTTGAATTCCTCAAGTTGTACTTTCACTAAAATATTTGATTGGTTCTTATTAGCAGTGACTACTTCTGGCAGTACTCTAGATGTCTTATTCTCTTGCATCATTCTTAGATTTTCTGCCACACACACAAACACAAAATCTCAATGGCTGGTCTTTGTGGAAGATAATCTAAATAGTTAAACCAACTTGAACCTCACTGCAGGTGTGGTTAGATCATTCTCATTGCAGGCGAACCCTAGGGGTCCTTTTACTGAAGGAAAATAATCCAGTGGGCCAACAGGTAATATTTTGCCTCAAATTCTCAGACTCCTCACTGGTAAAATGGGATGAAGAAAAAGAGAAGTATTTAGTAAGTGCCTAATAAATATTTGCTGATGGACTGTAGCCCACCAGGCTCCTCTGTCCATGGGATTCTCCAGGCAAGAATCCTGGAGTGGGTTGCCATTTCCTTCTCCAGGGGATCTTCCCGACCCACGGATTGAACCCAGGTCTCCCACGTTGCAGGCAGATGCTTTAGCCTCTGAGCCACCAGGGAAGCCCGATTAAATGAATTAGTGGAGCACAAAATGAGAATATCTGTTAAAAATCTTGAAAAAAAGGAGAAAGATATCACCACGTATGCTTAGCCTGTTATACCAGAGACAGTGGATGTCTTTCGCTTCACAGGCCTATAGATTCTGGGGAATTCTATTCTAGGAGCTGTGTGTAAGGAATTAGTCCCAAGGAGCTTCCTGCAATCCCTGGGCCTGATTTGATGAGGTTCTGAAATTTGAGCTGATGCAAAGTGGGAGGAGGCTTTCAGAAATCTTGGGAAGGGAGCAGATGTATTTTTCATCTGGGAAGAATGTGAATCATTGAGGGAAGCTAGAGGACAGACAGGTAGCAGCTTCTCAGAAAGCCTCCAAGGATCCCCCAATCCTGGTATTTTATCCTTTGAAATCCCCCTCTCCTTGAGTTTGGACTGAACCTAATGCCTGGCTTCTAATGAACAGAGTCTGGAAAAAAAATGATGGATGTCACCTTTGAGATTAGATGACAATAGACTGCCGCTTCCATCTCACTCGCTCGCTCTTGTTCTGCCAGAAGCCAGCTGCAGTATCGTGAGCATCCTATAGGGAGGCCCAGCGGCAAGAAACTGGTGGGGGCCACTGGCTATCAGCCAGCAGGGACCTGAGGCCAGCCAGCAGCCGCCTGACTGGGAAGTGGAGTCTCCCTAAGTTGAACCCTTGCATGAGACTTCAGCCCTGGCTCACATCTCCATTGCAGCCTGTGGGGCTTGAACCAGAAGACCCAGCAAAGCACTGTCTGGGCTCTGCACCCACGAAAACGATAAGGTAATGAATTCTTGTTGTTTTAAGCTGCTGAGTTTTGAGTTAATGTTTAGACCCTGATGCTGGGAGGTATTGGGGGCAGGAGGAGAAGGGGACAACAGAGGATGAGATGGCTGGATGGCATTACCGACTCAATGGACATGAGTTTGAGTGAACTCCGGGAGTTGGTGATGGACCGGGAAGCCTGGCGTGCTGCAATTCATGGGGTCGCAAAGAGTCGGACACGACTGAGCAACTGAACTGAACTGAGATAACTCACGCAGAAGAACAGGGAGGGAATGGCATCTTCTGAGCCCTTCACTATCCTCAGTTGTTCAGTTCAGTTGCTCAGTCGTGTCCAGCCCTTTGAGACCCCATGGACTGCAGCACGCCAGGCCTCCCTGTCCATCACCAACTGCCGGAGTTTACTCAACCTCATGTTCATTGAGTTGGTGATGCCATCCAGCCATCTCTTTCTCTGTTGTCCCCTTCTCCTCCTACCCTCAATCTTTCCCAGCATCAGGGTCTTTTCCAATGAGTCAGCTCTTCGCATGAGGTGGCCAAAGTACTGGAGTTTCAGCTTCAGCATCAGTCCTTCCAATGAATATTCAGGACTGATCTCCTTTAGGATGGACTGGTTGGATCTCCTTGCAGTCCAAGGGACTCTCAAGAGTCTTCTCCAACACCACAGCTCAAAAGCATCAATTCTTCGGCACTCAGCTTCCTTTATGGTCCAGCTCTCACATCCACACACGACCACTGGAAAAACCACAGCCTTGACTGGACGTTTGTCTGGTCACTATCCTCAGGTATCATCGACCTTTTCTCATTTCATCCTTGTGTCAACCTGGATGCAGAAGATGCTGGGCAAATGCCGGAGGTAGGATGTGAAGTCAGATCCTTTTGATTCTAAAACTTGTGCTCATTTCACAAGTCCAGGATGCTACCGCGGAGACATTTTCCCTGTTTCTAAAGTCAGTGGTATCAATAGAATGACTAATGCTGGTGCTGAACAGTTTGCATACAAGGAGCCGTTACCAGTGTCTGTACACTCAGCTACCTGCTGTTGCTGACCCTCTGAGTGTCTCCCATTGAACACACACCAGGACACTTAGGCATACACATCTCACATGCACACTCAGGCCCCTGTTATACACATGTGCCCAAGCTACATCTATAAGCATGTTAGCTCATGTATGTACACATAGGCATGCACTGGTACGCACATGTGCCCTCACATCCACCATCTCCACCTTCATCTTCTAAGAAAAGACTCTTTATGACAGTCCTTTCCTAAATAAACAAACATTCAACATGGGTTTCATGCCTGAGCAGAAAAGGCCACTGCCATTTCTTTCTTTAGCAATATCCCACGTACTTTAAGCAAATCTGAAATCTGACTGGAGACTTTGGAAATCATTTTGTCCACCTCCTTCACCATGCACATGCAGAAACTGAGGCTCAGAGAACTTGAGGGACTTGTCTAAGAAGCCCAGCAAGGTTGTAGCAACTCGAGTCCAGGTCTTCTGACCCCAGATCACTGTTCTTTCCCTGGCAATATGCACCTGTCCCAGAGGCTGGGGGTTGGGGGAGATGGGGGAGGTTGATGGGTGGGGGAATGGGGGAGATGGCGAGGTTGGTGGGGGGTGTGAATGGCACTCCTTGACCTTGGAAATCCATTTCCAAAGGAGATTATATGTGCAAAAATGTTCAGAGTCAATTGTTCTTTGCGTGTAAAAGAAGTTGACGTTTATTCTTTCCCTACAATATCTCCTGTTAAGAAGGAACATTGTTCACCTGTTTGTGGATTAAAAACAGATGCCCAGGGATTTTTTAGGACCTGATTAATTCTGAGCAAAAGAAGTGTGGAGAATGATCATTTACAAATGACAAATGTTAGCACTTTGGGGGACAAACCAGCATTTCAAAGGCAAGCTTTTGTTTGTTTTTGGTATTTCATGAAAGAGAGCAGGCCTTTCTGTGCAAAGTGTCAGGAAGCTGTTTTCAAGAAGGAGCTCAGTGGGGAAAGAGGATTTTAAAAATGAATTGAAAACAAACTCAAGGCACTGGACCTTCATTATAAGTTCCTCCTGTTGGGTGAGAAATAAAGAATTAAACAACTTTTCATCCCCTTTTTTCCTCGCCTAATTTGGTAAAATTATTTGGATATCAGGCAACAAAGAATGAACATCAGACCTGGAAGCGAGAGATTTGGGTTCAAGTCCCAATTGTGTCATTTTAAGTAAATGATGCACCTTCTCTGAATTGGGTCTCCTCAGCTCTGATAATGAAAATCATCATGTTTATATCACAGGCTCATTATTAATGTACAAAATGCCCATTTGCTAGAATTTCCTTCATACCAGATGCCCTGTTAGAACTTGGGCAGAGTGATTTCATTGACCCTTCACAGCAGCCCTTTGAGTAGGTCTGGGCATTCCTCTTGTGAACTTCCCGGGTGGTGCTAGTGGTCAAGAACCTGTCTGCCAATGCAGGAGGTATAAGAGACGCAGGTTCAATCCCTGGGTCAGGAAGACTACGTGGAGGAGGGCATGGCAACCCACTCCAGTATTCTTGCCTGACAATCCCATGGGCAGAGGAGAATGGAGGGCTCCAATCCATAGGGTTGCAAAGAGTTGGACATGACTGTTGTGACTTAACACACATGCACGGGCATTCCTCTTGTGTAGGAAAAGATGCTGAGGTTCAGAGAGGTCACGCTCCTTGCCCCAGGTCACACGGCTAACAAGTGATAAGTTAGGGATTCCAACGCATGGCTGTCTGACTTGCTGCCATCACACATGGTAAGAATGTGACGACAACAAATCGCAAAACAAAACAAAACCCACAAGCTCTAAAGACGTAGTGATTGCCCGTTTTGTCCATCCTCATCCCTGTGCTAGGAACCCAGAATTTAAAATGGATTAACATTATGTGCTCTGCTTCCATGCACCTGATATCCTGCTCTGTGGAGCCCTCAGAGGCTGGGGAGGAAGGGGAGTCTGGCAGTTTTGGGGAGGAGGGATGATGCTTTAAGAATTTAGCTTTGGACTTGTGTTTAAGGTGCCTATGGGCATCCATGTGGGTGGATGAGATTTGGACCAGGGCAGAGGTTTGGGTCTGGGATCACTTCCGCCAGATATAATAGCCAACATGGATGACTGCTTAATTTGTGCCCAAGGATTCCCAGCAGAGCAAAGAGTCGGACACAACTGAGCAACTGAACAACAGCAGCAGCTCTCTGGGGCCGGTGTCCTGTGCTTTCTCATCCTGAGTGCCCCCAGGGTGCACTGTTGAGGGGGCTGTAATGCGAGGGCCTGATGGTGCAACATCCTTTGTTTTCTGCTATGGCAACATTTTTTCACTGATGGATCCCTGTGTTTTCTTGAGCAGCCCTTGTCAACAACCCCTTGAGGTTATTAAGGATGTTTTTCTGACCTTCACAAGATCATGTGTAGCTGTTCCCAGACCATTCCAAACTCCCACAACCATCCTTTCTCCACTGAACTTGACCTGTGTTTCTGATGAACCTAAGGGGTTCACTTGAAGGCAGGAAGTGAACAGGAGTCCCGGTCTCAGTGGAATGTGTGCCACGTTGGAGGTGAGGGCTCCATCCTGAGATGGAACTCAGTCCCCAGTGACATCTGCTCCCTCTGTTCTCAGGGTGCTGGAATCCTCTGACAGGGGATCAGTGATTTTACTCCACATGTGGAAGCAGATCTCTAGGAAAAGGGCACACGGCCTCCAGCCCACACAGTGGTGAGCGAGTGATCAACACCAGCACGTTCATCCACCTGCTCATTCTTTCTTTTTTTTAATAACAAAGGACTGTGGTTTTTTATTTGATTTATGTATTATTGACTGTGCTGGGTCCTTGTTGCTCTGTGCGGGCTTTCTCTGGTTGCAGTGCATGGGCTTCTCATTGCGGTGGCTTCTCTTATGCCAGAGAAGGCACACGGGCCTTCAGTAGTTGAGGCTCATAGGATCAAAAGCACAGGCTCAATGGTTATGGCTCCTGGGTTTAGTTGTTCTGCAGCATGTGGGATCTTCCCAGATCAGGGATCAAACCCATGTCCCCTGCATCGGTAGGCAGATTCTTACCCACTGCATCACCAGGGAAGTCCAACCCTGCTCATTCTTCTTGATTTTTTTTTTTTTTTACCAGCTCCTAGGTGCTGGGGTTCTGAACTGGGCCCTGGGTTGCAGAGGCAGCAGGATAGAGACTGTGGAGCCCAGGGGAAGGAGGAGTGACTGATTCCAGGAACTGTAACAGGGTTGAAAGGCCTTGGTGCCTCAAGAGAGGCAAGAACATGTAGAGAGGGAATTCAAAGAGGATGTGTACGCATGCTAAGTTGCTTATTTATGCTAAGTTGTAAAGCATAAAATTATGCTTATATTTATTAAGTTGCTGCTGCTGCTGCTAAGTCGCTTCAGTCGTGTCTGACTCTGTGTGACCCCATAGACGGCAGCCCACCAGGCTACCCCATCCCTGGGATTCTCCAGGCAAGAACATTGGAGTGGGTTGTCATTTCCTTATCCAATGCATGAATGAAAAGTGAAAGTGAAGTCGCTCAGTCGTATCCGACTCTTCGCGCGACCCCATGGACTGCAGCCTTCCAGGCTCCTCCGGCCATGGGATTCTCCAGGCAAGAGTACTGGAGTAGGGTGCCATTGCCTTCTCCATTAAGTTGCTAATTATGCTTAAGTCATGTTTTTGTGACCCTATGGACTGTAGCCCACCAGGCTCCTCTGTCCATGGGATTCTCCAAGCAAGAATACTGGAGTGGGCTGCCATGCCCTTCTCCAGGGGATTTTCCCCACCCAGGGATTGAACCCGAGTCTCTTTCTTATCTGAAGGGAATATCAGGAAACGTTTTGTAGTTAAGATAGCATTAAAATGGATCCTTAAAAGGTTTGTAACATGAGGACAGATGAAAAGGGATGGGAGAAAGCAATACAGGAAGAAGGATCAGGATGAGCAAACAAATGAAGGTGAACAGATGTCTCACCCCTCCCAACTGAAACTGAAGATGTTTTGGCTCTGAAAACAAACATTTTAACCATAAGTATATCAACACTGACAAATCTTCCCCAAGCAAGTATTTTCCAGTATAAAGTGCACTGAACAAATTAAATGCATTGATCCCTTTTCTCTTTGGTGCAATTAAGTGATTTACAATATCACTTTCCATTTTCTTTTGTCAAATCTTACTAAATTTATTTTGATTGAATCAATTACTTTCTTAGAAAACCTCACAGTGAAATTTTGATTCATCAGTTTCTTTTCTCCCCACATCAAATTTCATGCATATCTTCTGCCATTGTGTCTTCTGTTTGGGGGGGAAGGGAGTTACTTTAGGCAAATTATCATTTAATTTTGCCACTGCCAGGTTGATTTTTTTATTGATGATTTACATCAGCAATATTCATTGTGAATTAGATTAAAAACTAATAATTTGGATTTATCATTTAGCTGACCCATGAGAAATTTGTGAGCAAATCTTCTCAGTTGTCCTAGGACTGGTGTTTTGTCCTGGACTGACAAATTATCCCACTAATTTGATTTTTTTAGATACTGCCCATTAGGTTGAATATTGTAGCTCATTGTTTATACTGTAGAGCAGAGAGAAAGAATAGGGTCAAGATGGCAGGGTAAAAGGATGTGAGTCCTTATTTCAGCCCAAGAGGCTGCAAAGAGCAAAGCACAGTGCTTTGTACAGGGATCCGCGATCCTTGGTGACACTGGTCACCAGTGGGCAGGTGGATGCTTGGGTCTTAATAGCACACCTGAACCAAACGCTCCAGGATTTCTTGTTGTAGCTTCACGAATTAGTTTAGGTCATTGCTAAGAGCCCTTATATTGCAGGCAGTTGGTGTAATATAGTGGCTAGATGTAGGAGAAGAGTAGGGTTGGAATTTTGGCTCAGTGCTCTCTACCTGTGTTACCCTGGGCAAGTATCTTTGCTCTCTGAGCATTTGCTTCTAGGTCTGAAAAATAGCAATGATACCTATCTCATGGGATGCTGAGCACAGCTCTTGGCACCGGGTACATGTCCCATAGTTTGGGTTCTTGTTTTTGGGAATGAATGAACTAACTGCAGAGCACTTACACGTAAGCACTACAGACATGTTGAGTCTTCTCCTCCCTTTCCCCTCTCCTTCTCCCTCTCCTTCCTCCTCCTCCTTATCTTCCTCTTCTTCTCCTTCTCTTCCTCCTTCTCCTCTTTCTTTCTCTCTTTCTCTTATTGGCTCTGTTTTTCTGGAGAAAGTGAAAGTGTTAGCTGCTCAGTAGTGTCTGACTCTTTGCGACCCCGTGAACTCTAGCCCACCAGACTCCTCTGTCCAGGGGTTCTCCAGGCAAGAATACTGGAGTGGGTTGCCATTGTCTCCTCCAGGGGATCTTCTCAACCCAGGGATCAAACCCAGGTCTCCTGCGTTGTAGGCAGAGTCTTTACCATCTAGCGAACCCTGACTATTACAGCCTCTCACTTGCTGTTAAGTGGACCTGAGGCCTTGGAAACCAAGCAATTTCAGTGACTAATTCTGGAAGTCTGAGGGGTAAGGTTGGTGGCCATCAATGCAGCAGTTGGCAATAGGGTTTACCATTAAATTGTCTGAGAATCTAGGCAGCAGAATCTATTTTTGAGGGTCTAGTGAGGGCCCTGAGCTTTGTTCTCATGTGGCAAAAACTCTGGCACTGGACTGGGGCAAGGGGCCCATGAGAAAGAGATGTCTAACAAGCATAGTCTGGGAAGGGTAGTATAGTTGCAATTGCATAGCTAAGGTCCAGGCTGATCTCTAAATAGGTTAATTTATTCATTCCTGGACTGACTCATTACAAGAGGCAGTATGGCAGGGTTTATGACACTTAGGCTCAGGAGTTAGGTTGCTAGTTTAGAATCCCAGCTGTTGCACCTACTGGCTATATGGCCTTGGGGATAACTTATGCCTCAGATTCCCAACCTATTGAACGGGGATGCTGTAAGGATTAGAAGGGATACTTTGTATAAAGCACTTAGAACAATCCCTGGCACAACAATGTACTGAGTTAGCTTTATATAGTGCAATGTGTGTGCTCAGTCATGTTTGACTCTTTGTGACCTCATGCACTGCAGCCTGCGGGGCTCCTCTGGCCATGGGATTTTGCCAGCAAGAACACTGGAGTGGGTTGCCATTTCCTCTTCCAGGGGATCTTCCTGTCCCAGGGATGGAACCCATGTCTGTTGCATTGGGAGGCAGATTCTTTACCACTGTGTCACCTGGGAAGCCCCATATAAGGGAATAGTCAGGCTCTATTGTGATAATGCTGCTTAATGAACAATCCCGAACATCTCAGTGCTAACAACAAACATTTACCTTTCATGTTCATAGGTAAGATATGGCTCTGCAGGACTCTATGGTTCAGATGGTCCCAGGGCTAGGCTGTGAGTTGGGTTCATGTCTGCTTCCTTTGGCTCTTCCTAGGGGGTCCAGGAAAGGAGCCCCAGCTCTCTGAGGCATGTCTCACTTAATGCCTCTCCTGGATGGAGGCATCTCTAAGTTTGTTTACATTCCATTGGCCAAAGTAGGTAGCATAGCCAGGCTTGCCATTGGTGGGGCGGTCATGAAGGGAGGGGAAGCAAATGTTTTCTGAACAATAAATATATAATAACACAACCTTCCACAGCATTATCAAGTGTTTCTTGAGTGCTTAATAGCTACCAGGAAATGTTCCGAGCACAGGGATCCAGAGGTGAATCAGACAGTGACTCAGCCCTCAAGGGTACTGGGGGCACCCCCCCAGGAGAACTTCAACCCTCCCAGGGTCCAGCAAGAATGACTTTAATTCTCACAAGCTCCATACTTCAGGTATCACATCTCCATTTTACATATGAGGAAACCGAGACTCAGAGAGGTTAAGTCACTTTCTTTTGGTCCCACAGCCAGGAAATAACTGAGCCTGGACCCAAAGTCTGGCCTGATTGTCCCAAGGCTCCAGTCATTGTGCTGGACTCAAGTGTCAAGTCAAGGTCAGGAGGGCCACGATGAGAACTGATGAAGACTCCCAATCCTGGCAGGAGGCTGGTCCTTGGTCTCCATAAACACGAGCTCTGGCAGAGACATCTGCAAGCCTAGATCTTCACAGCTGGACTAGTGGCTTCAACCGTCTGAAGGGCAGACTCAACAACTGCCAACCGGTGCGCTGTCCAGAAGATGCTTTCTGCGTGGCCCTGCAATGCAAAGTCCCCAAGCCCAAGCCCAATGTGCCTTCCTGGTGTTCCTGGTTGCCTAGAGTTTTCACCTCTTTTGTCCCCAGTGCTGGGCGCCTTCCCTATTTAAGTATTATCCTAGGTGATCGCTGCTTACAGAAAGCCCATATTCTTCATTTTCATTGATAGAGTTCCCAGAGCTCTAGCCAGTGCCTGGCACTGAGCAGGGGCTGAATGAGAGTGTGTGGAGGGCTTCCCTGGGGGCTTAGTGTAAAGAATGCAGGAGACACGGGTTCCATCCCTGATCTAGGAAGATCCCATGTGCTGTAGAGCAGCTAAGCCCATGTGCCACAACTATGAGCCTGTGCTCCAAAGCCTGGGGGCTGCAGCTACTGAAGCCCCTGTGCCCTAGAGCCTGCGCTCTGCAACGAGAGAAGCCACTGCAGTGAGAAGCCCGAGCACTGTAACCAGAGGGTAGCCCCTACTTTCTCCAACTAGAGAAAAGCTGGAGCAGCAATGAAGACCCAGTGCAGCCAAAAATAAAATAAATAAATATAAAATTATTAAAAAAAAAAAGAGTGTAGAGCGAGTGAACGAATGGCTGGATCACTGGAGGCCACTGAGTCCCCTGGAAGGACAGCAGGTGAGATTTCTTTTTGTTATGTCCTCTCGCAAATTTCTGGAGGCATTATAACCAGAATGGGTCTGGAGCATGGGAACACCAGAGACCCCCAGGGACACAGGCACAGAAGTGAAGAATTGACTCTCCCTTGGGTATCTCAATAAAATTGGGATGGGATGCCTTTGTCTTTTATCTTCTGAGAAGTAACCTCGATGTCCATGGTGCCCCATAAGCTGACATTAACCCTTAACCCAAATACTCCCCTGATGAAAAGCAGATAGTCCAGACAAATCAGCAATGGTATCTCCTCTATCAGTCTAGAGCATTTGCGTGATCACAGACCTGCACCCGCACATCCACTCCAATCAGAACCTGCCAGAGAAGCCTGATTTTCTTTGTGGGTTATTTATAACCAAATCACAGTGGGAATCATTATGGAAAGAGAGCTGCTTTCCTTGCCTCCCCCAAGGCTGTCAATCTCTCCATTTCAGGTAAGGCTTCTGGGCTGCAGTGATAAGACTTAATGAATTGGCTTGTGAATTGGAGAGTGCTAAGGGCAAAGGAGTCTTATCTTTAAGAGACAAAGAACCCCAGAGATAAATAGAGGTTTTCTGGTCTAGCTATCCCATGCCACAGATGGAAAAACTGGAGGATCAAAGAAGTTAAATTAGTTGTTGAAGACAAAGAGTTAGGAAATGGGTGGGTACTTGGAAATATGAATCTTCAGTTCTAATTCAGGTTTAATCATTCATAATATGCATGATTTAGTGCTGGTTACTCAGTGTTTCTGAGTTTACTGGCAGCTGGGGAGAGGAATATCTATTCTGTGATGATTAGAGATGAATGTCTAAGTAGGTGGCTTATGGGAGTTGCTCCAGTGATGCTGAAGGAAAAGAGTTAGTACTGGAATTACTGTTCTCTTCCCATCACCGCACATGGCTTCCACCAGCTTCATGCTGCAGAACAACAGACTTCTGTGTTCCCTGCCTTCGCAATGTGACTCATTTTGATTTTTCATGGAAACAGAATAAGCAGGATCTATGAGAGTTCTTGGGGTTTCCCAGGGTGGCTTTAGTGGTAAAGAACTCACCTGCCAATGCAGGAGAGACAGAAGAGATCTGGGTTCTATCCCTTGTCAGGAAGATTCCCTGGAGGAGGGAATGGCTACTCACCCCAGTATTCTTGCCTGGAGAATCCCATGGACAGAAGAGCCTGGTGGGCTATGGTCTATAGGGTCACAAAGAGTCAGACACGGCTGAGCGCCTTAGCATGCAGCACATGGAAGTTCTTACTCCTCTGGATGGACAGTAAATACCAGCAGGAGGGCTCAGCATGGGACTGAAGGAAGGCTAGACTTGCTCCATGATCTTCAGGAACCCGGTCCCTTGGTGTGTTCTCAGTGTTTGGTGAACTGCTCTGCAAAGGAGCATTTTAGGACTCCCTCCCACAGGGGTCTCTCCTCAGCTCCTCTAAATAGCAGCTCTGGTGAACTCTCAAAAGATAGCCATCCACAAGCCAAGGAGAGAGGGCCCAAGAAGAAACAGACCCAGCTGACACCTTGATCTTGGACCTCCAGCCTCCAGAACTGAGATGACAAGCTTCTGCTGTTTAAGCTGCCCAGTCCGCCGTGTTTTGTCATCACCCATCTAGAAAACTAATAGGGTCGGCTGCACTCCCTGTAGCTGGAGAAGGAGTGAGGCTCATTCTCATGGTGCTACATTAACAACAACAACTTTCCCCTACCTTCATTTATAAAGAACACAGCTCCTCCTCTGGATGCAGACACAAACACCCACACGGGAGGAGCTAACAACATCAGTGAGAGAACTGGGGGGCAGCGGGACCTTGCTGAACGCCAGTCAGTGTGCCTGGATTGGGTGCCACTGGGAATTCTTCCTCAGACGTGAGCCAGTCAGAGGCTTGGAAGTCACTTGCCAATCGGGGTCTGCCTTCTTTTGCTGCCTTTGCAGACCTTTCTTCTGCCATGTGCGTTGGACGCATGGCTCCATCACCCCTATTGCTCCAGCTGATAGCCAGCAACCTCCTGGCACATGAAAGAGGCCATCCTTTATCCACCTTTCTCGGTTGATCCACCATCTGGCCACAGATGCAAGAGCAAACCCAGTCAAGATCAACTCAGAAGGCCCTCCCACTGACCCAGACACTCGTGAACTAAACACATTTCTGGCAAGATTTCCTACAGCTGTGGCTATAGCTAATTGAGAGTAACTATAACCTAATAAAAAAAAACAAACCAGTTGAGGGTGTGGTCCACCATGGGTTCAACGCCCCCCCACCAGAGACACTGTAGGAAGCTGTGTAGACTGAAGGTCAACATTATAACTCGAGGGACAAGAAGTGAGGTATTTACTCAGCAGTTTTCATTCCTGAATGTAAAGAGCTGTTTCCATGGGCATTAACTCTCCTGAACTTCCCAGCTATGGGACTGAGCCAGCTTCCATAGCTTCAGAGAAAGCCTTGAGTTGAAGAATTGGGAGATCAGACAGCCCTTGCAATGCGAAGCCTTCTGGGTGCTTGGGAACTGTCCATCTTCACACTTCACGGAAGTCAGAGGTGGGCCCAGAAGATGTGGGGTGAGTGCTAATGGCATCTACCATAGATGGGGCGTCTCAGGGATGGATGGGAAGGAGGGAAGGAGGGGAAGGAGGGAACCAGGGAAGGAGGGAGACTGCCTTCAGAGAAGGGGTTTGAGAGTGCTCTGTAAACTGACGAATATATGAATTGCAATGGTTATTCTTAATATGTGGGGGAATACCTTTGACTGTAAACATTTCAAGCAAAGCGGGAGTAGACACAGGCCCCCAGGAGCCTGGTGGGGGAATCTGTGCTGGGGCTGCAGACCTGGAGAATTCTTCTCCATTCCATGCAAACGGCTCACTGGAGGAGGCTGCCTGCTTTGCTAAGTGTGGCCGTGTTCCTGCTTCTGTAACGATAGGGATTATGAGCACGAAATAAGTGCTTGTTAGCCAAGCTTCGGAGAAGGCAATGGCACCCCACTCCAGTACTCTGACTGGAAAATCCCACGGACGGAAAAGCCTGGTAGGCTGCAGTCCATGGGGTCGCTAAGAGACAGACACGACTGAGAGACTTCATTTTCACTTTTCACTTTCATGCACTGGAGAAGGAAATGGCAACCCACTCCAGTGTTCTTGCCTGGAGAATCCCAGGGATGGGGGAGCCTGGTGGGCTGCCGTCTATGGGGTTGCACAGAGTCAGACACGACTGAAGCGACTTAGCAGCAGCAGCAGCAGCAGCAGCAGCCAAGCTTCTTTACTCAGGGACTAAGTCTGTTCAATGGCCATTCCAGTGGAGGAAGAGGAACATGTGTGTATGTTTGACTAGAGTTGGGGGATTCACAGATGAACGGTTTGGGGAGAAATGTTTCCTACACGTGCTTTTTTTTTTTAAAAGCCAGAATTTGAAAAGAAATGAATTTCAAGGAAATGGCAATCCATGGATATTGATAGAGAGTGAAAAATGAAATGCTGGGCATGGGCATTTCACTTCCCCAGGCAACACTTCCCCAATGTGTTCAGGAGACAGTCAGCACCATGGGAGAGATGGGCTCTGCACGCATGTGGAGGATGGGACAGAATATTCTCTTCAGCAATTCATCTCCCCCAGAGGATGGGCAGGAAGTCAGGCTCCCTAATCTTGCCTCCCTCAGAGCTCCTAAAGGAAGTTGATCACATGAATATTTTGGGGGCAGATCTCAAATAACTTCTCCAGGAATATCTGTTGGTACCAGACTTTGTGAACATGTGATTAACCCACTTCCTTCACAGGTAGGTGGTCCCAGGGGAAATGAGACTTGCTCAGTGTGTATCATGGGAGGAGGTCTGGCCAGGGAATCAGAAGAGCTGGCACCTGGCTTGGCACTACCTTGCTGTTTGATCTGAACAAACTACCTATCTTCTGTAGGTTTCAATATGTCCAACTCTTTCTGTTTTTCTCATCTGTAAGGTAGGGTTACTAATAGCTGGGTTGTTTGAAGATTGAATATAAATTCATGGAAAAATGCTTCGAGTAGCCTGGCATATACTATGACCTGTAGGCTGTTAATGTGATGATGACATGATAATGATGATGAGCTGGGCTTTTATGATTTTACTACATCACCTAGTGATATTGTCATTTATTGATTGTGTCTCTACCATGAACTACACTAAGTTCTTTCTACACATTTTGTTGTTCAGTCACTAAGTCATGATCAACTCTTTTTGACCCCATGAACTGCAGCACACCAGGATTCCCTGTCCTTCACTGTCTCCCAGAGTCTGCTTAAACTCGTGTCCATTGAGTCAGTAATGCCAGCCAACCATCTCATTCTCTGCTGCCCGCTTCTCCTCCTGCCCCCAATCTGTCCCATCATCAGGGCCTTTTCCAATGAGTCAGCTCTTCACATCAAGTGGCCAAGTATCGGAGCTTCAGTATCAGTCCTTCCAGTGATTATTCAAGGTCAATTTCCTTTAGGATTGACATTACATTACATTACATTATTACATTACATTACACATTACATTATTAGTTTTAATTTTCAAACAACAATTAAAATAGGCAATATCCTTCCTATTTTACAGATGAGAAAACTAAAATTCAAAAAATTTTTGCTACTTTCCCAAGACCCCAAAGCCAGTAAACAGCAAAGTCAGGATTCAATCCCCACCTGAAATCTCATTACCACTAAGAGTAATTCACTGTCCATCAAGAAAGACCAGGGGAAATCTTTGACTTCCTGCTTTACAGAGACACTTTCCATCTCTCTCTTAACCCTTATTCTGATCAAATATTCTTAGTAGCACTTATTATTATTTGATATTAAGTTATATGTCTATGATCTGTCTGGCTCGTGGAAGGTAAATTCTGGGAGGACAGTGTTCTTTAACTGTGGTGTCCTTGGCACTGAGAACTCAGCTGACACATAGTAGACTCTCAATAAATATTTGTTGGATCAATGAATGAATGGTACAACACCTCCTGTGTGCTAGTGAATGTATTAGAGCCTCTGGATACAATAGTCACCAATGTAGATTGCTTCTGTATTGGGATAAAGCTTGGAGGAAGTTATAATGTAGTAGGTCTAGCTTCACAGTGATCTGGGAAAATGGGCTTTCTCACCCCTACATGGTCCTTCTCTTAAAAGCTTGGGAAATGGCACTCTGCTCAGGGCGGATGAGAGGCGCTGAAGAGGATGCCCTTGACTTAAAGTAGCTTTTGGGGAGATGCTGGTACTGTCCAGAGAAGCACCTGATGGGCTTTTAGGACTCTTAAAGACTGGAAGAGACCAGATCCACCGATTTTTTTTTTCTGAGCTGTGTTCTCAGTCCATGCTTTGACTTGCCTGGAGTGGGCAGGTGTTTATGTGCAGTTTGGGCTTCAGTGCTGGGGTCTGAGTACAGAAAGATTGACCCTGTTTCACAAAATAACCCCATCTCCAAGTTGCATCCATCCTCTTGGTGTGTGGACAGAGGAGAACTGTCATGACTCTTGAATAGAGGAGGTGGCTCCTTCATGAGGGACAGTTCGGGTGAGGTCCTCTCCTTCTTGCCTGTGTACCTCTCTGGCCTCAGTCACCCGTCATCTCCTCCTCTGGCTCGGGGCTGCTACCATATGCAAGTGCTGCGTCCCCGGAACACACCAGGCTGTTTCATGTTCCCATGTTTCCACTGATTCTATTTCTTCAAGAATGCTCTTTCTCCCTTCTGTGTTATGCATTCCTACACTCCTTCAAGGTCGAACTGAAGTGTCTTCTACTCCAGGAAGCCATCCCTACTTGCCATCACCTTCCCTGCTAAGAGCGGGTCAGCTGGCTCTCCTTAGAATCCATAGCCCTTTTTGACATTTGCCACAGACTTCTTCCCACTGAACTGAGCTCTTCAAAAGCAGGCACCATTCATTCTGCTCCCTCATTCACTGCTCACTCCCAGTGTGCAGCATTTTTGCATGATGGATACTTATCAATCGAATGATTGATTGTTCAAAGACTCTATAAACTCAAATGATCTCAGGAATCATATTGACTTTGCTGGGGTATAAGGGCCAGGGTGCCCCAAATCAGCCTTAGTCTTGATGAAGGATTTGGCTAGAATCCAAGATCAGTCACCCAAATCCTTGGCCAGTGCCAGCAGCCAGGGCCATTTCTCCAACATCTGCAGAAACGCTGGTCACCTATGTGCTTCTTATTACTCTCTAGGCTCTGGGCTGAAATCATAACAGAGCATCCTTACCTTTCGAGCAAGTTTGAATGCTGTGAGCCTCTGTGAGCCCCTGCATTAGTCTGCTCCAGGCTTTGTTCAGGTCTTCAGTCTCACCACACCCTGCCATCTGGCAGCTGGGTCAACTCAAAGGCAGGATGGAACCAGGGATCAAGTTCACTCTTTCCAAGGAGGTGCCCTGACTCCATGGCTCTGTCTTTGACCGGGTGGAAGCTGCCTGCCACAGTGTCTGGGCTGGACTTTCAGGCTTGTGTTCACTCCTTTGTAGTGGCTGTGCACAGCTTCCCTTTATCGCAGGCCAGACTTTTCTCAGACAGCCTATTTCCATTTTGATGAGGTTCTGGGCACCCTGGGCCAGCATCGGTCCATCCTGGTGTCCTTGGCAGTTGGCATATTACACACCTATCTTTCACGAGCCTTTGATCACATTGAAACTTTATTTTTATTTATTTATTTATTTATTTTTACATTGAAATTTTAAAGCACAGGTTTGGGGCTTCTGCTGATGCTCTGCCTGTATCAGACACAGTAGGGGCTGGTCAGCCTTTGGGGTGGTGAGTGGTACCCTGCTGAGGGACTGGATGTGGTCAGTCTCAGGTGTGTTGGGGGGGGTCATGGTAGTACTCTGGGGAATGGAGCTGAATAATGCTTTTACCCCTAAGCCAGATGATGAGTTGGTTGTTGCAAGGACTGTGGTTTTCCACATGAGGAAACTGGCTCAATGGGGCTAAAGAACCTGGTAGAAACAGCTTCCTTGGGGGGGCCAGCCAAGGACAGGTGGACCTTGAGATGAGACTTGGCGGATAGGTAGGAGTTTTCCAGGGTAAAAAAGATGGAAAGGCATTCAAGGGAGAGGGAACAGCACTTGCAAAATCTTAGACTGGTAAAGGAATGAAGCTCAGGCAGGGATGGCAAATGGGACCAGAGAAGAGGATTTAAGGAGGTACGTGGAGAGGGTGGGGAGATCCAGATTGCAGCGTGAAGGGCCCTGTGGGTGGTGCAAAGGGGCTGTAATAGGGAGTCGCGGAATTTTAAAAAGGACATAACATGACACATCTGTGCTTTAGAATGATCCGTCTGTTGCTCTAGGGACAGTGGTTTGAGGGACAGCACTTCTGGAGCTATTGTAATGATGCAGATGGGTGATGATGAAGCTCTGGATGGCAGGACAGGGGGAGGGTGGAGAGGAAAGGGAAACACACCTTTAGCATCATCAAGGCTTGGATGCTGACTGTGTGTGGGGGGAGAGGAAGGCAGAGGCTGGGGGCCCTCAGGCAGGTGAGGGATGCCACTGTTCCCTGAGTCAGGGCGACAGAAGGAGCAAGAGGTGTGACACAGAAGGGGGTGGACACGCTGATTTGCAGCACCCCCGACAGCGTCCAGAGGGTGCTGTCCAGCTGTTACTGGAACCAGGTCTGCTGCTGGGAAGGGGGTTCTGGCAGGAGGTGGTATCTGGCAGTCTTCAGCTGGACAGGTTGTTGAAACCAGAAGTGAGAGATACTGCCCAGGGTTGGCATTTAAATGTGAGATGGGATGAAGGCTGAAGGTGGTTCCTCAGTAATAGAAAGAGCGTGACTCAGCAAGGAAAGCTGAGCAGGAATGCTCAGGGAAGAGGGCGGCCCGGGTGACCCCTTGTCGAAGGATTCAGTGTGCTACAGGTCACTAACCTGTAGCACTTCTCCCCAGGCAGGTCAGGAGAAGTGTTCTGGAGGAGATCCCTGAACTTGAGCCTTGAAAAGTAACTGCAGCTAGTGAGGAAGGAGGGATTTGGGGAGGACAAAGAAGTTAAGGACACACTGAGAGGTAACATGTGACACCAATCGGTGACATTCTGGGCAAAACCCAGAAGCAGGCTAATGAAGGATCAATTCCTTGGCTCTGGGTATCTTTCCAATACAGCCACCTGACCAGGTCATTCTTGTGCTTCAAAAAACGTTCAAAGTCCCCAGAGGCTCTGTCCGGTTTCCCTCCGAGGGTTCCGGCGATGGTTATAGCTGTTTCATCCCTCCTGGCTAACTATGTTTGGAAAAGAGTGGGTTAGACAGAGTTAACTGGGTTTCTGTACTTCCAGACCTCTCAGAACTTTCAGTGCACTTTGTGACCGTCCTCGAAAGGGGATTGTAGAAGGGATTTCCCAAACCCCAGTGACCACAGAACCCCTCTTTCCTGGGGGCCCTGGAGTCTGGAATTTCACGAAGCACTCTTTTGGAACTGTTTGCCTTCAGCACAGAGTCCTTATTCCTCAAAATGGCATGCAAGGTCCTGTTTACTTCTTTTTTTAAAAAAATTAATCTATTTTTGGCCGTGCTGGGTCTTCGTTGCTGCACGTGGGCTTTCTCTAGTTGCAGAGGGTGGGGCTACTCTCCACTGTGGTCGCAGGCTTCTCACTGAGGTGGTTCCCTTGTTGCAGAACACAGGCTCTAGGTTCATGGGCTTCAGTAAGAGCAGCACACAGGCTCAGCAGTCGTGGTGCATGGGCTTAGATACTTTGCAGCATGTGGGATCTTTCCGGACCAGGGATTGAAACTGTGTCTTCTGCATTAGCAGGTGGATTCTTAACCATTGGACCACCAGGGAAGTCTCTTGCTTGCTTCTTGAGTCTAGAGTTTCACTACATCTTCCGGCCCTCCTAGAACCCCCTGTGCTCTGGCCACACCAGCCACTAGTGTGTTCCCCATGTGCTATATCAGCATGTGTTGTTGGATCTCTGAACAGTAGCTTTTTCCCTTTTGTGGGCAAGGCCCTTTCTCTTACCTGGGGCTCCCTTCAGTGACAGCCCACCTCCTCCAGGAAGTCTTCTCTGATTCTCTCAGTTGGGTTAGGTGCCTTGCCTTAATTCTGTAATGCACCTGGCTTGCCTCCCTCCATAGCAGCACCTTCTGTGGTGCTGAAATCGTGCACCTGCTGCCTTTCTCATCGGACTTTGCTCTCTTTGATGGCATGGTTGGGCTGGATTCATTGCTTTATTCCTGGGGTTGGCCATATACTGAGAGCCTCTAATCATGGTTTTGAGCTCATGGAAAGATGGAGAGAGGCAGAGACAGAGATTGTATAAAATGTCTTCAGGGCCAATATTCTTTGGCCCGCTGTTACCAATCTACCAGCCTTTCCTTACATTCTAGAGACCTGTCCAGTGGAAAAGACACTTTCTCATAATTCTCACACTTCCTGAGATGATAAGTGTAGTTTCATACTTGATTATAATTTAAAAGGAAATTTTGGCATGCTGCTGCCAGTGCTTCGCATACACAGATGAAGACTGTCCACACACGGGGTGAAGCCTCATAAACCCAGTCTCTGAGAAAGGCTGGTCCTCCCTTTTACATCCCATTTGCAAGGTGAGCAGCACTGTGAGTCCTGGAAGGAACATTGTCTTCTGGCTTAGGAATCTTTCCCCTCTGTCTTATTTGGTCTTGCGCTCAGAGCTGTCCTGCATAACCCCGGGGGGCGCCATTCATGAAAAGGAAGGGGCAACAGGATGGCCCTGGCTTGGACCCTCCCTGGAAGGCATCAGTTCCTTCTTGTTTCAGACACTGGGCTTTCACTGCAGCCCTGGAAGTGGGAAACATTTGCATTTTGGTCAACTGGCCTTCCTTGGGAGGCCTGTGATGCAACTGAGTAGAAAGAGGTAGGATCAACATGCCTCGTTTTGGAGATGATTATAATTTGCCCTAATTTGGAAAAATCCATTTTCATTGAAAAAGATCCTGATGCTGGGAGAGATTGAAGGCAACAGGAGATGAGGGCGACAGAGGATGAGATGGTTAGATAGCATCACTGACTCAATGGATGTGAGTTTGAGCAAGCTCTGGGAGATGGTCACAGACAGGGAAGCCTGGTGTGCTGCAGTCCCTGGGGTCGCAAGGAGTTGGAACATGACTTAGTGACTGAAAACAACAATAAGTTTATCTTGTGACAAGATGTGGCATGGTAAAATCAACATTGGGCTAGGATTTAGAGTATTTAGGCTCAAATATAAACTTTATCACTCATTATCTAGGAAATCTTGGGCAGGTCCCCAGACTTCAGATTAATTTTTTTTTTTTTTTTACCATATACAAATGGTACAAGGTGGTGGGGCAGGGTGAATGGGTCAGAAGTCCTTGGGGGTCATGTCCCCAGTCCGGCCTCAGACTCAGATGCTGAGGTCCCTGGGGGCACTGGTGTTGGGCTCAGAGGCTGTGGAGCGTCTGGTTAGTGGGGGTTGGAGGGATGGGTTTGGTGGGGGTAGTCAGATGACTTCTCCATGCTAGTATAAATCACTCTGCTGACTACCACTGGGGAGATGGTTCAGGGAGGGTCTCTTGGGCATTTTGTGGTAGAGAGAAGAGAGCAGAGTGGTTAAGGCAGAAGAGGAAACACAGGGAAAGGCTGGAGAGAGGCAGCAGTGTGGGACCAATCCCAAACAATCCCGTCTGGCCTGCATGGCTCACCATATCCTGCCCTCTCCCAACCTCTTTTGGGATCAGTTATTCAACCTTGGGGAACCCCAGTGGCTAAATGATTAGACAAATACCTGCCCTGGCAGAGTTGACATGAGGGTTAGAGAAGAATTCATCTTAGTCTTTCAGCATGGCTCAATAAATTATAGATATTCTATTAGTATTAATTGCTTTAACCACTCCTGACCTATACAATTCTACCCTATCCACCCTCCAAAGCCCTTTATCCATGTGATGAGTTGCTAAACCACTTCTCCCCCTTCTAGATTTGTGCATGATGGTACTTTAGAGGGAATTGGGTCCAGTTGACCTATTCTACAGGTGGGCATTTCAGATCCATGAGTAACAGTTTGATGTTATTCTTTTTTAAATTTATTTTATTTTAAAAATTATTTTATTTTTTAAAATTTATTTAATTGAAGGCTTATTACTTTACAATATTATAGTGGTTTTGTCACACATTGACATGAACCAGCCATGGGTTTACATGTGTTTCCCATCCTGAACCCCCCTCCCACCTCCCTCCCCATCCCATCCCTCTGGGTCATCCCAGTGCACCAGCCCTGAGCACCCTGCCTCATGCATCAAACCTGGACTGGCAATCTGTTTCACATATGATATTATACATGTTTCAGTGCTAGTCTCTCAAATCACCCCACCCTTGCCTTTTCCCACAGAGTTCAAAAGACTGTTCTGTACATCTGTGTCCCTTTTGCTGTCTCACATGTAAGGTTATCATTACCATTTTTCTAAATTCCATATATGTGTGTTAGTATACTGATGCTATTCTTATGTTATCATTCTCTGGCCACTGATTGAAAGTCACATCCCAAACACTTCCCGGCATGGCTTCACGTTCCAAGAGTTTGCACTACACTTATCACCATTGGATTTGTTTTTGTGGCATATATCTCCTTCCACTTGAATGTCAGTTTCATTATAGTTCGAAATTGTTTTCTGTACCCTCATTATCCCCAGCACCTGGGACACTGCAGGACAGAGTAAGTGCCCTGTATATTAAAAGTGGTGAGGCACTATCTTATAGGTAATGGTGGCCAGTTTCGTGACCTTGGGCAAGTTGCTAAGGTCTGAGTCTTAGCTTCTTCTGGGCTAAAGTCAGGACAATAATACCTGGAGATCCAGATTGACTTCAGGCATCTCCAAGGAGGCCTCAAGGAGATGCCTTGAAGGGTAAGGTTTTTGAAGACTCACCATGGTCTGACTTTCAGCCTTAAAGATGAAATCTTCTTATACCTGAGATTTAGTTGGACCAGGAATGACTCATTCCTACTATTCTCACAAGAGACTGATATATAAGCCAGGAATGGTGATTTACTAATTTGTGCTATGAAAAACAGAATTACTGAGAAAAATCAGAGTTCAGATTGGTTTCAGCATTTTGCTGGAAGCCAAATTATAATGTGAAGCCTGTCAGGGCATTATGGAATGAGAAAAGGGGGTGCAAGTCAATTGGTCTAAATATTTGTCATTTCTGGCATCTGGCTTTGAGAATTATGTATTCACTTCCAAAATCAGGAGGACTGGACAGGCTGGGTCTATAAGTCAGGGCATATTTATCTTTGAGGAGACTGATGGTCTCTGCCCTGTGATGATTCAAGTTTCGTTTTCAGGCTTTCACAGCTGATCATCATCACCTTATGAGAGACAGAGCTTGCCTTGGACTCTGCGAGTTTTAGTTTTACCTTTTAAACTTTTCCATCTTCTGGTTTGCTGGGGTCTCCCTCCTCAATTCTAGGTGGCTCTGAGAAAGTTGTCAATTAGATTGCACTACCCCCTGCCTGCTACTTCTGAGTTGAGCATCTGAGTGACTCATCATCCGTGGCCACAGTGGTTGACTGGGGACATGAATGTGAGCTGAGTAGCTGAGTAGCGCAATCAAAATCTTTTTGTTTGCTATCTGGACACTGGGGAACGGTAGACTATTTGCAAAGCTGGCCACAGTAACCCCTCCCATCCCCTGTGCCCCTTTGCAATGTGACTCTAGCCACCTCCCATGAAGAGGTGGAGTCTAGTTCCCCTCCCCTTGAGTTTGGGCTGGTCCCATGAGTTGCTTTGATCAGTCAAAGAGATGCTTTTTGAGTTCTGAACCTCAGTCTCTAGAGGCTTTGCAGATTCTGTTCTCACTCTTGGAATCCTGTTGCCTTGTGAGCAAGCCAGGCTGCAGCTGCTTTGAGATTAAAACACTTGATGCAGAAAGAGATGATGGAGAGAGAAGCCCAGACATCCCAGCTATTCTAGCTATCTCAGTTGAGGCCCCTGACAAATGAATCAGGCCATCTGAGACCAACCAGCCTCCTGCTGACACCCTCTGACTACAAATGCCTGGTCAGCTCCAGAAGGTGCCACATGGATTCAAAGAACTACCCAGCTGATCCTCACCTGACCTGCTGACCCACACAACTGTGAGCAGAAAAATGGCTGTTCCTTTAGGTCACCAATTTTTGTGGTGTTTTGTTCCATAGCCCTAGAAATATGATTTTTTTCCTCCCATTGGCAACCAAGCTGAGAAGGTGCAAGGCTGGGGTACAGGAGGCTGCTATACTGAGAAACTCAGAAGCAGAGACCAGCAGAGTGGAGAGATGACAGGGTTGAAACCATAAATGGTATTATTTGAGTCCCTGAATCCAGGCAAGACTTAAGTTGGCTGCCTTACTAGCTTCCCTGTTGAGCAAAAGAAAAGCTTCGTGCTTTAGTTTTTAAGTTAGTATGAGCTAGGATTGTCACCTGCAAATTAAGCAGTCCTAACTGATACACATTCATTGGCTGGGTGTGTTGTTTGCTTGCTGTTGTTGTTTTAGTCGCTAAGTCACGTCTGACTCTTTGTGACCCCATGGACTGTAGCCCGCCAGGCTCTTCTGTCCGTGGGATTCTCCAGGCAAGGATACTGGAGTGGGTTGCCATTTCCTCCTTCAGGGGATCTTTACGACCCAGGGATCAAACTGTACCTCCTGCATTGGCAGGTGGATTTTTTACCTCTGAGCCACCGGGGCTTCCAGGTTTCAGCCAAAGTTTACTGTCCTAATGACTTCTGGTATCTTTTAAGTATGTCAAAGTTCCTTGATTAAACAAAACCTCATTCACAATCTGTTCATTCACCAGATCTCTGTTTATTTCTCATTATGGCGCAAGGGACTGTGGTTACTGCTAGGGATTTAGCAGGTAACCAGGTGGTGCTAGTGGAAAAGAACTTGCCTGCCAATGCAAGGAGACGCGAGTGACGTGGGTTCAGTCCCTGGGTCGGGAAGATCCCCTTGATTAAGAAGTGGCAACCCACTCCAGTATTCTTGCCTGGAGAATCCCATGGACAGAGGAGACTGGCGGGCTACAGTCCTTAGGGTCGCAAAGAGTTGGACACAACTGAAGTGAAGCATTCTTCTTCATGACATATTGGGTGTCCCCCGTGTCCACTTCAGGCTGTTTAGCTAGAACTGGGTTAAATCACAAGAAGGTAAAGAAATGGGCATTATAAGCACATGCATAACCTACCCCACAGTTTTGTTGTGAGAACCAAAGGGGATAATATGTGTGAAAACATCTACCATCATTCCAGCATAAAAATATTTATTTTTATTTTTGCTCATGGGATGAAACCACAAGCCCATTTCTGAAGGATCTGATCCTATCACTGAAAATACTTTCATGTAGCTGTTCTTTTTTACTTCTAAATCTTACTCGGAATGCAACATTCTCAGTTTGGCAAACAGTGGGGTAGTGAATAGCGGAGATGTGTCTGCTCTAAATTCAAGAGGCATACAGTCCTGGAATTCCTGCAGGTCTGGGCTTCCAACACACTTCTGAAATACGGCCTCTGTCTTTTCACCACCCACACTTCCTGCTGAGAACCCAAGTTTTTTTTTTCTTCTTTCCTTTGCCTTTATTACTTCCAAGCTCCAGTTCTTGGCTGAGACAAACTGCGGTCCCCAAATGCTGTGATTTAATGAGAGGATATTTACTTGACTTACTGTACAAATTTGCCAGGGGAAGTCATTCTGATAAAGATAATTACATCCACATCTTCATGTAAATTACAGCAAATGTTTGAAACTCTGAGCAGCTGCTGAGTCCTGTCACTCAACATGACCTCCCTCCTTTGGGGCACACAACCAGCTAATGAAAGTCCAGTGGAAGAAAAATGAGAAGTCTGATAATAGCCATCTGATCGACCCAAGTTCCCCCATTTATTCAGCTGAGAAGTAGTATCAGAATAGATTGTTTCCTGCATAGACCGAAGTCTAACAGCCATAGATGGAAGCTGTTGGGGAGGGCTTGGTCCCAGGCATATTTAGGAGGTGGAGTTGGTGCCACAGTCATGATTTTTCAGTCTAGACCAAAACTAGTGACCAGCCTCATCTCCTGCTCTTATGCTCACATCCCGCTTGTTTGGTCACACCAATAGTTTGCTTTTCTCTGAATATGTCATTTACTAGTTTACTCCCATGCCATTGGCCCTTTTGTTTCAAAAATCTTCTTCCCATCTTCTCAGTCTGATGAAAGCCTAATCTTCATCTGACATGCAGCTCACATGCTTTCATTCAAAAGAATCTGTCTTAATCACCCTAAGCTACAGTCATTCTGTCCTCAGGGCTCCCATCACATCTTCTTCACAACTATGTCATGGCATTTATTCATTCAGTCAATATGTAATGAGCAGTTACCAAGAAGATGGGATCCTGAGGTGAATCAGTTATTTTCTTGTAGGCTTCCAGAGTCTAGTAGGGGAGATATTCAAGTTAAAAAAAAAGACCACCACAATTCTAATGCAGTGATTCATCATGAGAAACACCGGGCTGGATGAATCACAAGCTGGAATTGAGATTGCCAGGAGAAATATCAATAACCTCAGATATGCAGATGACACCACCCTTATGGCAGAAAGTGAAGAACTAAAGAGCCTCTTGAGGAAAGTGAAAGAGGAGAGTGAAAAAGCTGCCTTAAAGCTCAACATTCAGAAAACTAAGATCATGGTATTAGGTCCCATCACTTCATGGGAAATAGATGGGGAAACAGTGGCTGACTTTATTTTTGGGGGGCTCCAAAATCACTGCAGATGGTGAGTGCAGCCATGAAACTAAAAGACAATCACTCCTTGGAAGGAAAGTTATGATCAACCTAGACAGCATATTAAAAAGAAGAGACATTACTTTGCCAACAAAGGTCCATCTAGTCAAGGCTCTGGTTTTTTCCAGTGGTCATGCATGGATGTGAGTTGGACTATAAAGAAAGCTGAGCACAGAAGAATTGATGCTTTTGAACTGTGGTGTTGGAGAAGACTTTTGAGATTCCCTTGGACTGCAAGGAGATCCACCCAGTCCATCCTAAAAGAGATCAGTCCTGAGCATTCATTGGAAGGACTGATGTTGAAGCTGAAACTCAAATACTTTGGCCACCTGAGCTGACTCACTGGGAAAGATGAATTGACTCATGTGAAAAGACCCTGATGCTGGGAAAGATTGAAGGTGGGAGGAGAAGGGGACAATAGAGGATTAGATGATTGGATGGTATCACTGACTCAATGGACATGAGTTTGAGTAAACTCCAGGAGCTGGTGATGGATAGGGAGGCCTGGTGTGCTGCAGTCCATGGGGTCACAAAGAGTTGGACACGACTGAATGACTGTACTAAACTGAATCCTCAAGGAAGCTAGATTGGGCTTCCACAAATGATGATATTAGCACATTATAAGGGAAAGCCCTGGAGTGCAGGTGCTTATTAAGCTTCTGCTTGTGTCACATTTTCTGATATCTCAGTGCATGGCCAAATCCAGACTCAGTACAGTGGGGAATTATATAAGAGCATGCATACTGGGAGGCCTGATTCACTGGGTTGATAATTCCACAAGCCACCACAGACAAGTAGATGTCAGATGGTCACAGTGGAAGGGATGAGGGATACATATTAAAGTCATTGTTCTGGAGACAAGGGGCAGGGGCCAAATTCCTGAGGTCCCTAGTACAGTGACAGGGATACTAAACTTGGCTGGGTTTGGAGCTGGAAGAACTCCAAGGGTTTGGATTAAATTAAATGAATCCAGTAATATGTACTTCATAGGTTATCTCCAGCATTGTAATCAACAATGTGAAAGTATTTTGCAAGATTATAAAGAGGAAAAATTAGATCGTTAGGCAGAAATCCCAGATCAGCACCATAGACAGCTCCCAGACTACCTCAAAGCTGCAGTAACTACATAACATGAATATGAATCCATGCTCCCTTAACACGGAGGCACCTGCCCTGGAGAAACAGATTGCTGACTGTCTAAATTATTGAGCTTGCTTCATATATTCTCATTTGCCTTGGGCTCTTTCCTGTCATGACCCAGATGAATTGAATTTGGGTTTAGACATGAGGAAGAGAAACCCCAGATAAGAGTAGCTTAAGCAAGAGAGAAATTTTGACTCTCACATGCAAAGCTTATTGCTAGACAGTTCAGGGCTGTTACAGCAACTCTGTTCCATGAAGTCTAGACTCGGGACTCTTACTGCTCACTGCTGTGTATCCTTAGGGTGTGACCTTCAACATCGTGATCTAGGTGGGTGGTCAGTGCTCCTGTAACTACATCTACACTGTTTCATTTGCTCCTTTCTCCAATAAAAGAAATTCTTCTGGTGCACACTATGGACCAGAAATAGACTAAAGGGTGTTACATGCGTGAAAGTATAAGTCAGTAATCTTGAAATCCTGAGATGAGAATCATTCTTAACATTGTCCTTTTCAATTGAATGGAGTTCCATTTGTGGTCCTGCTTCTTTCAGCTTCTGGAAGTTACTTCTCACATCTGCCTCTCCAGGTCTTCTATATTGATCCCCTTTATGCTCACTGTGAGCACATTTAATACTCAGAAAAGATGTTTTGGGAGCCTCCCCAAGATGGTCTGGGAGAGATAGGACCTGGAGAGTGGTGGGTTGGGAGCAGCTTCTCCTGAGTCTGAGATCCACAAAGTAGAGTCAAAGATTGGAAAAGGGCATTGATTAGGAGGCATGAAAACCTTCATCCGGGATCAGAGCCAAGGGTTCCTGATAGCTTCAGGATCCAGGCTGAGGGCAGCTCAAGGCTACTATTGTTAGAGCTGGGGCTGGAAGCCCTTTGAGTCCTCTGTCAGATCAGATCGCTGACCTTTGAGAAAGCATTCAAATGCTGCGTCCCCAATTTCATTTTGAAACCATGGGCTAAGTCATGAAGAAGGCAGGGCATGGATCTCTATAGAAGAATACTGGGTCCACTGAAAGGGTGATTCCAACTGCCAGAAGACTTTGGGGGATTCAGCCGTGAAGAAATCCCAAATGGGTTGCAATGTTAGATTAGCAAAGGCTTATTTTTAAATATTTCATCAGGCTAAACTTGCAGGGGACTGTCTGGTTTTAAAATGGTGAGCCTGTCCATTCAGACAACACTGTTTTTGACTCAGTTCTCCAGTGCAGAGGAGGAGTCTGGTTCAAGCTGTATGTTCATCTTATCATCAGTTACTGCTGAGTCAGTTTTCCCCTCTGGTGGGTATGCCTTGTTCCTTTTGGCGAATGCCTGGCTGATTTCTGCATGGGTTCTGTTTTTGGTCTCAGGCAGGACAAAATACAAATAGAGAGCACCTGCGAAGCAGATTGCAGCAAAAACCAGGAAACAGTAGGTGTCCAGACTTTGCTGTGGAAAGGCAGAGACAAAAAGGCATCAGAAAGACAATCACTAGACTGGCTGCAAAACCATCTCTGAGCTGATTTTTTAAAAAATAGTTTCCCATCCCTGGATCAACATTTCTGGATTAAACACAGCATGTCTGAGGCTGCCTCTACAGGCCAAGGTGCCTTACAAATGTCTACCTGAGACATTCTCACATGAGGCACAGATGAATCAGCTTCAAACCCTGGCAAAGATGAGGAAGTGGAAGTTTTTTATTTATTTTGAAAACAAGGCATATAAAAATGAGTCATCATGGGGACTTCCCCAGGTAAGTCCAGTGGCTAAGACTCTGAGCTCCCAATGCAGGGAGCCCAGGTTCCATCCCCGGTCAGGGAACTAGATCTCAGCTGCTGCAACTAAGGATTCCACATCTGGCAACAAAGATCAAAGATCCTGCATGCTGCAACTAAGACCTGGCATAGCCAAATAAATAAATAAATATTAAAAAAATTAATCATCACGAAAGCAAAATGTGATGCTTGCTGAATGTTATCCTATGTTCATATTTACCATTAGCCACATTCCGCCTTCCAACCCCCCACTACTATACACATGAGAAAAGTGTGATGTCAAAAGGGAAGTGAAATTCCCCAGTTGATAAGAAAATTACAGAGCGCAGGCTAGGTCAAGATAACACCATTTTTTCTAATATGCAAAAGATGTAATTCACTGATTGCTATCCTGATACAGCTTCACACAAATAAGAGAGACTAGAAAAAAGAGAAATGTTGAATGTAATCACCCAACAGTACTTTCTATATCCTGATTATAGCCCTTAATGCTTGGACTGGAATGACCCTGGCTACTACGCTAGACCTTGAACTTCATGACTTGGTCACCTCTAGGGCTTCTGTGTCTCTCCAGTGCCTGGCTCATAGTAGTTGATCAATAAATGTTTGTTAAATAAAAGACTTTATAGGTTCCAGTTGTCAGGGCAAAGGCTTTTTCATTCTACAAATGTCTGTTGATTCAAAGATAACACTGTCTTTGATACTTCACAGTCAGCAATATCATGATTTCAGTCAATTACATGCTACTCTTTGATTCAACAAACACTTGATTTTGACACATGACATAGTGCTGAAGGGCTTGATCTCTGGATCACCTCCTAGACCCAGCATTTACTGACTCTGAGGCTCTTGGTGCCTCAGTTTCCACAGCTGTAAAATAAGGATAACAATGGGAGTTGAGGGCTGTTGTAAGGATTAAATGAGACATTCTCTGTAGAAGTCATAGAGCAGTTCTGGATGGCATAAACATTCCACACCTCAGAGGGCTTGTCTAGAAGGGTGTGTGCTTTCCACTTGTCCACAGAGATTCCAGGAAGCAGAATAGAGAAGAGAAAGCATGGGCTCTGCAGTCAGCTGGGTGGGATTCAAATCCTGACTCCATCATTTACACAAGATGTCAACACTGAAGATGTGCCATTTAAGATAGAACTTCAAAGCACTGATAGAAGTTTCCTCATTTATGACACAGTCTATACCACATGCTGCTTTGAAGATGAAATGAGATATATCCACCTTGCCTTTCAACATCTCCACTTGTATGCTGAATGGCCATCTTGACTTACTGGGTCTCAGTAGAGCCCCTAAACCTGTTCCTGCTCTGGTCTTCCTCATCTCAGTTGATGGCACCTCCATCCTTCCATCTGCTTAGACCAACTAAACACTTTTTCTCTCTCACACCTACATTTGATGCATCAGGAAATCATGTCATCTCTACCCTGATGTATATTCTGAATATGAGCACTTGTTACCACTTATACTGCTACCATTTTGGTTCAAGTTATCATCATCTCTGGGCTTCCCTGGTGGCTCAGTGGTAAAGAATTTGTCTGCAATGCAGGAGATGCAGGTTCAATCCCTAGGTCTGGAAGATGGCCTGGAGGAGGGCATGGCAACCCACTCTAGTATTCTTGCCTGGAAAATCCCATGGACAGAAGACCCGGGCGGGCTATAGTACATGGATTCACAAAGAGTCAGACACGACTGAAGTGACTGAGCATGCACACACATCATCGTCTCTGGGTTGGATTGTTAGTATAACTTCTCAATGGATTTCTCTACTTCTCTGGTGTCCCCACTTAATATTATCCTCAAGAGAGAAGCCACAGTGGTTCTGTGAAGCAAAAGACAGAGTGTGGGGACTTCCCTGGTGGTCCAGTGGTTAGGAATCTGCCTTGCAGTGCAGTGGATGTGGTTTCCAGCCCTGGACGGGGAACTAAGATCCCACATGCTGCAGAGCAACTAAACCCATGCACTGCAACTACTGAACAACAACTAGAAAGTGTGTGCACCACGGCAGAAAGATCCCATGTGCTGCAACTAAGGACCTGATGAAGCCAAATAAAGAAAGAAATAAATATTTAAAAAAGACAGAGCGTGCCACTCCTCTGCTCCAGACACATCATGACATCCCAAGTCATGTGAGCAAAGCCCAAGTCCTTCCCCTGGCCTCTAAGCCCGGCCACCACTCAGCCCCCTGACTTCTCTGACCTCCCTCTCTCACGCTGTTTCTCTGCTCCCGCTACACTGCCTTCCTGACACTCCTCTGGTATCCTGCCTCAGGACCTTTGCACCTGCTCTTCCCTTTCCCTGGAATAATCTTCACATGTCTGCACATCTCACTTCTCTTCATCTCAGCTTTCTTTCTGAGAAGTTCTTCCAGCTTCTGCTTCTAAAGAGCTTCCCCAGCTCTCCACTTACCCTTCTTCACTGCTTACCAAATCACTCTCCACTCCCCAGGAGGATCCTTCATTAACCCTCTCCCCCACCAGGAGGTGAGCTGCTGGAGGACAGGCGTTGTTATTTTTCTTGTGTTTTCAGAACCTTGGAGACCACTTGACACGTATTAGGTGCTCCAGAAGTGTTCACGGGGTGTATAGACACACTGAGGCTCAGAGCAGCTGCCTGCCTACCCGGCCACATGTGGGGATGCCTGGAACCTCTCAGAGCTGTCACCGGCTTGGCTTCCTTTCTCACAAGACCCAAAGGGTGGAGCCAGGATTTTTCTCACCATGCCACAGAATTGAGCCAAGAAACTTCTGGTACTGTGGGCACCTTGGGAAGGAACACCACCCACCTTGTGACTCTCGGAAGCCAAGTTGATGGGAAGGCCAGGTGAGCGGGCCCACTTCCAGGGCACAGGCTCTGCCCCACTGACCCTCAGAGGAAAAGTCTGACCGGGTCACCCCTATGGGGGGCGGAACTTGCGGCAGACACGCGTGCCCCACAGAATCCCCCAATCCTAGAGCTGGCTCTGCAGACACCTGCTCCTGAATGAGAAGCATTATTAGGAGGGTGTTGGGAGGTGGCTGGAGACCGGAGAGGAGAGAAGAGAATGGGATAGATAGGCATCTCCTCTGCCGGGTTGGTGGAGTTGGAGCTTTTCCACGGATGCGCACTTCCCACCTCGGGAAAACAGATGGGTCCCTCTTTACAGATGGGGAAATCAAGGCAGAGGGAGGTCATCCTGCCTGTCCAGGGTGACATGGACAGCACAGCTCTGCAGGTGGCGGGGTGAGAATGGGGCTGGAGAGGTGGAAGAGGCCAGCCCGATCTGACAGTGTGTATGTGTGTGTGTGTTCGTGCACACACACACACACACACACACACACACACACACAAGCTCAGTCATGTCTGGTTCTTTGTGACCCTATGGAGTGAAGCCAGCCAGGCTCCTCTGTCCATGGAATTTTCCAGGCTAGAATATTGGAGTGGGTTGCCATTTCCTTCTTCAGGGGATCTTCTGGACCCACAGATAGAACCTGCATCTCCTGCATTGGCAGGCGAATTCTTGACTACTGAGCTACCCTGGGAAGCCTGATTTAACACCAGGACTGTTGATTTAACACTGATCTAATGTTCCCACCCACCCTATGGCACGTGTGTTGTTTTTCTGATAAGAAAATTGAGAGGGATGCAGTTATGGGTGCAGTGTTCTGGAGAAGGCAATGGCACCCTACTCCAGTCCTCTTGCCTGGAAAATCCCATGGACGGAGGAGCCTGTCCATCTGTCTCCCCAGCCAGTGTTATTCACACTGTGCTCACAGTCTAGAAAGTAAGGATGGGGTAGAAGACGAGGAGAGACCTGGCTAATGAGTCAGTGAGAAACTGTACAGCACAGGGAACTCTACTCAGTGCTCTGTGATGACCTAAATGGGAAGGGAATCTGCAAAAGAGGGAATATATGTACATGTACAGCTGATTCGCTCTGCCGTACAGTAGAAGCTAACACAATGTTGTAGTGCAACTATACTTCAATAAAAATTAAATAAAGAAAACAAAGCAGTCCTCAAAAACAACAACAACAAAAAATAAGCATGAGAAAGTCAATGAGAAAAAGAAGGCTTGGGCCACGCGAAGCCCAGAGGTTCCTTCAGGAAGTCAGGGCCAGCACTGGAAAGGGCGGGAGGAGACCTGGATGGATAGCGAGCAGAATGCCTGGGAGCTGGAAGTTCACCCCGGTCCTGGCAGCTGAAGGACCTTCGTCGGCATCTGCCCTAAATAATTTCCTGCCAGCAGTCATGTGGCGACCTGGCATTATTGCAAGCTGCGATTGCATTTAATCTGGGAAGAAAAATGCACTTATTAAGCACCTCCTGGGTGTCAGCAATATTACAGACATTATCTCATCTGATCCCTGTAGCTCACACTGTGATAGAGCCGTTTATCTTTCCTTCTTTTTTTTTTTTTTTTACAAGAGATGAAACTGAGGATTAGAGAGCTTCTAAAACATGTCCAAGGCCTCGTAGGGGTCCATGAGAGTCAGGACTCACACTGAAGTGGGCCCACTTGGGAGCTCAGACTCTCTCCATTACCTCTGAGGACTCCCTTGCTGGTGTGTGTGTGTGTGTGTGTGTGTGTGTGTGTTTTGGGGAGGGGAGTGGATAATATGTTACTGGGATCCTTTGGTGTTTATGAACAGCAGTTGTAAAACCAATCTTCCTAACCTTCTCTTAGGTGAGAAAGCGAGGATCAGAAAGGGCAAGTGATTTGCCTGTAGTTCCCCAGCCGGTGTCTGGATTTGAATTCAGTTTAACCTGATCTGGCATTTCCCAGGTGGCTCAGATGGTAAAGAATCCACCTGCCAATGCAGGAGATGCAGGTTGGATCACTAAGTTCAGAAGATCCTCTGGAGAAGGAAATGGCAACCCACTGCAGTATTCTTGCCTGGAAAACTCCATGGACAGAGGAGCCTGGCAGGCTACAGTCCATGGGGTCACAAAAAGTCGGACACGACTGAGTGACTGACATTTTTCCCTTTGATTTGATCTGGAAGCCACTGTCTTGCTTCCATTCCTGCCTCCCTTGGGCAAATTGATTCATTGCAGCAGGTCTGGCAAAGTACTGTCAGAAAATGTATGCGTCACTTTCCCCGTCTCCTCTCTTACTTTACAACAACTCAGAAATTCACCTTCTGCCCAGCTGCTCCTGAGAAGTTACTCAACCCCTCCTAAGTATGGATGGTGTGGGAGGGTCTGTCCAGTGTCCTCTGAACTCGGAGATTTTAGGCAGGACATCTGTAGTGAGAAGGACCCTGCCTAAGAAGCCACAGACCTCACTCAATTCTAGATCAGACTCCAGCAAATACTCAGCTCATTATTGATGCTGGGGAGTGCCACAATCCATCTGGGCTTTATTTCCCCCATCAGTAAAATGGACATAATCATATTGGAGGTTTTCTATGAAACACTTTCACATTCACAAACCTTGGTTCATAAATTAAAAAAAAATCTGACTACTCTAAAATCAAGGACATTTGTTCATAAAAAGCTACCATAGAGAGATGTTTCTTTGGGACACTATTCCTCCTTCTTGGTCTCCTGGCTTCCACATAAAATCACTATTCCTTGACCCAACAAAACAAACAAACAATCAAACAAAGGTACCATACAAAGAGTACAAGAGCCACAAATGGGGAAGTATTGTGATACGTAATGAACAAAGAATTTGTACCCTGAATTAAAAAAAACAAAAAACTCTTTTTGAGTCAATAAGAAAATGATGACCTTAATAGAAAAAAGGGCAGAATTTATGGATGAGCATTTCACAGGAGAGGAAATACAAATGGCAAATGCACTTGTGAAAAGGTGCTCATTGTTCTTAGTAATTCAGAATAATATGAATTAAAATCATAATTTTATACCATTTCACACTATCAGACTGGCAAGAAAGTGAAGTCTGACCATGACACTACCAAGTGTTGATGAGCAACATGAATTTTCATACCCATGGGAACACAGTTGAGACTGTAAAGAGCCACAGCTTCCTTGGAGCACCGCTGGGCATGAGCAAGTCAAGGCGAGCTGTGTGCATCCTACGACCCCACAATGACACTCGAGTGGATCTGTCCTAGTGAAACAGAGCGAGACCTTGTGGTCCTTCCCCCCATGTCCTCTGCTGGCCTTTTGTCTGTGGAAAACTTTAGTCAAAGAATAAGTTTAATCAGAGAAATGAGAACATGAAGAAACAAAGGGAAATGGTCAAAGGAGACCAAATAATAATTTACTTATTAAGCATAGTCAAGGACCTTTAGAGCCTCAAGGGCTATAGAAAATATTCTAAGCCATATCCTGTGAGCTGTCTTATAGACACTGAAACCCTCACAAGGTGGAGAAATTAACTACATGATGATCAGACTATAACTGTGACATAAGCTGCAGCTATTCTGAGAATTGGCCTCAAGGAAATGGAAACCAGCTGACCCTGGAACTGAACGTTAACTCTACCTAAAACAATCAAGATGACCGTCAGAGCTGACTGTACTGTTTCTTCATGTAGCCTACAAAGGCTCTTATCCCCTACTTGTCATGGGGGGAGTTGGTCTTTGGAAAGATGGCTGCCCTCCCCCTCAAGTTGCTGGCATCTAAAATTCAGCAAACTTTCCTTTCTACCAACCTGGCCTGTTCATTGGCTTTTGAGCAGTGATCAACCAGACCGCCCCTCTCCATGCCCCACCCTTTCAGTAACACTAGAGGTGCACTCTTTGACTTTCTATTAATTAAAAGTTCAGTTCTTCCATTCCACTAGCCACATGCAGGTCTGCAGGAGTCACATGGCTGGTGTCTCCTGCACTGCATAGCGGATGTCAGCATTCCCGTCAGCATGAAACTCTTGTGCGTTGTTCCAGAATGTTCATGATAGCACTATTTCTAGAGCAAGGAAATGGGAACAATGCCAGTGCTCATGGGAAAGGGAAGGGATAAATATATTGGGATACATCATTCAAAGGATTCTTAGAGCAGTAAAGAGCAATGACCTGTAGTTGGGCGTATGACACAGATGGCACTCAACAGTACATGGCACAGAAAATACCTTCAGGAGGATTCTCTTTGTACAACTATAATACCAGGAAGAGCAAAACACTAGCTTGTTAGGGCCACACTCATAAAGAAGTCAAACCCTGAAGAAAACCTGGAGAATAATTAGCACAAAATCCCTGCTAGTGATTAGAGAGAGGCACCCAGGGGATTAGGCTTCCCTGGTAGCTCAGTAGTAAAGAAACCGCCTCCCAATGTCAGAAACACAGGTTCGATCCCTGCTGTGGGAAGATCCCCTGAAGAAGGAAATGACAACCCACTCTTGTGTTCTTGCTGGGAGAACCCCATGGACAGAGGAGCCTGGCATGCTACAGTCCATGGGGTTGCAAAGAGTCAGACACAACTTAGCGACTGAACAACAATAGAACTCAGGGATTGAAATGGCTTACATTGGCTAAATACACTGATTTTTCCCTGATACTTTTACATATAATGCATTCTGTAATTATAATAATAAATTTTTCTCTTTGTGTATGTGAATGAAAAATATTGCCTGCCATATCAGTAAACAAAGGGTGTTGCAGCAATCAAGTCATCACGTGAGAGCTGCTCTGATGGTGAGCCCAGAGGGAACTCTGGATAGAAACATAACGCCTCCTGCCATCCAATCATTAGACACTGTAGTCACCCCTCAACAGTACACCCTGAGGAGACTCAGGATGAGAGAAAACAGGATATTGGCCCCAGAAAGATAAGGTGCACATCAAAGGAATGATTTCAGTGAGCCCAGACTCTTGCAGCTTCCCATATATAGAAGAGTGCTAAATTCCTTAACTTGAGATATCTAGTTTTCTTTAATTCATAGCAATCTTTGGGTGTTCTGACTACTGGTCTTTGTTACAAAACTCCTATATATCCTAGTTCCCCCTGCTGCCTCTTTGGAACAGCATCTCAGAGTGATTTGAGATGCTGAAGTCCTCAGTTTTGCCCACCAAATAAAACATAGCTCTCATCTTTTAGGTTGCACATTCTTTTTCAGCTGACATGTATATGATGTATTTCATACTCTTTTGTGTATGATGCGTTTCATAACATAATTTAAAAATATGAAGTGTTAGTCGCTCAGTCGTGTTTGACTCAACCACAACCCCGTGGATTTTAGCCCTCCAGGTTCCTCTGTCCATGGGATTCTCCAGGCAAGAATACTGGCATGGGTTGCCATTCCCTTCTCCAGGGGATCTTCCCAACTCAGGGATCAAACTCAGATCTCCCTCATTGCAGACAGATTCTTTACCACCTGAGCCAACCAGGGAAGCCCATATTTATATTGTGTAATTGAAAGAATCTAAAACCAAAATTAATTCACTCATAGTGAACAAGTATCAAAAGGAATTTTACCAAAAGGAAGGGCTAAAGCTCAAGTCAGATGCAAGCACTTTAATTAAAAAAAGTCTTCCAGGATGCAGGGCTCACCCTCCTAGGTGGTTCAGCTGAGGACAAGTCTGGAAGTGGAAAGAGGATGCTCAGGATCTCCTGGGAACCTCAGAGGAAACAAGAGTAGTAGACACAGTAGAACCTCATCAGGTGTAGGTGCTTGGCCCTCTCATCCAGGGAAGCTTCCAACTTACAAAAAATAAGCTATAGTCACGTAGCTTTCTCTAAATATACCTTTTGTGTTATTACAAATGACCATGAAAATGTTTCATAGTCTTTAATATGGAGAAAAAAATTTTCTTTTGAGAATACACTCTACCACCAAATTACACTAAAAATGTAAGGCAATTGTGGCAAAGTGCTACTTTTAGGAAAAGATCCGTGAGAGCAAAGAGAAATCTCAGCTTTCTCCTCCGGTTTATCAGAATGGTGTGAATACATAGCAGCTCTTTAAAACTGCCTGCTTTCCTGAACAAGGAAGATAGATATGAAGTAAATGTGCAGGGAAGAAAGTTGTGAGCTCTGACAGGTTAGTCCTGGATTCCTTTGTGTATCAGCCTTGTCATATGTGTCTAGGGGAGGGCATGGGCACTGTCTAGAAATCTCATCACAGTCACATGCTCTAGAGGCAACAAAATGATAGTCTGGTGTAATTCTGGGTCCACTTTAGAAGTAGCCATCAATCAGATGATCAAAAGCAAAAGGTGTTCTGAGTTAGAATGAAAAATTCCTGCAATAGTGGCTCTATCCTCCAGAAGAACTGACCAGAACTCTTCCTTCCTCTACTTAGAAACCTTCCCTTCCTCTTTCACACTAGGTCCAAGAACGTCCACAAACCCTTCTGAGCATATTCTACTGTTTGCAAGTTGGTGGCATCCCAAATCTCCCTGAGGTCAGAAGACACATGTCACCGCTCTCTGGGTACCAGGAACGCATCACAGTTTCTGGTGTGGGCTCTTTTCATAGGTGGGTTAATCATAGTGTGTTTAGAACAGTGCCCAGCATCCAGTGTAATGTGAATGTCGGCTCCCCTCTCTCTCTGCGGGCTCTGCACAGTGTAGAAGAGGATGTCTGAGGCTGGACCACATCAGGTAGAAAAGTGAAAGTCATTTGTGACATCTCCTATCCTCTTAGCAGATTCTCCCAAAAGTCCTAGTGTGTTTCTTTCTCTCAACAGCTCCTCTATCTAGCCTCCCCTTGACATCTCCAGTTGAACCCAGGGGTTGGCAAACTCTTCCTGTAAAGAGCCATCCAGTCTCTATCAGAACCTCTCAGCTCTGCTTTTGTGGGAAGGCAATGGGCGTGGTTGAAGCACACATGAATGTGCTTGGCTGTGTTCCAATAAAACTTTATTTACAAAACAACTGTCCTTCCTCCACATTGGTTCTTGGCCACTCCCAGCCCCCACCATACTTCCTGCTGACTCTGGACCTCTTCCTCCAACTTTCCAGCTCCTCACCTGGTGTCCAAGCCCAGCCTGGGTTGTAAGTTCCATGATGGCAGAATCCATGTCCCTGGCTCTCCATTGTATCCCCAGCCTGAGGCAGTGCCCAGCTCATTGTAAGCATTTTCTTAATATAAATATGTTGAATGAGAGGATAAAAGAATGGCATGGGGGGACTTTTATGGAGATGCATGAAGGTATGAAAGGGGGTCCAAGTTAGATTTTCATAAGGCGAGAAAAGCATAATTCTTCTGCTTAGTTTCCACCCCCACCCGTGTAGCGGGAACATTGGCTCATTGGTGATTTACAGTGAGCTCTCGGAGGCCTGGAACACCATTTAAGAACTGATGGGAAGCCAGGTGCCTTACACTTGTAACTCCAATTCCGCAAAGAGCTTTAAAAGATCAGGCTGTTCTACTTTAATAGCAGAGTGGACCTGAAACCCGAGGATGCTTCCGGGGAAGCTAGAAGAGGGAGCAGGGATCTTAGGAGTGATTTACTTCTCTGCTGTGGGTTGTGGCTTCAAAGTCACTGGCATGTGTTCAGTTAGGGTCTTGGTGGTGCTTTCCAGGAAGCTTTGAGGTAGACACAGCCCCGTGGCTGCCTGATGGGTAGCGTTTCAATTCAACAAGGTCCCCAGGAAGCCACATTAATAACCCTGCTGACATGTCCACTCTCAGCCATGCCCTCATCCCTGGCGTGTCTGCTCCTCGTCCACCTGCTCTCAGAACCAGCACTCCCATGCTGCCGCCCGCCCAAGACAGACACTGGAAATCACCTTTGACTACTTCCTCCATCTCTGCCTGTCTTTGCTATAACACAAAGTCTTGATGACTTTACCCTGAAACATCTTTCCTCTTTCTTAAAAAGCATATGACTTTTGACAAATATTCGTATGGCAGTCCTTACATGTGGAATCTAAAAAGAAATGATACAAACGAACTTACAAAGCAGAAAGAGACTCACAGACTTAGAGAATGAGCTTATGGTTGCTGAGAGGAAGTGTTGGGGGGAGAGACAGTTAGGAAGTTTGGGATGGACATGTGCACACTGCTATACTTAAAATGGGTAAAGAGTAAGGACCTACTGTACAGCACATGGACCTCTGCTCAGTGTTATGTGGCAGCCTGGATGGGAAGCGAGTTTGGGGGAGAATGGGTACATGTATATGTGTGGCTAAGTCCATTCACTGTTCAACCGCAACTATCACAATATTGTTAATTGTCTATACCCCAGCAGAACGTTTAAATTAAAAATAAAAAAATGTACAACTTTTTATCAAGAAAGAATTTGCGTATAGTAACTTGCCCACACCTTAAGCACACTGTTGTTTAATCACTAGGTCGTGTCTGACTCTTTGCAACCCCATGGTCTGTAGCCCGCCAGGCTCCTCTGTCCATGGGATTTCCCAGGCAAGAATAATGGATTTGGTTACCATTTCCATCTTTAAGGGTTCTTCCCAACCCAAGAATTGAACCCACATCTCCTGCATTCGCAGGTGGATTCTTTACCACTGAACCACCAGGGAAGTCCCTGTTAAATGCATAGTCCAATGTGTTTGGAGAAAAGTATGCCCAGGTGTAACCAACACCTCTCTAAGAGGCAGAACATCTCTATTACTCCAGAAATTTCCTTGTGCCATTTTTCAGTCAATTCCCCACCCCCCAGCCCACCCTTACTGAGCAACACCATTCTGATTTCTATGACCTTAGCATCCATTTCTCCTGCCCCTGCCCTGAATCTAGTTCCCAGCAGGCAGCTGAAGAAGCATTTTAAAAGCACAAAATGGATCATGTCTTAAAATCATGACGTGGCTTCCCAGAGTCCTTCGGATAAACCCCAAATCCCTCCCGTGCTTTCAATGCCTTGAGGGATTTGGCCTCAGCTCGCTGTTCTCCCTCAGAATGACCTGCAATCCTCTCCTTTCCTCAGATGCTCCGTGCCTGCTCAAGGCTTCCGCCAACATCTTCTTCCATCTTCCTGCCAGGCATCGCCTCCCTCCCCCCCGCTCCGCACTTGCGCTTCCTCGGTCTTAGCTTGAGAGGCCCTTACACTGGTCAGCCCAGTTAAGCCCTTCATTTTATATCCTTCCATGAAACTACATGCTTGCCATGATTCACGTCTGTTTTTCCTGAGATTTCAGGGCAGCTTGTGCCTCACTGTTCACTTCCCTGTCTCTAGGTCTCAGTATGAAGCTGGCACCCGCAGGGGCTAAGCAGGTGAAAGATGCTCTCTCCCTGGAAGGAGTACCTGGCCCATCCAGAGAGGCTGGGGGCAGCTTTGCTTCCTCTTGAAGCCCACCATCCCAGATCAGCATCAGCTTTCCTCCTCGCTTTGCATAGGCATTTGGGACATGACCTAATATTTTCCAAGTTGAAAAGAATCATCTTCTCCCCTCCAGATTTTGTTGAACTCAAAAGGAATTTTTTAACTCCAATGGAATCCAGCAGGCTTACATTTGCATGTAATTTTCTTCCAACCAGAAAATACTGATGCTAATGGCAGAGGCCAAGTCATCTGGAGGCATTTACAACCGATGACCCAAGGGGCCCAAGGATGCTGACCACAGCAAAGGTTCAGAGGAGAAGGCAGTCTAGTAATCTCCTTAGGGATCAAGGGAGCCTGGCCCAGTCCATCTAGAACACTTTACAGAATAGGAGAGAAAGAGAAAGAAGGGGGAGAAGGCAAGCTCTGGGAGGCCACGTGTCCCAACGGCTCAGCTAGTAAGGGATGGTGCAAGTTTCCGGTGTTTATCATGGTTGATCTTTTTGCCCTGTCTCCTCTTTCCAGGTGATCCTAAGATCTCACAACAGGAAACAGCCTTCCCACAGTGATCTTGACAGCAACTGTCCCTTAGCATCTGTGGGTAGACACTGTGCTGAAGCCATGACTTTGTCTCTTATTCTTTAGAGAGCCCCTGCTGCAAAAGTGGGGGCAATTCTCTGGTTTTATAAACATGAAAATTACGGCTTGGAGGGCAACTGAAGTTGGACAAAGTTTGACCAGCCTGCTCTTTACCAAACTTTGTTGTTGTTCGATCTCTGTCATCTCTGACTCTTCATGATCCCATGGACTGCAGTGTGCCAGGCTTCCAAACTGGTGAGCTGAAAAGCCAGGATTCAAGGTCAGGTTGTCAGACCCCAACGTCTGTGTGGTTTCTTCTTGTTTCTCATTTGTACCTGGAGAGTGGCCAAGATGGTAGTGGCCAAGATGGCACAGAAAGACCCTGAGCTCACCTCCTTTTCAGTTCAGTTCAGTTCAGTCGCTCAGTCGTGTCCGACTCTTTGCAACCCCATGAATCGCAGCACGCCAGGCCTCCCTGTCCATCACAAACTCCCAGAGTTCACTCAGACTCATGTCCATCGAGTCAGTGATGCCATCCAGCCATCTCATCCTCTGTCGTCCCCTTCTCCTCCTGCCCCCAATCCCTCCCAGCATCAGAGTCTTTTCTGATGAGTCAACTCTTCGCATGAGGTGGCCAAAGTACTGGAGTTTCAGCTTCAGCATCATTCCCTCCAAAGAAATCCCAGGGCTGATCTCCTTCAGAATGGACTGGTTGTATCTCCTTGCAGTCCAAGGGACTCTCAGGAGTCTTCTCCAACACCACAGTTCAAAAGCATCAATTCTTCGGTGCTCAGCTTTCTTTATAGTCCAACTCTCACATCCATACATGACCACTGGAAAAACCACAGCCTTGACTAGATGGACTTTGTTGTCAAACTAATGTCTCTGTTTTTTAATATGCTATCTAGGTTGGTCATAACTTTCCTTCCAAGGAGTAAGCGTCTTTTAATTTCATGGCTGCAGTCACCATCTGCAGTGATTTTGGAGCCCCCCAAAATAAAGTCTGACACTGTTTTCCACTGTTTCCCCATCTATTTCCCATGAAGTGATAGGACCAGATGCCATGATCTTAGTTTTCTGAATGTTGAGCTTTAGGCCAACTTGTTCACTTTCCTCTTTCACTTTCATCAAGAGGGTCTTTAGTTCCTCTTCACTTTCTGCCATAAGGGTGGTGTCATCTGCATATCTGAGGTTATTGATATTTCTCCTGGCAATCTTGATTCCAGCTTGTGCTTCTTCCAGCCCAGCTTTCTCATGATGTACTCTGCATAGAAGTTAAATAAGCAGGGTGACAATATACAGGCTTGACGTACACCTTTTCCTATTTGGAACCAGTCTGTTGTTCCATGTCCAGGTCTAACTGTTGCTTCCTGACTGCATATAGGTTTCTCAAGAGGCAGGTCAGGTGGTCTGGTATTCCCATCTCTTTCAGAATTTCCTACAGTTTATTGTGATCCACACAGTCAAAGGCTTTGGCATAGTCAATAAAGCAGAAATAGATGTTTTTCTGAAACTCTCTTGCTTTTTCCATGATCCAGTGGGTGTTGGCAATTTGATCTCTGGTTCCTCTGCCTTTTCTAAAACCAGCTTGAACATCTGGAAGTTCATGGTTCACGTATTGCTGAAGCCTGGCTTGGAGAATTTTGAGCATTACTTTACTAGCATGTGAGATGAGTGCAATTGTGTGGTAGTTTGAGCATTCTTTGGCATTGCCTTTCTTTGGGTTTGGAATGAAAACTGACCTTTTCCAGTCCTGTGGCCACTGCTGAGTTTTCCAAATTTGCTGGCATGTTGAGTGCAGCACTTTCACAGCATCATCTTTCAGGATTTGAAATAGCTCACCTGGAATCCCATCACCTCCACTAGCTTTGTTCATAGAGATGCTTCCTAAGGCCCACTTGACTTCACATTCCAGGATGTCTGGCTCTAGGTGAGTGATCACACCATTATGATTTTCTGGGTCATGAAGATCTTTTTTATACAGTTCTTCTGTGTATTCTTGCCATCTCTTCTTAATATCTTTTGCTTCTGTTAGGTCCATACCATTTCTGTCCTTTATCGAGCCCAACTTTGCATGAAATGTTCCCTTGGTAGCTCTAATTTTCTTGAAGAGATCTCTAATCTTTCCCATTCTGTTGTTTCCCTATTTTTGTTTTTTCCTCTATTGTTTTCTTATAAGAAGAGGCTATTAGGACCAGACATGCCCAGAAGGAAGGCCATGTGAGGATACAGGGAGAAGATGGCTGTCTATAAGCCTCAGGAGAGAGGCCTCAGAAGAAATCAGCCTTGCAAAAGCCTGTGTCTCAGATGTGAGCAAACAACAATTCTGTTGTTTCAGCCCCTCGTCTGTGGAACTTTGTTATGGCAGCCCCAGGAAGTGAATACAGGGGCTCTCGATTATTGCTGACATGGCTCCCAGAAGGGCTCCAGAATGGAAATGGTTCATTTATGGAGACTACAACAAACAGAAGTTGATCCCATGAGAGGGTCCCAGTTGGGTGAGCTTGTGAGTCCTGCATTTTTCCAATGTCTTCATCATTGCCAGGGGCAGCCCCAAGAACCTGGCTCTCTTCCTTCGCTCCCATCCAGAAAGGAAATTTAACCATTGTCTTCCCTGGCTTGGGTCAGGAGGCTGACATTTCCCTAAATCTAAATGTGGCCTCCTGACCAGTGTCTCTGTTAGTGTGGCCAGCAGGGCCATTCAGTCTGAGTCAGAGTCATGCCTTCAAGGCTTCCTGAACAATCCCTGAAAACCCCGAGACCCTGGGGAAGCTCTAGCTGGCAGGAACTCTGCTTCCACAGTCCACAGAATTCTCCAGGCAAGAATTATGTCCATGGGCATAAGGAAATGTGTGTACTATGATGCCAGGTGAGAAAAGTAAAAACCAAAGCAAAAAAATAGGTTCTAATTTTTATAAATATGAAAAATTACCAGTATTTGAAGGAAGGGTAGGAAACAGCATCATTAACCCATAACATGAGTGTTTTCACTTCGTTTTCTTTATATTTTCATAGTTGCTACAGTGCCCCGTGTATAATTAGAATTGCCTCCTAACTATATAAGGGCTTCCCTGATAGCTCAGTTGGTAAAGAATCCACCTGCAATGCAGGAGACCCTGGTTCGATTCCTGGGTTGGGAAGATCCACTGAAGAAGGCACAGGCTACCCACTCCTGTATTCTTGGGCTTCCCTTGTGGCTCAGCTGGTAAAGAATCTGCCTGCAGTGTGGAAGACCTGGGTTCGATCTCTGGACTGGGAAGATCCCCTGGAGAAGGGAAAGGCAACCCACTCCAGTATTCTGGCCTGGAGAATTTCATGGACTGTATAGTCCATGGGGTCACAAAGAGTAGGACAGGACTGAGCAAATTTCACTTTCACTTTTCCTATCTATCATCTATCTTTCTATCAGTTGTCTTCTGTTATTTTTTTGGTGAAAATCTGCATTGTTGCTTTATGTCTGTGTTTTAAATTTACACAAACAGTACTGGGCTACAGACTCCACTCGGTGCTTTACTTCTTTCTCCCCTGGGTTTAGATTCACACATCTTGTTGATCAAGATTGAGTTCATTGCTTTCACTGACACATAACTCTTTGGTACGTACCTACTATGCTTTATTTATGCTTCCCCCAAGGTGTGGCTACTCAGGTTACCTTTCATCCCTCGTTGCCACAGATAGTACAGTCTATCTTTCGTACCTTTGCAAAAATCTCTGGGTGGAGTTTGGGGTCACAGGATATATGGATACTTAATATTAATTGGGCTTCCCAGGAGGCGCTAGTGGTAAAGAACTTGGCCTCGAATGCAGGAGACACAAGAGATGCAGGTTCAACCCCTGGGTCGGGAAGATCCCCTGGAGAAGGAAATGGCAACCCACCCACTCCAATACTCCTGCCTGGAGAATTCCATGGGCAGAGGAGCCTGAAAGGCTACAGTCCATGGGGCCGCAAAGAGTTGGAAATGACTGAGCGACAAAGCAATATGATTAATTGGCACTAGAGTGCAAAATCCCATGGACAGAGGAGTCTGGTGAGCTGCAGTCCATGGGGTCGCTGGGAGTCAGACACGACTGAGGGACTTCACTTTTCACTTTCACACATTGGAGAGGGAAATGGCAACCCACTCCAGTGTTCTTGCCCAGAGAATCCCAGGGACGGGGGAGCCTGGTGGGCTGCCGTCTATGGGGTTGCACAGAGTTGGACACGACTGACGTGACTTAGCAGCAGCAGCAGAGTGCTCCACCAGTGCATGAGGGCTCCTATTTCCCTAGGTCTCTGTCAACACTTGGTATTCTCCAAGTGTCTAATTTTGACAACTGGGCAAATACACAGGGGTATGTTATTAGGGTTGGAGAAGGCAATGGCAAGCCACTCCAGTACTCTTGCCTAGAAAATCCCATGGATGGAGGAGCCTGGTGGGCTGCATTCCATGGGGTTGCTACGAGTCGGTCGCGACTGAGTGATTTCACTTTCACTTTTCACTTTCACGCAATAGAGAAGGAAATGGCAACCCACTCCAGTGTTCTTGCCTGGAGAATCCCAGGGACAGGAAGCCTGGTTGGCTGCTGTCTACGGGGTCTCACAGAGTCGGACACGACTGAAGTGACCCAGCAGCAGCAGCAGTAGAATCCTTGACCTTGCCATTCCTCATTGGGTGGAAACCACCCCACCCCTCAACCCCCATTTTGATATAATTGGACCTGTCCCTTCTCTCCCCACTGTTTGTGCTGTTAGGGGTCTTGTTCATCCCCAGCCTGGGTCACAGAGATACCTTCCTACTAGGTCCTCTGTTTGATTATTAGTTTCACTTTTCGCATTTGGTTCTTGAATCCATCTGGAATTGTTTTACACATTTCATCTATTTAGTCCTGGCTCCTTCTTTTTAAGTTTGAAAGTTTTTGCTTACACAAAGGGTTCAATGGAGAGAACTATTAAAAAAGTTGGTGACCTATAAAATGCCCTCCCTCTAAATAGAAAGGAAGAAGGGCCCAAATATTTTTGGAAGGCTCTGTGCTTTGGAACTTCTGAACTGTGGAGCCAGGGTCACATCCATGGACATCCTGCCTGGGAACAAATCGACAATCAGCACTGCACTAATGGGCAACTGGGAAAGGGAAGGAACGAGCTGGGCTGAAGGTCAAGTTTAAGGAGGAAAGAAGGCCTGGCCATCAGGTGGGCCTCTCAAGAAGCCCTTGTTTTATGGATAAAATCTTCTGATGATGATGCCAGTGGCAGTGTTGAAATCATAGAAATCGTCTGTGGACCAGTTCAGAGGTGTCTGAGTTCAACTTTGAAGGCAGTGCTGCTGATTGGCTGACACTGGTCTGTAACTGAAGGTGATGAAGACCAAGGATGTGCGATTGGTCCTGATGGCAAGGTGACTGTCATCAGCTTGGCTGTCCATCCAGCCAGGGCGATGCGTCTGGGCCAGGTGCTGCCTTATGTAAGATCTTCCTCCCCACTCTGCAAAGTGGATTTACTCTGCTCCTGACTGCTCTCCCCACCCCATCCCCATCCTCCTGCCATCATCCTAATCCAACCCTGAGGACCATTTCCCCTGCAGGTGACAGATAACTGCAGCTGCCAGGTCTCCCTGTCCACAAGCTGTTCTCTATCCGCTCAATCCAGCCTCTAGGCAGCCAGGATGAATCCAGAATGGTGAATACTGCTTGGTCTCTATCATTGTTTCCTAAATATCTGCATGACCGATTCTCAACCACAGTTACACATTAGAATCATCTGGAACACTTTAAAAATACTGATAATTCCAACCCCCTCCCCCACCCCAGACTGATTCAGAATCTTGGTGATGGTGGTGGCAGGTCCCAAGCATTAATCATTTATCTTATGCACCCTTCCCCTGACCCATGGATCTCATGTTTCTGGAGCTGAGAACCCCTGGTCTACAGGATCAAGGGCAAGTTTTCTAGCAGAGCATTCAAGGTCTAGTAGGGTCTACCAGGCATTTACTGAAGAAATATCAGATGCCTGACACAAAGGCCTGGCATGCACTTACTATTTGTACTTAGTATATGAATATCCACTTTGTTTCCTGCTACTAAGTGTGTCCAGGCCCTTTTGTACCATGAGCCCTACCACCCCAGAACTGGCATGGCCTGACTCCTCCTAGGGGTCTCAGGGCCACCCTGTGCTCACCCTAGGGGGCAGCAGTCAGGGACTCAGTGTCACACCCACTGGGTTTCTCCACCTGGGTACCTCCGACTGCAAAGCCAAGCCTGGCTTCCAAAACCCACCTGTACTTCTTGTCGTCAGCTACGCAACACCTTGACTTTGGCTCAGGGAGACTGATTTGGGACTTCTGGCCTCCACAGCTAGAAGAGAGTAGATTTCTATTGTTTTAAGCCACCCCGTTTGTGTTAATTTGTTACAGAAGTCCTGGGAAAGGCACACACTCCTCATTCCTAAACTCAGAGTTACCACTTTGCTGACTTGCATCCCCTTCAGACTCCCTGAGGTCTCACCTGCTGAAACTCATCCACCTGTCTGCAACTTTATCATCCCTGCCCATGGCCTGTCCTCCACTGTGACCCATGTGTAATAAAGCTTTGCAAGCATTGTGATATACTCTCACAACAACTTTAGGAGGAAGCTCTGTTATCATCCCCCATACACAGACGAGGAACAGAGGTCTGGAGAAATCCCAGCTCAGACAGCATATCAGCAGAGAGCAGGGACTCAAACCCAGGTCCTCTGATGACAAATCTTGAGCCCTCAACCTCTTTCCAGGCTTATTAAGTGCTACAAGCAAAGCTCCTAAAGTTGTGGCTCTCTTGACGGGGAGCAGGGTAGGAAGATCCACGGAGTGATTGCCCCAGCCTCTCACTCAGCACGCAGAAGCATCAGGCAGCTGGGAGCCCAGGAGCACGTGGTGATGAGCAGGTCTGCTCTGCAGATGGACAAGAACCAGTGTTTATCTCAGTGCTGGGGAGAGTGGCCTCCAGGAGCCATGCCAGGGGCTTGATGCAGGATTCCTCAGGTCAGTAAGGGGGGTAGCCATGCCTGCTCTGACTACTAGCTTCTACCCTAAATTGGTTCCTCCAAATAATGTGCTTGAGGAATTTGACAAGACCGAATGCACAATAGTTTAGACCCTTTGTTGTTGCTGTCATTTAGTTACTCAGTTGTGTCCAGCTCTTTGCGATCCCATGTACTATAGCCTGCCTGGCTCCTCTGTCCATGGGGATTTCTAGGCAAGAATAGTGGAGTGGGTAGCCATGTCATTTGTTGGCAAAGTAATGTCTCTGCTTTTAAATATGCTGTCTAGGTTGGTCATAACTTTTCTTCCAAGGAGTAAGTGTCTTAATTTCATGGCTGCAGTCACCATCTGCAGTGATTTTGGAGCCCCCCCAAAATAAAGTCTGCCACTGTTTCCACTGTTTCTCCATCTATTTGCCATGAAGTGATGGGACCGGATGCCATGATCTTAGTTTTCTGAATGTTGAGCTTTAAGCCAACTTTTTCACTCTCCTCTTTCACTTTCCTCAAGAGGCTCTTTAGTTCTTCACTTTCTGCCATAAGGGTGGTGTCATCTGCATATCTGAGGTTATTGATATTTCTCCTGGCAATCTTGATTCCAGCTTGTGCTTCATCCAGCCCAGCATTTCTCATGATGTACTCTGCATAGAAGTTAAATAAGCAGGGTGACAATATACAGCCTTGATGTACTCCTTTCCTGATTTGGAACTAGTCTGTTGTTCCATGTCCAGTTCTAACTATTGCCTCCTGACCTGCATACACAGATTTCTCAAGAGGCAAGTCAGGTCCGTCTAGTCAAGGCTATGGTTTTTCCAGTGGTCATGTATGGAAGTGAGAGTTGAACTATAAAGAAAGCAGAGGGCCCAAGAATTGATGCTTTTGAACTGTGGTTTTGGAGAAGACTCTTGAGAGTCCCTTGGACTGAAAGGAGATCCAACCAGTCCATCCTAAAGGAAATCAGTCCTAAATGTTTATTGGAAGGACTGATGCTGAAGCTGAAACTCCCATACTTTGGCCACCTGAAGAGTTGACTCATTGGAAAAGACTCTGATGCTTGGAGGGATTGAAGGCAAGAGTAGAAGAGGATGACAGAGGATGAGATGGCTGGATGGCATCACCGACTCGATGGACATGAGTTTGAGTGAACTCTGGAAGTTGGTGATGGACAGGGAGGCCTGTCATGCTGCAGTCCACGGGGTCGCAAAGAGTCAGACACTACTGAGCGACTGAACTGAACTGAGCCATTTCCTACTCCAGGGGATCTTCCCAATTCATATATCAAACCAGCATCTCCTGAATTGCAAGCAGATTCTTTACCTCTGAGTCGCCAGGGAAGCACTTAGAGCCCCTGATGGTGTCATTTTCAAGCCTGTATTGGCACCTTTCACCCTCTGCATGTGAGACACTGGTGAAGATGTGTGACTCTTGGTGGATATTGTAGAGTCCAGTGGTCAGGAATGCACACCCTGGAGGTGCAAGTGTTTCAGTTCCACCTCTGCCACTCGTTATGTTAGCTGGGCACTCTTGGCTAAGTGACTTAACCTTTCTGTGCACTTATTTGTCCAGCTGTGAAATGAGGCCATAATGGCACTTGCCACACAGGGCTGGTGGGGGATCAAATGAATTACAATACATACAGAGCATGGTAATTCTCGATCAATGTCAGCTCTGACTGTCTATCTGGCTGGTTTCCTACACTATTAGTGTCCTCTGGCTGCTGTAACAAATTATCATATATGCGGTGGCTTGAAACAACAGAAATGCATGCTCTCACGGCTCTGGCGGCCAGAGTCTGAAATCAGTGCCACTGGTGTTAGCAGGGCCACGTTCAAGTGTGTCCTGTGCCCGTCGTGGGTCCTTGACAGACGTTATCTCTCACTCAGCCATTCATTTGGTTGTGACCAGACCTCGGGCTACACAACTGGATACAATGTGGCTTAGGGCCTGGCCTGCAGGCTTTGGTCGCCTTGTTCTGGAGAAGACACAGAGGTTCACCTTCATAGATCCCATCATCTTGGCCTGTACAAGGGGGTGGGCTCTAAGGACTAGGTATGTAATGATGAGAATGCCCACCTCTGGGGGCCCTGAGACCCTTGTGCTTAGAGGACTCCAAGCAAAGGCTTGTTGACCGCCTGGCAGAGTTGCATTTAAGGGATTCACGGGGCTGGGGGGAGGGGTCCTCTGCCTACACTGAGATGGACCATGTCCTCACAAGCTTCTTGCTTTCCAGGAGACCCCACTGCCAGCTTTTCACGACAGGCTACATTGACCCAGTGGGTTCCTGCAGAGGGTCCTGCAGTTGGAATTCCTCCCTGGGCTCCTCCAGGCCACTTCCCTATATTCCCTGAATGGCTACAAACATTGCCCTGCAAGGTCAAGGTCAAGGTCAAGGTCAGGAGGTCCCTCTCTGATGTGGGACCCACATCTCTCTCCAGCTCTAGCCCCAAATGCCAAAGGCAGTCACACGACCTGAGCCCGATGCCTCCCAGGGAATGGATCAGAGACCTGCCTTCCAGGCCTTCCCAGCCGTGTCTTTCTTTGCCAGCCCCTGCACTTCTCCCTGAACTGCCGCAAGCCCTGAAACTTGTACCTGTAAAGAGTGATTCCCCCAGCCCTCCTGTGACACCTGTACCCTGACGCCTCTGAGAGGAACCAGCCAGTCTGGATGCTGTAAGACTGCCATGCACACGTGTATCACTTGTGCTGGTGGGGCCCGGCTCTGCGGGTAGGGGGCACCACTTCTGCCCCTGAGCCTTTAAACAAGGCTGTGCCCTCCTTCATCTTGTCCCCTGCCCCCGACCAGGCTCTCAGCATCCCTATGGCTTCTCTATGAGAGCATCCTGATAGCGCAAATGGAAGCATCCACACATGTGGTGACAGTCTTGGCATATGGCTCTTGCAGAAGGGACATTATGGCATTCAGGGTCCTACTCCGCCCTGGCTCATCACAGCAGGGTGACCTGGCATGAACAATGATACCAGAAACCTCTCAGGCTCCTGGGGTTTCCAGCCAGGTGAGCGCCCAGCTGGAACTGAGTTGGTTGGAATGAAGGTGACCCCTAACACATCTTCAAAGCCGTCAGAAATTGGGTTATTGTGGAAGGAGTGTGAAACCTGTAAAAACCGTGATGAGAGAGGAAGTCTGTGGCTGTGACTGTGTTCTGACAGATTCTCACCAGCTCCCGGGCCTCGGGCAAGTCTCCCAAGCCTGCTGAGCCTGACTTCCCTCCCTGAGAAGCAGCCTAGGGCCCTGGTCAGGGAAGGACACAAACTTTCTGGCTTTTCCCCTTCCAGACACTAGGCAGCATGCATTTCTCCTTAGGTAAGGTGTGGCTGTGTGATTTTCACTCATGGGAGTTTGCCTGGAACACACATTACTGCCATGCCAAGGTCTTAACCGGCAGGTGTGAGACTGGCCACATTCCCTCCACCTGCCACAGGGCAGTTATTCCAGGAGAGGGCTCTGCCAATCATCATCCCTAAAGCTCTGGGGCAGAAAGTGAAGTCACTCAGTTGTGTCTGACTCTTTGTGACCCCACAGTCTGTAGCCTACCAGGCTCCTCCATCCACGGGATTTTCGAGGCAAGAGTACTGGAGTGGGTTGCCATTTCCTTCTCCAGGGGATCTTCCCAACCCACAGATCGAACCCAGGCCTCCCTCATTGCAGGCAGAATGCTTTACCATCTGAGCCACCATATGCTAGGGGAAAAAAAAAGATCTGGGGCAGAACCTCCGCTTAATCTATAGGAATATGGGGAGCTGTGAGCTGAGAGAGAAATGATTGGGAGAGAATTTTCCCCACAATAATGAATATTTTACTGATGGCCAGCTCTGTTGGCTTGGAGCCAAACTGGAAGAAGCCACTGAAGGTGTGAAGTCAGTTGAAGAGACAACTTGTTATGCTCTGAGAACAGCCAGACAAACGTGCCCTGAGGATGGAGTAGATGGATGTGGATTCCCTGGTCCATGGCCTCCCCGTGTTACCTATGTTTCAGAGATGCAGTGGCTGTAGCTAAGTCAGGATGCTTTACAAGTTACACGGTGGGGCAGCCCTTAACTCTGAGACTGAGAGGACAGAGCAGTAGATGGAGAATGCGGAAGAGGAGGAGGGGGCGGGGCGGAGCCACCAGTTTGAATGATGACTTGGAACCTTGGGCTGACTCCGTCTACTCCCTGAACCTCAGCTTCTCTGTAGGATGGAGAGGATGAGAAACTGCAGTTCAGGGCTGCCTGAGGGCGTCGTGCATTCATAAACCCCATGCCGGGGGCCTGGTGCAGAGTAACTGGTCCACAACTGGGCATGCAGGAGTTCCCATCATGTGGGTCTGCCTGCAGCAGAGTCTCTGAAATGTGCTGGGCTTGGCGCTAGTCAAGCAACAGGCAGAGAATTAATGGAGGGGCTGCAGAGGGTTGAATTAAGCCCCACAAATGGAGGGTGGGTTCTTGCTCAGAGGTTTCTGATGGAGTCTCACCTTCACCAGTGGTGTCACCTGCTCTCTGGGCAGCGGGGAGCCCTGGTGGGCCTTAGAGCAGGGAAGCCTGATCCTCCCTCTTGGAGTACAGCTGGCCCCTTGCTCTGTGAGGAACACTTGTAAAGCCCTTGTCTTTTGTGTTCCTGGCCCTGGAGAGCTCTCTGGTATCATTTGTCTCCTCTCTTGTCTTTTGTCTCCTTTGGTTCCAGCCACACTGGCTTCCTTACACAAAAAGAACTTGTATCTGTTCCCTGAGTTATCATTCTCCTGTCAAAGGTGGTCACCCTTGGGACAATGACCCCCATTAGCTGTGGTGATGCTGAAGACAATGAGGATGCTACAGGCATGGCAGGGTGGCATGGGCACTGGAACCATGACACGGACCTTGTCTCACACCAGGGCAAATGCATTGCAGGTTTGAGATTCTCACCGAGGTTTCCCTGCAGACCTTCAGTGATGTGAATCTGCCCCATGACAGCCCTTAGCACTCAAGGGCAACTCCCAAAAGATACAGGAGGGAGAAAGAAGATTAGAGTTTGGGCCAAAGCACATTTCTCCTATCTTCAGGCCAACAGAATTTCCATATGAGAGAGAATCAACCTCTGAGTTATGAGTCATCCATCACTTGGAGGGGATCTCATGACCAAGAGCCCCCTTGTCAGTCTCACCTGAATGAATGGGAAGAGGAGGCCAATGGTGAAGTTGGAGAGCCAGTTGACGGTGCCCACCACGGTAAAGGCAGCTGGCCGCTGGGCTTGCTGGAAGAACTCGCTGGTCAGGATGAAGGGAATGCCACCTGCAACCAGAGCCAGGGCATGGGTTAATCACCCCAGGGAGGTCTGGCCACCAGCACCCATCTCTATTTGGCAGGGGAGCCCCTCCTGGTAAGAGGCAGCTCTGCCTGGGAGAGTGACACCTTTGGGCATGAGTGTTGGAATTATAGCTTGTAACCTCTAAAGATACACAAACCATTTCTCTGACCTGGTCCTCCCAAATGAGAGATGATTCCTCTTCTAGGCTCTCCCGTCTCAGTTTGGGAATCACTAGGTTGGACTTCCCAGGTGGCAACAGGGGTAAAGAACCCACCTGCCAATACATGAGACATGAGAGACTCGGGTCCGATCTCTGGGTTGGGAAGATCCCCTGGAGGAAGGCATGGCAACCCACTCCAGTATTCTGGCCTGGAGAATCCCATGGATAGAGGAGCCTGGTGGGCTACAGTCCATGGGGTCGCAAAGAGTCAGACATGACTGAAGCAACTTAGCACACACGCACAGGCTGGATTCACTCATTCCATCAAGATTCAGTGATTATTGGCTGTGCTGGGGCTGGCCCCACAGTCCTGGAGGAGAGTGGTCATGTCCCTGTGCCTCTGAGACTCCCTTATCTGGGGAGGCGGAAAGGATGACTTGTTTATTACAAAGGAAGTAAGGGAATGATAACTAATGCAGCATGTGATAAGCGCTGGAGGAAATGCTCAAGGCAATGGAGGGGGTGGAGATCCACGTTGGCAGTGGTGGGGAGAGCTCTCTGGGAAGGTGATGGTGGAGATACGGCTCAAAGGAGGAGATGCAGCTTGTGAAGATTTGGGAGGATCATGCCGATGGAAGGACGAAAGGGCAGAGACCCTGAGGGATGAAGAGGATTGAGAAGACTCCTGAGAGTCCCTTGGATTGCAAGGAGATCAAACCAGTCAATCCTAAAGGAAATCAACCCTGAATATTCACTGGAAGGCCTGATGCTGAAGCTCCAAATACTTTGGCCACCTGATGCAAAGAGCCTACTCATTGGAAAAGACTCTGATGCTGGGAAAGATTGAGGGCAGGAGGAGAAGGGGATGACCCAGGATGAGACAGTTGGATGGCATCACCAACTCAATGGACATGAGTCTGAGCAAGCTCCAGGAGATGGTGATGGACAGGGAAGCCTAGCGTGCTGCAGTCCATGGGGTCACAAAGGCTCGGACGTGACCAAGCAACTGAAAAACAACAAGGTCTATAACAGAGGCTATCCTGTTTGGACATCTGAGGAAGGGGATAGAGGAAGGGGAGGGGATGGCAAAGGGGAGCAGGGCCAGTTAAGCAGCCTCTGGAGATCAAGGAGAGGGGCTGCCATTGAGGAAAACCAATGAGGGGTTTAAGGGAGGGATTGATGTGATCAATTTACAGTTTGTAGAGACCACTGCTGTTTGGAGGAAGGACTGGAGGAGGCAGAGGTTGATGCAGGAGGCTGTTGGGGCTGGCAGGAGTAGACAGTTGTAGTCTAGAGGGTTTGGATGGTGGCGGTGGGGATGGATGGAAGGGGCTGATTTGGGTAGTTGCCACCCCATGGATGCAAAGCTTTCAGGGTGAGCGTTGCACCCTGAAACCCCAGCACTCATCGTCAGGTTCAACCAAGCAACCCAAGGTCACACAGCCAGGACCAGCTCAAGCCTGTGTCTCTCCAGAGCTTTCACCACGACTGCCCCAGCATGCTGCCAGCAAGCCTTGGACTCTGAACCTCAAAAATGACTCAGAATGGACCACCCATGACCCACACCGTACCCCTGCCCTGGTAGACTGTGAGCCCTCCATGGAAGCTGGCATCTCCATTGGCCTGGCAGAGTAGACAGGTGACTGATATTTACGTACTTGAAGTAAATGCTCAACATTTAATTTTGAAATGGTTTGATATACCGTTTGCTACAAAAAAGGTGGATGCATCTTAAAGGTGTCTATCAAAATGATGTGCAGGAACAATAGTTGCACGCTAAAATGTGCTACAACCAGCCTTAGGTCTATGGAGCACGTGTGACTATATTGACAAGTGTGTCACACACCCACTGCCACGAGCCTTGCTGCACATCCCAGGGGGCAGTTCACAGCTCTGCTGAAGCCTGAACAGGGCCAAGGGCTGGTGTTTCACCTTCCTGACTTCCCTGGGTGTGTTTTGGAAGCATCTGTGCATAACTTATTAACACTTCTGCCGCTGATTTATTAGTTTACAGTGGAGCAGAATGTTGACAAACCTGCCCCCATGCACTTTGCTGTTCAGGGCTGAGGCCACGACTTGTTTACTGGTTACAGTGCCTCCTCCCAGCACAGGACCTAGGACACACACACCAGGTACTCTGTAAAGATTTGCATGATCAGTGGAGGAACGGTTAAGACACACTGGGTTCAAGGACATCTACATCATGTCTCCTCTCTCTTTCCTTCTCAGGCCTTCAGGCCACCCCTCCAGGACAAATATAAGCAACCATAACAATCCTGCATAGTCCACTGTGCCAACGGGTTTTCATTTCCATTATTTTCTTTGAACTCTCCAGCCAGAGGTGGTGAGACACAGTGGGTAAGGGCTCTGGTGTCAGTAAGAACAGGTGGAAGTTCTGGGTCCACCAGATCCCTCTAGAATGCAGCTCTATCACAAGTGAGGTGTGATAGAAGGGACTTACTAGAGAGAGGAGGGGTTTTGTAAGGATTAAATGAACTACTGTGTGCAATCACTTAGTATAAGTCAGCCCCATGTGAGGTACTGAATAAATGTTAACTATTTGATAATCGTTAGCTACTAGAATAATAGTTTTAAACTCATCTGCATTATTTCCTCCCATTTTATGAGCTAACTGTAACTCAAAGAAGGGGCATGACTAGCCCAAGGTCTATTGATAGGAGTGATGATGGTGATGGTGATGATAGTGGTGATGGTGATGATGGTGATAGTGGTGATGGTGGTGATAGTGATGATGGTGATGGTGATGGTGATGATAGTGGTGATGGTGATGGTAGTGGTGATGGTGATAATAGTGGTGATGGAGATGTGATGATGGTGATGGTGATGTGATGATAGTCGTGATGGTGATGATAGTGGTGATAGTGATGATGGTGTTGGTGATGATGGTGATGGTGATGGTGATGCTGATGATAGTGGTAATGGTGATGGTGGTGATAATGATAGTGGTGATGGTGATGATGGTGATGATGATGATAGTGGTGATGATGGTGGTGATGAAGGTGATGATGGTGATGTGGTGATGGTGATGATGGTGGTGATGAAGGTGATATGGTGATGGTGGTGATAGTGATGATGGTGATGGTGGTGATAGTGGTGATGGTGATGATAGTGGTGATGTGTTGGTGATGATAGTGGTGATGGTGATGATGGTGGTGATGAAGGTGATGATGGTGATGGTGGTGATAGTGATGATGGTGATGGTGGTGATAGTAGTGATGGTGATGATAGTGGTGATGGTGTTGGTGATGATAGTGATGATGGTGATGATAGTGGTGATGGTGATGATAGTGGTGATGGTGATGATGGTGGTGATGAAGGTGATGATGGTGATGATGGTGGTGGTGATGCTGATGATAGTGGTGATGGTGATGATAGTGATGATGGTGATGGTGATGATAGTGGTGATGGTGATGATAGTGGTGATGGTGATGATAGTGGTGATGGTGATGATAGTGATGATGGTGATGGTGATGATAGTGGTGATGGTGATGATAGTGGTGATGGTGATGATAGTGGTGATGGTGATGATAGTGATGATGGTGATGGTGATGATAGTGGTGATGGTGATGATAGTGGTGATGGTGATGATAGTGGTGATGGTGATGATAGTGATGATGGTGATGGTGATGATGGTGGTGATGAAGGTGATGATGGTGATGATGGTGATGGTGATGCTGATGATAGTGGTGATGGTGATGATAGTGATGATGGTGATGGTGATGATAGTGGTGATGGTGATGATAGTGGTGATGGTGATGATGGTGGTGATGGTGATGATAGTGGTGATGGTGATGATAGTGGTGATGGTGATGATAGTGATGATGGTGATGGTGATGATGGTGGTGATGAAGGTGATGATGGTGATGATGGTGATGGTGATGCTGATGATAGTGGTGATGGTGATGATAGTGATGATGGTGATGGTGATGATAGTGGTGATGGTGATGATGGTGGTGATGGTGATGATAGTGGTGATGGTGATGATGGTGGTGATGGTGATGATAGTGGTGATGGTGATGATAGTGATGATGGTGATGGTGATGATAATGGTGATGATGGTGGTAATGCTGCTGGTTGTGATAATGATGCTAATAATGATGCTGTCAGTGATGATGATAACGATGCTAGTGATAATGATGGTGATGATGGTGATGGTGACGATGCTAGAAAGGATGGTGATAATGATGAAGGTAGAGATAATGGTGTTGCTGCAGCTGCTGAATGATGGTGGTGGTTAAGCATGGCAGGCATTGGGAAAAGCTCTTGACATACATTATTTCACTTAATTATCACTACTATGTGGTCCTAGGATTCCCTGGTGGCTCAGACAGTAAAGCATTTGCCTGCAATGTGGGAGACCCAGGTTCAATCCTTGTGTCGGAAAGATCCCCTGGAGAAGGAAATGGCAACCCACTCCAGTATTCTTGCCTGGAGAATCCCAGGGACGGGGGAGCCTGGTGGGCTACCGCCTATAGGGTTGCATAGAGTCGGACACAAGTGATCGACTTCACTTTCACTTTTTTTTGTGCCCCATGTGGTAGTACCACACGATAGTTAGAGCACGGCTGAGGGTATCACACAGTGGTTAGTGCGTGGGATGGGATGTATTTATTCATGGTTAAGGGCACTGGGCGGCATATGGCACTCAGCTCCTGTGTCTCTGGCTCCACTGTTGCGATAACTAAGTTTTCTTGGACAACTGCAACCCTGGTGTCCACCACGAGGAGCTGTCTGACACAGGTCTAGCCTCACAACCTTTTTTCCTGAAGAAGACAAACCTGATTTCAATTCCCACATCTCTCTCTACTGTCTATGTGACCAAGCAAATGAGTGAAAGTCACTCAGTCGTGTCCGATTCTTTATGACCCCACAGACTGTAGTCCTGCCAGGCTCCTCTGTCCATGGGATTCTCCAGGCAAGAGTACTGGAGGTAAGGACATTGATGGCTCTCCGTTTTCACATCTATGAAGTGATGATAAGACTGGTTCCTACCCTTTGGCATTGTTTTGAGGATCAGATGCAGCAGGCTTAGCAATGTGTGTCTGTCCTGTTATTTATGCTCCTGGTAAGCTTCCCTAAACATTTTCTTTAGTTTCCTTCCTCCTCCTCTGCTGTTTCCTAGCTCTAGCCAGGTACCTGAGAAAAATCTCAATTTCTACATAAAAGAAATAAAAGGCAGCTGTCCAAACTTTCTTATGATTCATATTCATTAAAATTCTTCAATGGAACCACTATTGTCAATTTCAAAAGCCCTTTTAAAGGTCTAGAATTCCCTTTAAAAATCTCCATCAGTGTGTCCATAAATCACATAATCCTTTAAACACATTTCCCCCAGAGTAGCAGCTTTGAAAAATAGCTTATTAAAAATTTGAAATCAAATATAATAATTTTGAAAATTCTTTATGGCTATTCTGCTGCATTTTTCACTAGGCTTAATCTTGTTTGTTCATTTGTTCACCCATTTTCATCCAACGTTTATGTACCAAGTCCTTTGCTGAGTATTTTCAGAATCTACTATTTCACATCCTAAGCCCCTACTGGACACATGAGGAGACCAAGGCACAGAGTAGCAGAATGGCTTGTTCAAGGCAGCACAAGCTGTAAATGATAGTGCATGCCAAATCGTGTCCGACTCTGTGTGACCTCATGGACTGCAGCCCGCCAGGCTCCTCTGTCCCTGGGATTCTCCAGGCAAGAATACTGGAGTGGGTTGCCAGGCCCTCCTCCAGGGGATCTTCTCGACCCAGGGTTAGAACCCACGTCTCTTATGTCTCCTGCATTGGTGGGCGGGTTCTTTACCACTAGTGCCACCTGGGAAGTCAGACCTGGTCCCAAAACCAAGAGCTTCTGGTTTAGGGAAATGATTCTCTCCCTTGCTCTTTCCCTAGGAGATGTTAGACAGAGGATGAAGACAGGGTTTCCAAAGAGGTTTGTTTTACAATGGTAAGCACAGCCTGCCGCTTGAGGACAGGGAGCTGGCACCAGAGCCCAGTCGATGCAGGAAGGAGACTGAATGCTTCGGAAGCTACCCTAGCTTTGAGGCTGCCTGTTCAGCCAAATGGGAGAGGCGGGCTGTCCTTTTGTCTCTGGGGAGCTTGGATGCCCACACCCTTGTAGCCCTTGCAGAGGCTTGTCCCATCCTGACTCAGTGGGCACCTCTGGCTCTGCTAATTTTTGGCCCTCCTCTAAGCCTCAGTTTTCCCACCTATAACCTGAGCACAGGGATGAGCTATTTGAAACCTCGGTAAAACCTGTTTACTTGGCACATGTTAATTATGACTATGCCAAGGCGCCCAGGCTAATGGCTAAGAGCACTGGCTTTGGAATCAGATAAACTCTCCACTTCCAGCCTGTGTGTGTGACCAAAAGCAAGTCACATTGCTCTCAATTTTCCCATCCATAAAATGAGGATAGAGCCATAGCTCCTACCTCTTAGCATCGTGTGGGGATTAAATGAGACAGGGCTGAGGACTTCCCTGGTGGTTCAGTGGATTAGAGAATCTGCATTGCAAAGTGGGGGACTCAGGTTTGATCCCTGGTTGGGGAAGTAAGATCCCACATGCCTCAGAGCAACGAGAGGATCTGTGCACTGCAGTGAAAGATCCCACAGGACGAAGCAATGATTCTGAGTGCTTCAACTAAGACCCGAGCAACCAAATACATAAATACTTACAAAAATGAAAATAATGAGACAGTGCTTAGCAAAGTGTACAATACATAGCAAGGCTCAATCATATCAACTGCTATAGCTCTTCTTCTCTTCATTCATTCACTTAATATACGATCCTTGTGTATTGACTATGAGCCAGATGCTGGGGGGCTTCCCTGGTAGTTCAGCTGGTAAAGAATCCGCCTGCAATGCAGGAGACCCCAGTTCGATTCCTGGGTTGGGAAGATCCCCGGAGAAGTGATACGCTAGCCACTCCAGTATTCTTGGGCTTCCCTGATGGCTCAGCTGGTAGATTCCGCCTGCAATGCAGAAGACCTAGGTTCTATCTCTGGGTCAGGAAGATCCCCTGGAGGAGGGCATGGCACCCACTCCAGTATTCATACTTGGAGAATCACCATGGACAGGGGAGCCTTGTGAGTTACAGTCCATGGAGTCGCAAAGAGTTGGACATGACTGAGCGAATAAGCACAGCACAGCAGCACAGATTCTGGGATTTCGATGGTAAGAAGCAGATTTAACTTCTGATTTCAAGGAGCTGCCAGCATCTGGGGACCCACTAAGTCAAGAAAGCCAAAGCCATCACAAGACTAATGTTCTCCTGGACCGCGCCTCTTCTGAGCAATTTTAACCATAAAGATAGTTCATGCGTTAAGTACTTCCTGTGTGTCAGGCTCTGGGAAAGTTTTCCCTTTGTGGAGTTTTAAATTATTTCAGAAATCAAGTGATGAATTCCATAGGGATATGGCATCAGACATGGTTGATCATGGGTAAGGAGGAATTACAAGTCACCAGGAGTCGCTGGTCTGAACTGAAAGAACAAAGGCAGCTTGCCCCTTTTGTATCCAGAGATGCTGCAAAATTGAGTACCACCTGGGGACTTCCCTCGTGGTCCAGTGCCTAAGACTGTGCTCCCAATGCAGGGGACCTGGGTTCAATCCCAGGGAACCAGATCCCATATGCCACAACTAAGGGTGTGCATTCTGCAACTAAAGATTCTATGTGCTGCAACTAAGACCACAGCCAAATAAATAAATAAAATAAAATATTAAAAGGAATCAGGTGCCACCTGTCCAGCCCCACCCCCATCTGCCAAATGGGGAGACTGAGGCCAGAGAGGTGAAGTGTGAGTCTCCATGTTTCAGGATTTCCAAACTAGCCTGTCTGCTCTAGTCAATGTCATTCCTGGGAATTCCTAGCTCCTGCACATGCTGACTCTTCCCACTGCTGGGAATACCCCCAGCTTTGGACACACTTCAGGTCACAAAGGATGTAGCAGCTGGTTTATCATGGGCTTGGCTCCCAGTTGTTGTTTGTTGTTCAGTCGCTAAGTCACGTCCAACTCTTTTCAACCGCATGGACTGTAGCCTATCAGGCTCCTCTGTCTTCCACTATTTCCTGGAGTTTGCTCAAATTCATGTTCATTGAGTCAGTGATGCTGTCTATCCATCTCATCCTCTGTTGCCCCCTTCTCCTGCCTTCAATCTTTTCTAGCCTCAGGGTATTTATTTTCCAATGAGTTGGCTTTTCACATTAGGTGGCCAAAGTATTGGAATTTCAGCTTCAGCATCAGTCCTTCCAAAGAACATTCAGGACTGATTTCCTTTAGGATTGACTGGTTTGATCTCCTTGCAGTCCAAGGGACTCTCAAGAGTCTTCTCCAGCACCACAGTTCAAAAGCATCAATTCTTTGGCGCTCAGCCTTCTTTATGGTCCAACTCTCATATCTGTCCATGACTAGTGGAAAAACCATAGCTTTGACTATACAGGCCTTTGTCAGCAAGATATACGAACCTTTTTAATACACTGTCTAAGTTTCTCATAGCTTTCCTTCCAAGAAGCAAGCATCTTTTAATTTCATGGCTTCAGTCACCATCTTTGGTGACTTTGGAGCCCCCAAAATAAAATCTGTCACTGCTTCCACTTTTTCCCATGAAGTGATGGGGCTGGATGCCATAATCTTAGTTTTTTTAATGTTGAGTTTCAAGACAGTTTTTTCTCTTTTCACTTCCTGGAGGAGGAAATGGCAATCCATTCCAGTATTCCTGCCACGAGAACCCTTGAATAGTATGTGGCTCCTAGTAGGTGATAATATATAAGTTATGCCACCCTTCTCCCCTTTCTCCCAGCCTAACCACAGCCCAAGAAGTTAGCCGGCAGAGGTCCTGACCCCAGCCTGTGTTCTCGCTTGCATAGAGCATATCTCCTAAGGAAAGGGAAGGGAGAGAAAAGTGAGACTCAGGTGTGAATTGAACTAGACAGAAGGAGGAGGTCCTGTCCCCACCACCTATTCCTCCATGGATGGTGTCATCGTCTCTTCAATCCTTTATTCTTTGCTTGCTTATTATATTCTTTGAGGGCAGATATCTTGTTTCTTTTCCTCCCTGTAGCAACCTGTGTCTGTTAATAGACGTTTGTGCTCAATAGATGCTTGTGGAATGGATGACTATTCATGAAATGATGACAGTTAAACAGGTCTTGAAAGTGTGAGTGGAAATTTACTCTGTGGATGGAGGGCTAACCAGGTCCTGGGGCCAGCATGGGGCAGAATACGGGACAGGGTCTAGAGGATGCTGTTTGCGGGATCCCAGCTCGGGATGGGGGAGATAGGATAGAAGAGGCATCATCTGGAGGGCCCACTGGGCAGATCCCAGGGTCTAGATCACTACGTGAGGAGGTTTGGAGTTTGCAGGTGGGAGGTGCAGTGGCCAGCCGAAAGGCTTTGGCAGGAGAGAGCCGTCATCAGATTTGTGATGGGAAGGTTTTGCTGGGCACCGAGTGGAGCTTGCATCGGTGAAGGGAGAGTGTGGAGGCAGATAAGGACGCTGGTTAGGACATGATCATTGAGAACTTGAGAAAAGAAACTGGAAAAATGTTTGTGTAAAAGCACTGCATGGCTTGCAGCATCATTAACGACTGTCTTCTGTGATTCTCACCGGAATTTGCATGGGATCAATCACAGACTTAGCTACCTTCTTGAACTGCACTCCGTTGAAACACAGAGTGAGTTCCCTCTTGACTACCAATTAGTGTGTTTTGATAAAGACTTTATTCCAGTGGAATTTCTTTCATCTGGACTATTAAGAAGACCCATTCTTCAGTTTGAAGGTTTCCATGCTGGAGTTTCTGGGGGAGGGGATGCTTTTGAAGCATTTCAGGAGAAAAGAGGCCACATAAGGCCACACAGACTCTGCTAATTCTAATTAAAAGTGAGGAGCTGCACACTCTAATGAGCGCGGGCAGCTAATTAGCAGGTAGGAAAACACAGTTCAAAGCTATCAGGACCAGCTCACAGTGATGTGTTTGTTCTGTTTGGTGGGTTCACACCCTCGGATGAGGCTACGAAGCTTGGTCAGGAGTTTACATTTCCACAAAGTCAGAGATCAGAGGTCTCTGTAGTCAGCTCTCCTGGGCACATTTCAACATCCTTCCTTTGGGTGAGCACTGGAAGGGCTGTTGAAGCAGATATGCAAGGGTGCCTGGATAAGGAAGGGTCTTTGGTACGGGTGCTGCAGTTGAAGGCAGCCTGGATAGAGCCAAGGCAGTCACACCCTCAGCCTGGGTCTTGGCAGAGTGGTTTTGTATGTTCATTCACTGTGCACAAATGACTGAGTTGGCTCTGAGCTGAGGCGGTGCTGGGCACTGGGGATACAGGTCCAGCGGAATGATGGTCCCTGGGCTAGATGGCATCTTAGATCCTGTGGGTTCATGGTGCTGTCTCAAGATCCCAGAATGCCAAAGCACATGTGGTTGGTGGTCCACCCTTATTCCAGGCCTCCCTCCCATCTCAGGGCAGCTGGCCCAGCACCCTCCTGCCAGCTGCAACCCTGGCACACGGCTTTGTCTGGCTTTCCATCAGCCAGAGGGCTGGGGAGTTGACACCTCTTTCTCCCCAGACTGACAGCAGGGAGTTGGGATGAATACTTCTGAGGGGATGACTCTAAAATGTATATTTCGTATAGCTTTTCAGCAGGATTCTGCTCTGGTTTCCTGAAGATATGCTCAGGATTATACCTTCCTTGGGTTGGGAAGATGCCCTGGAGGAGGGTATGGCAACCCACTCCAGTGTTCTTGCCTGGAGAATCCCATGGACAGAGGAGCCTGGCAGGCTACAGTCCCTAGGGTCACACAGAGTCGGATATGACTGAACGACTTAGCATGCAGGAAGAACGTCTCTTCCTTCCACTTCCTTCCTTTCTCACTTCAGTTGTCCATTTTCAGGTGTTTCCTGGGATCAACCCCCAAATATTAATAAACTACTTTCCTCGAGTCCTTGACTTAGCATCTCTTTGTGGGGATACCCATCCTTGTTTTTCAAAGTCCTGCATTGCCCAAGACTGAAGCCCAGGACAGCCTGCTCTTTTCTGAACAGCAGTTGAGTTATAATCTAGACTCCTGGGCCACTAGCTTGTCCCAGCTTTGCAAATAGAATATCCTGCATTTCAGAAACCCCGGGGGTGGCTGGTCACTGCAGTGGCATATGAACTTATCTCCTGACTGATTAGCAGAGGTTCTTATGTTTATGAGATGCGGGGAAAGAGAAAATTCAAGTTGTCAGTATTTCCGGACAAATAGAACTGATCTCCAAAAGAACTGAGCAGCAGAAGAAGAGACAGTGGAAAAGGCTTTCAAATGTGAGTTTGGAGAGGGCAGGAGCTGGGCTTTGCGGAGACTCAATACATGAGCAATGCTGAGAGCAAGAAAGACGGAGAATGAAGTTTTCAACAAATCCTGTTGCCTGCTGCCAGTGTGCCCTCATGCCTGGCTATATGGTAGGATTTAATCACTGCTTCTCTTTGGCTATAAGACGTCTCTGTAAATGTGAGTTGGCTGAGGCTAACTTACAGCGGGCAGGCATTTTCAGATTCATCAGGAGTTTTCCTTTGTTCATCTTCAAGGGTGGCCATGTCATGCCCCATTGATCAATGGGTGGGGGAGACCATATGATGTGTTTTCAGAGACTTGGGGGCTGCTCTTGATAATGACATCTGGACACCCAGGGCAAGCTGAGATGGTCCCGCGCAGACCGCTGAGGTGGGAATCCGGCTCAAGGTGAAAACTCTGAACTGAGTTCCCACAGCTGGTCAGGCAGTGGCAGAAGAGGGATTCAAACCTAGGTCTACTGGACCTTCCATAGATCCTCTCAGTCAATGCAAACAGCTTAAAAATAATAATACCTACCACGTGCTGCCTGCCCATGGTGTGGCCACCTGTGCAGAGCTATAGTAATTAATTAAGTGATTAACATATATATAAATTACTATATACTAATATATAATTAATTAATTATAGTAATTAAGAGCCACTTGCTCTTTCTAGGTAGGTCGTGTTATCCCCAGCTTAAAGATAAAGGAACTGAGTCTCAGAAAGGGGAGGCGACTTGCCCAAGGTCATTCATCTGACACGTGGCAGGGATCTGACACGTGGTTTCCCTGCCCCGCCAGCCATGAGGCTGAGTCAGGCACAGGGAAGGAAGCCCATGTAAACAGTTAAAATGGGAGACCCAGGAGGGATGCTGGAATAAATCTTGCGTGGCCAAGTTGAAATGCTCTGTGCACGTGTGACCTCGATAGGCCTTGGGGCTTTTCCTGACTTTCCTTGGAGTGTCCTCAGTGGAGAGCTGAGCTTATTCTTCTTTTCCAGTTGTCCTCCTCAAATCTTCGGGATCCCCAGCTCCCGCGGCCGTGGCAGATGTTCAGGCTGAGATAGAAACTCCCCTTGGAAGTTGGGGAGCGCTGTCTTTGCAGAAGTAGCAGCTCCAGCTGTGTTTTCATCCCAGATTGGCTGTGATGTGCCAGCCTCAGTACAGCTGAATCATTTCCAAATCAAAAAGCTGAAGCCTGTGGGGATCCGCTCAGCCTGGGCTCCTGAGGATGGAGGGGAACAGAACTCTTCCTGCTGGGCGGGACCACAGCTGCTCACAGCTGGCCTGTTTTCATAGCCTGGGTTCTCCTGCCAGCAAAGCTGCTACCTTGCTGGACAGAGCAAAGCCAGCGAGGACAACCTGCAGGTCCCTACCACACCTGGCCTGCACCTGGTGGCTCCTATGGGATCCCCTTCCCTTGCCTTCTCTTCTCACCTGAAAAACTCTCACCCTTTGAAATTTACCACTGTCCCCTTCCTCTGCAAGCTCATAACCCCTTGCCACTGGGGAATGCCACCTGTCCCTGCCCGCGCCCCATGGATCCCTGGGGGCTGAAGGGATGGGCCTGGCCTAGATGGAGTGCTTGGTGAGGGGTTATTGAGGGAAGGGGTGGGCAGTGAATGAACTGGTGCCCTTCCCAGACAGGGCTGGACTCCAGGTCAGCCTGGCTCCTTTCTACGGAGTCCCATCAACACAGTTCCTTGCATACCTCAAGTGATGGGGAGCTTACTTCTTGTGAAAGAATGAGTTCAGCTGTTACATGGAACCTAGACCTGAGTCCTGCTCCTTTCTGAGGCCCTGGCTTCGGGGTTCCTCCTTCCTTGAAAGGTCCTCCCTGAGGCTGGCATGTGCAAAGACCACGTCTCTGTGTCACTCACTGGTGCATCTTGGTACCTGGATCAGCACCTTGGGAGCTGCGAGCGGGGAATCACACCAGGGCCAGTGTACTGTCTGTCCCTTCTACATGAGCTGCTTGCTTCCAGATACCTGCATGGAGGCCTCCCTCCCATCTCTTAGATCTCTGCTCCATTGTCACCTCCCCTAAGGAGGTCTTCTGTGTCTTCTGTGCCCCCCTGCCCATCTCAGATAGCACCCTTCCACCATCTCCTCCCTCTCATTTGCACGATCTTTCTTTCGAGCACTCAGTATTTTTACATATTTATATTTTTATGTGCTTACTCTAATCCTCCCCCAACAGAATGTCAGCTCCTTGGAGGCACATACATTGTCTGTTTTGTCCCATTTGTTCAGTCACTAAATCGTGTTTGACACTTTGCGACCCCATGGATGGCAGCATGCCAGGCTTCCCTGTCCTTCACTATCTCCCAGAGCTGGCTCAAACTCTCGTCCGTTGAGTCAATGATGCCATCGAACCATCTCATCCTCTGTCGCTCCCTTCTCCTCCTGCCTCATTCTTTCCCAGCATCAGGGTCTTGTTCTATGCTCTGCCCTAATTTCTGGAACAGTCTCACTGTAAAGAGTATGAGAGCTCAATGAACATTGGTCAGTGGATGAATCAATGAATGAAACCGGCTGCTTCTCCACTGCTGCTGCTACTGCTAAGTCGCTTCAGTCGTGTCCAACTCTGTGCGACCCTATAGACGGCAGCCCACCAGGCTCCCCCGTCCCTGGGATTCTCCAGGCAAGAACACTGGAGTGGGTTGCCATTTCCTTCTCCAATGCACGAAAGTGAAAAGTCAAAGTGAAGTCGCTCAGTTGTGTCTGACTCTTAGCGACCCCATGGACTGCAGCCTACCAGGCTCCTCCGTCCATGGGATTTTCCAGGCAAGAGTACTGGAGTGGGGTGCCATTGCCTTCTCCACTAGGTAAGTCTTACTCCTCTTTGCATCTCCTGGGACTAGAATGGAGTCATATGCATAGAAGGTGATTACTAACAATTTGCTGAATGAAAGACTGAAAATACAGTCACATTGCTAACATTTTGAAATTGGATCAAATTCTTCCTTGCTTCAATATTCCAGTAGTGTCCCACTGCATTGAAAATAAAATCCTAGCTCCTTACCAGAGAGCTACAAGTTCCTCCATCTCTGGGCCCCTCTTTCCATCCAACTTCACCTCCAACATCACTTCTCTCTCTTACTGACAACACTCCAGCCTTCCCTTTACCCATCAAACGAGTTTCTGCCTCAGGACCTTTGCACATCCTTTCCCTAGGTCCTCACAGGGCCACTTCCTTCTCCAGCATCTCAGCCTTGCCTCTAGTGCTCACAGCAGCCCTTCCTGTCCACACTCACTAAAGGCAACTCTTCTCTTACCACTCCACCTCTCACCCTATTTATTCCTTCTTAGTTCATGTCACACATCATAAAGTAATAGTTTACTGGACAGGGTCCTATAAATATGCACTTGTTGGGGGTGGCTGCTTGGGGTCTAAGCACTCCCCTACTCTCTCTTTCCCCTCCAAGATGTAAGATGCAAGAGCTAAGATCATGTCTCTCTGCCATTCACGAGTGTGTCTTGGGTGCTGGATCAACATAAGGAGTGCTTGATAAATACTTTTATTTTTTTTTTTTTTTTTTTTTTTAATTTTATTTTATTTTTAAACTTTACATAACTGTATTAGATTTGCCAAATATCAAAATGAATCCGCCACAGGTATACATGTGTTCCCCATCCTGAACCCTCCTCCCTCCTCCCTCCCCATTCCATCCTTCTGGGTCGTCCCAGTGCACCAGCCCCAATCATCCAGTATCGTGCATCGAACCTGGACTGGCAACTCATTTCATACATGATATTTACATGTTTCAATGCCATTCTCCCAAATCTTCCCACCCTCTCCCTCTCCCACAGAGTCCATAAGACTGTTCTATACATCAGTGTCTCTTTTGCTGTCTCGTACACAGGGTTATTGTTACCATCTTTCTAAATTCCATATATATGCGTTAGTATACTGTATTGGTGTTTTTCTTTCTGGCTTACTTCACTCTGTATAATAGGCTCCAGTTTCATCCACCTCATTAGAACTGATTCAAATGTATTCTTTTTAATGGCTGAATAATACTCCATTGTGTATATGTACCACAGCTTTCTTATCCATTCATCTGCTGATGGACATCTAGGTTGCTTCCATGTCCTGGCTATTATAAACAGTGCTGCGATGAACATTGGGGTACTCGTGTCTCTTTCCCTTCTGGTTTTCTCAGATAAATACTTTTAAATTAATGAATGCACTTTCCTGTGAGCTTACTCATCCTGCTCCTCTTTACTGTGCTTGATCCTCAAGTTCACGGAATTTGCACTCTCCAGGTTATTTTTCCAGTTTATAGGTCATAATTGTTTATAATTATTTTATAATTTATACCATGCTCAGTTGCTTCAGTTCTTTCCTACTCTTTGTGTCCCCATGGATTGTAGCCCACCAGGCTCCTCTGTCCATGGGATTCTCCAGGCTAGAATACTGGAGTGAGTTGTCATGCCCTCCTCTGGGAGATATTCCTGACCCAGGGATCGAACCTGTGTCTCCTGCATTGCAGGTGGATTTTTCACTGCTGAGCCACAGAGAAGCCCTTTATAATTTACGTATGTATGTATGTTATTCACACAGTCATGTCCAACTCTTTGAGATTCTATGGACTGTAGCCTGCCAGGCTCCTCTGTCTATGGGATTCTCCAGGCAAGAACACTGGAGTGGGTTGCCATTTCCTTCTCCAGGGGATCTTCCCAACCCAGGGATGACACCTGAGTCTCCCGCATTGCAGGCAGATTCTTTACCATCTGAGCCACCAGGGAAGCACTTTATAATTTATAATCATGTATAATAATTTCAGGCTATAATTATTTGATGTTTATCTTAATTAGATGATGAACTCCCAGAGATGGAAAATATCTCTGACTCTGTTTCTGCATCCTGAGTGTGGAACACAGTACCTGGCTCATGGTGTGTGTTCAGAATATTTTGTTGAATGAAATAATTGGGACCATAACTGAGAATAGATAAAAGAGCAAAAAATGTAAACTGCCAAATAGGTTTCAGAAAATCCACACACTGAAGCACATGCCTGAGTTTTCTTTATAGAGGAAGCCCTCGCAGGCCCTTTTAAGACCTAAAAAGCTTGATTTTCTATTTTTGCATGTTTTATTTAAACAAAGAAGCCAGGTGCTCCAGGGAAATGCCGCAGGGGTGAGACAGTACAGGGACTTGCGCTGGCTCCTCCCCTGGCTCCGTCTGAGAAATGAGACTTCACGGTGGGTGAAATTTTCCATTAGAGACACCATTGTCTTAGAAAAATAACCCTCGGCCTGTTCTGTTTGATGTCCTCTCTGAAGCAATTCTCTTCCCGAAGGCTTGTTTGATTTAGTGAAGACTCAGGTCTCCAGAGCTTGACCTCCTGAACTGCAGAGCGCTGGGTCGGGGATGGTGGGCGGGTAGGGGTGGGACCCACTTCTGCTAAGAAGACACCCACCAGGGGCAGTTTTCTTAAGCACAGGAAGCTGACCCGTGGCTTAGGAAACCTTGTAACAGCCCCGCTCCTTGAGTGCTTTGTGTAGGCTGAAATTCTATTAGGCACTTGGCAGAGATTTCTTTTACACTCAGATCACAGCTTTCTTGTATCCATCATCCTCTTATTACAGGTGGGACCAGACCAGAGAGCTGAGCTAAGCTGCCCAAGGTCACACAGCTGGGAAGTGGGGTCCTGACCTTTGGGCCCAAGACTGGAAGAGGATGAAGCCCATAGTTTCTTGACTACATCAAGCGGCCCATGGGGAACATAAAATAGGAGAAATTCCGTTTCATATTGCAGTTTTTCTTCCCCTTGTGCAGACTTGGAGCATCAAGGATGCTGTGACAGATGGGATGCATGCGTGAGTAGTCGCTCAGTCATGTCCAACTCTGCAACCCCATCCATGGACTGTAGCTGCCAGGCTCCTCTGTCCATGGGATTTTCCAGGCAAGGATACTGGAGTTAGGTAGCCATTCCGTTCTCCAGGGGATCTTCCCAACTGAGGGACTGAACTGGATTTCCTGCATTAGGCGGATTCTTTACTGTCTAAGCCACCAGAGATGTCCGACAGATAGAATAATATCCCCCCAAAGAAATCCACATTCTAGTTCCCAGAACCTATGACAATGTTACCTTACATGGCCAAGGGACTTTGCAGATGGCATTAAGAATCTTGAGATGGGGAAATTCTCCTGCCTGATCAAGGTGGGCTCTATGTCCTTAAAATAAAGGTTCATGAAAAAGGGAGGCAAGGGGGTCAAAGTCAGAAAAAGAGATGTTATGACAGAAGCAGAGGTTTGAAGATGGAGCAAGAGACGATGAGGAAAGATCTGCCAGCAGCCTTGAGAAGAAGAAAACAGGAAGGAATAAATTCTCCCCTCGAACTTCCATAAGAAGAGCTCCCCTGCAGACTCAGTTTAGACTTTTGGGCACCAAATTATAAGATAATTAATGAGTGGTGTTTTCGTTGGCTAAGTTTGTGATAATTTGTCACAACAGCAAAAGCAAATAATGTAGAGTCTAAAAGACACTCTGTTCTTGCAGACACTGGCGCCTTAGAGAGATCGCGGCTTAGAGCCAAGAGATGGTTTGAAGGCCCTCTCTCCTCTCTGCTCTGAGCGCGTGGGCATCAGCATTTGGGTTGTCGCCTACTGCCCCTCTGTTCTGTGTTCTCTTCCTCCAGCTCTCGGGATGTTTTGTTCTCTCATGGTTTCACATCTTTTGCTCAATTGACACCTTGCCTCTAGGACCTTCTCTGACAAGTTGCAAAATCTTCCCAAAGAAGCTTCCTGGCCACCTCCCTGCTCAAATTTTCTCTGTAGTGCTTATTCCAGTCCAATATACTTGATAAGTGAATTTCATATTGTTTTATATTGTTTCCCTATACAAAGGATAGAAAGTCAAAGTGTTAGTCGTTCAATCGTGTCCAACTCTTTGTGACCCCATAGACAACTGTAGCCCACCAGGCTCCTCTGTCCATGGGATTCTCTGGGCAAGAATCATGGAGTGGGTAGCCATTCCCTTCTTCACGATACACAAAGGATAATGTCTCATTATAATAAACATTCCAGTTCAGTTCAGTCTCCTAGTCGTGTCTGACTCTTTGCAACCCCATGGACTGCAGCACACCAGGCTTCCCTGTCCATCACCAACTCCTGGAGCTTGCTCAAACTCATGTCCATCGAGTTGGTGATGCCATCCAACCATCTCATCCTCTGTCGTCCCCATCTCCTCCTGCCTTCAATCTTTCCCAGCATCAGGGTCTTTTCCAATGAGTTAGTTCTTCATATCAGGTGACCAAAGTATTGGAGTTTCAGCTTCAGCATCAGTACTTCCAGAATGACAGGCATTTTGTCTTTTTTTTGTTCATTATCATTTTCCCCAGCACCTACAGGAGTGCCTGGCACATGGCTGCCATTAGTAATTATTCACTGAACAAATGGATGCATTTAATCCTTACAACTTCCCAGTGAGGTGGGTGCCATTGTTATCTTTAATTTTCAGATGACGCCCAGAGAGGTTAAGCAACTGGCCCCACGTCAGTTGGTCAGAGGAAGAATAAGTACCTGAACCATGGAGGTTCTTGTTCTAGGAGCTTCACTTTAGATTACTGTTACGGGATGAATTGTGACATGTCTGGAATTTATGTATTGAAGTCCTAACCTCCGGTACCTCAGAATGTGACTGCATTTGGAAATGTAGATTTTCAGATTAAATGAGGTTATATGCATGAGTCCTAATCCAATCTGACTGGTGTTCTTACGAGAAGAGGAGACTAGGTCATTGACACATAGACAGGGACAACCATGTGGGAATGTGGTGAGAAGCGGGTTTTTCGCACCCAAGGAGAGAGGCTGCAGAAGAAACTAACCCTGCTGACTCCTTGATCTTGGACTTCCTGCCTCTAGAACTGTGAGACAACACATTTCTGTTGTTTAAGCCACCTGGTCTGTAGGACTTTGTTATGGCAGCCTAAGTGAATTAATACACTCACTATACTTTGGCCACCTGATGTGAAGAGTCAACTCCTTGGAAAAGAGTCCGATGCTGGGAAAGACCAAAGCCAAAAGAGAAGGGGGCAGCAGAGGATGAGATGGTTGGATTGTATCACCGACTCAACGGACATGAATTTGAGCAAACTCCAGGAAGTAGCGAAGGACAAGAGAGGCTGGCATGCTACAGTCCACAGGGTCAAAGAGTCGGACGTGATTTAGCGACTGAACAACAACAGATACTGGTTGAATTACGAGGCAGAGTCTGATCTCAATCTGCTTACCTCTTAGCCCCTCCTGCCAACATTCCCAGCTCCCCCGTGACACTACCAGCCTCCTGACTTCCTGCCATTTCCAAATATATCCTTCTTTCCCATGCCTGTTAGCCTTAGGAAATGCTGCTACTAGTTGGAATGTGCATAACCACCACCCCCTGCCTTCCCAATGATGTTGACTCCTAATCCCCAGAAACCATGAATGTTATCTGATATGACAAAAGAGATGCTGCAGGTATGATAATGTTAGGATCTTGAGATGGGGAGCCTCTTCTGGACTATCCTACCCAATTCAGGTGCATGCAGAGTTGCTCAGTCACTCAGTTGTGTCTGACTCTTTGCCACACCATGGACTGCAGCCCACCAGGCTCCTCTGGTGGAGGATGCAAGAATTTTCCAGGCAAGAATACTGGAGTGGTTGCCATTTCCTACCCCCCAGGGATCTTCCTGACTCAGGGATGGAACCTGTGTCTCTTTCATCTCCTGCACTGGCAGGTGGATTCTTTACCACTGAGCCACCTGGGGAACCCTCAGTCCAGGTGGGCCCAATATAATTACAAGGTCCTTATAAAAGGGAGGCAGGGGGTCAGAGAGGAGAGAAGGTGCTACCCAGTTGGCTTTGAAGATTGGGGAAGAAGCCACAAGCCAAGGCATGTGGGCAACCTCTAAGTAGGGAAAGGCCAGAAAACAAACTCTCCCAGACCAGAAGGAACCAGCCCTGCAGACACCTTGACTCTGTCCCATTGATGATGGTTTTAGGCTTCTGGACCCCAGAACCCTGGAGAATAAATGTACATTTGTTCTGAGGTTAGTGGGGGTTTGTAACAGCAACCAAAGGACTCTGACACAGCCCCTGCCCCACGCTGCCTTGCCCCCAGGAATTACTTCTAGTAATCCCTCAAAAAGAAGACCCTGCTTCTGCTCCTTTTTATACCTTCCAGACCCTGTTTAGCAAAGGTGACTTCTTGCCTTGTAGTCACGTCGTGTTAGTTAACATTTACATTGCATGGGTAACAGGAGGTTAAAACAGAGCTTCATTTGGACTCAGAACCAAGACACAACAGAGGCAGAAATTCCAAAGTCCACCTGAGGGTTTCTGCCTGCATGGGGAAGGCCAACAAAGGTTGGTTCTTGGCTCTCGAGCCCCTTCACCCACTGTGAGATTAGAAGTGGGTGAGACAGGAGAGAAGGAGAGAGCATTTGTGTGGAGATTGAGGGGTGCAATTGCTGAACTGTGAGCCCTTTTGCCATCACAGGAGCAGGTGGGGCCCTCCATGTACCCCATCTCCTAATCCCTGGAGCCTGTGAATACTGCTTTCTATGGCAAAAGGGATGATTAAGTTAAAGTTCTTAAAATCCAGGCTAAGGAGGTGCTTATCCTGGATTATCAGCATGGGTTCTAAATGCAATCACATACATCTTTCCTGCCATGTCAGTAAATAAAGGATGTTACAGTCATCAGCGATTGTAGCCACCACCAAGGGTGAACAGGTGAGTCCTGAGGGAACTCAGGATGTGAAAACACAGGATACTGGTCCCAGACAGCTGAAAGTGAAAGTCGCTCAGTCGTGTCTGACTCTTTGCCACCCCATGGACTATACAGTCCGTGGAATTCTGCAGGCCAGAATACTGGAGTAGGTAGCCTTTCCCTTCTCCAGGGGATCTTCCCAACCCAGGGACCGAACCCAGGTCTCCCGCATTGCAGGCAGATTCTTTACCAGCTGAGCCACAAGGGAAGACCAGGTAGCCGAGATGCATATAAAAGGAATGATTTTAGTGAGCCCAGATTCTTACATCTGCCCATAAATAGAAAAGGGCTGAGTTCTTTAACTTGAGATATCTGGTTTTCTTTAATTAACAATTGTATTTTGAAGTCAGACTACCTGCCCTTTGTTGCAAAACGTTGATATAACTTGTCTCCTCCCCCACCACCCCTCTCAGAGCACTTCTCTTGGGTCACTTGAGATGCTGCCTCCCGGATTTGATGTCCTAAAATTTCCTGCCTAATAAAACATAACTCTCAACTTTCAGGTTGTGAATTTATTTTTAACCACATTTATAAGGGAGAAGTGGGAAGGGCTTGGGAGTACATAGAAAAGGAGGCAATACAAAGAGGTGGCAGAGATTGGAGGGATGTGGCTACAAGTCAAGGAATGCTGGCAGCCATCAGGAGCCAGGAGGGAGGTGTGGGTAGATTCTCCTCTGAGCCTCTGAAGGAGTTCAGCTCTCCTGATACCTTGATTCTGGACGTCCGGTCTCCAGATTGTGACAGATGAGGCTTCTGTTGTTAAAGCTATTTGTTCACAGCACTTTGGTATAGCAGCCATGGGACACTAATCACATAAACAGAGACTCCTACTCTCACCATCTCAGAGGCTGCAAGGAACAACTAAGCGGCAAATCCCCCTGCCTGGTCCCAGGATCGCTCCATCCCAGCCAGGAGGAAGACTGCTGCTGGGGGAATCACAGGGAAGTCTAGAAGCCAGGGGGGGTGTCACCGACTCTGGGGCTGTAGAACCAGTGTTTTCAAAACTTTCCATCTTTCTGTTGCAGATCCAGGCTTCTGCCCTGAAACCCTGGAGGGCTCAAATTCACTTTCAGAACAGCATTTGCTTAGGATTGCTTCTGAGGGACCATCTTTTCTGGGGACAACTTGGCAGACAGTCATAGAGCGCACTGCCGAATTAACACGGCAGGAAATAAACTCACTAATTAACTCTGCCTTAGGCTGCAGAAAAGAGATAAGGAAGGAAATGAAGTGTCTGGAAAAACAGGAGGGAGAGTGGCAGGAAAGGTGATGTCAGAGTCAGATAGATGTAGGTTCAAATCCTGGGATATCTCTGCACTATGTGATGTGGGCAAGGCAGGTTCCTGGAGCCCAGGTGACCCTGTCGCAAATAGAGTGTTTCCTTGGCAGGATGCTCTGAGGATGAGGGTGACTGTGGTACCTAGCTCTGAACAGGTGCTCTGCCTAAGGAAGATAATATTAATTTTAAAAGTTCCCCTTGGTCTTCCTGAATAAGCAGAAAGCTCACCATGAGCTTGGAGAGCAGCTTGCCCCACCATCTGTTTGGCATTAGTGATGATGCGGATGAGGATAGCTGGATGATGGAAGTCTGTCATTTCAAAGCCCACTGGCCCCACGTTGACTGCTGCCTGGGAGACAGAAAATATTTTCCTGCCAACATCATGGCTAGCTTCCTAGGGCTGCTCTAACACATCACCAAAACGCGGCGACTAAAAACAACATATTTATTCTCTCGCAGTTCTGAAGGCGAGAAGTCTGAAATGGAGGTGTTGGTAGGGTTAGTTTTCTCTGGAGGTTGTGAGGGAGAAACCATCCCATGCCTTTCTCTTTTTTATTTTTAAAATCGTTTGTATTATTTATTTTTGGTTGTGCTGGGTCTTCATTGCGGCACGCGGGCTTTCTCTGAGTTGCATGAGCTTCTCATTGCAGTGGCCTCTCTGGTTGCGAAGCACAGGTTCTAGGTGCAAGGCCTTCAGTAGTTGTGGAACAGGGGCTCAGTCGTTGTGGGCTCCCGGGCCCTAGAGTGCAGGCTCAGGAGTTGTGGAGCGTAGGCTTAGTTGCTCCACGGCTTGCGGAATCTTCCCAGACCAGGGATGGAACCCGTGTTCCCTGCATTGGCGGGTGGATTCCTATCAACTGTGCCACCAGGGAAGTCTCCAGGCCTTTCTCCAAACTTGCAGTGTTGCTGACACTCCTTGATGTTCCTTGGCTTGTAGGATCATCACTCTGATCTCTGCCTCCATCTTCACATTACCACTGTGTCTCTCTCTCTGTCCTCTCCTTGTCTTATAAGACACCGGTCATTGGATTTAAGGCCCACCCTGGCTCTAGTCAATCCTAAGGGAAATCAGTGCTGAATATTCATTGGAAGGACTGATGCTGAAGCTGAAGCTCCACTACTTTGGCCACCTGATGCGAAGAACTGACTCACTGGAAAAGATCCTGATGCTGGGAATGATTGAAGGCAGGAGGAGAAGGGGATGACAGAGAGTGAGATGGTTGGATGGCATCACCGACTCAATGGACATGAGTTTGAGCAAGGTCCAGGAGCTGGTGATGGACAGGGAAGCCTGGCGTGCTGCAGTCCATGGGGTCGCAAAGAGTCAGACACAACTGAGTGACTGAACTGAACTGAACTGGCTCTAGGATGATGTCATCTTGAGATCCTTAGCTAATTACATAGGCAACGATCTTCTTTCTAAACTGGGACGTTTTCTGAGGTTCTGAGTGAATGTGAATCTTGGAGGGAGAATCAATGTTCACTGCATTATGGTAGAAAAGAGCACAAACATCGCCATCCTCTGACATCAGTAGCATCTACATGTATGACTTAGAAGAGCCATAAACTTTTGGAGGCTCATCTTCCTCATGATCAAAATGGGAATAAGACAATCTGCCTGCAGGGCTCATTGAGGGCTGGGTAAGATGGCTTGAGTGAAATACTCAGCACAGAATCTGAAATGCTGGCTATATGCTCGATTGTTCACACTGTCAGCATTCGCAAATGACTTTCGTGTTGTTCTGAGAGCTGTGGAGGAGAAGTGGGTAGCCAGTGGTCAGTTTGGCCAGCTTACAGGTATGGGTCTCTGGGTAGCCCCAGAGTTGGTTACTAAGCCTAAAAGCTTCTACAAACAAGACAGGGTTTTTGGGCTGAACTGTCTACTTGGGAATCTTCCAAAAAATGTGCTAAAATGCCAATCCTGTTGCCTATCCAGCAGCCTGGATGGTGGATAGGGAGAAAAACAGCGGGTTCTGAAACACAGACACCCAGCTAGAGCCCCTAATCTGGCTCCTCTATCTATGGAATTCTCTAGGCAAGAATACTGGAGTGGGGTTGCCTTCCTGACCCAGGGATTGAACCCAGGTCTCCCAAATTATAATCAAAATTCTTTACCATCTGAGCCACAAGGGAAGCCTGAATTTGGCACAGCCTCTCATTTCACTGTTCGGAGAAGGCAATGGCAACCCACTCCAGTACTCTTGCCTGGAAAATCCCATGGACAGAGGAGCCTAGTAGTCTGCAGTCCATGAGGTTACTAAGAGTCGGACACGACTGAGCGACTCCACTTTCATTTTTCACTTTCATGCACTGGAGAAGGAAATGGCAACCCACTCCAGTATTCTTGCCTGGAGAATCCCAGGGACAGAGGTGGCTGGTAGGAGGCCGTCTATGGGGTCGCAGAGAGTCGGACACGACTGAAGTGACTTAGCAGCAGCAGCTCATTTCACTGAGGTCAATTTGCCAAAAGACAAAGATGTAAAATTCATTCACGAGTAAGAGAAGCATCATCTACCAATGGCTGCGTATCTCTTGCTCTCTGCACCTTTGCTATCCAAACTCTGTCTTTCCAAACTCAGGAATCAAAGAAAGTAACATAAATGTGTTGATATATATCTTGCTATCCAAACTCTGTTACTTACTGTGTGTGTCAGTCTTTAGAATAAAATGGATTTGGAGAGCAAGGAAGACATATATTCTTACTGTGGATACAGATATATTTTATGCCGTTCAGCTATGTTTTTTTTTGCCCCAAGGAACTAAATTTTTAAAAAGGGGGAAATTTTTCCAAATTCACTTATGCAGGCAAGAAGAGCAACACTGAAATCAATGAAAGGTGTTAAAATTGTGTTTCATACAAAAGTCTCTACATTCTTGAGAGATAGTTACAAGAAATAAGATTAATTTTGCAAAGAGTTTTTCTCTATGACATGGCTTTCAGCGATTTGACCATTCAGTGAGTTGACTTTTGATGAATTAATTTTGTGTGAATTGCTTTACTTTATGCACAGCCAGTAAATGGGGGAGTGAGCGTCCACGTCATATGCTGAGACCTTCCAAATAATTAGGGTCTTTGACATTATCCTGTAGCCTGTCTTCACCGCTGCAGTTTGCCTTTTCAAATTATGTCAGTGGAGTCTGTCATACGTTTCCAGCAGGGACGCTAACTTCTGACCGTCATTTAAAGTAAGCTCCCTCGAGGGGAGGGACTGTGTGTGTGTGCGTGTGTGCGTTTGGCTCACCATTGTATTGCCAGGACTTGAAGGATGGCTTTTCCAGTTTGCACTCAATAATTATTTGTGACATGGGTAAATGAACGGATGACACCTATTTCTCCCTAAATGAGAGTCCTGAATTGTCATCCCTTGCCTAGTCTACGGTTACAGCTTCTGCAGAGATTGCAGAGTGGCCATGGTACTTTTAGCCCCTCCAAATGGAGGTAAAATCTTTTCTCCACACTTAGTTCTGGGCTGACTTTTTGACTCCCTTTGGCCAAGAGAAAGGGACAGAAGTGATGTCAAGCCTGGACCTTGGCAGGTTTTGCACATCTCCTTTCTACCACTTGTCTAACATCATGTAAATGAGCTGGGCTAGCCTGCTGGGTGGTGACAGACATCAAGTCATTCCTCTTGATTACAGATCAGTGGTTGAGGCCACCTTGGACTGACTGGAATCCATCCAATCTGCATGAAGATCAGCAAAGCCTAAGCCAGGTGTAGCAAAACTACTGTGTCAGGGCATAGACTTGGGAGCAATTATAGGTTTATTGTTGTTGTTAAGTCACTCAGTTGTATCCAATTCTTTGACACCCCATGAACTGCCTCACACCAGGCTTCCCTGTCCTTCACCATCTCCCAGAGCTTGCTCAAACTCATGTCCATTGAGTTGGTGATGTCAGCAATTATAGTTGGTTATTGCTTAATCTGCTAAGTTTTGGGGTTATTTGTTACACAGTGATAGCTCCCTAATACAAATTCCTTAATGATCCCTAATTTACGCCTATTAAGCCTCTCCCAGGCTTCCCAGATGGTTCAAGTGGTAAAGAATCTGCCTGCAATGCAGGAGAGGCAGGAGACTCGGGCTTGATCCCTGAGTCAAGAAGATCCCCTGGAAGAAGAGATAGTACCCCATTCCACTCCAGTATTCTTGCCTGGAGAATCCAGGGGCAGAGGAGCCTAGAGGCTACAGTCCATGGGGTCGCAAAGAATTGGACATGTCTCTTAGTGCCTGAGCATGCATGCATTCAAGCCTCTCCCATCTTCCGTATTTCCCCTCCACTTAGTCTCCACACTACAGACTTTTAAAACAGCAGTCTGATAATGTCACACTGTAGCCTGAAACTCCTCAGCGGCTGCCTACTTCCGGGAGGACAAAGTCTATTAATAGCTCTTCCAGACTGTGAAGGCTGTGATGACCAGGCTCTGTTTTCTTTGTGTCTGGACCTTCCCTGCTGCCCCTACGTCCCCACTCTCTCCTGCAACACTCTGTGTCCTCAGAATCCACCAACACGCTCTGCTCTCTGACTTCTGGCCTCTGCCCAGATGTTCCTTCCTTTTCTTTACAGCTGGGCCACCGCTGACCCAAATGGCACTTTTGCAAATGAGAAAATGTGCCCCTTCCTCAAGGAAAAACACTTCCTAAATTAAGTAGGTTTCCGTATGACCTGAACCATCACACACCGTGGCCCAGCTTGGCTTCACTGAGGAAACTCTCCAGACACCCGGCAGGCGGCAGCCCTGGCTGGTGACCATGCGTGCCAACCATCTGCTCCCCCAGGCCAGGCACACCTGGGCTCCTCCCACCCACCCTGATGGCGGGCACCCAGGCCAGATTTGAAGGCAGGTAAGGGATGGCCATCAGGCTGCTGAGAGTGGATAAGAAAGGAACGTTGGGGGAACATCTGGAGAGGGGGTCATACACACGAGTGTACGTGTATGTGTGAACCAGTGTGTGAGGCGTGCTTTCCTGAGTGTATGCACGGCTGGGTTTGCCTGTGGGCTGATGTTCTCCTATGTTTGTGTCTGTCTAACATGGGGATGATGTGTCTTTAGACGTGGCACTGTGGGAAGTGCACGCTCTGAGAACCCATGATTGGTGGCTCGGCTCATTTCAACTTGGTAGCCTACTGTGTGTGGATGTTAAGAGGTTGGGCTCTAGATTCACACCAACCTGAACTGGAATCCTGGCTCCCCTGCTCATTTGCGGTGTGACTTTGGGTGGAGCACTTAACCTCTCTGAGCCTCAACTGTCAATCCAGCCCCCTTCTCCAGTGAGAGCCAACTACTTCCTCTTCTTTTTCTTTACTTGGAAACTGCCTCTAACCTGGGCTCCAAGCTCCTGGTTGGGACGTTTCTCATTCCTCTTCATGCTCTTGGGGATGAAGTTACAGCTTGGACTGACTAAAAAAAATCTGCGCGTTTACCTCCATCATGCATTCTCAACTGGGATGAAAATTAGTTCTTGGAGGTGGAGATGGTGGCAAAAGTCTTAAATATAGCAACGGTCCACAGAGCTCCACAGGGCTGTCAAGCTCAGTCTTCACAATGCAATATTGTTTCTTAGTATCTAATTTCTCTTATTTGGGAGAAATGAATATTAGTTAAAATTTATCTCCCTGATGCCTGCTCAGGCTTGGCGGGGGTGGGGCGGGGGGTGGCACTTCCCTCTGTCCGTATTTATCACATGTCTCCATCTTTTCTATTGAACCCATTCACCTGCCTCTCCTCTGAAATAGGCCATTTGTGCAATTTCCTTTAAAATCCCAGCTGACAATACCTTTGCGCTGGACCTTGACCTAACTGCAAATTTCTATGATAGTTGAGAGTTTGCAGGGTAGTTTTAGAAAGAGGTTATCTCATAAGTCCTCACCCCAGATCCCAGATGGTAATGGGCGTGGGCATTTGGTATCCACTTCTGCATGGAGACAGCTAAGAATTAGAATCCACACTACTGGAGTTCAACCTCACCTTCTGCATCAATCCCTTTTAGAGATACAAGTATGTCCTGAGCAATGACTGCTACTTTTTTTTTTAAGCCTGGACTTGTGAGAGATTCCCATTTATTGTCATTAAACCGTTAAAAAAAATTAGGACTGTATACCTATTTGGTGTCAGGCTAAGATCTCTTGATTTATAGCTCTAATCGTTTTAATGTATATAGACTGATGTCTTCCACCCAATCATTACTCCTTGGTCAAGAAAGTTAGAGATTGATGTACTTATTACTCTGTTTTGCGCAGAGTTTCTTAACTTCTGAGGGGAAATGAATCATCTGACTTGACCTCCATCTAAATTCTGGCCTACTTAATGTAGAGTGGAGGCCAAGGCCATGGATGGAATTACTGTCTCATTTATTCATTCACTCAACAAGCAGAAATGTCTGGGTACCTATAACTGCCAGGCATTGTGCTAGACTCATACTTGGGGAGGATCTCTTCCAAGCAGGGCCTGGCCTCCTGCCCTGACCCCTGACCAGGCAGCTGAGGCCTTGCTGTCTGCCTGCTGAGCTTCCTCTTGGGGCAGCATTTCCGAGGGACAGAACCTCTCCCACTCACTGGGTCTGGCACAGCGCCTGCCCCATGGCATGGGGTTCAGAGGCAGACAGAGCAGGGCTGACTCTCGACTTCCATCCACCCTTGCCAGCTGTAAGATGATGGATCCAACCTTGCAGACTCTAGAGAATTCAATGGGATCATGTCCAAGCAACATTTGCCCAAATGCTGGCCACTTGACATCCCCTGGTCCCACCTCCTTTCTTCCTGCTCCTGCCCTCGGGTAAATCCACTGAACAAGATCATCCATTCCCAGGTCTGTCTCCCTTGGGCTCCTCCAGGGCAGGAGCAGCATGTTTTCCATTTCTTCCCCATTAGACAGAGCAGATGCCAGGCTGGCGCTCAGTTCATGTCACACATGTGTGTGGTTTGGACTCTATTTCCCTTGACTCTTCTCCCTTCACCCCTTCCCAGGCTCTCCTCTTGGGTCTGCTGGGCTTAGCCTCTCCCCTTTCTGGGTCTCATGGGCTCCATCAGGGTGGACTCTCAAAGTTCAGTTCCCAGATCCTGGCTGGCACTTCCAACAGTGCCTGTGGGAGGGTTCCCTTCAAGGGGCAACCTTGGCCAGTGGCTGAACAGGTGGACTTCTGGCCTCTCTCCCACCCTCAGTGGACCTCTGTGGCCAGTGCTCCAAAGGCTCCATGGTGCCAAGGCCACAGAGGGTGAAAGGTCCGAGGTGGACATCTAACTGTGGTGAATGAAAACTGTTGCCTGCCATACTAGTAAACAGCTGCCCCAGTGGTGAGCCCCGAGGGGACTCAGGATGGAGGCAAATGGGCTGCCAGTCCCTGCAGTCACCCCAACAGTGCACCCCAGGGGACTCGGGACTGGAAAGGACAGGACGAGTGCATGCATGCTAAGTCGATTCTGTTGTGTCTGACCCTTTGTGACCCCATGGACTCTGCCCCATGTGACTCGCCAGGCTCCTCTGTCCATGGGATTCTCCAGGCAAGAATACTGGAGTGGGTTGCCATGCCCTCCTCCAGGGGATCTTCCCAACCTAGGGGTTGAACCCTCGTCTCTTATATCTCCTGCATTGGCAGGCGGGTTCTTTACCACGAGCGCCATCTGGGAAGCCCGGAAGAAACAGGATACTGGCCGCCTACACTAGCTAAGGTGTAGATCAAAGGAATGATTTCAGTGAGCCCAGACTCTTGCATCTTCCCAAGACACAGAAAAGCACTAAATTCCTTAACATCCTTGAGATATCTGTTTTCTTTAATGAACAGTAATCTTTTGATGTTCCAACTACCTGGTCTTTGCTGAAAAAACTGTATATCCCAGCTCCTCCCTTGTCTCTTTAGAGCAGTCTCTCAGAGCTGTCTCAGGCTGCCTCCTGGGCTTAGTTTTGTCCTCAGTTTTGTCTGCTGAATTAAAGGTAATTCTCACCTTCCAGGTTGTGCATCTTTTCAGTCTACAGACAGATCAACGTCTGGATGGGATATTTGAGAACCCTCCCACGGGCCCCAGGACCCAGGACTGCAGGAGTATGAGCCACAAAGCCATGCCAGGCGGGGTGCTTGGTGGGGAGAGAGGGTCTGGAGGGTCACTGCCCGGGTCTCGCTCTCAGCTCTGCTGCTCTTGCTGTGCGACCTTGGGCGAGTCGTTTGTACACTGTGCAGCTGCTCTTCCGTGGTGGCAGCGACACTGTCTCATTCATTCTTTACCTGCAATCCTGGCCCAGAGCCTGGCACTGTGGGATAATAAATATACATTTGGCTTTTCCCCCTGGTTTCTGCCAGAGAGCACAGTTCCTGGCACAAAACATGGAGTTCCTCAAACCCTTGGAATTTCCTGAGTGACAGGAGTGTCCTGAACTTCCCCAGTGGCTCAACGGGTAAAGAATTTGCCTGCAATGTAGGAAACCTGGGTTCAATCCTTGAGTTGGGAGGATCCCCTGGAGAAGGGAATGGCAACCCCATTCCAGTATTCTTGCCTGGAGAATTCCATGGACAGACGAGCCCAGTGGGCTACAATCCTTGGGGTCGCAAAGAGTCGGACACAAGTGAGCAACTAACATCATTTAAACATCATCACATGCTCCCTGGGCACTTGGCATACTCCCTGATCAGGACATCACAAGCCTTCTGGAAAGCTCAGATCAGATCCTGATGCACTCATTTATACGAACAGTGATCAACTTCATCTTGCTGTGTGGACCAGGGTGCATCAGTCTTCCCCACTGGCTGGTAAACTGCCCTTAGAGGGCTGAACTCAGAGCCGGCACAGTCTGTTCATCATAAGACTTTTCAAACTGCAGTTGACATGCTTTGAGGATCATCTCCTTTCCCTCAAAGATAAAGCTCTTTTATCCTGGGCGGCCTCTCTGCCACTGCCTTGGGGTTATGCACACAAATAAAATATGTAGCAGGAAACTGCCTTTCTTGTTTTCCTTCTTTCCCTTCACCTAATTTCAACTCCCTGTCAAGTCTCCTTGCATTGATCCGCTCACCACAGAAGCTGCCTTGGGCAAAGTACAGCTTCTCTCCTGGGAAGATGATTTTTTTTTCATTTAATCACAGAGGGGCAGGCTGCCTGGGAGGCCCTTGGCCATTTTTCTCCCATCGGCTCCAAGCCACGCTTTCCCAGGGCAGCTCTTCTGGGGACCTGTTCCTTCCTGTCCACTTAGGAAGATGCAACATGATCTCACAATTCCAGTGGCAGCGCCCCCTGGACAGGTAATTTCCCCGGGGCCTTAAGCTATGTGCTGTCAATCTGAGTCCAAGTGAAGTTTCTAAGCCTTGGTCAATCTCGTGGCTACAGTAGCTGGAGTGGGTGACACCCAGCTGGTGGGTGAACATGGGGTGTCTGATCTGAGATTGGAGGGTGCACCTGGACCTCTCCTTAGGGAGCCTCCCAGACACTGATGGAGAGCAGAGTCTAAAATCCCTGTAACTCAGCACACAGTCATGATCACGAGAAGGCAGCATTTGCAAATGTTGGGAGGGGAGTCAAAGTCACCGCAAGAAGGACGAGAGCTTGGGAAAAAGCACAGAAGGCAGATCTTTGTGGACTGGGTCAAGAAGGCCTTTCAGGCAGGTTTGCAGATGGGTTCAATTTAGTATCTTTGTTTAAGTGGACGGATAAGAAGGCCAATCTGTCCACGGAGAGATCATGTCAGCACTCACTGTTCTTCCTGGGAGAACAGCTGTTATCAGAACAAAACAGAAGAGCGCTCAAATCCCACTTGGGGATGTGGGGTTTCCCCTTAGTGGCCTGACTCAGCCCAGGGCCCATGTCCATGGGGTCCCTGCCAGCTGGCACTGCCCAGGCCCACCGCCCTAGTCTGGTCCTCAGTTCCTGTAGTCTGGGTTTCCCACCTGGCCCCTGGCTCATGCCACTTGGCTACATATATTTTCCCATCCATCTGCCTTCCAGATCTGCTCTTCTCACAGCAAACCTGCCCCGTGAAGTTCATGCTTAAATATCCCCCCGAATCAGACCTCTCTGGAGCTCAGAGTAAATCTTAACGCAATGCCCCTGGACCTGCCTCCAGCTCCTCACTGACTTCCGACAGGTCCTAGGCTGTGCCCCCACCCCCAACCCATCTTGGACAGCGGTTCTCACCGGGTTCAACACTGGAGGTCCAACGAAGCCTGTGTCAGGTGAGGTCTGAATCAGTGTTCACTGTAGTTCTCTAAACCCCTCAGGGGATTGTATTGCTTTCAGCCAGAGTTGGGAAAGCTGGCTCTAGCCCAGGGATTTCCAAGTTTGGCTGCAAGCTGGAATCACGTGGGAGTGTTAGAAAATGTGGCCTGGGTCCCACCGCCAGCTTAGGGTTTGGTTGGCTGTGGATGCAGCCTGACTATCAGGACTTTTGAAAGCTTCCCAGGTAATTCAGCAGTGTTTGAAGACCACTGCTTGGGCATGGCTGGGTTATTTGTGGTTCCTTTGCTATTAACTTCCTTTTATATCCTGGCATTTCTGCTGTATTGAAATTCATCTTTTCCTCCCTCATAAGCTAGCTCACTCTCCCTTCTTCCAAAGATCAGAACTTAGGGATTCTAGAAGGGGTGGCAAACTTTTTCTGAAAAAAGGCCAGATGGGAAATACATGAGGCTTTTTAGGCCACTGCAGATGGTCTCTGTCACACATTCTTCTTGTTTTCCCTTTAAAATGTAAATACCATTCCTTGCTCATGGGTCATACAAAATAGGCCATGGGCAAGATTTGGCCCACAAGCCATAGTTCCCTGACCTTGGACCACAGCATTGGTTTGTTAGGTAGAGAGTTCCCCATCAGTAGAAGCAATCAAGTCATAATCAGAGGACTTCTTGGCAGGGAAAGCATAGCTTAATCTTCCAATGAATAACTGGACTGAAAATTTTTCTGTTCTTTCACGAACTGAGGATGCCTTTGTTCTAATTCATCCCAGCTCCTGGGCACAATTTCTCATCTGCCAAAGGATCTCTGAGGTCCCCTGGGAGCTCGGAAAGCGTCCCCATGTTCTGTTCGGCCTCATTGTGAAGGTCTGTGTGTGTCACACAGCCTTTGTGTCAACAATAGGTGCTATGATTTAGATATATGAGTTTGAGGCAAAGAAGAAAGACTGCTCCTGACCTGTGTGTACAGATAACGTTTGAAGCAAGAACAGCAGGAAACCATAAAAATCAAAGTGCTCTGAATTCACCTTCAGCCACGGACATTTGACAACTAGATACAAACGGCAAATTGTACCTTTCTGTACTGACACAGACAGGACTGATTCCTGATAATGCAGAGTAGGCCGATCACATGAGGATAAAGACAGAAGCTTCCTCTCTTCTCCCAGATCCTGTGTCAGTCCTGCGGGGCAGTTTACCGACGGGCCTGATTCCACCCACCTTTTAGCAAGCAGTCAGTGAGTAATGACCATGTGCATTGCTGTTGTTTAGTCCTTAAGTCGTAACCACGTTCATAGGTCAGAGTTAAGATTACAGGTCCTAGAACACGGTGGTGTCAACTCTAATCCAGCCCTCGCCTCTTAGCTATGAAGCCTGAGGAAATGATTAAATTAAGATTTTTGCTTTTCATCTATAAAAAGGCTATAAAATTAGTTTGGGAAGGGAAGGTTTTACAGCTTACCTATAATTCACCTTTTATAGCTGGGATAGGGAGAGGGAAAATAGAGAAAAAATAATAACCTAGTCCATTCTGTTTATAAACTTGCTAATCCAGTCTCATGGTGGTACTTGAAGCAGAAAGATAAGAGAGTCCCTATGTACCAATGCTTTTAGGATGCTTTACCTGACTTATTTAGAATGGGATGTAGAGCTATGGGGAGAGTTCACCGGAAAATGTCAGTGTCAGCTGTGTGATTATCAAAGTGAAAATGAAGATGCTTCATGAATAAAATAGTTTCTGGATGTGTGTTGTTCTGCATGTTTTATTCAGAGACCCTGGGAGTTTAACCTGGACCAGAGTGCGCTCTAATCTTCAAGGAAGAATCTAGGGAGCCGTGCTGATGGCTTTAAACTTCACCTACATCTTATGATGACCAGTATCCTGAGAATTATTAGTCAAGTTTGAGTCTGAGTGAAATCCCTGATTGTTACTATTTTATTTTGACAACCTGACTCTGTGTTATCTAATATTCATACAGGATGTTTATGAGCATTCAAACACTTAGAACAGGGCCTGGAGCATAGTAAGTGCTCAATAAATGTTATTATTATCAGAGAACTGGTGTAAGGACTAGATCAGGGGACAGAGATCAGAGGATGGAAAATGCTGGAAAAGCTCAGAACAGTGCATGGATGTGAACTGCTATCCTTTGCAATAGGGTGGAAAGAGTGCAGGTTTTAAAGATCTGGGTTTCAATCTTGACTCCAAAATTTTCCAGCTGGTTTATGTTAGGGGACCGTGTAACCTCTCTGGGCTTATTTTCTCATCTGTAAACAGGAGCAGTTAATCCTAATTTCAAGACTATCATGCAGATTGGGGGCGATGTGTGAGAGACATCCCATGAAATCAAGAGAGCTTAATGCCTGAACGCTACTATGTGTGAGGCCAGGATGGGGCAGGATGGGGCCAGAGAAGCCCTCAGCCATGGCCTCTGCATTTAACCAAGTCACTTTAGGAGTGACTTGTCCCCTTCTTGGAAGAGCTCTAGCCATGACAGTGCCTGTTGTGGCTCCCTTCTGAGCTCTGAGGATAAGATAATGAAGCACAAACAGGTTCTTTCAGAGCTTATTTTCTAGATCGAGGGAGACATACTAAGTCAGACATCAGCAGACTACAGCCTACAGCCTGCACCCAGCCTGCCACCTGCTCGTGAATAAGGTTTCTTCAGGACACAGCCGTGTCATCTTTCATTTACACACTGTCTGTGGATGCATTTGCACTACCATTGCAGAGCTGCAGAGTGGCCATGGAGGCTGTGGGGCCTGGAAAATATTTACTGTCTTGCCCTTTACACAAAAAGATTGGCAATCCCTGTATTAAATCCTCATCTGAGAATACTGTGAGCAGATGAGGCGGGGAGAGAGGCTGAGAAGCAAGTAAACCAGGATGATGTGATCGAGGGTATGTGTGTGTATGTGAGTGACTGTGGCTTGTGTGTGCACATGTGTACATTTGTGTATGTGTATCCTTGTATGTGTATGTGTGTGTGCATGTGTATACTTGTGTGTATGTTTGTGTTTGTGTATGTATGTGTATACTTTGTGTATGCTTGTGTATATATGCACATGTCTGTGTATATTTTGTGTGTGCATGTATGTACATGTGTGTGCTTGTGTGTATGTATATGTGTGTGTATTGTGCATGTGTGTGCATACTTTGTGTATGCATGTGTGCGTGCATGAGTGTATGTGTATACCTGTATGTGTATGTATGCGTGTGCATGTGTATACTTGTATGTAGGTATATGTTTGTGTATGCTTGTTGTGTATGCATATGTGTATACACATATGCAGATGGTAAAGTGTCTGCCCGCAATGCGGAAGACCTGGGTTCGATCCCTGGGTAGGGAAGATCCCGTGGAGAAGGAAATGGCAACCCAGTCCAGTACTCTTGCCTGGAAAATTCCATGAACTGAGGAGCCTGATAGGCTACAGTCCACGGGGTCGCAAAGAGTCGGACGCGACTGAGCGACTTCACTTTCACTTTCTTTCACTTTCATGTGTATGTGTATACTCTGTGTATGCATGTGTGTATGCATGTGTGTGTGTACTTATTTGTTTGTGTACATGTGTGTTGATTTTAGATTAAGTGGTCAGGACAGGCCTCACTGGGCAGGTGACACAGCCTGGGTGAGATGGTCACACTAGTTTATGAGCCCCATGAGAGCAAAGACTGCCCCTTGGGTTTCCTCCCCAAGGTTCCCTGGCCTTGCATGGAGCCACCAGCTGCCCACCTCCAGGGGCCCTGACGTGACAGCTGCGTGAGGAGTGGGTGGTGTGGAGGCCCTGTGAGATGGAGCATATTCTCCTTGAGTCTTCTTTAACTGCTTCTCGGGCTCCTTGTTCGTCCTCTTGTCGTTAGCTGCCCCCGTCCCCTGGAAGATACCTCCTGCTCCTGCAGCCGTCTCATCACTGCAGCAGTGTGTGCGCATGCGCACACGCGTTTGTCTGTCTGCTACTCCCCCCGCCCCATCATTCCACGGCCCAGCCCACCATCTCACTGCAACCTTCTGTTGCCCCTGGTGGGGATGAAAATGACAGGACATGGAACATCAAGGCCCGTGAAAATCAGCGCAAAGGGAGAAAGAAAAGTTCAGATCCATTTGTTCTGATGGAAATGTTTTCATCAACAGAGAAACCCAAACAAAGGAGAACCACAGCAGGGACTTGGGGAGAGAGCTCTGCGATTGTCAGAACTGCCCGGAGACACCTTCCCAGCCCCAGCGTGGTCTCTGACAGGGCCCCTGCGGGACACAGGCCCCCAAGCCAAGCATGGCAGGGGCCCTAGTCTCACCCGCCTGACCATCTGAGGCCCTGGAAGAGCAGAGGACCTGCCCACTAGGGAAACGGCAGAGCTGAGGCTGAAGCTGGGTCCTGGGTAAACTGGGGCTCAGAACACTCCAGACTGGACACTCATGCAGGGACAGTGACAGGTGGTGGTTAGGACCTAGGGCTTGGGCGGTTCCATCACTGCCCGCTCGAGGCAAGCAGCTTCCCTCCTCTGCCTTCTCTAGAGCTGTCACGGGCCTTAAATGAGTTAGCGGGCATCAAATGCTTGGCCAAGTACAGCACATAATCAATGGTGAATAAATGGCACCCCACTCCAGTACTCTTGCCTGGAAAATCCCATGGATGGAGGAGCCTGGTGCGCTGCAGTCCATGGGGTCGCGAAGAGTCGGACACAACTGAGTGACTTCACTTTCACTTTTCACTTTCCTGCACTGGAGAAGGAAATGGCAACCCACTCCAGTATTCTTGCCTGGAGAATCCCAGGGACGGGATCCTGGTGGGCTGCTGTCTATGGGGTCGCACAGAGTCAGACACGACTGAAGCGACTTAGCAGACTTAGCAGCAGCATACCTTCCATTTGAAACTGTAGCCTCTCTGTGTAACTTGAGTATCTTTCATTCATCCCAGCTCCCAGCTCTCCCAGTTGTTAAAGGTCGCTGTGTTGTAGTATGTTACCATCTACGCATCTTTGAGTGAGCTTGTTACCGACCATCAGTTGGATGGAAACCAAGACAATTACTGCATTTAAATAGGTGGGGACTCTCTATTTCCCCTCCACTCCCAGTGGTCCTTGCCCTTCCTCAGACCACAAGCTTCGCATCCGTACAATGAGAACGCCCTGCCCCGGTGGCATCGTGAATCCCTAGGCTAGCGGGTGAGGAAGAGAGCCTTACCTGGCCCGCTGCAGAAGGCGGCGATGATGGCCAGAATGCACACGATACTCAGGTAAGGGATCCAGGGCGCGTGGTCCTGTGAGGGAGCAGTTGGGCAGATGAGGAAGCAGTCATGGGTGGGGGACCTGGGTACCACCCCTGCCCCCGGCTCCTCCTTGGTCCATCTGCGAGACCTCAGGCAGGCAGGTCACTTTACATCTCTGAACCTCAGTTTCATAACATGGGGATGATGATAACCCCTAAGCCATTCCATCTGTCTATTGTACAGATGTCACAGTGAAATGGCATAACGCCTGTGAGCATTTAGCAAAGTCTCAGCATTTGGCTTCCCAGGTGGTGCAGTGGTAAAGGATCAGCCTGCCAAAACAGGAGGCTCCTGGGTTGGGAAGATCTCCTGGAAGAGGGCATGACAACCCACTCCAGTATTCTTGCCTGGGAAATCCCATGGATAGAGGAGCCTGGTGGGCTACAGTCCATGGAGTTTCGAAGAGTCAGACACGACTGAGCAACTGATCATGCACAGCATATGGTAAGTGGTAGAGAAATGAATAACACCATTTGAGGGCTTAATTGGAAGCAGGCAATATGAGAAAATTTTACAGGCAATTTCACTTTAAAAAAATTTTCTCTAAGCCAATCTCTATTATCATATAAAACACTCTATCTCTCCCTCTGCTGTCCTGACAAGGTGTGAGATGAGTTAACTCATGTCATTAAATATGCTTGGAGGGGCTGTCACTTGTCTGGTGGGCAGGGGTGGTGGCTTCACGCCTGGTGGGAGAGAAGTTTAGGAAATCACTTCTGCTGTAGCAGACTGGATGGTGATGATGAGAACCTCACGTCACCAGTGCTGGGACCTGATGAGTGTGGGTGAGCATGTGTGGAGGTGCTGGGGCACCTGGGCCCAGTCTAAGAGAGACTCGGGGAGAGAGGAGTCTGTGCTCACCTTTGAAGGCTGAGCCGAAGTCAGGCAAGAGGAAGAGGAAAGGAAAAGATTTCCAGGAGAGGGTTCCCCATGGGCAAGGGCACAGAGGCACAGGAGAGCCCAGTGTGGGCCTCCAGGATGGAGGGGGGCGGGGACCGGGGAGAGGGGAGAACAGCCCTTCCATGCCAAGCTAAGCCTACCAGCTCCTGCTGCAGCAGGGTTTAGGGTTGGGAGGAGCCTCATAGCCTCTTGTACTAAATGGGTCTGGTGCCTTGAATCCTCCATCCATCCATCCGTCCATCTGTCCATCCATCCATCCATTCATCTGTCCATCCATCCATCCATCTATTCATCCATCTGTCCATCCATCTATCCACCCATCCATCCCTCCACCCACCCATCTGTCCATCCATCCATCCATCCATCCATCTATGCATTGTCTGCCCATCCATCCATTCGTCCGTCCATCCATCCATCCATCTGTCCATCTGTCCATCCATCCATCCATTCATCTGTCCATCCGTCCATCCATCTATTCATCCATTTGTCCATCCACCCATCCACCCATCCATCAATCTATCCATTGTCTGTCCATCCATCCATTCATCCATCTGCCCATCCATCCATCCGTCCATCCACCCATCCATCCATCCATCTGTCCATCCATCCATCTGTCCATCCATCCATCCATCCACCCATCCACCCATCCATCCATCTATCCATTGTCCATCCATCCATTCATCTGTCTGCCCATCCATCCATCCATCCATCCATCCACCTGTCCATCCATCCATCTGTCCGTCCATCTGTCCATCTGTTCATCCATCCATCCATCCAACCATCCATCCATCCATCTATTTGACAGATTATTCCAAGGTCCTCCTGGGTGCCTTGCTGGGAGGTGGAAATGTGGAAATGATATGGGCATGGTCTCACCCCCACAACTCACTGTACATTGGTAGAGAGAGATGGCCCAACAATGAAAGCCAAGGCTGTGTGTAGAGCAGTGTTTTAGGTCTTCCCCTGGGATCCTGGGGAAGACAGAGGAGGCTGCTTCACTCAGACAGGGGAAAGGGAAGGCTTCCTGGAGAAGGGGAGATCCAGGAGGAAGCCAGGGTCTTAGAAAGCAAGAAGCCAGTTGAGCAAGGAGGGCCCTGGGAAGAGGAAAGAGCCAGGCTCTTTTGCAGACAGCTGCTGGGCAGCAGGGCTGGGGTGACAGAGGAAATGAGGGCAGCTGAGCAGGGAAGAGCTCTGAGAGCTTGGGGTGAGGCCCAGAGGGGTTCTCATGCTCCAGATGGCTCTTCCAGACATCTGACTAACTCTGCAGAAAGACTATGACCCAGAACGTCCAGCTTGGTTGGTCCGAGGAGCCTGTGAGACTGTCCAGAACAGCCCTGTCTGGTGGTGGGGAAGGAAGGTCTCTGCCAGCACATGACCCCAAGGAAGAGATTTCCACCTCCTGCGTGGTCAGCATGCCTGGCATGTCCTTTTGGAAGGACAAGCTATTGTCTCTCAGACATGTGCTAAGTCGCTTCAGTAGTATCTGACTCTGTGCAACCCCATGGACTGTAGCCCACCAGGCTCCTCTGTCCATGGGGATTCTCCAGGCAAGAATACTGGAGTGGGTTGCCATGCCCTCCTCCAGGGGATCTTCCTGACCCAGGGATTGAACTCAATGTTTCTTGCATCTCCTGCATTAGCAGGTGTGTTCTTCATGACTAATGCCACCTGGGAAGCCCACCAGCACGCTGATGTTGCCTTTTTCTAGACATGTGGGGACATTAAGACCTTTTGCAGGTGACCACCACATGTGATTTCCATTCAGGGATTCATTTTTGAAAATTCTTATTGACCACTGTGACCTCGCCCCACACTTCCCATAGGGCTGAGATGAGCTTGAGGCATGGCGTAAATGCTCAGTGAACACAGGCTGCCCTGAGCAGTGCAAGGGGCAGGAGGAAACCCCAAGATCCTGGGATCTGATCTCAGGTCTGCCCTTGCCCAGCTGTGAAAGCTTGGGCAGCTTCTTCATTGAGATGTATGCCTCAGTTTCCTCATCACCATTAAAGGAAAGGATACCACTCATAAGAATTAGCTATGGCTCCATCCATTCCCCCCGGAAACAGACATTCACTGAGCACTTACTATGCTCTGGGCACTGTTTGCAGAACTTCAAATGCATGTCTTATTTAATCTTCACGCTACAGGTGAGAGGACGCGCCTGTCCCTTCCCTGGGGAGGTCAGGATGGGCTGGGCATAGGGTAACCATCCCATTTTAGACATGGGGCCCTGAGGAGCAGAGAGGTTAAGTGACTTGCCAAAAGTTTCATGGAGGGTAAGTGGGACATTCAGGATTCCCATCAGGCAGCTGGCTCCAGTGCCCCTGCTGGTACCCATGGCATCAATGTGGTAATTGCACAGGAGTCTCATAGGGCCGTGCCAGCCACCCTGAGCGGGAGCGTGAGAGCTGGAGGGGGCATCTTCGGAGACATCTAGTGCAATCTCCTCTATTCCACAGATGGGTAAACTGAGGCTCGAGGGGGACAGATCTTGCCCAAGATCACACAGCTTATTAGTGACTTCCCGACAGGACCAAAAGTCAGGTCTCTTGTTTCCCCCTCCCCGGCCCCCACCCCAGTCCAAGGACCCATTACTGACACCTTTCCCCAAGGGCGCTCAGCAGCTTCAAAGCTGAGATGCCCTTGGGAACTCCACACCACAAGAGTTGCCTATAGACTGGACGGACCACCTGAGCCAATGGTCCCAGAGCACGAAGCCGAAAGCCATGCCCATCCTGAACTCCCTGGGGAAGGGACAGGCGTATCCTCTCACCTGCAGCGTCAGTGTAATGGTGAGGATCCCAAAGAAGAGGGCCATCAGCCCAAAGCCGCCGATGAGGAGGGGTCTCCGTCCCACGCGCTCGATGACCAAGCCCTGGGTGAGGGTCAGAGAGAGACAGTCATTACTCTCCTTCTAGCAGCGAGTGAAGGGGACCTGTGCTGCTGGGGAACCACACTGGGGGCATGGCTAAAGGATGGCTCTGACCTGAAGACCCCCAGCTGCTTCCTCCATGGCCACAGCCAGAGAAGGAGGGAGAAGAAAGCCACAATTCATGAGCACCGGCTGTGTGTCCATACATTCACCTTCCTCCCGATCCTCCTCATCAGGGAGTGTGGGTGTATCCTCAGAAGGGACATAGTTGCCCAGCCTTTCCCCCACCTTGGGAGCCAGTAGGCAGGTGGAAGGCAATTGCTCTCTGTTCCCCTTCACCCCGTGTTGTGGGTGTCCTAGGGGTAGACTCCCAGGGCATGGCGCTGGAGTGGGAGTGGGCAGAGAAGTTCCCGCCTCCTGCCTCTAACTGGCCTTGAGTCAGTCGATGCTTCTGTGTCTTTGTTGCTCCCCTTTCCTGACGGTTGTGGGTTAGTGTGGGTGCTTGAAACCGATGACCACTTGTCAAGCACCTGTTATGTGCCGGGCGCAGCCTTTCTATGTGTCCATTCATTTAACTGTCACTAAAGCTTCATGAAGCGTTTTGTTACCCTCCTACACTGTTGGTGGGAATGGAAATTGGTGTAGGCACTATGGAAAACAGCATGGACGTTCTTCAAAAGGCTAAAAATAGAGCTACCATATGACCCTTCAATCCCACTCCTGGGCACAGAGCTTTTTGGTTGGTTGGTGTTGTTTAGTCGCCAAGTTGTGTCTGACTCTTTGCAACCCCATGGACTGCAGCCTGCCAGGCTTCCCTGTCCTTCACCATCTCCTGGAGTTTGCTCAAGTTGATGATCACTGAGCTGGTGATGCTATCCAACCATCTCATCCTCTACCACTCTCTTCTCCTTTTGTCTTCAATCTTTCCCAGGATCAGAGTCTTTTTGGTGAGTTGGCTCTTCACATCAGGTGGTTGAAGTATTAGAGCTTCAGCTTCAGCATCAGTCTTTCCCATGACTATTCAGGGTTGATTTCCTTTTGGACTGACTGGTTTGATCTCCTTTTTTCTTTTTCTGGAGAAAATTCTAATTTGAAAAGATACATGCACCCCAATGTTCATAGTAGCACTATTTACAATAGCCAAGACAAGGAAGCAGCATAAATGTCATGTCCATCAACAGATGAATGCATATATATGTGTGTGTGTATATAAATATATATATATTATATATATATAAATATATATATATTATATATATATAAATATATATATATTATGGGCTGAAGGAAGATCAGCCCTGGGATTTCTTTGGAAGGAATGATGCTAAAGCTGAAACTCCAGTACTTTGGCCACCTCATGCGAAGAGTTGACTCATTGGGAAAGACTCTGATGCTGGGAGGGATTGGGGGCAGGAGGAGAAGGGGACGACAGAGGATGAGATGGCTGGATGGCATCGCTGACTCGATGGACGTGAGTCTGAGTGAACTCCGGGAGTTGGTGATGGACAGGGAGGCCTGGTGTGGTGCGATTCATGGGGTTGCAAAGAGTTGGACATGACTGAGTGACTGATCTGATCTGATCTTATGTATACATACACAATGGAATATTATTCAGCCATAAAAAGAATGAAATATTGCCATTTATAATGTCATTTGCAGCAACTTGGACAGACCTAAAGATTATCATACTAAGTGAAGTAAGTCAGAAAGAGAAAGACAAAGATCATATAATATTGCTTATCTGTGGAATCTAAAATATGTCATAAATGAACTTAAATAGAGATAGACTCACAGATGTAGAAAACAAACTGATGGTTATTAAAGGGGAAAAGAGGTGGGAGAGACATAAATTGGGAGTTTGCGATTCACAGATACAAACTGCTACACATAAAATAGATAAACAAAAAGGTCTCACTATAGAGTACAAGAAGCAAGGTCCAATGCTGTAAAGAGCAATATTGCATAGGAGCCTGGAATGTCAGGTCCATGAATCAAGGCAAATTGGAAGTGGTCAAACAGAAGATGGCAAGAGTGAACATCGACATTAAATTATAGGAATCAGTGAACTAAAATGGACTGGAATGGGTGAATTTAACTCAGATGACCATTATATCTACTACTGCGGGCAGGAATCCCTTAGAAGAAATGGAGTAGCCATCATGGTCAACAAAAGAGTCTGAAATGCAGTACTTAGATGCAATCTCAAAAATGACAGAATGATCTCTGCTCATTTCCAAGGCAAACCATTCAATATCATGGTGATCCAAGCCAATGCCCCAACCAGTAACGCTAAAGAAGCTGAAGTTGAATGGTTCTATGAAGACCTACAAGACCTTTTAGAACTAACACCCAAAAAAAGATGTCCTTTTCATTATAGGGGACTGGAATGCAAAAATAGGAAGTCAAGAAACACCTGGAGTAACAGGCAGATTTGGCCTTGGAATATGGAATGAAGCAGGGCAAAGGCTAATAGAGGTCTGCCAAGAAAATGCACTGGTCATAGCAAACACCCTCTTCCAACAACACAAGAGAAGACTCTACACATGGACATCACCAGATGGTCAACACCAAAATCAGATTGATTATATTCTTTGCAGCCAAAGATACAGAAGCTCTATACAGTTAGCAAAAACAAGACTGGGAGCTGACTGTGGCTCAGACCATGAACTCCTTATTGCCAAATTCAGACTGAAATAGAAGAAAGTAGGGAAAACCACTAGACCATTCAGGTATGACCTAAATCAAATCCCTTATGATTATACAGTGAAGTGAGAAATAGATTTAAGGGACTAGATCTGATAGACAGAGTGCCTGATGAACTATGGACGGAGGTTCATGACATTGTACAGGAGACTGGGATCAAGACCATCCCCATGGAAAAGAAATGCAAAAAAGCAAAATGGCTGTCTGAAGAGGCTTTATAAATAGCTGTGAAAAGAAGAGAAGTGAAAAGCAAAGGAGAAAAGGAAAGATATAAGCATCTGAATGCAGAGTTCCAAAGAATAGCAAGGAGAGATAAGGAAGCCTTCCTCAGCGATCAATGCAAAGAAATAGAGAAAAGCAACAGAATGGGAAAGACTAGAGATCTCTTCAAGAAAATTAGAGATACCAAGGGAACATTTCATGAAAAGATGGGGGTCAATAAGGGACAGAAATGGTATGGACCTAACAGAAGCAGAAGATATTAAGAAGAGAAGGCAAAAAATACACAGAAGAACTGTACAAAAGAGAGCTTCATGACTCAGATAATCATCATGACGGTGTGATCACTCACCTACAGCCAGACATCCTGGAATGTGAAGTCAAGTGGGCCTTAGAAAGCATCACTATGAACAAAGCTAGTGGAGGTGATGGAATTCCAGTTGACCTATTTCAAATCCTGAAAGATGATGTGAAAGTGCTGCACTCAATATGCCAGTAAATTTGGAAAACTCAGCAGTGGTCACGGGACTGGAAAAGGTCAGTTTTCATTCCAATCCCAAAGAAAGGCAATGCCAAAGAATGCTCAAACTACTGCACAATTGCACTCATCTCACTCGCTAGTAAAATAATGCTCAAAATTTTCCAAGCCAGGCTTTGGCAGCACATGAACCATGAACTTTCAGATGTTCACGCTAGTTTTAGAAAAGGCAGAGGAACCAGATATCAAATTGCCAACATCCACTGGATCATCAAAAAAGCAAGAGAGTTCCAGAAAAACATCTATTTCTGCTTTATTGACTATGCCAAAGCCTTTGACTGTGTGCATCACAATAAACTGTGGAAAATTCTGAAAGATATGGGAATACCAGACCACCTGACCTGCCTCTTGAGAAATTTGTATGCAGGTCAGGAAGCAACAGTTAGAACTGGACATGGAACAACAGACTGGTTCCAAATAGGAAAAGGAGTATGTTAAGGCTGTATATTGTCACCCTGCTTATTTAACTTATATGCAGAGTACATCATGAGAAACGCTGGGCTGGAAGAAGCACAAGCTGGAATCAAGATTGTCAGGAGAAATATCAATAACCTCAGTTATACAGATGACACCACCCTTATGGGAGAAAGTGAAGAGGAACTAAAGAGCTTCTTGAGGAAAGTGAAAGAGGAGAGTGAAAAAGTTGGCTTAAAGGTCAACATTCAGAAAATGAAGATCAAGGCATCTGGCCCCATCATTTCATGGGAAATAGATGGAGAAACAGTGGAAACAGTGTCAGACTTTATATTTTTGGGCTCCAAAATTATGGCAGATGGTGATTGCAGCCATAAAATTAAAAGATGCTTACTCCTTGGAAAGAAAGTTATGACCAACCTAGACAGCATATTAAAAAGCAGAGTTATTACTTTGCCAACAAAGGTCTGTCTAGTCAAGGCTATAGTTTTTCCAGTGGTCATGTATGGATGTGAGAGTTGGACTGTGAAGAAAGCTGAGCACCGAAGAATTGATGCTTTTGAACTGTGGTGTTGGAGAAGACTCTTGAGAGTCCCTTGGACTGCAAGGAGGTCCAACCAGTCCATTCTAAGGGAGATCAGTCCTGGGTATTCATTGGAAGGACTGATGCCGAAACTGAAACTCCAATACTTTGGCCACCTCATGCAAAGAGTTGACTCACTGGAAAAGACCCTGATGCTGGGAGGGATTGGGGGCAGGAGAAGAAGGGGACGACAGAGGATGAGATGGCTGGATGGCATCACTGATTCGATGGACATGAGTTTGAGTGACGTCGGGAGTTGGTGATGGACAGGGAGGCCTGGTGTGCTGCGATTCATGGGGTCGCAAAGAGTCGGACACGACTGAGTAACTGAACTGAACTGACTAATAGAGTACAGGGAACTAGGTTCAGTGCCCTGTGATACACCATTATGGGGAATAAAAAACATGAAAATGAATGTGTGTGTATAACTGAATCACTTTGCTATACACCAGAAACTAACACAACAGTGTCAATCAACTATACACCAGTTAAAAATTATTTTTAATTTAAAAATTAAAATAGGTTCTATTATTTGTTTGATTTTATAGGTAAAGGAACCGACACAGAGGCTTTGGAAAACCGGTTAAGGTCATGAGGCTGGCAGCAGGTAGAGTGGGCACCATCTATAATCTTTCCTGGTCTGTAAGACATTAATATTTTCCCCAGCAGAATAGACAAAGCTCCACTTGGTAAGAGCACATGGATGCACCCGGTTGCTCAGCACCTTCCTCCCTGTACCCTGACTCTCCTCCTCTCTTGAAGGCTAGGAGTTTCATCTTTATTTTCCCAGAACCTAGAAGATCACCCAGTAGGTGTGGAGCCAACATTTGCTGATGGAGTGAAGGTTTATCTTTATAAGGCAGGTATGATGGTTCTCATTTCTCAGAGGAGAGGGAGATGAGGATGGTAGGTTTACCCCATGGGAAGCCAGGCCCAGTGAGAGCCATGGAGGAAGCAAAGATTACCAGTTGCTGGGAAAGTTCTGGAGAGAGAAGGGCATGCGTCTAAGTCATCTCTCCTCTCCAAGCTTTCATGAACTGAGTCCATCAAAGGGGAGGACCTGAGAGGGGCTGCCAGGACCAGAGCAACATGGCGGGAAGCTGGGTGTCTGGGAGGTGGGGATGGAGATCAGAGACACCCGGGATCAGAGGTCCAGCAAGATTATGGAATTTGTCAAAAATCACACAGAGCTCCTCAGAGATAAGAAAGTGGGGTAAATGCTCTCTCACGCCCAGGGATGTTTGAAAAATAGCTCTGCTCTTTAACTCAGTCATTCACCTTTTGGATATTTATCCTAAGGAAATAGACATTTGGTCAAAACTTTCTGAATAAAGATCTTCTTCATAGTGTTGTTTATGTGCTCAGTGGCTCCAGTCATGTCTGACTCTTCGCTGTAGTCCACCAGGCTTCTCTGTCCATGGGGTTCTTCAGGCAAGAATACTGGAGCTGGGTAGCCATTCCCTTCTCCAGGGGCTCTTCCCAACCCAGGGACCGAACCCATGTCTCTTATGTCTCCTGCACTGGCAGGCATGTTCTTAAGAAAATAGAAATCTAGAGGTCCATCAACAACTGAATTAGTTAAATAAATACTGGAACATCCCCATGATAATTGTGTAGGGATTCACATATTTTCAAAGAATTTAAAATAACAGAAAAATCTTCAGGATATACTTTTAAGTGAAAAGAGTAGGGCGTAAAGCTATAGAGACATTGACAGTTTTGTAAATTTTAGCTATATGAAACTAATACATTCTGGAAAAATAGATGCTAAAATAGTTTGTAATGGCAAACTGTGGTTGGGGGAATAATGTGTCATTGTGATTTTACTTATTATTTTTCTGTCTTTTCTAAGTTTTCTGCAATGAGCTTTTTAAATGCACAGCCGTGTATCTTTTACTTACTCTAGTTTTTTTCACTTTTTATATTTCATATGCAGTGCTCCCATTACATTTAGTTTATGTTTTCCAATTTCTCCATCTCTCTTTTTTTTTTTTTTGGATGTTCTTTCTCAAGCCTTTATCAAGTGTAATAGAAAAGCTTATATATATATATATATATATATATATATATATAAATAAATATGTATAATATATATTTTAGGGAACTCATGAATTTTCACCTAAAAATTTATGACGTATTGATTTCACTTGTTTGACTTAGTTTGAATAGAATGCTAAATTTCTAGTTTAAAAAATAGATATGCAACAAGCAACAAAGGTTTATTGTATAGCACAGGGAACTTTAGTCAGTATCTTATAATAACCTATAATGGAAAATAATTTCAAAAATATTGTATGTGTATGTGTATAACTGAATCACCTTGTTGTGCACCTGTAACATTGTAAGCCAACTATACTTCAGTGAAATATATACAGTAAGGAAAAAAATAATTTGATTAATTAATGTAATTGTAGCCGTGCTGGGTCTTTGTCGCGCATGGGCTTTCTCTGGTTGTGGAGAGCAGGCGCTAGTCTCTAGTTGCTTTGCACGGGCTTCTCACTGAGGCGGCTTCTCTTGTTGTAGAGCAAGGGCTCCAGGCACGCAGGCTCCGTAGTTGTGGCACATAGGCTCTGTAGTTGTGGTGCAAGAGCTTAGTTGTACAGTATCATGTGAAATCTTCCTAGACCAGGAACTGAACCCATGTCCCTTGCCTTGGCAGGCAGATTCTTAAGCACTGGACCATCAGGGAAGTCCTACAATGATCTTTTCTAAGTTAAAAAAGGGTTAAAAGACTTAACTAACACTTGAAGATGCAAACCCCTACTCCCTGAGTCACCAATCCAGTCTTGACTCTTTCCCAAGCATCCATGATTTTCAATACCTGCACTGGGAAATTTTCATCACCCTGTACAGTGTGTTTCTGCTACAATCTAAGGATGTCATAATCGTTCTTATGCATAATGGGGTCAAACCCAAAGTTACAGCTGGCACTGGAAATGCAGGCTGCTCATAACTGGACTATCTGTGGGCTTCACCTCCTAAGCATCTTAGAGGATTCAGTTAGTGTAGCCAGAGACAGAGTGCAGAAGTGACTAGAGCTGTTACCACGACAACCGTCACAGTCATTGGGAGACATTGAGGTTGCTACACTGAGATTGATACATTGTCACACCTGAACTTATTACTGACTTCAGTGTGTTGGATGTTTTCCATTATTTGTATTTTTTATTTTAGCTTCTTCAAAGGCACAATCATCGGTTTCAGAGTCAGCAAGTGTGCCCCAAGCACAAATGAGCCGAGACCCACTCTCATACCATCATGCCAACATTCAAGTGCTTTCGGGGGATCTGGCTGCTTCTTCTCACTAAAGTGTCTGCAGGAACCTGAGCCAAAGTAAAGCTGGGAACATCGTCTTTGGTGTGGAAACAGTTTGTAGAAGATGCCAAGGAAATGTCTGTGAAACAAAGAAAAGATGGAAACCCTCTCCATCCTAGTGGGAAACAGGGTCAGTCTCCAGGGCCCTCTTCCCCCTTCTTTAAATAGCACCGAAGTGCATCCTGTCAAAAGGGATTAGACTAAACATGGCATTTCCACTCAACATGGAAATCATTAGTGAAGACATGAACTCAAGGTGAACAGCAGCCTCTGAAGGCTACTGGTGTCAGCTAGGGATGAACTGTTAGCCTCCTGATGCTTTAAAGACAGTCCCTCTGGGGACTCCTGAGCCAAGGTAATTCATCTGTTCAGCAGCCATTTACCTTCACCTGCTGCCCACTCCACAGTCCTAGGATCAGTGGTGGAATAAAAACGGTAAAAACTTTTTTTCTTGTTAGATTGATGTGTAGTTAGATTCAATAAAATGTACCTGTTTTAAATGTGCAGTTTGGTAAGTTTTGCGAGACTTACACACTTATAAAGCACTGACCACACCAAGATATGGAACATTTCTGTCATTTCAAAGTTCCCTGGCCCCAAGCAACCGCTGATAGCTTCCCACCAGTATAGATTCGATTAGTCCAGATGAGATGGTATTTCCATACTGGTCATCAACATGCTTTTGCGATTCATCTGTGTTGTATACCTCTGTAACTTATCCCTGTTTAGTGCTCAGTAGTATTCCATTGAGTGGATACACCACAATTTGTTTCTTCATTCATTAGTCAACAGACATTTGGGCTGTTTTCAGTTTGGGCTCTTATGAATAAAACTGTTATGAAGATCAGTGTTCAAGTCTCTGTGTAGATGTGTGCTTTGATTTCTCTTGGGTAAATATTTATGAGAAAATGGCTAGGTTGTATGAGTAAAACTTGACAAGAAACTACCAAACTGTTTTCCATTTTAAAGTCCCTCCAGCAGTGTGCTAAAGTCCCAGTTACTCCAAATCTTCATCACCATTTGGTACTCTTCACCATTTTAACTTTAGTCATCCTTATGGTGAGTTGTGTCTCATTATGGGTTTTAGCTTTAATTGCCCTGATGACTATTGGTGTTGAGCAAATTTTCATCTGTTCATGCTGGTTTTTGATATTTTCTTTCATAAAGTGTCTATTCAGTTTTCTGATCTTCAAGGGGGTTGTTGGTCTTCTTATCGTTGAATCACTGAGAATTCTTCACATACTCTGGATAAAGTTCCATGTGAACTTTGTGAATATTCCCCAGTCTGACTTGCCTTTCCAGTCCATTAACACTCTTTTAAATAGTTACAGCTTTTGCTTTTTAGAAGGACTCATTAATTAGTCAGCCTGCATTAGATCTTGGTTGCAGCACATGGGATCTTCATTGCGTCATGCAGGACATGGGATCTTCATTGCGTCATGTGGGACATGGGATCTTCGTTGCGTCATGCGGGATCTCTCCTTCTGGCACACAGACTCTCTAGTTGTGGCGCTCCAGTTCAGTAGCTGTGAGCTTAGAGCCATATGGGATCTTAGTTCCCTGACCAGGGATTGAACTCACATTCCCCTCACTGTAAGGTGGTCCCTCAACCGCTGGAACATCAGGGAAGTCCCCAGCTCTTACTTTTACTTTTAATGAAATCCAACTGGTCAATTAAAAACAAGCTTCATCAACAGAAATTCACATCAGTTCAGTTCACTTCAGTTGTGTCCAACTCTGTGCAACTCCATAGACGGCAGCCTACCAGGCTCCACCGTCCCTGGGATTCTCCAGGCAAAAGCACTGGAGTGGGTTGCCATTTCCTTCTCCAGTGCATGAAAGTGAAAAGTGAAAGTGAAGTTGCTCAGTCTTGTACAACTCTTTGCAGCCCCATGGACTGCAGCACGCCAGGCCTCCCTGTCCATCTTCAACTCCCAGAGTTTACCCAAACTCATGTCCCTTGAGCCAGTGATGCCATCCAATCATCTCTTCCTCTGTTGTTCCCTTCTCCTCCTGTCCTCAATCTTTCCCAGCATCAGGGTCTTTTCAAATGAGTCAGCTCTTCACATCAGGTGGCCAAAGTACTGGAGTTTCAGCTTCAACATCAGTCCTTCCAATGAACACCCAGGACTGATCTCCTTTAGGATGGACTGGTTTGATCTCCTTGCAGTCCAAGGGACTCTCAAGAGTCTTCTCCAACACCACAGTTCAAAAGCATCAATTCTTCAATGTTCAGCTTTCATTGTAGTCCAACTCTCATACTCATACATGACCACTGGAAAAACCATAGCCTTGATGAGATGGACCTTTGTTGGCAAAGTGTCTCTGCTTTTTAATATGCTGTCTAGGTTGGTCATAACTTTCCTTCCAAGGAGTAAGCGTCTTTTAATTTCATGGCTGCAATCACCATCTGCAGTGATTTTGGAGCCCCTCAAAATAATTCACATAATATTGCACAATTATGTTTCAATTTAAAAAATGGTTCATGCTTCTTGTGTCCCATCTAAGAAATCATTGCTTACCTCAAGGTTGCAAAGACTTCCTCCTATGTTCTCTTCTAGATGTCTTATAATTTTAGCTTCTATGTTTCAGTCTATGGTCAATTTTGAGTTAATTTGTGTGCGTACAGCATGAGACAAGAGGTTTGTTTTTCTTTTTCGATGTGACTATCTACTTTTTATGGCACCATTTCTTAATAAAGACTATCATTTTGCATTAAGTTACTTTGGCACCTTTTGTATTTCTTACTTTATTCTACGCCATTGATCTGCAGCTATCCTATTGTCAACACCACGTTACCTTGATTATGGTCTAGGGAACACCATTACAGCACTTACTATATACGAGGCATAGTTCTAGACACATTTATGTACATTGCAATAACTTAATCTTCATAATATCTCTATTATGCTATTAGGGTATGCTACTAGGGTATGCTATAGGGTATTCTACTATCATCCTCTGTTATATTCAGAAATTGAGGCTTATAGAGGTTTAGCAACCTAGCCAAAGTCACACAGAGGCAGAGCCACCATTCAAGTCCAGGTAGTCTGGTTCCAGAGTCTTGCTCTTAACCCCTGTACTACATTACCTCTCCTCACTGTCAGTAAGACAAAGTAACATCTAGAATTACGAAAAGAATGTACACACTTTCCCAAAGCTTTCTTTCCTTCATTGTGGGAGGCCCTGGCACTGGGGCACAAAGGAGAGATAGGAGTCCCTGCCCTTGGGGAACGAATGAGTTGAACTGTGTCCTCCCCCAAAAGGACAGGTTGAAGGCCTAACCCCTGGTATCTCAGAATGTCACTTGATTTGGGAATAGGGTCTTCACAGAGGTAACCGGGATTCCCTGGTGGCTCAGTGGTAAAGAATCTGCCTGCCAACGCAGGAGACGCAGGGTAGATTCCTGGGTCTGGAAGATCTCTTGGAGGAGGAAAGGGCAACCCACTCCAGTATTCTTCCCTGGGAAATCCCATGGACAGAGGAGCCTGGTGGGCTATAGTCCATGCGGTCACAAAAGAGTTAGACACAACTGAGCAACCAAACAATAATGACAACAACAGAGGTAATCAAGTTCAAATGAGGTCCTTAGGGCCCTACTCCAGGATGACTAGTGTCCTCATAGAAAGGGGAAATGCGCACACAGACACGCACACAGGGAGGAGGCCACGTGACGGTGAAGGCCGGGGTCAGGGTGATGTTTCCACAAGCTGAGGAAAGCCAGAGATTGCCAGCAAATGTCCAGGTCCAGGGAAGAGTCCTAGAACAGATCCTTTCTCAACCTCAGAAGGAATCCATCCTCCAACACCTTGTTTCAGACTTCAGTTCAGTTCAGTTGCTCAGTCGTGTCTGACCCTTTGTGACCCCATGGACTGCAGCACGCCAGGCCTCCCTGTCCATCATCAACTCCTGGAGTTCACCCAAACTCATGTCCACTGAGTCGGTGATGCCATCCAACCATCTCATCCTCTGTCGTCCCCTTCTTTCCTGCCTTCAGTCTTTCCCAACATCAGGGTCTTTTCAAATGAGTCAGCTCTTCGCATTAGGTGGCCAAATATTGGAGTTTCAGCTTCAACACCAGTCCTTCCAATGAACAGCCTCCAGAAAGGTGCGAGGTCTGTGTCTAAGCCACTCAGTTTGTGATACTCAGTCTGTCCGCAGCTGTAGCAAACACATATAGGGAGCTCAGGTCTGATGGCGAGCAGGGCTTAGCATATCGTCTGTTAAATGACGAAGCAAATGAAGAAAGAAGGAAAGGGTGGAGGGAAGGAAAAGAGAGCCTAAAGGACAGGGAAGCCTGGCATGCTACAGTCCACAGGGTCGCAGAGTCAGACACGACTGAGTGACTGAACAGTAACAGCAAGAAATTTCATTTATTTCAAATGTGACTCAATCAAAGCTTTCAAATCTGACTTAATGTGTCTTTACAGTATTTTACATATATTGTTCATGCTCAGCTGCTTCAGTCATGTCAGACTCTTTGTGACCCTATGGACTGTAGCCTGCCAGACTCCTCTATCCGTGGGATTCTCCATGCAAGAATACTGGAGTGGGTTGCCATGCCCTCCTCCAGGGGATCTTTCCAACCCAAGGATTGAACCTGCAGCTCCTTCTTTACCACTGAGCCACCGAGGAAGCCCTTCACTTACATTACTTTATACAAATTTTATAGGTCAATCTGTCTATATTGTGTTGCCTGTTTGCAGCCAAGGTCTAGGGTTTGAAGAACTCAGCAGTTGGTAGAATTCCTGACATCTCAGGGTTGGCAGGGCCCAATAAGAGTTCACTCAGTGGACTCAATGGTAAAGAATCCACCTGCCAATGCAGGAGATGCCAGACACGTGGGTTCAATCCCCAGGTTGGGAAGATCCTCTAGAGGAGGAAATGGCAACTCCAGTATTCTTGCCTGGGAAAATCCCATGGATAGAGGAGCCTGGCGGGCTACAGTTTATGGGGTCACAAAGAGTCGGACGTCTATGGGGTCACAAAAAGTCAGATGTGATTGAGCACACGTATAAATACACCATGTTCTTTCTGTCCTATTCCAGGCCGGGCCCTTTCTGATCCTGCTGGGTCCTGCGGGCTCAGCCTTTGCCTGGCCTGACTTCCTGCTCCTGAGCAGCCCTGTGCGCTGACTGTGCGCAGGACTTCAGAGAGAGGAAGCGCTGTTGCCGGGGTCTCCACCTCCTTCAGAGCACCTGATCTGACTGCCGGGGGCAGAGGATGTGGATCCCAGCCAGAGGCAAAGCTCTCCATCTACTTAGCAGATGCTCCTTTCCCAAATGGCTGTAATTGAGTCTCACTCAATTAAGCAACTATGTACTGGGTGCTTATTATAGACTGGCTCTTAGCCTAGGGGAACTCAAGCAGACTCAGGCTGCAGAAATCCAGCTTGACAAAACTGTCGTCATTTCTTCAAACCTGCTGTGTCATACACACACACATACACACACACACACGCACACACGCATGCACACGACCTGAACACTGGAGCAAGATGCCTCCCAGACAGAGGCCAGCACCCCAGTATCCCAAATGGTTGTCCTTGATCTTGACACTTGGGGATGGTGGGGGTCCCTGAGGACCCCCAGCTCACTCCAACATTTAGTGATGCTCTAGACAGAAGCTGGATTATTGGTTAGGCTTTAGTTATGGAAGGATGGGAGAAAGGAACACAGGATGTGTTTGTTATTATTGCTGACTCGGCTCTCTTGCCAAGAAAGGAAAGCCAACACAGACTGCGTGAGAAAAAATGTCAAATTTCCATATTACTTTTAACTGCTATTACTTCTGTTTTAAATATGCAAGTGCTAACCTAATCTTTGCCTTCACAAATCTCAGTCTGAAAAGAAGCATAGACCTTGGTTATCTGCATGTTTAAGTCCATGTTCAGAAGACCAAGGTCTCACAAATCATTTTCTACTTGAAAAAGGCTCTCTCTAAATTGCACATTAAAAATAATTCACTGAAACATAAATTTTGTTTGGAAAAATGAAAGTCGCCAGTCGTGTCTGACTCTTTGCAATCCCATGGACTATATAGTCCATAGAATTCTCCAGGCCAGAATACCGGAGTGGGTAGCCTTTCTCTTCTCCAGGAGATTTTCCCAACACAGGGATCGAACCCAGGCTTCCCACATTGCAGGTGGATTCTTTACCAGCTGAGCCACAAGGGAAGCCCTTTGTTTGGAAATTTCTATTTCAAAGATGAATGTGTGTGAGACATGTATCTCTGTTTGGGCCAAAGGTATGAGAAATGAAGAAGGTAACTTTCAAAATGATTGTTATTCCAGGTGATCAAATGATTCTTAAGTATAATAAATTCAAGTGGTCTTGAGACATTTTAAGCAAAGGGCAAAATCAGACTTGGATGGGAACCCACTGGAATTGCAGCAGAGGTTGCCAGCAAGACCAGGCTTCTCCAGGTTTTCAAGTCCTGGGAGGACCTTCTTCTCTTGAGTCACTTTGGAAATGACTTCAGGCCAGAGCTTTGGTAGCTTCTAAGGGGAAGCTCCTTAGAACCTCCCTCCTGCCTCTCTTGGGAAAGTAAAATGTGGATCTTAAGAGGTTTATGATCATAATTTAAACCATTCTCAACTTTGGGCAAATGGGAAATTTGAATTTTCATTCATTCATTATAACAATAATGAATGTTTATTAAGTACCTGCTCCATGCCAAGCACTGTGAATTACTGTATGGTTCTCAGGATAAACCTGTTTAGATAAGGATTTGTTCTCACCCCACCACTTACTCCGAGAGAAAACTGGGGCCCAGAGAGGCTAAATAATGGGCCCAAGGTCACCCAGCTGGTAAGTGCAGGGCCTGGGGCCCATATCACACCGCATCATCACTTCCACCCACTCTCTCCGCTAAAACACAGTTGATCTGGGGCTCGAGACTGAAGGAAACACTAAAGGTTTTGATGATGAAATTGTGAGACTTGTTGGGAAGCAGAGTGGGTGGTGGAAATCAGTAGATTTTTTTTTAACTTGAGCTCGATGACATAGTCCATTCTCTGACAATTGCAAACACTTACTGAGGAAGGAGTAAGAGTGGTTTATGTGAATTCTGCTTCCCCTGATTTAAAACGCATCCCTGCCTCTTAATAGAATGTCTCGAATTCCACAAGCCGGCCACGTGGTGGCAGACCCTCGGGTTCGTGTGGCCTGAGTGACACTCTGTGGACCTTCATTCATTAGAGAGTTAATGCTGTGTCAAGAAGAGCAATTTGGAAAACCAGCTCTTTCTGCAAGATGGCAGTTATTTACAACTGCCCAAGCTGACTGGCAATGCCAGGAGCCGAAATTAATTGCAGATCAAATGAACAAAAATGTCTTTCTTGGTGTTTTTAGGGCCCAAAGCCATTTTAATAGATTCTCAAAAATCTCAGTGAGAAGAAAGAAGGAAAAAAAAAAAACCTTGGCAAGTCCTTTTGATAGGCAATTACTGCCCAGGGTTGGAGGAATAGTAAGTATATATTTGGAAACAAGGTAATAAGAACTTGGAAAGGGGCAAGTGTTAGTCACTCAGTCATGTCTGACTCTTTGTGGCCTCATGGACTGTAGCCTACCAGGCTCCTCTGTCCATGGAATTTTCCAGGCAAGAACACTGGAGTGGGTTGCCATTCCATTCTCCAGGGGATCTTCCTGGTCCAGGGATTGAAGCTGGGTCTCCCACATTGCAGGCAAATACTTTACCATCTGAGCCACCAGGGAAGGAGCAAAAGATGTCCTGAATACTGACTGTCAGGACCACCTAGTGGACCTTCAGGTACTTTGGGTTTTGTTTCTATGACAAATTCTGTAAGGTGGTACGTTAGTTTTCTGTGGCTGCTGTAAAAAATTACTACAAAGTTAGTGGCTTAAAGAAACATATATTTAGTCTCTCACAGTTCTGGGGGTCACAAGTCTAAAATAGGTCTCATGGAGCAAAAGTCGTTTGTGGCAAGTTTGATCACCGGGCCAGGAAGATCCCACGTGCCGCAGTGCAACTAAGCCCGTGCACCACAACTACTGAGCTGTGCTCTAGAGCCCTGGTGGCTCAGATGGTAAAGCGTCTGCCTGCAATGAGGAAGACCCGGGTTCGATCCCTGGGTCAGGAAGACCCCCTGGAGAAGGAAATGGAAACCCACTCCAGTACTCTTGCCTGGAAAATTCCATGGATGGAGGAGCCTGGTATGCTACAGTCCAAGGGGTTGCAAAGTCGGACACGACTGAGCAACTTCACTTTCTAGAGCCTGGGAACGGCCACTGTTGAGCCCAGGTGCCTCAACTACTGAAGCCTGTGTGCCCTAGAGCCTGTGCTTCACAACAAAAGAAGCCACCACAATGAGAAGCTGCTGCGGCTGCTGCTAAGTTGCTTCAGTTGTGTCCGACTCTGTCCGACCCCATAGACGGCAGCCCACTAGGCTCCCCCGTCCCTGGGATTCTCCAGGCAAGAACACTGGAGTGAGTTGTCATTTCCTGCTTCAATGCATGAAAGTGAAAAGTGAAAGTGAAGTCGCTCAGTGCGACCCCATGGATCCCATGGACTGCAGCCTACCAGGCTCCTCCGTCCATGGGATTTTCCAGGCAAGAGTACTGGAGTGGGTTGCCATTGCCTTCTCCGGAGAAACACTTGCATTGAAACAAGTAGCCCCTGCTCTTTGCAACTGGAGAAAAAGCCTGTTGACAGCAACGAAGACCCAGCACAGTCAGAAATAAATAGATAAATAAAATTATTTTTTAAAAAGTCAGTTGTCGGCAGGGCTGTGTCCCTTCTGGATCTGTTTTCCGTCTTTTCCAGCTTCTCAAGGCCGCCTGCATTCCTTGGCTTGCCGCCCCTCCCATCATCTTCAGAGTCAACATTACACCACCTCCGCTACACTATCACATCTCCTTCTCTGATTACAGCTCTCCTGCTTCTCTTATAAGGACGCCTGTGATTACCCTTGACCTACCGGATAATACAGGATAACCTCCCATCCTAAACCTTTGACTTCTTCACATTTGCAAAACCTCTTTTGCCATGTAAAATAGCATATGTGTGTTTCCAGGAATTAGGAAGTGGACACTTGGGGAGTTGATATTCTGCCTTCCACGGCTGGGCGTGGTTATGTACCCATTTTAAAGATGAGTAAAGAAATCCAGAGATCTTGGGCAATTTCCTTCAAACCACTCAGCTGGTAAAAAGATGAGTAGGATTTGAATTCAGAGCAGCAGGCCCTAGAGCCCAAACTCTTTCTCCCCGCCACATTGTTCCATTACAGACTCCCAGCCTCATGCTGAATTTAATCTCATGATATTTCCAAGGATTAGTGTAAATGCTACCATTTTTAGGACTGTTTCCAATGAACTAATCTGCATCTTCAACTCTCCTAGAAGATAAACTAGGAGGGAGCGCAGATTGGGAGCTTGGACACAGGGCCATGGGGCAGGTTGCCCTTCACCTGGCTAACTCCCGCTGGCCCTTCAGCTCTCAGACTCTTATGTCCCTCCTCCAGGAAGTACTCCTGGAATCCCTCAAAGGAGAGCTCATCCCAGTGTTACACATGACACGTGTCTGTTTCTATGTCTTTCTCCTTAGGTCACAATAATGTTACTGGTGACTCTGAAGCACAAGCATGATATAAGCTGTTTGTAGCATGGATGAACTCATGAATGAGTAAGTCCACCAACATCTGGGGTTATCTGATAGCTCAGTTGGTAAAGAATCCGCCTGCAATGCAGGAGACCCCAGTTTGATTCCTGGGTCGGGAAGATCCCCTGGAGAAGGGATAGGCTACCTACTCCTGCATTCTTGGGCTTCCCTTGTGGCTCAGCTGGTAAAGAATCTGCCTGCAAAGCAGGAGACCTGGGTTCAATCCCTGGGTTGGGAAGATCCCCTGGAGAAGGAAAAGGCTACTCACTCCAGTATTCTGGCCTGGAGAATTCCATGGACTGTGGAAGTCCATGGGGTGGCAAACAGTGGGACGCGACTGAGCGACTTTCACTTTCACCAACACCTGGGCTTCCCAGGTGGTGCTAGTGAAAGAACCCACCTGCTAATTCAGGAGATGCAGCAGATCTGGGTTCAGTCCCTCGGTTGGGAAGATCCCCTGCAGGAGGGCATGGCAACCCACTCCAGTATTCTTGCCTGGAGGATCCTTTGGACAGAAGAGTCTGGTGGGCTACAGTCAGACACGACTGGAGTGACTTAGCACGCACACACGCACCACCAGCACTATGAAGCCAAAGTCCCTGCTCTGGGCCCTCACCGAGATGCCCGCACCTCTGGAATGTGCAAGATCCAAATGACTGTGGCACATCAGAATCCAAACTTGGAGAAGCGGGCAGGCTCTTCAGAGGCTGTGACCTCTAGCTCTGATCTTAGAAAAGTCCTCTCTTTCTCTCCCAGGAGGGCAAAGTCATTTTCTTCCTTCCTGGGACTAATCCTCATAAGAAGGACTTCATCAAAGGCTGTTGGCTCTACTAAGGATGGTCTGCCAGCCAGAGAGCGGGCACCAGAAGCTGGGGGTCAGAGAGACGGAGGCTGGAAGCATCACCAAGCCCTCTGTTGGCTCCTTTTTCAAACAGTCACTGGACTGCCAGGATTGATGTGTACCTTCCTGAGACCTCAGGTAAAGCACTCAGGGCCTTGGGAAGAGAGAGGCCTTAGATGTTAGTGCTTCCCATGCCCTCAGGTTCTGACCTACTGCTGTGGGATCCTGGGTAAGTCATTTCGTCTGGTCTTGGTTTCCTCAGATGGTCAGACAGCATCACCGGCTCGATGGACATAAGTTTGAGCAAGCTCCGGGAGTAGGTGATGGACGGGGTAGCCTGGTGTGCTGTAGTCCACGGGGTTGCAAAGAGTCAGACATGACTGAATGACTGAACTGAGCTGAACTGGCTTCCTCAGCTATGGAAAGATTGCGAGAGACCCTGAAAAGTCCTGCTCTCTGCAAGAATGTCCATCACAGCCTTATTTAAAGTGACAAACAATGGGACATGACTGAACGACTGAACTGAACTGAACTGAACAATGGGAACCTACCTAGCCAGAACTAGAGCAGTTCACACTCACTGACTTACGTCATGTGCCAGGCATTGTGTGCATCACTAAGTATGTGCCCACTTGTTTAATCCTCATTCCTTCCCTATCAGGCGGGGATGGTGTCCTTATTATAGAAATGGGGAAACTGAGTCACAGAGCTGTTGAATATCTCACTGGGGTCATGCAGTTTAAAAGGGGTGGAGCTGGGATGAGATTCTGGGCAGTGTGGCTCTGCAGTTTGAGCGGAGACACTCAACAACCTCACCCCATAGACAACGGTTAAGGACACGGCTTTACAGCCAATTCTTGAAGAATGATACAGCTTTCACAACTAGTGTTAATTCAGAGGGGGCAACAATCTGTGTACTTTTTCTGTATATGTGTCATACTTCAATAAAAATTTCCCTGGTGGCTCAGTCAATAAAGAATCACCTGCAATGCAGGAGACCTGGGTTTGATCCCTGGGTTGGGAAGATCTCCTGGAGAAGGAAAGGGCAACCCACTCCAGTATTCTTGCCTGGGAAATCCCATGGACAGAAGAGCCTGGTGGGCTCCAGTCCATGGGGTCACAAAAGTTGGATAATACTTGGTGACTAAACCATCACCATCAATAAAAATTTACTCAAATAATAAATAATAAAATGGAAAATTATTTGGGACATAAGTTTAGGTGAACAAAAAGCAGAATTAAAATTAGTCTAAAGATAGGAGTTTTTAAATTATAGTTGATTTACAGTTTGTGTTAGTTTGTGGTATATAGCAAAGTGATTCAGTTTTATGTATATATTCACATATATTTACACTTTTTCATACTCTTTTCCATCATAGGGTATTAGGGGATGTTGAGTATAGTTCCCTGTGCTATACAGTAGGACTATTGTTTATTTTATATATATCAGTGTGTATCTTCTAATCCTAAACTCCTACTTTGTCCCTCCCCCCACACCTTTCCCCTTTGGAAACCATAAATTTGTTTTCTATGCCTGTGAGTCTGTTTTGTTTTGTAAATTAGTTAATTTGTGTCATATTTTAGACTCTACATATAAGTGATATCATATGATATTTGCCTGACTTACTTCACTTAGTATGATAATCTCTAGGTCCATCCATGTTGCTACAAATGGCATTATTTCATTCTTTTTTATGCCCAAGTAATATTCTATTGTATATATATATATATATAACACATCCTCTTTATCCAGTCCTATGTGGATGGACATTTAGGTTGGTTCTATGTCCTGGCTATTGTTAACAGTGCTGCTACCAACACTGGGGTGCGTGTATCTTTTTGAATTACAGTTTTCTCTGAATATATGCTCAGGAGTGGGTTGCTAGATCATAGGCAACTCCAGTTCTAGCTTTTTAAGGAAACTTCATACTGTTCTCCATAGTGGCTGCAACAATTTGCATTCTCACTAACAGTGTAGGAGGGTTCCTTTTTCTCCATACCCTTTCCAGCAATTGTTATTTTTAGACTTTTTAATGATGATCATTCTGATTGGTGTGAAATGATACCTCATTGTAATTTTGATTTGCATCTCTCTAATAATTAGCAATTTTGAGCTAAAGATAGCATTATACTGAGTAAGATTAATACAGCTGTCTATGTCTAGAGAACAAAAGAAATTTTGCCAAACTTACCTGGGTAGTATGATTGTAGGTATTTCTTCTTTGTTTCTATTTTCTGTATTTTATGAATTTACTCTAATGAGCTCATGTTGATTTCTTATAGCAACAAAATACTTTACACAAAAACCCTCAAAAAACAAACCCTGTAATTTTCCCATCACTTTCATTCCAGGCTGACTGTGCTTTCTTGCTGATCAATGTAAAAATTACTAATGACAATTGCGTGCAGTCTGTAAATTGAGACAAGAATTTTGCGAAACTTCCAGGTTGTGAAACATCAAGATATGTTTTCCTAACAAAAAGACCGTGAGTGGAAAAAGGGGACAAGCATCGGGTCTCAACAATTTCATGACATGTGTTTTTAAAAGCATCTTGTTAGAATGCTCCATTAAGAGCAAGGAGCAAATTAAACTGTTCTTTCGAAAGTGAGGCAGGAATACAATTAGAAGCCTCTGCCTGTTGGCACTGGCATCAATCTTGGCAGCGCAAATCAGTGAGCACAAGTAGAAATAAATGAGCTACTTCATCAAGGTCAAGGTAGAAGAGAAAGGAATAGCTCGTAAAGGGGGAAACTGAAGAACAGAGAGGTGGAATGCATTGTCCAATGCCACACAGTCACGAAGTTCCAGAGCCAGGATTCAATTCTGGTTTGGTCTGATTGCAAAACCTGTGCAATTACTGCTAGATTCTGAAACCCCTGAGGTTTTATTTTCCAAAACCTCAATGTTTATTCTACACACTCGAGTTGAGAGTGATGAGCTCTATGTCTCTCTTCTTTTGAACATTGGTGGCTTATCATTAAAGCTTCCCTCTTGAACTGATGGACTGAAGTGTCCTTTCTCCTTTCTCTGCCTGGCAAACTCCTACATGTTTGGGGGTGGTGATGATAGCTGATGATTTTAAAGTCATGGTAACAGAACTTAGGTTTGCACAGACTCTGATCTGGCCTCCCAGGGAGCTACGGCCCTCTTCACAGGGTGCCCATCACAGTGTGACATTTGGCACTAGATGAGAGTTCAGAGAAAGGAGTTACTTATTAAAAAGAAGACAACAGGGAAACAAGATGTAGATAAGAATGTTCTCTAGATGGCTGAAACATCAGTGATAACTGCATGATAAACCCCCCAAATTCAGACACCTTTGGAGTGACAAAGGGCATGTTCCTTTAAAGGCATGCTGGTTTGTCCCCTGGGGGTTCCCACAGTGCTGTTTAAACCCCATGATGTTCTCAGGAATAACCCTCGGTTTACTTACAGAGAAGACGGCAGCCAGAGTCTCAATGCCACCTGTGCTCAGGGTGATGTATGGGATCTTTTCTGGAGTGATTCCAGCTTTTCCAAAGATACTGTTGGTGTAGAACCAAATCTATAAAGCAGGAGAGACAAAGAAGGCAGTAAGGTCAGTGAGAGGCATCTGCTCCCTAAACTAAATTCAGGTACAAGATGGTCTCTGAGATCTGCTGCTAAGTCCAGGGGCATAAAGTGGAGCTATGAGCCAAGGTGATGATTTATTTTTTTCCTTCTCCCATTACTAAAAGAATGTCTACATTACTGGGAGCAACATGTGCTTAGCTAAGTGTGGCAATGAGATAAGAATAGAAATCTTGGTGGGGTTTCCAGGAATTCTCCTGAAAAGTAGGTTTTCACCAAAGAGGTGTGATTCCATTTTTGCCCTTCCTCTTTTCTGCTGTCAGGATGGTGAATGTGATGGCTGCCGCTTCAGCAGCCCTCTTGGGACAGCACTGCTTTTAGCCCCCAAGGTAACATTCTGAGAATAAGAGATGGTATCTGATCCACAGGACATTTTACTATCATATTTTGGAAAATCGTCAAACTAAATCTATAATGGGTACAACGTGAATGAGGCTCCTGCGAGTTCCACAACTCTCAAGCTGCATAACTATACATAGAACTCTTATGGGATGAAAGCCACCTGTTCAGATGCTGGAGCAGGAAGTTAGAAGGAAACTGTGTCTGTACTCACTAGGGCTGATTTTATAGTTTATTATCCACACCTGGGCACTTTGGAGAGTGTTAATAATGTTTCTAGGACATCAGCCATAAACCAGGACTGCCTTCTGCAAACCCCGGTATGTGGTCCTGGGGCTACTGTACCAGAGCTTTCAATTTCCTTTATGTGAGAGAGAAGGTCTATTGTTTAGGTCGCTGTTGAGGTTTCTGCCACATGAGGTCAAACCTAAGCTTAACAGACACATGTCATCAGACACTGACAGGGCATCAGAAAATCCGCGATTTGGAGTTTGGAGACCTGGCTCCATCCTGAACTACCTGTGTGACCTCAGACAATTTTCTCTGTCCGGCTGAGATTCCTTCTTCTCCTTGGTCAAAAGAGGATAACCCTAACCCTTCCTGGGAGATGTTAGGAAGTGGGTAAGGACTGTCACTATTCATTGATCCAAACTTTTGGATCAAAAGGCTGAACGTAAATCATTTGTGTTCCCTCCATCCCAGCCATTTCCTTGAAAAGCAACAGTTTGCAGAAAGATAGAAAACCATGCACATCTAGAGACTCTCTGGAGGAGGAAATGGAAACCCACCCCAGTATTCTTGCCTGGGAGATCCCATGGACAGTGGAGTCTGGCAGGCTGCCGTCCATGGGGTCGCAAAGAGTTGGACATGATCAAGTACACACACACAGACTCTGGTAAAAACTACTGCACATAAAATTATCTGACCTTGTGGGCACTGATACATCTGGTGGCAAAAATGGGTTTTAATGTTCACATAAAAGAAAGACACTCCTGTTTGTGTCTGCCTCTCATTTGAGTGAGCTGATAAATTAGAATTTTAGACTGTATCTTTGCTGTCACATCCATAGGGTAGAGAAGTGACTTCTGATAAATTCATTAATTCCTAGAGCTCCTGGGCTATGACAGAAGCCAAAATTTTCCCAAAAGCCTCAGTTTCCATTGGATTTGTTTATATGTTGAAGGTGACTGTGATCCCCAGCACATCTTCAGGGTTGGATCAAAGCAGTTTAGAGCCATTCTTAATCTTCACCCAAGTTCATGGATTTTCAACAGTCAGTGGTCTCTCCGACCATGCCCAGTTGAACTTGTGAAATGAAATATTTCCAGCCATATCCATGGGCAAGAAAGGTCACAACCATCAGCGATTTCGTAAATGTCAATGAGGGCTCCCAAAAGGGAACACAATGCCAGCGATCCAGCAGATACCATCACCCCCTACGATGGTGATTGCTGAGGAACCCTGGGGAATGCAAGATGCAGCCATCCGCTGAGTCTACCATTCCATAAGGTGAACAGGGAATTGAGGATGTAAGCAATCAAGAAACAGGAACTGGCCCCTGATAACTGAGGTGCATACAAAAGGAGTGAATTCAGTGAGCCCAGAGGCTTTCATCTCCCCATAAATGGAAGAACACTAAATCCATAGACTTGATATCTGATTTGCCTTACCTCACAATATCTTTGATGTTCAGACTTCCTGCTTCCTTTGTTGCAAACTTGTACATAGCCTGACTCCACCTCCCACCTCTGTGGAGCAGTTTTCTCAGGGCTACTGAGAGGCTACCTCCCAAGTTTGAGTCTTTAACATTTCCACCAAAGAAAACAACTCTACTTACAGGTTGTGACTTTTCTTTTTCTTTCAGTTGACACCCCGCTGCAAAGGTGGAGGCTGATGTTTGTGTTATTCTCAGCGTCAGCCCTGAACCCCACCCCCTGACCTGTTCCTCTGTCAGAAGCTTCCAGTCTCTGATCTCATGTGATCTGTATTCCCCATGGAAGCTGGCGCCATGCTCCTTCCTGCCCCTCATGCCCCTACCCACCCCAGCTTCTTCCCTGCCTCCAACTCTCCTGGAGCAACACTGCCTCCGGCACTCCTGACGGGTTTAAATGTTAGTGAAGAGTCACTGTGCAGAACACTACAGACTCACAGGGACAGTTATAAGTGGCCCTCTCTTATGTTCGTGCTAAGTCACTTCAGTCCAACTCTTTGCGACCCCACGGGGTGTAGCCCACCAGGCTCCTCTGTCCATGAGATTCTCCAGGCAAGAATACTGGAGTGGGTTGCCATGCCCTCCTCCAGGGGATCTTCCCCACCCAGGGATCGAATCCATATCGCATAAGTCTCCTGCATTAGCAGGTGGGTTCTTTACCACTGAGCCACCTGGGAAGCCCCCAGTCCTCTTGTACTTAAATGCATTTCTGCAGTGATAGGCAGAAATAGGTCCTTTGGATGGTCTCTCCATCCAGGGCCAGCAAGGAGGACCTGCTGGACTGGCCTTGTCCCCACAGGGAGGGCCCGCGCATCACACATTCTGCCTGTCTCATTTGGCTTCCTCCACGAAGCCATCTCTCTCTCCCTGCATCATCTTACAGAGCCGGATGGTAACTGCCTCTGTCTCTGCTTCCACTGAGGTTTATTTGATCTGGCAGTTTGAGGGCGCTGAACTGCATGGAGACACGAAGTCTGGAGCGTGTCCCGCGGCGGACCCTCCCAGGGACTATGATTTGTGTTGACCTCACCCCAACGTAACCGTGCTCTCTCTGGTTGCCTGATCGACTCCATCCACTGAGGCAGACGGTGCAGTGGAAGGAGCTGCTATTCTGGGAGGCAGGCAAGGCAGGAATTCAATCCCAGGGCTGCCTCTGGTGACCTGAGGGTCTGGAGGCAAATGATTTCACGTCTTTTAGTCTCTGTTCTCTGAAAGAAGGTAATCATACTTGCAGGGTGGTGGTGAAAGCTTTTTAAATGAAAGTTTTCTTAAAGCATCCTTTCTCTAATGGGTGCACAACACACAGCGGGCATCAGTCTGGAAGATTCCCGTCTCTCTATGGAGATGCCACCACTCCTAGGTAAAGGAGGACATGGGACAGTTGTGTGCAAGCCCAGGGTGGAAGCATCTCTTATCTGCCTCCATCCAGCCTCCTCCCTGTGGGATGGACCTGTAACCTGGAAGGGTTACTTTTAAATTTACACTGGATCTGCTTCTGCGACTTTAACTCTTTTTGTTATTATAAACAGTGGCCTGCCCCAGGGAGATAACCTGAGCCTCCCACCTCTGAAAGACTGTAAGAAAGTGAAACTAACACATTCCCCTGCCTGAAGCCATTCTAGGGGACTTTTGCAAGGATTGAATCGTCTTTTTACCTTATTTCCTCACCTGCCCCCACCTCTGATCCATAAAAGAAGCTGGTAACCAGGCCCTGACAAGGTGGTTATTTTGAGGTGCTAGCCTGCCATCTTTTCTGTCAGCTGGCTTTCCAAACAGTTGTTTTCCTTGCCTCAACACCTAGTCTCTCGGATTCGTTGTCCAGTCATGCGGCAAGCAGAGTGAGCTTGGACTCAGTAACAGACCTTTAAGGGACTTTGCAGGAGCTGGTGGGAGGAGGATTTGGGCCTCCTTGACCCCCTGCCTCTGATGCCCTAAAGCCGTATGCAGGTCAGGAAGCAACAGTTAGAACTGGACATGGAACAACAGACTGGTTCCAAATAGGAAAAGGAGTACGTCAAGGCTGTATATTGTCACCCTGTTTATTTAACTTACATGCAGAGTACATCATGAGAAACACTGAACTGGAAGAAACACAAGCTGGAATCAAGATTGTTGGGAGAAATATCAATAACCTCAGATATGCAGATGACACAACCCTTATGGCAGAAAGTGAAGAGGAACTCAAAAGCCTCTTGATGAAAGTGAAAGTGGAGAGTGAAAAAGTTGGCTTAAAGCTCAACATTCAGAAAACAAAGATCATGGCATCCGGTCCCATCACTTCATGGGAAATAGATGGGGAAATAGTGGAAACAGTGTCAGACTTTATTTTTCTGGGCTCCAAAATCACTACAGATGGTGACTGCAGCCATGAAATTAAAAGACGCTTACTCCTTGGAAGGAAAGTTATGACCAACCTAGATAGCATATTCAAAAGCAGAGACATTACTTTGCCAACAAAGGTTCGTCTAGTCAAGGCTATGGTTTTTCCTGTGGTCATGTATGGATGTGAGAGTTGGACTGTGAAGAAGGCTGAGCACCGAAGAATTGATGCTTTTGAACTGCGGTGTTGGAGAAGACTCTCGAGAGTCCCTTGGACTGCAAGGAGATCCAACCAGTCCATTCTGAAGGAGATCAGCCCTGGGATTTCTTTGGAAGGAATGATGCTAAAGCTGAAACTCCAGTACTTTGGCCACCTCATGCAAAGAGTTGACTCATTGGAAAAGACTCTGATGCTGGGAGGGATTGGGGGCAAGAGGAGAAGGGGACGACAGAGGATGAGATGGCTGGATGGCATCACTGACTCTATGGACGTGAGTCTGAGTGAACTCTGGGAGTTGGTGATGGACAGGGAGGCCTGGCGTGCTGCGATTCATGGGGTCGCAAAGAGTCAGACACAACTGAGCGACTGATCTGATCTGATCTGATCTGACCCCCTGCCTCTGATGCCCAAAGCCCTCCTTCTTAACTCAGGACAGGTGTTCTAGAGACAAAGTGTAACATGCAAATGACATGCAAATCATTTTCACCTGTCAACAGCCTGGAAGGGGACATCGCCAGAGGATCAAAGACCACACACAGCTGACTAGGCAAGCTGGACAGAGACCCAGGCCTGTGCTTCCTGCAGTGCATTCTTCCCACTGCACAGGCTGTGCTGGGCTCTGAGCCCAGGTTCAGTTCAGTTCAGGCACTCACTTGTGTCCGACTCTTTGCGACCCCATGGACTGCAGCACGACACACCTCCCTGTCCATCGCCAACTCCCGGAGTTTACTCAGACTCATTTCCATTGATGATGCCATCCAACCATCTCATCCTCTGTTGTCCCCTTCTCCTCCCGCCTTCCATCTTTCCCAGCATCAGGGTCTTTTCCAATGAGTCAGTTCTTTGCATCAGGTGGCCAAAGTATTGGAGTTTCAGCTTCAGCATCAGTCCTTCAAATGAACACCCAGGACTGATCTCCTTTATGATGGACTGGCTGGAACTCCTTGCAGTCCAAGGGACTCTCAAGAGTCTTCTCCAACACCACAGTTCAAAAGCATCAGTTCTTCAGTGCTCAGCTTTGTTTATAATCCAGCTCTCACATCCGTACATGACTACTGGAAAAACCATAGCTTTGACTAGATAGACCTTTGTTGGTAAAGTAATGTCTCTGCTTTTTAATATGCTGTCTAGGTTGGTCATAGTTTTTCTTCCAAGGAGCAAGCATCTTTTAATTTCATGGCTGCAGTCACCATCTGCAGTGATTTTGGAGCCCCTCAAAATAAAGTCTCTTATTGTTTCCATTGTGTCCCCATCTATTTGCCATGAAATGATGGGACCGGATGCCATGATCTTAGTTTTCTGAATGTTGAGTTTTAAGCCAACATTTCCTCTTTCACTTTCATCAAGAGGCTCTTTAGTTCTTCTTCACTTTCTGCCATAAGGGTGGTGTCATCTGGATATCTGAGGTCATTGATATTTCTCCTGGCAATCTTGATTCCAGCATGTGCTTCATTCAGACCGGAATTTTGCATAATGTACTCTGCATGTAAGTTAAATAGTCAGGGTGACAATATACAGCCTTGATGTACTCCTTTCCCGATTTGGAACCAGTCTGTTGTTCCATGTCTGGTTCTAACTGTTGCTTCCTGACCTGCGTTCAGATTTCTCAGGAGGCAGGTAAGGTGGTCTAGTATTCCCATTTCTTTAAGAAATTTCCAGTTTGTTGTGATCCACACAGTCAAAGGCTTTGGTGTAGTCAATAAAGCAGAAGTAGATGTTTTTCTGGAACTCTCTGGCTTTTTCAATGATCCAGTGGATACTGGCAATTTGATCTCTGGTTCCTCTAGCTTTTCTAAATCCAGCTTGAACATCTGGAAGTTCACGGTTCACGTACTATTGAAGCCTGGCTTGAAGGATTTTGAGCATTACTTTGCTAGCGTGTGAGATGAGTGCAATTGTGCGGTATTTTGAACATTCTTTGACATTGCCTTTCTTTGGGATTGGAATGAAAAGTGACCTTCTCCAGTCCTGAGGCCACTGCTGAGTCTTCCAAATTTGCTGGCATATTGAGTGTGGCACTTTCACAGCATTAGAAATACAGGGGATACCGCATCAGGGGATACAGGAACCGAGCTGTTACGGCAACTCATCCCCAAACTGGCAAGTTTCATGTTGAGAGCTGAACATAGACAGTTGAATCTAGAACTTCTACTCTGGACCACACTCTGGGGCAGCCACTTGGAAGGGCCCTCATTTAGCATTCTCTCCAGTCACAGGGACAGAGCAAGTTCTTCTAGTGAGATGGTCTCCGTTATTAGGGTAACAGAACATTTAATTTCTCTAATTTGAGTTAGGAATTTATTTGGGAAGAATAATGAAATGAAACCTGTTCATAATGCTTCTGTTCTTGTGATGAGAAGTTCTGTGCAGAGTATGACTTGGGGTTCTGAATTCCTAATGATGCTTAGACAAATGAGATGGACACTCACATGGCCTGGTTCCAGGCTGGCAGAGGGGGAGGGGTCACGCTTTGCTACAAACCTGTCTCAGGCTCTCCTGCCTCCCACCCTCCCTTCCTTCTCCCAGCCTTGTCTCCCTTCCTTTCCATTGTTTATCTAGAGTGCAGGATCTCTGGCACTCTGTTAGGTACAGGTGTTACCGTGGGGAACAACATGCCTGTCCTTGCCCTCCCAGATCTCGTCTAGCAGGGAAAGGATGTGTTACACAACAGTCACACAGGTAAAGAGTTCAAGGGGCACACTAGCTCCCCGGGAACGCTGTGACGCTTGGGCCCCCACAGAGTGGACAAATATGCTGGCAGTAAAAGGCCGAGAGTGAAAAAGTGGGCTTAAAGCTCAACATTCAGAAAACTAAGGTCATGGCATCCGGTCCCATCACTTCATGGCAAATAGATGGGGAAACAGTGGAAACAGTGGCAGACTTTATTTCTTTGGGCTCCAAAATCACTGCAGATGGTGACTGCAGCCATGAAATTAAAAGACACTTACTCCTTGGAAGGAAAGTTATGACCAACCTAGACAGCATATTCAAAAGCAGAGACATCACTTTGCCAAAAAAGGTCCGTCTAGTCAAGGCTATGGTTTTTCCAGTGGTCATGTATGGATGTGAGAGTTGGACTATAAAGAAACCTGAGCACTGAAGAACTGATGCTTTTGAACTGTGGTGTTGGAGAAGACTCTTGAGAGTCCCTTGGACTGCAAGGAGATCCAACCAGTCCATCCTAAAGGAGGTCAGTCCTGGATGTTCATTGAAAGGACTGATGTTGAAGCTGAAACTCCAATACTTTGGCCACCTGATGTGAAGAGCTGACTCATTTGAAAAGACCCTGATGCTGGGAAAGATTGAGGGCAGGAGGAGAAGGGGATGACAGAGGATGAGATGGTTGGATGGCATCACTGACTCAATGAACATGAGTTTGGGCAAACTCCAGGAGTTGGTGATGGACAGGGAGGCCTGTTGTTCATGGGGTCGCAAAGAGTCAGACATGACTGAGTGACTGAACTGAACTGAACTGAACATCTAGAATGAATATTATCAGACCCACATGGCTTCCTACCAGCCTGCGCTCTGAGCCTCCCCACTCAGGTTTTACGTTTATTCTGACAAGATTGGGAGTCTTGCTTCCCAAGTATGGTGCATGTCAGAAGCAGCAAAGTTTAAGTGTGTGGCATTGAGAAAGAAGAAAGCACTGCTAGGAACAGTCTTGCTGATACCAGCTAAGAGGAAGGGGGATCTAACAAAGGCCCATCAGTAACCATCAGAGATAGTCTCTGTCCATAATTTCATCGGACTTCCCTGGTGGCTCAGATGATAAAGAATCTGCTTGCAACGCGGGAGATCTGGGTTCAATCCCTGGGTCGGGAGGATCCCTGGAGAAGGGAATGGCAACCCACTCCAGTATTCTTGCCTGAAGAATTCCATGGACAGAGGCTACAGTCCATGGGGAAGCAAAGAGTTGGACACGAACTGAGCAGCTAACACAAACACACGTGATTTCATGCAATCCTCATGGTAGCTGTGAAAAAAAAAAAAAAAAGAATCTATATCTCCATTTTCCATAAGAGGAAACTGAGGACTGGAAGAGTTGGTATGATTGGCCTCCTCTGTTGAAGAAGGGAGAAATTCAAAAGAAGGAAGGGTGACCTAAGGAGATGAGAGTTCCACTGTCATTCTTCACATTCTAGAAGATTCCAGAACATTCAAGAAAACTATGGCTTTCTTGTCTCAGGTTTGGCAATCCAGTCAAATTTTCCCCCCAAGGACTTGGTAGGAAGTGTACCCTCCCTACCCCTGTTCTTACCTCCTACTCCTTTCCTCACATAACACTCAGCTGCCTCCATGTGTCATGGGCTGCTGGAGACCCATGGACCCTGGGAAGGGTCTCCATCCTCAATGACAGTTATGGGGAGGGAGCAGCATCAGAGAGACTGAACCTTTGCACAGAAACCAAAAACACAAGTCTGCTTTTTTGAGCAAAGAACAAATTGTTGGAGGAAGGCAGCTACACAAAATAATTTTAAGTGACAGGTCTAATTTTAGAGATGAGAACTTGAAAGTTACTGTGAGAAGGAGGGGAAAAAACAATCTGACGCTGAAAAGGGAATGAGAAATAACTAAATGTTATGTTCAACTTTCACTTGATTTCTAAAGAGTGTGAAAACCATTCATCGACTCTTTAGCAAAAAAAAAAAAAAAAAAGTACTGAACAATATGTAATGCTTGTTTAGGACAGTGATTCTCGACTGGGGGCAATTTTTGTCCCCAGGGGACGTTTCACCATGATGGAGACATGCTTGTTTGTTGCATGAACTGTCACCTAGGGAGTAGAGGTCTGGTAAGCTGCAAAACATCCCAGAGTGTACACTAAAATTCCATGACAATGAATTTTCCAGCCCCAAATGTGCATAGTGCTAAGGCTGAGAAAGACTGGTTCAGTGCAGGGTATAAGGTCTCAGAGATGGGCTGGGGAATCTGTCAGGGCCCTGCTGCCAGGACGTGTAACCCACCATGACCTTGGGCAAGTCCTTGATCCTCTGCAAGCCTCAGCTTCTTCATTTAGAAAATGGGGATGGAGCCACCTACCCTGCAGGACATTTGGGTCCAGAATAAAGTGATGAATGGAGATGCCTAGCAGTATTTATGCCTGTCTTAACATATAGACTGTGTCCCCCGACATTCATTGTTGTTGTTCAGTCATTAAGTTGTGTCCAACTCTCTGGGACCCCACGGACTGTAGCATGCCAGGCTCCTCTGTCCTCAACTATCTCCCAAAGTTTGCTCAAATTCATATCCATCGAATAGCTGATGTTATCTAACCATCTCATCTTCTGTTATCCCCTTTTCCTCCTGCCCTCAATCTTTCCCAGCATCAGGGTCTTTCTCAATGAGTTGACTCTTTGCATCAGGTAACCAAAGTACTGGAGCTTCAGCTTCAGCATCAGTCCTTCCAATGAATATTCAGGATTGATTTCCTTTAGGATTGACTGGTTGGATCTCCTTGCAGTCCAATGGACTTCCAAGAGTCTTCTCCAGCACCACAATTCAAAAGCATTAATTCTTCAGCACTCAGCATTCTTTATGATCCCCTCACATAATTTCTGGTAAAACTAAGAGGACAGAGCAAGTATTAAAGTGCATTTAGAGGCTTTCATCTGTGTTAGCTAGCTCTCTCCTTTGATCTTGTGAATTATTTGGGGGTAGAAGGTAGCTTTTTCCAGGTGCAGGGAGGGAGCTTGGACTAGGGCACAGGACAGTGGGCTCTGAGGCTGGGATTTGCTGCTCACCGGCCCTTGTCCTTTAGTATGGAAGAATGAGGGCTTCCCTGGTGGCTCAGTTGGTAAAGAATCTGCCTGCAATGCAGGAGACCCTGGTTTGATTCTTGGGTCAGGAAGATTTGCTGGAGAAGGGATAGGCTACCCACTCCAGTATTCTGGCCTGGAGAATTTCATGGACTGTATAGTCCATGGAGTCGCAAAGAGACGGATACGACTCAGCGACTTTCACTTCACTTCACTTCATGTAAGAATGAAGTAGGACTTGTCCCCTTGACTGCCTAGGGATGACCTAGGGACCCAGCCCAGTGACATACACAGGTATACTCTGAAGCATGGAGTCAAACTGGGGTAGTTGCCAGGGGCTGGGAGTGGGGGAAACTCAGTGTCATTAATGAATAGGTATAAAGTTTCAGTTAAGCAAGATGAACAAGCTCTAAAGATCTGTACAATATGATGCCCATGGTTAACAATGTCATATTGTGCACTTAAACGTTTGTGAAGAGGATAAATGTCATGCTAAATGTCCTTACAGTGATAAGATGGAGGACTTCCCTGGTGGCACAGTGGATAAGAATCCGCCTGACGATACAGGCGACACGGGTTTGATCCCTGGCCTGGAAAGAGTTCATGTTGTCGGAGCAACTAAGGTGGTGCACCACGACTATTGAGCCTGTGCTCTAGAGCCCGTGGGCTGCAACTACTGAGCCCATGCTCCACAGCTGCTGAAGCCTGTGCTCCACAGCTGCTGAAGCCTGTGCTCCACAGCTAGAGGAGCCACTGCCATGAGACGACTGTGCACCGAAGCTGGAGTAGCCCCCTCCACTCTCCACAACTAGAGAAAGCCCACGAACAGCAATGAAAGACCTAGCATGGCCAAAAGTAAGTAAATAAATAGATACATTGTAAAAAAAGAAAGAAAAAGAAAAGAGTTGGAAAGTAGTCAATGCAAAGGAAAGTGACTGAGATCTCAGATCTGCTGGCTCTGGGAGCAGAGATTTTTTTTTCTCCATCTATGCTTATGCAGTGGGGCTTACAGATACACGCGAGTGGAATTTACAAAGTAATACAGCATATGCAAATTGGAAAATTATGTCTCACAGAAGGAGAGAATTCTGTTTAGAAATGTCATGGTTCTCGATCTAAATGTCTCATTACATACAGATTCCATATGTGGCTTTACAATTCCACATGTTAACTTTAAGAAACATGCTTTTTCTCTCTGCTTACTCAGAACAGGGAGGGAGCATTTGAAACAGTCTAGCACAACAGAGGTCCATGTAGTCAAAGCTATGGTTTTTCCAGTAGTTATGTATGGATGTGAGAATGGAGAATTGACGTTTTTGAAGTGTGGTGCTAGAGAAGACTCTTGAAAGTCCCTGGGAAAGCAAAGAGATCAAACCAGTTAATCCTAAAGAAAATCAACCCTCAATACTCTTTGGTAGGACTGATGCTGAAGCTGAAGCATCAATACTTTGTCCACCTGAAGAGCCGACTCATTGGAAAAGACCCTGATGCTGGGAAAGATTAAAGCCAGGAGAAGGGGACAACAGAGGATGAGATGGTTGGATAGCATCACTGACTCCATGGATATGAACTTGGGCAAGCTCTGGGAGGTGGTGAGGGACAGGGAAGCCTGGCGTGCTGCAGTCTACAGGGTTGCAAAGAGTTGGACACGACTTGGTGATTGAACAACAATAAGCATGACCTTGGTCTTATCCAGGGGAGGCAACAATAGGACTAGATCAAGGTCAAGTTCCCCAGGTGCCCCTCCTCCTGCTGACACAACTAGACCAGAGTTAAGCAAGTAAGCCACAAGGCGATTTCACTTCATCCTGACATTTCCAACAAGAGATGCAAGAGAAAACAGAGAAATGAGGCTGAACACTGTGGGTTGTTAACTTCCCCCCCACCCCCCACCCCTTGACTGGAACTACTCCCCTTTCAGGTCACCTCCCCTACCCACCCACAAACATCCTCCCTGCTGACTCTGGTATGCCAGGGCAACTCTTTCATCTGGGCTTCTTCAGAAGTTCCCTTCTCCTGCCCTCTAGGCCCAGCCACACTTGTCCTGAGCTACGTAACTGACCTCAGAGGGAATCTGATTCCTTCAGTGCAGGAATCTTCTCTATGTATTCCTGCCAAGTGGCTGGCCAGCTAGCTTGCAAACTTTCACAAATGGGGAACTCACTACCCCTGGAGGCAATCCACTGTTTTCCACAAGCAGCCATAACAGTAATGATCCTAAGTCTGCCTCCCTACTCCTAAAATTTCTGAATTCTACATTTTGGAGCCCCTAAGAGAGAAGGGGAGGCTTTGTCCATTGGTGGATTAGGGTACCCCAGAGAAGAAGACCCTCCTCTGGTTTACCTGCCCACATCGACTTGGGCCTCAAGAAACTTTTCTTTAAAGCCTTTAAATTTTATCAGGTCAAAATCATACATTGAAGCCAGCCCAGCCAATGTTGCTGTTGAACAGTTGCTAAATCCAACTCTTTGCGACCCCATGGACTGCAGCATGCAAGGCTTCCTTGTCCTTCACTATCTCCTGGAGCTTGCTCAAACTCATGTCCATTGAGTCAGTGAAGCCATCCAACCATCTCATCCTCTGTTGTCCCCTTCTCCTCCTGCCTTCAATCTTTCCCAGCATCAGCCCAGCCAAGGGTACCTTTCTTTAAATAGTCTCAATGTCATGTCGCTTACTTGTGACTTTCTAATATCTTCCTTAAGAAATATGACTTTTAGGCACTTCTCTGGTGGTCCAGTGGTTAAGAATCTGCCTTCCAATGCAGGGATGCGGGTTCCATCCCTGGGCGGGGAACTAAGATCCCACGTGCTGCGGGACAACTACAGAGCCCATGCCCTGGAGACTGAAAACACAACTAGAGAAAAATCTGCATGCTGCAAGGAAAGATCATGCGTGCTGCAACTAAGACCTGACACAGCCAAATAAATAAATATATATTTTAAAGACATATGATTTCTAAGTGTTTCTAGGGATAAGTAATTATAATGATAGCAGCATTTAGTAAGGGGTAATTCTGGGCTAGCTGCTTCATTGAACATCTCACATAGATTATCTCTTTCCATATTACATTATCCCATTTTACAGATATGGAAACTGATGGTCAGGTTACATGATTGCCCAGTGGCACAGAACTGGGCTAGAACCCAGGGCATACAGGGTCCAAGCCCTGGCCCACCTCCCCCTACCCTTCCCTCCGGTTCCTCTGTCTGTGCCAGGGCACTCACCGCATTGAGGCCGGAGAGCTGGTAACAGGCCATGGAGATGACCGCAGTGATGAGCTGCCAGCGAATGAAGGGACTCCTGAGCAGCTCCAGCACGGATACCAGCCGGATGTTCCTCTGCACGCGGCTCTCCGCCAGGACCTCCTCCATCTCGCGGGAGACGTCCTCTTTGCCCAAGAAGGTCTGGAAGGCTACCAACGGGGAGGAGCAAGGATTTCAGTGGGGATTATTAGGACATCCGCTGTGTCTGATGTTGGGGCCCCCGGGGATGGTCTGTCCCACCATCCAGACACACCGGATGGTTGTATATCAGAGATGGAGCTGGCAGGGGTCTTTGAGGCCATGGAGTGCCAAGCCCTTGTTTACAAGTAAGAGAATAGGGACCTCCCTGATGGTCCATTGGCCAAGAACTCTGTTCTCCCACTGCAGGGGTCCCAGGTTGGATCCCTGGTCAGGGAACTGAATCCCACATGCCACAACTAAGCATTCACATGTGACAATGAAGAGCAAGATTCTGCATGCTGCAAGTAAGACCGGAACAGCCAAATAGATAAATTATATATATATATATATATATATATATATATATACACACACACACACACACACACACACACACACACACACACACACAAAGACCCTGATGCTGGGAAGGATTGAAGGCAGGAGGAGAAGGGGATGACAGAGGATGAGATGGCTGGATGGCATCACCGATTCAATGGACATGAGTATGAGTAAACTCCGGGAGTTGGTGATGGACAGGGAAGCCTGGCATGCGGCAGTCCATGGGGTTGCAAAGAGTTGGACATGACTGAGCGACTGACCTGAACTGATATATACACACAAAAGTAGGAAAACAGGAGGCCCACAGAGATGAAGTGACCTGCTCAAGGTCATTGAGTTGGCCAGGAGAAGAACCCCTAGAGAACCAGGCTCCTCTGATTACCCCCACTGCAAAACTGAGCATATCCAGGGTTCAAATCCCATCTCTACCTCTGGGTAGATGAGCAGCGTTCATGCCTCAAAAAGTTCCTGTAATGACTAAGTGATGTAACATAGGCTAAACCCCTGGTTCCATGATGATGCACTGAGCACCTCCTGTCTGCCCAGCCCTGTGCACTCATTCTCACTGGCGGCCTCTAGACGGAAGTCAGACTGCCACCTGACCAGGATGCCTGGAACGGGGATTGAATTAAATGATCTCCAGGGTCTTTTCCACACAGCCCTGTGAAACACAGAAAGCTGGATTGAAATATTCTCAAAGAGCCAATCTTCCCAGGATTCAAGCTCACCCCTGTGACTCAGGCTTTCCCAGGCTGAACACTGCAAATTTCCAGCCTCAGTGAGCATGTCATCTTTTTTTTTTTTTAACCAAGCCCTTAATTGTGCAAACCGCCATGGATATATGCACGAAGCTGGGCTGTCTGATTAGACCCCCAAGATCACAATAATTAGATCTGGGGAGATGCTTTTAGAATGCAGATTTAAATATTCAGCACTTAGGTATTCATCCTCCTACAGGGGAGGCGGCTTGTGATGGCTCCTGGGGACAGTCCATTCCTGATACAGTGGGCATTATCCCTAAAAACATTGCTCTGAGCCTCAGGCCAGGTAAAACTGCTTTTCTTAAGTAGGAAAAATCAAAACATGGTTGTTAAATCTCTCCAGATTCTGCAAGCCCAGGAAGGCTCTGAGGTGTTATTTCCAGAAGTATAGTAAAAACCACCTCAGAATGTCTCTTTTGTAAGCTGTAATTTAATACCTTTCCCAGCATTTATTAAAGATAAGTGGAGGAAACAGCTGAGGGGGTAATGTTTCTGTAGCATTCACTAAACCATAGTATTTCTCAAAGTTCAAAAATGCAATATTCATGTCATAAAGTAAGCCTAGAGTTTCAGGGCAAGAAAATATTTCTCTCTTCTTCCTGACATACATAAAATAAGGAGAACTTGAGAACTTTTTTTTTTCCCCTTTTCACTTTGGCTGCTGGGAAGCTCTCAGTTAAACTCATTGTTCAGCTCTTAGAGTTTCCTGGAGCAAAATTCTTTCTTCTTCCTCTTAAAAGTTCTGATCTCATTCTTTTTTCTTTTAATTTTTAAAACTTATTTATTTATTTTTGGTTGTACTGGGTCTTTGTTGCTGCCCCGGCTTTTCTCTGTTTGCAGCGAGCAGGGGCTACTCTCTGGGTGCAGTACACAGGCTTCTCATTGCAGCGGCTTCTCTTCTCTCTGCACTTGGCCATGCCCTTCTCTCTACCGGGAATGCTCTTCCGGCCTTTTCTCGCCTGGCTAACCTTTCCCATTTTGAAGTCAGAGCCTGGGCTCTCACAGTCCCTTGTGCTTTTTCCTACCTTGGCACTTTCTCACCACACTTTCATCAGCACCTGCTGTGAGCACCTGGAAGTCCAGTGCCTGGTGCCCGGAGAAGAGCAGGTGCCAAGTTGGTGTTTGTTGATCCTGTGGGGACAGTACTGGTCATGTAAAGGGATGGTCTCGTGTATGGTGGGCCGAAATCATGGGCTGTTCAGAGCCAATTCTCAGTACAAACTTACTGAGCGTCTGCTGTGCTCCAGACGCTGCAGTGGGGAGGTGGTGTCTCCACTACAATCACATCACATTTCCAAATCAGTTTTTGTGGAACTCCAATCCCAGGAGAGGCTCCATGGGAACAAGATTCCCTGATCAGAGAAGTTTAGTCTCACTGCATGAGTGCTAGCTCCCGGGGGTTCAAACTTCACATTAGACTAGTAAAGGTTCTGGACTTCTCTGGTGGTCCAGTGATTAAGAGTCTGCCTGCCAATGCTGGGGACATGGGTTCGATCCCTGGTCTGGAAGGATTCCACATGCTGTGGAGCAACTAATCCTGTGTGCCACAGCTACTGAAGTCCTCTCATCCTAGAGCCTGCGCTTCGCAAAAAGAGAAGCCTCTGCAATGAGAAGCCTGAGCACCGCAACTAGAAAAAGACTGTGTGTAGCTGTGAAGACCCAGCACAGCCAAAATAAACAATAAAATTTAGAAAGAAAGAAAATTAAAACCAAAAAAGTAAAGGTTCTGATAAGTCCCACAAGAAAGACACCCATTTCATTTTGTTTAGTTCCACATTTCCCAAATGTGTTTCCTGGTGCCTCAACTAACATTGTGCAGAAGTACATCAAGAAGTGTGATTCTAACTTTACGTGGCGGTGTCACAGAGGGAGCAAATTCACGACGTCCTGGGAGCCGGGAGGGGAGCTCCATGGATGGCACTGGGCAGAGAAGAGGCAAATATCACCAGGTTACTCCCTAGCTCTGTCTTTTAGGAGGCACTTTGAAGAGCAGAAAAAGCCAGGGGCAGGCAGAAGAATGACCACCCATGTCAGTCCACATTCTAATCCCCAGTACCTGTGAATAAGTTAGCATTCATGGCCAAAGGGGCACTGCATATGTGATTAATGTAAAGGCCTTGGGATGGGGAGGTTATCCTGGATTATCTAGGTGGGCCCAATGTCATCACAAGGGTCCTTATAAGAGAAAGGTAGGAGGGTCAGAGTGAGAGAGAAACTGATGTGACCATGGAAACAGGGGTTGGAGGAGGGATGCACTTTAAAGGAGGAAGGGGTCACGAGCCAAGGAGTGCGGGCCACCTCTACAAGCTGGAAGAGGCCAGGAATGATTCTCCCCTGGAGCCTCCAGAAAGGATCCCAGCCCTGCCAGCACTTTGATGTTAGCCTGTTGAGTCCTATTTTGGAGTTTTGACTTCCAGAACTATAAGATAATAAATTGATGTCTTAAGCCACCAAAAGAAAACCAACATGGAGCCACTGAAATGAGGTAGCTGTAGGTTCAACCCCACCACCACTCACTTTCTGCAGGACACGGGAAAGCGCCTGATCTTTCAAGCCTTAGGTCTTAACTGTAAGATGGGGCTGAGGCCACCTCTGTCTCCAGGTCACTAGGACAACCACCTGCAGTGTAGACAGGGCGCTAGCCTGGAGCCTGGCTCAGCCTAGAGCTCAGTGCCATCAGTGACCCCTTTCAGGGACAAGTAACCCGCTGGGAAGCTAGAGGGCATGAGAGAAACCAGCATCATGCAAGACTTAGTAAGGGCAAAGGGGGATGTGTCTGTCCAGTACTGCCAGGAATCTGGGAGGGAGGGCTTGGAAGGGATGGAGGTCACAGACTTGGGCCATGCGGTCGCAAACCTAGGATCTAAGCACATAGCCCTAGATGGAGCATCCTGGGCGGGTGGCCACAGAAGAGTCACTCAGCCTCTCTGGACTCCATCCTCACCTCTAATTCAGGGATGACACTCGTGCCAGCCTCTTGGGCTATAAGGACTGGGTAGTGGGCCCTCACCTGGAGGGGTGCTTGGTCCTGAAAAGTGCTTATTTGGTGCTCTAGACCAGTTGGGGAGTATGTTGTGGTGGGACCTCTGGGCTCACCCAGAAGCTTACCCTGGCTTCGGGCACAGGCCTTCCTGGTGCCAGCTCTCTCAGTTAGTGAGGATATAGGACAGGACTCTGCTGGCATCTGATTCTCCCTGAGTGGTCACAACTGCCTGGGACTTGGGGTTGAGGGGGATTCTGAGGTTGTCCTCTCTGCCCAGTGGGGAAGAATGGGTGATGGACCAGGCAGAATCCAACAGAGCAGGCTGGTGGCTCATGTGCCACGTGTTAGCTGGACCCACGTGGACAACACGTGCCAGGAGTATCCAAGGGATGGGTTTGGGAGACCATTCATGGCCGGAGCCTGGATTTGGAAGTGGGAGATGGGGGAAAGGGGTGATGAGCTGGAGGCTGTGTGGTCCCGTGAGCTCCTATCCTCACCATCTAAGAGAGCTGAGCCCGCATCCTGCCCACCCACACTTCACACCACAACACAGAGATATCAAGAAAAACAGGTGTTCTTGGCCAGGGCTGACTCACAGCCCTGAAGTTTCCCAGCCCAGTGATGCCCTTTCTGGAAGTGGAGCCTGAGCCTGGCAAACTCAGAGAAAGAACTGAAGGTTGAGGGCAGCCTGGTTCAGGCCCTGAAATAACCACAAAATGCTGTGCCCTGAGTAAAATGGGCAAAGGGGTCTAGTGGAGAGGAGGCAACAGCCATGGAGACAGGCTAAGCTGGGCGCCACCCTAGATCTGCCGCCTGTCGGCCATGGAGCCCTGTAGGCCTCTGGAGCCTCACATATCTCTTTCCCCGGATTCCAGAGGGGTGGAATGGCATGGCAATCTGGTACGGTGACACCCGCAAGGTCACCACACCTGTGACCGGTTGCGTAACAGTGGGTGATGGTGTTTAAGAGCCCCGACTCTGGGGCCACTCTGGATGAGTCCCCATCCTGACTTCACCACTTTTCACCTAGTCGGATGCCAGGCCAGTTATTTAATATTTCTGTGCCTTAGTTTTCTCATCTGTAAAATGGACAGAACAGCCCTGGGCTGCCAGCAGTATTAAACATCAGCACTCATGTATTCCTTTAAGCAGGGCTGGCTCTTAATGACCAGGAGGCACTGTAAGGCCACTAACTATGACAGAAGGCGCTTGCTACAGCCTCCTGGGGCTTCCTTCTTTTATCTTAACCTGACAACGAGTACAAAACACTATAACCTACGGTAGGTTGAATTCTGGCCCCATACACATATGTTCAAGTCCTAACCTACAGCTGGTTTATTTGGAAAAGGGATCTTTGCAGATGCAACTGTGATATCAGTTAAGCTGAGGTCATCCTGGAGGAGGGTGGTCCCTGAATCCCATATGACTCTCGTCCTTGTAAGAAGAGGAAAAGAATCACAGACAGACAGACACTGGGGAGACGGCCACATGACGGCAGAGACAGGGGTTGGCGTGATGCGGCTGTTAAGCCAGGGAATGCAAAGGATTGCTGGTGACACCAGATGCTGGCAGGGAAAGCAGGTCCTGTTGACACCTTGATTTTGAAACTCTGGCCTCCAGGACCATGAGAAAATAAATTTATGCTGCTTTAAAGCCTCCCAATTTGTGGTACTTTGTTCTAGCAGCAACCACTCATGATCACCTTATGTTAGCATTTATCACATCATGCTAGAGCAAAGCACAGAACAATTTGGAGAACATGTTCTCTGACCCGGAGGGGCCCTGGGACAAGGCAGGCCAAGGGATTTTCTGGGGAGCCCAGGGTGATGGCCTTTGCAGTCGCAGGTAAGAAACAGCACTGAACTCAGCACAGCGTGGGCCTCGGCGCTTCTAAAAAGAGAGGTTTCATCGATACGTGGCTTTTCCCACTGTATTACTATTTAAGAGGAGGAAATCACTGGGTTTTTAATTTAGGTTTGGTTCCTTTTTATGATTGACAGCAGTAGGATCTACAGTAGGGGTAGTAAAAAATATTGGAACTCATGTGGTAGTTTTATAACATTTCAACATGGACCAACCGTGGAGTTTTCACACGGCCCAAGTGAAGGGGCGTGAGGGCTCCGCCAATCACTGGAGCTGTCAGCCCTTCGTCTTCCTTTGTTTTTGGTGCAAAGTGATATATTAAAGTTATGTGTGTAATTTACTGGTTAGTGGATCTGAGAAGGGTAGTTTTCAGTTTTAACGGAATCAACCATGACAAGGACATAGACTACCCACTGCAGTATTGTTGGGCTTCCCTTGTGGCTCAGCTGGTAAAGAATCCGCCTGCAATGCAGGAGACCTGGGTTTGATCCCTGGTTTGGGAAGATCTTCTCGAGAAGGGAAAGGCTACCCACTCCAGTATTCTGGCCTAGAGAGTTCCATGGACTGTATAGTACATGGAGTCACCAAGAGTTGGACATGACTGAGCAACTTTCACTTTCAACCATGACAAATGTACAGGCAGCTGATAAAGAATCCTCCAAAGAAATGACAGATTAAAGATAAAATGAACAGAGGCAGCACAAAGACAGAACAGCAGACCTGCCACCTCGCTCCAGGCACAAGCCTGTTGTCAGCTCCTGTGGCTGTGACAGGAGGCGGCCTAGCAGAAAGTCTTGAAAGACAAGACAGAGGCAATCTATCTTTTCAAGGTAAGGTGACATTTTAACACGAGTGAGAGTAGCAACTTTTTGATGGAAGTTATTCTATGAAAAAAGATGTTTGGAAATGCTTCTATCACCTTGTGGCTTGGAAACCAAACTGATGGACATAGGTCACCTATTCAAATGCTCAAATCTGCTCAGTAAAAAAAAAAAAATTTGCAAACATTTAAAAAAATTATTTCTGTTTGAAAATATTCCAGAAGAAGAGTTTCAGTGAGTTTTCCTAAATTTTGGTTGTTAAAATATGAAAAGGCAACATCTTCTGGTGATTTTGTAAGAACAACCAATAGACAGCTGGGAAGATGGAACCAGCTGCACTCTCAGAGCCTGTGAATAACCACATCGCTTCCCTCTGGTCTTTAGGTGAAGGCCTGCAATCAGCCTCTGGAGCAGGGATCCCACTCCCAGGGGCAGGCGTCCATGCCAGGGTACAGACCGTGCACCAAGCTGACAGGGGTGTCCTGCAGCTGGCTACGGCCACCACTGCTGCCTCTGTCATCACCGGAGTCCCACCAGCTCCAGGGCAGGCCCTGATACTGGTGTGAAGCTTATGGCACCTCATGCCAGAGACTGGGTCTCATTCAGGGCCTTGTATGCAGCAGGTACTCAAACCATGCTGGAAAAATGTAACTGGACCCTACTCACATTTGCTGATGAGTTGGGCTTCCCTGGCATCTCAGCTGGTAAAGAATCCACCTGCAATGTGGGAGACCTGGCTTTGATCCCTGGGTTGGGAAGATCCCCTGGAGAAGGGAAAGGCTACCCACTCCAGTATTCTGGCCTGGAGAATTCCATGGACTACAGTCCATGGGGTCGCAAAGAGTCGGACACGACTGAGCGACTTTCACTTTCACTTTAGTCCAGAGGGGAGGGGGCTCTGAGGGAGAAGCCTGTGTGTGGCTGGGGTTGGTCTTATTCTCCTTGGCCCTGAGTCAGACCAGGACCAAGGGCAGAGCTGTGATGAATCGGATGTCAGCTCGCCACAAGAAAGAACTGTTGGATTGATGTGTTCCAGGGTGGGCTGGGTGGTCTCTTGAGCAGTGAGTTCCCCATCCCTGGAGGTGTGCAAGGAGAGGCCTGATGACCACCCATTGGAGATGTTGTGGGAGGACCCCAGGCCTTAAACAGGAAGATGGGAAGGGGGACAAAATCTCTAAATGCAAGCACAGAAACCCAGAAGTGTGCAGGTTCCATGGGAGGGGGGAGATGCATCTCGGTGGTGGCAGTGGGTGAGGGGGCAGGGATTGAGATGGACACACACAGTTGTAACTAGCTGTCCGTGGAGAGAGAGGAGAGGGCTTTAGAAACGACTAATCTGTGAGCCATTTCCAAAAGTCATTCTCTATGGAAGACAACTCTCCCAGAGGAGTCCATCTTTCTGAATCCCCAAGCCACTTAAACAACTCACCTGTCTGCCCCAGAGCTTCCCCTCCAGCTCAGCCTCCCACCCACTCTTGCTTCTCAGGATTCACCTCTCTTTCATACGCTCTCTGTGTTCTAATCGCTAACTCCAAAGACCCTGAAAAAGGAGTGAGAATTTTCATTTCCCACCTGGAAAGAAACCCCTCTGGGGGCATGGTCAACTCCTGGGCTGGGAATGGGAGGCATTTTGCAACTAATTCTTGTACCAGTTAAAGACTGGCCTTTACTCGAGGGGACTCAGAACACTAACCAGGGGCAAGGCGGCGAACATTTATTGTGCACCTATTGTGTGCCAGGGGGCTTCCCTGGTGGCTCAGTGGTAAAGAATCCACCTGCAATGCAGGAGATATGGGTTCAACCCCTGGGTGGGGAAGATGCCCTGGAGGAGGGCATGGCAACCCACTCCAGTATTCTTGCCTGGGAAATCCCATGGACAGAGGAGCCTGGTGGGCTGCCATCCATGGGGTCGCAAAGAGTCGGACATGACTGAAGCGACTCAAGCACGGCACAGTGTGCCAGACCCTTGGCTGGGCATCTTACAGACTTGGCTGCAATTCCTAGTGTGGTTTAGCCCCCTGAGCTTCAGAGACATTAGAAGACCTCCCAGAGATCCCAGGTAGAAAGGAGAGAGTCAGTGTTTCAGCCAGGATCCGTCTGATCATTCTTTCCACACACTTCAAAGGATGATGAAAAGACACAGCGGAGCGGAGAAGCTACCAGAACCAGATTCAGTTCACTTCAATTAACCTGCGGCTTCTGAGAGCTTTGACATGCCGCAGGTGCCAAGGTCTACTAGGTTAAGGAAAGAACAAGGCAGAGTCTCTGCCTGAAGGCGTTCTCTCGAGTGGGAGCCAGAGGCAACTCGCTACCACTCTGGTGGGCAGAGATGGAGGTGGGGCCGGCAGAAGCTGTACAACTTCCCTGCAAGATCAGTGGTCTGACCGCCGTTAACAGATGGGGAAACCGAGACTCAGTAGGACCACGGGGTGTACCCACATCACGCAGGAGAGCTGGCATTTCCACTCCTACGCTGCCCCTGCCCACGGGGTGATGCAGGCCTGGCCCAAAGGATGATGCTGATGGGAGGAGGTCACAGACAGTGCGGGCCTTCTGGTGTCGCCCGAGCTTGCTCAAACTGCATAACTGAGACTTCCTGCCTGTTGATAGCAGCTTCTCATTCTCCATCCCCCACTCCAGTCCCTGGCACTCACTACTCCACAGCTGGACTGGATGAAATTGACTGTTTAATTAAATTAAGTAATTAATTAATTTTAGGGGTAGCAACCCACAAGAGGATGTACTCTTATTTTTTGAGTCTTTATGCATTTGTTACAATATTGCTTCTGTCCTGTGTTTGGGTTTTCTAGCTGCAAGGCATGTTGGATCCTAGCTCCCTGATCAGGGATGGAACCCACACCCCCTGTATTGGAAGGTGGAGTCTTAACCACTGGACCACCAAGGAAGTCCCTGAACTTGACTATTTTAGATATCTCATATAAGTGAGAACATGCAGTATTTGTCCTTCTGTGACCAACATCTCACTTAGCATAATGTCCTTGAGGTCCATCCATGTTGTAACATGTTACAGGATGCCCTCCTTTTGCAAGGCCGAATAATATCCCATGGTATGTATATCACATTTTCTCGATCCATTCATTCAAAGTTGAACCTTAGATTGTTTTCATATCTTGGCTATTGTAAACAGTGCTCAGTGCTAGTAGGAACAGTAATGCTAATAGCTCTTCGAGATCTTCGTTTTGATTCTTACGGGCCAATGGAATAGAACACAGAACCTAGAAACAAACCCATGTGTATAGGGTCAACTGGGCTTCCTTGGTGGCCAGATGGTAAAGAATCCACCTGCAATGCAGGAGACCCAGGTTCAATCCCTGGGTCAGGAAGATCCCCTGGAGAAGGGAATGGCAACCCACTCTAGTATTCTTGCCTGGGAAATCCTATGGACAGAGGATCCTAGTGGGCTACAGTCCACAAGGTTGCAAAGAGTCAGACACGACTGACCGACTAACACACTTACAACCAGGAAATGGCAATGCAGGTGTATGAACCCCAGCAGTCTGGCTCACAAAAACTAAGCTCCTAACCTCCACGGCTCTGCAAAACCTACAGAGGTTCTTCATTCTCCTTCCAGGGCCCTGAGTTCCATCTGTAACACACACAGACACAAGTGTACACACACACACACACACACACACACATGTGCTTGCTTGCTTTCTAAGCTGCCTCAATTTTCTCCTTGACTTCTATAAAGTGAAAGATGGAGTTGCTAATACGTAATCAAGAGAGGAAAACAAAGCCTCTAGTGGGTGGTATGGTGAGGCCACTTGACCTTCAACCTCTGGCTTCTTCATCTCTACCACGAGGACCTGCGTGCAGACGCCCTTGCAGCGTTGCGGTACTTACTGTCCCACATGCCAGTACAAGGGCTTGTAAAAGTCAGTGCCACTCTTGCTCCCATAAACCACTGACATGGGAGCAAAAAGCAGGACGATCATGGTTGTCTAGCAGGTTAGAACCATGGGGGCACCGTCAAATTTGGGCTGGTCCTTCCTTGATCTTGGCCTGCGGCTCCTCTCCTCTCCTGCTCCTTTGGGGATAGGGAGGGGCAGTGAGAGCCCCATGGACACAGGCCAGGAAAAAGAGCCTGGTTACAGCTCAGACACTGACTTGCCCAGGGCCTCCGGCCAGGCGTTCACGCCTCTACTGTCTGCAAAAAGCAGGCACTGTGTTTGTGCCAAGTTGCTTCAGTTGTGTTCAACTCTTTGTGACCTCATGGACTGTGTAGCCCACCAGGCTCCTCTGTCCATGGGATTCTTTAGGCAAGAATCCTGGAGTGGGTTGCTGTGCCCTCCTCCAGGGGATCTTCCCCACTCAGGGACTGAACCCACATCTCTTATGTCACCTGTATTGGCATGGCTCATTTCTAATCCCTGAGACTGGAGGAGGGTCTAGGCTGAGCTCAGCTACTCTCCCCCAGATACATTCTGTTTGAGCCAAACTCTGTCCTCCTGCTTTTCAGTCACCTGTGTAGATCCCAGATTCTGTGGTTTTATAGACCAAGACAAACTTGGGTGTAAGAACTGGCCCCACCACTTACTGAGTGGCTTTTGGTAGGTTGTACCAACCTCCCCAAGTCTCTGTTTTCTGACCTGTAAAATGGGAGTGAGAACTCAGATCTTGTAGGTGGGGAGGGGTGTAACAGGCGAGCCATGGGGACAGGACAGGTGCCACAGGTCCTTAGCACGTGCCAGCCCTCCTCCTTTCTCTCGGCTCATTGCACAGAGTTAGGACCTCCTCTACCTGTGCACCTGTGCTTCAGGCAGGCTATGTTTATTTCCTCATGACAGTGTATTAAAAAGCAGAGACATTGCTTTGCCAACAAAGGTCCATACAGTCAAAGTTATGGTTTTTCCAGTAGTCATGTACGAATGTGAGAGTTGGACCAAAAAGAAAACTGAGTGCTGAAGAATTGATGCTTTTGAACTGTGGTGTTGGAGAGGACTCTTGAGAGTCCCTTGGACTGCAAGGAGATCCAACCAGTCTATTCTAAGGGAAATCAGTCCTGAATATTCATTGGAAAGACTAATGCTGAAGCTGAAACTCCAAAACTTTTGCACCTGATGTGAACAGCCGACTCACTGGAAAAGACCCTGATGCTGGGAAAGATTGAAGGCAGGAGGAGAAGGGGACGACAGAGGATGAGTTGACTGGATGGCATCACTCACTCAGTGGACATGAGTTTGAGCAAACTCCAGGAGATAGTGAACGACAGAAAAACAGACGTGCTGCAGTCTATGGGGTCATAAAGAGTCGGAAACAACTTAGCGACTGAACAACAACATTCAGTGCACATTTACTGAACATCTTCTAGACACCAAAAGCTAGCCTTCTGTGAGCCCTCATCTCAGTTACAAGTGCTTGGAATTTGACTTCAGGGAAGAGTGGCTTTCAGATTGTACATCAGTCTCCATGTCTCAGCACGACCACTTTGAGCTGGGGCCTTTCCTGAACACTTCATCAACATTCCACGTCTGGTTCTGTCCATCTCAGTGCATGTTCAGACATCCCTGCCTCCAGAGTTTTCCTGCCACTGTGAGTGGCTACAAGCAGTCTCCAAATTAGGTGACTTTGTATAAACACACATGCTTCACTTTGACCTGGAAAATCTACCCTGAGGCAGACTTCTTAGGTACAGAAGAAGAAACTATCAAGGCAAAAACATCAGAAGGGCCAAAGAGACTCTCTGAAACATCTCCCTGGTGAAAATGGCTGGTCTGCATCCTACAGCACCCTCATCCCTATCTCCCCCCTTAACCTTCTTCTCCTTCACGTTCCCGGGACAGGTCAACCTCCCTTCAACTGCCACGAGCAACTGCCAGTGTGAAAGAAGTCCAGAGCTCCAGAGACCAGGACACATACTGCACTGTGAGGTACACTCTGAACTCTGGTTTCATTCATCCTTTTAACAACTGTTTGCTGCTGCTGCTGCTGCTAAGTTGCTTCAGTCGTGTCTGACTCTGTGCGACCCTAGAGACGGTAGCCCACCAGGCTCCCCCATTCCTGGGATTCTCCAGGCAAGAACACTGGAGTGGGTTGCCATTTCCTTCTCCAATGCTGTTTACTGCTACTGCTACTGCTAAGTCACTTCAGTCGTGTCCGACTCTGTGCGACCCCACAGATGGCAGCCCACCAGGCTCCTCCGTCCCTGGGATTCTCCAGGCAAGAACACTGGAGTGGGTTGCCATTTCCTTCTCCAATGCATGAAAGCGAAAAGTGAAAATGAAGTTGCTCAGTCGTGCCCAACTCTTAGCGACCGCATGGACTGCGGCCTACCAGGCTCCCCGTCCATGGAATTTTCCAGACAAGAGTACTGGAGTGGGGTGCCATTGCCTTTTCTGATGCTGTTTAGTGAGCATCTATTACGTGCCAGGTGCTGCTCTGGGTGCTGGGGTTTCTGCAAAGAAAACAAGGAAATTTCCTGCCCTCAGGGAGCTTTCATTTGAGCCAGGAAAGAGATACTAAACCAATTAACCTAGAACTAGGCAAAATTCTGGTCATTGATAACATTCCGGCAAAAGAAGAAAATCAAATCAGGATGAGTGACAGTGTGGAGGAGATGTTGCTCTTGGAGCCACTGTATTGGGAAGATGCTTTAGAAGAGATGCCAGTACAGCAGAGAACCTGCTGAAGGGAGGGAGGCAGGGCTGGGCAGACGTTTAGGGAAAGAGCCTTCCAGGTGGGGAAGCAGGTGCAAAGGCCCAGGGGTGATATGTACCAGGAATATCCCACCTTTACTAGCTGAGTTAGATCCTGCCCACTGGGACTCAGTCCCAAATCACGCTCTTAGAATCACTCCTGTGTTCCTGGGCTACGATCGTGCACTCCACATTCCCAGGACTCCGTGCTAGCCCACTCGTCAGGGTCCACCCATGAGACGTGCTGATGCGGGAGAGCAGGTAGGAAGAAGGAAGAGGCTCTTCTGCACCAGGTTGAACCTCTGGCACCATGAGTGGTGGTGGCTCCCACTCTGCCTCAGAGACAGAGGCTCTGGTGTCCCCATTGGCGATGACATCGGCCACATTTGTGCCAGCAGCCCTGCTCTGCAGCCACAGGTGTCTCCCTGTGGTATCGATAAGGAGCGAGGGCTCTGGGGTCCGAGCCTGAGTGAGGACTCTGAGGGACCCATCCTGTTGCCCTGCCTAGCACCTGGGCAGCCATGCCCTACATCACGCCGCTCCGTCTGAAATGTTGTTCCTGTTACTCCTGGGTTCCAAGTGCAACAGCTCAGGGACCCTGATGTCATCTCCCTGCATCTCTCTGAGTCTTAGTCGTCCCATCTGCATAATAAGGAGTAGAAGCATTGCAGGACCTCCCAGGTGGTGCAGTGGTAAAGAATCTACCTGCCAACACAGGAGACGCAGGTTTGATCCCTGGGTCAGGAAGACACCCTGGAGGAGGGAATGGCAACGCACTCCAGTATTCTTGCTTGGGAATTTCCATAGACAGAGGAGGCTGTTGGGCTATATAGTCCACGGGATCGCAAAGAGTCAGACACCACTGAGCACATGCATGGAAACACTGTAGGCTTTTTTTTTTTTTTTGGTGAGGATTAAGACAATGGATTCAGTAAACACAACTCTGTTAATTTCCTGTGGCTGCTGTAACAAGTTACCACAAGCCGTGGCTTACAACAATGTAAATACATCATCTTACAGTTCTGGAGGTCAGAATCTGAAAGCAGCTTCCGTGGACCACAAGCAATGTGTCATCAGGGCTGAGTTCCTTCTGAGGCTCTAGGGGAACGTCCATGCTTTGTCTCTTCCAGTCTCTATAGTCTGCCTGCTCTCCTTGTTTCATGGCCTCTTCCTCCATCTTCAAGGCCAGCAGCCTTGGGCCCAAACCTTCTCATGCAGCTGTCTGGTTTTCTCTCTTCTGTCTTCCTTTTCCACTTAGAACAATCCTTGTGAGTTCACTGAGTCCCAGTGGATAACCCCAGGTACTCTCTCCATCTCAGAGTCAGTCAAGGAGACATCTTCACTCCACCTGCCTTCCTCATTCGCTTGTCACGTAGCCTAACCTGATCACAGGTTCTGGGAAGTAATACATGAACACCTTTTGGAGGCAGAGGACCATTCCTTTGCTTCCCACACTAGCACACATTTTATTCCATGCCATCACACAGTTCCTTGGGTGGGGAGCAGGACACTCCAGCAGTCACACTTGTGACCGCCCTGTAGTGTGAGCCCATGGGTGGTAGCAGAACCTGAGGGCCTGTTTTCCAGGAGCTCAGGGCCCAGTACGAGCTCCTGCCCCAACGTGCCAGAGCCTGACCACAGAGCCCGCAGCTGGACCAGCCTAGAGGAAGCATCTTATCCATCCTGATTACACAGGGGGAGAAACCATAGCTCAGGGATGCAGCACAGCAGGACCAGGGTGCCTGATACTAGCCAGGGTGTAACTCTGGATCCTGGGGTCTCTCTCAGTGCCTGCTGTCTATAACAGCTTAACGGGACTGATGCCCACAAGCTGATTAGCCAGGATGCTCAGAGGATGCATGCGCTGTTCCCAGAGTCATGGGGCCGATCATCCCCAGTTGCATCTCACCCGCACACCCCCAGGCAAAGCTGACGCATCCCTGGGGCCCACGAATGAAAAGTCTCCATTCCACTGCTTCCGATGTGGAGCTCTGTGGCTCATAAAATATTAAAAAGGGCATCGTTGCTTTTCATTAAACACCCAGTGTAGGAAGAATGAGTTCTGGAATACCTAGGGGGCTGTTTTGGGAGGTGCTCTGTACCCGCCAAGCACATTCATGAGTTCTGGCAGGTTCTTCATCTTTGAGTGTTGAGAGGGGGTCCTCTGCTGGACCACCGCCACCCATGTACCTGCCCCTGCCCAAGAAATGGGGTACTTCTAGACCCCTGAACTGGAGGGGAAAGATGCCAGGTGAAAGGGGACTGGCAAGAGTCTCCCTCTAGGAGTCAGGAGCCCTGGCTTTTGAGCCCCTGCTCCAGGAGCAGTCAGGTGTGGGGCGGATGGTGCGTCCCAACCTCTTGGGTTGGGCTGCTTGGCTGTGGGAAGGAGAGGCCGAGCTGTCTTCTCCTCGCCCGGAGGACTCACTATTGTTAGTCACCGTTCTCCCTGGTAGCTCAGCTGGTAAAGAATCCGCCCGCAATGCGGGAGACTTGGGTTCCATCCCTGGATTGAGAAGATCCCCTGGAGAAGGGAAAGGCTACCCACTCCAGTATTCTGGCCTGGAGAATTCCATGGATAGTCCATGGGGTCGCAGAATCGGACACGACTGAGCGACTTTCACTTCACTTCTCTTTACCATTGTTAATGACTTTCACAAGTGAATGGTCTTCCGCACCTTGGACCACATTTTCAGGGCCTTGATATGTTTTCTTATCTTTTTAAATAAGTGAAATGGCTGAATATGGAGGAGGGGATAGCGGAGGAAGCACAGCCCTGAAGGAGACGCAGGCGGTCCCTGTCCTGTGTGGTGGGGGGCGGGCAGGAGGGAGACTCATTTAACAGCAGGTGACCCTACAGTGTCGTCAGTCCCAGGGTGAGATGACTCTGGGTGTAAGGGACAGGGTGGGGCTGCGATGGTCAGTGCTGTGCGTCACCTTGGCTGAGCCACAGAAAGCAGGTGTTTGGTCAAACACCCGTCTAGATGTCATGGTGAAGGCAGTTCTTAGCTGAGAGTAACATTCACATCAGTTAGACCTGGAGGAAGCAGATGATTCTCCGGAATCCGGGTGTGTGCGTCCATGTGTGCCAAACTGCTTCAGTCATGTCTGATTCTTTGCAACCTTGTGGACTGTAGCCCACCAGGCTCCTCTGTCCTAGGGATTCTCAAGGCAAGAATAGGGGAGTGGGTTGCCACGCCCTCCTCCAGGGTATCTTCCCAACCCTGGGATTGAACACTCATCTCTTTTATCTTCTGCACTGGCAGGCGGGTTCTTTACCACTAGTGCCACCTGGGAATCTGGGTGGCCCCACCCGATCAGTTGAAGGCTTAAGAGGCCATGACTGAGGCCCCGATGAGAAAGGAGCTTTGCCTGCAGCAGCCTCCAGAGTTGAACTGCAACATCAGTTCTTCCCTCGTCTCCAGCCCACTCAGCAGATGGATTTGCCAGGCCCCACAAACACGTGCACTGACTGCTTAAACTGAATTTCTCTCTCTGCCTCTACACACACACACACACACACACACACACACACACACACATACATACATACTCACACACACATGCACATACACCATATTGGTTCTGTTCCTCTGGAGAGCCCTGACCAGCCTGGGGCCCCCAGGAAGACGTCACTCCGTCTCCCTCCTCCACTGAGGGTGCCCTTCTAGAGCCACTTGGCCTCCCTCGTTGTAGTGGCAGGAGGATGTACCCACAGAGCCCCAGTTACAGGGCTGGACCTGACCAAGGGCGACAGACCCTGTGCTCTGCAAGCCCTCACCCCGGATGTCACGCCAGGCTTTGGACGCTGCTCACAGCGGCTGGCACATGGCTGGGGAACTGAGGCAGCCTTGTTCCTGGGACATGAGGCCCCTCTGGGGCTGATGTTTGCTGGAGGAGGTGTCAGAGCCTTGCTGAGTCTTCTCTGTTCTGCACAGCACCCAGGACTCTTCTGCCCAAGCCCTGAACCTGGTTTCTCCGCTGCAGGCTGGGCTGGTCCCACGTCTGTAGTCTCTCTGCCTCCCCATTCCCTGCATAGGCACCCAAACCAATAAAGGCCCGTTCGCTGGTCCACCTGGTATCAGCTTCATAGAGGACCCTGTCTGATGGGCAGTGGTCCAGACACTGAATTCCAAGCCCCTGTGGAGATGCACAGAGCCTCCCAGCACAAGTAGGAATAAGCTGGGCAAGAAGAAAGGGTAAGTATCTTCAACAAGACAGGCTTCTCCCAGGCCTCTCAACAGCTCTTAGAGACAGAAGTTCCTCCCAGGGCCCAGGACCTCTCTGTGTGACCTCAAAGTCTCAGTCTGGATGCTTGTGGCTTCTATGGGCAGTTATTTCTTTCCCTTCCTGGACAAGGACCTACTTGATAAACAGTGAGTGTTTGTTGATTGACTGATTTTAGCCACATGATTACGGTGACTGCAGCTGATGTTGCTACAGACTTTTTGCAGGCTGCAAAGTGTTCTCCAATCCATGATCTTATTTCATCATCCTTCCGGTTCCTGGAGATAGGCATTTGTGCTAGTCCCATTTCACAGACGAGAAAACTGAGCCTCACCCAAAATGATGGGCAACTGCCTGAGCTCATAGGGCTACCATGTGGGGAAGCAGAGCCTGGAACCTGTCCCCACCTGAGTCCATACACCATGGCTTCCACAGAGCCCGGGAGTCTCAAAGAGCCGCAGTGATATTACTGGTATAAAGAACGAAAGAAAAGCATGTTTTAACTTAGCGGCTGACACCAGAATGTCTCTCAAGGAAAGAACTGTCTTGGCTGAGAAAAATATTTTGATAAGTGCCTGGAGGAAAAGGGGTTTGCTGAACGTTTGCATGGCAGGTGCTTTCAGCTCCAGAAAGAAGAAAGGCTGCTCCACATGCTAGGAGAGGAAATTGGAGCTTGGGGGTCCTCTGAGCAGGCAGAGGGGATGAGCAGAGGTGAGAGGGGACAGCAGAGGCTGGTGGGAGGCAGGAAGTCAGGCACCTTGGGTATCGATCCCCTCCGGAAACCCTCCAGTGATCAGGGGGCGTGACTGCTGCAATGCTGTTTGGGGAAAACCAAAGTGGGTGCTGAAGTTCAAGTTGGGGCTGTTATGCTCAGAGGGTAACAAGGGTTACAGCATAACAAGACAGCAAGCAAGCGTCCTGGTGCCCAAGATGGCTCAACTTCCAGAAGCACTCTGGACTTCAGAGACATTTGAAGGGGGCTTTGAAAGTCCCCATGCAGTACAATGGGGGCACAGGCAATTCCTCCCAGTGCTGAGGGGCATGGGGACCCCCAGGAGACCCAGGGGCTACCCACAGATGGCACCAACCAAAGGCATGATGTTAAAAACATCCTCTGCTTGCTGGAACCTTCCATGAACCTCCAAATGTAAAGTGAGTATAAAATAGCAACGGTTGGTGAGGCTGTGGAGAAAAGGGAACCCTTATAAACTGTTGATGGGAATGTAAATCGGTGTAATCACTGAGGAAAAGAATGTGGAAGTTTCTCAAAAAACTAAAAGTAGAACTACCAAGTGACCCAACAATCCCACCCCTGGGTATATATCCAAAAAAAAAAAAAAAAGAAAACATGAATTTGTAAAGGTACATGCACTCCAGTGTTCCCAGAAGACTTATTTACAATAGCCAATGTGTGGAAACGACCCATACGTCCATCAACAGATGAATGGATGAAGAAGATGTGTTACCTATACGCAGTGGAATACTACTCAGCCATAAAAAAGAATGAAATGTTGCCATTTGCAGGAACATGGATGGACTTGGAGGACATTATTTTTAGTGAGATAAGGCAGAGAGAGAAAGACAAATACTTCCTGACTCCGTGTGTGCATGTGTGCGTGCTCAGTCGCTTAGTCGTGTCTGACTCTTTGAGACCCCATAGACTGTAACCTGCCAGGCTCCTCTGTCCATGGGATTTTCCAGGCAAGAATATTGGATTGGGTGGCCATTTCCTCCTCCAGGGGATCTTCCCGACCCACGGATCGAACCTTCATCTCAATCAGGGGTACACAGACCTCTTCTTCCCTGATGGGCCCTCCCAGAGGTGGTGGGATGGAGGTACAAACTATTAGGTGTATGGCTCTAGGGATGTACTGTACAACACAGGGAATAGAGCCACTATTTTGTAGTAACTTCTAATGGAGTGTAACTTTTTAAAAATGCACAAAAATGTAAAAACTAATCTGTGCAAAAAAAAAGAAAAACAAAGATAAAGTGGGTGTTGTGTCTGACTCCCAGTCTCTTGCTGTTTGGAATGAAAATGTGCCTTGTGCTCTGGGAAACCGGGGCTTTTACGAGGTGTTTTCTGAGCTGATCTGCTGCCCACTGTGGACCCTTGGGTGTTCTGAAGGGAGGTTTCAGGCTCCCTGGGCTGCAAGTCCTTTGCGCTGTAGCCCATCCTGCCAGCAGGCTCTCCAGCCAGGGGACGGGGAGCCCTGGAGGACCGATCTTCCAGGGGTAAGGTGGGGAGAGGTTCGAGGTCACTCATCATGGCCACATCATGAAGATGAAGCAGAGTGACAACAGGGGCGGGTCTTCCAAGAGCAGGTGACTGTGCTGCACGGGGCAGAGGTAAGACGTCTCCTTCCCCTGCCACATCCCTCTGCCAGGTCTGGGAGGTGGCACCATCTTTCAGTTGACAAGTGTGAGCCCAGGGCACTCACCTGCCCCTCCAGAGACCTCTCCAGTGTCTCCAGATGGACATAGCGTGGCCAGGACCTGCCAGGCAAGAGCAGGGTCTGGGAGGGGCTGACTACCCCAGGGTTTCCTTGGGTACCTTGGTACCTTGGATGGCCATTTCTGGACTTGGCATGGGTTTTGGTGGATGCATTTGTGGGGCTGGAGGCTGCAGGAGGACCAGCTCACGTCATGCATCCTCCCTTATCAAGAGCCCACACAGCACAGAGCACAGCTCTCTCACAAATCTCCATCTAGGTCTGCCTTCTCCCCTTCCTACCTTTGTTGTTGTTTAGTCACTGAGTCGTGTCTGACTCTTTGTGACCCCATGGACTGCAGCATACCAGGCTTCCCTGTCCTTCATTATCTTCCAGAGCTTGCTCAAACTCATGTCCATCGAGTCAGTGATGCCATCTAACCATCTCATCCTCTGTCACCCTTTTCTCCTCCTGCCCTCAATCTTTCCCAGCATCAGGGTCTTTTCCAATGAGTTGACTCTTCACATCAGGTGGCCAAAGTATTGGAGCTTTAGCTTCAGCATCAGTCCTTTCAATGACTATTTAGGACTGATTTGCTTTGGAATTGACTGGCTTGAACTCCTTGCAGTTCAAGGGACTCTCAAGAGTCTCCACCAGCACCAAAATTTGAAAGCATCAGTTCTTCAGTGCTCAGCATTCTTTATGGCTTCCTGCCCTACTTATCTCTATTATGTCCACACTTTTGTGATCACATGGGCTTATTTTATGTTCTATTTTTTCCCCACGAAGCATTATGTACTAAGCATGCTTTCATAATGCTACAATCATAATTGTTTGTTACGTAAGTGAATAAAGTTGGCTGGAGGACAGGACTTTTAGTTTTCAATTCAGATGAGCGATGACTGATTTAACTATTCTCTGATGCAACAGACGTATGTATGGAGTTCAACTCTGGGTCAAATATAGAAAATCGCAATATGGCAGTGGACATTTCTCGAGGCTTTAAACCTAGCAACTAATGGATCAATCGTTTGCTAATACATTTGCCTCTGTGTATATGCCGTGTTCATAAATTCACGTAAACATCTACTCGAGGCATCACCTTGCCCTAGTGTGAATTCAGGGCTGGAGTGGGATTGCAGGCCAGGGGCTCAACGTCTGAGTGCTGATTTCCTCCCCGAAGTCTCTGAGTTTCTGGAGACTTGTGACGTTGGAGACAATGAAAACAAAGCACCTTGTGTGGAAAGGGCACTTGATAAATTATAGCAAAAATGGTGCATGGGAAACAAACAGCTTTAAAAGCTTCATGCTCCCGAAGACCTTTCACTCAGTTATTTGTTATAAATAAAAATAAAAGAAGCCATCAGAATGTCCAACCATTCTGAGAATTCAAGTAAAAAAAGGTTTGTTTTCAGAATGAAGGTAAAGTCCTAGTTCAACTGGAACTGATTTTCTTTACTTAATGTGATGTCTGAGTTTCCTGTGCTGCTCTAATAAATCACCACTTTCCCTGTGGCTCAGTGGTGAAGAATCCACCTGCCAATGCAGGAGATGTGAGTTCGATCCCTGGGTCAGGAAGATCCCCTGGAGAATGGAATGGCAACCCACTCCAGTATTCTTGCCTGGGAAATCCCATGGACAGAAGAGCCTGGAGGGCTACAGTCCATGGGGTCTCAAAGAATTGGATACGACTGAGTGACTGAGCACACGCTCACAGGCTTACAACAGTACAAACTTATTTGACAGTTCTGAGGTCAGACGCCCAAAAAGGGACTCACTGGGCTAAAATCAAGGTGTCATCAGGGCTCTGCTCCTCCTGGAGGCTCTAGAGGGTGGTCTATTCCCTGGCCTTTTCCAGCTTTAGAGGCGGCCTGCATTTCCTTGGCTCCTGGCCCCTTCCTCCACCTTCAAAGCCGGCAGCACTGTATCTTCAACCACAGCTCCTTCTCCAACCGTGACTCTCTTCTTCCCTCTTTCACTTATAAGGAGCCTTGTGATTCCATTGGATTCATCCAAATGATCCAAAATAATTGTTCCTAGAGGGGTCTAATGGGCTACAGTCCATGGGGTCACAAAGAGTCGGACACAACTGAGCAACTGAGCATGCACGCACAGGACCCTTAAACTGATCACATCTGCAAAGCCCCTCATGCCATGCAAGGTGACATTCACAGGTTCCGAAAATTAGGATGTGGATATACTTGGAGGCCATTTTTATTCTGACCACACATGACATTAATAATAAGAAAACAGTCATAAGGAAACATGCTTAAGGCACAAACACGGGGGTGGTACCACCAATAAACATGATGGAAATGTCACGGAAAAGGACAGGAACAGCTCAGGTATAAGTGACGATTGATTTGTTAGAGAGTTGGGGGTGATTCTCCCCCCAACATTAAACAAATTCTCCATTCCCAGAGCGAAAGATATCACATCACTTTAACCATAGAATCCCTTTCTTCAAAAGTAAGGTCATGCAGCAATCCACGTGGCAAAAGCAGACAATTTCCTTTTTAAGTGCGCAGTCCACAGCTTGCCAAGCCCTCTTCCCCAAAACACCACTGTACTTGATCTTGTCTGTCTCAAGAGGCTGGACGGTTGTGATGTTTCCCTTCTTAGAAATTAGGAAGCCAAGGCCTAGAGGAGGTTGGTGGACAGCAGAGTAGGGTGTTGATTGAGCTGGACCTTCTGGCTGCTTCCAGTGGTTCTTCCCACTCCTGCCTAGTGCTCAGACACCTCCAGAAATGAGAACTCCCTGCCTGGGTAAACAGCCTGTTCCATACTTGCATCTCCTCTTAAGACAGCCTGGGACCTGGAACCCTTTGCTGCAATGCTTGCACCTGGACAAATTTCGCCTAGAGCAACAAAGTACAAAGAAACTATGAGGGACTAAAAATAACTGAGTGCATGCGCAGTTGGGGCAAATTACGGACATGCATGCATGCCCCGTCGCTTCAGTCATGCCAGACTCTTTGTGACCCCATGGACAGCGGCCTCTATCCATGGGATTCTCCAGGCAAGAATACTGGAGTGGGTTTCTATGTCCTCCTCTAGGGCATCTTCCAGACCCAGGTATCAAATCCATGTCTCTCATGTCTCCGGCACGCAGATTCTTTACTGCTGAGCCGCCAGGGAAGCCCAAATTATAGACAACAAAATACAAAAGGACCAAAAAAAACCCCCCAAATGCCACTTCTGAAGAGCTGGAGCAAAAACAGGAAGTCGGAAGCAAACGCAGGGTACCAAGCATGCCCCCTGTGCTCAACACCACAAAGGGGTGGGCAGAACACCTAAGCCACGCCCCTGGCCCCGCCCCTGGACACACCCCTGTCCACAGACCAGGCCAGGTATATTTCCCGTGGTGCCAAACAAGGTGCTCAGCGATAAGAGTGCTTTGTTTATGCACGTAGGAGCCAGAGCAAGACTGTCAGAGTTCAGACCACAGGGCTGCCATTTGCTAGCTCTGTGTCTTTATCTAAGCTCTCCCATGGAAATAATAATATGATCTACTTTCTATGGTAAGGAGGGATTAACAATCTAATACCCCTGAAGTGCTGAGAATGAACTAATTCTCAATGTGGATGAGCCGTTAATTAGGACTGTGTGCATGGCCCATACCTAGGTGTCCCTGTTACCTCCTGGGGAGCGGGAAGGCTATCTTTTGTCCCCCTCTCCCTTTCTCCTGGCAGAGCACCCAGCACAATAAATAGCTATGATTGCTGAATGCCTGGAGTGAAATGAGCACTTTTATTAATGTTAGTAGAGATGCAGATTTCAATATTCTGATTCAACCCAAGGCCAACATTTTTGTCCTTTTTATAAAGCGCACATGTAATATTTATCATTTTTTTTTTTACCACTGGCCTTCTCTCTCACTCCCTGCTGTGCTATGAAATAAATCTTTTAAACCTTTTTCACTGCCGGGCATTCGCATGCACTGCCCATTCCAACTGTACTTAATTGGAGCGTTTCCCAAGAGTTCCTCCCCAGTGGTGCCAGATGGGTGGATGGACGTCCTTGCATGCCGGGAGATCAAGCTGGAGGAATTGCTGCCTTCTAACATCTGGGAAAGATTGAAGGCAAAAGGAGAAGGGGGTGCGGGGAATGAGAGGGTTAGATAGCGTCACCGACTCAATGGATATGAATTTGAGCAAACTTCGGGAGATAGCGGAAAGCAGAGGAGCCTGGCGTGCTGCCGTCCATGGGGTAGCAGAGGATCGGACACGACTTAGCGACTGAATAATAACTACCTATAATCCAGTTGCTTTGGGGAGTCAGATCCCATTGGCTCTTTCTCAACTGCCTTCTTTTTACTCCAGAGCCTCCACCATCTGACCATCAGCCTGCTTTCCTGAAGCCTGACTTTTGGATAGTTTGCCTCCCCACGGACCCCACGGGAAGACCCTAGACCACTACCCATCCGTGTCCCTCTGTGTGTGTGAGAGAAGGGAGGACGGTCATCTTCAGGTTTCAATCCTTCTTTTATCACTAGCTGGCTGTGAGATAGGGGTGGAGCATTAACCAGGGTCCTCTGTGGGCTTCTAGGGGAGAGGGGTCAAGTCCCATCCCCAGCACCAAGCTCCACAAATTTTGTGTATGTGGGCACTCTACAGAAGAAAGATCTGTCCTCTCCATCAGTTTTTAAAGGCCTCTAGAAACCAGAAACGGAGAAGGCAATGGCAACCCACTCCAGTGTTCTTGCCTGGAGAATCCCAGGGACAGAGGAGCCTAGTGGGCTGCTGTCTATGGGGTTGCACAGAGTTGGACACGACTGAAGCGACTTAGCAGCAGCAGCAGCAACAGAAACCAGAAAAATCCCATGGGTGGAGGAGCCTGGTAGGCTGCCGTCTATGGGGTCACACGGAGTCGGACATGACCTAAGCGACTTAGCAGCAGCAGCAGCAGAAACTAGAAACCATATAACCACAGCCTTGGAGAAATTGCTTCACCCCTGTAAGCCTCTATTTCTTCATCTAAAAAGCAAAGGTAATGATAATGTTCTTCGATCTCATGAAAATGTTGTAAATGAGAAAATAGATCCAAACCAAAAACTGCTGGACAAACATAGCATAGTACAGTGAGTATAGTGAAGTCGCTCAGTTGTATCTGACTCTTTGCGACCCCATGGACTGCAGCCTACCAGGCTCCTCCATCCATGGGATTCTCCAGGCAAGAACACTGGAGTAGGGTGCCATTGCCTTCTCCAGTGGATCTTCCCGACCCAGGGATTGAACCCAGGTCTCCCACATTGCAGGCAGACGCTTTAACCTCTAAGCCACCAGGGAAGCCCATGGACAAACATAGGGGGTGATTAACTGAACTGAACTGAAGGACTACATATAATTCTTAATTTTTTTTTCTTGGATGTGGACATTAGGGAAATTTAGATTAGAGAACACGGTATGGATAATAAGAAAATGGACAGAGAGCCCAGTAAGGATGACAGCAGGTAATACTGTGGACCAAATAGAGATATAGATATCTACTTTAATCCCTACAAGAAGCCCATAGGGGAAGTTTATATCATTTCTTTTTACAGATGTCAATTCTGAGAATCAGAACAGTAAAAAGAACAGGTTGAGGTCAGACTGCAGAGCTGGGATGTGAAGGCAGGACTAGTTACTCCCAGCCCTTGTGCTGAACCATGGCGCTCTTGACCATGTCTTGTTTAATAAAACTAAAAGAATGGGGATCCTGTTGTTCACTTTACATTGTCTGTCTCCAGGCAAAATCATTTTGCCTTTTATGGGCTCTGTAGAAATGCCTGCCTGATTCTTCAAGCTGTGCTTTGAATCTGGTTCAGCATCTCATCATTCAAAGGGTTAAGCAAAGCTACAGAAGACAACTGGCAAGCCCTATGTGGGCCTCATGCTTCCCTCCTGTAAAATGGGTATATTTCTGTTCCCTCGAAGGGCTGAAAGGAATGTTCCATTGGGTCTTGGTGCAGAGGCCCCATGCTGGGGTGACACAAGGGCTTATTCTGTGCTTGATGGAAAAGCTGATCAGTTAGGAAGAGAATAACAGAGGGAGGGCTGGGATAGACTAAACCACCGAGAAACCTGTGTTTGCAGCATCTCTGGGGTTGGGACCCCCCGAAAGGTGGCCATGGAGAGACACTGCACAGAGGTGAGCAGACCTGGGTCTTATCCTGCTCTGTCTTGGCTTTTTCAGGGTCTCTCTATTGATAACTGAAAAACTGTCACCAGCCATCTGGTTCTACAAGGATTAAGTCAGTAGCCACTGCGGTGGCTGAACTTCAATACACTCTGAAAGGAGTTCAGGGCAGAAACCAAGAATAGGGTGCTCTGTGCAAAACTGGCAGAACAGGCCTTCAGATAGTTAGATATTTTCAGAAGCTTTTATGAGCCCAAAGTCTCACATATTCTCACATTTAGAAAGGCACTAAAACCATTAATGGTGACATCTGCTCCTTGTGACTTAGCAGCAAACCTTTGCCGACATAAGTGCTTGACAACATGCATCCCACTTCACCAAAATCATGTATATACTGACACTCGTCTTATCTTTTTGGAGCAGTTTCTCAGAGCCAGCTGAGAGGCTGTCTCCCGGACTGCAGTCCTCATTTTGCCACAAATAAAACAACTCACAACTCTCATGGTGTGCTATTTTCTGCAGTCCACACTGTGATCTGTGTCCCCACTCAGGGCCACCCACAGCAGACAGATGGGAAGACGAAACAGGACGGGCTGTGCTAGAGCACGCATGCCCTATATCCCTAACCCCTGTGAAGAGATGGGGGCCGCGTGGACCAGGCAAAGGGAGCCCTACCTTTCTCAGCTCCCTCCTGGTCGTGCTTCTCAAGGAGCAGGTAGTGCGGGCTCTTGGGCAGAAAGGGCAGGCTCACCAGCTGGACCAAGGCAGGGATGACAATCACTCCAAACAGATATGGCCAGGTGCTCTCCTGAAGGGAGAAAAGGGGGTTGGTGAATGATGAGGTCATTGTTTGGGGGGAGCTGGACCCCTGGGCCAGGCAGCTTCTGCTTTCTGCACAGGGTCCCCCTTACCCAGGATAAACCCCAGGAACAAAGACTAGGGAGGGATTGGACACTGGATTTGTTACGGAACTGTTGACTGAGACCGCCCACCTTGGCCATACTGCTCGTATGAGTTGTTCCACAACAGGAGGTCCCAAAACTAAATGGGAAAATTCAGGAAGGGCCAAAAGAAGGGAAGAAATGCCAGTCCATGATAAGTCCTGCCAACCTCCCAGAAGTCCTCACTCTGGAATCATCTTGTCTAAGAGATACTCGCACCACCAGGAAGGACCCCGAGTCACATCAAATGTGGGCACGAGGAAGATGATTGGCCAGAGACAACCCCAGAAAGCTGACCCCACCCCCTCAAAGCATGAGACTGTGGTTTAGTTAGGGGGACAAATGACTGAAACCACCTTCCCTGGCCAGGCCTGATAGCAACCACTTGCATGAGTTATCTTACAAGAGATTGTGGTAAGGAATACAGAGCTAACAAACTACCACCAACCAGAATAATTCAGGAAAGGTCAAAAGAAGAGGAGACACCAGTCCATATGTCCTGTCAACTTCCCAGAATCCTCTTCGCTGGAATCCATCTTGGCTGAACGATGCCCGCACCTCCAGGAAGGACCCTGAGTCACAGTGATTGGCCAGAGACAACCTGGAAATTAATCCCATCACCATAAAACCCAAGACCATGAGCCACGTGGCAGAGCAGTTCTCCTGGGTTCCCTTAACCCTGCTGCTCTCCTCCCGGGCGCCCCTTCCTAATAAAGTCTTTTGCTTTGACAGCATGTGTGTCTCCTCAGAGAATTCACTTCTGTGTTAGACAAGAGCCCACTCTGGGGCCCTGGAAAGGCTCCCCCTTCCTGCAATAGGGTGACCCTGAGAAGTAGGAGTTTGGGGAAGCCAAGAACTGGCTGACTCAGAGGCCCCGGGGGCAGCAAAGCCAGCCTGAGGGGCTCTGGTCTTTCCAGGTTGTTGGCTGAGATCATTCTCATGGCCCCTCGAACCCCCTTCTCTTCACCCAGGGAATGGGGACAGCCGTGGCCACCTCTCAGGCAGTCGTGAGAGTGGGCTCAGATAAAGCTTTGCCTGTGGGCTCTGAGCTTTGCCAGCACCCAGTGGGTGTGCAGAAGAAGCGACTGCTCTGTTGGTGTTACCAGCCAGACACCTCTGAGGCCTGTGACCTCTGACTCATCTTGCCCCCGTCACTGAAGGTCAGCTGGAGCTTTCCCGAGTCCCCACAGAAGAGAGGGTGGTGGGGCCTCCAGACACAGGCCACCCCTGAACCTACAGCATATACCATTCAAGAGGCATTTTGAGCCCCTTTGAGGGCTTCCCAGGTGGTGCTAGTGGTAAAGAACCCGCCTATCAATGCAGGAGATGAAGGTTCAATCCCTGGGTCAGGAAGATCCCCTGGAGGAGAGCATGGCAAGCCACTCCAGTATTCTTGCCTGGAGATGGACTCCCATGGCAAGATGGACTCCCATGGGAGATGCCTCCCATGGACAGAGGAGCCTGATGGGCTACAGTCCATGGGGGTCACACAGAGTTGGACAGGACTGAAGCCACTTAGCACACAGGAGCAGCCATTCACCTATTATACAGCTTCAAGGCAGCACAGAGCCTTTATTATTATGCTGATTAAGGCAGCATTCTCCCCGATTGTTTTTTTTTTTTAACCCAGATTTACAAATGAACTCTCACTGCATCTCCGAAAGAAGAGGTCAGAAGGAGGAGTTTTGAGGGGGACAAAGAGAGGAAAACAAAGTTCTCAGCGTGGAATTCTTGAGCGTTTTCTTTCCTAAGGAAGTACACGGAGACAGTCAAGGAGAAAAGGAGATGTGTCCAGACCTGGAAAGGCTTCGCACCTGGCGAAGCTTCAGCTGGCCTCAGGTCAGTCCTGCCAGGAGGAGTCCATCCTGAGGTGGAGACCGCAGTGCCCTTGTAACGGAGAAGACCCTGTTCTGACTCCATGTTGGATCTGCTTCTTTGACTTTAACCCTTGCTTTTCATTGCTTTTGTTATTACATGCGTGCTAGGTGGCTTCAATTGTGTCCAACCCTTTGCAAACCCTTGGACCATAACCTGCCAGGCTCCTCTGTTTGTGGGATTCTCCAGGCAAGAATACTGGAGTGGGGTGCCATTTCCTCCTCCAGGGGATCTTCCCAACCCAGGGATTGAACCTGTGTCTCTTGCATTGGCAGATGGGTTCTTTACCACTAGTGCCTTCTGGGAACTTCTGTGTTGCTATTCTATATGCTACATGACAGGCCAATAAATTGGAGACAAAGTGTTGAGGCAAGGAATACAACTTCATCCAGAAAGCCAGCTGACATAGAAGATGGCAGACTAGTGTCTCCAAAAAGCCATCTTCTGGGGATCTGGATGCCAGCTTCTTTTACAGAGCAGAGTGGGAGTAGAAGGTGAGGAAATAAAGAAAAAAGGCCATTTGTCTTGCAAAATAGAAGGGAAAATGTGAATTTCTTCTTTTCTCTAGCCATTCACAGGTGGGCCAGGTCAGACTGTCTCCCTGTGAACTGAAAAAGCCACTCTGTTGTTGTTGTTCAGTCGACCAGTTGTTCAGTCGATCAGCTGCATCCCACTCTGCGACCCCATGGACCGCAGCATGCCAGGTTCCCTGGTCCTTCACTGTCTCCTGGCATTTGCCATTGAATCAGTGGTGCTCTCTAACCATCTCTTCCTCATTCTGGACACAGTAACAACTGATATTCACAAACTCCTCCGACTTCACCAGCCAGCACCCTCTTCCATCATCTGTGAGGGACCTGTCAGGCCGATGCCAGCTTTCAGTTTTGGGGAAAGCTCTGTGAATGAGGCTGGGAGAGGAGCGGGAAGGTGGACGAGTGGTCACCAGCGAAACTGAGCAGGACCCTGGGGGCCTTCCTGGTGACCATTCCCTCCATGTCCCCTGCTTCTTATCTGTAGCAAAAGCTTTGGTCTCTCGGGCCTCCCTGAGTTTCAAAGAGCAGGCTCAAGGAGTTAATCATTAGAGAAACAGGGCTATGCAGAAACAAAGAAAAGCCAGTCAAGCAAGAAAAAGCAATAGTCACTTAAACAGTTATCTAGCCACAGAGTGGCAGGGACCTTGCTTGCTCCCTGGGGGAAACAGATGGCAACCCAATGCATGTCCTTGAGCTGTTTCTACAGAAACAAAGACCCCACCACATGGAAACTGCCGCCCACCAGCATGTAGACCCCCAGGCTGGTTGGAGTCAGCAAACCAACATCTAGATTCCTGAACCATCGTCTTGTTGCCTCGCCACCGGTCAGTCAGGTGATAAAGATAACATTCCTTCTTGATCTTGGAAGGGGCCATGATGACGCTTAGATCTGGATTGCGTGACCTGTCAATTTACACTCAGGAGTGTGATTCCAGAAATGCTGCATTGTAGATTCAAGGAAACGGAGGGTGTCCATCTCAGTTCAAAGGCTCCTGATTGTCCTCAAAGCCAGGTTCAAGGGCCATGGAACAGCAGCAAAGCCATCCGTGACCCGTCCTCCAGCCAAGCTCCCACGTCTCCAGCATCCCCTGGCCCTGCACTTCCTCTGCAGTCATCATTCCCAATGATCCTGAGTGGATCATGCCTCTGCACATCTGTACTTGCTGTTCCTCCTCCAGGAGTACTTTCCAGCTCCCCTCTTTCTTTCACCCAATGGCAGCTCCAAGGATGCCACCCCTGGGAGGTGCCTCTCTAATTTGATGCTGTGGGAAAAGCCTATGGTCCTTGCCCCTCATGTTCTCCACCTGCCTTTTGTCTGGGAAAATTTTTTAGCCAAAGGGTAAGTTTAATCAGAGAAGTGAGAAAATGCAGAAAGAGGAAAACCATCCAACAGACTAAATAATTATAGTTTAGTTATTTAGCAAGGTCAAGGACATTTAGTCCCTTTTCAAGGACTATAGATAATATTCTGAGCCATATCCTGTGAGCTGTCTTATAGTTTTAAAAACCCCCATCAGGTGGAAGAAGTTAATTACATGATGACCAGACTGTAGCCATGACATAAGCTGCCACAATTTTGAGAGCTGGCCTCTAAGAAATGAGAACCAACCAACTCTGGAACTGAAGATCAACTGTACTTAATCAAGGTGATGCGGGTCAGACCATCACTGACCAAGTTCAAGATGACTGTCAGAGCTGAGTGTGCTCTTTCTACATGGAGCCCCCTCCCTCCACCTGTAAAACCTCTTGCCCAACTCTGATTGGTGGTGGTGGTGGGGTGGGGTGTGGAGTCAACCTCTGGACAGAAGTCTGCCCTCTCACCCAGCTGCCAGCATCCAAAATAAAGCAAAATTTCCTTTCCACCAAGCTTGCCTCTTTATAGCCTTTTGAGCAGCAAGCAGCTGGACACATCTTGGGCTGTGTCTGCCTAGGGCTTCCAGTATGACCTGCCTAGGGCTTCCCAGGAGGCACTAGAGATAAAGAATCCACCTGCCAGTGCAGGAGACATAAGAGACGTGGGTTCGATCCCTGTGTTGGGAAGATCCTCTGGAGGAGGGAATGGCAACCAACTCCAGTATTCTTGCCTGGAGAATCTCATGGACCACTAGGTGCTACAGAGAGTCAATCTCAGATGAGTCTTTTTTTAAAAATTATTTATTTTTAATTGGAGAATAATTGTTTTGCAATATTGTGTGGGCTTCATTGCTCAGTTGTGTCTGACATTTTAAACCACATGGTCCTGTAGGCTCCTAGGGTCCTCTGGTCATGGAATTCTCCAGGCAAGAATATTGGAGTGGGTTGCCATTTCTTTCTCCAGGGCATCTTTCTGACCCAGGGATCGAACCCGCGTCTCCTGTGTCTACTGCATTGCTGGCAGATTCTTTACCCACTGAGGGTTGGTTTCTGCCATACATCAACATGAACCAGCCATAGGTATACATATGCGCCCTCCCTCTTGAACCTTCTTTCCACCTCCCACCCCATCCCACCCCTCTAGGTTGATGAGTCTTTTTGATGCCAATTGGACCCTGATGTGTTCAGTAAAGCCTGAGGTCAGAGCCCTTCTTACACATGCTGATATCACTTGAGAGGAAAGAAAAATGGAAGTCTTGTCAGCAGAGATGATTTTTGCTTTCTCTCTGGTAAGGTGAGTGAGTCTTGCAAAAATGTGATTGTCTTCCTCTTTAGTCTACTGAGGCTTCCTTTTCAAAAATAGACTTCTAGTCTTATTTCCCGCAGGCTATAGATGACCTCAGGTATTTCCATAAATAAAACCCTCCTGGACCAGGATGAGACAGCTCGAACTTTTAAGTAGAGTTGGAATCACTGATCTTATCCCAAGTCAGGTTCTAATTTAAGGACAGTATATTGTGGTCCTCCGCCACCCCTCCACCCCCCGCCACCCCCGCCCAGTCAAGTGGAGCAAATAACACTCCTACCACCACCAGGACAGGGGCTGGAGGTGAGAAGGAGTGGAAGGAGATCTCTCTCACAAGGCTAGTTGAGGGGATAAAATGGGCTATTTTCCTTTGTAAGTCTTCCTATTTAAGATCTCATCCACTAGAATCAAGGCTAGCATTTAACCAGTTCTCCACGTGCCAAGCTCAGTGCTGGATACTTTACAAATGTATCTGCAACCAAATTTAAAAACATACAGTTCATGGTGTTATCAAAACACAACCTTGGTTTTCATCTCCTGTGCGTGCGTGCTAGGTCACTTCAGTCATGTCTGACTCTTTGCGACCCTATGGACTATAGTCTGCAGGCCCCTCTGTCCATGGGATTCTCCAGGCAAGAATACTGGAGTGGGTTGCCCTGCCCTTCTCCAGGAGATCTTTCCGACCCAGGGATCGAACCCACGTCTCTTAAATCTCTTGCACTGGTAGGCAGATTCTTTACCACTAGCACCACCTGGGAAGCCCTTTCATCTCCTACATTTGTTCAAAATGGAATCAGTGAGGGTGCCCTTCCCTTCCCCATCTCAGTGGTTTTAAATGGTCTTAAGGCCACAGTTTCAAAATCATAATGAAATCAACCTGATTGAATGACATATTTTATACTCCCCCAGTCCAAGCCTGCTTCGAGCTGGAGTCTGCAGTGAAAAGAGTTGGGGGTGGGGGATTGATGGTGGCTTCTCATTGTTCATCCCCCCCCCTGCACTTCCCTGGCTTCTATTCAGTGTCTGACTCCTCTAAGATGAAACAGTGGTGAAGAACTGGGTCAGGTCTCTGGGGCTGGCAGATGTTTCTCATGGATATTCTTTCCTCGTGAGCATTTTCATGGGAATTCTGTAGAGTTCCATCCTTGGAACCAACCCCTCTCCCACTACAGTTTCCCTGACCTGGGAGTTTGCATCTCATTCTGTTCTGGAGAGTCTTCCCCTCTGTAGCCCCGAGGAACCCAAGGTCAAGGCTCCTGTGTATTCTGAAAGTTGTGCCCAGCACCCCAAGGGGATGAGTTGAGGCTGAAGCCCAGCTATCGCTGACCTCCAAGCTGAGGGCCCTCGGGGCTGGTCTATTAACTATGCTTTTTATTTCCTATGTTTTATGATGATCTGATATCTTAGAGCCTTACTGATCCTGGAGATACTCCCCCTCCTAGGCTAGTTGATTTCTAGCAAATAACTTCCCTGGGATCATCCCTTTAACATACAAACCAACCAATCCAGAGCCTACATGGACCACTTCCTCTATCTAACACTCACATACCAAGTCAATACACCCCCTGTCCTAAATTACCCCAGGGCCAGGTAGTAGGCAACTAGAGATAGCCCCTGTAGTCCTGGGGACACCTGTAACTATTCAGACTATGCCATCCTGAGCCTGCCTAAGCTTCTCTACCTAGACTCACCCATTCCTTCCATGGAAGTCACAATAAAGGCTCTGGGCCATGAGCTGCCCTCCCTCCTTCTGCTCCTGACTGGCCCTGGTGCTTCCTCATGTGGCCCTGCATGGGGCGGCATGCCCCCTCCACTGGAGAACTATGAATCATAGACTCTTCTTTCACAGGAAGCATCTGTGTCTATTACCTTTTCATGACATTGACATTAAAGTAGAATTCCAGGTACATTTTAGGGCATCTGGGTCACTCTCTCCCTAGGCATGGTACCACATCAGTTCTTGCTGCAGGGGACCAATTCTTTCTGGAATCCCTTGCCCCTTGCCTTCCAGGACACCCCTCTCCTAGTTCTCCTCCAGTTTCTTTGAGCCCCTCCCCAGGGCTTTGAGCCCAACACTCTTTTCTGTTCATCCCATGGCTTCCCTCAGGACAGTGGTTTTAGACATGGTTGCAGATTGGAATCACCTGTGGGATAATGAAAATGACTGACGTTCCTGGTCTCCCACAGGTGGAGATTTGGGGTTAATTGGCCTGTAGGTGTGGCTTGGGCACTGGGTTGTTCGAGCTGTCTGGGTGGCTCTGGAAGCAACCAACTGAGAGCCTAGCACCTCCCCTCCACCTGCTGTAGACAGTGGTGTGTGACCCAGAACTGAGGGGGTCATCCTCTACCTGCCAGGACTGTTGTTGGCTATGGGGCTACAGTTGGGTCCCTGCCTTTCCCTTAGACAAGCCCTGGAAGGATGCTTCCTCCACAAGACTACTCATCCATCCTTAGGAGCAAACTGCACCCAATGGCCAGAGAAGGCAATGGCAACCCACTCCTGTACTCTTGCCTGGAAAATCCCATGGGCGGAGGAGCCTGGTAGGCTGCAGTCCATGGGGTCTAAAAGAGTCAGACACGACTGAGTGACTTCACTTCACTTTCATGTATTAGAGAAGGAAATGGCAACCCACTCCAGTGTTCTTGCCTGGAGAATCCCAGGGATGGGGGAGCCTGGTGGGCTGCCGTCTATGGGGTTGCAGAGTTGAACACAACTGAAGTAACTTAGCAGCAGCAGCAGCACCCAATGGCTAGCTGGTGCAGGGGCACAAAGGCCTTCCCTCCCCTCCTCTTCCCTCTTGTACACCTCGGATGGGCCCTCCCAGGTCCAGAGCTCCCTGCAGGCTGAGACCTCTGTTGTGACTAAGGGCAGCTCACCTTCTCCTTCTACTGAGTCCTTCTTCCTTCACCACCTGGAGGTGTTGATCTGAGAACACTCCCCAGTCAACTTCCTGCTCTAAAATCCCCATCTCAGGGTCTCTTCCCTGGGGAACCCAACCTAAGACCCATGTATGGGGCCATGACCCCAGATCGCCACGTCCAGCCCACACCTCTTACTGGGGGCTCCTCACACTCATTTCCAGTTGCCCAGTGGACAGCTCTGCTCATAACCCTTGAGGTCCATAAGCTCCACCACCTCCCAGCCCACCCACGCCTGTCCCTGGACCACAACTGGGGCCATCACCATCCATGCAGAAGTCCAATCTGGAAACCTGATGCACCTCCATTCCTGCCTTTAACTCACAACCGTTTCACTGCCATCCGAACTGCTGCCTACCCTAAGACAGTTCTGTCGACTGTTTTATGAAATCTCTGGGCATCTCCTCCCCTTCTCACTTGCTAGCATATGCCTTAGGGGAGGTTCTGACAGTGATTTTGCCTTGATTCTACCAACAGCATCTTAACTGTCCCCAAACCCCCTGCTTCCCTTTGCATTCCCCTCACTGTCTCGGAGTGATCCTTCTAGAATGTGAATCTGATATTCTAAGCTACTTCTCTGTCTGAAACTTTCAGCAGCTCCCTACTGCCCTCGGGATCAAGTTAATCTCTTGGCCTAGAATACAAAGCCCTCTGCCTGATGCAAACCCATCCAGGATTCCAGCCTTGCCACTGGTGAGACCCCAGCCCTCTGCTCCTCTGTTCTGATCCAGCCAACCCATGGGCGTCTCTGAATCTAACAAGCAGAGTCCAGGATGCTGTGCCTCTGCACGCGCTGCTTCCTCTCCCAGGGATGCCTGCTCTTATCCGCAGAACAGCTGTGTATCCTCCCAGCTTCGGCATTTCCTCCTCTGGATGGCACCTCTTCCCAGTGCAGAATTCCATGAAAGCATTTGCTACCTGTGTCATGCGTATTTCTTTATGGGTGCATCACTCTGTCTAGACTCAGCACCTCAGGGCCACTCCCTGCTGTGTTCTTTTATATTTCTTCCCAACACCCAGCACCTGGCAGGCGTTCAGTAAATGCCTCCAGTCTGGATGCATGTTGGGTAAGAAGAATGGTACAGGTAAGCGGTGCTGCAGCTGAAGATGGAGACCCATGAAATGACACACATCCCTGCTTCTTAAGTAAGATATTGGGTTGGCCAAGAAGTTTCTTCAGGTCTTTACATAACATCTTATGGAACAAGCTTTTTGGCCAACCTAATATCTATCTATCTATGCCAAACTTTCCTATTAAAGGTCTAAAGTAGCATGGTATCCTATTCAAGGGCTAAAGTAGCATGAAGAACATTCTCCTATAAAGTACTGTTATAATTTCCAGTCTATAGAAGAGAAAACCGAAACCCAGCAAGGTCAAGTAGATCAAGCAAGCTCACATGAGAACCTGGGTAGGGGGGAGGCTGCAGAGTAGAATGGGAACCTGACTCTTCTGATTTGTTTAGGGGGCTCTTTTGTGACATTATTGCTGATACCACGCATTTCTCTTTGAGAAGCAATAGCCATCACTTTCCCTCATGGCAGCTGCGAGCTGAATAGCGAATTGATATGCAGATGACATGCTGAGCCAGTCCTGCTCTTCTATAGAAAGTTCTGTACAGAACTCATCGGAGTTCACTCGAGCTCAATTCCAGTGGTTCATGCTGGTACTGAAATGGGCTCCACCAAGCCGAGGTACAGCAGGCACGGGGGCAGCCACTCAGGGAGGTATAAACAGTCACTTTCCAAAGGGATGTTTTGGGAAATGAAAGGGTGATGATACTTATCACAAGCTGGGTGTCACCAGGGAACCAGCATCAGTCAATGAATGTCCACGGAACCCTTGACCTAGATGTCCCAAGCACCTTCCAGAGGAGACCCCGCAGACCGCAGCTTACAGAGCCCTGGAGCGGCGACCACGGGCCCGGCTGCGTCCGCCCCGCCTTCCACCACCTTAGAATGGGGTCAGCCTGTCACCATCTCCCCAACAGACCCTGCAGAAGTCAACACCACCCGACACCCCCAGGGTGCAATCCAGATGCTAAGACGCTCAGGTCATCGCAGCAAGTGTGCTGTTCTAGAACGGCTGTTTCCGGTACACATTCATGGTCTGACTTCAACAAGAGAGACCTCAAGCGCACAACTGGATGATTACCCTTGTATTTCTCTGTCTTAGCAACAGTAGTGAAATTACCCTCCCAGGGCATAACATTCATATCTCAGAAAGCTGTTCCAAGTATTAGATGTGAGTTAAGTGACCTGCCTGAGGTCATCTTTCAAGAAACACCATCTCCCTCTCCTTCCCTGAAATAGGTTTCTGCTTTTTAAAGGGTTCAAGTGTCTTCTGCCTTGCTTGGTTCTTGAGCAATCTGGAAAGTAAGGTCAGCAGCTATTATTCCCATTTTATAGACAAGGAAATTGAGGCGGGAGAGGTGATGGGCTAAAAGTCCTGCTGCAAAATTTTCCATGAAATCAACCTTGTCCCTTTCTCATTTCAGAGAGAAATCTGTGCATTTTTTTAAAGTTTGTTGATCTGCAGAGTCCCTCCCTGAGCCAACTACAGTGATAGACTGGCGCTAAGCACATGTGAATTTGTTGAGTGCTTCACACAGAGTGACTCAGTTTCACCCTCACAATACCCCTGCTTTATTCCCATTTGACAGATGAGAAAACCGAGGCACCAAGAAGTTATGCATTCATAATCAGGCATCTTATAAATGGTAGAGTGGCACACCCACCCCTAGCAGTAAGGTACTAAGCTCTGTGTTCTTAAGCCCTGGGCAGTCCAATATCCTTGCTTATACACTTACAGAAATCACCCTTCTCTTTCCTGAGGGCATTAAACCAGCATTCCTCTCTAAATGATGCTCCCTGAACTTGAAGCCCATTATTAATCCTCTTGTCAGCCTTCTGTGTTCAATCTGGATCATCCTGGTTTCTGGTCTTGCTGTTCAGACCCACTTGTACCTCTGCTTTGTCTGCCACCTCCTTCTACAATCAGATCATCTGAGATCAGATTAGTGTTCACCAAATGGAGCTTAAGAGAGGAAGACAAAATGTGGTTTGTTCTAAGGCTCACAAAAGCCCAAGGATGCAACACGATTTGGACTTGTTCTATCAATGACCTGGATTCTGGGGACATGGAAGGTGTGGCTGTCAGTGGTCAGGAACCAGCCTGGTTAGCCACGAGCTCTGTGACCTAGGGTCACAATCTTGGGCCTTTCACAGTCTCACTCAGCTTCAGTGTTAGGCCCAAGTTGAAATTCTGGTTCTTCTACTTACTAGCTCTGGGGCCTTGAGCGAATTCTGCATCCTCGAATTCTCTCTGGAATCACTTCAGGAGAGCAATTAACAGCTATTTTGCAAGGTTGCTATGAGGTTGACTAGGTGATATTTTAGCATGGGCCTGGTACATGATTGGGAGCCAAGAGCTGTTGCCTCCTTTTTCCCTGTGCTGTGGTTCTGAACCAACACAAGTGACCATCCTAATTGAAGGGTGGGCCTGAGGTTAGGGGATTCCCTTGTAGCTCAGAGGTAAAGAATTTGCTTGCAGTGCAGAAGACCCAGGTTCAATCCCTGGGTTGAGAAGATCCCCTGGAGAAGGGGACAGCTATCCACTCCAGTATTCTTGCCTGAAGAATTCCATGGATGGAGGAGCCTGGCGGGCTGTAGTCCATGAGGTCCCAAAAGGTTGGTGTTTGGCTTCCATGCTTGCTATTAACATATTTTGGGATTCCCTGGTAGCTTAGCTGGTAAAGAATCTTCCTGCAATGCAGGAGACTCCAGTTCGATTCCTGGGTTGGGAAGAAGATCCCCTAGAGAAGGGATAAGCTACCCTCTTCAGTATTCTTGGGCTTCCCTGGTGGCTCAGCCAGTAAAGAATCCTCCTACAATGCGGGAGACCTGGGTTCGATCCCTGGGTTAGGAAGATCCCCTGGAGAAGGGGACAGCTACCCATTCCAGTATTGTGGCCTGGAGAATTCCATGGACAGAGGAGCCTGGCAGGCTACAGTCCATGGGGTCACAAAGAGGTAGACACGACTGAGCAACTTTCAGTCACTTCACTCCGAGTTTAGATCTGCTGCTCCGAGCCTGTGACTTTGTGTCTGGGTCGAATGTATGAAACCCACCTCTCAGACCTGAGCCGGAAGTCTGGGAGTTGAAGACCAGCCTACCCACAATCAGGGACTCCCATCTCATTTCCTCAGCCACTGTCCCTCCTCTTTGGATGCTCTCTCCCCCTTGGGAGTCTCTGTCAGCAATCTGGTGCCCCTCCCCAGACACGGACACCCCTGGTGGTTTTTTGTGGAGCCCACTGACAAGCAAGCATGGCAGCCCTCCCTCCGGGGCACTGACTTCTCATCTGTAAGATGCTAGGCTGCACACTTCCTGGGTGCACACTTCTGTCCCTCCCACCTCTGAGCGTGCTCCATTCTCTGCCCGCTTTGGCACGGGCTGCATTTTCAAAGCAATGCTAACGTCTCATTTCCTTAACTTGTTCACATCGCCATGCATTCGATCTGTGAAAGTTTCCTGAAGGACAAGGCAGGTTTGAGGTCAGTAAGAGCAGGGGGAGAGCAGTAGGTGGGGTAGGGGGTTGGCATGGAGCCCTGGACTGTGTTTTAGTTTTTCCCAGTGATCTCCATCATCAGCTTTCTTGTGACCCCTCTTACCACACTGTGGGTGGGCGCCTCCCAGCCCCCAGGTATCCGCCGCATTCTCATGGGGAGGGCTTCCACTCGGTAATATCATTTTTCATCAAGAAGGGGGCTTTTTCAGAGCCTCATGTTTTCATCTTATCTTTGAAATATCTTAAATGTCAGGAGGAGACCGAAGTCAAAAGAAGCACAGAGATTTCAAAAGGAGGACCATTTTCTGGTGCTGTTTCTTGTCCTCAGCCACTCGGCATGTGGACATCCCTTCTTCCAGGCTGTGTGTGATTCAGGGAGCAGGTGTGTGGGTGAGCATGGTGGGGTGGGGGTGGGGGTCTGGGAGAAAAGACTGGTTGGGCTGCTGAAGACCCCCCCCCCACACACACACAGCATTGCTGTGTCCAGGAGTCTAAGAAGGAGAGGCCACACTTTGTCATGGAGAAAAGCCGCCAGGATCACACTCTTTAGTAGCGTGGTGCTCAAGGCATTCCATGCGGCCCTGGCTGCAGGTCAGAGGTTCCTTTCTCAGTGGTTTCAAGCTCTTTCAAAGAACTGTTCTCTGACACCTCTGATCTTTGTATATGCTGTTGTCTTTCCCCAGAAGCTCCTTGACTTCCGGTGGCCTGCCTGGCAAACTCTTACTTCTTCTTTTAATACCAGCTCAGATGTCACCTCCATGTGGGTCCTGCCCTGACACCAAAGGCAGTTAAAGGAGTCCTCATGGATGCTCCACTGGCACACGCTTCTAAGACTGCTCAGCAACTCATCATCTGGTAAATTTCTCTTGGTGCCTGCTTCACATGCTGGAGTCCAGCTCGGTCAAGAAGCTGGCTGCATGGAAAGTCACTGCCGGCCAGTGACATATTTGAGCATTTTGCAAATGTACTGCCAAATGTTTAATCTTGGACCATTTGGAAAAAATCAGCCATAGGCACATAGAAAACTAAAGATGTAAGAAATAACAATCGAGGAATTATTAACTCCAAGAAAAACAAAAAGCTTCATGAGAAAGGAAAGTCATCAAGGTACATAATCATAATAATATAAATATTAGCCAGTGAATTATAACAAACTGTTATAATTACATGGTAGGACAGAGCAAGAGGAGAGGAAGGATAGTGTTGTAAGTGTGGGCTTGGACCTCAACTGTTACAATAAGACATCAATGAGAATGTCCAAAATGAATGAATCCAGACATAATGTTATAACAAATTATTTACGTACAGACATAGTTTTGTTATAAAGAACTGGCTCAAATCATTTTAAAATATAGGGGAATTATCAAATAGTTAAAAGAGCTATAAGGGGCTCAAGGGGGTAAAGCAAATGGACCTCTCTTCCCTCTTACATTCCCAGTAAGTCTCTTGTGTGCATGTTAAGTCACTTCAGTTGTGTCTGACCCTGCGACCCCACAGACTATATAATCCACTAGGCTCCTCTGTCCATGAGATTCTCCAGGCAAGAATACTGGAGTGGGTTGCCATGCCCTCCTCCAGGGGATCTTCCCCACCCAGGGATCAAACCTGTGTCTCTTACATCTCCTGCATTGGCATGTGGGTTCTTTACCACCTAGCCACCAGAGAAGAAGCCTTATAAGCCTCTTAGCAGTGTTACATTTTTAAAACCATTTTCATGTAATATTTTGACTAAAAAAATTTAAAATTTGCTTCAAATCAAACGTGAAGTTGAGACATGAATACGTTTTATTTGGGGCACTTTTCTGGAATCATGCACACTTTCTTTTGGAATTCCAGATGGTAAAATCCCTGGTCTATAGGCTCAAATACATTTGCTGTGATTCAGCTTCACAACTGGAGCTGGTCTGGGCCTAAGAAACCTGAATATTCGTGCCTGGGTCTGATGGATGGGTGTGTATGCGCAGGATGGAGAGGGGGAGGATTTCTGTCAAATCACCGTCATTGTCAACACCAAGTCCTCCTGGGCAGGGGCCCAGGCTGCTAACTGGGTGTTATTCTTCCCTCAGTGTCCAAAACTCAGAAAGGAATGTTTATCAGTGAGTGCTGCTTGGGAAGCTGAGAGGTCAATTTCCACATGAGAGGAATCTTATTCTTCCAAACACGGAGACTTCCAATCTGCTGGAAGCAACATCTGCCTCATGCAATTATGAGAGTACAGAGTCTGGGGTTTTCTTTTCCCCAGGGCCCTGTGCCTTCCCAGCTCACTCAGACTCCATTAAACCATGCAGACTGGCACTGGAGAAACAAAAGAGTTCCTTCTGCCTGGAAGAAAACAAGCTCTACTTCTACTAGACTGAGATGGTCCCTCCATCCAAGTAAGCCCATAAGAGAGGTGCACAGCCTCTCCCCTCCACCCCCAAAATGCTTCTTCAGTCAGACAGCATCATCTCTCCCACACCAGGCAGTGCAGGAAAGAGGAAGGTGAATCCGAACGAGAGTGGTCCAGCTCCTAATGGGCTTACAGGCAGGATGAAACCAGAGGCGAGCACAAAGAAAGGGCATGTCCTGATGTTATCCAAATGGACCAAAGGCATGGTAAAGGGCTATTATGAGGATTCAGCAGAGCGAGCAAAAGCTTTTGTCCAGAGTATCAGGCCAAGCGCAGGGGATGTTCAGCTTCTTTCTATTTTCAGAAGGGCTGTTCAGTTATATTCCTTTACTGGAGTTTGGAGTTGGATCTTTCTGGAAGGCTGAAGGATGTGGATTGAGAGACAGAAAGAGAGCAAATGGTACCAGAGTGTGGAAACTGGAGGAAGATTTCAGGATAGTGGGGGAGTAATGGGGGATTTGGAAATATGGGTAATTGAATGGGGCTAGAGGTTAGATCACTTCTTGGCAAATAGATGGGGAAAAGGTGGAAACGGTCAGATTTCATTTTCTTGGGCTCTAAAATCAATGTGGATGGTGACTGCAGCCATGAAATTAAAAGACACTTGCTCCTTGGAAGAAGAATAGCTATGTCAAACCTAGACAGTATTTTAAAAAGCAGAGACAGCACTTTGCCAACAAATATCTGTATAGTCAAAGCTATGGTTTTTCCAGTAGTCATGTATAGATGTGAGAGTTGGACTATAAAGAAAGCTGAGTGCCCAAGAATTGATGCTTTTGAACTGTGGTGCTGGAAAAGACTCTGAAGAGTCCCTTGGACTGCAAGGAGATCAAAGCAGTTCATCCTAAAGGAAATCAGCCCTGAATATTCATTGGACTGATGCTGAAGCTGAAGCTTCACTATTTTGGCCACCTGATGCGAAGAGCCAATTCATTGGAAAAGACCCTGATGTGGGAAAAATTGAGGGCAAGAGGAGAAGGGGGTGGCAAAGGATGAGAGGGTTGGATGGCATCACTGACTCAATGGAATGAGTTTGAGCAAACTCAGGGAGATAGTGATGGACAGTGAAGCCTGGTATGCTGTAGTTCATGGGGTCACAAAGAGTTGGAAAAGACTCAGCGACTGAACAACAGCAACAAGAGGTTAGGTGGCTTAGAATGACAGACTGGGCCCCAGTTCAGGGGCTTTGGGTGCCAAGCTGAGGAATTTAGGCTTCATTTGCTGAACATGGGATCCATTGCCTGGCTAGGTGGCAACTATTAATATTTACAAAATTAGGCAATAAGCACTTTTCCATGTAGTAGCTTTTCTGATGCTTATACAGATAGCCCTATGAAGTGTGTATTATTGTGCCCATTTTATAGATACAGAAACTGAGACCAGCAGGGAGAGGAAAGAAGCCAGATTAGATGAGGTTCCTGCAGAGGCATCTCTGGGAAAAGGCTAGGATTCTTCCTGTAGCAATTTGTCTCTACGCCCCCATGCTTCATATGCATCTCGGCCCCAGAAATATCCTCCCGCTTGCTAAAGTGGCCTGAATTGGGGCCCAATCTCTCATTCTAATCCATCTAACTTCTAGCACCATCCAACTACCCGTATTTCTAAATCTAAATCCTGCCCTCGCCACCTCCCCTCTGTTTTGTTTCACAGAGTTCATTACTGCCCAACTTTAAATATTTATTTGTCTCTGATCTGTGTCCTCCATCAAAATGCAAGGTTCACGAGGGCAGTGGTCCTTGTCTGTTTTGTTTTCTTCTAGATAGAGCCTAGAACAGTGCCAGGCATACAGTAGGAACTCAATAAATGTTTGTCAAATGAATGAATACATCATCAGTAGACAAAGTCCAAATGGCCTGGGCTCCTGCTGGCTGCAGATACTAGAGGGTGCCCGACCACAGGCTGATTCTGGGTGAAGGACCCAAGAGAGCCCATACTTTGTGATCTAGGTCTTGGGCAGAGGTTCTCTGTAAAGTGAGAGTCCTGGGCTAGACAGCTTTGGTTATAGGCAGACAGGGTGATACAAGTGAGGGTCTGGGCCAGACTGCCTGGGCTGAGTCCTGGCCAGGACTCCTGCTAGTGGGTGGCCTTGGGCAAGTTCTCCAAATTCTATGAGACTCAGTTTGCTCATCTGCAAGATGGGTGTAATAATAGTAGTCACATCCTAGAGGATTGCTGTGTATTTTGGGGATCACATCAGACAATGGCAGTGAAGAACTCAACTCAGTTCCTGAAATAGGATGACACCTTGGAAATGGGGGAAGCGCTTTGACCCATTTATTCAATAGCATCTTCTGTGAAACTTCTGGGTGAAGGGCACATGCACCAAGGGTGACAGGTGAACTGACTACTCCTGTCCTCACGGAGGGGAAAGGAAAGACCAAGCAGTGTGCTCGGGGGTCTCACATATGGTAACACACTCCTAATGCCTCCCCAGGTTCAAATCATGTCCAAGATCACTGGCCAGATAGCTCTGGGCAGGGCTTCCCCTTTGAGTCTCCATTTTACAATCTGCACAATGGGATGATGACAGAACCTACTTCCCAGGTTGAGGCTAATTTAAGTGAGATGATGTGGATAAAGCCCACTGCTCAGCACAAGGAAAGCATTTTGCAAATTCTGGTCTTTCTACTCCACTGTGTAAATGAAGGACCATCCTGAGCTGCCCAGTGGGGGTCTGGGGTTCAGAAGCACTGAGTACAAGGCAGTCGAGCAAATCAAACATCAGGATGGGACTGAGCTGCCATCTTGGAGGCTCAGCCCCCAGGAGCCTCCTCAGACCATCCCTGTAAAGCTTACCCCCATCCCAGGGTGATGGTGGAGTCCACATGAGGCGACTCAGGACCTATTTCCAAGACACAGTGGCTGCTACATGGTGGAAGTGATGGGGCTGGGGCTGGTAGCCAGGAGCTGAGGGTACCAACCTCCTCAGCAGTTGTGCAAACCAGAGTTGGGCACTGAATAACCCCGAGACTTGTTCTCCCCATCTGAGAAATGGGTCTAATGATGGCACTGCCCTGGGGAGGATGAGCCATTGCACAAAGAGCCCTGGAGGCTACAGGTGATGTTATCCCTTTGCACACCTGTATTGCAGTGTGTAGATCACAAGGCATTTCAGATCCACCTTCTTCTTGTCTTTCCAACAGCCTCATGAGACAGTAAGAGCTGGCTGTAGGTTTTTTATAAATATTTATAAAAATTTATAAATATTTCTGTTTAGCTGGGTTCTGTCTGAGACAGGCCAAGGCCAAAACAGCAGGGATTCTAGCAACCTGCCTTCAAACCCCAGCTCCACAGCTCATTACTTGTGTGATCTTGAGCACATCTGTTCAGCTCTCTCTGCCTCAGTGTTCTCATCTGTGAAATGGGGATGATACAGACTGTACCTAATCTGTAGGGTTATTTCATGGATTTCCTGAATTAACAGGTAAAACAAACCCATAGCAAATGTGAACTTTTGGAGCTTGGAGCCCAGGTCTGATGATGCAATGACCCTGCTGCTCTGCCTGACCTTTGCTGAATTGTTCCCTCTGAGGCATACCAGCCTGGCTGCCAGTGAAGTTGCTCAGTCGTGTCTGACTCTTTGGGACCCCATGGATTGTAGCCTACCAAGCTCCTCCATCCATGGAATTTTCCAGGCAAGCGTATTGGAGTGGGTTGCCATTTCCTTCCCCAGGGGATCTTCCCGACCCAGGGATCGAACCCAGGTATCCTGCATTACAGGCAGACACTTTACTGCCTGAGAAGCCTGACTGCTGGGGCCACATAAACCACAGGGCATGAACCTTATGACCAAGCAAACCTCCAGAGCTGTTCATCTCTCCCTTCATGGGGCTCACGGAATTCTCTCTCCCCTCCGACACCCACTCCAGGCCACCTACTCAGAGGGCAGCTGGGCTAATTGTTTTTCCCTGCAGCTGTCTTGAAGACAGAATAGCAAAGTTAAGGCAAGCTTCAGAGACAGTCTTTAAAATTCCAGATGACATGGCTTCAAGACCAATTAAATTTATCTTTGTATCCCTTCAACCTTCCTTGCTTGCAGACTGAGATACCAGCCGAGCTGACTAGGGGCTGCAGTGCCCCCAGCCCAGGGGCACACATCACCCAGAGCATTAACCATCATGCAGAAGCCAGAGCAGACAGGAGCCCTGCAGTGACGTCTATAAAGGCCCCTCCTTTTAGACACAAAGAACTCGAGGTCAGGAGAGGGGACCGCACAAAGCCAGTGGCCTGCCGCTTGCTCATACACATCACAGCAGATAAGCCTGGGGGTCTGTTTGTGTTCTCAGGAGCAAAGAAGCATTAGAAAATTCATGAACTGGGGCATTCATCATTCCAACGTCAAGAAAAGTTTGTGCATTGCCTCTACATTTAGGGAGCATCTCAGTGTCACAGATCCCACCATCAGATCTATGATGATACAAAGATCTAAGACCTCAGACCTCATTTCTTGGGAAAGACCATCACATGGACAACCACTCAATTCCACAGCAGACCCAGCCAACTTCCTAAGAGAGGAGTAGCTTTTGCAGAAGACTGAGGTGTATGCGTGCTCAGTCATGTCCCATTCTTTTTGACCACATGGACTGTAGCTTGCCAAGCTTCTCTGTCCATGGGATTTTCCAGGCAAGAATACCAGAGTGGCTTGCCACTTCATCCTCCAGGGGATCTTCCGAACCTGGGGATCAAACCCGCATCTCCTGCGTTTCCTGCCTTGGCAGGCGGGTTCTTTACCACTGAGTCACCTGGGAAGCCGAAGACTGATATGGGAGCAGCTAACTAGTATCTCACAGGAGAGAGATGATGCGGTGAGGGAGTCCAGCATATAGCTTGCAAGAAATGAACCCAAATGGAGGTAATTAGGGAGCGAGTCCTAAGAACTGTCTGTGTATCACTGTGTCTAATTTTCACAACTCAAGTGAGCTGTGCATACTTATCCCCATTTTGCTAACGAAGACACACAGAGGCTAAGGAATAATTCCTTTTCCTATTGTTGGAGAGGGAGACTGAATGGGACCCAGGAAGCTAATGGGACCCACATTGCCCCACTGGAAAGCCTGAATTATCTAAAAGAGAAAATTCAGAGCTCAGAAGGATGCCTGAAGGAGACTGGGCATCACCCTGTGAGGAACTCTGAAGTGGCAGGAAGGATGAAGACGTGACAGTCTCTAATTTTCTTTTTCCCTAGTTCCCATCAAAGGAAATTCATCCTGCGGGTGCTCCCAGCTCTCTAGAACGTTTTCTCCTGCTACAGAAACATCTGAGCCATGCCCCGAGTGAGATTCTTCATTTCAAACAGAAAAAGTGTGATTTCTCAGTTACTGGAGACATGAAGAGTCTCATCAGGTGAAAATGTTGTTGGACTGTTTGCGAATACTTTAATGTGGATGAATACATGTCTTCTCATATTTTGATAATCAAACTGTCCTTTCTTCCTGGGCTTGGATGAAGTACAGAGAGTCCAAGATGAAAAGCTTATAGAAAAGAAGTGCTGTCATGTACTTTTGACAGGACAGCCTGCCTGACTGCCTGACTTCCTATGCCAGGACTCTAAGCTTTGGGGTGCCTTCCCCTGCTCCCCATCTGCAAGTCCCGCTCTGCAGGTCCTACAGCACAGAGGTCATGGCTTCAAAGCCAGGAAGCTCAGGCTCCAACTAGGTTTTCCTGCCTTCTTGCTGTGGCCATTTGGGGTCATCATTAAACCTCTCTGAGACTGAACCTTTAATCTTTAACATAGAAAGTAATAATATCTATTTCCAAGAACTATTACATGAGTTAAATGAGATCTTGGCTGACATCTATTTAGCATCGGTTCCAGGTACTGTTTCAAAGCGCTTGACATCTATTTCCTTCTCTAAGCCTTGCAAAAGCCCCAACCAGCCAGGTGTCATTGTAATTTCATTGAATAGGTAAGGCAATGGCTAAGAGAGGGTCCGAAACTTATTCAAAGTTCCACAGTTGTGCACGGTGGGACTGGAAGGCAGGCTCAGGCAGCCTGACACCAGAACTAGAACTACAGGGGCTGCTCTGTGCCCCGCCCTCGGGAGTTCATTCTGCTATGATAGAATCACATTTCTCTCCTCTTTTTAATCTCTCATGGAATTCCAGTATGAGGTCCTTAGTATTTTGTAGATTAACAATAATTATTGTGATGAAATCACAGTCATTAATATTAGCTCTGCACATAATGTGCCAAGAAAGAGCTACTGTCCTAAGGCAAACATGGAATATTTACAAAAGTTGATTGCAAGCCAGCCACAGAGTAACCTTAACACATTCCCCATAGGAGAAATTTCAGAGTTACTTTCTACTCACACAACAAAATAAAAATCTCAGTGAGTGACAAGAACAAAGACGCATCTACTGGAAATTGAAAACATTATTCTAATTAATTGTTTGGAGTATGGAATCAAAATGAAAAATTATGTAGAAACAGTAACATTGAGAAAGTGACATACTAAAATTTTTCAGAATATTGGCAGACCTGTATTAAAAGAAAAAAAAATGTATGAATAAGAATGGGACAAAGCAGAAATCAATAAAACTGGAAAGCAATAAAATGGATAATAGAGCTTAGCCTTGCAAATAAAATCAGATGCAACCTTTTGAAAATGTTATCTGAAAGAGAGAGAGCAAAAATGACATAAACAAAATTCAATCAAAAGAGAAGATATAAAGAATAGGCATAAGGATATTAAAACATAGTTGTATGTGGGGCTCCCTGGTGACTCAGCGGTAAGCAATCTGCCTGCCAGTGCAGGAGACACAGGTTCAATCCCTGACCTGGGAGGATCCCACACGTCACGGAGCAACTAAGCCTGTGTGCCACAACTGTTGAGCTGTACTCTAGAACTCGGAGCCTCAACTACTGAGCCCAGGTACTGCATTTACCGAAGCCTGTGAGCCCTAGAGCCCCTGATCTGCAACAAAAGAAGCTACTGAAATGAGAAGCTCTTGCCCTGCAGCTAGAGAGTAGTCCCTGCTCTTTTCACAACTAGAGAGAAGCCCATGCAGCAACGAAGACCCATAAATTATTTTTAAAATTATTTTTAAAAAGCATTAAAAAAAGAAAAAGCTTAGTTGTATGTATATTTGTGTGTATGTATTTGAATGTTGCAATGAAATGAATGATTGTATTGAAAAGGCAGCAATTTTAAAAACAGATGCAAAAGGAGACAGATGAGACTGTTAATTAAAGAAGAAACTGATAAAATATCCTCCAAGAATTTCTTTCTGGAAAGACTAGGTTGAGATGGTTTTACTAGTGAGGTCTTTTGATACTTTAATTACTAATGTTATATATCATCTAACCTAGGCAGCATATTAAAAAGCAGAGATATTACTTTGCCGACAAAGGTCTGTCTAGTCAAGGCTATGATTTTTCCAGCAGTCATGTATGGATGTGAGAGTTGGACCATAAAGAAAGCTGAGCACCAAAGAATTGATGCTTTTGAACTGTGGTGTTGGAGAAGACTCTTGAGAATCCCTTGGACTAAAAGGAGATCCAACCATTCTATCCTAAAGGAAATCAGTCCTGACTATTCATTGGAAGGACTGGTGCTAAAGCTGAAGCTCCAATACTTTGGCCACCTGATGTGAAGAACTGACTCATTGGAAAAGACCCTGATGCTGGGAAAGATTGAAGGCAGGAGGAGAAGGGGACAACAGAGGATGAGATGGTTGGACGGCATCACCAACTCAATGGACATGAGTCTGAGCAAGCTCCAGGAGTTGGTAATGGACAGGGAAGCCTGGTGTGCTGCAGTCCATGGGGTTGCAAAGAGTTGGACACAACTGAGCGACTGAACTGAACTGAGGATGAGTAAAAGATGAAAAGAGATTTAAAAAGTATAGATTAAGCATTAAAAGTCTAGATAAATCTCATCTCTGGCTGTAAGTATATAAATATAAATAAGACACTAATGAATCAAATTCAAGAACATTTAAAAAATGTTCGATAGTGACCAATAAAGATATATCCCAGGGATGTGAGGATGGTTTAACACAAGGCATTCTAATAGTATACCATATCTAATAATTGATTGTCAGGTAACAAAGAAGCATCATTAGCCTAATAAAAACTAGAAGATATTTTCCACATTGCTGATAGGCTATAGAAACTAAGATGAGATATATAATTCCTAACCAAGATAATATCTATTTTAAATTGAAAAATTAACATATTTAAATTAATGATAAAACACAATAAGTATTTCCAATAAAACAGGAAAAAAAAGATGCCCCCTGAAGTCAACATTATTAACATAGCCTGGTCAACGAAATTAGACATGAATGTCAGTAAAACAACAAAAAAGGAGAGATTAATTATCAGAAAGGAAGAGGCAGAATTGTCAGTCTTTACAGATGCTATCAGTAATCACTCATTTGAATTGTCTGGATAAACAAATAAGCAGCCAGAAAGTATAAGAAAGTAAAAGAGAGTTCCAGACTAACATATATAATCAGTAGTTTTCCCATATTTTGTTAACAACCAAACGTAATGGAAAAAAACTCCAGTAGCAGCAAAAAGATAGAAGATAACTATAATTAACAAAAAAACTAATCCCCCTTTTGCTTATTGAGAAATACAATAGCAATAAAAATAACTGAGTGATAATAAGAAAATCTAGATAAAGAGGGAGGCATCATGTGTTTCTCAGTGGAAATAATGAGTTATGAAAAACAATCTTAATTGGGTTCAAACAGCTTAACACAATTCCAGTCACAGCTTCAAAGACTTTTTTGTGTTGAGCTTCAAAGACTTTTTTGTGTTGAAAAGGAGGAAATAGTTTTAAAGTTTCCATGGGAGAATATACAAGTGAGTGTTTCCAGCACAGTTTTGAAAATCAACACTAGCAGGGACAGTATCAAACATACAATAAAGTTACAATCGTGAAAACAAAGTATGGACCCTAGAATAGAAACGAAAGAACAAAGTGGATAGCCCGGAAGCAGAAACTCATGTATACTGTGAATATCATGTGTACTAAAGAAACCTCAAAAGTCAACAGAGGAAACGCTTGGATTAAAGAGTAGTTTAGGAAAAAGTGGCAAGAGAGGTGGGAAAAAGATAAGTGCAAATGCCTCATACCACATTCTAAAATAAGTCAAACGATTTTAAGAATTAAATTTAAAAACTAATACCATAGATGACCCACAAATAAATACAGATAAAAATTTATCGTATTCCTAAGAAGAAATTTCTAAGATAAAAACCAGTGGAAGAAATCTCAAAGGAAAAGAAAGACTTCGTTATATTTAACGATATATTTTTTAAATCCACACATTGAAAATAGAAAGGAAACTAAATGTAAAAATAAACCATGCCATAAAAATATATGCCACAAATATATCAAAAGGTTAATAAAAGCTAAAGAGGTTGTAAAAATTACTAAGAGAGTCATTAGCATCGGTAATGAACTCCTCAAAGACACCTGTATTCTAATCTCTGGAACTGTGAATATCAAATTATGTGGCAAAATATTTTTTTGCAGTTAAAGATCTCCAGATGGGAAGATTATCCTGAGCTATCTGGATGGGCTGCGATCACAGGTGTTCTTATAAGAAGGAGGCGTGAACTAAGCATGATGCCTGCCATATCAGTAAATAAAGGATGTCATGGCCATCAGTGAATGCAGCCATCCCAATGACAGTGAGCCCTGAGGGAACTTGAAACAGAAACAAGGACTGTCCACCATCTAGCTGTCTTCAGGACTGCAGCCACCTCTGATGGTAAACCTTGAAGAAACTCAGGATGGGAAAACACAGGATATTGACCCCAGACAGCTGAGGTGCATATCAAAGGAATGAGTTCAGTGAGCTCAGACTCTTACATCTTCCCATACATAGAAGAGTGCTAAATTCCTTAGCTTGGGACAACTGGTTTTCTTTTAATTAGCAACAATCTTTTGATGTTTCTACTTCCTGCCCTTTGTTGCACAAACTCCTATATATTTCAGCTCCTTCCTTGCCTCCTCGGAGCAATTTTCTCAGGTTGAGATGCTATCTCCCAGGCTTGAAGTCCTAAGAATGTCCACAGAATAAAACATAGCTCTCAACTTTGAGGTTGTGAATTTTTTTTTTTTTCCAGTTGACAGAGACAAAGGGAAATGTGACCAAAGAAAGGAGAGGAGGAGGCAGTGTGACCACAGAGTCAGAGATTGGAGCAACGGGGCCACAAGCCAAGGAATGCCGGCAACCACCAGAAGCTGGAAGAGACAGGATTAGACTCCTCCTCCTCAGAAGGGCCCAGACTTCCTGACACCTTGAATTCATCCCAGTGAAACCAGTTTTTTTAGGGGAACTGCTGACTGAAACCACCTGCCTTGGCCAGATCCGACGGTAACCACTTGCAAGAGTCATCTTACAGTCGGAGGTCCTGGTAAGGAACTTGGAACTAACAAGCTACCACCAACAGGAATAATTCAGAAAAGGTCAAAAGGAAAAAGGAGATGCCAGCCCATAAATCTTACCAACCTCCCGGAATCCTTCTCACTGGAATCTATCTTGGCCAAGCGATGCCTGCATCACTAGGAAGGACCCTGGGTCAGAATGATTGGCCAGAGACAACCCAGAAACTAATCCCATCACCATAAAACCCGAGACTGTGAGCCACGTGGCCAAGCAGTTCCCTTGGGTTCCCTTACCCTGCTGCTCTCCACCCGGGCGCCCCTTCCCAATAAAGTCTCTTGTTTTGTTAGCACATGTGTCTCTCTGGACAATTCATTTCTGATTATTAGACAAGAGCCCACTCCTGGGCCCTGGAAGGAGGCCCCCTTCCTGCAACGCTTTTGAACTTCTGGGGTCCAAGAATAAATTTCCATCTCATTTGTGGTGATTTGCACCAACAGAAAACTAATGCACTTATGAAATATCCAACCTTGCTAATAAGCACAGAAACACAAAATACTATTTATTCTAAAGCAACACTATTTTGCTTTTGCCTATTAAATACCCAAGTTATTTAAAATGCTTCAGATGACAAAAGGATAATGACACAGTGTGCTCTTGTGTGCTGCTGGTGGGAAAGCAAATTGAGGTGGCCTTTGGAGAAAGATTTGATATACCTGAAAGCCTTAGATAAATGTATATTCTTTGACCTGTTGTTTTCATTTTTAGGGTGCTAAACCACACAAATAGAGTGAATAATGATTTATGTAGAAGATTATTCATCCTAAGTTTAAAAATTCAGCATTTCAATAATAAACACAATTGAAATGTCCAGCAAATAAAAGAATAATGAAACAAATTATGGTAACTCAGAATAATGTGCAACTATTATTAAAATTATCTTGATAATTATTTTAATGACTTGTTCACAACATGGTGTTGTGAAATAACCAGCTTGAAAAAGGTTAGGAATGTAATGAACCAAATGTGTTTGTGTGTGTGTGTATAAATTTATCTGATTGAAAAACAACAGAAGGGACTTCCCTGGTGGGCTGGTGGTTAAGACTCTGCACTCCCAATGCAAGGGGCCCAGGTTCAATCCCTGGTCAGGGAACTAGAGCCCATATGCCACAAGTAAGATCCAGCACAGCACAAAAATCAAATAAATATTTCCCTATGACTGATTCATGTTGATGTTTGACAGAAACCAACACAATTCTGTAAAGCAATTATCCTCCAATTTAAAAAAATTTTTTAAATAAAAAAAAATGTGAAAAAGCCTTTGAAACTGTTAAAGTGTTTATCTAGCAATGGTGAGATATAGACATTTTAATGTTTTTATTTATCAATTTCTTCTGTACTGTGGAATAATAGATATGGATGCAACATAATCATAAAAATCAAACAAGTTAAAAGAAAGGAGTTGAGAGATTTACAAAAAATATCTGTTTCCATATGGTTCACGTTAGTGTAAATTCAGGAACAGCAAAAGCATTCAATAATGGGCAATAGCTATAGTGCACCTTTGTGATGGAATATAATGTAACACTGAAAATGGATTTATGAGAGAAATGACTTTGATAGGATGGTGATTTTTTTTACCATCTGAGCTACCAGGGAAGCCCAAGGATGGTGATTTTTTAAAAAGCAAAACACGAAAAAAAAATAAAAATAAAACAAAAAGCAAACACGAAGCTAAGCACAATGTTATCTCTATTGCATAACAGGTAGATAGAAATATAGACAGTAATAGATGTAGCTGCCTTCCTTAACAGGGCAGAATTTCAAGTTGCTTTATTTCCTTTTTTGTATTTCCCTTGTGTTTCAAGCTAAGCACTAAACATTTGTATAAAGGAACCAACTGGATGTAAGTCGTGTGTGAAGCGTGTCCCCACTGGAGCACTGATGAACTCCGAGCTCCCACTTCTTTCTTGGCCGGATCCTCAACAGGATCGAATGCTCTCCCACACATATGAAACCATTAATTCATGACCTGAAGCTGTTCCTGTATCTCCTCACACTTCTGCCTACAATTTTTATCTCAGTTCCTTTCTTCTTTATCATTTTAGGAGAAATAGCTAATTAATATGCTTTTTGAAATATTTTTGGAACTATAAAATGTCACATAAACGTTCAATCCCAAAGTGTTTTATGATGCATCTTTGATTAACTTCAAGGCACCAGCATTAATTCCTACATTTATTTCCCTCTCTTGCCTTCTGGCGTCTGTTCTAAAAGCCTTCTTGCTACTTCCTCCAGCCTCTGCCTTTCAGAGCAATTGCCTGCATTGAAGCACAGCTTTTCTCTCTTTAATTCTCTTTTAGAAACTCGGTTGTCTCTTTGAAGGTAAGTGAAATTCTATTAAAATAGAGAAAATGAAATGCTGACACTTACTGAAATAACTGTGGCTCTCACTTGGCTGGAGTATTGCAAATCCCCAAAGAGATGAAAGAAAATTTCCCATTTGACATCCTTTCCTGTATTAGAAGCCCCAAATCCATCTTTCCTGAGCATGAATATGAAAAAAACAACAACAAAAGACATTCACTGAGTTACTCACATATCCTCCAAGACTATCTGAAATAAATCCAATCTGATGGGAAAAGACAGAAGGATGAATAGCATTACCTTCTCAGCTGGCTTGGGATCAGAAAGTGGGCATGGGTGCTGTGCTCCTTGGCCAGAATCCTGCTTTTGAGCTTTGTTGCTGCCAGGAGAGACAACCCCCTCCTGGGAGCCCAGGTACCTGGGTTTTGAATCAGTTCTGCTTTTAAGTTGCTCTGTTTACTTGGGCAATTCATTTCAATGAATCCCTGCAAAGTTGCTTCTCCTCCAGGGCTCCCTATCTTAGCATCTGCTACCGCCATGCTACCTGAGTGATATGCCAGAACCCGGAATTATCCTTGACTCCTCTTCCCTCAGGCCCTACATCCCATCACTGTCTAAGCCATCTCATCCACCCATCCCTTGCCTACTGCTATCACTCTAATCCAAGCTCCCAGCATCTCTCCTCTGGACCAGCGCAATTTCCCTGGGCTTTGTTGGGATCCAGTCCTTTCCTCAAAAGTCTTTTTTTTAAGTGCTCGTCTTATTCTGTCATTGCCTTACTTCAACCTGTCAAGGATTTCTCATTGCTCTTCGACAAAGATAAACCTCCATAGGCACACAAGTCCCCATGTGAAAAAGGGCCCACAGGCTGACCCAAACCCAAACAATTTTCAGTTATTTAAAAATTAAGAAATGTGACATAAGAATTCAGACTTCTAGCTTCTCTTGAAAATTGGATATGACTCAGCTGGTAAAGAATCTGCCTGCAATGCGAGAGACCTGGGTTTGATCCCTGGGTTGGGAAGATCCCCTGGAGAAGGGAAAGGCTACACACTTCAGTATTCTGGCCTGGAGAATTCCATGGATTGTATAGTCCGTGGGGTCACAAAGAGTCAGACAGGACTGAGTGACTTTCACTGTAAATGCTATGACCTTAGTCAAGTAGAGGTTTTCCTGGTGGCTCAGATGGTGAAGATTCTACCTGTAATACAGGAGACCTGGGTTTCATCCCTGGGTTGGGAGGATACCCTGTAGAAGGGAATGGCTACCAACCGCAATATTCTTGTCTGGTAAATTCCGTGGACAGAGGAGCCTGGCGGGCTACAGTCCACAGGGTCACGAAGAGTCGGACATGACTGAGCGACTAACACACATAAGAGACAGTCAAGTACCTGTCGGGGAAATAGTAGCAGTACCTATCTACCCTCACTGGACAGGTCTACAGTCTCCTCTGAGCCTCCTCATCTTACTCACCCTTTACTATACTCACTGTTCAGGTGTGTTGCCTTTCCAGCAGCTCCTCCCTCTCCCTCTCGGTGCTCCAGTTCCCCTAGGGTTTCTGCCTGTCAACAAATGCCAGGGCCTTCACTTATACTGTTCCCTCCACCTGGAACACCCTTCCCAACTCTGCTTCTTTCCCTCTTTCTCTCTCTCCACCACTTCCCCACCTGGATAAATCCTATTCATCCTCAAGACATGAGTTTGAGTGTCATTTCTGCCAGAAAACCATCTTGGACCCCCTATTCTAGGACAATGCCCTACTTTTACCCCATCATGCTGATCACTGGTTAACTGTCTTTCCTGTAAGCTCCCCAAGGGCAGGGAGTAGTCTGAAATCCTCAGCTCATAACCAACAGCCACCAGCCCAACACCTGTCCCAGAGCAGAAGCTTTCTAAATATTTTCTGAATGAGTGAATCAACTTGAAACCACTGGGCTTAGTATACATACACATCAATAAGACATGACCTACTACAGGACAAAGCAGAAACAAGCAGAAATAACAGCATGGACGGGTATGCATAAGGTGTTCATTCTGGGGACATGCTGAACTGGTCACTGTCTGCCAGAGATGTCCCCTTGGAGGAATTTATGATGGAGTGGAGATTGGGATTTGGGATTTACGAGCATTCCTCCCCAAGGAGGACACTGGCTCATGGAGGTGGGTGACCTGTCCAAGGTCACACAGTCCCTGCAGATGGTGAGCAAGGTGAAGGTACAGACTGTACCTGGCTCATGTTTACCATCAAAGCAGCTCCAGCACCCAACTGAGTGATTAGCAAGTGCACGGAGTGAGTGAACGGATGAGTGAAGGAAAAGAGAAGATAGAGGTTCAAGAAAGAGCTGAGACCTGCTCTGGACTGAATGACACCCCATCAAATTCATATGTTGGAATCCTCACCCCCAGGATTATAACGTTAGGAAGTGGGGCCTTTGGGAGGTGATCAGGTCATGAGGATGGAGCCCTCATGAATGGGATTAATGCCTTTAGAGGAAGACACACAAGAGATGACCTCTCTCCCCAATGTGAGGACACATTGAGACTGTGGCTGTGGGTACAAGGCAGGATGAGCCCCTCGCCAGAAACTGACCATGTGGGCACCTTGATCTTGGACTTCTAGCCTCCAGAACTGTGAGAAATAAGTTTCTGCTGTTTATAAGCCACTAGTGTATGGTATTTTTGTTGTTATTTTTGTCAGTCACTCAGTCGTGTCCGACTCTTTGTGACCCCATGGACTGTAGCCCGCCAGACTCCTCTGTCCATGGAGTTCTCCAGGCAAGAATACTGGACTGGGTTGCCATTTCCTCCTCCAAGGGATTTTCCAGACCCAGGGATCGAATCCATGTCTTCTGTATTGCAGGCAGATTATTTACCATATGAGCAACTGGGGAAGCCCATATAGCAGCCCCCAAAGGACTAAGACCCCTGTGGTCCTTGTCCTGGTTCTGGGGTGTGTGTCCTCAGTTACTAAGTTGCATCCGACCTTTTGTGACCCCACTGTAAACTGCCAGGCTTCTCTGTCCATAGAATTTCCCAGACAAGAATACTGGAGTGGGATGCCATTTTCTTCTTCAGAGGATATTCCTGACCCAGGGATCAACCCAAGTCTTTGGCATCAGCAGACAGCTTCTTGACCACTGACACCAGGGAAGTCCTGTGGTTCTGGCACCAAACTCCTAAAACCCTTGGTATTTCCTAATTGATGAGTTTATGTCAGTGAGGTTACTTTTGGACTACACCTAAGGATGGGGGCTTGTTGCCAGGTGAATCAACCAATTAATTAGAAAGTTGGAACTAAATAGAAATTAGTTGGAATTAAATAGAAAGTCTCCCCTCTAGACATCTGGGGAGGGGAGAGAGGCTAGAGATTGAGTTCAATGCCAATGACCAATGTTTAATCAATCATGTCTATAGTGAAACCTCTGTTAAAACCCAAGAGGATGGGATTTGAAAGGCTTTCTGGTTGGTGAACATATTTTTAAAACATGGAAGCCCCATACCCTTTCCCTACACCTTGCCCTAGGCAGCTCTTCCATCTGGCCATTCTTGAGTTACATCCTCTTATAATAAACCATTATGTAGTAAGTAAACTGGTTTCCTGAATTCTGTGAGCCACTTTTGCAAATTAATTGAACCCAAGGAGGGGTCCTGGGAACCTCTGATTTATAGCCTGTAGGTCAGAAGCACAGGCAAAGACCTGGACTTGAGATTAGCATCTGAAGCAGGTTCAGTCTGGTGGGACTGAGATCTTAAGACCTGTAGACTCTGACACTGTGTATGGGTAGATAGTGTCAGAATCGAGTTGAAGTGTAGGACACCCGGGCTTCCCTAGTGGCTCAGCGGTAAAGAATCTACCTGCAATGCAGGAGCCTCAGGAGGAGCGAGTTCGACCTCTCTGTCGGGAAGATCCTCTGGAGAAGGGAATGGCAACCCACTCCAGTATTCTTGCCTGGGCAATCTCATGGACAGAGGATTCTGGCAGGTTAACAGTCCATGGGGTTGCAAAGAGTTGGACACAACTTAAGCGACTTAGCACACACGCACTCAAGCAGGACACCCAGCAGGTGATGTAGGGAAAGGGTCCACAGGGCGTAACTGGAGTCAGAGTCTTAGTCACACTCCCAGAGAATCCAGAGGGTCCCATCTGGACTGTGTAGGATGCACCCCACGTGTAGGAGTGCAGGCAGGCAGATTCAGGTTCTGGCTTCAGCTCCAACAATTTTTTTTTTTTTACTAGTTAGTTCTACCCCTTACCTCTCTCAGCTCATGTTTCCACGCCTATAGATATGAGCCACTCACAAAGCAACTGTCGGGTATGAACGGCATTAAACATGTGCTTTACTCAAGCACCATTGATATGAGCGTTTGTTAGGTTTGTTTCGGTTGCCGCCTGCCTCCTGTTGGGGGCAGCCCAGGGCAGGGTTGGTCAGCCCTTCTCTGTTCAAATGGCCAGAAGTGGTGGCCATTCAACACTGACCTTCAGCCATGGTTTATTCTCCTCCCTCCTGGTCCTCTTGGGGAAGGGGGAAGGGGATGACTCTGCTTCCTTAGGAGGCATCTTCACCATTCTCCCTCCCTCATCCTCCCCGGACACTCAGGCAGCAAGGCTGTGGATTCCATCGCCCCTCCTCTCGCTCCTCTGGCAACGGTTTCAGTTCCCACCTCATCCTTCGCTGGCCAATAGCAAGTCCCAGCTAGGTCACTCTCCATCCTCTGACTCCTCCCCCTCTAGCCCACACCTGCCCCCTATCTCCCCAGAGCCAGCTTCTCACTCAGGTCTGGCTAGGTCACTCCCCTGCTCTAGTGTCGCCCAGGGCTCCCTACTGCCCCAGGAGGAAGTCCACTGCAGCTCCGTGAACAGGTGCCTTGCCTCTCACATTCCCCGTGCCCAGTCTTCTCTCAGCCCCCAAGCCGCTCCCAGGTCTCTCATAGCCCCATTCCCATCTCAGGGCCTTTTCTTTAGTTATTCCCTTTCTCTTCAGGGTCTTCTCTCCAAACCCCTGCCTCACCTGCCTAACTGCTCGCCCTTCAGGGCTCAGTTTAGAGGCCACCTCTTCTGGGCAGCCCCCCTTGATCACACGCATCCCCACCCCAACCTGGGCGAGGTGTTCCTCCTTGCTGAGGCCACGCAGCAAGTACATGGTTGTGCTGGGATTTAAAGTCAGGCCTTCCTGCTTCCAAAACCGAAAGCCAACCACCAAAGACTGTGCAATTAGATATGAATGTGGGAAAGAATTCTATATTCTTTCTAGTTTTTGCCATTACAAAAAAAAAAAGCTGCAGTAAGCATTTGTGTATATATTTTTGTACAAGCCTAATATGAATTTCCCTGGGATAAATGCCTGCTAGCACAATTGGTAGGAGGTATGGTAAAGGAATTTTTAGCTTTTGAGAAACTACCAAATGCTTTTTCCTTAATGGCCATGTCATTTCACATTCTCACTAGCAATTTAAGAGTGATTCAGCTCTCTGAATGATTGCTAGAATCTGGTGCTTTTACAATACATATTTGCCAATGGATCAGTGGTAAAGAATCTGCCTGCCATGCAGGAGACACAGGAGTTGTGCATTTGATTCTTGGGTCAGGAAGATTCCCTGGAGGAGGAAATGGCAACCCACTCCAGTATTCTTACCTGGAAAACAATCTCATGGATTGAGGAGCCTGGTAGGCTACAGTCCATGGGTCACAAAGAGTCAGACACAGCTGAGCAACTAAGCACATGGGTAAGAAAGACTCAGGAGTGAGGTAGAGCTGAGCCAAACACTGGAGAGATGCCCAAAATATATTAAATGAAGACAGCAAGTAGCAGAACAATGTATTCGGTTGGCCAAAAAGTTCATTTAGGTTTTTCCATAAGATATTATGCAAAATATTTATGGAAATATTATGGAAAATATTCCATATTATGGAAAACCCAAATGAACTTTTTAGCCAACCCAGTGTATGGAGTGATTCCATTAAAAAAAAAACAAAAAACAAAAAAACTACGTGTATATAAGTTATCTAAGCAAAGTCAAAGCCTAAATGAACATAAGTGATCTCTTAACAACAGCCATTGGGCAAATGGATTCATACATTCTGTACGTTTTGAATTGGTTTGTATATTCTTTATTTTCTAAAAAGATAATCAAACCCAATCAAAGAAACTCAGCAACAACTTTTCTCCAATAATAAACGAAATGCTTGAGTGCTCAAGAATTCTGAGGCTAGGGACAAGGTTTTGGAGGAAGGGCTCCCCTCTGACTGCCCTTGGTCTGGCACGGGACACAGGGATCGGGGATGGTGACATGAACTGAGAACGAATGTGTTTGGCTGGGAAGCCGCACTTACCTTTCCCAGCAGCTCCGGGAGGCCTATCAGTTGCCCTGCGAAGACGCCGACGCAGATGAAGATGGCGGTCACCTGCCCCAGAGAGCCGCGCATCTCCTTGGGCGAGATCTCACTCAGGTACATGGGGAGCGCGCTGAGGGCGATGCCTGTGGAGGAAGCATGGCGGCCGTGAGAGAGCTGTCTCCTTCACAGAAGTTGCTGGTCACGGTACCTCCTTCCCCTTGGCACTTGACAAAAATAGCGCTATAGCCACAGCACCAATCAACCTGCTTCAAGTTAGGTTGGATTCACACCAGTTTCTAGCCTTCAGGGAACCCTTCCTGTGAAGGGCTGCCCCAGTTTATAAGCTGAGCACCTCATGCATTGCATCTCAGCCCAGGATAACTTTCTGGTTCCGCACCCAAGGCAAACACACCTAAGGTGCAAAGAGACAGCATTATCTCCGAGGTGACGACATAAATCAGATGCTATTTGAATTTTTATCCCCAGCACACATATTGAGATCACCGGTTCTCATGGAAAAATCAAGCGACCACAGATTAGTTTGGCACATGGTTGCTTAGGAGCTGCAGAATAAGAGGAACCTGCAGGATTCAAGTCCCACAGCCCCACTTTCCTCTCTAGGTGGCCTTAGAAGTAAACTGGCTTCTCCTGGCCTTTGCTTTCTCATCTGTGAAAGAAAGGTCATAACTGTCTATTCCTATTGGGGTGGGAACACTAAGACTACATACAAAGCATCTGGCTCATGTGGGGTCATTGAATGGACGTTTGGGAAACTCTTAGGTCTTCACCCTGACACAATTGCTACCCTCTAGGGATAATTATCATTACTTCCCTGGTGTATCAGGCTTCCCTTATAGCTCAGCTGGTAAAGAATCTGCCTGCAGTGCGGGAGACCTGGGTTCTACTCCTGGGTTGGGAAGATGCCCTGGAGAAGATAAAGGCTACCCACTCCAGTATTCTGGCCTGGAGAATTCCATGGACAGTGTAGTCCTTGGGGTTGCAAAGAGTCAGACACGACCAAGCAACTTTCACTTCACTTCACTTCCCTGGTGGCTCAGATGGTAAAGAATCTGCCTTCAATGCAGGAGACCTGGATTCAATCCCTGGATCAGGAAGATCAACCCGGAGAAGGGCATGGCTACCCACTTAAGTATTCTTGCCTGGAGAATCCCATGAACAGAGGAACCTGACAGGCTACAGTCCACGGGATTGCAGAGTCGGACATGACTGAATGACTGACACTAACACAAAAAGCTAATAAGGAAATGACAGGGCTAGTAGAAAAGAGGGGACACGGGTTGTGGTGAAGGACAGTAAGCCTGCCTCCTTCACAGGGTGCCTGTGCAGACTGAATCCCTGGCAGCCAGGGGATGCCCAGCAGAGGGCCAGGCATGCGGATGATGTCAATTAATGGAGACCCTTCTGACTTGTCCGTTGTGAAGTGATATGGAAAACTGAGATGCTGATGGCTCAACAGGTGAGGAGATAGCCGCTGTACGATGACCAGCTCATCCCAATTTGCAAGGGACCAACTTGGCTTTAGGGCTTCCCTGGTGGCTCAGTGGTAAAGAATACGCCTGCCAAGGCATGAAACACAGGTTCTATCCCTGGGTCGTGAAGGTCCCTTGGAGGAGGAAATGGCCACCCGCTCCAGTATTCTTGCCTGGGGAATCCCATGGACAGAGGAGCCTGGCGGGCTACAGTCCATAGGATCACAGAAGAGTCCAGCACAACCTAGCAACTAAATAACAATGACAACATCTGGGCTTTAGCACTGAAAGTTCTGCATCCTGGGAAGATTCCGAGTTTTAGACAAACAAGGATGGTTGATTAACCGGGGCCCATGTGCAGGCACCAAGCACCTCCCACACCTGAGTGGACCCTCTCAACCTATGACCGCGTTGCCTGCCATATTTCCTGCCCCTTGCCCCCAGGTGTTCCAACCATAACGTTTCAGGATTCTCCAGGTTCATTCTGATCGTGGGACACCAGGCTTCGCTGCTGTTTCTCCCAAGCGCTCTGTCCTCACAGCTCCACGGGTGGATGCTCTCCTATCCCTCCTGTCTCAGCTCAGCCTCACTACATCCTGTTAATGGGACCTAATGAGACCTAAGGGGGTCCTTTGCAGACGTAGCCAGGTTAAGGTGAGGTCACACTGGATTAGACTGGGCCCTCAACCCAGTGACTGGTGTTCTTACCAGGTGGTAAGACACTTGGAGACACAAAGGGAAGAGGGGCACTTGAAGATGGAGCAGAGACTGGAGTGATGGGTTCACAAGCCAGGGAATGCAACACCAGAAGCCAGGAGAGAACGTGAAATAGACTCCCGCCTCAGAGCCCCTGGAAGGGACCAATTCTGCAGATACCTTGATTTTGGACTCCTGGCCCCTAGAACTCTTTTAAGCCCCCCAGCCACAGGAGATTGCCACAGCTCCTCACAAGGCCTTCCCTCTGGAAATCAACCCCTCCCCATCACTCTTATGTCCAGTCTTATGTTCCTTGTGTCATCTGATGCTTTTTGAAAGTTATCTTGTTCAGTATTTACAGTGGATCCTTGAACAACACGGGCTTAAACCACGCAGGTCCACTTAGATTTAAAAAGAAAAAAAATTTGTCTGCTGTGCCAGGTCCTAGTGGCAAGCACACAGGATCTTTAGTTGTGGCGTGCAAACTCTTAGTTGCGACTTGTGGATCTAGCTCCCCAACCAGGGATTGAACCCTGGCTCCCCGCATTGCAAGTTCGGAGCCTTAGCCACTGGACCACCAGGGAAGTCCCCTGGAAAGTTCTTAATGTAGCAGATGTGGGCTTGCACCTCTGGGAGTGTGGGCAGCCCTGGGAAGGCGGTGGAAGGAGCCTGTCCACCACAATCTTCCACAAACACATTTGCACCCTGATCTCGACTTTGCAATCTGCATGGATTCAGCCTCCAATCCATGCTGCACCGTGTTTGTTGCAGTGTCAAAATAATGTGTTTATTTTTGCTCCAAGCCTTCTGGAAGTAGGACACTTTAGGCAGGTGTCCGACATTTTCTGCAATGGTTCCAAATATTGCCTCTGAGAACCCAGTTAGAGCAGCACAACCTCCTGAAAATCCTCTGGGCTTCTCATTTGGCTTTATTTATTTTGAGCAGGACAGCAACTCATCTCATGACCAGCAATTTTCTTTTCTTTCTAACCTGCTGCCTCACCTTAAGTGCCCTCATATTCCAGTCCCTGCTTTGAGAGGGTCTGGTGAGAATAAATGACACGCAGCTTCCACATCTTGGCTCAGCAGCAACAGGCCATGTTCCAGGGGTCAGAAAGAGTGTGTCTCCCTCAACCCACTTCTTGATTTTACATGTTTCTACTGCTTTTGGAAAAGTTTACAGGACAAGAAGTCCAAAAGATGTTTGTCTTGAATATGTGGGTTTATAAAAAATGGCATCTCTCTTCAAATCCAGCTTATTTTTAATTAAGGAAATTCAGAGACCATCCAGTACTGTGTAATGAGTAAGTGTCAGCTCCCCCAGACTAGCTAGACAGGCGAAGTAGCAGGAAAGAGGCTAAGTGGATAAAATACAAAACTTCCAGGAAGACAGGCTTCAGGGGACTCCATCAGGAAAGGACTTGAAGATGCTCCCATCTCACTACCCTTCCTCCTGAGCAGGCAGAGACTTCAAAACCAGACCATCTGTCCAAATCTTGGATCTGTATCTTATTGTTCATTCATTCAGTCGTGTCTGACTCTGCGACCCCATGGACTGCAACTTGCCAGGCTTTGCTATCCTTCACTGCCCCCCAGAATTTGCTGTAACTCATGTCCGTTGAGTCAGTGATGCCATCCAACCATCCCATCCTCTGTCACCCACTTCTTCTCCTGCCTTCAATCTTTCCCAGCCTCAGGGTCTTTTCCAACGAGTTGGCTCTTCCTATCAGGTGGCCAAAGTACTGGAGTTTCGGCTTCAACATCAGTCCTTCCAATGAATGAACACCCAGGACTGATCTCCTTTAGGATGGACTGGTTGGATCTCCTTGCAGTCCAAGGGACTCTCAAGAGTCTTCTCCAACACCACAGTTCAAAAGCACCAATTCTTCAGCACTCAGCCTTCTCTATGGTCCAACTCTCACATCCGTACATGACTATTTTGTTAACAGAATAAAAATGATAACAGCAACAATAATGGCAATGATACTATTACTGGTGTGAGGCAGTAACAGGACCTGGAATGTACTCACTGTGCACGCACGGCACACCGTTGAATTTTACATTCCCTAGCAAGGAAGGTTTAGGGGTGCTTTGTCCTTTCGCATGTGAGAGAAAGAGGCTAAGACAGGAAGGCAGACTGCTGCCATCCGTGCTCCCTGTGTCCACATCCTTGGGTGGCTGGACGTCTCTCACCCTGACTCTGCACCTGGCCATGGCACTCACCTTGGGACTCTAGCAAGCATGTCCAAGCAGACTTGACAAGTGCTCGAAGATGGGACTTGCCCCTCTTGCTGCTCACTGGAACCCCGAAAATCTCCCTGGAAGAGGCTTCGCCACACTATTTAGGGATGAGAGACCACATGGAGCAGAGACGAACCAGCCCTTGGGATTCCCAGGACCAGCCCACCTGCCGGCCACCAAACAAGTGCACGAGGACATCCAAGATCATCCAGCTGTGGACCAGCCCGCAGCCAACCTCAGCCATGGGGGAGAGCCCAGCAGGGCTGCCAGATCAGAGCAGCCCCAAGGACCCTCAGAACTGTAAGCTCAGCAAAATGCCTATTGCCTTAAACCATTATGGTTCTGCTTTTTTTTCTTTAATTGCAGAAAACCCTAAGTGATACAGACAAGGTGATGAAATTAACTTTGTTAAGTGTCAGAATCCAGGCCATCTTAATTCACAGCCTTCACCCTTGATCACTTTACTGTCTCACATCTTTGAGCCTCAGGGTCCTCACGTGTAAAATTACAACAAAATAGCCTTTCTTTAACTACAGTTGACTTAGAATATTATATTAGTCTCAGGTGCACAAACATCATAGTGATTCAATATCTTTATACATTACAAAATGATCATGGCTAAGTCAATTTACAATCTGTCATCATACAAAGTTGTTATAATAGCGCTGACTATACTCTCTATGATGTACAGTCCATTCCACGACTTTTTATTTTATAACTGGAATTTTGTACCTCTTAATCTGCCTCACCCATTTTGCCCAGTTCCCCCGCCTCCTCCCCTCTGGCAGCCATCCATTTTTCTCTATATCTGTGAATCTATTTCTGTTTTGTTATGTTTGTTCAGTTAGATACCACTGAAGTGACTTAGCTTGCATGCACAGGTACATTTGTTCATTTCTTCTGTTTGTTAGATTCCAATAAGTGAACACATACAGTATTTGTCTTTCTCTGTCTGACTTATTTCATTTAGCATAATACCCTCTGGTTCACAGGCCATTAAGTACAGTCTACAGGGACTTCCCTGGTGGTACAGTGGATAAGAATCAGCCTACCAACGCAGGGGACGTGGGTTTGATCCCTGGTCTGGGAAGATTTCACATGTGGAGAAAATCTAAAGCCTGTGCGCCAAAACTACTGAAACTACTGAAGCCCTGCACAGCAACAAGGAGCAGTCCCTGCTCTCCAAAACTAGAGGAAGCCTGCATGCAGCAACGAAGACCCAGCACAACCCTAAATAAATAAATAAATAAATAAGCTTATCGTTAAAAAAAGTCTACCATTCAAATTTATCACAAGGGATGTTAGTTTACCAAATCCTGTTCTTTTATAATATAAGCATTAATATCCATACCTTCTCCTCTAACTGCATCCAACAAAGTGTGATATGCTGTATTTTCATGATCATTCCATTAAAAGTATTTTAAGTTTCCCTCGTAACTTCCTCTTTGACTCATGTCATATTTAGAGGTGTGCTTTTATTATTTTCCAAATTTAGAGGGAGAGTTTCCTAAATATTGTTTGTGATTTCTTATTTAATTGCATTGTGGTCAGAAAATGGCAACCCACTCCAGTGTTCTTGCCTGGAGAATCCCAGAGACAGGGAAGCCTGGTGGGCTGTCGTCTCTGGGGTCGCACAGAGTCGGACACGACTGAAGTGACTTAGCAGCAGCAGCAGCAGAGAATGGAGTTATATACAATTTCAATCTTTTCAAAGTTATTGAAGCTTGTTTTATGCCCAGCATTTGGTCCATCATGGTGAATAAACCAGGGCTGTTGGAAAAAAAAAAATAACAGCCTTTCAGTGTTAGTAGCGCATCAAAGACGAAAGTGTCCATGAAGCTATTGGTCAGTTGGAAAATTCTGCATGAACACCAGCCAGGATTCTCTCCAGTTAACGTTTTTCTATGGGTTTCTCCCTTCTACTTGAATGCCAAGACGGAGGACTGAGAGTTTGGATTATTGTACAGTCCTGAATTATTTCCCGCCGGCAGAACAATGAAGGTAAATGAAGTCTCTTCCTCCCTGACCTCCTACAAGGCTCCTCACTTTCCTGCTTTATCATTCACGTCACTCATGAGGCCCGCTGCCCTCAGCTTGTAAGAGGAGGATGAGGAAGGGAATTAGCCCTTAACGAGTTCATACTGGGTTCCAGCTGCATCTGGCAGTTCATCAATCTGTGAAAAGTCAAAGTATTAGTCCCTCAGTTGTGTCTGGCTTTTTTGTGACCCCATGGACTGTAGCCCACCAAGTTCCTCTGTTCATGGGATTTTCCAGGCAAGAATACAGGAGTGGGTCACCATTCCCTTCTCCATGGGACCTTCTCGACCCAGGGATCAAACTCGGGTCTCCTGTATTGCAGGCAGATTGTTTACAGTCTGAGCCCCTAGGGAATCCCTGTTTATTTATCTGTCTACCTTTCTATCTACCTCACTATTGTGTTGGCGAAAAAGTTCATCTGGGTTTTCCCATAGGGTGGTATGGAAAATCCAAACAAACTTTTTGGCCAACCCTATATCCATCTCTCTGCACTCCTCCTGACTAACCAAGTTCCACCACACTGGCCTCCTGCCTCTCCCTTGAACTTGCCAAGCACATTTCTGCTTCAGAGCCACTGCCCTCTTCTCTGCCAGGAACACAGTTCTCCCAATATTCATTTGGCCCTTCCCCTTGGTTTATCCGGTCTCTGCTCATTTATTTCCTTCTCTGAGCAGCCTTCCCTGAATCCTATTTAAAATAGCCTTTGCTATCTTCCTGCTCTGCTTCATTTTCCTCCTAGGGCTTGTCACTATTTGCCTTATATATCTAGTTACATATCTGTCCCCCCACCAGAATGTAAGCTCTGGGGGTAGGGACTGGGGTTTCCTGTTCACCACTGTGTCCCCAGCGTAGAACACTAGGCACAGCATGTGCTCTAAAAATGCTTGGAGCATAAAAGAAAGAATGAATGAGTCAGAGGCCCAGACAGGAAACAACTCTCATAAAAACTCCCTGACATAAAAACCCACAGACCTCTTGGGATGTGAATTTTATGGTGAAGATGATAAACAGAATGTACGATGTGCAGAAAACCATCCCTGTCTTTGGTGTTGGTTTGGGATCATCCCAGTCAACACTTCTCTATTAGAGGAGCATCATGGGTAGGTGGTCCTTCCCATGGGGCTGCCCCACTCCATGCTGGATTCTTGCATCCTCGTGCATGCGTGTGTGCTAAGTTGCTTCAGTCGTGTCCAACTCTTTTCGACCATATGGACTGCAGTCCGCCAGGCTCCTCTGTCCGTGGGGTTCTCCAGGCAAGAATACTGGAGTGGGTTGGCATGTTCTCCTCCAGAGAATCTTCCTGACCCAGGGATCAAACCCAGGTCTCCTGCATCTCCTGCATTGGCAGCTGGGTTCTTTATCACTAGCACCACCTGGGAAGCCCTCTTGCATCCTCAGTCTCTGCCAATTCAGTATCAGTAGGGACCCAGTCATGTGACAACCACAAAATACCCATCACATTTTGATACACACACACACCACCCTGCCGAGGAATGTGTTACTGCCTCCTCCTCTGACATTATGAAATCTCACCTCCATCCACACCCATGATGAAACGTCCCACGATGAGCATTTCCAAGGCTCCAGCTGGGAGAGAACAGGCCATCAGCAATGCGGCAAAAATCCCAAACCCATTGTTGACCAGCAAAGTGTTTTTCCTGGAAGAAAAAGAAAAGGTCTGATGAGGCTGCCACTGGCCTGTCCATTCCAAGAGCAAGGTCCAGACTCCTCAATGGACCGACCCACCACCACTTTTGGCCGTGTGACCCTGAGCAAAGCATTTCCTTCCTCTGGACTCATCACTGGGGTTGATTACATCACCTCTGAAAGCATCTCCAGCCCTGACCCTCTGTGGATTTCCCTGGTGTAGTGTTTTAGTCCATTGGTTCTAAAACCTTCATTTAATATTACAAAGTCAAAAATGTGTCTTCTAATCCATGAGTCAAACTACTACAGCCACTATGGAGAACAGTGTGGAGATTCCTTAAAAAACTGGAAATAGAACTGCCATACGACCCAGCAATCCCACTGCTGGGCATACACACCGAGGAAACCAGAATTGAAAGAGACACGTGTACCCCAGTGTTCATCGCAGCACTGTTTATAATAGCCAGGACATGGAAGCAACCTAGATGTCCATCAGCAGATGAATGGATAAGAAAGCTGTGGTACATATACACAATGGAGTATTGCTGCTGCTGCTGCTGCTAAGTCGCTTCAGTTGTGTCCAACTCTGTGCGACCCCACAGTTGGCAGCCCACCAGGCTGCCCCGTCCCTGGGATTCTCCAGGCAAGAACACTAGAGTAGGTTGCCATTTCCTTCTCCAATGCATGAAAGTGAAAAGTGAAAGTGAAGTCACTCAGTCATGTCCAACTCTTAGCAACCCCATGGACTGCAGCCTACCAGGCTCCTCCATCCATGGGATTTTCTAGGCAATGAGTACTGGAGTGGGGTGCCATCGCCTTCTCCACAATGGAGTATTACTCAGCCATTAAAAAGAATACATTTGAATCAGTTCTAATGAGGTGGATGAAACTGGAGTCTATTAGACAGAGTGAAGTAAGTCAGAAAGAAAAACACCAATACAGTATACTAATGCATATATATGGAATTTAGAAATATGGTAACAACAACCCTGTATGCGAGACAGCAAAAGAGACACAGATGTATAGAACAGTCTTTTGGACTCTGTGGGAGTGGGAGGTGGGGGATGATTTGGGAGAATGGCATTAAAACATGTATAATATCATATAAGAAGCAAATCACCAGTCCAGGTTCGATGCAGGATACAGGAAGCTTGGGGCTGGTGCACTGGGATGACCCAGAGGGATGGTATGGGGAGGGAGGTGGGAGGGGGCTTCAGGATGGGGAACATGTGTACACCCGTGGTGGATGCATGTTGATGTATGGCAAAACCAATACAATACTGTAAAGTAAAAAAAAATAATAATAAATTAAAAAATATATTTCAATAAATAGGACAAGGTAGATCTTACCTTTTAACTAGACTTACATTGTTTTTATTTATAACCTGTTACTTTGCAGATGTATGTTCTCAAAGTGTTAAGTAGATTTAATTTTTTGCAACCTCTGTGTTTTTTCTGGCATCTTCACTATCCCTCTAGGCAATAGCACCATAGCTAAAATTATGCAGAAATGCGACTTCTTCAAACTTGTTAACACATGTTGAATATTTTGCTGATAAAGCCAATCTTTAATAATATGAAATAGCTAATGCATGTGTACATGCTCAGTCGCTTCTGTCATGTCCGACTCTTTGCGACCCTATTGTAGCCCACCAGGCTCCTCTGTCCATGGGATTCTCCAAGCAACAATACTGGAGAAGGTTGCCATGCCCTTCTCCAGGGGATCTTCCCAATCCAGGGATCAAACCAGCATCATTTATGTCTCTTACGTTGGTAGGCAGGTTCTTTACCACTAGTGCCACCTGGGAAGATGGAAATAGCTAATCGTATGTAACTAAAAAATTAAAGTGGAAAATTAAAAAAAAAAAATCCATGAGTCAGAGGTCAGATAGGAAAATGAAAATCACTGTAGTTAGTTTAACCAATTTAATTGGTTAAATTAGTTAACCAATTTAACACTGGGAATTGGTTAAGCAAGTATCAGGGCGTGGAGATGTCGAAAGGGGGACCTCTGAAGTGGGTGTGCTATCCTGTGCTGCTGATACCTTAGGGGCTTGGAAGGGAGCCCCCTCAGGGGGCTAAAATCTTCAGAAGTGGTCTCTGATCCAATGGGGTCATTCCTTCTCATTAAAAGAAAGTGAAAGTGAAGGTAGCTCAGTCTGGTCCGACTCTTTGCAACCCCATGGACTGTATAGTCCATGGAATTCTCCAAGACAGACTACTGGAGTGGGTAGCCTTTCCCTTCTCCAGGGGATCTTCCCAACTCAGGGATCGAACCCAGGTCTCCCACATTGCAGGTGGATTCTTTACCAACTGAGCTATGAGGGAAGCATCTCACTAAAGCCTCAACTCAAATGCAATCTCCTGACACCCTTTGACATGACTGCTTTCCCCAGCTGCACAGCCCATCCTCTGACTCTGTTCTAGCCTCTCCACAGCCCCAACATTACAGGAAATTATCCTCCTGTTACTTGTTTTATGCTAGCTGTCCATCTTCCTGTACTAGAATGTAAGCACCAGGGGGCAGAGACTTTGTCTTGTCACTGGATCCCCAGCAACTACACCAGTTCCTGACACAGGCAGGTGACCTGTATATATTTGCTGCATAAATGAAGGAATGAATCTAGGAGTCAAGTCACGTGGACCCCGCTTGCCCCACATGGCACAGCTCTGATCTGCCATGAATCTCACTTTAGCGTCCACATCTGTGGGCTGCAGAGCTGCTGTTCTCCTGAACCCACCTCCAGTAATGTTCCTGCTTGGACAGCTCATACTAATTGAACAACTTTGGAAAGATTTCTTACTCTCTCTCAGTCTTGACTTGATTTACTCCCCTGTAAAATGAATATAATAATGTCTATCTTGTAAGGATTCTATGAGAATGATTTATGCAAAGTGCCTATGATGTCACCTGGAATGTATTCAGAGACTCAATAAGGTAAAATAAACAAACAAACCATGATGATAGCTAACATTCAGAGTCCTTATGATGTGCCAGGCACTAAGTCCTTTACACTCATTGAAGACCCTGTAAGTTAGGTGACTTGCTACTGTATTTCCCAAATGAAGAAACAGATCTAGAAACTAAGATTTGGCCAAGGTCACACAGGGCTTCCCTGATAGCTCAGTTGGTAAAGATTCCACCTACAATGCAGGAGACCCCTGTTTGATTCCTGGGTGGGGAAGATCCTCTGGAGAAGGTAAATGCTACCCACTCCAGTATTCTTGGGCTTCCCTGGTGGCTCAGCTGGTAAAAAATCTGCCTGCAGTGCGGGAGACCTGGGTTCAATTGCTGGGTTGGGAAGATCTTCTGGAGAAGGGAACAGCTATCCACTCCAGTATTCTGGCCTGGAGAATTCCATGGACTAGTCCATGGATTCGCAGAGTTGGACAGGACTGAGCGACTTTCACTTTCTTTCTTTCTTCAAGGTTACAAGCTATTCAATGGGATATTTGGCATTCCAGAATCCAGGATACTAAGCTGTTTGCAATGGTGGCTACCACATATACTCACTTTCACTCATTCTTTCAACAGTCTTTTTTTCATTCAGCTGACATTTACTCACTCAGCACATGTTTGAAGCTGGACTGGGTGCTGAGCATCATTCTATGTTCTGGCACACAGCCATGAATGTGGCCAAGTCCCTGCTTTTATGCTCCTCTTAATAAACAAGTAAAATTAAAACATGTGGAGCATATAAGCTCGTGAGAAATGTTGTAGAGAACATGAGAGCGGGGGAGGGGGTGCAATTTTACACGGAGTGGCCAGGGAGGGCCTTGCCAAGAAGCTAACACCTGAGCACAGACTGAAGAAAGTGGGTGATTTGAAGAACGAGAAGACGAGCTGTATGGACCCTGGGGAACAGCAATCATGGAAAAGAAGAGCCAGACGTAGACTGTTTCAGCAACATTAGTGAGGCCAGTGTGGCTGGAAGCAGAGGAGACCCAGAGAGCAAGTAGTAGAAGGTGAAAGGGGAGGGGACTGGAGCTTGTAAGGGGAGCTTGTAAGGGGTCTGCAGGCCACCATGACAACTTGGGTTTCTATTTGAGTAAGAAGCGTAGCCTTTGAAGTTTCAAAGGAGAGGAGAGGCATGGCCTGATTTTAATAAGACCATTCCATCTTCTATGTTGACCATGGGATGCAGGGGTAAGTGTGGGGTTAGGGAGGCCAGTGGGGAATATTGCAATAGATCAGGCAAGTGCTCACAGGGATTTGGATCAGGATGGTGGAGGGAGTGAACCATGGCCGGATCTTGGTGTTTTTTGAAGACAGAATTGATGGAATTTGTTGATAGTGATATTGTGATTTATAGTAACAAAAATATGCAGTCTTCATCCTGGTTTCCAGCTCACAGTGCTCAAAACCCTTGGAATTTCCCAAGTGATAAGAACCATGGGGGCATCTTTTGTTATAATATTTCGTCACTAGACCTCATTTCCTAAAATCGATTCAGAGCCAGAACAATGAAATCAATGTTGTGTTATTCATAACAAGCCCACAAGTGAGCTGATGTCAGTGAGGTGACTTTTGGAAAAGAACTAAGGATGGGGTGGGATGGTTGCCAGTGGAGCCAGTCATGTGACTAGAATGTTGTAACTTACAATCGCATCCTGACCTCCAGAGAGAGGAAAGGGGCTGGAGATTGAATTCAAACATCCATGGCCAATGACTTAAACAACTATGCCTATGTAACGAAGCTTCCATAAACCCCCAAAGGACAAGGTTTGGGCAGCTTCCAGGTTGATGACCATGAATAGATTTGGGAAGAGTGGTGCATTCAGAGAGAGCACGGAAGCTCCACCCCTTCCCCATCCTTTGTCCCGTGCATCTTTTCCATTGGCTGGTCCCTGTTATATCCTTCCATAATAAATCAGGGATCTACTAAGGAAAATGTTCCTGTAGGTTCTGTGAGCTGCTCTAGCAATTAATAAAACCCTAAGAGGGGCATCCTTGGAAGCTCTGATTTATAGCTGGTGATTTTGGAAAGGAAATGAGGATGGGGGGATGGTTGTTGGTGGAGTCAACCATGTGATTAGAAGATTGAAACTTTCAATCCCATCCCGACCTACAGAGAGAGGAGAGGGGCTGGAGACTGAGTTAGAAGCATAGTTGACAACCATATCTCGTTATTAGCATCTGGAGTTGGAAGAGGGGAGGGGAAGTCTTGCAAGACTAAACCCTTAACCTGAAAGCCAAGGCAGGGGGTCTTTGGACCCTCCAGTCCAGAGCCAGTTGGTCAGAAGCTCAGGTGACAACCTGGGCCTGGGACTGGTGTCTGAACTGGGATAGGGGCAGTCTGGTGGGATTGAGTCCTCAATATTGTAATCTGATACCATCCCTGGGTAGATAGTGTCAGAACAGAGTTGAATTATAGAACAGACAGCTGGTGTCTGGAGAATGTCTTGATGGTGTAGGGAATACCCCCCACCCTGGCCACAGACACTGGAAACTGGTATTCAGAACCTAAAATATGGATGAGTTGGATAGAAGTGGAGAGAGGAAGAAGAGCCATGGATGCCTCTCAGTTCTTGGGTCTGAGCTCTTGCATTGGATAGAATGGTGCATTTTGTGCTATGCAGGGGATGTTAAAATCACATTCAAGTCTGACTTGAAACATTTGCAAATTGGGCTGCACACCCTCTAAGTGAGTTTATCATATTAATGAATTCCTTCCCAAAATAACCCCCAGCATGACAATGTCCCAGTGAGGAGAGAAACCTTATTTGCAGATAATTCACAATGCTGACTCACTAGGGTTCAGAGACGGGGATTTTAATTATTGTGTTTCCATATTTTTCCCAGGGATGAACATGCAACAGAACAAGAGGGACCAGCACCATGCCGTTTCTGAGAGCAGAACCCCAGTGCCCCCTGGGACCCCCAGCTGCGTACACCTGGTTCAGTACTCTGAGCTTCTCCAGTGATGTAGAATCTTCCCAGAGCAGCCCAAATCATCAGTTCTTGACAGAAAGGGGAAATGAGGAGTTTGGAGGCCATGTCCTTGAGAAATGGTCAAAGGGACTGGGGACATTCAGCCCAGATAAGAGAGGGTTCAGGGGAAGTGTGAGAGCTGCCTTCCACTATTTCATCTTGATGCTCAGGACTACGATCAGGAGATACAGGGAGTATGATTTCAGTTTGGATTTGGAAAGTACTTTTCATTAAGCCCTAGTGAAATGGGGGAAATTCTGGAGATCCTGGCTCCTACCACTTACCCTTCCAACAATTCTTTAGCTGACCAAGCCTATAAGCCAAGATGGGATCTAGCTTCTACCATGTCCATCTCTTCCTGCTTATCCAGCTTGAATTCCAGGGTCCATCATTTTAAACATTCATATACCCTCCACTCCTTGATCCACTCACTCTTCTCCTTCATTCTGTGTTTCTGAAATAACTCCAACCCTAGTTAGATCTCATGTCTTGCACATTTATATAAAGTTCATCTTGGCTGGGAAAAAAAAATACATTGAATTATGTTGCCTAGTCTCACTTGAAATTCATGACCAACCAACTCAAGTAGTCTTTAAGCCCCTTACCAACCATTCTAGAGTTTCCTGTTTTGCTCAGTCTCCTGGTCTCCTAGGGGACTATTTCAAGCATCTTCTCTCTCTTTTAATCCCCTGGTCCTGTTCCTCAGCTGGTGACCTTGCTTTCTAGTCTACCAAGAAAGCTGAATCAATCCGAAAAGATGGTCCACATGTTCCTTGCATGTGATTTAACCTACCAGCATCTGTGCCCATAAGCTCTGCCTTCCCTCCTGTTTCTATGGATGAACAGTCTCCACTCTTACCTGAAACCAATCCCTCCTATGACCTACTAGTTTCCCACCCGCTCTGACATGCTCAAGGTTATAACTTCAGCAAATTTCACCCCTTGCTCCTGACTATCATTTTCCCCTTCTTGCTGGAACATCTCATTAATGTGCTGCTGCAGCTCCCATCTCAAAACAAAACACAAAAAATCCTCCTGATTCTACCTCTTCCTCCATCCACCACACCATTGTCTTTGCTCCCCTTTATGGTAAAACTCCTCAAAAAGATCCTTCAATAAAAAAATAAATAAATTTTAAAAAGTGGTCTGCACTCATTGTCTCCAGTTCTTCTTGTTTCTTTCTCTCTTAAACCCACTCCCATGATTGTCTACTCCTTTGTACCCTTGACATGGCTCTTGCCAAGATAACCAGCCACCTCTGTGCTGCTCAATTCACCACCCAGAGCTCAGGCTGGTCTTCATTCCTTGGCCATGTTGGACCTGGTTGATCACCATCTCCTCTCCCTCACGTTGTAGATCTCATTCAAAGGTAAGACTGCTCCTACCTTGTTGTGTGATCCTTAACATCTTCCCAACCCTCTGAATATTGGAGGGCTCCAGGCTCAGCTCTTGAATCTATTCCTTTGGTCTCTACCTTGTTGTTGTTCTTCAGTGGCTCAGTTGTGTCCCACTCTTTGCAACCCCATGGACTGTAGCACACCACGCTTCCCTGTCCTTCACTGTCTCCTGGAGTTGGCTCAAACTCATGTCCATTGAGTCCATGATGCTATCTAATCATCTCATCCTCTGCCACCTGCTTCTCCTTTTGCCCAGTGTCAGGGTCTTTTCCAATGAGTCAGCTCTTCTCATCAGGTGGCCGAAGTACTGGAGCTTTAGCTTCAGCATCAGTCCTTCCAAAGGATATTCAGTGTTGATTTTCTTTAGGATTGACTGGTTTGATCTCCTTGCTGTCCAAGGGACTCTTCATAGTCTTCTCCAACACCACAGTTCAAAAGCATCCATTTTTCAGTGCTCAGCCTTCTTTATGGTCCAGCTCTCACATCCATACATGACTACTGTCTAGCTTTGACTAGAGAGACCTTTGTTGGCAAAGTGAGGTCTCTGCTTTTTAATATACTGTCTAGGTTTGTCATAGTTTTTCTTCCAAGGAGCAAGCGTCTTTTAATTTCATGACTGCAGTCACTGTCCACGGTGATTTTGAAGCCCAAGAAAATGAAGTCTGTCACAGTTTCCATTTTCTTCCTCATCTATTTGCTGTGAAGTGATGGGATGGATGCCATGATCTTAGATGCCTCCTATGTAATCTTGTCTTATCTCCTGGCTTCAAGTGTCACCTTTGTACTGACGACATCTCGATTTACATCTGAGTTCTGGGCACTTCAGAGTGCTAGACTCACAAATCTCATTGTACACATGACATCTCCACTGGAAGGGCTAACAGACAGTTCAAACGTAGTATACCTAAATGTAGTATACCTAAAACTGAGTTTCCATTCTTCCTTTCCCTCGCCCAAATCTTGTTTTTCTCAAGGGTTTCCCTACCTCAAAAAGCAACTGCTCAATATTCTGTAATACCCTAAATATGAAAAGAACTTGAAAAAGAATAGATACATGTTTATGTGTAACTGAATCACTTTGCTGTACACTTGAAATTAACACAACATTGTTGATCAGCTATACTCCAATATAAAATTAATTTTAAAAAAAGCAATACAATCCTTGCTCCTTGTGATTCTTCAAGACAAAAATGTTAGCATTATTTTTATTTCTCTCTTAGTCCCACATAGTCCATGAGCAGGGCTTGTTTTCTCTATTCCCAAACTATTTCCAGAATGCAAACAATTCTCACTGTTTCTCACTGTGTCTCATGACAAACCTGGTGCAAAACGAATCACTTCACCTGGCTTGTGGCAGGATGTTCCTAACCAGCCTCCCTGAATCCACTGATAAGAGCAAGCCTTTCAAAATGCGAGTCAGATCACAAAATACTCCAGTAATATCCCATCTTACTCTGAGTCAAAGCTGGAGTCCCAACCCTTCCCCACAGTGTCTTCCGCTTCTGAACCCAGTGACCCCTCCTGCTTCATTTTCTACTCCTGGACTCAGCTCCAGCCATACTGACCTCCTGTCTTATCTTCAAAGGAACCAAGCCCATTCTTCCCCCAGGACTTTTGCACTTCCTGTTCCCTCTGCCTGGAGAGCTGATACCCCAGGGACTTTGTCAGTTTTGTGCACCACCAAGTTCTTGGCACATAGCAAGCTCTCCATAAATATTTTCAAAATAAATGTATGGGCAAATAAAAAGCATGCAAGCAATAGAAGGATGGGCATTTGGGGGAGTTGCAGTAGAAAAAGTTCAAGCATTGAGCACTTTCCCTCCATCCTTTCATAAACCCAACAAAAGTTTATGGCTTGCCTACTGTGTTGGAGCTCCTGTGCCACATGCCAGGGCTCCTATACAGACACGGATCTTACACTGAGGAAATCGCCTTTCAGGGGAGACAGAAATGTAACTGAATCTTTGTAACCCCAAATGCCAAGTGATGTAACAGAGGGAAACACGAAGCCCTATGTAAGCTCAGAGGCCAGCATTGTTTCTGACAGATATGTGGTGGGCAGTGGGCAGAGCTAGAGTAAAGGTTTGTTATGACTTTTAACTGTCACTTCCCAGTTCATGCACGTTTAATACCAAGTGGACTATGTCCTTAAAAGCAACTGATGATGCGTAAACCACGGGTACTGGAGAAGCTCCATGCTTTGTGTTTGCTGACTCCTTCTGTTTGAGACTTTGGCCTCTAGGAGGTACCAGTCACAGCCCTCAGCTTTGCAACCTGCAGTATCTCTGCACATTGTCAAATGTCCCTAATGGGGTAGAATTGGCTCCTTTTGAAGAGTCTTGATAGTTTGCAAGCTCTCTCAGGGAAGTGAGATTCATGCCTGGGGCTTGTATGAGGACTGTTGGAAGAAGTTTGTGGTGGGGATGTTCAGTAGGAACCATATCTGTCTAAGGGGCTTAGGCCACTTTGCCCCTCCATGGGCAGAGGCCACCTGTTCATGAAGCCAACATAGCAAGCAAGAGCTGAGAGGAGAGAACACAGATGCATTTTCTTATGACATCATAGGAGCTATTGGATTCAGCTGAATTATATTTCAGCCACGTGAGCCAACCAATTCCCTCTAAGGCATAACGGTTCCTGCCATTTAAAAAGTGACTGCACTGGGACGACCCAGAGGGATGGAATGAGGAGGGAGGAGGGAGGAGGGCTCAGGATGGGGAACACATGTATACCTGTGATGGATTCATTTTGATATTTGGCAAAACTAATACAATTATGTAAAGTTTAAAAATAAAATAAAATTAAAAAAAAAAAGTGACTCGGGGAGTCCTGAGTGACAGGTTCAATCCCTGGGTTGGGAAGATCCCCTAGAGAAGGAAAAGGCCACCCACTCAGGGATTCTGGCCTGGAGAATTCCATCTGGCTCTTTTGGTGCTTCCCTGGTGGCTCAGACGGCAAGGCGTCTGCCTGCAATTCGGGAGACCTAGGTTCAATCCCTGGGTCAGGAAGATCCTCTGGAGAAGGAAATGACAATCTACTCCAGTACTCTTGTCTGGAAAATTCCATGGATGGAGGAGCCTGGTGGGCTACAGTCCATGGGGTCACAGAGAGTCAGACACAACTGAGTGACTTCACTTTCTTTCTTTCACTTTACAATGTTTGGGTGACCCCCTACTATATCAAGGTGATGATGAGAAAATAATATGGTGGATAATAATAGCTTCTCTTCATTGAGCTAATGGGCCAGTCTCCCCCATTAATTTTCTCTAGCCCTTACAGCAGGGTAGGAACTCTTGTCTCTTTTCCACAGATGAGAGACCTGAGGGTCAAATGTCAACACAGCCAGGAAGTAGAAGACTCATGATTCAAGTTCACATGTGAATGTTCTAAAGACTCTACTTTCTCCACTAAACACCTCAGCATCCCCCAGAAAGTTGCTATGAGCAAGGACACAGAGCAAATGTTTGGGGGAATTTATGGATAATGCAATCTTACATGAGAGAAGGCTTCACGTAGAAAATAAAAGACAAATGAAACACAGGGGTGAAGTGGATCTGATTGGAGAGGTTGATGTTGGGGAATTTCAACATGAAATTGATATTCACGGCAGCTGTGTTTGTAATGGAAAGAGTTTGACGTGGACCAAATGTCTCTCAGTCAGGAGCCAGTTAAAGAAATTATCATCCAGTCATACAATGGAAGACTGTTTAAGCAACTGATTAAAAAAAAAAAAAGCTCTGTAGATATCTCTGTGGAACAGTCTCTAAGACACTGTGCTGACTCTTGTCCAATTGCTCCCACACCTAGGTCCCTTTCCACTCTCCCCTCACCGCTCTGAGCCCTGAAGCTGGTCCTCCTGAGCTGCACCAATGAGACGCCTGGGTTTTCAGGCTTCGGCTTGGGTTTGACCAATGAGAGGCGCCTATGCAGGCTGGAGGGCCAGCCGAAAGAAAAGCCAGAGTATTTCTTCCCAGCTCCTCCTTGTTTGGACAGTAGGGTCCTGACAAAGCCTGATGCCTCCACAGCCTCAGCACCAGCCTGTCAACCCCTCACCCAGGGATTCAATTTTCCTTGGCTTTTCCTTACCCTATTTCTGCTCCGTGTCCTTCTGGCATTATAATCTCTCCAGTTGGACTGAGTGGAATTCTGTTACCTGCTGCAATCCTGACTCTAATACAGACATAGTATGGCCAATACAGAGGGGCCCCCACTGACCTCCCAAGAAATTTTCCGATCACCTTCACCAGGAACGTCCCCACGAGTCCACCGATGGCGAATATGGACACGGTCACAGACCAGAGCAGGGTCAGAGTGTCTGAGTCTATGGGATGTCCGTGCCTTCTCTCCCACGACTCGTTGTAAAAGGCCTTGATGTACTGAAAACAAACAACAAACCATGTTATTCCTCCCAGCTGCTCGAAGCCCATTGTATATAAACAAAATGACTTTTATGGAACACTGGTTTCATACCAGGCATTTCGCTAAGCTCTGTTTGAGCTGTTTCACTGAATCCTTCTAACAAACCTTGTGGACAGACCTTATTTTTAAATCCTTTTGCAGGTAGGGAAACGGAGGCTCAGAGAGACAAACTGACTTGTTCAGCTGAGTGGCAAACCTGGGAATCAAATTCAGATCTGACTGAACCAAGGAGAACCGCAGAACAGAATCACCTTGAAAATGTGTTTAAAATGTTCATACCTAAATAAGGGAAAATATTTGCCACCTTGGGGTGGGTAAAGATTCAAGACACACACAGAAAAAAACCACAAAAGAAAAACAAAATGCTCATTTGGATTTCATCAGACTTAGAGTGTTCTGCTCTTCAGAAGGCATGAAATTGGAAAGACAAGCCACCAACTAAGCTAACATATTTGTAACCCATGTAGCTACAAAGGATTTGTAGCCACAATATGTAAAGAGTTCTAACAAATCAATAAGACAACACAAGTAGAAATGAGTCAAAGATTTGAACAGACTCCCAAACAAATTCAGCTGACCAGGAAGCTAATGACATAATGTTCCACATGTTTATTAACACAGAAATGTAAATTAAACTCACAATGAGGGCTTCTCTCGTGGCTCAGTGGTACAGAATCCACCTGCCAATTCAAGAGACATAGTTCGATCCCTGGTGCAGGAGGATGCCACATGCCATGGAGCAACTAAGCCTATGCACCACAACTGTTGAGCCTGTAGAGCCCACATGCCGCAGCCTGTGTGCCCTAGAGCCTGTGCTGGGCAACAAGAGAAGCCACTGCAGTGAGACACCAGCCCATCACAATCAAGAGTAGCCCTAGCTCACCACAACCCAAAGAAAAGCCTGCTGGGTAAGGAAGACTCAACACAGCCAAAACTAAACTTTAAAAATTATTTAAATAAACCACAATAAGATGCCCACTTCATGCTCACTAGATCCTCCCCCTCCCCAACACACAACACTGCTGTCGATTCTGATTCAGTGGGTTTGGGATGGGACTGAGTGATTCTGACATACACCAAAGACTGAGGTCATGAACTGTGCTCCCCATGAGAGTTCCATCTCTAAGAAGCTCATAGTTCCCCATAGGTACCCCATAAAGGCCCAGAGACCTCTCCAATAACAGCCAGTGTTATAGCATGGCAGAAAAAGCACAGGGTCTGGTCACACAGACCTGGGCTTGAATCCCAGCATGATGATTTGCTAATGATTTAAATCAGCTGAACCTGGGTTTCTTCATCTGCAAGATGGGAGTGATAACACTGATTGTCTCGGGCTGTCATGAAATCGCCCAAGAACTTGAAGCAGCACCCAGTACCTGTATGGAGATCACCCAATCCCCAGGGAGATTAAAGATGAACAGGTCTGGTAAGGGTTCAGTAGTGACTAGCCGCGTGTACTCTGGTACACTGACGGTGGGAATTTAATTTGTACAGTCACCTTGGAAAACAGTTTAGCTTTACCTAGTCAAGTTGAAGATCCTAACCTAGAACCCAGCAAATCCATTTCTAGAAAATTCCTCTTACTTACCAAAGAGGATATTGGAGGTGGGGAGAGATAAATTAGGAGTTTGGAATTAACACATTCATACCACCATACATAAAACAGATTAACAACAAGAACCTGCTGTAGAGCACAGGAAACTATTTTCAATATCTTGTAATAACCTATAATGGAAAAGAATCTGAAAAATAATACGTATCTTCTCCCTGCAGAGATTCTGAGCCTGGCTTGCCAGCCCTCCCACCCATCTTGGGAGTTGCTCACTATTTTTTCAATGCCTTCTTTTTTAGCTTCAATCAGACAAACTTGCCGTTGTGTCTAACTCTTGAAACTCTACCAAAACACATAAGTAATTCCATTTCATACTCACGAGAACCCTGGCAGTTGACATCCCCGTTTACAGAGGAGGGAGCCAAGAGTAAGGTATTTACCCACATGGCTAGTAAGTGGTGGAGAAGGATTTTTGCCAAGTCTGCCTGGCTTCAGAGCCTGCATACAACCACCCACCAGTGACTGCATGCATGATGAAGGTATGAGAGTGAAGTAGCTAAATCCAACAGGACGTGTATTTATTTATTTTAAAACCATCATCACACCATTTTTGTTAAATATCAGACATCTGTATTATTGTTTATTTTTGGCTGTGCTGGGTCTTCATTGCTGCATGGGCTTTTCTCTAGTTCTGGTGAACGGGGGCTACTCTCGAGTTGCGGTGCCCGAGTTTCTCATTGCCGTGGCTTCTGTTATTGGGCAGCCTGGGCACATGGGCTCCTGTAGATGTGACACATGGGCTCAGTAGTTGCGGCTCCCGGGCTCTAGAGCACAGGCTCGATAGTTGTGGCTCATGTGACTCATGGGCTTAGTTGCTCGGTGGCATGTGGGGTCTTCACGGACTAGGGATTGAACCCATGTCTCCTGCATTGGCAGGTGGATTCTTTACCACTGAGCCACCAGGGAAGCCCAGGATATTTACAGGTTTAAAGATCAGTCCTGATTAGGTCCTTGTTAAGTTGCCATGTCAGGCCCCAAAGAGCGTAAGGAGGACACCCCTCAGGAAGCCAAGTATAGGGCGAGAAACAGCATGGTTAGCACTAAGCCAGAGGGATGGAGTGGCCGCAGGAAGGCAGTTGGGCTTCCCTCATACCTCAGTTGGTAAAGAATCTGCCTGCAATGCAGGAGACCCCTGTTCAATTCTTGGGTAGGGAAGATCTGCTAGAGAAGAGATAGGTTACCCACTCCAGTATTCTTGGGCTTTCCTTGTGGTTCAGCTGGTAAAGAATCTGCCTGCAATGTGGGGGACCTGGATTTAATCCCTGGGTTGGGAAGATACCCTGGAGAAGGGAAAGGCTACCCACTCCAGTGTTCTGGCCTAGAGATTCCATGGACTGTATATAGTCCATGGGATCACAAAGAGCTGGATATGACTGAGTGACTTCCCTTTCTTTCACTTTCACAGGATGCCCCCAGGACTACCAACAGCGTCCAGAGCCTCCAGAGAAGCTGAAGTGAGTGCCCAGGACTTCCCAGGCCTCTGGCATGATAATCAGGAGACCTTCCAGCATTGAAGGTCATTCTTGGATGTGACTTGGTCCCTACCGCAGTCCTGCACAGATTCCAGCGGCTGCGCTGGGAAGAGTCTTGCTGATGACTGCTCTTGACAGCCTTGTCTTCCCACGCCTGCAGCAATGACCAGCATCCCGAGTTTATGCACAGAAACTAAAAGGATGCTGTTTGGGAGGAAATGTTCTCTTTTCCTTTCCAAGCACTCAGGAGCCTGGTCGGGGAAGAGGCGGCTTTCACATCTCTCACTGCTAGGCGCTGCTTTGGGAGTCTCTGCAGACGCTTCTTATTTCAATTTGGGGAAACTGGAGAACGGATGCATCTGCAGAGGGCTGGAGAAGCCTGGCAGAGTTGCCCCCTGTGGAAACACATCTCTGACAGTCCCTGAAAGTTGGTTTCAAAGCGACGCCTTTAGCAATTAAACACTTGTCTTTGGGTGTGAATTCAGCCAAAACCAAGATGAAAGGTAGCCCCAAAGCACATGTGAGAGCAGAAGCCAGGTGATGAGGCTTGTTGAGCTAATTCCCTGCATGACTCATTCATTGGGCTGAAGATTCATGGAGTATGTTGGCATGGACTGGTAGTGCCCAGTACAGAGCAGGTGCTGAGATGAGTGTGTGTGTTTTAAACTGAGTTTCTGCTATGGGCCGGGCATCATACAATAATTAAAATAGGGAACCCATATATCACATTCTCCACATGCCATGCACTAGTCTAAAAACTGGAAACACATGAACCCATCCCCTCGGCAACCCTCTGAGACAGGTCCTGTGTTCTGACTTGTCTCCTGGGCAGATGAACCTGAGGTACAGCCACGGGCCTTTCCCAAGGTCCCATTATGGTCAGGACTCAAATCTAGGCAGCAGGACTCCAGAGCCCACCTCTTAACCACGACTCTATCCCTATTCTTAGTCTGGAAAACACAAAGATGATCACATCAATACCCCCAGGTCCATGTGGAAAGACTGAACTGGGGGAGAGGTGAGGACGTGGCATCAACACTGGCTGACTGCTAAGTGTGTTTCAGCCTGTATACCTCCTCCTTAGCTCACCTGGGGCCATTCTGTGATGCTTCATCACAGCCGAAAACTTTGGAGTGAAGCGATGCATCTGAAAGCTGCTCTGAACCCACTGGGACTGCAAAGCCTGCCGGAGCTCACAGCATCTACCCTCTTCCTATTCCTGCCTACACTGCCACGTCACATGCCTCAGTCCCTTGAATCTGGGGGTGGGGGGGGGCAGAGGGGTTCATAGGACCATTTGTCACCAAAGATGTGTAAAGAGATGTTAAGAGTTCCTGGACCTTCTCCTCACTCACTTCCTTTTCCTGCAGGCCAGACAGTCACAGAGGACTCCCTGAAGAGGCCTCTGAACCTCTCAGGGATGAGGGAGCCCCTCAGTAGAATAAGCCTGGGCCCCAGGGTGTCTGCAGGGAGCACAGCACCCCTGCTCACCTGCTTGGGTGGCAACAGGGCTGGGAAATTAACTCTCATTGTGTTCAGCCACCAAGATTTAGGGGTTATGTGTTACAGCAGCTGGTTTACCTGAGCACAATCAACCTGACAGGCCCAGGCCATGACAATGACCATGATATGAGGCTTTGAGAAAGAGAATGTTCAGTTCAGTTCAGCCACTCAGTCCTGTCTGACTCTTTGTGACCCCATGGACTGCAGCACGCCAGGCTTCCCTGTCCATCACCAACTCCCAGAGCTTTCTCAAACTCACGTCCATCAAGTCGGTGATGCCATCCAGCCATCTCATCCTCTGTCGTCCCCTTCTCCTCCTGCCCCCAATCCCTCCCAGCATCAGAGTCTTTTCCAATGAGTCAGCTCTTCACATGAGGTGGCCAAAGTACTGGAGTTTCAGCCTCAGCATCAGTCCTTCCAATGAACACCCAGGACTGATCTCCTTTAGGATGGACTGATTGGATCTCCTTGTAGTCCATGGGACTCTCAAGAGTCTTCTCCAACACCACAGTTCAAAAGCATCAATTCTTTGGTGCTCAGCTTTCTTTATAGTTCAACTCTCACATCCATACATGACTACTGGAAAAACTATAGATTTGACTAGACGGACTTCTGTTGGCAAAGTAATGTCTGTGCTTTTTTAATGTCTGTGCTGTCTAGGTTGATCATAGCTTTTCTTCCAAGAAGCAAGCATATTTTAATTTTATGGCTGCAGTCACCATCTGCAGTGATTTTGGAGCCAAAGAAAATAAAGTCTGTCACTGTTTCCATTGTTTCCCCATCTATTTGCCATGATGTAATGGGACCGCATGCCATGATCTTAGTTTTCTGAATGTTGAGTTGTAAGCCAGCTTTTTCACTCTCCTCTCTCACTTTCCTCAAGAGGTTCTTTAGTTCTTCATTTTCTGCCATACAGGTGGTGTCATCTGCATATCTGAGGTTATTGATATTTCTCCTGGCAATCTTGATTCCAGCTTGTGCTTCATCCAGCCCAGAATTTCACATGATGTACTCTGTACATAAGTTAAATAAGCAGGGTTACAGTATTCAGCCTTGATGTACTCCTTTCCCGATCTGGAACCAGTCTGTTGCTCCATGTCCAGTTGTAACTATTGCTTCTTGACCTGCACACAGATTTCTCAGGAGGCAGGTCAGATGGTCTGGTATTCCCATCTCTTTCAGAATTTTCTTTAAATTTTTATTAAAATAGTTTGTTGTGATCCACACAGTCAAGGGCTTTGGCATAGTCAATAAAGTGGAAGTAGATGTTTTTCTGGAACTCTTGTGCTTTTTCAATGATCCAGTGGATGTTGGCAATTTGATCTTAGGTTTCTCTAGCTTGTCTAAATCCAGCTTGAACATCTGGAAGTTTACAGTTCATGTAATGTTGAAGCCAGGCTTGGAGAATTTTGATCATTACTTTGCTAGCCTGTGAGATGAGTGTAATTGTGTGGTAGTTTGAGCATTCTTTGGCATTGTCTTCCTCTGGGATTGGAATGAAAACTGACCTTTTCCAGTCCTGTGGCCACTGTTGAGTTTTCCAAATTTGATGGCATATTGAGTGCAGCACTTTCACAGCATCATCTTTTAGGATTTGAAATAGCTCAGCTGGAATTCCATCACTTCCACTAGCTTTGTTCGTAGTGATGCTTCCTAAGGCCCACTTGACTTCGCATTCCAGGATGTCTGGCTCTAGGTGAGTGATCACACCATCATAGTTATCTCGGTCATGAAGATCATTTTTGTATAGGTCTTCTGTGTATTCTTGCCACCTCTTCTTAATAATTTTGTTGTGACAAAATGTGGTCCACTGGAAAAGGGAATGGAAAACCACTTCAGCATTCTTGCCTTGAGAATCCCATGAACAGTATGAAGAAAGAAAGAAAGGGACGATTTAGGCAAAATCATGAAGGGTAGCTAGGTGTGGCAATATGGGCCTTTGAATAGAGATTTCCTTTTATGTTTTGGGGAACTCATAAGACTCTATTTGAAAGAAGTAATCTGCAAGAAAATATAGTTTTAAGATTGCCATATTAGCTAATCTCTAGGCTCATTTCAGGCCATCTCATTCACTGAGTCCACCTTTTACTTTTCCATTGGACCTACTTCTGACAAACCCAATCTTGTGTCTTTTATTAGGACATTCTTACCTGATGGCTCAGACAGTAAAGAACCTGCCTGCCAATGCAGGAGATCCCTGGGTTCGATCCCTGGGTTGGGAAGATCCCCTGGAGAAGGAAATGGCAACCCACTCCAGTGTTCCTGCCTGGAGAGCACTATGGACAGAAGAGCCTTGTGGGCTAAGGTACATGGGGTCCCAAAGAGTCGGACATGTCTGATCGACTAATGCTTTTTCGCTTTTCTACTTCCTCCTATTAGGGGCCCAGGTTCACACTCTGTCTTCTAGAGACAAGTTCTGCAGTCCCTGCCTTCGAGGAACTCAAGATCTATTGTGGACATAAGAGCCAAATAAGCAAGCACTTGCAACATGGAGTGGAAAGACCTGCGGTATCAGGAAGCTGAAAAGGGCTACAGCCACTCAGCCAGGTCCCTCAGATCAGGGACACGAAGAACGAGAGTGGGGGCTGGGGTTAGAGGACTATAGATGGCAGTTCTCAAAGGTGGAGAAGCTGATGGCCTAGGTGATGATATAGAGACATTGTAAATGAGTCAGTGGAGTGTGAAGGTGGCCCGGCAGCTGGGGACAGATTGGAGAACTATGCAGACGTGGTCGGAAGTTGACTGCAAGCCCAAGGGGTCCACACTTCATCCTGCAGATGTTGAAGAGCAGTTGAAGGATTTGAACTTGGAACTGAGATCCTCACTTGTGTTGCAGAACATTCATTGTAGGTGTGGTGTGGGACTCAGAAAGTTTATCCTGGAGGCAGCTGGACCAGTCAGGAGGCTCCTGAACTGTTAAGAGATGATGAGTCTAATAGAAACAGTTTATAAACTCACCAAGGAATATTTATATCATGACCAGCACTGACTAGAGACCAAACTGCAAAGAAATAAATAAAGGTCATAGGGTTAAAGGAACAGAGACTCAACAAAGAGCTGAGAAGTCATGGGTTCGGACTCACTTGTACTGTTCAGTCCTCTGTGACCTCCAGCAAGTGGCTCGGTCTCTGAGGGCCGGGTTCTCAGTGGTTAAAGGCCCTGGAATCCATTTCATCCAGCTCTCAGCTTGGCCACTTTTCTGCTGGGTGATCTTGAGCAAGTCGCTCAACCTCTTTGTGCCTTTGGCCCCTCATCTATGAAATCATTTTCTTCCCTAAAGAGTTACCATGAGGATTTAATGTGAAGATGAACATAAAGGACAGTGCTGGATCCACAAGAATTCCAAAAAAAAAAAAAAAACAACACCACAAACAGAAGCTGGGGTGACTGGTGGGGGGTGGGGGGTTTTGACATCATTGTTTCTGCCTTGTGAAAGAAGGGTTCTAGACTTGTTTACTTCTCAGGTCTACAAAGCCATGAATAATTTACCACTATCTCCCCAGCCAGCAACACAAGGGCCAAGCTTTGGCAACTAATTGAACCATGCAATGCCCAGCTGCAGGGACTGCCATAGAACAGCTCCAAAGGACGACAGGAAATTGCCAGACAATGGGAGGCAAATTACCTTGTAGCCTGTTTTACAATATTAATGTTCCTGCCTGATTCATAGAGGTTGTCATTAATCCATGTCAAATTTTTCTCAGGAGGGCTATAACAATGCTCATACATAGATGGGTGGATGGGCCAGAGTACACACACCGTTGCATCACAGAGCAATTCATTATAGTTAACTCCTTAGGGATTTGCAGAGACAGCCCCACACTACTGAACATGCCGGCACCGGGAGGAAAACAGTACAGAAGTCTTTACAGACCAGGCTCTTGGAAGGGAAGCCCACGCGAGACAGAATTATGTCAGCTCAGTGGCGCCACCTAGTGTCCCCTGAACAGCAGAACTAAGACAGGGCGCTGCTGCTGCTGCTGCTAAATCACTTCAGTCGTGTCTGACTCTATGCCACCCCATGGACAGCAGCCCACCAGGCTCCTCCATCCCTGGGATTCTCCAGGCAAGAATACTGGAGTGGGCTGCCATTTCCTTCTCCAAAGACAGGGTGTGCTCAGTTGCTAATCTGTGCGGAATTCTTTGTGACCCCATGGACTATAGCCCACTAGGCTCCTCTGTCAATGGGATTTTTCCAGGCAAGAATACCGGAGTGGGTTGCCACTTCCTTCTCCAGGGGGAGATCTTCCCAACCCAGGGGTTGAACTCTCATCTCCTGTGTCTCCTGCATTGGCAGGTGGATATTTTCTGCCACCTGTGCAGAAAAAGTGAACATGTCTGGCCTGAGACTTCTAGCCTCTGAAAGGCCTGCTTGCTAGGTGAGTCCTGGGCTGGCCTTGGGGAACTTGGATTTGGGGAGGGAACACACCATTCCCAGGAGTGAGAAGAAGGGCTCCTGGGACTTAGAGTGTGCCAACAGTGTGGCCTGTGCTTCTTTTCCGGGAGTCAGGAATTGTGTACGTGTCTCAAGGAGGTGACTCTGTGACTGACCCCTGATAAACACCCTGAATCCTGAGTCTCTGATGAGCTTCCCTGAAGGAACACTGCTCACAGAGGTGTCATAGCTTGCTGCTGGGGAAATTAAGGGCATCCGGCCCACCTCCACAGGAGACGACCCTGGTCTCCTCTGCACTTCACCCCAGGCATCTAAGTCCTTGGTCGATTTCGCTCTGCATCTTTTTGCTGTAATAAATCAATCATGAATAAGCCTCGTGGTGAGTCTTATGGGCCCTTCTAGCAAATGATGAAGACTAGGGTGGCCTTGAGGACCCCAACCCACCTCCTAGGTCCTTAGGAAAGCGGCCAGCTCCCTCTTGACTTAATATTCAGTTTGCAGCTCTGGGGTGTCTTCTTTTCTTCCCACTGTGAGATTCTCCTGGAGGAGTCTGAGTAACTGAGGAGTGAGGGAGAGGCCTCTGTACTTCTAGACATCTGAGAATATTTCGCCCACTCAGCCGGCTTTCAGAACGAACACTGAGCTTGATGATAGAGGACGCAGTAATTGCAAGGGATCATTGGAGAGGAAGGCTTCCAGAGTTTTCTGGGTTCCTCCCTCAACTACCTTTGTAATGAGGAAGGTGGCCCAACCCTTGGGTCTAATTATATAGAACACAAAGAAAGAAAGTTTCATTTTCTATGTGGCCCAAGGCAGGAGCTGAGACAAGAATATGTGCTTCCAAATATCCTTCTTATTAAAAAAAAAAATTGATCTGGAGTCTGTCTGCTGCTGGAACATTCTTTTGAGGGATCGCATAGCTATGTTTAGGGCTTCCTTGGTGGCTCAGATGGTAAAGAATCTGCCTGCAGTGCAGGAGACCCAGGTTTGATCCCTGGGTCAGGAAGATCCCCTGAAGAAGGGAATGGCTACCCACTCCAGTATTCTTGCCTGGGAAATCCCATGGACAGAAGAGCTGGCAGGCTACAGTCCATGGGGTTGCAAGAAGTCCAACACAAATGAGTGACTCACACACACACACACACACACACACACAGCTGTGTTTGCAGGAGTACAATGCATTTTCGCAGACCTTCACTCAGATAACATTTCCTAGTCCTCTCTGTATGCCCTCTGTTTGGCTGGAGTGAAAAGGGTGAGTTCTTTCATTACTCTTCAAATTGCTTATGGCTGCTGAAAATCAGTCGAGGCAGCAGGGGATCTCAAAGGACCTCCTGATTCAACTCAAATGCAGAGTGATGGTTTTGAGCACCAATTACAGAATAACTTATTTGTAGAACAACCCGGGTTTGCAGCCATAACAATCCTGCAGGAAGGATTGGGTGGGGATGAGTGGTCCCTAGCATGATGTCTAGAGTTAGTGCTCAATAAATCTCAGTTTTTTTCTCCTGTGAGGCAGAAAGAGAATGTTTCCAGTTTTATCTGCCTGGGTTTGTTCATACCAGTCATGCCATCCAATCTCCTCCATCCTGACTCCCTGTCTTCCTGGGCTGGCTGTCACTGGGTTCCCTCTGTCTGGCTACAGCAGCCAGGGCTCCCACCCCTCGAAGCAGAGCAGCTCTGAGTTGGGAATATGGTCCTTTGCCCATTAGGCTTAGCAAAGGCATTTTCCCACAGAGGAGCTTTACGAAATGAAAAGATTTTAACTCAAAGAGGCAGGCATCTGAGCTCCCATAATCTGGGGACCCCAGGAGTGGCACCCACAGCGTGGAATATTCAGACATCAACACCCCAGGCCTGGAAAGGCACCCTCCTCCTGTCAGCCAGCAGTTCTGCCGGCTCTGATTAAAAGCAAACAATGACTCAGAGATCCCAGGTTAAACAGTGCAGCAGCATCTCGTACAAGAGAAAAATTGAGAGCAATCTAAGAGGCCCACTTTGGGAAGGTGGAGCAGCCATGGGAGGCAGCAATACACAGCTGCTAGCAATCCTGGCAACGGGAGTACTCAGTAACGTGGAAAAAATGCTTACAAAATAAATACTGAGCTCCCAAAGAGGATATAAAATGCTTATGTGGCTGATCTCTGGGGAAATAAGAAAAGGGAGATTTAGACAAAGTCTTAAAAGTGGCCTTTGGGTGGGGCTGAGATTGTGACTCCCCGTTGGCTGGGTGGCCTTGAGTCAGTTACCCCATCTCTCTTCCCGCCCCCCAGGCTCCCTGTTTTGTAAAATGAGATTACTGTCACAATATCTAGGGCTTCCCAGGTGACGCTAGTGGTAAAGAACCTGTCTGCCAAAGCAGAAGACATAAGAGATGTGGGTTCCACCCTTGGGTCTGGAAGATCCCCTGGAGGAGGGCATGGCAACCCACTCCAGAATTCTTGCCTGAGGAATCCCATGGACAGGGGAGCCTGGTGGGCTACAGTCCATGGGGTTGCAAAGTGTCGGACATGAAAGAAGCAACTTAGCACGCACGCACGCATGTCACAATATCTGCCATGAAGGTTGATATCCAAATGAGAGATTCAGTTCCTGCTTCATAGAAGCGGAATCAGAGCAGTAATTTTATGGTTGAATCATTAAAGCTGTGCTGTTTGTTTTTGCTAATAGCAGCCTGTTTTGCTTGCATAACTAGTGAGACAGGATGAGACAAAAGGAAAAGAGAAAAAAGGAGAAAGCAAGAATGAGATTCTCAAATCAGAGGAAATGCTGGTCCATGATGAAATTAATCAGATGCCTATCTCATCAAAATAATGGCCAGTTGTTTCTGAAATGATAAGATGCGCTGGTTTCTCCTGTAATCTTAGCCTTCTCCCACCAAGAGGTGGAGTCCCCCTCTCCCCTGCCCCCACTGGTCCTGATCCACCCGGAGGTCTGTAACAAGCTCTACCTTCATCAGCCCTCCTATTTAATAATTTTCCCTGTTAAAGACCTTGGAACACACAGAGGCATCCCATGATGTGCCCTGCTTTTCTGAGAGCAAGGGGGCTTCCAGAACAGCGGCTTTAAAATGGCAGCCTGGGGTGGGATTAATGGAAAGGACCACAACTTGCTTCTGCTTCTCCGTCTGCTGGCTCATTGGCATCTTTGCCTGGGCCGGCATTTAACATCTGCCGCTAACTGGGATCGCTCTGCTCTTGGAGAGAGAGGTGATGATTTTACTCCTTATCACCGCATGTTTACCTGCCCTTAGGGAAGGACTGGGGAGAGGAAAATGATAAACTACCCCACTGCTGCTGGGAAATGTATGATGAGTCAAATTAATTGTTCTGCTGAAGCCCTGGGCTTAAATACTGACCCTAGGGCAGGCCAGCGGTGTGAGCTTCTGTATCCCCTCCCTAGAAAAGAACAAATGTCACCAACTCAGAAATCACTGGAAAGGTGACTCATTCATTATTAAAGCCAGACGACCACTCACTGTTACTTTTGTGGAAGCTGGCATTGTTTCAACTAAGTCCTAGTTTTTGTGGCTTGAGAGTGGCGGCAATAAATTAGACCCCCTTGACAAAGCAAAAGTTCTCATTTAGTTTTTCTTTCTCATTCTCTCATTTAACAAACTTTTTTCCAGTATTTTTAATGCTTAGAATATACTTTGTATGATATCCATTGTATACATAAAATGTGCAAGCTTGCGTGCTCAGTTGTATCTGACTCTTTGTGACCTCATGGGCTGTAACCCGCCAGGCTCCTCTGTCCAAGGGATTCTCCAGGCAAGAATACTGGAGTGGGTTGCCATTTCCTCCTCCAGGGTATCTTCCCAACCCTGATATCTCCGCATTGATAGCCAGATTCTTTACCACTGTGCCATCTGAGAAGCCCATACATACAATATACAGTTGTGTAATTAAGAATGAACCAGCAGACAGAGACATCCAGCATTCATATGCAGGCTTTTGTGCAAACATAAGTGTTCAGTTTATTTTGGTAAATACCAAGAAGGATGATTTCTGGATTGTATGGATATTTATAGCAGCTTCATTCATAATTGCCAAAGCTTGGATGTAATCAAGATGTCCTTCAGCAGGTGAGTGGCTAAATAAACTAAGGTAAATCCAGACACAGAAGCTTTCTTTGTCACTCAGAGGGAAAGAATCTGCCTGCAATGCGGGAGATGCAAAAGACGTGGGTTCGATCCCTGGGTCAGGAAGATCCCCTGGAGGAAGAAATAGCAACTCACTTCAAGACACTTGCTCCTTGGCAGGAAAGCTATGACAAACCTAACCAGTGTATAAAAAAAGCAGAGACATCACTTGGCTGATAAATGTCCGTATAGTCAAAACTATGGTTTTTCCAGTAGTCATGTACAGAGGTGAGGGTTGGACCATAAAGAAGGCTGAGCACCAAATAATTTATGCTTTCAAATTGTGGTGCTGGAGAAGACTCTTGAGAATCCCTTGGACTGCAAGAAGATCAAACCAGTTAATCTTCAAGGAAATCAACCCTGAATATTCATTGAAAGAACTGATGCTGAAGCTGAAGCTCCAATACTTTGGCCCCCTGATGGGAAGAGCTTACTCATTGGAAAAGACCCTGATGCTGGGAAAGATTGAGGGCAGAAGGAGAAGGGGACAACAGAGGATGAGACGGTTGGATGGCATCACCAACTCAATGGATATGCATTTGGGCCAACTCTGGGAGATAGTGAAGGACAGGGAAGGCTGGCGTGCTGCAGTCCCTGAGGTCAAAAAGAGTCGGACATGACTTAGCGATTGAACAACAACATCCAGACAATGGAATATTATTTGGAGCCAAAAACAAATGAGCTTTCAAGCCATGAATAGACATGGAGGAAACTTTGGTGTGTATTATTAAGTAAAATAAGCCAACCTGAATATACTGCATGAGTCTAAATATGTGACATTCTGGAAAGGACAAAATTACTGACATACCTTGAAGATACTTTGACTTTGGTTCCAAAGTCTCACAATCAAGTGAATATCACGATTAAGTGAGTCACATGAATTTTTGGTTTCCCAGCACATGTAAAAGTTACATTTACATTACACTATAGTCGAAGTGTGTAATAACATGATCTTTTAAAACAATTTATATACCTTAATTAAAAAATACTTTCCTGCTAAGAAAATGCTAACTAGCATCTGAGTCTTCAGCAAATTGGGGTCTTTTTGCTGGTGGAGGGTCTTGCCTCCATGTTGATGGCTGCTGACCGATCACGGTGGTGGTTGTTGAAGGCTGGGACGGCTGTGAACAATTTCTTAAAATAAGAGACTGATGAAATTTATTGCATTGATTGCCTCATCCTTTTGTGAATGATTTCTCTATAGCATGAAAAGCTGTCTGATAGCATTTTACCCATAGCAAAACTTCTTTCAACTTTGGTGTCAAACCTCTCAAACCCTGCCGTTGCGTTAACAACTAAATTTATATAATACAGTCTTCACAGTGTCTTCACCAGGAGTAGATTCCATCTCAAGAAACCACTTACTTTTGCTCAACCGTGAGAAGCAACTATTCATTTGTGAAAGTTTTATCGTGAGATGGCAGCAATTCAGTCTTCAGGCTCCGGGCTTCCCAGGTGGTGTTAGTGGTAAAGAACCTGCCTGCCAATGCAGGGGACACGGGAGACTAGGGTCCCATCTCTGGGTCGGGAAGATCCCCTGGAGGAGGGCATGGCAACCCACTCCAGTATTCTTGCCTGGAGAAGCCCATGGACAGAGGAGCCTGGCAGGCTATAGTCCATGGGGTCACAAACAGTCAGGCATGGCTGAAGTGACTCGGCACTCCACTTCTCATTCTAGTTCTCTTGCTGTTTCCACCACATCTGCAGTGACTTCCTCCATGGAAGTCGTGAACCCTTCCAAGTCATCCACGAGGATTGGAACCAACTTCTTCCAAACTCCTGTTAATGTAAATATTTTGACCTCTTCCTATGAATCATAGGGCTTCCCTTGTGGCTCAGCTGGTAAAGAATCCGCCTGTAATGTGGGGGCCTGGGTTCCATCCCTGGGTTGGGAAGATCCCCTGGAGAAGGCAATGGCTACCCACTCCAGTATTCTGGCCTGGAGAATTCCATGGACTGTATAGTCCAAAGGGTCGCAAAGAGTCAATGTTCTTAATGGCATCTAGAATGGTGACTCCTTTCTGGAAAGTTTTCAATTTACCCTGCTCAGATCCATCAGTGGGATAATTATCTATGGCAGCTATAGCCTTATGAAATATATTTTTAAAAAACATCTTAAACTTTCTTTCATATTGGGGTATAGCAAATTAACTGGAGAAAGAAATGGCACCCCACTCCAGTACTCTTGCCTGGAAAATCCCATGGATGGAGAAGCCTGGTAGGCTGCAGTCCATGGGGTCACTAAGAGTCAGACATGACTAAGCGACTTCACTTTCACTTCACTTTCATGCATTGGAGAAGGAAATGGCAACCCACTCCAGTGTTCTTGCCTGGAGAATCCCAGGGACAGGGGAGCCTGGTGGGCTGCCGTCTATGGGGTCCCACAGAGACGGACACGACTGACACAACTTAGCAGCAGCAGCAGCAGCAGAGCCGATTAACAATGTAGTGATAGTCTCAGGTGAACAGCGAAGGGACTCAGCCATACATGTATACGGATCCATTCTCGCCCCAAACAGTCCTCCCATCCAGGCTGCCACGTAACAATAAGCAGAGGTCCATGTGTTATACAGTAGGTCCTTCTTGGGTATCTATTTTAAATATAGCAGTGCATGCATGTCCATAATGGGCTTTCCAGGTGGCATGGGTGATAAAGGATCCACCTGCCAATGCAGGAGACACAAGAGAGCCAGGGTCAATCGCTGGGCTGGGAAAATCCCCTGGAGTAGGAAATGGCATCCCACTCCAGTATTCTTGCCTGGAAAATTTCATGGGCAGAGGAGCCTGGCAGGCTATAGTCCACAGAGCCGCAAAGAGCTGGACACGACTGAGTGACTGAGCACATACACAAACATGTCCAAGCAAAACTCCCTAACTATTGCTTCCTGCTAGCCTTCCCAGGAAATGTATTTCTTAAATAAGACTTGGAAATCAAAATTATCCCTTTAATCCCCAGGCAGTAGAATGGATGTTGTATAAGCTCTCTTGTTTGTTCAGTTACTCAGTCGTGTCTGACTCTTTGTGACCCCATGGACTGCAGACGCCAGGCTTCCTGGTCCTTCTCTATCTCTGGGAGTTTGCTCAAATTCATGTCCATTGAGTCTGTGATGCTATCTAACCATCTCATCCTCCGCCACCCACTTCTTTTGTCTTCACTCTTTCCCAGCATCAGGGACTTTTTCAATGAATCGGCTTTTCGCATCAGATTGCCAAAGTATTGGAACTTCAGCTTCAGCAACAGTCCTTCCAGCAAATATTTAGGGTTGATTTCCTTTAGGATTGATCTACAGCCATAGCAATCTGCACGCACCCGATCTCGTCTACTTGATGTATTAGCGGGCAGGAAAACGATATTAATCTCATCGTGTGTTTCCATCAGAGTTCTTGGGTGACCAGGTGCATGGTCAGTCAGCAATCTTATTTTCAAGAGAATCTTTTTTCCTGAGCAGTAGGTATCAACGGTGGGCTTAAAATATTCAGTAAACAGATGTGCTGTCATTCAGACTTTGTCATTTCTTCTGTTTAGCAAAGGCAGAGACACGATAGCAAAATTCTTAAGGGCCCTAGGATTTTCAGTTTGGTAAATGAGCATCGGCTCCAGCTTAAAATCCACAGCTTAAAATCACCACCCTAACAAGAGAGTCAGCCAGTCCTTTGAAGCTCCAAAGTCAAGCACTGACTTCTCGTCGGGGGCCACGGAAGTCCTAGGTGGTACCTTCCAATAGAAAGCTGTTTCGTCTACACTGATAGTCCGTTGTTCAGTGTAACCACCTTCATAAGTTATCTTAACTAGATTTTCTGGATAACTTACGGCAGCTTCTACATCAGCACTTGCTGATTCACCTCACACTTTATGTTACGGGGATGGCGTCTTTCCTGAAACCTCACGAACCAATCTCTGGGTATCGGTTCAAACTTCTCTTTGGCGGCTTCCTCGCCTCTCTCAGCCTTCACAGAATTGAGGAGAGTCAGGATCTTGCTCTGGATTGCGTGCTGCTCGTTCAGTCACATCCGACTCTTTGTGACCCCGTGGACTGTAGCCCGCCAGGCTCCTCGGTCTGTGGGATTTCCCACACAAGACTGCTGGAGTGGGTTGCCATTTCCTCCTCCAGGGGATCTTCCCAACCCAGGGATCAAAGCCGTATCTCTTGCATCCCCAGTATTGGCAGGCAGTTTCTTTACCACTAGCGCCAGCTGGGAAACTGACTCCGGTTTAGGCTTTGGTTAAAGGAATATTGTGTCCGGTGGAATCTTCCTTCAGACCACTACACCCTTATCTAGAGCATCAATAAGGCTGCTTTAGTTTTGTTGTCAATTTATGTGTTCACTGGAGTAGCAGCTTTAATTTCCTTCAAGAACGATTCCTCTGCATTCACAACTTGGGCAGTTGTGTGGGGCAAGAGGTCTAGCTTCAGGCCTACCTTAGCTTCCAGCATGCCTTCCTCAGTACGCTTAGTAATTTCTAGTTTTGTGAGTGAGACATATGACTCCTCCTGTCACTTGAACACTTAGAGGCCATTGTAGGGTTATTCACTGGCTTAATTTCAGTCTTGTTGGGTCTCAGGGAATAGGGAGGCCCAAGGAGAAAGAGATGAGATGGGGGAACAGCTGGTCGGTGGACAGTCAGAACTCACACAACACTGACCCACCAAGTTCTGTGTCTTATATGGGCTCAGACTGTGGAGCCCCAAAGCAGTTACAACAGTAACATCAACAAGAGTCCTGATCGGTGGACCACTGGTGATCCAGTGGTTAGGACTTGTGCTCCCAATGCAGGGGGCATGGGTTCTCTCCCGAGTCAGAGAACTCACATCCTGCATGCTGCAAGTGCAGCCAAAAAAAAAAAAAAAAAAAATCATAGATCGCCATATGAATATAATAATGGAAAAGTCTGAAATACTGTGAGATCATCAAAATGTAACACAGAGACAAGCCGTGAGTAAACGTTGTTAGAAAAATGGTGCCATAGATGTGCTCAGCACAGGGTTAACACAAACCTTCAATTTGTTAAATATACAATACCTGCAAAAAGAAAGGGCAATAAAGCAAGGTGTGCCTGTGTGGAGACAGTCAAAAGATCAGTGGTTGCCAGGGCGCAGGAAGGAGGAACTCACAGGCAGAGCACAGAGGGTGTTTAGGGACTATTTGCAACATACTAAGTGGTGGGTAAAAGTCATCATGTTGCTTTTGTTGTTGTTGTTTAGTCGCTCAGTCATGTCCAGCTCTTTGCAACCCCGTGGACTGTAGCCCTCCAGGCTCCTCTGTCCATGGGATTCTCCAGGCAAGAATACTGGACTGGGTTGTCATTGCCTCCTCAGGGGATCTTCCCGACCCCGGAATTGAACCCCTGTCTCCTGCACTGGCAGGCGGATTCTTTACCACTGAGCCCACCAGGCAGGCCCACAAGTCATTATACCTGTGTCCAAATCTGTACAAAGTATAACACAAAGAGTGAACCTTCATGTAAACTGTGGGCTTTGGCTGATAAGGATGTGTGAATGTGGGTCACCAGTTATAACAAAGGTACTGCTCTGGTGCAGGATGTTCAGAGTGTTGAGACTGCATGTGTGGGGGCAGGGACTATAGGGAATTCTGTGCTTTTCTCTAACCTAAAACTGCTCTAAAACATAAAGTTTATTAATTAAAAACAGTTTCTCGAATGCGTGAACAACATGATTACTCCTTCTACCTGTCCCCATGGTCATTGCTTGAACTATGACGTTTCCACTCATATCATTCTATTCCATGTTCAAGTTTTACAAGTTTTACATGTCTCTTTGCCCCATAAGCCATAAGTGCAAAGATTCTCTACCCTCCGCTGGAGGCTCTGCTGGATTATCAAGATGAAGCAAAAGTGCACATTCCCAGAGACTTGCCTGGTGGTCCAGTGGTTAAAGAATCCACCTTGCAATGCAGGGGATGTGGGTTCAATCCCTAGTTGGGGAACTAAGATCCCACATGCCACGGAGCCACTAAACCCGTGAGCCACAACTAGAGAATCAATGTGCCACAATGAAAGATCCCGCAGCACGGAAGGAAGATACAGTATACTGAAACTAAGACAAAACACAGCCAAATAAATAAATAAATTGTGTGCTTAGTCATGTCAGACTCTTTGCAGCCCCATGGACTGTAGCCTTCCAGGTGCTTCTCTCCATGGAATTTTCCAAGCAAGAATACTGGAGTGGGTAGCCATTTCTTTCTCCAGGGGATCTTCCGGACCCAGGGGTAGAACCCGAGTCTCCTGCATCTCCTGCATTGGCAGGTGGATTCTTTACCACTCCATCACCTGGGAAGACCAAGTAAATAAAAGAGTGCAAATCCCCAATGCTCTTAAAGACAAATATGGACAAATCAGACCCCCATCTCAGGATGACATCACAATGACAAAATCAAAGCCATTGATTGCTGCCAGTGTTCAGAGAAGCCATCTAGTCCTCCTGGTTTTGCAAACCATTTTCAGTATCAGAATCAATTTTTCAAATGAACTGACAGAGCCCCAAACATAAAAGAGTTAGTAGAGTGAAAAAATAGTGCTTTTCTGCACAGATGGTGGCTGGATCCCTGAGGCATGTCTGCAAAGTCAGGGCTCCTGGGATCCCTTTGAGATGCACTGATTCGGCCTCCCCGTCTGTTTTGCACACAGCATGCTAGGCTCCCAAACAAGGAGAAGCCTTACGAACACCCAGCGAAGTCCATAGCCTCCACTCTATCGGCCTCTTTAGCTCATGCCCTTACATTCTCCAAAATACATCCTGGGCTCCAACTGTATCAGACCTGTATTTCTGCAAATGTTTCATATCTCAGGCTTCTGTGCCTTTGCTCCACAGTCAAAATGCAGCTCTGATATCACCTCCTCCAGGAAGTCTTCCTGTCCCACCACCCTTGACCCATCCATTTTACCCCAGGGATGGAGATTGGTCAAGTAGAAGCCAGCACCTCCAGGAATAGGTAGAACCTAAACCTAACAGCCTAGGTGGGTGCAAATCAAACTTTCAAGTGCAAACCAGCAGAGTGATGTTAGGGGGGCCTGGGGAACCGCACCTAATGACCTGATTTCAGAAGAAAACAAGAGCCAGCGATGCATCTTAAACCAACAAATACCCAAGTGACCTCTAGCTGTGATTAAAAGCCATAAACACAGGCAAGAAAAACAAAAAACAGATCAGGGAAATGTTTCTATGCCTAAGATCCCTCCGTGAGCTTCAGATTCCGTGTTCCTTGCCCCGGAATAAGACCCTTAGGATCTGAACCCTGGGACTTCCCGCGACCCCTCTCCTTTCCCTACACTCTCCCAGGACCCTCCAGGAGCAAGGAACTGATCCCACGCAGGGCCATCATCCTCTGTTTCTGTATCTCCTACCTCTCCCTCTCGCGCAGGGACTGCTGTCCCTTTCTCTATCCCTCCCCTCACCCCAGTGTCCAGACGATGTCTGGCACAGAACCAGCCCGTAAAGGTTTGCAGAATGGGGTACCATCCAAGCCTTGGTGCTAACACCCGGTTTTCCGCGTGGCTGCAGCGCCCTCTGCCAGGCGTCTCTCGCGGCCACGAGGCACTCACCGGAGTCGGGGCGTTCACCACGGAGAGGTTGTACCCGTAGAGGAAGGAGGAGCCGAAGGCGCCCACGAGAGATGCCACGATCAACGAGCAGGACCAGTCCTGGGAAAGGAGAGCAAAGCACGTCAGAGCTGGCGCTCGGGGGTTGGGGTGGGGGGGAGGGCACAGCCAGGGGCCCGCAGGACGCAGGTGGGCTGTCCTCTTCCCTGGGGAGGATTCCCAGGGTAAGGATGCCAGCTGTCCAGGAGGGGCTCCCGTCAGTCCAGGTGGGCGTGGCCAGTCCAGGGAGCTCAGTTTGCCGTCGGTCCCCCCACCTACCGCCCCCCACCCTCCCGGCCACACGACTGCATCCTTTGTCGGGCTGCAAGAGATCTGTGCAACGCAGACCTAACGTCCTTTCGCAGGTGCTGTTAGCAGCTACAACCCTGTGATTTTAGCAGAATCTGGCCAGTCTGTGACTCATCTCCGAGGTAAAAAGCAATGCCAGGCTAAGCTGCCAGCAGCAGCATCTGGGTTCTCGCTAAAACCTACAGGCCAGACATCTGTTCTCAGCCCTTTCTGGGAATTCTCCCACAGACTCCTAGGATCAGTACATTTTATCTTGATTTTACAGGTGAGGAAACAGAGGCACGGAGTGAAGGAAAGCTACTTGGCTCAAAATAGCCTAGAGTTAAAACTCCCCTCTGGGTCCTCCCCACCATTCTATGCAAAACAAAGAACTCTCTCCCCCGGAAAAAAAAAAAAAAAAAATTACATTAAGGTTGATTCGGTCCCAGCCTCTGGCCATCTCCAGAATTCCTTGCCCCAGCCGTTTAAGAGATAACTAGGCATCACTGACTCGAGTGAATTCTGGGAGTTGGTGATGGACAGGGAGGCCTGGCTTGCTGCGATTCATGGGGTCACGAAGAGTCGGACACGACTGAGCGACTGAACTGAACTGAACTGAATCCAAACAACCTTGGAGAAAAACTGGCACCCTTAAGACAGTAGATTTCCACATATATATCTATGTATACTTACTCTTTTCTTGGGTCATTGCAGCAGCTCACTAATCTGACTGCTGCCCCTTCTCACCTCATTAAAGGTGATCTGTTCCTGTAAAGTGCTGGTCTGGTTCTTTATTCTGAACCTTGCCTTCTCTAACTCCCTTACCCTACATGGAGCAGTCCCTGGTGGTGTCTGGGATGGAGACCAGAGCCCACCCAGGTGGTCCGGCCCCAGCCCCTGCTGTAGCACCCACTGCACCACACTGCCTCCCCCCCACTGCCTCCTCTCCTGGGTGCAGCGTCTCAGGGGCTAACGCTTCTGACGGCCCCAGGAGGCACACCCACCCACGCGTACTCTGTTCCAGGCTGCGCTGTCCACCCACAGGCTGGTGTGAACACCTTAGGACAAGGACCTGCAGACAGACAGAGACAGGGCTTGGTCTGGAGAACCAAGCATCTATCTCCATGTAATCCTGCCCACTGGACCCATCTGTGGATGGCCACAGCCACCACGGGACTGGGAGTACAAGCAGCTGGGCCCCTTGGCAAAGGCTGGGAAAGGCCCCGGAAGGCAGGGGCTGGAGGTGGGAAGGGGCTGCCATCCTAACCTGGCCAGGAAAGTGTGGACCACTTGTCAGAGGGGGGACCCGGTGCACTCGGAAGGCACTTTCTCTCCATCATTTTTCGTGTGTGTCTGTCTATGTGTGTCCTGTAAGTGCCAGACCCTGACAAAGCTCCAGGGATGCAGCAGTAGACGTGATGTTAATAGCTGAGGTCCACGGTTTAGGTAAGGGAATAAATCAAACACTGACCAGAAAAGGAAGCTAGACTCTGACAGCCAGTTCCCTGCTTGGTCCACCTTGGCAGCCTCCTCCAGCACAGGCTCCAGTGCCGGACCGCTCCACCACGGCTGTGGGACCTGTCCAGGGTCTTGACCTTTCTGGGTCTCAGCTTGCCCAGCTGTAAAATGGGCTGTATAGACCGTTGTGGCTGTGCAGCTGCCTGAGGACGCTGAGAGGGTGTGTGCACATAGCCAGTGTTCTGAACAGCTGTTCACTCTCTTTTCTGTCTCTGCTCCCTCTGACCAAGCTGTGCAGAATAGCTGTTGGCCAAGCTACGTGCCAAGGTCTCTCACCCTGGTTGAAGCCTCTGTGCCCCCTGAAATCCTCACTTCTGGAGACCTTCATATCTAAGACCCGTTGAAAGTTGCCCTGAAAGTCCCACCTCCTGATTTTTACTTTTCTATCAATTTTGTCTGACCCCCATCTCTGCCAGTTACAATTGTGTAAACTTAGACCGGTGGTATAGCTCCTCTGTGACTCGAAGTCCTCATCTGTGAAATGGGGATGTTAATAGACCTGTGACGGAGTCCAAGCAGACAGAGAAGACGGCAGACAAATGTCTCAAAACAAGCATCTTATCAGGCTCTGGATGCCTGGTTCTTTTCTAGAACAGAGATGGGGGGGTGGGGGAGTTGTGAGGAAACAAAGTAAACAGGTCATTAATCTTGCAAGTATCTCCTAGAATGATAAGCCTCTGGCAGGGGCTGTGTTAGCTGTTTCCTTTCTGCAGTGTTCTGAACAAGGGCACTTGAACAGTTTGGCAGAGGGACAGGGTTGTCTGAGGCAGGCCCTTATGTATGATCATAACAACAAAAGCCATGAAAAGCAAGTCAAAGAAACGGTTCCAAAACGGAGTCAGAATTGGCCCTTCCCTGCAACAGACCCACCTCATGGGATATTCTGCAGAAGAAAGAAGTTAGAGTAGGTGTCCAGGGGTAGGTACCCTGAGTATCAATAGCAGAGACCGGACAGTTGGTGTGGGTCTTACTTTCAGAGGGTGGGAGTCTTGCTTCCAGGCCCCAAACCTGCCGAGAAAGTGCTCTGTAAACGCTGGTGATTGGACAGAGGCCAGAAGGAGGATTTACGGACCATAGAGATGGATGTTGGCAAGTGTGGGGTCAGAGTACTCTCTGCAGTAAGAGGAGCGGGAACTGAATGGGATGCACTGATGGAACAGAATCACTTTTGGACACCATGCCCACCCTCCATCGCCTTTCGTCTTTAAACTCATCCTCTGGGGCTCAGCTCAGATGTTGTTCCTTTTGATCCCTGGGTTGTGCGGGTCCCCGGGCTTCTCTCACTCCTAGCCTTGGTCATTATGTCCTTGTCTGCACCCATCGGAGGGCAGAGAAGCACAGGTGAGAGCCCCGTCCCCCAGATCCCCCACCCCTGCATGCCCACCAGGTCTTACCACCCACCCCAAGGTGGGGTGGAGACGATGGGAGGCGAGAGCACCGCGCACATGATGAGAGCAGTTCTCTGTGTGGCCTCACTGCTGGAGCACAGCCACGCTGCCGGAAGAAGCTGGCGGGAGCCCAGGGAGCTGCGACGTCAGAGCTGGAGCCCCACAGCCAATGTCACAGGGTCCAGGAGCCAGGAATCAAGACCAGAGGCTTTTCAGGAAGGCGGAGAGAGCCCTCCGTGGCCCAGACAGAGGCCAGGCGCTGTGTTTACCTTTCGTCTCCTCCTGCCTTGCATCACAGTCCTCGGATGGGCACGCTCGTGAGGCCCTGGGTGGCTGTGGCTAAGGGTAGCTGAGCCCATGTCCTGTTTGGCAAAGGCCCGCCCCCGGCCCTCCCCGCAGCTGGCTCTCCTGAAGCACCTCCTTAGGGGCTCTGCCGGGCCATCTCCCTGAATCAGGAGGCAGAATCCACAGAGGGAGGGCAAGGGGGTGCCGAACAGGAAATGTGGCAATTGTATCCTGTCCGAACAGGAATTGAGCAATAAAAATTTTTCCGCATTCACAGGCCTTCACTGCAGCAGCTGGAAAGCCCTGATAAGGAAATTTCTTTTCCCAGAAATCACCACCCTGAGTACCTGAGTTTTCTACTTAAAAAAAGAAAGAAAGAAAGAAAGAAATTGCATAGTGTGAATTTTTATTTGGGGCAAAATGAGGACTGCAGCCCAGGAGAGAGCACCTCAGATAGCTCTGAGAGACTGCTCCAAAGAGGTTGTGGGGGAAGGTGAATATATGTATGATTGGGATGAAGGGGTTGGTTTAGTCACTAAGTCGTGTCCAACTCTTGAGACCCCATGGACTGTGGCCCACCAGACTCCTCTGTCCATGGGATTTTCCAGGCAAGAATACTGGAGTGGATTGCCATTTCCTCCTCCAGGGGATCTTCCCGACCCAGGAATCGAACCCGGTCTCTTGCATTGCAGGCAGATTCTTTACCGATTGAGCTATGAGGGAAGCCCAGTGTTTTAGAAAAGGCAGAGGAACCAGAGATCAAATTGCCAACATCTGCTGGATCATGGAAAAAGCAAGAGAGTTCCAGAAAAACATCTATTTCTGCTTTATTGACTATGTCAAAGCCTTTGACTGTGTGGATCACAATAAACTGTTGAAAATTCTGAAAGAGATGGGACTACCAGACCACCTGGGTGAAGGGGAGTTCATGCAATCAAGCACTTAGCTTGGCAAAAGTTTTCTGCTAGTCACAAAGAGCAGATGTCACCAGGAAGGGATGAAGTGCTTTTCTAGATATGAAGAGATATAAGAATTGAGCTCATACTATCAGCTCCTGAAAATATCTAACTATCTGAAGACCTGTCCTGCCAGTTTTCCCAGAGCACAGAGTGCCCCAGTTCCCTATCTCCATCCTGAACTCCCTTCAGGGGATGTTGAATGTCAGCAGCTGCAGGAGCTGAAGAGTTAATCTTTGCAGAGGTGGATGAAAGTGAAAGTGGAAGGCGCTCAAGCGTGAAAAGTCTCTCAGTCAGTGTCTGACTCTTTGCAACCCCGTGGACTGTCCATGGAATTCTCCAGGCCAGAATACTGCAGTGGGTAGCCTTTCCCTTCTCCGGGGGATCTTCCCAACCCAGGGATCGAACCCAGGTCTCCCACATTGCAGGTGGGCAGAGGTAGATGGCAAGTGCCAATTTGAAGTTGACGCTTTCTCTGGCGTCTTTTTCTATCCCCTCTTAAAGCCAGCATGCTGGGAGGAGAGTAACTACCATGAACCCAGAGCAAAATCTCCCTGAGGCCCGGGACAGACAGATTACTGGCTACTGGAGAAGCCTGGCAGGGTTCCAACCGTGGCTTCACCGCTATTTAGCTGTGTGTCCTCAGGCAAGTTGATTTGCTTCTCTGAGCTACCACATTTACAAGTGCAAAATGGGAGCTTGATCCTGCCCTGATGATCCTGCAGAGTTATTCTGAGACTCAAATAGAAAACACACAGCAACATATTGGAGATGAAGACAGGCTGCCCTGCAGCTCTAGAACAAGTGGGGAAGTTGTGGGTTTGGAAGAAAAAGACTTTGCCACCGGTTGTTACTCTGCCCTGCTCATACAGGTGGCCTGGCTCAGGGAAAGCATTAAGGAGGCAAGCCCCCTCATGCACACCAGGATGTCATGCGAATTAACTCCCTGTACGGCTGAATTGCTTGGATGTCAGAGAAGGGCCTTAAATCATGTCTAGGATATGCCTTGGCCATTTGCGCCCAGAGCAGAGACCAGGTGCAGAGGCTGGCAGAATGATGGCAGGCTCAGGGAACAGAGGACCCCTAGAAGGCCAGGGCGTCTGCAAATCCACAAAAGAGAGACCCGAAGCCGGCAACCTGGGTTTAATGGAAAGTGCATGGTGAAATAAAAGCTTTGGATCACAGCAGAATTTCTGGGAGTGTGGATTGTCAAGTGCACACAAACACATCCAGCTCTGCGGATGCAGATCAGTGGGAAGGGAGCTGCTCAGTGGGGAGCTGAAACTTCTGAAAGAAAAAAGCCAGCCCTGAATAATTAGGCTGGTTATTTACTGAGTGCATGAATCATTCAGTGCAATATTCATTCTGCATATCAGTCATGCAGGGAGGCCGCTCGCACAATTGGCTGTTTCTGAAATCAGTTTTCAGCCAGTTGGCCAGTTCCCCTCACAGAGCTGGGTCCAGAGCAGGGTTCTAACATGGGAGCTCTCGACTGTGACATCACATGCGAGAGCTGAGGATCCCCCTGGGAAACACGGAGGAGGCACTGAGCCAACCTGGGGCTGATCCTGGAAGACTTCCTGAAAGAGGTGATTCCAGAGCCGACTCTTACAGGATGAGTAAGCCAGGGGGATAATGCAGGCAGAGAAGGGCATGGGGTGAGAGGGCAGAGCCAGTCCTGCAGACATAGATGCCCCCGGGGTGTGGGGAGAAGCAAAATAATTGAGTGAGTTGGGGCCTAAAGTGTGGGAGGGGCAGCATGGCTATTTCACTGTGCAGAGAGGAACCAGCTCTGTGGTTCCCATGGGGTGTCTTACTCATCATCTCATTTCCTCCTCCACCGGCTCCTTGTCTCAGGCCTTTCCACGTAACCACCCTGGTCTTCTCATCTTTAACAGGGGGGTCTCCCTGATCTTGCTAAAACTCACATTGGGTCAGTGACCTGCCTTTTTCATTTAAAATTGTTCCATGTCCCCCATGGTGGTTGAAAATACTAAAGGCCAGATCACCCAAACAGAGTGCAGACTGGAGGTGGGGGGAGGCGGGGGGGTGGGGGTGGGGTGGTGGAGGGTGGGACAGCCTTCCAGCAGCTGCCCTGACCCTGCGCTGCACAAAGGGCTCTCCCAGAAACCCGGACTGGACACCACTCAGTGGAACAAAAGAAACTTGCAGTAAGTTACTTCCCCTTTTTTGTTGTGCAGCCTAGAGGCGGTGCTTAGCCTGAAGAGTTCTTCTTATTGGTGGAACTGACTGTCTGTCAGTTGTCGTCCCCCCCAACCCAGCTCCGGAGAAGGCAATGGCACCCCACTCCAGTACTCTTGCCTGGAAAATCCCATGGATGGAGAAGCCTGGTGGGCTGCAGTCCATGGGGTCGAGAAGAGTCGGACGTGACTGAGCGACTTGACTTTAACTTTTCACTTTCATGCTTTGGAGAAGGAAATGGCAGCCCACTCCAGTGTTCTTGCCTGGAGAATCCCAGGGACGGGGGAGCCTGGTGGGCTGCCGTCTATGGGGTCACACAGAGTCGGACACGACTGAAGCGACTTAGCAGCAGCAGCAGCAGCAGCAGCAGCCACCCAGCTCTCCCGCAAACCAGCCCAGAGGTGAGCAGTGACGTCATATGCCTGAGATGGGAGCCCAACTGTTCTGGCTCAAGTTCCAGGCTGGGCTCGCCTATTTAGGAAGCCTGGCCTTGGGGTTAACCGTGCTTTCTTCCTTCAGACAAATGGGGAGTCTTGGATTCCCAGGGGGCACCCCAGAGCATTCCAAGGTGAGAAAACAGAGAGCTCCATTCTTTTGAAAGCCTCGATGAGCCTGATGAGAGCTGCTCTCTCTGCTTGCCACAGCTCAGCGGGTTAACCCCCTGACAGTCGTGCCCAAAGGACCGCCTGGCTTTGGGTCTCAGCCCCACTTCTAACAACCTGTGAGCTCCTGGGCAAGTTTCTCGGCCTCTCTGGCCCGGTGTCCTCATCTGTCAAATGGGCCTGATGATGGTGCCACCGCCTCTTAGACTTGCTAAGATTTGAGGAGTTTGTGCGTGGAGAACACTAAAAACCCTGGAACCTAAAACAGCACCTGGTCTACAGCTAAGCACACAATGAACATTCATTGTTCTTCACATCCCCCTGTCCCCCTGGTGAGCTATTTCTTGGCCAGTGCTCTTGTTCTCATCCTTTTCTCAACAAAGGACACGGTGAGTACTCCCTGTAGAAAGATCCCCCTGGGTCCCCCCACCCCCAACCTCGTGTTGGTGTTCACAGCAGCAAAGAAAAGGGTTGGGGCCAGTGGGGTGCAGCTGGACCATTGCCAAGGCCAGTTTCCCCGCTTGAGTACCAGGCCTCTGTGATGAGCATCATCCAGTGAGGCTCCGTGAACCAGATGACAGCTAACCGGGGCTCCCCGCTACCCACCTCCCAAGACACATCTACACTGCTCTACCCTCTGCCAACTGTTCCCACCTGCCGCACCACCCGCCCTCCCACCAGGGTCAGGAGGATCCACTAGGCTGACGCCATGGGGAAGAACAGAAGTTCAGGGAGAGCCTGGATTCGACCATCTCCAAATCTGATGCCAGACCCCCAGCCACATGGTCTGTGGCCCATGCTCTCAGATAGGTCCTAAGGCAATTCACTCTATCAAGGATGTGGCCGGGGCTTCCCTAGTGGCTCAGACGGTAAAGCATCCACCTGCAATTCAGGAGACCTGGGTTCGATCCCTGGGTTGGGAAGGTCCTCTGGAGAAGAAAATGTCTACCCTCTCCAGTATTCTTGCCTGGAGAGTCCCAGGGACAGAGGAGCCTTGGCGAGCTACAGTCCATGGGGTCTCAAAGAGTCAGACATCACTGAAGTGACTTAGCATGCACATACACAGTACAGTTGTAAGCCAAATCCCTAGCTCAAAAGAAGTGGGAAACTATACAGCTTTTCTGGAGTTTGAAAATATGTCTCTAGAGCTGGTGTTGGACAGGGAAGCCTGGTGTGTTGCGGTCTGTGGGGTTGCAAAGAGTCGGACGCGACTGAGTGACTGAACTGAACTGAGACATCGTAGTGTATGCATGTTAATCCCAATCTCCCAGTTCATCCCACCATCTCTCGTCTCCCCTTGGTATCCACACGTTTGTCCTCTACATCTGTCTCTCTATTGGAAAAGAATATTTTTTAAAATGTGTCTCTATGCATAACTGAATCACTTTGCCATAGAGCAAAAATTAGCATAACATCATGAATCAGCGATACTTCAATTTTTACAAAACAATTTTTTAAAAGAAGGATGTGGTCATAGCCCAGCATTCCTGGGTGTGCCGGGCCTGTCCTGACACTCATGCACTCGTCCACACACACACCTTTTACCAGTGCCCCTAATTTTGCTCATCCTTCAGTGCTCAGCCCCCTCGCCACCTCCCCCCAGGAGGGACCACCTCGGGGTCACCTGGACACTCCTACCAGGGAGACATAAGGGAACCAGGACTGACCAGTTTCTTTTTCTCCAAATTGCTTCCTTTGTTATCTGCTGAGTCACTTTCCCTGAGCTTCATGGTTCCTTGTCAGCCTTTGGACTGGGCTTTTTTGTTCCTGAAAGAGAGAAAAAAGGGAGAAGTGGTTAGACAGACGCTGGCTGTCACAGATAAGGAACCCAGGGGAGGAGGGCCAGGGGAGGAGGGCCTGGTGAGGACGCCAGGGTGGCGGGCCCAGCTTCCCCAGAGCCCCAGGTGCCTTTGTTCCTCTCTGGCCTGTTTCTCCATTTACGAGACGGTCAGGTTGGACCACTGCTGTGTTTTCCCACCCCTGCCACGTCGCTGATCAAGTACTGGCCCCTCCCCAGGATATCCTCATTTGTAAGGTCCTCTTACAATGGGGCATGTTTTGGAAATCCTAGACTTTCTGTCCTTAAGATATGAAAATAAAAGTACCATAAATTCAAAGTGCAATGTCACCTGTCAAATTGAAACTATTACCAAACAGTTAGCACAATTGTAGGAGCTTCCCAGGTGGCGCTAGTGGTACAGAACCCCCCTACCAGTGTACGAGGCATAAGAGAGGCAGTTCGATCCCTGGGTCAGGAAGATCTCCTGGAGGAGGGCATGGCAACCCGCTCCAGTATTCTTGCCTAGAGAATCGCATGGACAGAGCAGCCTGGCGGGCTACAGTCCATGGGGTCACAAAGAATTGGACACGACTGAAGTGACTTAGCACACACACGCAGCACAATTGTAGCCCGAATCCCTAGCACAAAAGAAGTGGAAAACTCTATAGCTTTTCTGGAGTTTGAAAATACGTCTCTAGAGCTGTAAAAGTATTTCAGTCCTTTGGCCCAATGACTCCATTTATAGTTAGCCTAAAGCAGTAATTAAAATGTACAAAGATTTAAGCCTGAGATGATCATTGCAACACTTTTCATGGTAGAAAAATGGTCTTCATAATAGGACAGAATATTTAAGAAGAAAGTTTAAATTTTGGCATATTCATGTGCTGGAAGCTTATGTTAAAGAAGGATACCTAATATCATTGGAAAGTGTTGCTAATACATTCTTACTTGACAACATGCTATGCTATGCTATGCTAAGTCACTTCAGTCGTGTCCGACTCTGTGTGACCCCATAGAGGGCAGCCACCAGGCTCCCCCGTCCCTGGGATTCTCCAGGCAAGGACACTGGAGTGGGTTGCCATTTCCTTCTCCAATGCATGAAAGTGAAAAGTGAAAGCGAAGTCGCTCAGTCGTGTCTGACTCTTCAAGACCCCATGGACTACAGCCTACCAGGCTCCTCCATCCATGGGATTTTCCAGGCAAGAGTACTGGAGTGGGGTGCCATTGCCTTCTCCGTGACAACATGAGGAAGATGTATAAAGAAATATACTCTAGTCAACATTAAAAATAGGTGTACTTGTTTTTTTAGTCACTAAGTCATATCTGATTCGTTATGACCCCATGGACTGTAGCCCATCAGGCCCCTCTGTCCTTGGGATTTCCCAGGTAATAATTTTGGAATGGGTTGCCATTTGCTTCTCCAGGGGATCTTCCCAGCCCAGGGATTGAACCCATGTCTTGTGCATTGGTAGGTTGATCCTTTCAGTTCAGTTCAGTTGCTCAGTCGTGTCTGACTCTTTGTGACCCCATGGACTGCAGCACTCCAGGCTTCCCTGTCCATCACCAACTCCCAGAGCTTACTCACACTCATGTCCATTGAATCAGTCATTCCATCCAGCCATCTCATCCTCTGTCTTCCCCTTCTCCTGCCTTCAATCTTTCCCAGCATCAGGGTCTTTTCCAATGAGTCAGTTTTTCACATCAGGTGGCCAAAGTACTGGAGTTTCAGCTTCAGCATCAGTATTTCCAATGAATATTCAGGTTTGATTTCCTTTAGGATGGACTGGTTGGATCTCCTTGCTATCCAAGGAACTCTCAAGAGTCTTCTCCAACGCCACAGTTCAAAAGCATCAATTCTTCGGCGATCAGCTTTCTTTATAGTCCAACTCTCATATCCATACATGACTACTAGAAAAACTATAGCTTTGACTAGATGGACCTTTGTCAGCAAAGTAATGTCTCTGTAATATGCTGTCTAGGTTGGTCATAACTTTTCTCCCAAGGAGCAAGCATCTTTTAATTTCATAGCTGCAGTCACCATCTGCAGTGATTTTGGAGCACCCCAAAATAAAGTCTGTCACTATTTCCATTGTTTCCCCATCTATTTGCCATGAAGTGATGGGACCAGATACCATGATCTTAGTTTTCTGAATGTTGAGCTTTAAGCCAACTTTTTCACTCTCCTCTTTCACTTTCCTCAAGAGGCTCTTTAGTTCTTCACTTTCTGCCATAAGGGTGGTGTCATCTGCATATCTAAGGTTATTGATATTTCTCCCAGCAATCTTGATTCCAGCTTGTGCTTCATCCAGCCCAGCATTTCTCATGATGTACTCAGCATAAAAGTTAAATAAACAGGGTGACAATATACAGCCTTGACATACTCCTTTCCCTATTTTGAATCAGTCTGTTGCTCCATGTCCAGTTCTAACTGTTGCTTCTTGACCTGTATACCGATTTCTCAGGAGGCAGGTCAGATGGTCTGGTATTCCCATCTCTTAAGAATTTTCCACAGTTTGTTGTGATCCACACAATCAAAGGCTTTGGCATAGTCAATAAAGCAGAAATTGATGTTTTTCTGGAACTCTCTTGTTTTTTCGATGATCCAGCGGATGTTGGCAATGTGGATCCTTTACTGTACTTGAACTACACCCATGTGTTTTTTAATTTAAAGTTAAATTTAAATCAAAAATGTTTACACATTAAATTATTTATTTTGGCCACCTCATGCGAAGAGTTGACTCATTGGAAAAGACTCTGATGCTGGGAGGGATTGGGGGCAGGAGGAGAAGGGGACGACAGAGGATGAGATGGCTGGATGGCATCACTGACTCAATGGACGTCTCAGTGAACTCCGGGAGTTGGTGATGGACAGGGAGGCCTGGCATGCTGCGATTCATGGGGTAGCAAAGAGTTGGACACAACTGAGCAACTGAACTGAACTGAACTGAAGCTTAATGATCAATTATTCATTAAGCTCCTAGCATCTAGGGCTTCCCTGGCGGCTCAGATAGTAAAGAATCTACCTGCAATGCAAGAGACCCAGGTTCAATCCCTGAATTGGGAAGATCCCCTGGAGAAGGGAAATGTCAACCCACTCCAGTATTTTTGCCTGAAGAATTCCATGGACAGAGGAGTCTGGTGGGCTACAAAGAGTAGGACACGACTGAGCGACTAACACTTTAACACTAAGCATCTAGGTTATGAGAATGAAATCTTGAGCAAAACAGACCTCACCCTGCCCTGACGGAGCTTACATTCTGGAAGGAGAGACAGTTTAGGAGGAGCATATGGACTTCTCAAGAGGCGTATGGAAGGTAAGAGGCCTGGCCCAGAAGGGAGAAACCACAGCAGGAGATAGGCTGCAGAGATGAGCGGACGACTCATGACATATTTCTGTGCAGAGAAAGCAGACATCCTGCAAGCAGCATAACATAACAGCAATTACCACTCAGCTGTGCTTTCTCAGCCAATGTTTATCTGATTTGCTTTCCTATGTTTTCCAATTTTCTACACTAAAACACACAGAAACCAATCACTTCTACAACTGCAAAAGCAAGCTTTTAGAATGTCTTCAAATGAAAGAGAAAACCATTTTGTTAAAGAATGAAGCCCTTAGGGTGTCAAGGAGCCAAGTAGACTAAAAACTACAGTTTTGGAAGAATAAGCAGTTCTTACGGGTTAACGAGCTCTGAGTTTTAAGTCACGTGAGCTGCCTGACAATGTCGACTGGAGGCCCTCCACCGAGGGACCCACCTGCATCTGGCCAGCACACGCCCAGGGACACGCCGCCCACTGGACCTCCACATTCAGGCCCCTCTTGCTGTCTCTCAGGCCCCCGGGCTGGGCTGCCTCCCCTCTTGCCTTTGTCTCATCTTCCAGGCTCACCTTCTCTGCTGTCCGTCTGTTCCTTCTGGAAAGTCTGAGTCGCTTCGTCCTGTGCTTCCCTGAGCTTCTTCCATTAGCCTTGTGGGAGCCAGACTGTACTGAACCACTGACGGTTCTTTCATCTGCGTCCTTGACCGTGACTTTGACCCCCTCCTGAGGGTTCATGTTATGTGTCAGCTTGGCAAGGCCACGGTGTCTAGTTGTGTGGTTAGACATTTAGAGAACAGGCAAGCTATTGCTGGTAGTTTTTAGGTATGACTCACGTTTAACAGGGCTTCCCTGGGGGCTCAGCAGTAAAGAATCTGTCTGCAAAGCAGGAGGCTCAGGAGATGAATATTCTATCCCTGGGTCGGGAAGATCTCCTGGAGGAGGGCATGGCAACCCACTCCTGTATTCTTGCCTGGAGAATCCTATGGACTGAGAAGACTGGTGGGCTACAGCCCATGGGGTCGCGGGGAGTCAGACATGACTGAAGCAACTGAGCACGCATGCACATTTACAATCAACTGACTTTAAGTAGATGGGCCTCCATAATGTAGGTGAGCCTCATCCATTGAGCTGGAGGCCTTAAGAACAAAGACTAAGGCACCCCATAGGAAAAGACATTCTGCATTAAGATGACAACATAGAAATTCTGCCTTGAGTTTCCAGCCTTCAGGCCAAGGTTGCAACTTCAATTCCTGCCAGAATTTGTAGCCTGTGGACTTGCCATATGGGTCTGGGGCTTGCCAGCCCCATGATCCTGTGAGTTAATTCCTTAAAAGCTCTCTGTCTTTTTCTATCAATATCTACCTATCTATCTAGATATACATCCTATTGGCTCTGTTTCTCCGGAGAACCCTGCCTGACACACTCCTTACACTCTGGGGCCACAGCTGACCCATCTCTGTGCCCACGGAGTCTGACAGTGCCTGGCTTTAGCCAGGGGAGCCCTCTGGGGTGGTGTGGGTCGGTGGGGAGAGAGGAGTCAGAATGGGGTCAGCCTAGAAGGGTGGGTTGGGGTGGGAGGTGCGAGGGAGGTTTAAGAGGAGGGGGACACATGTATACCTATGGCTGATACATGTTGACGTATGTCAGAAGTCAATACAACCTTGTGAAGCAATTATCCTCCAATTAAAAATAAATACATTTTTAAAAGAGAATGGCATTGAATGAGATGGGAGGGGACCGAGGGAGCCAGAAAGACAACATCCTCGGCCACCACCTATCAAGTTCCAGGGGCTGCACCTCCATTCTAGTTTGCATGAATGGCTGTCACCACACGGCTCCAAGGAGCTCCATTCACACAGTCAATGTCGGCCTGGAGCTATGCAAGGTGGTGGTCCTGCAGGTACCTAAGGATGAAGATGGTCTCCAAGCACTCAGGCAAGAACCTGATTTGAAAAGGCATGAACAGAGTGGAAAGAGCAAGGATGTTAGCATCAGAAACCTGGATGCCAACCCTGGTTTTGCCTCCATGACCCAGAGCAAATTACTTAAACTTTGGGTCTGTTTCTTTATCCTTCAATGGGTGGTGGTTATCATTCTCTCATATGATTCTTAGCCTAGGCTAAGAATGTACATCAAAGGCCTGGGGAGATGCTTGGCAAGTCCTTGGTGTCTAATTAATGGCATCGTTCACTGAGCTGGAGAAGACTCAAAGCAGCAGATTTGGGGATGGGAGGAAATAAAGAATTCTCTTTTGGAAGTGTGTGGCTGAGATGCTTGTGTGACATCCAAGTGCAAATGTCACTTGGGCACTTGGAAATAGGAGCAACGCTCAAGAAGTGGTCTGGACTGGAGATACGTTAATGACATTTAAGACCACGGGATTAGGTAAGTCACAGAAGAGAGTGGAGAAAAAACTTCCTAAGGAACTTTGACCAGAAAAGAGCAGGTGGGGGACGGAAAATGGCAAAGGAAACTGACTCAGAGAAAACAGGGAGAGTGAACTTAGGCAGGAGACCTTTAAGAGGATGTGAGTGGTCAGCTGTTTGAATACGGCTCAGGGGTCATGGAGCTAATAGTGTCCATGGCTTGTGACCACGTGGAGGCCACTGGGAAGTGTGAGTGGATGTGACAGGGACAGAGTACAGGGACAAAGTAGGTGATTATATAGCTAATCCCACTAGGGGATTGCATGTAGGAAACATATGGGAGACCTCTGTAAGTTAATGATCACTCAAGAAAGTAGGTTTGCTTAACCACAAACCCAAGCAGGCTTGCTTAGCAACAAACCCACGCAGCAGAAGTATAAGACATGCCCCCAAGCAACAAAACAATGGTAGCATAAGACCCACACCCTGCCCGGTGAGCTCAGTAAGTTAATTGACCTCAAAGACATGCTCTCTGCACACATGAAAAACAATAATTTGTGGAAAGACGATATTTCAAAGTAAAGACCCTCATTGTGCTGAGACTTGAAATAATTTTTTCATAGTGCCGTGGCAGTCCTGGCTTGACCATGTAGGGACAAGAAAACCCCCCTGTTCATCCTGGAGCAAGAGCTGATGATGAGAGCATGACATGTATTCAAGAATGAGGAAGAAAGTAGTCTTTTTCCCCTCCGCACTTTTCCTTTGATTATAAAACTGTAGCCCACTAAGTTCTCAGGACACGGCACCCTCTTACCCACCCACGTGTAAGCCTCACAAGCGTCCTAATACATCACTTCTTACCAAGCACTTTGGCTTTCTCTGAATTCTTTCTATGCTGAGACAGAAAGGACCAGAGCTCTGCAGAACCCCCTTAAATGCCACCAAACAGTTTTAGGAAGGAGGTAGGAAGAGCCTGGAGAAGGAAATGGCAACCCATTCCAGTATTCTTGCCTAGAGAATGCTGTGGACAGAGGACCCTGGTGGGCTGCTGTCCATAGGGTCGCACAGAGTCGGACACAAGTGAAGCGACTTAACATACATGCATGCATTGGAGAAGGCAATGGCAACCCACTCCAGTATTCTTGCCTGGAGAATCCCAGGGACAGGGGAGCCTGGTGGGCTGCCGTCTATGGGGTCGCACAGAGTCGGACACGACTGAAGTGCCTTAGCAGCAGCAGCAGCAGCAGGAAGAGCCTGGATGCCCTAGGAGAAGGAGACCAATCTTCCCAGAATGTTGGCCATTTGGAGAAGCAGAGAAGTGGGCTGGCAGTAGGTGTGGAATCTGAGAACAGATTATGGGTGAAGCATGGGCAGGATGCAGGTTTGGAAGTGGGGAGGTGGGGGACTTCCGTCCAGTGGTATCCGTATTCTCAGTGGCCAAGACCAAGCAACCAACTGAAGGGACAGGAAGATTTGTGAAGCTGAGAAACTGCCACCAGGAACCTCTGGGGCACAGCCTTCAGATGGCTAATTCATGTTGATGTTTGGCAGAAATCAATACAGTACTGTGCGGCTTCTCTGATATCACAGTTAGTAAAGAATCCGCCTGCAATGCAGGAGACCCTGGTTTGATTCCTGGGTCAGAAAGATCTGCTGGAGAAGGGATAGGCTACCCATTCCAATATTCTTGGGCTTCCCTTGTGGCTCACCTGGTAAAAAATCTGCCTGAAACGCGGGAGACCTGGGTTTGATCCCTGGGTTGGGAAGATCCCCTGGAGAAGGGAACGGCTACCCACTCCAGTATTCTGGCCTGAAGAATTCCATGGACTGCATAGTCCATGGGGTCGCCAAGAGTCAGACACGACTGAGTGACTTTCACTTCATTTCACAGTACAATACTGTAAAGCAATTATCCTTCAATTTAAAACAAGTTGAAATAAATAAATAAAAGGAAGAGGAAAACCTGGCAGAAAGTGCAACCACACACAGACTCACCAAGGAGTTCTTTATATACAAATAATGATGATGATGATAATGGTCAGTTTCAGTTCAGTTCAGTCGCTCAGTCATGTCAGACTCTGTGACCCCATGAACTGCAGCACACCAGGCCTCCCTGTCCATCACCAACTCCCGGAATTTACCCAAAGTCATGTCCATTGAGTCGGTGATGGCATCTAACCAAGTTAGTTTCAGTTCAGTTCAGTTCAGTACAGTCGCTCAGTCGTGTCCGACTCTTTGCGACTCCGTGAATCGCAGCACGCCAGGCCTCCCTGTCCATCACCAACTCCCAGAGTTCACTCAGACTCACGTCCCATCGAGTCAGTGATGCCATCCAGCCATCTCATCCTCTGTCGTCCCCTTCTCCTCCTGCCCCCAATCCCTCCCAGCATCAGAGTCTTTTCCAATGAGTCAACTCTTCGCATAAGGTGGCCAAAGTACTGGAGTTTCAGCTTTAGCATCATTCCCTCCAAAGAAATCCCAGGGCTGATCTCCTTTAGAATGGACTGGTTGGATCTCCTTGCAGTCCAAGGGACTCTCAAGAGTCTTCTCCAACACCACAGTTCAAAAGCATCAATTCTTTGGCACTCAGCTTTCTTCACAGTCCAACTCTCACATCCATACATGATCACTGGAAAAACCATAGCCTTGACTAGATGGACCTTTGTTGGCAAAGTAATGTCTCTGCTTTTCAATATGCTATCTATGTTGGTCATAACTTTAGACTGTTCTAAGTTACAATGGGTCCACCTAGGTGGATTTCAGCACCAGGCCACTGTCATTAATGATCTCAAGGGCTTTGGGAATAAACTAGGGTGATTCAAAAAAAAAAAAAAAAAGAGAAACCAAGCCTGGTGGGCCAGCAGGAGGGTGTGGACAGTCCATTCCCAGCTCAGGTCTGGGGAAGGCAGATGTGAGCGTTGGAGCACTGGGGGGATTGGGGGACAGAGGGTGAGTGGCAGGTGAGATGAGGCAGTTAAGGGAGGATGGAAGCTTAGACTGCAACCACAGAGAGAACACAGGATCCCAACCATGGTCAGAGGGTGGCTTTTTTGAGGATGTACATTGCCTGTCCAAAGCTGGAAGCACCTAGAAGTCACGGTCAGAGCTGGTGAACAGTCCCGGATGAGAAGGAAGGAGTGGCCACAGATGTGGGTGGGAGAAGAGATGGCAGCAAGTGGACATGAACTGATCACAGCATGTGTTGATTGTCCTGTGGGTACAGCTGAGGTGAGGAGACACAGGCATGGGGTGGGAGGACCAGTGGCACCGCAGGTCAGACTCGAGAGGGTGAGTGAGTCCTCTGGGTTGAGAGAGGTGAGTTGTGCCCGAGGACGAGGATGGGGAGATACCTGTGCATTCTTCCCAGGAACATGCTGCAAATGGGGAAGACTGCTGGTACCAGGGGGGTTTGTGGGGTGCAGGTCACGCTTCCTTCGGGATCACAGACAGCTCTGACTTCCTACTCCCCCATCAGCGAGGGTTATTAAGTACATAGGGACTCACTGTCCAGGTGAGTTATTTGCAGTAGAGGCTTAAGACTCTGTCTCCCACACAGAAGCCACCAGGGAGCTGAGAATGACGTCACATCCCTGTGATATCATGTCACAGGGGAAGCTGCCAGCTGTGGAGTACAAAGCCAAGTTCAGACGGCTCACACCCTAGGCAGCATGGATCCATGAGTTCAAACTCCAGCTCTTTAGCTCACTAGCTGTGTGACTTAGGGAAAGTTACTTAACCTCTCTGGACCTCTATTTCTTTGTGTCAAGCAGGGAATAGTAATAGGACCGGCTTCATAGGGTTGTTGCGGGGATTAAGTAAGTCAATGTATATGAAGCAAATACTAAATGCTAAAAGATCACGAGCTGTCAACATCACCACAGGCTCCTGGGAGAACACGTGGAATGAATGGTGTCTTAGAATGAGTTCAGAGGAAAAAGGAGGCGAATTCACTTAGTGTTTGACTAGAGGAATTACGGCTTCTCTGGTGGCTCAGTTGGTAAATAATCCACCAGTGCAGGAGACGAGGGTTTGATCTCTGAGTTGGGAAGATCCCTTGGAGAAGGAATTGGCAACCCACTCCAGTATTATTGCCTGGGAAATTCCATGGACAGAGGAGCCTGGTGGGCCACAGTCCATAGGGTCACAAAAGAGTCAGACATGACATAACGAATAAACAACAACAGAGGATCTTAAACTACCTCAAAATAATTCTCTCAGCTTAAATACAGTAATAACATAACATATATATATATATATATATATATATATATATATATATATATATGTAAAGCCTAGTGCATGGGGTTTCAAAAATGTTAACTTTTGTTCTTACAGTCCGTGATAACAATACTAATATTGCTGCTACTCAAGTCTAACACTCGGCCAGTGCCCATCATTGTGGCCCAAAATGTCAGATTCCTGTTTCCATTTCTGAATAGCCACGTTCTGAGGTCCCAAGGGTTCACTTGCCACAGTCCAGCAGCTGCAGGCAGCAGAACTCTGCTCGCAGCAATTTGATTGGCCCCACCTACTGTTTAGATAATCACCTCCACTGTACTGGTGCTGCTGCTCCTTATAATAAAACCTTCAGGGCACCATGAGTTGGAGGCTTTAACGGGCCATGGTAGAAGTAAAGCAAGCGAGGCTGGGAGGAGAATCTTTGCCCACCTAGCCTGTCACAGAGGTGGACCTGCATCCAGACTGCCTGAAGTCAGCCCCTCGCTTGTGAGCCCGCACTGAGTAGAAGGACAAAGGCAAAGAGAAGGCACCACACACATTAATGCAGCACAAAAGATGGACAGACAGTGCAGTGAACAGGGACGTCTTTCCCCAAGCCGGCTCCTGCAGGCAGAGGCCACCTCCCTAAACTGGAGTATTCTGGTCCTTGTGTCCTGTCCATAGGATGGGGACCTGCTGACTAAGCCCTGTGGGTCCAACAAGTCACTAGCTGACAGCTTTGAGCAGAAAACGCCACACCTGTCCTGGCCTCAGTTCTCTGACCAACGCTCCGTGGTCACTGCTTAATTTTCAGGGTTAATTCTCTGCTGACTTTGGCATGGCACTCAAGCTAACCCTAGGGCTTTCCAGGTGACGCTAATGGTAAAGAACCTGCCTGCCAATCCAGGAGACGTAAGAGACGTGGATTCAATCCCTGAGTTGGGAAGATCCCCTGGAGGAGGGCATGGCAACCCACTCCAGTATTCTTGCCTGGAGAATCCCACGGACAGAGGAGCCTGGCAGGCTAGTCCATGGGATCACAAAGATTTGGACACGACTGAAGCGACTTAGCACAGCACAGCACAAGGCAGCTAACGTAAAGGAAGACACAGTAAAGCAATGTGGAAAATAGGGCAGTTAGGAAGAGAGGGGGTGGGAGGAAGAAAGGGAAGGGAGGAGGGGGCTTATTAGCAGCCATAGGAATAATAACCACAGGATAATCAATTTCTTTTTTATGTAAACATTTGTCAGACACCACGCTAAGCACTCCAACTGCCTTTTCTCATTTAATTGTCACCAAATTGATTTTCATATCTCTCAATTTTTAACTCTCTTGCTCCAGCTGCTCTGTAAACCCGGGTAATTCCTGAAATGGTCCCTAAGGCTGATCCAAATCTACGAGCCTGACTTCCCTGTTTCCTTGAGCTTCCCCAGCCCATTCCTGACTAAAGACCAAAGAGAAAAATGCTTCATAAACAGAACAGCCTGGGAAATTGTGAAAGAAAGCAGCCTGAATGATTAAGTGGCATCCTGCTGCTATCATAAACATTCCTTGATGTCAGTCTTGACAAGCAACAAATGATCAACAAACTATTGATGGCTTGCTCAGCTTATGAAAAATGTGTCCAGCTGTGGGTCAACAAGTTCTGGCCTGGGAGTCCAAGGCAGATGTGCCCAGGCGATGTCACTGCTGACCGTCTGCCCTGGGTGTCAGATCCCTTCTGGATAACAGCGTAGGACCAACATGCCTGGGGGCGTGTGATAAAGGTCAGTAAAATGACATGCAGGAGTTGTGGGGCAGACACAAATGCATGCAGGTTGATCAAGTCTGTAGTCTAGATGAGCAGGATGAGGGGGCTGACTCTTGCTGCTTTGCCAACGGAGGAGTAAAATCGGCCCATGGTGAAACACACAAGAGTCGTCCATCGGGAAATGCTGCTTGCATGGTCATCACCATTGCAGTTATTTCATGAATGCCACGCTGTCCTCATGACCATTCTGGATCAAAAACGAGGCATGTGTACTCATCCTACTCTTTTTCAGGACCAGTAAATAGATGGAGAGAGGCAGAGAGAGGTGAGGGGCAGAGAGCATCACTGGGCAGCTGGGACAAGATCCAAGCTCAGCCCAGGGGACCAGGAGCCTCCTTCTGAGCGGCTCACACAGAGAGGGGAGGGTTCGGGAAGTGACCCATGATTCTGGGGTGAAGCACAGAGAGATGGGCGCCCGGGAGTCCTACCCACCTTGGGGAAGGCCCTGTGCCTGGCTCAGGCGTGAACCCTGGGAGACAGTGATGTCTTGGGAGCCTGGAAAAGCCCACCCAATTCCCTTGGCATCGATTAAAAGCAACCAGGCAAAATTTTCATGGCTAATCCCGTTTCCCCAGTGCCTAGTTATACCAAGCAGGACTGGAGAGCAGGAGGAAATCACCTGATCACTGATCAGGTCGATCCCTGACCCCTAAAGACCTCTATCCGAGGCATCTTTATCAACCAACCTCGGATGCATGCACAATCCGCATGCTAGAAAAATGACATTTCTGTGCTTCAGCTATGCTTTAGGACACGCAGACACCAAGACTGAGGCTATCTTGGAGGGAGGGGATGGCTTTCCCAAGGTTTTCAAACCTTCCACGATTACCCAGCTGGCTCCCACTCCTCCTTGCCCCAAGTAGTCACTCAAACTCTCCCTTGTTGCCTTTTCTGCTGTCATAATTCATTCTTAGGTGCCAGGATGATGCAGCAGCATCTAGATAAACTGCATAGTACAGTGAAAGAGCCTGGATTTGATGTCAGATCTCAGACCCCAGCTACCACTCATTCCCCAGCCTGTCTCCTGGGATAAGTCAGCTTTCTGCAAAGTGGGCATCGGGGAATACTCATCTCAAGGTCATGTGCAGATCTAATGAGATGTCTGGGAATATACCTAGGAATGGAATTGCTGTGTCAAATGGTTAAGTCTACGTTTCTTTTTTGAGAAATGCCAAACTATTTTCCACAGTGGCTAAACCAGTGTACGTTCCCCCTGGTCACTCCCTGGTGTATACCTTTGAATTGGTTTTGCCATGTAGCAAGCACAGGGTATATATTCGCTATTGCAGCTATTTTTGAGAAATCTCTTTATTGCTCATTATTTTCATTCTCATTCCTGTGTTCTCTTACAGATGTTTTTGGAGTACCTACTGTAGGGCCAACACGATGCTAGATGCTGAGAAGGCTGCAAAGAAGGGGAAATCTGTTGGGAAATTCATAGTTTAATCAGAAGGAGGAGCCCCTGGAAGGGACCTGCTTTTAGGAAACACCTACTATGTGGCGGGCACTGGTTAGACCTAGCCTCATCTAACCCTAAGAGCAGCCACTGAGCTGTTCCTATCTTCATTCTATGGCCAAGCACGCTGGGGAGGTCGGAGACCAGAGGTCACCCCACTTGCCCAAAGCATCACAGCTTGTGGATGAGAACTGACACTTTTAGAGCAAGACCACCTGTTCTGTTTGCCCCGATTCCTGTTCACTTCAGCTCTGTGGGCAAAGACCTTGCTGAAAGGACAAGTCTATCCGAGTGAGACCTTGATGTTAGACATACTTCTCAGGTTCTTTTTAGCAGCCCAGCATCCAGACAGAATTTTCACTTGGGAAAGTGAAAGCGTTAGTCACTCAGTCGTGTCTGACTCTTTGCGACCCTATAGACTGTAGCCCACTGTAGCCCTTCTGTCCTCGGAATTCTCCAGACAAGAATACTGGAGTGGGTCACCGTGACCTCCTCCAGGGGGTCTTCCTGACCCAAGGATCAAACCTGTGTCTCCTGCATCACAGGCTGATTCTTTACCATCTGAGCCAGCTCGGAAGCCCGACATGTCTTAATATCACCAATTTAAAAACAAAATCAAAGATAACTGTTGGCAAGGATGTGGAGAAATTGGAGCCCTTGTACATTGCCACTTGGGATGTTTAGCCCAGTGAGGCTGGAAAACAAACTGGAGATCAGTTTGATGGGTTTTCAAAAAATAAATATAGAATCACCATATGACCCAGCCATTCCACGCCCATGGTCTGTATGCAAGAGAGCTGAAAGCAGGTGGTCAAACAAAAACTTGTATGTGAGCACTCACAGCAGTGCTATTCACAGTAGCTGAAAGGTGGAAACAGTCCAAATGCCCATCAGCCACTGAGAAGATCAGCAATTGTGGTCTCTCCATACAATGGAACATTGTTCAGCCAAAGAAGGAAATGAAGTTCCGATACATGTTGCAATGTAGAAGAACCTTGACATTCTCAGCCAGATGAAGAAAAGCTACATTTGGACGGTCACGTGTTGTATGATTCCATTTCAATGAAATGCCAAGAAGGGACAAATGTATGAAGGTTGAAGGCAGATCAGTAGCGGCCTGGGGCTAGCGGGAGGAGGTGACTTGGAAGCAACTTTTAATGGGTTGGAGGGCTGCTTGGTTTGGGTGATGAAAATGTTTTGGATCTAGACAGACGTGGTGGTTGCACAATTATGAATGTATTTGTGCATTCATATGCCACTGAATTACTCTATCAAGTTTTTGGCCACCCTATGTGGCAGCCAACAAGCCTCTGTTTAGTTACCATTTTGAAATACATAAAAAATTTCAACCATTTTTTTTAAGGTGGAGTGGAATGTTCTAAAATCAGACCCTCCTCCCTATTCATCAGTTTGGTTTAAGCTGGGAAATCAAGGCTTTTGCATCCACCCAGTGACCAAGCTTCAGACCCTCACTCTGTGTGCTCACCAGCTGTGTGTCCTTAAGCAACTCAGTTAAGCTCTCTGAGCTCAGCTGCCTTATCATAAACAGCATGTCCCATAACAGTGCGTGTGGGGATCAATAGCCATGTGTGAATGCAATACTCAACACACAGCAGAGACTAATAAGTTGCACCTATTTCTAACATCTGTATGTCAATCATTCATAAAATTCAGAGGGTCTGGAGTACATCAAAGGGAGGTCTGTGGACCAGACACTGTCAGTTCGGATCCCGCCAAGACCCGGAGAGGCTCACCTGAGCCCCTTCCCCAAGCTCCCTGGGCTCTTCCCACCTCACTGTCTGCCCTGTTCGTTCTTCTGGGGCCTCCCCCTCACCCTCACCCCCTTCGCTCTGCACTTGCCCCCTTGGTGGCTCTGATCCCATCTCTACCCTGGCGAATCCCACGTGTTACATCACTAGCCCACAGCTGTGTCCCACGTTCCTGACCAGACCACATGACATCGTCACTTGAATACCAAGCGGAACCTCAGCCTTAAGGAGACCAAATGAAGCTGGCAAGAGGCTGGGTCAGTTCCTGGCAGAGCGAGGCCAGGGCGGTGCCCCCAGGCTGCACTCAGTTACTCACTCCACTTGGATGAATAAGTCGCGTGTCAAACTCACTGTGTCTGAGCCTGTTCCCCTACAGACTTCCCTTTCAGGTAAATGGTATCACTGTTCTTCCAGTGATCCGTGTCCCAGCTTGCCCCTGGCATCGACCCAGTATCCAACCACTTCTCTCCATGATCTCCTGACCTTCTCAGGGTTATGTCCTCAGTGCTTAGCAAGGTCCACCGGCTCTGACCCTCACTGACTCATATCTGACTCCGTCCCCACCCCCTCTTTCCCCTTCCCCTCCACTCTGGCCAACTGGACCCCATGGTGTCCTCAAGTAAGTCTCGTGCACACTTCTTTCAGCACCTCTGGTACCTGCTGTTCCTCTGCCTGGAACACCCTCCCTCAGATACCCCAAAGGGCTCATTTCTCTCTGAGTGTAAAAGGGAGTGTGTGTATGCATGATCAGTGATGTCTAACTCTGCAACCCCATAGACTATAGCCTGCCAAGCTCTTCTGTCCATGGAATTTTCCAGGCCCAGAATACTGGAAGGAGTTGCCATTTCCTACTCCAGGGGATCATCTTAACCCAGGATGGAACCCACATCTCTTGAATCTCCTGCATTGGATTCTTTTACCACTGAGCCACCTGGGAAGCCCTGTCTCCACTCAAATAGGAGCCATTGGTGAGGACCTGTGACCTCCCAATAGTAAATGCAATGGTCATGATTAATCTACTCCTTGATTTCCACCCAGCCCACCCTTTTACTTTCGGAACAGTACCTATTCCCAGCTGGTGAATAGTTACCTATTTGTTGACTTGTTTCCTCCAGCTGGAATCTGTAGTCCAGAGAGCTGGGATTTGGTCTTTGTGCTGGTCCTTGCCTCCCCAGGTCCGGCCCACCGCTTTCTCTGCCCTGCTTCTGCCCAGGCGGGCTAGCCTGCTTTCTTGCTACTGGCTGCCAGCCCAGTAGGAAATGACGGGCAGGACAAGAAAGGGTTGCGGACCTTCCCTGCTACCTCCCTGCACTAATTCAGCGGCTCTGGGAACATCCTCCCAACTACAGCTGCCAGGCATCTCCTGCTAAGGCTGCTCCTCCCCTTCCCTCAGTTCTAGGGGTAAGGGCGCCCCACTGGCCATCCCTTGTCCATTCCTTTCCCCATGTCTATACCTGTCTAAGTTCTCCCCTCACCATCTGGGGTGGATTCTGTTTCCTCCTGAAACCCTAGCCCTACCAACCCCTCACGTTTGCTGCTGTGTCCAGCACCTAGGACAGTGCCCAGAACATAGTGAGCCCTCAGTAAACATTCTTCATTAATGAACCAGCTAATGAATTAATTAGCAGAAGAATGAATGGAAGAAAACCAATATGCTACTCAGAATGAATAGATAAACAGATGGAGCAAAGCATTCTGTTTCCTTTAAAGAAAAAATGAGCTAAGCCGATGAGTCAACTTTCATGGAACCATAATATGCTTCCGCGTCAGTCCTTCCAATGAATATTCAGGGTTGATACCTTTTAGGATTGACTGGCTTGATCTCCTTGTTGTCCAAGGGACTCTCAAGAGTCTTCTCCAGCACCACAGTTCGAAAACATCAATTCTTTGGTGCTCAGCCTTCTTCATGGTCCAACTCTCACATCTGTACATGACTACTGGAAAAACCATAGCTTTGACTATACGGACACTCATCAGCGAAGTGATGTCTCTGCTTTTTAATATACTGTCTAGGTGGGGATGAGGAGATAGCAAAGCTTTAAAAGATTGTTCTGGAAGGCATCACTGCAAAGGTGACATTTAAGCAAAGACTTGAAGGAAGGAGGAGGTTGAGCCATGTGGGAAACTGGGCTGTGTGTTACAGTCACCAAAGACACAAGAGGGAAAGCCCAGAGGGAAAGTTCTCTGGGTGTGAAGAAAAGATTTCCAGCAGAAGGCCAGCCAAGGGAGAAGGGCTAAAGGGTAAGTAGCCGCTGGAGTGTAGAGTAAGGGGCAGGGGAGGGTGATGGGAGATCTTGCCAGAGGGGTCACTGGGACAGGAAGAAGGGATGAGCCCAGCCGCTTGGACTGGATCCTCGTGGCAAGGGATTTGCTTTGAGTGATGGGATGGTGAGTGACAGAGATATGAAGATGCTGACACTAGACCACCAGCCAGGTTCAAACCCCAGCTCCTCCACTGGCTCTGTGACCTTAACACTGGAACTGTCACTTAACCTCTCTGAGTCTCAGTTTCTTCCCTATCTGTAAAAGGCAAGAGTCAGAGAACCCACTTCACAGGACCAAGTGACTTAGAATGGTGTCTGCCTCGTATGGCCTGAAACTATTGCAACATTGTCAATCGGCTAGACCCCAATAGAAAATCGAAAGCTTTTTTTAAAAAAAAGAATTATGTCTGCCTCTAGGGCTTCCCTGGTGGCTCAGTGGTAAAGAATCTACCTGCAATGCAGAAGACCTGGAGTTCGATCCCTGGGTTGGGAAGATATCCCGGAAAAGGAAATGGAAACCCCTTTCAGTATTCTTGCCTGGAGAATTCCAAAGGACAGAGGAGCCTGGTGGGCTACAGTGAGTGGGTTCGCAGAGAGTCAGACTCGACTGAGTGACTAACACTTTCACTTTCTTGTCTGCCTCATGATTCCTTCAAAAGAGCATGGAGGTTAGACTGGAGTGGGACTTGGCCAGCCTGGAGGAAGGGAGGCACAGGTGAGACTCTGCAAGGGCCTTGGTCACATTTCCTGCAACAGAACATTTGCATGTAAAGACGATTTATCTCTGTGTTCGATGCCAGAATCCTAAGCATGAGCCATCTCCAGGCAACATTCAGAGACACAGAAGGGTATCTGCCCTCCTTGGTCTGCAGTCTGGGTGTGTGGGCACAGACGCCAACAAGCACCATTCAGGGCAGGCTTGTAGAGAGTATGTGGGGTCAAGGGCAAAGCTTGACCCTGAAGAAACCTAGAACACCAGAGAGGACAGTGACAGCAAGACGCAGGTCACTGCCACCACCTGGAGAGTTTCTTAAAAACAGATTTTTGGACCCCCCGGCCAGACCCACTGATTCTGAGAATCTGGAGGGAAGGTATCATAAACTCGCACTGAATGTGCCTCAGGTAATTATGATTATCAGCAAAATTGGCAAACACTGATCCAACACCTTCCCTCTTTTTGCAGACAGGAAGCCTGGGGTCCAGAAACGTGCCTGAGGAGGGACAGCCAAAGCCCTCCCAGTCTGTATTCATTTCCTAAGTCTGCATGACAAAGCACCGCCAACTGGGCAGCTTAAAGCCACAGGCTTGTGTCCTTCTCTACTTCTACGGGCTGGAAATCTGAAGCCAAAGTGGAGGAAGGGCAGGGATGTGGGGAAGGATCTCGGGGAGCACGTGCCCTGTGCCTTTCTCTTACCTGCTGGTATCCCTCGGCATCTTTGGCTTATAGCTGAACAACCCGAGTCTGTCTCCATCCTCAGCTGGCCTTGTCTTTGTGGCCAGGGTTAAAGACCACAGCCTTAAGTATATGTGTGGAATCTCAGTTCAGTTCAGTCACTCAGCTGTGTCCAGTTCTTTGTGACCCCATGCACTGCAGCACACCAGGCCTCCCTGTCCATCACCAACTTCTGGAGTTTACTCAAACTCATGTCCACTGAGTTGGTGATGCCATCCAACCACTTCATCCTCTGTTGTCCCCTTCTCCTCCTGTCTTCAATCTTTCCCAGCACCAGGGTCTTTTCAAATGAGTCAGCTCTTCGCATCAAGTGGCCAAAGTGTTAAAGTTTCAGCTTCAAATATCAGTCCTTCCAATGAATATTCAGGATTGATTTCCTTTAGGATGGACTGGTTAGATCTCCTTGCAGTCCAAGGGACTTTCAAGAGTCTTCTCCAACACCACAGTCCAAAAGCATCAATTCTTCGGCGCTCAGCTTTCTACTAGAATCTACTAGACATTGAAACATATGCATTAACGCTCACATAAGATCATGCTCATCCACACTTAACCAAAAAGCATCCTGGGGTCTGTGCTTTGAGAAACCCTGGATGAACAGTGAAGGCCCTTCCTAACCTGCTGCAAAGGTCATTATTGTGTCTATTTTAGAGATTTAGAAACTGAGGCTTAGAGGCTGCTGAATGCCAACTCGTCTAGAATTAGGAACTCACTTGCTGAGAATTCAACTCCAGCCACCCAATGCTAAACATCATGCCTTTTTCTGCCATGTCAGGGGCAGAGACATGAGATATCCTATAATAGGGAAGAACATTTTGTATTCTATATTACTCGATAATATTGCCTATAAGTTCAAGTTATACATAATGGCCCATCTATGGGAACCCTGCCTCCCAGGTGATGAGCATTAAGCTAAAATACCTTTGTTCAGCTCACAGGAAACATCCTGACCAGGGCTACCTGGGAATAACTGCTGCTCTGCTCTGCTCTGCTCAGTCGCTCAGTCGAGTCAGACTTTTTTCGACCCCATAGACTGTAGCCCACCAGGCTCTTCTGTCCATGGAAGTTTCCAGGCAAGAATACTGGAGCTGGTGGCCATTTCCTCCTCGAGAGGATCTTCCTGACCCAGGGATCGAACCCACACCTCCTGCACTGGCAGGTGGATTCTTTCCCACTGTACTACCTGGAACGTCTCTTGAATAACTGCAGGGAAGAAGACATGAACACATCCCCTCAGGAGGCTGATGGGGACCGGGAAGTGTTTGACTTGACTCCCTCCCCTTTTAGTACAAAAGGAACCTGAATTCTAATTCAGGCAAGATAGTTCTTTGGGGGCACAAGCCCACATCTTCTCAGTGGACTTTCCAAATATGGTCGTTATTCCTTGCCTTATGCTATGCTATGCTAAGTCACTTAAGTTGTGTCCGACTCTGTGCGACCCCATAGATGGCAGCCCACCAGGCTCCCCCTTCCCTGGGATTCTCCAGGCAAGAACACTGGAGTGGGCTGCCATTTCCTTCTCCAATGCATGAAAGTGAAAAGTGAAAGTGAAGTCGCTCAGTCGTCCGACTCTTAGCGACCCCATGGATTGCAGCCTAACAGGCTCCTCCATCCATGGGATTTTCCAAGCAAGAGTACTGGAGTGGGGTGCCATTGCCTTCTCTGTCCTTGCCTTAACAACTCCTCTTTTGACAATTAACCTGTCGTGAGGCGAGCAGTATGAGTTGAGATTCCATAATAGTCCTGCCTTCCAGTGGGGTAGGCTTGAAGGGTGAAGGGTCTCAATATGTGTACTGGTTTGGAACACAGACTAAGACGAGGGCTTTCCCAAGGACCTACCTTGGGGACCAAGTGTGTTCAGATGTGTGCTGTGCTCTAGGATTTCGGAATCAGAAGCATTCAATCAGAAGCATACAGACAGTCTGGCTTTACCATGCTCACCCCGTGATTAACTCCCTCTGGTTTTTTCTAAGATTAGCGAAAAGGAATAAAGTTTCACTACTCTCAGAGCAGCCAAGCTCTAATTAGCATTAGAATGATCAGATTTGTCATGATTCCCTCTTATGTGTGGCTCATAGGCTGGCCCGTGACGTTTACTTCCCAGCAAGGCTTAATTACAGGAAAGCTGTGCTCAGTTTGAAAACTGGATGCCTTGTTTACTGATCCCATCTAATTAGCTTTGAATTCCCTGACCAGTTCAAGAGCAACGAGATGGATGCATCGTGTGTTCACCAAAGCGAGTGAGGCAGCCTTTCCCAGGCAGCCAGAGGCAGCTGTGTTTACAGGCTGACTCTTCAAGGGAGCACGAAAACCCTGTCTTGACGGGCACAGTAGGAGTCTGGAAGGGAGTTTCCAATTTTTTTTTTCCTTTGGCCAACTGATGCAAAGAATTGACTCAGTGGAAAAGACCCTGATGCTGGGAAAGATTGAATGCAGAAGAAGAAGGGGATGACAGAGGATGAGATGGTTGAATGGCATCACCAACGCGACGGACATGAATTTGAGCAGGTTCCAGGAGTTGGTGATGGACAGCGAAGCCTGGCATGCTGCAGTCCATGGGGCCTCAAAGAGTCTGACACGACTGAGTGACTGGACTGAACTGAACTGAACTGAAATACAACAGTGAATGCTTTTGATTCCAAAATCCTAGCAGATCAGTTGCATACAGTTGCATCAGATCTATTGCCTACATGGACCACCCGGTTCTAGGCATCATGGATCCAGAGCTGAGCAAAGCAGAGAAAGTCCCTGTCCTTCGGGCCCTTCGCAGTGATGAATCAGACAGGAAAACAGCTGTGCCCTTGAACAGATATTTAAATACAATTATGGAAAACTCTAGAGAGTGGTGTAAAATAGCAGCAGAGACAGTATCAGGAGATTCCGACCTAAACGAAGAGTGAGACTTAACTCCACATGTGTGCACGTTTTTCGGGGGGCAGGGGCGGGGAAGGGGTTGGCATGTGGGGCCAGGTGAAAGGAGTAGGGATGGGGAGGGCTGGGGCTCGGAGGGGAGGGGGGGCTTGTGTGGGAGGAGACCAGTGTGGCTGGAGTAAGGCCTGCCTTGTAGACAAGCTTAGGAAGGCAGGGTTGTATATGAGAATGAAGTATTGTTCTGTATTCTACAGAAGCAGACTCACAAACTTAGAGAATGAACTCATTACCAAGGGATAGACGGGAAGAAGGGATAGTTAGGGAGTTTGGGATGGACATGTACACACTGCTATAGATAAAATAGATGACCCACAAGGACCTTCTGTACAGCACAGAGAGCTCTGCTCAATATTATGTAACAGCCTAAACAGAAAGAGAATTTGAAAAATAATAGATACGCATATACGAGTAACTGAATCACTTGGCTGTATACACCTGAAATGAACACAACATTGTCAATACTCCAATGTAAAATAAAAAGTTAAAAAAAAAGTATTGAAGGGTTCTAAATTTGGGTGGGGGGTTGAGGGGAATGATGAAAAAGGCTCTTTACAAAGGCCTCTGGGGCAGCTTCGTGGAGCTGGGCTGTTAGCACTGAGGAAAGATTGGAGGATGAGGACAAGTGGAGGCAGCAAGACCCAGTTTGGTCCATACAAGAGGGAGGTGATGGAGGCTGGGACCAGGGTGAGGCTGGGAGCCATGGACTGCTTGTGATGTGGTTTCAGGGACCCCAGGAGACCACCTGTGCTGAGACCTGCACACGCAGCCCGGGACATGGGAACAGGAGACCTAGCTTAGTCGCTGTCACTGGTGAGTCCGTCCTGCCCTCAGACCGAGCTGGACAGGTGACAGTGACCCTCGAGCTCTCCAGGAAGCCTCAAGGGTAGCCAGTGCATCGCCGTGGGCATTGGCGGGGTTTTGGCTTCAGAAACACACTGAGCAGTTCCCATCCTGCTGACTAGCTGTGTGACCTTGGGCAAGTTGAATAACCAGGCTGAGGCATGATTTCCACTTCAAGAAAAGTAATGGGAACCCCTCTTTGCAGGTTGAGGGCTACAGTGAAAGAAAATGCTTTGAATCAGGCCCCGAGACTTGATAAACTTCTGCCCCTCTCTCCATCCTGGGAGCACGTATTTCTCTCTCCATCCTCTTCCAGTACCAAACAGCCTCCCAATATCAACTTCCTCTTCCTGTCCTGTGCTCCACGAAGATCACATTTCTGCTCTTCGTGGTTTATGGCAACTGATTTGAGTCTGTTATGTTGAAAGATATTACTGGAAAGAACTAAGATGCTGTGTCTTGCAACAGATGGGATAAGAAGTTAAACGCTTCATTGTGTAAGTTCAGTTCCGTTCAACTGCTCAGATGTGTCCGACTCTTTGCGACCCCATGGACTGCAGCACTCCAGGCTTCCCTGTCCATCATCAACTCCCAGAGCCTACTCAAACTCATGTCCATTGAGTTGGTGATGCCATCCAACCATCTTATCCTCTGTTGTCCCCTTCTCCTCTCACCTTCAATCTTTCCTAGCATCAGGGTCTTTTCAAATGAATCAGCTCTTCACATCAGGTGGCCAAAGTATTGGAGCTTCAGCTTCAGCACCAGTCCTTCCAATGAACACCCAGGACTGATTTCCTTTAGAATGGACTGGTTGGAACTCCTTGTAGTCCAAGGGACTCTCAACTCAAGAGTCTCATCCAACACCACAGTTCAAAAGCATCAATTCTTCAGCACTCAGCTTTCTTTATAATCAAACTCTCACACCCATACATGACTACTGGAAAAACCACAGCTTTGACTAGATGGAGCTTTGTTGGCAAAGTAATGTCTCTGCTTTTTAATATGCTGTCTAGGTTGGTCATAACTTTCCTTCCAAGGAGCAAGCATCTTTTAATTTCATGGCTACAGTCACCATCTTCAGTGATTTTGGAGCCCCCCCAAAGTCAGCCACCGTTTCCACTGTTTCCCCATCTATTTGCCATGAAGTAATGGGACCAGATGCCATGATCTTAATTTTCTGAATGTTGAGTTTTAAGCCAGCTTTTCCCAATACAAAATAAAAAGTTAAAAAAAAACAAAAAACACACACACACAATAAATTCCTCCTATGGGGGAAAAAAAAAGTCTGTAGAGAACTCCCTAGATGGTCAAATCCTTTCTCCATCTCTGCGGGGCTGAGTCTACCTTGTTGGACTGTTCTCCGCTTTCATCATCAAGGCCTCTCTCTCCTACGCTCGTCCACTCAATTAGTCACCAATACTGACACCTACAGTGTGCCTGACCGACCTGGACTGGTCCCAGGGACACAGAGGTGGACAAGCCACCTGGTTCATGCCCTGTGGTCCTGACATTCTGGTGTTATTGCCTGAGATCCAGGATGAGGCCCATCCAAGCGATTCCCTTGAAAAACCACAGGGACCTCCTGTTCTTAAACCCAAGGGCTCCCATCACCCCAAGCCCTGCTTCCTTGCAGGTCTTCCCATCCTTCTCAGGGGTCCCCCCTTACCATGCTTCTCCCCTACTCCGTCCCTGGGGCCCTTGCTGTCTTCTATGATTCTTTCCCTGTAGGCCCCCTCCCTTCCTCCACATCTACCCCACCCCTTCTCTAGTCCCAACAGGCACCGCACAGCTTTCTCCTCAACTCACGGAGTCTCCCACCTTCTCCCCACAGGGCCCAAACAGAAGGAGGAGGATGACGATCTGGGAGAATCATGGACTCAGATGAGATAGTGACAGTAAGGAGTCCATTGAAATACATAATTTTTTTTTTCAAGTTGAAGCCATTTAATTCATGAACACCTTTAAGTGAAATACACATAGGAGGAGCTGGCTCAGTTCTTTCCTGTCAGCTGAAACATCTCACACCCCTGGAAGGGCAGTGTCTTCTGAGTGCAGCTCAGACCCAGAGAAACTGCCCGGCGTTTGCCTTCACTGGTGGCAGGGAGACCGTGGCCAAAGCCAGTCACCTGGCACTTTATGTGGCTTCACTGTTGCAAGCCCATGGCCTGGGCCTGGCCCTGAAATCCCACCTTCTCTCCCCACTTCCTGTGACACCAGACAAGTCCCTTCTCCTCGTGGGGCTTCTGTCTCCTGATCCATAAACAGGGGTGAAGACCATGGAGGCCAACCTCCTAGGAGCGTTGTGAGGAGCCAATACGTCTGGGGTATTTATGATAGCATCTGCTGCTGGAAGTGCTCAGTAGCAGGTGGGGAAATCGAGGCTCAGAGAGGGGAGGCTGCTAACCCAGGGTCACATAGAAAGAAAGAGGTGGAGTGCACCTGAGCTAGCTTCCTCTGCCACACTCACTCCTGAGGCATGTTGGAGACCACTGGCTCTCAGGTGAGGGGTGCTCCTCGTACCTGGGCACGGTGTCAGGACACGTAGGAAAGTCTTGCTGCTGATCTTTGACCCAAAGGGGCTTGGGATCACTTGGATTTGGACCGAATCCACGGTCAATTTCAGCGCTAGAGCCCACCAATCCATCCTTGAATTCCTGTATCCCGGTCCAGCGTGGGTGCTTTTGCCTGCTTTTATCACCTTGGCCTCCTCACTTTTTATCATTTTTTTTTTATGATCTGGGTCCACTCCCTGAAGAACACTGCTGCCGTGCAGATTTGTGAGGTGCAAGGCCTGGCTCCTCTGAGAACTGACATGCAGAATAGCATCCTTAGCACCAGGCTGGGCTCTTTCTGCTGTGCCACCATTGCATCCCTGGTCTTTGCCCTCCGCCCTGTGTACCAGCTCGCTCCAGTGACTCAGCACCAGGCCAACCTAAGTCCTCCTTCTCATGCATGCTGCCCGGCTCCCCCAGTGCAGCCTGGCTCACCAGGGTACCCTTGGCCCTTGACGCTTGGCTTACTCTCAGTGCCAGCAAGCTCCTGCCCTCCTGGTGAACGTGAGCTGTCAGGAGTTCTCCTTGGGTCAGCTTGCAGGTGTCCCAGTACCCTCCCTTCAGTCCTGGCTGCTTGGCCCTGAGCCTTGGTTGTTCCTTCCAGATTCTTCAGGGTCTGCATCTGTGAAATGGGCACAACAAGAGGAATCCTTCCCTCCTTCCTGGCTGGGAGGGTTTCCTGGATCCTTGAGAAGGCTCCTTCTGTGACTACCTTGGACAGTCTCTTGGGACAACTTTATTGATCACTGGCAGCTGTTGCTACAGTTAATCCAAACCTTTCCATTTTCACACTTTCTGTAGCAAAGAAAAAAAAAATACACCTAACATAACAGCTATAAGCACAGGGATGAGAGTTAGCAAAGTTTGGGTTCGACCTCCTGCCAATTTCATGACCTTATAGAAGTTTCCTTCCAGTCTTCGTTTCTTCTTCTGTGAAATGGAAAAGTGATTAATTCACAAGCTTTGTGTCAAGATTAAAAGAGCTCACGTGTGAAAATGTCTCCTCCCAGTGTTGACACAGAGTAACGAGGAATCCATAAGCACGGTCATCACTGTTACCACGCTACCGTCTTGCGCCTGTAATTCCATATGGTAGTTTCCATACGCCCACTTTGTCATCCTGCTTCTTTTCCAGTTTACGTTCCAGAATATTTCCATCATCATTAACATCATTGTAATGGCTGTATGGTACTAGTCTTTTCAGCGCCCATATGTTCTTTAACCAGCTGGTCATGTAGGTTGATTTCCTTTTTTCAGTCTTAGAAACAGCTGTGGAAGAGACATGTGTGGGCAAATAGTTCCTCCAACATTGGATTCATTCCCTGAAATAGATTTCAAGAAATGGGATTACCATGTCAAGATGCAGTGCCTGAGAATAGAATGCGATGTGCATTTTTAGGTCTCTTGATGCACATCAATGTTTTGGATTCCAGAAGGTTTTTACAAATTTATACTCTTGAGGGTTTATGCAAGACTGCGTGACCCATCACTGTCCCTTCTGACTTATTAAAGGAACAATCTGAGCCTCTTGACTCTCAGTTCTTTGTGCTCCTATGTCATGGCATTCTCTAGTTTAGGGACACTGCCTCTTTTAAGTCATTCATTCATTCATTTATTCATTCAATGCTTAATTCTCAATTTCCATATTATTTGGCCTTTTTTTCTTTAAAAAAAGACCCCACAGCTTTCTTACCATATGATTTACATGCCACAAAGTGCTTTATTTATTTATTTTTAGTTGAAGAGAATTGCTTTACAGTGTTGCTTTGGTTTCTACCAAATCTCAGCATGAATCAGCCATAGGTTCACCCATGTTGCCTCCCACTGGAGAAATGCCCCTTTTAGAATCACTATTGCACACTTGTTTGCAGCACCAGAGGGAGGAGAGAACGCACTAGTGAAGGGCAGACGAATGTTTTCTCTGGAGGGCCCAGTGGGTTTCAGCTTTGTTAGCCATGCCATCTGTTGCTACTGCTCAACTCTGCCACGGGAGCGTGAGAGCAGCCTGAGACATTCCGTACACAGATGATCATGACTATGTTACAATAAAACTTTATTTACAAACATAGGCAGTGGGCCGGAGTCAGCCCATGGGTCATATTTGCTGTCCCTGTTCTGGGTTATTCATGTGGGCTCATGAAATCTCAGACTTAATACTTAGTGCAGAAACTACCTGGAATATTCTCAGCAGGAGTGCTTTACAAGAACCTCCCCCAGACAATGTAAGTGCTACTCCCAGAGCATGCTCACCCATGTTCAATGAGAGCTTTGGGGGAGGATGGGAAGCAGATGGACAGATGAGTCAATGAAGGGGTGACTGTCCATTGGTGGTGAGCAGCAGAGGGCACAGGACAGGGGGAGATGGGAGGTGTGCAAAGACACTTTCTCCTCCTCTGCGTCTGTCTCCGGGAATAATACCGTCAAACACTCTGCTGCCCCAGCTGGATAAGAGCTAGCTAACCTGTCATCCTCCTCCTCCAGGAGCCCCACATCCAGGTGACCCCATCTCAGAGGATGTCTCTACCTGGGTTCTCTGCATCCCCGCTGCCATTATCCTGAGCGAGACCTTCATCCTGTCCCACCTGACATCAGCCTGGCTCCCCCACCGCCAGTCTCCAGCCTCTTGACTTCATGTCATCATGGACCCAGGGTTTTGAGACAGACCCTTTGTATGCTGCAGAATTGAAGAATCACCGATGATACTGATCTCTTCCTTTGGGGGTGGGGGTGTCAGCCTTTCATATCCTCCACTTCTCACCAGGACTATTGGTTACTAGCTTTCTTACACCAAGACAAATATCAACAAACCCAGTCCTTCCAGCCCCAATATTTGGAGAAATGCCTGCTAGAGCTTTTTATTAGAATTGATCATCAGACTAATGATTGTTCCAAATACAGGCTTTCTTTTTGCTTGGCTCCCAAGCAAGCCAAAAAGGAGAAAGAAATGCAATAAGACCCAGCTGATGTGGGCTGATGGGAAAGGACCATAGAATTTTCATTTGTCTGAATAATTTGAATAAAAATCATTAGCGACAGGCCATTTTCTTTTATGCCTAGAATAGAGTCCTCCCTTCACAAATATCCACAGGGAAGTGACTGTGATGGATAGATGCTGGGGTTTGTAACAATAAATCCATTTTACTCAGTGGGTTCAGCCAAGGTGCTTGATGAATAAACAATGATTGTAAACCATCTCTTAAAAAGTCAGGAAGAAAATACAAGAAAATATTCATAGTAATTTCTAAGAATGTGTTAGTTTTGTTTCCTTCACCTTTTCTACTTTTTTTTTTTCAGTCTTCTAACCAGAAAACATGTTAAAGCGAAAATTAAACTTTATTTTAAAATAAGTGCTTACAACAATTTTTAGCTTTTGAATTACCTCCTAATGCCATTCCAAGCAGCCTGTACATTTTGCAGACAATCCTTTGGAAACCATGCAGGTAGTCTCATTTGATGACATGTGTTCAGATACGCTCTGCTAATATGTAATTTGAAATACTTTGATTTAATTAAATACTTTGAATACATTTCCATACTAAATAATCAAGTCAACCTATTTTAAAAACAGATATACCTTTTTATAAGATTAGTTGTTGTTTAGCCACTCAGTCATGTCTGCCTTTTTTGTGAATCCATGGACAGTAGCCCGCCAGGCTCCTCTGTCCGTGGGATTCTCCAGGCAAGAATACAGGAGCGGGTTGCCATTTCCCCCTCTGGGGGATCTTCCCAACCCAGGGGTTGAACTCGCATCTTCAGCATCCCCTGCATTGCAGGCAGATTCTTTACCACTGAGCCACTAGGGAAGCCCTTTCATAAGACCATGAGCTAAAAAGCAAACTCCAGCTCAGCCTTTGGGCAGGAGGATAAGAAAGCCCTGGTGGGGAGGGGGAGGTGGAGAGGTGGGGAGGTGTGAATGAAGAAAACTCGGTGTCGGTGCTGTGACGTGCTTTCACATTTCGATAACTATTGACACATCCCGTGTCGCTGGCTCCCACATGGGTATTTGATTTACGGCTCAGAAGGCTTGAGCTTGGCTGTGGCTTCCACATCACTTGCTTTTGACCTATTTGAAATAGAAAACACTGATATATCAGAATCTTCCAGTTCAAAGTGATTCCACCCTGAATTTGCCTCATGAAAGTGATAAGTGAAAGTTATTCAGTCATGTCTGACTCTTTGTGACCCCATGGACTATACAGCCCAAGGAATTCTCCAGGCAAGAAAACTGGAATGGGTAGCCTTTCCCTTCTCCGAGGGATCTTCCCGACCTCGGAATTGAACCAGGGTCTCCTGCATTGCAGGTGGATTCTTTACCAACTGAGCTATCCTGGAAGCCCAACAGAAGCCAGTAACCCATGCAGGGTAGTGAGCAGTAACGTCAGAGGTTTTTTTTTTGTTTGTTTGTTTTTACCATGTCTTTTCATTGCATCCTATTGTTTAATTTTCAGAGCAACATGCTGCTGCTGCTGCTAAGTCGCTTCAGTCGTGTCCGACTCTGTGCGACCCCATAGACGGCAGCCCACTAGGCTCCTTTGTCCCTGGGATTCTCCAGGCAAGAATACTGGAGTGGGTTGCCATTTCCTTCTCCAATGCATGAAAGTGAAAAGTGAAAGTGAAGTCACTCAGTCGTGCCCGACCCTTAGTGACCCCATGGACTGGAGCCTACCAGGCTCCTCCGTCCATGGGATTTTCCAGGCAAGAGTACTGGAGTGGGGTGCCATTGAGCTATAAAGTTTAGGATTTTTGCTTTTATCAGATGAATTGTGTCCCCCTCAGAAAGATATGGAGAAGACAATGGCACCCTACTAGCAGCAGCAGCAGAAAGATATGGGTTTCCCTGGTAGCTCAGCTGGTAAAAATCCACCTGCAATGTGGGAGACCTGGATTCGATCCCTGGGTTGGGAAGACCCCCTGGAGGAGGAAATGGCAACCCACTCCAGTATTCTTACCTGGAGAATCCCTGGACAGAGGAGCGTGGCAGGCTACAGTGCATGGTGTTGCAAAAAGTTGGACCACGACTGAGCAACTAAGCACAGTACAGCATAGAAAGATATGCTGAGCCCTAAGCCCTTGTACCCATGGATGTGGACTTAATTGAAAATAAAGGTCTTTCTTTGTAGATGTGATAAAGTTAAGACAAGGTCATTAAGTGGCCTTAATCCAAGATGACAGGTGTCTTTATAAGAAGAGGAGAGAGATACACACAGGGAGAAGGCATGTGGCAAGAGAGACGGAGTAACTGATGCTGTAACTGATGCAGCTGCAAGCCAATGAGTGCCAAGGATTTATAGGCACAACCAGAAGCTGAAGAGACAAGGAAGGATTCTACCCAGAGTGTCTATCCATAGGGAGCGTATCCCTGCCTACACCTTGATCTCAGACTCTAGCCTCCAGACCTGTAACACAATAAATATCTGTTGTTTGTGGTGCTTTGTTACAGCAGCTCTGGGACATTGAAAGGTTGTTGTTGAATCACGCGAATACACCGGGATTCTTGGCCCCCGGAGGAGAAGAATTCAATCCGGGGCCAGAGATGAGACTTGATCGCTCAGAGCTTTTGTGTAATAAAGTTTTATTAAAGTATAAAGGAGATAGAGAAAGCTTCTGACATAGGCATCAGAAGGGGGCAGAAAGAGTACCCGCTTGCTAGTGTTAACAATGAGGTTATATAATCCAAAGAATGTCTGGAGGTTGCAAAGACCTCATCAGACCCACTCCCATAATTTACATCTTAAGGTAACACTGTTCTCAGGCAAGATACATCCTTGTAAAGACCAGGTCTACTCCCATAATTAACATTTTAAGATAACAAAAGGTTGAATCCAAAGACTGTCCTTAAGCAGGATACATTATTGTTAAATAATCCTAAGGAATGTGGAGAAAGAAAAAAAGCTTGTCCTTTCTTCCTCCTTGAGAATTCCAGACCCCTCTCTCCTTGGGAACCCCTAGACTCCCTATCAACTTGCCTAGGAACTGACTCTCTCAACATCATCCAATCCCCTTTCAGTTTGTTCCATTTATGACTACTATGGTCCACTCTTCGCTCCATCTTTGCTCCAGTCCACCGGCCCTCCGCTTCTTCATGATCTCCTCATCTAAGTCAGATTCCAGACTTTAACTTACTAGCATAATGACCTCCTAAACTCTTCCTTCCTTCTGCACAGTTTGGGGCCAGCATGCTCAGCGGCCTCCACCACCGATGCATGGCGTCACATGCAAATGGGGGCCATGCTGCCAGCATCTCAGACACCACAAGCTGTTTTTCACACATCCTTTATTTTCCTGAGTTCTCTGACCTCACCATCTCCCCCTCAGTCTCAGGAGATGCTGCGCTAATCGCCTTGATAGTCCACCTGTATCCTTGTAATTAGCCCAAGCGCCCATCCTCAAACTGCTGTCAGTGTTGCTGATAAAATCCCACACTGCTCTCTTCTCCAGAGACCTGTCCTCAGCCAATAGGAGCACCTTGCCTGGCAGGCCACCAACCCCTAGACCTGCCAATGACTGTAGGACTCCTTGCCTTAAGGTAGAACAGCAGGTGGAAACACAGCAATGATTCCCTCAATTAACCCCCCAAAGATTTTGTGGTCATTTAGTCAAGTAACCATAAACTGGAGAGGGGAAAATAACAATAGACATTTCAAGGGCGGATGGCTACAGGGTCAGAGTTGTTGCTGATATGCAAGGACCTAAATCATCATCAGGCCCCCCTGCCATCCCATAGGCCAAGGCCATAGAAGACACAGACATGTAAGGTCCTTAGATCAGAGCCTGGAATGTGGTCTTGATATATGTAAGTCTTTATTTTTCTTTTAAGAATTTTTTTTACTCAAAGCATCCTAGGAGGTTGGGTAAGAAGCTTTACTGAAGTCAGAATTCTAGGAGGTCAAAGTGCTCCTTCACCCCAATTCCCACCAGACCCTCTTTCTGCAATGTCTGTCTTTTCTCTTGCTTTTATCTAAAAAGGATGAAGCAAGGAATACAAGATGGAAGGAAGAACAGGAGTGATGGGAAATAAAGATTGTCTCCAGTTTCACCTCTTATTTCTCGTTAGGAAGGGAGTGGTCTAGTGAACAAATATACTAACTTAGAGATCTGGCAGGATTGGAATTTAAAGCTGAGAATGACCTTGACCAAGTTATTGAACTTCACAGCCCTCAGTCTATTCATCTACAAAATGGGGAAATAGTACCAGCTTCACTGGACTGATGGGAAATTAGCTCTAATGATATGTATGAAGCTTTATCCAAGGGCTGGAGAGTCAGGTGGCCTTTAGGTCTGCCAGCACAGCAGCCAGCGTTCTTACCCATGTCCCTTCATGGGCCTGCATGAGTTTGTTCTAGATAATGAACGTGCTTAAGAAAGTTTGCTCCAGAAGGTTCTCCCAGCCACATCTCCACTTTCAGTGAGTTGGTCCCCAGTCCTGCATCTCCACCAACATGAAGCATCACCAGCTGAATGTCTCTTGCCATGAGAGCTGGGATGACAATACCGAAACACCCCAAGCCACACTTAATGCATGCAAGTCTTCACTTGGCAAGTGAATCACCAGCTCTCTGGGTGCGACCCATCTAGTAGGCACGGTGGTTTCATCTGTGAGCCTCTGGGAATCAGTGTCAGTGGATTCTCTCCAAAGACTTGCCTGGGCTTCACGTTTCTACATTTATGATTTGCCTGTTAATATCCTTTGCCTTCGCTCCATAGCCATTTCTGCCTTCTTGGTGATTTTCAGAGTCCTTTTGCAGCCTAGATCTAATTCTATGGCAGTTTCAAATACTTTCTTCTGATCTGTCAGCCATAAATTTGCCCTGTGTGTCATTTTATTCAACAGACACCCTCTGTTTTGACGTGATCAAATTGAATGGATTTCAGCTCCTCTGAGCGAGTTTCAGCTTGTCAGGACGCCTCTCATCAGAGAAGCCCTGGGAACAGTACAAAACGTTCCACATGTGGTCTGGGCAAGGTAGTGCGGGTCTGTGGACAGATTCTGAAATCTAAATGCGGAACTGCCTTGCCTTTGATCCTCGTTAAACACTAACTCATTAGTGTCCATCCACAGTTTCAGATTGTTGGAATTGTGTTGAATTCAGATCCTAAAACCGCACAGCATTTTGCCATTCCCAGACCATTAGAAATCACACATGCTGTGTCTTTGGTGAGCATCTTTGATAGATCGAGTTAAGGACAATGGGCTCCCCTAGGGGCTCAGACAGGGTAAAGAATATGCCTGCAATGCAGGAGACCTGGGTTCGATCCCTGGATCGGAAAGATCCCCTGGAGAAGGAAATGGCAACTCCAGTATCCTTACCTGGAGAATTCCATGGACAGAGGAGCCTGGTGGTCCCTACCCCATGGCGTCAGTCAGGACAGACACATTCCATTCTGTATCCTGTAGAGATCATTCAATGTATGATGACATATTCCTTCCCTGCTGGGTGACCTTGAGCTAGTAATCTAGCTTCTGTAGGCTCCTCCCTAGTGTGGCAAGTATAGCAGCACCTCAGGCATCAGGCTGCTGTGAGGAGCAAAAGAGTTAATATAAAGCTGTTAGAACAGCACCTCCCATGGTGAAAGTTGGTGCGTTTGCTGTGATTGTTGGTGTTAAAGCAGCATTACCTGTGCTGTGTTAAGTCTTCAGTCGTGTCTGACTCTTTGCTACCCTATGGGCCATAGCCCACCAGGGTCCTCTGTCCATGGAATTCTCCAAGCAAGAATACTGGAGTGGGTTGCCATGTTCTCCTCCAGGGGATCTTACTGACCCAGGGATCAAACCGGCATCTCTTTTGTCTAACTTGCCTTGTCAGGCAAGTTCTTTACCATAGCACCACCTGGGAAGCCCAGCAACATGGCTGACTTCTCCCAATTCCCTGAAGATATTTCAGAGCCTTTGCACTTGGGTTTATCTCTGCCCAGAACTTGACCTCAGATTGGAGCTTCCTTCTCAACACTCAGGTCTTCAGATGGTAGCTTTACAGAGCTCATTCTGTGACGATGCCCTTGAAATCTATGCTCATAACTCTCCATCCCTGGCTCATTATGTTTTCTTTATCACTTGTTGTTCCTCATATGTATTACTACTTTTTTATGTCTTACTTCCACTGTAGGAAGTACACTACCTTTGAAAGAAGAGAAGATCTCTGGTCTATTCCAGGTGTACTAAGCAGAGTACTAAGCACAGCCTAGGAGCTGGTGGGAGGCACCGTGATTCTTTCCCCACCAGTGACATTCACTTGTGAATCCCCAGAATCTGTGACAATGTTAGGTTACATGGCACAAGGGGGTAAGGTTGCAGATGAAATTAAGGTGGCTAATAAACTGACCTTAAAATAAGATTATCTTGAGTCTTCCCTGGTGGCTCAGTGGTAAGGAATCTACCTGGCAATGCAAGAGACACGGGTTTGAACGCTGATCCAGGAAGATCCCACATGCCACAGAGCAACTATATCTGCATGCCACAACTGTCGAGCTGGGCTCTAGAGCTGGACAGCAGCAACTGCTGAGCCCATGTGTTGCAGCTACTGAGGCCCATTCACCCCAGAGCCTGTGCTCTGCAATAGAAGAAGCCATCACAATGAGAAACCCATGCACTGCAACTAGAGACAAGTCCCTGCTTACTGCCAACTAGAGAAAAGCCTGAGTGCACAGAAGACCCAGTTCAGCCACAACTAAATAAAGAAAATTATTTTTAAATTATCTTTAAAAAAAAGATATTGAATTGTCTGGGTGGTCTCAATGTAATCACAAAGTTCCTTAAAAGTGGAAAAGGGACCGTAAAAGGATTCCAAGAGATCTGATATAAGATGGACTTGATCCACCATTGCTGGCTCTGAAGATGTGGAAGGGGCCATGAGCCAAGGAGTGGAGGTGGCCTCAAGAAGCTGCAGAGGCAAGGAAAGAATTTTCCCCTAGAACCTCCAGGAAGGAATGCAGCCCTTCTGACACCCAGATTTTATCCCCAAGACACTGATGTCAGACTTTTGACCTCCAGAACTGTAAGATAATAAATGGGTGCTTCCCTGTTCGCTTAGACAAAATCTGCCTTAGTAAAGAATCTTAGTAAAAAAATCTGCCTGCAATGCAGGAGACCTGGGTTTGATTCCTGGATTGGGAAGATCCCTTGGAGAAAGGAATGGCAACCCACTCCAGTATTCTTATCTGGAAAAATCCCATGAACAGGGGAGCCTGGTGGGCTACAGTCCATGGGATTCTGAAGAGTGGGACACGACTGAGCAACTAACACTTTCACTACCACACTGAGTTCATGGTAATTTGTGATAGCAGTCACAGGAAACATGGAACTCATAGCTACTTGCTGGATGAGCTAATGAAGAAATGAATGATTGAACAGGATCTGAAGTCCCTCTACTGAATGGTCCCTGTCATTTCTCTGGGTCTGTTTTAGGACTGGGTGCCCAGGATTGACCCAACTCCCCCAACACTGGGTGCTGAGAGCAGAGGAACTCTCCCTCTTTCTTCTGTGTCCCCCTCTGTTCATACACTCAGGGCACTCGTGTGTCTGATTAAAGGTAGCTGCTTGGTCCTTGCCTGACGTACTTACTCTTTAGTCCCTAAGTCATGTCTGACTCCCTGCAACCCCATGGACTATAGCCCACCAGGCTCCTCTGTCCATGGGATTCTCCAGGCAAGAACACTGGAGTGGGTAGCCATTTCCTCCTCCACTTCATGTAGAGCTGGCCATAAATTAAGATGCTGAACTGGATATTCACCTGCCCCCAACCATGTGTCATTCGACCTGGTCTTATGCCTTTAGTCACGAGCGTGTCTTTTCCTCTGAGGTTAATATGCGTTCATCTCCACACAGCCCTGTCTTTCCATTTTTCTTTTCATTTTCTTTTTTAACATCACCCTGGAAACATCCTCTGGGATGTAAGACATGCGAGAGAGTAGAACATCTGGAGTTTTTAAAGGATACTTAAACTTTTTCAGGGCTTCCCCAGTGGCTCAGTGGTAAAGAATCCACCTGCAATACAGGAGACACAGGTTTGGTCCCTGAGTAGGGAAGATCCCTTGAAGGAGGGCATAGCTACCCACTCCAGTATTCTTGCCTAGAGAAATTCCGTGGACAGAGGAGCCTTGTGGGCTACAGTCCATGGGGTCATGAAGAGTTGGATATGACTAAAGGGATTGAGCATACACTGCCTTTCAATGATGTTACTATGTCACCCCACTGGATTCACACACCCACCATCAATATTTTTTACAGATGAGGGAACTGAAACACCATTTATTTGTTTACTATGTCATTTGCTTTTCCCACTTATTCCCCACCTCTTCACTGAGCCCTTAATGAGGGCTTTCTGCATGTGGCATTGTATTCAGAACATTACATATGACCGCCATGGCTTGGATGTATCCCAAGTTCTGAGAAGTTAAACTACAAGGTCATGCACGTCTTAGTCAGTACAAAAGATCATTCTGGGGAGACAGAAAACCAGAAGTCTGGCATGCTAATTCTCTCCACTGAGCCCCCCGGAAAGTTCATCAAATTGCATCTGATGCTTAGAACAGCAACAACAGCTACCGTGCCAAAGCACAAGACAGCTACTCACCTCCTCTGGTCCCGCACTAAGTCCTGATTCCAGAATGCCCCGAGTGAGACCTTCTGAGCTCATGGCCACTTAGGAACATAACTAAAGCCACACATCGTTTCCAGGAAGTTCCTACTGGTTGGCCCTTCCTACCTCCAGGTAGAGCTGGCCTTTTCAGAATTTCCCTGATTGATGTGCTGTAGGCTGTCAGGAAACGTTTAACAGGAGGATTCCTGCGTGGTGTTTCTCATAAATCCTCTGTTCCTTATCACTTCCTGGCAACAGGAGCGAGTGGAATGGCACGCCAGTCCCAGGACTGAGATCATAGGATGAAACACAGGCATGCATCTCCTTCAGTACACATTCTCCTTACAACAAAACTGCTTAGTCTCAATCTTCTTTATTGAGATACGGATTGTCTCCTGACCTTATGACCATTGTTAATCCCTTGTTCCCTTGATTGCTGTACGTTTTGGTTTTCTGATCTTTATCATTGTCGAAAGAAATTCCTTGTACAACAGCCTATATATACTCACAGAAAGACCATTAAAGCACCCTTGCTCCACCAGAGGCTTGGGTCCCCGTGTCTTTCTTTCTCTCTCTCTCTCTCTTCCTCCAGCTCATTCTCTGGAGTGTGGAAACCAGCCAAACTCACTCTCCTGCCCGGGCTTTCAAGACCTCCTCAAGAGGGCGCCCTATGCCTTCGTGAGGGGTGCAAGCCCTGTTCTAGGGTTTTATTGGTTCTAGGCATAAACCAGGGAATATTAGCTTCTTTCTTTCTTTCTTTCACTTTCTTATTGTCGACTCCAGACCACCAGGTTCTGGTCCATTAAAGGACCGCAACAGTAGGCTTTTCAGTAATATTTCCCCCAACCTGTTTTTCCAGTCTGTCAATCAGATTCCCGTTGCCTCGTTAGGCTTCCATCCTGACTTGAGTATAATCCTCCTCCTTCCAAGAGGTAAAAAGTTAATTTCCTTAATGACTAAGTGTTTCACCATCCTAACCCAGGGTTTCTCAACTTCGGTGCTCTTGCATTTTTGGCTGCTTACTTCTGTGCCTCGGAGGATGTTTAGCAGTATCCCTGGTCCCTCTGACCACTGAATGCCAACAGCAAGCTTGTACCCTCTTCTCCAGTTCCTTAACTCTCACCTCATTATGACAACCAAAAAAAAAAAAAAGTCTCCAGACAATGCTAAATGTTTTTAGGATTGAGAGGCACAATCACTCTGGGGCTATTCCATCTCTGCCCCTCTATTTCAGTTGGACCAAGCAACATGGGCTCCCCTCATAGCTCAGTCGGTAAAGAATCTGCCTGCAATGCAGGAGACCTGGGTTTGATTCCTAAATGAGGAAGATCCCTGGAGAAGGAAAAGGCTACCCACTCCAGTATTCTTGCCTGGAGAATCCTGTGGACAGAGGAGCCTGGCAGGCTATGGTCCATGGGATCGCAAGAGTCGGACACAACTTAGTGACTAAACCACCACCAAGCAATCTATAATATTCACCTTTAGACTGAAAATCCCGTGCTTCTATAACACTTACTCTCTAGTCATGGTTTTCCAATGAAGAATGGGAATTGGGTGTTTCATTTGATTGTGTTGAACAGAAGGCAAGTTTTAATTACAGTGCTCTATCGAGATATCCAGAAAAACAGAACCAACAGGATGTGTGTGTATGGAAGAAATTGATTTGTGGAGGTGTGAGTCCAAAATCCACAGGCCAGGCTGAAAGGCTGGAGATCGGGCAGATTTGCAGTCTGAGTCCAAAGCAATCAACTGCAGAATTCAGAGAAGGTGAGTCTTTTGTTTCTTAAGACCCACCCACATTATGAAAGGTAATGCTTTACTCAAAGTCCAATGATTTAGGGCTTCCCTGCTGGCCCAGTGGTTAAGAATCTGCCTTGTAATGCAGGGGACATGGGTTCAATCCCTGGTCTGGGAAGATCCCACATGCTGCACAGCAACTAAGTTTGTGCACCACAACTATTGAGCTTGTGCTCTGGAGGCTGCGAGTCGCAATTACTGAACCCCACCCACCTAGAGCTGGGGCTCTGCAATTAGAGAAGCAACCACAATGAGAAGCCCTCACACTGCAACTACAGCCTAGCCCTCACTTCCTGCAACTAGAGAAAGCCTTTGCATAGCAACAAAGACCCAGCACAGCCAAAATTAAATAAACAAACAAACCAATCCTTAAAAAAAAAGAGTCCAATGATTTAGATGTTAGTCTCACCCAAAAAAGACCCTCACAGAAACATCCAGAATGATGTGTGACCAAATATCTGGGCCATGCAGGCCAGTGAAGTTGACACATAAAATTTAATCATAACAGGCAGCAGTGGATGAACTAATTCATGGAAAAGAGAGGCAGGATACACTTTAGTGCACCTGGAGTTTGGAACCAGGCTTCCCTGATTACTGCTTGAAAGGTAGATGTTAGAGACGCTGTACTAGGGCCATCAGTATGTCTCAGCCCTGGCCATCACAATCATCTGCCAGGGCTTGAGAGGATGCTTATATGAGAAATACCCTTGAAAAGTCCAATCCAGTTGTTTTAAGGTGGAGCCTAGCCTTCAGTGAGTTATTAGAAATCCTCAGCTGTTCCTAGTGTAAAGCCAAGGTTGGGATCAATGAACATCTGATCCATCCCCCCACCTCCACCCCCAGGGAGGTTCAGCGGAGATGAGCACAGACTTTGTAGCAAGGTTCTCTGGGTTTGGGGCTTCCCTGGTGGCTCAGTGGTAAAGAAACTGCCTGCCAAGGTAGGAGATTGACAGTCTGATCCCTTGGTGGGGCAGACACCCTGGAGAAAGAAATGGCAGCTCACTCTGGTATTCTTGCCTGGGAAATCGCATGGACAGAGGAGCCTGGCGGGCTACAGTCCATAGGGTCGTGGAAGAGTCTGACGTGACTTAGCAACTAAATAAGAAGCACTGGGTTTGAGTCCCATTTCCCTTCAAGGGAGTTGGGAGATTCTGGGATGGACGCTTCACCTGAGGCTGTTGGTTAAGTAAGAAGTAGAAGGCACCCCACACCTCCCTCGAGACATACCGCATTACCTGTGTCAGTATACGACTGTCCACCACCCGGTTTGGTACTAACAAGCCTGGTGTCCCTTCCCTGTCACTTTCATTTAAGGTCCTGTTAAAATATAATAAAAAATAATCATGATTTGTCTAACGTGTGTCAAGCTTTGAGAAAGATGCTATGCTGTGAGTAGGCATCATCTAACCTCACAATAGTTCTATGAACAGGACTCTATGGTGGTACCACGTGACATACGAGGAAAAGTGAGGCACACAGAGGTCAGGCAGCTTCCCTGAGGCAGAAACAAGCTGTCTGAGATTTATCTGCCTCAGAAGTTTAAAGCTTTTACAGAATTTGCTTCAGGACATGTAAATCAGGGTTGTGACCTGATTTCCAGAGAAGGAAGAAACAAAAAATACCGTAATTTCCACATGTCATCCTGTGTACCTAGAAAATCTAAGAAAATAGAGATTAAAATTCTTAGAATTGAAATGGAAGTTTAGCAAAGACTTGGAGCATATCCAAAACCCTGATATGTTCCTGAATATCACCATTCAGCGGACATTGTATATAAAAATCGAGATTCCATTAACAACAGGAACAAAAACGTGAAACATCTAGGAATCAATTTCGCAAGAAAGGGGAGGTACACAAATGAATAGTGCAGCTACCGAACTTTATCAAGGGGTATTTTTATTTATTTATTGGCTGCGAGGCTTGTAGGATCTTGACTCCCTGATCTGGTATCAAAAACCCATGCTCCCTGTAGAGGAAACTCAAGGTCTTAACCACTGGACTGCCAGGGAAGTCCCCCATTAAGGGGTATTGAAGATTCATTCGACCTTTGGCAAGATGCTCTGTGCAGATGGTAGATGTTGTAAAAATGCCAATTCTTTGCAAATTCTTTTCCAAATGAAAATTAGGCTTTGAAGTGATTTCTAAGCAATTCAGAAATTTCAGAGTGCGGTACTTAAAGTGCTGAATTCATGACAACTTCTAATACCTCAGAAATAAAGAGTCAGCCCTTCAAAAATAAAGAGTCCAGTCAAATCACTCATTTGAGTGAGTTCCAGATTTCATTTCAGACATGGCCACCTAAGCAGTGAGAAGCTTTTTGCCTACTATACCTGGGCACACTCAGATCCAAACTAATTTATTTAAAAAGTTGTTTCAGAGTTAAAAAAATTTTTTAACATAAAATACAAGCTTGATTGTGAAATGAATATCTTTTATAAATTTATACACATTTATATGGGCTTCCCTAATGGCCCAGCAGATAAAGAATCTGCTTAAAATGCAGGAGACACAGGAGTTGCAGGTTGGATCCCTGGTTTGGGAAAATCTCCTGGAGGAAGGAATGGCAACCCATGCAGAATTCTTGCCTGAAAAATCCCATGGACAGAGGAGTCTGGCGGGCTACAGTCCAAAAGGGTTGCAAAGAGTCAGACACGACTGAGCAACTAACATATCCCGCACACACATATATCCATGTGAGAGTGAAAGTGTTAGTCACTCAGTCATGTTCAACTCTGCTACCACATGGGCTCCTCTGTCCATGGAATTCTCCAGGCAAGAATACTAGAGGGGTTGTCATTCCCTTCTCCAAGGCATCATCTTGACCCAAGGATTGAATCTGGGTCTCCTGCATTGCAGGCAGATTCTTTACCATCTGAGCCACCAGGGAAACCCCAATTGCATCCATCTACCTATGCAATTAAAAAAATAATTGAATGAACACTTGTGTGACAACCTGGGGAGACAGACTCTTAAGGAAGCCCTAGATAGCTTTTCTGTGCTTGTGTAACTCATTCGCTGAGTATGAGTAGAACCTGTGACCTGCTCCTAAACACATGCAATATGGCAAAATATAAATCAGCTTCTTAATATATGTATCAGGAGCTCACACTGACACTCCCAAGACTAAGAAATTCGTATCTGAAAAAAACAAAAATAATAAATAGATTAAAAATGATCAGCCTCACTGATGGCAGTTGAGTTGCTAAATTGTGGCTATATTGGCTGAGTTGGTTTGGGAGTTAGGATGACTTACGATACTCAAAGTTGGCAAGAACAGAATGAGACAGGTTCTTGCTCGCCATGGAGAGGAATACAAATTAATAGAATGCTTTTGGAGAGCAGTTTGTGACAATAATTCCTGTGTCAAAAATTCCTGTGTGCATAGTCTTGGTTTGGGTCATTCATTTTTAATAATCTATCCAAAAGCAACAATCCTCAATGCAATGACTGATGTGAAAGCACGTTCATCAAGACATTTGCTCTTATAAGAAAGGGAAATCTGAAACCAGCCCCAAATGCCGAGGGCAGGGGGAGACCCCAGAGAAAAGCAGATCACTCAGATTGGTAGGTGGCAGGTTGAATGAGTAAGAAAGCTTACCTATAAGACTTGTCTTGGGTGATGTCAAGACCAATAGATTTCTGTGCTCGCCAACTAGAGAAGGAAATGGTAACCCACTCTAGGAGTCTTGCCTGGGAAATCCCATGGACAGAGGAGCCTGGTGGACTATAGTCCATGGGGTCGAAAAGATTCAGACACATCTGAGTGACTGAGCATGCACTTGTCAGCCAGAATCTTAAAAGTTTACAAAGAGCCCTTAACTGGAGTCAGTCACGTACACAGTTTGGATAGTCTCAATGTCACATTTCTATTTCAAGGTTATACCCTTGGAGTGGCTTCTGGGAGCCCAAAAGACAAGCAGAATACATATTCTAAGAGCAAGGGAAGGGGATGATGGGGGACACAGCTTCCAAGTGCCCGGGTTCAGCTTGAGGGTCAGCTGGTGGTCACGTCTTCTTGATGACCTTATCCAGGATATATTAGGGGAATGATTATATAAATTACACTCTATCCATCCACTTGTTGAATAAGATGAAGATATTAAGATGACGTTTGGGTTTCCTTGCTGGCCCAGTGGTAAAGAATTCATCTGCCACTGCAAGACACAGGTTCGATCCCTGGTTCAGGAGGATCCCACAAGCCGCAGAGCAACTAAGCCCAAGCACCACAACTACTGAGGCTGTGCTCTAGAGCCAGGGAGATGCAACTACTGAGCCCATGTGCTGCAACTACTGAAGCCTGCATGCCTTAGAGCCTGTGCTCTGCAACAAGAGAAGTCACTGCAATGAGAAGCCCCAGCCCTGCAATTAGAGAGTAGTCCCTGCTCACCACAACTAGACAAAAGCTCATGCAGCAATGAAGACTGGGTGCAGCAAAAAATAAATAAATAAATTTAAAAAATATGATGCTTGCTTATAGCTTTTAATGAAAAAGATAAATTCTTAAGGCTATAAGTTAAAACCAACTAAAACAAGTCAGGAATCCTTAGTAGACTATTGCTCTCACCAAAGCCAGAGCAACTTTTCAGTGGAGTTGGACAGATCGGTGTCAAATTCCAGCTACATCGTCTATTTGCTATGTACTTTTAGGAAGTTACTGGATCCTTTTGAGCCTTAGTTGTGCTCCTAGGTTTAAAGATCCAATGACATCATTTAAACAAAATATCCTTACATGTTCTGAACATTTGGTGAACATCACCTGCCTCCTCTTCTTGTTAATAATGCTGATCATGGCATTATGACCAATGGAGAGAAGACAGGCTCTAAAGTCATACACAGACTGATTATGAGTTTAAAATATGTATTTGTCCACTCAGTAGTACCAAGATGGAAACAGCTGGCTTTAACTTTTAATTAAAATTTAAAAAGCAGAGATGAGCTGCCTGTCTGTATTTCCCCAGACAGAGTGTGGCTTCTGTCCCGGGTAGAGACTGGCATCTTGTTCATAGGATCCTAGTGCTGGATCTAACAGGTGAGAAATCTCACGCCAACCTTACTCTCTAGTGATGGCAAACATCTTGTAATGTTCCAACCCAGATGGGAAATGGGGTGTGGTATCCTTTGGGGGACAAACACTGCCCTCACCTTCCACAGCCTACATCACTGGTAGTCAGCTTTCAAAGGACATCCCCACCACCAGGAAGGCCAAATGCAGATTCCCAGGTGCCCATACTGAGAGATTCTGATTTGAAAGTTTGTAAACCTTAAGCATAGGGCTCAATGCATATGTCTATACTTACATATATACGGAGGCTTCCCTGGTGGCTCAGTGGTAAAGAGTCCTCCTGTAATGCAGGAGGCACAGGAGACATGGGTTTGATTCCTGGGTGTGGAAGATCTCCTGAAGGATGGCTGGGTAACCTACTCCAACAGTCTTGCCTAGAGAATCCCATGGACAGAGGAGCCTGGTGGACTGCAATCCATGGGGTTGCAAAGAGTCAGACACGACTGAAATGATGGAGTACACATGCATATATACATATGGTATGTGCCTGTAACATACTATACCATATGGTAAATGCCATATAGGCACACATCTATCTATCGATATCCATATCTAGCTAGCTAGCTATCTGTCTATCTATGTATATACCTGTAAAATCACTACTTAGATCAATGTATGGAACAGTTTCAACACTCTAAATGCCCTTACCACCTCCACGGCAGGTAACCATTATTCTAACTTCCCTCAACACAGATTAGCTTGCGCTTGAACGTCTTCTAAAGGGAACCACATAGGACTCCCTCTTTCATGTCTAGGTTATCCTGTTCAGCATCATATTTACAAGGTGAGTCTCACCCTGATGTCTGTATTGGTAGTTTACAGACTTTTATCACTGAAGATGGATAAACCACAATTTATTCCTCCATTCTCCTGTTGATGGGCATCTGGGTTGCTCCCAGTTTGGGGCTCCTTTAAATAGTGCTGCTCAAATGGTCTTATCCAGGCTTTTGTTGGACATGCATGTTCCATTCTCTTGCATATATTTAGGAGTAGGATTGACGGGCCATGGGGTGGGTATGTGTTTAAATCTGGTAGACACTGTCACAGTGAAATCCACATTTTTATAAGGAATTTTCTGGTGCAGCTGGTCATGGATCATACTTTGAGAAACACTATTTCACTGAGAGTCCCATTTTGTGAGCAAGCATATCCCCTTTAGCTCACCCTTACTTGGGGTAAAAGAAGGGACAAACTTGCTCACATCAAGACATCAGCAAGGTAATTTGGGGAAGAGGAGAGAAGGAGAAATAAAACTGATACCATCCCTTAGCACCGCATCGGGACAAATCTTTCAGTTTACTCTTTTGCCCAGGAGAAAGAAGCTGAGAACAGGGACACTTTAATGGGGTTGGGAAGGTGAGAAGCCAGGTCACTGTGCCTGACTGTGAAGTCAGTCAAGCCCCCTCCCACACCAACCATGAGCTAGAATCACGTCTGCTTCTTTGCTGGTAAAAAAGGGTCTGCTTGTGACCTTATCCCTGTGGTGAGCAGCTGCCTCTTCTGCTCATCTCACACAGGATAATCACAAGCAGTTTTCTCTGCTCTGGCAGCCAGCCTGTGCTCTTAACCAAGGAATGGCTTGCAGGAGAGGAGATGAAAGAGATGGCATTCCTCCTGCTGGGCCCAGTGAACCGGGTCAAGAACAAACGCCAACCTTCTTTTCAGACAACATAGACCCAGCCAGCTCTGCTGAGGTCAGGAGGCCAGGACTTCCTGCTGGCGAACGCTGGAAAGAGGGACATCAGGAGTGCTGGCCATGTGCGGCTGCCTCAGTCCCTTGGCCGGGAGCCAGTTTTCCTGTCCTGTTTCAGCGCCTCCTGCAGGCTGGCCCTGCCTCCACCAGCCGTGATCCCGAGCTGCTCTCTGCTCTTCTTAACCTAACACTACAACCAGGGGCTCAGAGGCCAGAGACAGTAGGGCTCCAGAGAGGTAGAAGGGCTGGAAAGTGGTGGGAACGAAACCAGGCTCTGTACATCCAGCACCCCATAAAGCCAGAGGGGTGAGCTAGAATTCCCGCCCACTTCACCCACCTTAGGCTGGATCTTATGTCCCTTGTTGAGATGTTCACAGCACTCTGAGTATCTGAAGGAAAGCTAGACGGTTCAAAATAGCCTGGACTTAAAACTCCCCTCTGGGTCTCTCCCACCATCCTATACAAAACGAAGAATTTTCTCCCCCTCAAGAAAGGAATGAACATCAAGATTGATTACGTTCAGCTCTGTCGGTCACAATCTCTGGCTGGTCTCGGGAATTCCTTGCCCCAGTTGTTGAAAACTAACTAATCAAAATAATCTTGAGGAAAAACAGACCCCCTCAAAACAACGTATCTCTGCATATATATGTTTTCTATATATACCTACTCTTTTTTTGACTTAGTGCAGCAGCTCACTGGTCTCATGGCTGCCCATTCTTGCCTCATTAAAGGTGATCTGTTCCTGTAGAGTATCGGTCTCATTCTTTCTCTGAACCTCACCATCTCTGGTTCCCTTACCTTACACTCTTGGTGCTGAAACCTGGGAGGTTGAGGTTCCTTCTCATTCTCCACGGCCAGCTCTTTGGAGCATGGAAACCTGCCAAGCTTACTTTCCCACCTGGGCTTTCAAGACCTCCCCAAGAGGACGCCCTGTGCCTTCGTGAGTGGTACAAGCCCTGTGTAAGAGCTTTATTGGTTTTCTGTGTACCCCAGGAAATATTGGCCTCTCTCTCACTCTTTTTCGTGAGACCGACCAACTCCAGGACAGAGGCCTTTTGCCATTTGACCTCCCTCCATCCACCACAAATTCTCACCTGACCCAGGAGCCCAGGTAAGCTCAGACGGTACTCTAGGGTGCCATAGACTATCGTCCTTTTTGGGTTCCCGAGGAACCCTCCGGCCAAAAGGCCCTCTGGGGAGGTACTTGGGGGATGCCCTCTCCCTCCTTCAGAGTCTCTCTCTGCCTTTGCGCAGTCGAAAGATTAGGTGATGACCTTTTCTCTATACCAGACAGTCGTTAGCCATTTGCTCCGGAGTCAAGCCAATCCGTCCTGTGGGACTCTCCCTTGGCCTGTGTAAAACGAAACCTCAAACCTCTACGCTTGACTGATTTCAAGGTTCATAAACTCGAGTCACTTTGTACTCAAATTTGGCCTCAATACAAATTGGACACCCAAAACTGCTGGCCTGAGTTCGGGACTTTTGATTTCAATGTTTTATCAGATCTCACTAACTTCCTCAAACGGAATGGCAAATGGTCGGAAGTCTCCTATATTCAAGCCTTCTGGGACCTTAGAAGCTGTACTTTTCTGTGCAAGGACTGTTCTACCTATCAAATCCTCCTCTGCCCTCTCTCCCCCTCCACTACAAAAGAATCCAAATCTAAAGCCCCTAAAAGGCCCCCTAAACCCTCAGCTCCCAATTTCAACCCGGCAGACGAGCCACCTCCCTACCGCCCCGGTGATGAGACATCCGGGGGCGAGACCCCACCCTCTAGCTCTTCCTCCTCCAAATCAGGAAGCGATGACCCCAAAACCCCAAAAGAGATTTCCACTCCCTCTCCATGGACCAGGACCCAAAGCAAACACGTTTCCTCACAGAGAGGTAGTGGGACCAGAGGGCCCTACACGGGTTCATATACCTTTCTCAATTTCTGATATGAGCCAAACTGAAGAAAAATTGGGATCCTTTTCAGAAAATCCTACTAGATATAGGAAGGAATTCCTCTGCCTTACACAAGCATAACATTTAACCTGGAGTGATCTTTATTACATCATTAAATGTCACTTTAACCCCCGATGAAAAAGAGTGGATATGGCAGGTAGCCCAAGCTCATGCTGATCAGCTCCATAACCAAGATAGGGCTAATCCAGTGGCTGATGATGTAGTTCCTTTAACTGAACCATGGTGGACATATCAAGCTGGCGATGCCAGCATCCGGTACCTACATTATATGGTCACCTGTTTACTAGAAGGAATGCTAAAAAGCTCTCACATTCATGTTAACTACGATAAGATTAGAGAAGTGACTCGAGAAAAGGATGAAAATCCTGCCCTTTTTCTTTCACGGCTTACTGAGGCAGTCCAGAAATACACTAACCTAGATATTTCCACCCCCACCAGACTCCTATAATTACACGTCCAGTTCATAAGTCAGTCAGCCCCTGATATTTGCAGAAAACTACACCAGTTAGAAAAGGGCCCCGAAACCCCTCAGTGAGATCTCCTAGAAATAGCCTTTAAAGTTTTCAATAATAGGGAGGAAGAAGCGAAAAATGAAAAAGAAAAGGAAAGAAAGCCCAAATATGCTTTATTCACTGCAGCTTATCCAAGAAAAAAATTCAACCCCTCTGGTGTGCCAACCTCGACCTGCCTGTGTGGGACCTCCAGGCCCGTGCTTCAGATGTAACCAAACAGGACACTGGGCCAGATCCTGCCCAAACCCCCAGCCACCCACCAAACCCTGCCCCACCTGCAAACAATGGGGACACTGGAAAATGAATTGTCCTCGGACACTACCCATCAAATCTCGGGGTCCTCCCCAGGCCCAACAACAATGGGTCAAAGGCCAGACTCTGGGGGGCCCTGGCACCCCAGACCATGGCTCCTCAGATGAGAGGGGAATTGACCCAACTGTGCATGAGTTATTCCAGTGACTGAGCCCAAGCTCCAGACCCCAGGTCCATCCCATACAGACGGACTTGGAGCTTTGGGTAATTGGCAGGGCTGGCCGGACACAAAGTCTTGTTCATAATAGACACTGGAGCAGCCTTTTCACCTTTAACCTCCTTTAAAGGTCCTCTTCAACCTTCAGAAGTAGCCATCGAAAGGGTCTCAGGCATCCCTTTTTACCCCAAAATAACCTCTCCCTCCTTTGTTCTTTTGGCAACACAACACTAACACATTCTTTTATAGTAGTTCCTCAATGCCCAATGGCATCGATGGGGTGTGATCTTCTGGCTAAGCTACAAACTTCTATAAACCTCCCATTCTTAGATCCCATATCAGTTTTGCATCCAAAATTTGCATCCAAATGGTACCCAAATCCTTGGCCAGCCCTCACTCCCAAAACCTGCCCCTTGATCTTCCCCTGATAGATCCTCGGGTCTGGGATACCAAAGCCCCATCGGTAGCTTGACACCATTCCTCCGTACAGGTTTTTCTTAAGAATCCCTCTCAGATCATAGCCCAAACTCAATATACCCTGACTACAGAATCCCAACAAGGACTTAAACCAAGTCTTCCGACTGCTCAAAGCCAGCCTTTTGCAGCCTATCTGTTTTCCTCATAATATCCCTATACTGGCAGTCAAAATGGGACCCCACCCCTGGCATCTAGTCCAAGATCTTTACAAGATCAGTGAGGCCACAATACCCGTACACCCCCTGGTCACTAATCCCTACACCCTTTCCCCCTGACACACTCTATTTCACGGTGTTGGGTCTCAAATATGCTTTTGAAGGAGGAAATAGAACAGGCTCCGTCTTGAAAGCAGGACTCCATCTTGGGCCAGACTGTGGACTGTGAGCTCTATGCCCAGTATCTATGGAAACAACAAGCTAACTGGAAAATCAGACCACCAACCCCCACCACCGATGGAAGAGCCCCAGGGCTCGTACCTAGACTCTCCATGCTTAAAAGAATACCCTAATTATCTGTGTAACCAAATAGAATCATAAATTCTGTTATGCTTATTGGGGTACGACCACATGTCTATTGATAATTGCTCACTGTTAACTACCTAGACTAAGGCATACGAATCACAGGTTTAAGGCATACGAATCACAGGTTAACTTTGTATCTTTCTTTTCCTTTATTCAGACTAGTTTCAGAGAATCTGGGGACGTGGGTTTGAGCATGTCCACTTAGGGTATATAAGGTTTTCACAAAAACTGGTCGGGGTCCTTGGCTAAGGGGAGACTCTACCTTGGGCCCGCTGGAGTAATAAACAGCTCTCCACTATCTGCATTGTCCTTCTGAGTGAGTTTGTTTCCCGGAACGCATGGCTGCAGCACTTTCTTTACTATACCTCTTTCTTTACTACACCACTCTTCACAGCCCCTATTTGCCTTTACCTGGATGGACCCAGACACATGTCAATCCCAACAATTAACTTGGACCGTTTTGCCACAAGGGTTTAGAGATAGCCCTAATTTTTTTGGTCAAGCCCTTCAAAGAGCCCTACAAACTTTAGACCTGGGCTCTACTATCTTACTTCAATATGTAGACAATTTATTGGTACGTAATTCCTCTCTCCATAACTGCCTAGTCCACACTGCGACATTATTAAATGTCCTAGGCTACAGAATCTTGCTCTCCAAGGCACAAATTGCTTCCACTGCTGTCAATTACATGGGATTGCTTCTCACTTCTATATCCAAAATAATTCCAGCTCAAAGACTTCGAGTCTTGACACAGACCCCCAGGCCCCAAACCAAGAGGGAACTTCACTGTCTATTAGGTCTGTTCAATTTCTTCCTAAATGGGTCCCAAATTTTGCTCTCCACCCAAAATCCCTCTACCAAGCTACTTGAGGAAACTTAGATGAACCCTTATTGACCCCCCACCTCTCTCCACACCCCCATACAGATTCTTATCAAACATTTACTTCAGGCCCCTTCTCTTTACTTACCTGATTACACCAAGCTTTTTTTCCTTTTTGTACATTCTCGACAAGGACATACCTTAGGGATTCTGTGCCAGAAACGGGAGGACATATGGGGACCTCTAGCTTACTTATCCAAACAACTAGATCTCATCACGCTTGGATGGCCACCTTATTTCCAGGCCTTAGCTGCAACTACTCTCTTAATACCTGAAGCCCCAAAACTAACCCGAAATGCTCCTTTAAATGTACGTTCAGCTCATTCCTTTAAGGATTTGCTCTCTTATGGGGCTTTTCCTTTCTCTGTCTCCTGCTCGACTACAAATCCTCCACGCACAGTGCCTCGACCCATCCCTTTCTTTTACACCCTGTAAACCTCTTAATCCTGCTAGTTTACTCCCTATACCAGATCCAGAAACAGAGCACCTATCTCATGACTGGGTTCAGACCCTGGATTGTGTTCACTTAATCCCTTCGAACATATAACCGATCAGCTCATCACTGACCCCACAGTCCCATCCTGGTTCATAGATGGCAGTGCCCAGAAGCAAGCCCCATTTGGGGCTGGATATGCTATAGTCCAGGGACAGCCCTACAAAGTTATTCCCTGCCTCGCCTCATGAAATCAGCCACATTCCCAGCTCACACATCCTCACAGCAGGCTGAACTGATAGCTCTTACACAAGCCTTGACCTTAGCCAAAGACCAGAAGATAAACATTTACACTGACTCTAAATATGTCTATAACATATTACATTCTAATATTATAATCTGGAGGGAGAGGGGATCCCTGACTCAGAAGGGCACACCTATTCTCAATGCTTCTTTTATTTCTGAACTCCATACAGCTCAGCTCCCAAAACAAGCTGCTGTAATATATTGCTGGGGACACCAGCGACATGGCCCCATCTCCTTTTGTTACAATATAGCAGATCACGAAGCAAAGCGGACAATATAGCAGATCATGAAGCAAAGCGGCAGTCCGCCTCTATTAGTCCTGTCTTTCAGTTCAGTTCAGTTCGGTGGCTCAGTCGTGTCCAACTCTTTGCGACCCCATGAATCGCAGCACACCAGGCCTCCCTGTCCATCACCAACTCCTGGAGTTCACTCAGACTCACATCCATCGAGTCAGTGATGCCATCGAGCCATCTCATCCTCTGTCGTCCCCTTCTCCTCCTGCCCCCAATCCCTCCCAGCATCAGAGTCTTTTCCAATGAGTCAACTCTTCGCATGAGATGGCCAAAGTACTGGAGTTTCAGCTTCAGCATCATTCCTTCCAAAGAAATCCCAGGGCTGATCTCCTTCAGAACGGACTGATTGGATTTCCTTGCAGTCCAAGGGACTCTCAAGAGTCTTCTCCAACACCACAGTTCAAAAGCATCAATTCTTACTATAGCCCAAATTGACAAGCCTAATATCTACACATTACTTTCATATTTACATTCCCTTTTCCACCCCTCTGCAAGAGTACTTAAAGCTTTCCTTCAGAACTTTATTGACTTAACTAAAGACGATGTGACTTATTTAAGTAATCTGACCCAAGCTTGTACCACTTGTCAGCGGACAAACCCTAATTCTAACATTCAACCCCTCCTTTCCCCACCCACCAAATTTGTGGGCATCTTCCTGCACAAGACTGGCAAGTAGATTTCACCCACATGCCACTCGTAAAGAGGATTAAATTCCTCCTAGTCTTCTTAGATACATTTTCTGGATGGATCGAAGCTTTCCCGACTACTAACAAACAAGCCCCTACTGTGGCTTGCCTTATTCTCACTGAAATCCTCCCCAGTTTTGGAATGCCTTCCTCCCTCCAGTCTGGCAATGGGCCCAAGATCATATCCCAGTCACCCAGAATATTGCACGAACCCTTCAAATTCCTTGGAAGTTTCACATTCCTTATCACCCCCGGTCCTCTGGTAAAGTTGAGAAAGCCAACTGAGTTCTAAAAGAAACTCTGACCAAATTAATAATTGAACTTCATCAAGATTGGACTAAACTCTTCCCTTTAGCCCTCTTAAAAGTCTGGGCCATACCAAAAAAATCTCTAAATATCCGTCCATTTGAGGCCATGTATGGGAGGCCCATAGTCCCTTTAGGACTCCCTCCACTTCCCATTACGGTCCTAAACTGCCATCCCACCCTCCTTTTCCCTTACTTGCCCATATACAAGACGCCCTTTGGCAACATATGGATAACCTACTCCCTCAACCACATCCCAATATCCCCTACCCATCCTTCCAAATAGGAGACAAAGTCTGTATGACAGTTCAGTCCCACTCAGATCTAACCCCAAAATGGAAAGGACCCTACATGGTAATTCTGCTGAGCCCTACCACTGCAAAATTAAAAGAAATCACCCCTTGGGTGCACATTCAGTTCATTTCAGTTCAGTTCAGTCGCTCAGTCGTGTCCGACTCTTCGCGACCCCATGAATCGCAGCACGCCAGGCCTCCCTGTCCATCACCAACTCCCGGAGTTCACTCAGACTCAGGTCCATCGAGTCAGTGATGCCATCCAGCCATCTCATCCTCTGTCGTCCCCTTCTCCTCCTGCCCCCAATCCCTCCCAGCATCAGAGTCTTTTGCAATGAGTCAACTCTTCGCATGAGGGGGCCAAAGCACATTACTCGACTAAAAAAGGTTATGCAGCCCAATGATGAGAATGTTTACCAGACTAATACTTATCCAGTTTCTCACACAGGCCCTACAGCTCTAAAGTTCTCACGGCTTCCACCAGCCCCAACTGACAACGGATGAGCCTATGGGTTTCATGGCTACAATTATTTCTGGAACAACTCCTGGCAGATATCTGAATCTCGAGTCCTCAAGGATTGATGTTCAAACACGTTGAAGACATCTTCACCCTGTGGCTGCAGGGACCCTTTTATAACTTTTACCCTTTCGAAATCCAATTCTTCTCCATAATAGTCTATCTTATACTCACTTCCCCAAATGTTGCTTAACATCTTCTTATCTTCTCTCTTTCCTCTGACCCAAGAACTCTTTCAAAATCCTAACCTCAACTATTTATTCTGGACCCTTAATTCAACCCATACCTACAATTGGCTAAAGACTCTGGATGTGTCTATCCATAACTCCTCAGGGAGATTCACCCCTCCACACATCCATCCTTGACTGGACCACTGGTAACATATCTCTATACCACTCATACCATGGGGAGCCTTTATTCGTCTCATATCTTAAATATCTTCACACTAGTGATCAAATCCGGAATTTGGACAAACTCTTAGAATCTTTGCTCACTGACCTTCCGTCCTACAACGGAAAACCTCCAATAGGAGGCCCTATCACCCAGAAAGTAACACTATTACAATCAGCTCCTTTTTGCGTATCTGCAGCTGCTGCTGCTAAGTCGCTTCAGTCGTGTCCAACTCTGTGCAACCCCATAGACAGCAGCCCACCAGACTCCCCTGTCCCTGGGATTCTCCAGGCAAGAACACTGGAGTGGGTTGCTATTTCCTTCTCCAATGCATGAAAGTGAAAAGTGAAAGTGAAGTCCCTTAGTTGTGTCCAACTCTTAGCAACCCCATGGACTGCAGCCTACTAGGCTCCTCCATCCATGGGATTTTCCAGGCAAGAGTACTGGAGTGGGGTGCCATTGCCTTCTCCATTTTTCATATCTAGAAATTCCCAAAATAGTTCATATGAGCAACCCGTGGACATAATCCCTAAACCCATGTGTAACCATACCTCCACTTTGCTCTTTGCCACTGGAAAGGCTTTATACAATATTTCTGGTCCTACAGGAGACTCTTTAACCTTTACAGGACTATTTCCTTCAGCATACTCCTCCACTTCTCCCATCATTGGGGCCATGTTAGCAGGGTCCCTGACCATTCTTGAACGAACCATCAAGCTCTGCCTCCCCACCCCACCACCTGCTGACTCCTCTTCGCCATCGACTTCAGCTGTTGTAGTGTGACACCTGGCCTGTTTTTCTTGTGTGGGGCATCTACATACCTCTGTTTACCTACTTATTGGACTGGAACCTGCACCTTGGTATACTCCAGTCCAAACATTTTTATAGCCCCCAGTGATCAACCCCTACCTATTCCTCTCATTCACAAGTGAATGAAACAAGCCATTCATTTCATTCCCCTCTTAGTGGGACTAGAGGTAGTGGCTAGAATTGGAACAGGAACTAACCACCTCCATCCAAAACTACCAGGCACTATCTAAAGACCTCTCAGACAACCTCCAGGAAATAGCCCAAGCTCTAATAACTATCCAAAATCAACTCGATTCCTTGGCAGCCCTAGTGTTACAAAACAGAAGGGGATTAGATCTACTACCTGCAGAAAAGGGAGGTTTGTGCCTTTTTCTGGATGAATCCTGCTGCTTCTATGCCAACTAGTTGGGTGTTGTCCAGGAAGCTGTAAAAAGCCTTACAGATCAAGCCTCTCGAATCCACCAGAGATTAAGCAACTCCTGGCAGTCATGGCTGACAGATTGGAACTGGATGCCTTGGGTTTTGCCCCTTCTCAGACCATTCATATTCATTATTCTCCTATTCACATTTGGACCTTATTTGTTTAATCTTTTCTAGGGATTCTTCCAGGACTGAATCAGAGCCATTTCTTGAGATCAAGTCAAGACTGTTCTTCTGCTTGAGACCCTGGCAGCTAGAATAGAAAATCAACACTATAGGCCTTAGACTTCCTTCCTCCCAGACCACAAACCCCTGAACATTTATCAGCACGAAGAAGCCCTGAACATTGATAAGGCCCATCTCTCTTTCTCTTTTTATATATTCTTTAAGGTCTGGAATGAAGGAAAGCTATGCGGCTCAAAACAGCCTGGAGTTCAAACTCCCCTCCGGGTCTCTCCCACCATTCCATACAGAACAAAGAACTTTCTCTCCCTAAGAAAGGAATGAACATTAAGATTGATTACGTTCAGCTCCCAGTTGGTCCCAATCTCAGGCTGGTCTCGAGAATTCCTTGCCCCAGTTGTTGAAAGGTAACTAATCAAAATAATCTTGAGGAAAAACAGACCTCCTCAAAACAACGTATGTCCACATATATATGTTTTCTATATATACCTACTCTTTTTTTTTGACTTAGTGCAGCAGCTCACTGGTTTGATGGCTGCCCCTTCTCGCCTCATTAAATGTGACCTGTTCCTGTAGAGTATCTGTCTTGTTCTTTCTTGGAACCTCGCCTTCTCTAGTTCCCTTACCTTATAGTATCCTCTACCACCGTTCTCCTGCCCTGGACTCACTTGCCTAAACTCTCCCCCACACACTCTGTAAATGCAGAGAAACAACACAAATGACCTCTGTCTTATCTCAAGGCTGTTGACTGGTACATAATAGATACTCAATGAATAGTTAGTTACATAAATAATTGAGTAATCCCTGAATGAATGAATAAGACAAATACCTGATTCATGTCCTTTTAAAGGGAATTCAGCTATTTGGATCATGGAGTTGTAAGCTCTCCCATGTAACAACAAAACCTTAGCTCTTTCAAAATTAAAAGAGACTCTTTGGGGATTGGTTCACGATGGCAGAGTAGAAGGACGTGTGATCATGTCCTCCTGAGAGAGCACCAAAATCACAACTAGTTCTTGAACAGCCATTCTCAGGAGGATGCTGGAACCCACTGAAAAAACATACTCCACATCCAAAGGAAAAGCCACAACGAGATGGTAAGAGGGGCACAATTACAATAAAAACAAATTCCACACCCACCAGATGGGCAATCCACAAACTGGAGAACAATAATACCAAAGAAGTTCTCCCACTGTTGTAAAGGTTCTGAGCACCCCCATCAGGCATCCCAGCCTGGGGATCTGACAAAGGGACTAGGAATCCCCAGGGAATCTGACTTTGAAGGCTAGCAGGATTTGATTATAGGAATTCCACAGGACTGGGGAAAACAGAGACTCCACTCCTGGAGAGCGTGCATAAAAGCTTGTGTGCACCAGGACCCAGGGGAAAGGAGCAGTGACCCCACAGAAGACTGAACCTGACCTACCTGCTAGTATTGGAGGGTCTCTTGCAGAGGGGAGGGGTAGCAGGGGCTCACCTCAGGAACTAGGGCATTACAGCAGTCCTAGGAAATACACACTGGCTGTTATGAGCCCTCTTGGAGGTCACCACTAGCCCTACCACAGAGCCTCATACTCCAGGGCTGGGTTGTCTCAGGTCAAACAACTAACAGGGAAGGAGCACAGCCCCATCCATCAACAGATTAGTGGATTAAAGTTTGACTGAGCGCAGGCCTGCCCACCAGAGCAAGGTCCAGTTTTTTCTACTCCAGACCCTCTCATCAGCTGCACAAACCTCTTAGATACCCTAGTGGCTCAGATGGTAAAGAATCCACCTGCAATGCAGAAGACCTGGGTTAGATCCCTGGGTTGGGAAAGTCCTCTGCAGAAGGGAATAGCAGCCCACTCCAGGATTCTTGCCTGGAGAATTCCATGGACAGAGGACCCTGGTGGGCTACAGTCCATGGGGTTGCAAAGAGTCATACACGACTGAACAACTAACACTACCACACTCCACCAGAGGGCAGACAGAGGAACAAGAAGAAGTACAATCCTGCAGCCTCCAGAACAAAAACCACAATCCCAGGAAGTTAAACAAAATGAAAAGAGGACTTTTTTCTCAGACGAAGGAACAAAAAAAAAAAAAAAAAAAAAAAAAAACCTCAGGAAAACAACTAAATGACTGAAGTACAAATAGGCAATCTTCCAGAAAAAGAATTCAGAATGATTGAAACAGGAGGGAAGTGGGCAGGGCACAACTTGTAAAAGAAGGACATAGCCTGAGAACACAGCATAAACTAATTAGAACCAAATAGGTTCAAGATGGTGGCTGAGTTGACTTCCGCTAGACCTTTAAACACTCACTGTTATTACATCAGCAAGCTAATGACACACCCACAGGCGCCAAGACAGTTCCAAGGCTGACCATCAAAGACCAAAAAGTGAGTGATGGCTCAATTCCTAGAAATCTTTGCCCTTTCCCCAAAATAGTTGGAATAATCTTCCTACTCATAAGTCCCTTCCCTGATGGCTTAGATGGTAAAGTATCTGCCTACAATGAGGGAGACCCGGGTTCAATCCCTGGGTTGGGAAGATCTCCTGGAGAAGGAAATGGCAACCCACTCCAGTACTCTTGCCTGGAAAATCCCATGGACAGAGAAGCCTGGTAGTTTACAGTCCTAATAAGTCTTACTCATTAGGCTATGAAATTACCTCATCCATAAAAGCTAACCACACCACATTTCAAGGCCACTCTTGATGGACCGCACTCTCTCTGTGGAATGTTTCTCTCTAAATAAATCCACTTCTTACCTACCACTTTTTCTCTCATCAAATTCTTTCTGTGACAAGACATCAAGAACCTGAGCTTCATTAGTTCCTGAAACCATGTGTGATCTCAGTGGAAGACCATGTGTTGAGACCCAGCCACATAGGTTGGCATCCCACACTGGGTTTTAGCTGGATTTAAGTCCCAGCACAGGGGTTCATGTCCCAATCTACGTGAATGTTTTCATAATGATAGTGAAGATGATCCAGGATCTTGGAAAGAAGAGTGGAGAAAATGAAAGAAATATTTAATAAATACCTGGAAGAACTAAAGAACAAACAAACAATGATGAATAATACACTAGAAGGAATCAATCACAGAATAATAGAGGTAGAAGAACAGATAAGTGACCTGGAAGACAGAATGGTAGAAATCACTGCCACAGAACTTAATATAGAAAGAACAGTGAAAAGAAATAGAGACAGCCTAAAGAGACCTCTGGGACAACATTAAATGCACCAACATTCATATTAAAGGGGTTCCAGAAAGAGAAGAGAAAGGACCAGAGAAAATATTTGAAGAGATACTAGCTGAAAAATTCCCTAAGATGAGAAAGGAAATAGTCAACCAAGTTTAGGAAGCACAGAGAGTCCCAGGAAGGATAAATTCAAGGAGGAACACGTCAAGACACACAGTAACCAAACTGACAAAAATTAAAGGCAATGATAAAAGATTAAAAGCAACAAGGGCAAAATGACAAATAATATGCAAAGGAACTCACATAAGGCTATCCGCTGATTTCTCAATAGAAACTTTGCAAGCCAGGAGGGCGTGGCATGATATATTTAAAGTAATGTAGAACTATAACCAAGAATACTTTTCCTAGCAAGGCTCTCATTCAGATTTGACAGAAAAATCAAAAGCTTTACAGACAAGTAAATGTTAAGAGAATTCAGCACCACCAAACCAGCTTTACAACAAAAGCTTAAGGAGCTTCTCTAGGCAGGAAACACAGGAAAAGGAAAAGAACTACAAAAACAAACACAAAACAATTAAGAAAATGACAACAGAATCATATATATTGATAATTACCTTAAATGTAAATGGATTCAGTGCACCAACTAAAAGACATAGACTGGCTTCTTGTTGTCGTTTAGTTGCTAAGTAGACTGTGTCCAGTTCTTTTACAACCCCATGGACCATAGCCTGTCAGGTTTCTCTGTCCATGGGATTTCCCAGGCAAGAATACTGGAGTGGGTTGCCACTTCCTTCTCCAGGGGATTGTCCCTGTCTCCTGCATTGGCAGGTGGATTCTTTACCACTGAGGTACCAGGGAAACACAGACTGGCTGGGTGGATACAAAAACAACACCCCTATATGTACTGTCTAAAAATGATACTTCAGACCTAGGGACACATATAGACTGCAAGTTAGGGGATGGGAGAACGTATTCCATGCAAATGAAAATTAAAAGAAAAATGGAGTAGCAATACTCATATCAGACAAAATAGACTTTAAAACAAAGACTGTTGTAAGAGGCCAAGATGGACACTACATAATGATCAAGAGATCAATCCAAGAAGAAGATATAACAATTGGAAATCTATATACACCCAACATAGGAAGGAGTACCTCAACATGTAAGTCAAATACTAACAACTATAAAGGGAGAAATTAACTATAACACAATTATAGTGGGAGACTTTGACATTTTCATCAATGGATAGATCATCCAGACAGAAAATAAGAAAGGACAGGCCTTAATAGACACAACAGACCACATGGACTTAATTATTATGTATAGAGCTTTCCATCCAAAAGCAACAAATTACACATTCTTCTCAAATGCACATGGAACATTCTCCAGGACTGACTACATCCTGGGCCACAAGGTGAGCCTTGGTAAACTTAAGAAAATTTAAATCATATCAAGCATCTTTTCTGATCACAATGCTAAGAGATTAGAACTACAGTACAAGAAAAAAACCCCCATAAAAATCACAATACATAGTAGCTAAACAATATGCTACTAAACAACCAGCGGACCACTGAAGAAATTGAAGAGGAGATTAAAAAGCAAATCAGATCAGATCAGATCAGTCGCTCAGTTGTGTCCGACTCTTTGCGACCCCATGAATTGCAGCACACCAGGCCTCCCTGTCCATCACCAACTCCCGGAGTTCGCTGAGACTCACGTCCATTGAGTCAGTGATGCCATCCAGCCATCTCATCCTCTGTCGTCCCCTTCTCCTCTTGCCCCCAATCCCTCCCAGCATCAGAGTCTTTTCCAATGAGTCAACTCTTGGCATGAGGTGGCCAAAGTACTGGAGTTTCAGCTTTAGCATCATTCCTTCCAAAGAAATCCCAGGGCTGATCTCCTTCAGAATAGACTGGTTGGATCTCCCTGCAGTCCAAGGGACTCTCAAGAGTCTTCTCCAACACCACAGTTCAAAACCATCAATTCTTCGGCGCTCAGCCTTCTTCACAGTCCAACTCTCATATCCATAATGACCAAGGAAAAACCATAGCCTTGACTAGACAAACCTTTGTTGGCAAAGTAATGTCTCTGCTTTTGAATATGCTATCTAGGTTGGTCATAACTTTCCTTCCAAGGAGTAAGCGTCTTTTAATTTCATGGCTGCAGTCACCATCTGCAGTGATTTTGGAGCCCAGAAAAATAAAGTCTGACGCTGTTTCCACTGTTTCCCATCTATTTCCCATGAAGTGATGAGACCGGATACCATGATCTTCATTTTCTGAATGTTGAGCTTTAAGCCAACTTTTTCACTCTCCACTTTCACTTTCATCAAGAGGCTTTTGAGTTCCTCTTCACTTTCTGCCATAAGGGTGCTGTCATCTGCATATCTGAGGTTATTGATATTTCTCCTGGCAATCTTGATTCTAGCTTGTGTTTCTTCCAGTCCAGCGTTTCTCATGATGTACTCTGCATATAAGTTAAATAAACAGGGTGACAATATACAGCCTTGACATACTCCTTTTCCTATTTGGACCTGAGAGGGTAACAGGCAGGAAGGCCAGGGGTCTCCAAATGAAAGAAATAGCCTGCAAGTGTCAGACATTTTTATCTCTCTTAAGCGGCAGGAAGAAACAAACTAGCAATATTTTTTTCCTTCTCTATACAAATTTAAAGAGAGGTTTCTCTTAAAATACTGTGTTGCCATAATGACACCTGGTTTCGCCTGAAGTTAGCTATTCTTGAGCCTAGAGATAACCAATGCCTTTTTCTTATGAAAATGTTTGTCTTAAGCTATGCTAATGTACTACGCCTTTACCCCAAACTCTGTCTCCAAGTCGGTTCCGCCTCTTGGCCCAGAACCTACTTGACAAACCAGTATGTTATACTCAGATATTGTTCCCCTAATCTATGTAAATGAAACTATTTGTATGGTGGTCTGCCCTTCTTTAAAATTCAAGTTAATCATTTTATGGCCCAGGATAAACTATTTGGTGCCAAGATTATCCCAAAATGCATCTTATGGGCGAGGGGCCTGGTGCTATTCTGAATTATAAGACATTCCTTTCTTTCATTAACAGACTGCTAGTGACTATATAACATCCAGCTAAAGACTAGCAAGGGGGTACTCTTTCTGCCCCCTTCTGATGCCTATGTCAGAAGCTTTCTCTATCTCCTTTATACTTTAATAAAACTTTATTACACAAAAGCTCTGAGCGGTCAAGCCTCGTCTCTGGCCCCGGATTGAATTCTTCTCCTCCGCGGGCCAAGAATCCCGGTGTATTCGCGTGATTCAACAACAACCTTTCAGAACCAGTCTGTTGTTCCATGTCCAGTTCTAACTGTTGCTTCCTGACCTGCATACAAATTTCTCAAGAGGCAGGTCAGGTGGCCTGGTAAGCCCATCTCTTTCAGAATTTCCCACAGTTTATTGTGATCCACACAGTCAAAAGCTTTGGCATAGTCAATAAAGCAGAAATAGATGTTTTTCTGGAACTCTTTTGCTTTTTCCATGATCCAGAGGATGTTGGCAATTTGATCTCTGGTTCCTCTGCCTTTTCTAAAACCAGCTTGAACATCAGGAAGTTCATGGTTCACATATTGCTGAAGCCTGGCTTGGAGAATTTTGAGCATTACTTTACTAGCGTGTGAGATGAGTGCAATTGTGCAGTAGTTTTAGCATTCTTTAGCATTGCCTTTCTTAGGGATTGGAATGAAAACTGACCTTTTCCAGTCCTGTGGCCACTGCTGAGTTTTCCAAATTTGCTGGCATATTGAGTGCAGCACTTTCACAGCATCATCTTTCAGGATTTTGAATAGCTCAACTGGAATTCTATCACCTCCACTAGCTTTGTTCATAGTGATGCTTTCTAAGGCCCACTTGACTTCACATTCCAGGATGTCTGGCTCTAGGTCAGTGATGACACCAACGTGATTATCTGGGTCGTGAAGATCTTTTTTGTACAGTTCTTCTGTGTATTCTTGCCATCTCTTCTTAATATCTTCTGCTTCTATTAGGTCCATACCATTTCTGTCCTTTATCGAGCCCATCTTTGCATGAAATGTTCCTTTGGTATCTCTGATTTTCTTGAAGAGATCTCTAGTCTTTCCCATTCTGTTGTTTTCCTCTATTTCTTTGCACTGATCGCTGAAGAAGGCTTTCTTATCTCTTCTTGCTATTCTTTGGAACTCTGCATTCAGATGCTTATACCTTTCCTTTTCTCCTTTGCTTTTCACTTCTCTTCTTTTCACAGCTATTTGTAAGACCTCCCCAGACAGCCATTTTGCTTTTTTGCATTTCTTCTCCATGGGGATGGTCTTGATCCCTGTCTCCTGTACAATGTCACAAACCTCATTCCATAGTTCATCAGGCACTCTATCTATCAGATCTAGGCCCTTAAATCTATTTCTCACTTCCACTGTATAATCATAAGGGATTTGAGGTCATACCTGAATGGGCTAGTGGTGTTCCCTACTTTCTTCAATTTAAGTCTGAATTTGGCAATAAGGAGTTCATGGTCTGAGCCACAGTCAGCTCCTGGTCTTGTTTTTGCTGACTGTAGAGCTTCTCCATCTTTGGCTGCTGTAGAGCTTCTCCATCTTTGGCTGCAAAGAATATAATCAATCTGATTGAGGTGTTGACCATCTGGTGATGTCCATGTATAGAGTCTTCTCTTGTGTTGTTGGAAGAGGTTGTTTGTTATGATCAGTGCATTTTCTTGGCAAAACTCTATTAGTCTTTGCCCTGCTTCATTCCGTATTCCAAGGCCAAATTTGCCTGTTACTCCAGGTGTTTCTTGACTTCCTACTTTTGCATTCCAGTCCCCTATAATGAAAAGGACATCTTTTTTGGGGTGTTAGTTCTAAAAGGTCTTGTAGGTCTTCATAGAACTGTTCAACTTCAGCTTCTTCAGTGTTACTGGTTGGGGCATAGACTTGGATTACTGTGATATTGAATTGTTTGCCTTGGAAACAAACAGAGATCATTCTGTCATTTTTGAGATTGCATCCAAGTACTGCATTTTGGACTCTTTTGTTGACCATGATGGCTACTCCATTTCTTCTGAGGGATTCCTGCCCGCAGTAGTAGATATAATGGTCATCTGAGTTAAATTCACCCATTCCAGTCCATTTCAGGTAGCTGATTCCTAGAATGTCGACATTTACTCTTGCCATCTCCTGTTTGACCACTTCCAATTTGCCTTGATTCATGGACCTGACATTCCAGGTTCCTATGCAATATTGCTCTTTACAGCATTGGACCTTGCTTCTATCACCATTCACATCCACAGCTGGGTATTGTTTTTGCTTTGGCTCCATCCCTTCATTCTTTCTGGAGTTATTTCTCCACTGATCTCCAGTAGCATATTGGGCACCTACTGACCTGGGGAGTTTCTCTTTCAGTATCCTATCCTAGAGACAAATGAAAGCACAATGGTCCAAAACCTATGGGATGCAGCAAAAGCAATTATATATTTTATTTGGCTGGGCTGAGTCTTGGTTGTGGCACCTGGGATTTTCAATCTTCTTTATGGCATGCAAGATCTTTATTTATTTTTTTAGCTGTAGCATGTGGGATTTAGTTCTTTGACCAGGGATTGAACTTGGGCTCCCTGCATTGGGAGTGTGGAGTCTTAGGCACTGAATCACCAGGGAAGTCCCTCAGTCTGCTTTTAACTGGAGTAAGAGATCCTCTTTTCTGAATTGGCCATGTATAGAGAGATTTTCAGTTGTCACACCTGGGGCAGGGGTGCTCCTGGCGGTGCTACACACTACCGTGGGGTGTAGAGGCCAGAGACACTTCCAGGCCAACTGTGATGCACAGAATAGTTCACGGCAATACAGACTTTGCCTGTCTCCTGACGGCTGGTGATGACATTGCTTGCTACAAATTTGTTTCAGTTAAAAGCTGACTGAGGGACTTGCCTGGTGATCCAGGGTACCACGACTAAGATATGGTACAGCCAAATAAATATATGATTTTTAAAAGGGAGACTGAAAAGCTGAAATGGACAGGGACCACTTAGAGATTTTACAAGTTATGTCCAAAAAGCCATAGAATTGATAAAGCTGTTCATCAGAAAGTGAAGAAATGGGTGGTACTTTTCTATGCTGTGTCCACTAAAGTCAGAAATGTGTCTGTGGCTGAGATGGGGATAAAGGTAGCTTTCTCCCAGGCCAGACAGTCATTGTGGCCATTTAATTTGGCCAATCCTGAGCACTGGAATCATTTTGATGAAGTACTTTGCATCTTTCTAACATTATCGATGTTGTTTCCATACCCAATGAACTAGATGCTATAACAGAAAGGACAAAAGGGCGAGGGGGAAGGAGGAATTAAAGAAGTCATAACTGTCAAAAAGCTGAGTTATTTGGGAGCACATTTCTTGACCTGACTTCATGAACCACAAATGACATTGGGCCAAGCATCTCAGCTCATATCCACTTGCTTCAAGCTTAATTTGTCCAACTGTGGTCTCCACTGCTCCCCCAAGTTCCATATGAACTGCAAGGAGGCTGGAAACATAGGGCCCAACCCATATTTGGTGATGCACAAACTGGCTTTGCCAATTTTGTTCAGGGTGGCCAAGGGTCCCACTAAGATTCACGTTTCTCAGTGCTTCTGATACGAGCAGTGGCCCAATTCTGGTTAATGAAATCCAATTGGAAGCCAGTAGTAATTCCAGGAAGAAGTCTTCATATAAGTATCACTTCTTCTTCATCTTCCTTCTTTAGTCCTTTCTGGAATGCAGATATGACATTGGAGGGAGACTCACCAAAAAGAAGATGAGGCAAAAGCCTAAGAATGAAAGATACCATTTAAAGATGGTGGAGCCAATGGGCAGGAGCCAGGACAATGATGATGGAGGCATATACCCGATGGCTCCCGGTTAGCCCTCGGTTGCTCTGACCTGTCTGAAAGCAGTTGCCAAGAGGGACAGTCAGAGATCTGGGAAGGGGAGAAACCAGGCTCTCTGGCTCCTGTTGAGGTTGGCCTGTGAGAGGAGCCAAGCCCTATTCTTGACCACCACTCTCCTTGGGTGGTGAAGGCAGGAGAAGGGGACGATGGGGGATGAAATGGTTGGATGGCATCACTGACTCAATGGACATGAGTTTGAACAAGCTCTGGAAGTAGGTGATGGACAGGGAAGCCTGGCATGCTGCAGTCCATGCGGTTGCAGAGTCAGACAGGACTGAGTGACTGAACTGAACTATACTTCTTGGGTACTGGTACTAGTGCCCCCTTGCGTGCCCTCGGGGCCAGAGTCCTGCTGAGTGAGTTCCCGGGTGCTTCACCATCACTGTCTCCTCCTGGTCTCCTTAACCTCACTCACATGTCTCCAAGTAGCCCTTCATTCAAGCATCTTCAATTAGTTCTTCAAGCTGCCATCAATCTCAGGCATACAAATGTGGACGGGCAGCTCACTGCTTCGAAGGTGGCACATTGCACTCTAGAGCCACAGTTTGTCTCTCTGTGTCTTCTACTCTTTGGTCTTTTGTTTTTGGCTGTACTGAGTCTTTGCTGCAGCTCAAGAGCTTCTCATTGTGGAGTATGAGGCTCAGAAGTTGCTACTTGTGAGCTTAGTTGCCCCTCAGCATGTGGGATCTTAGTTTCTCAACCAGGGATTGAACCTCCATCCCCTACATTGGAAGGCGGATTCTTAATCACTAGACCACCAGGGAAGTCCCTACTCTTTGGTCTCGATTCTGCACTCTGACATAACAAAGAACTTCCGGTATAATCTGATTTCAAGTCTATATTCTCCTCTCTGAAGGCATTCAAACATTGGCCCCAAATTACCCAGCTGATAATTCTCAGTTGCAACATCTATTATGTGGGGATAACACCCATACCCATATAGGACTACTGTGAGAATTATGCAAACAATTTATGTAGGATTGCCAGGTTTAGCCAAAAAATAAATAAATAATACAGGATGTTCAGGTACATATAAATTTCAGATTGACAATGAATCCTATTTTGTGTATGCTTGCACAATATTTGGGATATTTGTTGTCCAGTTGCTGTCCTGTATGAGATCCCATGGATTGCAGCATGCCAGGCTTCTCTATCCTTTACTATCTCCCAGAGTTTGCTCAAATTTATGTTCAGGTGGCACTAGTGGTAAAGAACCCGTCTGCCACTTGGGTTCAATCCCTGGGTCAGGAAGATACCTTGGAGAAGGGAATGGCAACCCACTCTAGTATTTCTGCCTGGAGAATCCCGTGGACAGAGGAGCCTGGTGGGCTACAGTCTATAGGGTCACAAACAGTTGGACACAACTGAAATGACTTAGCACACATGTCCATTGAGTCAGTGATGTCATCCAACTGTCCCATCCTCTGTCAACCCCTTCTCCTCCTGCCCTCAGCCTTTCCCAGCATCAGGGTCTGTTCCAATGAGTTGGCTCTTCTCATCAGGTGGACAAAGTATTGGAGTATCTGCTTTTGGATATACTTGTATTAAAAAATGATGTGTTGCTTATTTGAGGTTCAAATGTAACTGAGGCTTCTGTTTTACCTGGTGAAGAGCACATTACCTGCCCTTTATGTGGTCCCCAGTGAATAGTAGTAGCTGATCGTCTTCTTTTTCGTAATCCTTTTTTCTTCCAGCACCTAACGCAGTACTAGACACAATATCAGGAAGACAACTGTCTTTATTCAGCTGTCTTTGAATAAAAAAATGAATGAACACATGGAGAAACTGAGAACCAGGGAGGCAATCTGACTGAAGTGAAAGTTACCCAGCTGCTAAGTGACAGAAAAGAGCCTGGAACTTGGGCATCCTTACCTCTGGCCCAGCTTTCCTCTCTCCACATCAGATAGTGAGACAAAGTGGAGGAAGCTGCCCAGCAGGACGTGATCCAGGGATGGCATTGAGTGGATTTCCCAGTCTTTATTTTTCACCTCACACAGTAATTATATTCTCATTTTAAAATGAAGGAATAATTAATATTAACTTTACTAAACTGCTTGTTCAGTGCTGTGGATTAGAGCAGAAAAAAGATTCCTTTTCTTTCTGGCAATTTTTTTTTCTGGCAAGCTTTTTTTGTGTACCTAAATAATCAGGGGGAAATTTGAAGCTTGTTTTTATTCTATAATAAAATGTGAAATTATTGCTTTTAAAGATGATCTGATTCAGTGGTTGTCAAACTGTTTTCAGTAAAATTACTTCTATAAATAAAATCTTTTATAGAATCTCAACATATGTGTTAAGTGGGGTATTTAGAAGTTAAAAATAGTATGCTCTAAGCTCAAATATATAATCAGTGTAACTTCAGAATACAGTTTAGAAATGACAGATAAACTTCAGATGGGTACTGAAGCTTTATATCATATTTTTATCGCATGTGGTTGGAACTTCATATCATCTTTATATCATGTGTGGTTGGAGTTTTATATCAGTTTCAATAATTTCAGTAATCAACTATTCATTTTGTTTTAGTCATAGAGCTTGAGGTAAACTTTGGTTCATGCAGAATAGGAGCAACTAAAGAAAGATTTTTAAAATTCACCTTGCAACCCAAGGATACTGTTAACAGAGATGTTAGGAAGCATTGCAGTCCCAGATCTGCCTGAAAGCAAACCAGATTTAGCAAGGCAAGCAAATGCCTGACATTAGCATTCAGCTGGGCATGGGGTGCCAGGCCTGGACTACATTCTCCACCCACTACTCCAGCCACCCAGGTCTCTGCAGGTAGGTATGGTCAGAGGACTAATGTTCCCCCAAAGTGGGAGTAGAAATGATGGGTGTTTGGGCCCTAAAGACCACTTGTGTGCCTTCCTCTGAAGGTGAGTCCACAATACAGAAGCAACTCTACCTCAACCAGGACAACAAGACAGGTTGTGGAAGGGCCCCAAGGAACACCCAAGGACCTAGAATAATCATCTGGAATTCTTAAGTTCCATGAGCCCAAGAGCTTCCTTCTCAATAGCTAATGATGTTTCTAAATGAGGCTGGTGAGGTGAGGAGCTGAACAAATGTGATTTTTTTGATATTGTATAAAATGTTAACATTGGAAAGATCTGCATAAATTAATGAACCAGTATTTTTCAAATAGTCAAAGAATGATATAAAACTATGCATAGATCAAAGATGCATTGAGTGAATTTTAATATAATAGAGTACATAAAGTTTATAATGGTTTTGATTCCACCTTGAAGTTAACCTTGAAGAAATTTCTACTTCTTGAGTTTGGGTATAGTGTCAAAGATGAATATCTGCAATTCTCTAAAAACACTACTCAAATAATTGTCCCTTTTCCAAGTGTGTATCAGTGCATGGCCACATTTTCTTTATAAATTTCAACTAAAAGATGTATTTTGTAGATTGGAGAAGCCAGACATTAAAGAAATTTTCCAAAGTACTGATACAAAGCAATGTCATTCTTCTACTATTTTTATTTGTAGGTTTGGGAAAATATAATTATTTTTCTTAAAGATGTACTAACATGGAAATGGTTTATAATTGCTAATACTAGATTCATACATCAGTAACCATTTTCCCCTTGGTTTTCCATTTCTAATCCAGTATCTATAGATAAAATTAGATAGTTTTGTTGATAGATAAAGCTCATACAAGCAAAAGCTCTTTGGGGGTCTGTAGTAATTTTCAAGAGTGTCAAGAGACCACAAGTCACTGCTCTGGTTTATATTCCAAGGGGGCAGCTGGGGCTCAGAAGTCCAGGCAGGCGATGTGAAGCTTTAACAGGCTCAGGGCTGCACCCACACTGGGCACATTCATATGGGACGGGACCCAAGACCCAACACTTCTCCCAGTAATTCTTGATTCCAGTATAGGAACCACTGAGAGTGGTTTTCATACCACTGTGGGCTGGTTTGGTGATCAATACAATGATGTCACGGCAGTGATCAGTGGTCAGCAGTAAACATGGAAAAACAACCTTTTGTAGCAAGGAACTCCATTCCAGCACATTCTCATACGTGCAGCACATTCTCACATGCACACAGATGCACTTTTCAATTATCTACATAGTCGTTTAAGAGGGGCAATGCTCCCAAAGAGTCTCATAGAAGCCAACATTCTTCTAGTTGAACTTCATCCTACCAACTGAGAGGAAGGCTTGGAGAAGATGCTGACTTGCCCCATGGTCACACTGTCAAGCCCCTCAGAACTGGGGTAGAATCCCATCGCTTAGTCCAGCTCTCTCCCCACGTCGCCTCTCTAGGGCCAGTGCCAAGTCTGTGCTCAGCCCTGAGCTGGCAGCTGAGCAATAGGGTGCGTGCTGCTCCCTCCAGCTGTGGGTCCTTGCCAGCCACTGCTGATCAATTTTGGATCAAGTCAAAGTTCCAGATTTTATTTTCTTGGTCTCCAAATACACTGCAGATGGTGACTGAAGCTGTGAAATTAAAAAACACTTGCTCCTTGGAAGAAAAGCTGTGACAAACCTAGACAGCATATTAAAAAGCAGAGACATCACTATACCAACAAAGGTCCATACACTCAAAGTTATGGTTTTTCCAGTAGTCATGTACAGATGTCAGAGTCGGACCACAAAGGCTGAGCACTGAAGAACTGATGTTTTGAATTGTGGTGCTGATGAAAACTCTTGAGGGTCCCTTGGACTACAAGATCAAACTAGTCAATCCTAAAGGAAAGCAACCCTGAATTGGAACCCTGAATTAGGACTGATGCTGAAGCTGAAACTCCAATACTTCGGCCACCTGATGTGAAGAGCTGGCTAATTGGAAGAGACTTTGATGCTGGGAAAGATTGAGGGCAGGAGAAGGGGCCAACAGAGAATGAAATGGTTGGATGGCATCACCAACTTAATGGACATGAGTTTGAGCAAACTCCAGGAGACAATGAGGGGCAGAGGAGACTGACGTGTTGCAGTCCATGGGGTCAGAAAGAGTTGGGCATGACTTAGTGACTTAACAACTACACAGTTCTAGGCAGCTCAGCAAGGTCCTGGGATCCTTCTAACCTTCCCGGATGACCAGAGCCGGTCTGCAAGAAGAAATGACACTGGGCACAGTTATCACCCCTGCCCTTTGTGGAGCCCTGAGGGCAGCTTAGGCTGTGAGCACAGATCCTATGCTAACTGTAAGCTCACAAAGGCTACCTACACCCAGCTTCTCTCCAAAGATAATGGAAGTGGCTTATTTCCACATTCAATTTTCTTGTGAAGGTCTCTGAATACAAACACCTCCTTCCTTGAAACGAGTTGGATATTGGGTGTAGTCAAGTTCTGCTGTAAAATGTTCTAGTTCTTTGAGTGAAGGGACTCAGTGAGGGAGGTAGCCCCAAGGCTGGCTGGTAAACACCCTCCTCACTCCCTCCCTCCCTCTTCTTGGCCTTCTACACCCGAAAGCCTTGTTTTAAATTCTGAGCCTGGTGTCTTAATGTCTGTAGTCTGTATGCATTATTCTGTTTTTGGTCATATATTTGGAAAACTTTCCCACATGTGGACATAAAATTCCCATTTAAAAAACCACATCAAATGTCAAATAGACATGCTTTTGCCTAGCATGTGCTGAAAATATGGATGCCATTTACCATAATTTAACATTTTACGGTGTTCCCCCCACCTTCATGCAGTACCAGTCTTCTCTGCTTGACCATTATTTCTGTCATTCTAAGGAACACTCAGGCTTGTGTGTACTATATGAGATTGCATGTTTTCTTCCAGCACTCTTAAAACTGCTGTTTAAAATCCAAAACTTGGATCTACTTTTAGACCTTAGGTCTGGATCTGGTGACATGGCAAGAAATTTTTTCAGACTGTTAGCCAGTTTTACCCAGCTTACTTAATAGTCACTTCCCCACTGATGTGAAGGTACCTGGCCCCAGTCCAAACTCATACTGGAACAAAGCAGTCCTGTACTTGTATCCTCTGGTGACCCTCACTTCAGTTATAGACTAACATTTCTCTTCCACTTTTAGCTCCTTTTTATACATGAACTGTAAAAGCAATGAGAACAGAAGGGGAAATTTTTTACTGGGCCTGTAAATTTATAGACGTCTTTATGATGCTGTCTTCTAGCCAAGAATAAGATAGTCTTTCCATTACTAATTTAAATGCTTGGGAATTTAGTTTTTTTCAACATCAGAATGCACACTATTTTTTACTTCTTGAGGCAGTACCAGAAAGGTCATGAACTGCCACAGAACTTGAGAGTCAGGCAGGACTGAGCTCAACCTGTCCCATGCTTTCAGTATACATACAAATTCAGGTGCAGAGAAGCGAGGTGGTCCAAGACACACAGTATTGGGGAGCTGGGGCATGAAGGGATCCTGAGGTTCCATGCCTTCCCGAACCATCCCCGGAGGCTGCATGCCAGTGAGATACCCAGGTCATGGGGTCCCATGTAGCTTTCCAGCCCCCGCTCCACGTGTCCCCATTACACAAAGTCAGCGACCCACAGCGAAGAGAAAAGATATTTAATTATTTCTCTGTCTAATCTCTTAAAGCGCTCAAAGTATTTTCACAAGTGCAAGGGGAGGGCCCGCTCTCAGCCAGCATTTTACCAGTGATTCCGACAAACGCAACGAGACTCCAAATCACCGTGCTTTATATACTTATTTTAATTTCCGCACTGGAAAAGAAAAGGAAGGTGTAAATGAGGACGAGTTAGTTTACAGTGACTCCATATTTGCCTTTTAAATTAATCTGTTCTCTCAAGGGCAGAGGATAGAAAGACAGGAAAAAACATCAAAGCACAAGAGTGAACTGGTGAGCAGGATGCCTCCCGACCCGCTAGCAGAGGATCCGAAGGCCTGGAGGCAGCGCAGTAAACACTGACAGGCATGGATTAAGATACACTGGAAAAAAAAAAACAAAAACCAAACCCCACGATTCCACTCTCAAAACCAAGCACAGAAACTGACAGTGAAACGTGGAGTTCCATGTGCGCCCGTCAGCCTGAAACCAGCGCCACCTGCTCCACAGCATCGGCCCTGCCGGCCCCTCTTCTCGCAGGTACAGAAACCGGAAGGACCCGCAGGTGGGGAGCGCGAGGGGCTGCAAACCCCCCGGGAGCCACGGGAGGGTCTGTGTGCTTTGGAGGCTCTGCCTCTGGAATGTTCTGCGCGGCAAGCGGTGGGTCTGAGTCAGGCGCCACACGTGGTTGAAGGTGCCCGCTTAATTTCCCATGTGCAAACGGTCAGGGTCTAAAGCTTTCAGAACTTGGGACAGACAGGATGGCCCAGCGAGCTGGCAGGTGGGCGGCAGGCCCCCCTCCCTCCAGGGGGCGGGGCCAAGGGTGGGCACGAGGTGAGGCCCCTCCCTTGGGAGGTGGGGCAGGGGCGGGGCAGAGAGGAGTGACAGAGGCGGAGCTGCGTTCACCCCGCGTCCCTGATTCGGTCTCGAGTTGGTGTGAGGAGGGCTCCTCAGTAGGCGATTGTCCACTCTTTGACAGAGGCGTCGTGCGAGGTTGTGACCAGCGTGTGCTCGTCCAGCCAGGCCAGGCTGCTCACATGGTGGAGCCGGTGCGCATCTGGGGAGAAAGAGGCGGCGGCTTTTGAGCTCTGCGGCCACAGGGACACCCTGGGCTGAGATTACCAGCAGGGGTCACGGGAGAAACCCAACACGATCCTCCTGCTCAACCAGACCCCCTTGCCCTCTTCTCAGCGGGGGCGAGTCTGGGTGATGGGAGGGGCAGTGGCTGGGTTCCTCAGCACCCCCACCCGCGCTGGGACCCCTGACACTCGGCGATTAGCAGCCAGCCACCCCTGGCTGCAGCTTCCTGGTACCAGCAGAGTCCTGACAACCACGAACCTCCCATTGAGGGGCGGAACTGCCCCTCCCCACAGGGGTGCAAGTCTGTCTTTCTGTGCCTAAGGCAACAATATACAGACAATATACAGATAACACATAGACAGGACCCAGTGTTAATTCTGGTAGGACCAAGGCCACAATGAATAAAAAAGTTGATAACACAAGCTAGGGAACCCCTGCACACAACAGCCTGACCTCAGGCCAGTGCACATTCAGTGACCTGTGACCCGCCCACCCCCTGCCACAGCCCAGACCTAAGGACTGGACTTCCCACCCTCTACTCTGAGAGCTCCTTGCTGCATCTTGAACTTGAGTCTTCCTACAAAACCAGCACTGCTTCCCGTGGAGACCAGGATGGCCCATCTAAGTCTGCTCTGCTCCCCACCCCCATCCTGAACCAAGGAGTGCACCTGCCTGCACACCTGAGGACAGCCCACTGGTGCCCTCCCCCACCACCTGAGAAAGAGCTTTTGATGGGGGGTGAGGGTGGGGCCTGACACAGGTGGGGGCCCCTCCCCCACCTGACACAACTTTTTTGTATAGTAGAGGATGCCATTTATATTCAACATAAAAGGCTCCCTGTGGGGTAGAGACTGAATGGAAAGGGACCAGAGCCCACATGAGGTGGTGGAAGGTGGGGACATGGGGACAGGAGAACCGAGATCCACCCTGGATGGACATGGTTGCTGGATGAACGCTGGGCACACAGGTGTCCTCTGCACGTCTGCCTGGACCAACAGAGATGTTTGCTGGATGGCCAGGCCTCCCGAGGGGGCCACCTCCCCCAAAGCACAGAAGGGACCCTCGGGCCCTGGGGATGCCTCTCCGGAGCTGCTCAGGGAGCCGAGGTGGGTGGGAGCATCACCTTGGATCTTGACCCTGGTCTCAGGGTCACTCAGGGTCCACACGTACACCATCATGTCCATGCCACCCGAGGCAAAGTGCTCGTTGTCCGGAGACCAGGCCAGACAGACGATCTTTGCATGGTGTCCATAGAAAACGTTGTTCTCCTGGATGTGAATTGAAAATAGGTGGCAGGTCAGGGTCCAGGCCAGAGTGAGTGGGCATGATCTCACCTAAGGTCAGGCTTCTTACCAACTCACCGACACCTCATAACACGCCCAGGGTGGCCACTGCTCAAAGGCACAGACAGGAGCAGCCCAAGATCAGCAGCGGCTGCTGCACCCCTCCCAGGATCCTGGGACTCTGGGGCTGTCCTCCTAGCATGTGTCAATGGGCCACATGTGCCCACCTGCCTGCAGAGCTCTCTGCCCTAGAGAGGGGAGTCAGAAAAGTAGGAATAGAAAGCACGAGAAGGTCCTATTGGCATGGACCAGGCCCTATGCGTGTATGGACGGAGGAAGTGGCTGTCCCCCAGACACGCGCCACTGCCCTGGAGCCCAAGTTGGGTAGTGTGCTCTGCAGGCAGACGTCTGTCCACAGGAGCACGTGTCTACAGCGCGTGTCAGCCTCGAGCCGCTGTCTTACCAAACAGGTCAATGTGAACAGAAAGTTAATGCTCTCTAACTAAACTAACGCTTTTACTTTGAGTATTCCACCTTGTTCTTAATTCCTAGATTAACCATGATTTTCGAGTTTGCCTCTTTCATTTTTTGTGGAGTCTATGCTGCAGATTACTCAGCACGCTGTAAACTTGTTATATGTAAATGAAATCACTTAAGATGTGATAAATGCAGGATTTGATAAATGTGCTACTCAGGTTGAAGGAACCTCCTAGGAGGTGGAATGTTCTTCATGTTGACGGAGGTATGGGTCGCAGTCAGAAGCAAAGCATGAGTATATACTTATGTTCTCATTCATTCTTCATTATATGTAAATTTTACAGCCAAAACCAAGAAAGCACTAAACTCTAGTCAATATGTGGGCTGATATACTTAATGGCAAAACTTAAATGCACTTAAATGTACCCTTAAATGCACTCAAAAATTAGATTACTAGATGGGTAATGTGACACAGTAAAATGGATAATGGTAGAATCTAGAGGGCAAATTCTTTGGACTCTGCTATACATTTCAAAGCTGTCCTAAGGGTTGGAAGTTGGGGGTGGGGGGGAGGTTGGCTTGGTGGGGGGGACTGGAGGGACCCCTCCTCCCATCTGCCCTGAGGTCCAATCACACCAGCTCACTCATACCCAGAGGCTGACCAGAGCCCTCCGGAGTGCAGTCTCTTGTGAAACAGGTCTAAGGCTTTCTCACGTCTCCCAAGCCAGGGCCGGATGAGCTCCCAGGGTCCTGGCAACGGGGTCCTCTTTCACTCATCCACTGCCCAGGGACCCCCTCTACCCCAAGTGCAAGGCCACATCTGGACGACCAGCACTCACACTTTGCAGGACTTTAAGCGGCAATGATATCCAAGAAAAAAAAAAAACCTAGCCTAAGCCCTTTGACAGAGAAGGTCCCAGAAGTCACTGGGCAATACTGCCGAGGTGAACCTACCAGCCCGATTTCACAGCAGCCTGGCTCCCACTCAGGCCCCTAGCTTTTTGGCAACTTTGCTACAAGCCCACAAACTGCTGGGCGGCAGGGGAAGCCTCCTTGGCCCACGTCATTCACGCTCTGGGAGCAGCAAAACTGCGTGTCCTGTGCACCTGCCCCATCAGTGATGACCAGGGAGAGAGGCTGTGGACCCCTCCTGCCATCTGTGCTGCCTGGTGTGGGGCCGAGGCAGGCGGCCCGCCCACTCACCGAGTAGCCGTCGGCAACGCTGAAGACCGTGACCACTTTGCTGGCGTCGCACACGGCGAGGAAGGCGCCGTCGTGGGAAAACGCCAGGTCGGTCACAGGGCCCTTGGCCTCCAGGAGCTTGCCCTCGTCCTTCAGCGTGGTGCCCAGGATGGAGTAGAGGCGGACGTTACCATCCTGCAGGAGGACAGAGGGGCGGCGGGTCACTCCCCTGACATGGGCACCTGTGCCCACAGACAACACGTACGCCCTCCCCGCCTCCACCCCACCCCCCGACTCTCCTGAAGCCCATCCTCCTAGAGGGAGGGGCCCGAGTATCCATAAGAAGTAGTACTTTTCCTCCCCACCAACTCATGCCCGGCTTGGCCACATGCCAGCTCAGGTGCCAGAAGAACTACCCCTTCGTCCCCAGGTGCCAGAGGACACGTTCTACAACCCAGCAGCAGCTCTGGTGTCTGGCTTAGCATAGTGGGCAGAATTACATGAAAAGAGATTGAATTATCTTAAAATCACATCAAACTGCGGATCCCAGCCTCCCCAACCCCAACTGTGATCTGGGTGTTTGGGTGCTCACGAGACTGCCCTTTTTACAAAAATTTCCAGTATGTTCCAATCAACTGTCCACAGGCCGAGCTCTGAGAAGCACCTATACAGGCGTTAAGTCTCCAGCGAGGGCCGCTCGTCCAATCTGACTGTGCACTGAGCCTCACCATCTGTCCCGTGCCCTGTACCCCACGCCCCTCCCAGGCCTGGCAGATCCCCTCGGGCACCAGGCCCCTCTCCCTGTTCTGTCCAGCCTCTGTCCTAGCAAACGCCCCATCCTTGTGGGGTCCCGGCACTTCTCTGCAGGGGCCAGGAGGTGAGGGGAAAGAGTGGACGACAGGAGTCAGACTCGGGGAAACTGCAGCCCTCTGGCGGGTGCTGCACTACGTGGCGTGAAGGCTCCCGTCCCCTCCCTGTGCCCACAAGGCTCCCCCAACTGCCCCCAGGACCGACGCCCAGGCTGAGGGCTTCTTTGCCCTGTGCCCCTAGCACGGCCTGCTCACTGCTGGGACCCTGGTCTCCTGTGGGGGAAGGGGGCAGCCCAGGAAGATTCTCACTTGGGTGGCAGGAGGTAGCCTGGCACCCACACAGCCCTGACCGCCCTCCCCCAAATCACTCAAAGACCCCAGGGCACAGGGTGTGGGGATAGGGCCTTACCGCGCCCCCGACGGCCACTGTCTCACCACCCGGGTGCACGGCCACTACTTCGGGCTCATAGCCAGGGTTGTCGATGCTGAAGCACTTCCTCTGGTCCTTCAGCAGAACGATCTGGGAAACACACAGACAGCGCGGTTAGAGCAGAGGCCCGGGACAGACGGCCCAGGCCCCGTCCGGGGGTCGGGGGTGGGGGGCCAGGACAGGGCTTCAGCCGCACTAAGTGGGACCACCCGAGGGCCCCGCAGTGTTACTCCCTCATCAGCAGCAATGGTGCTGTCCCTACCACCCGCCCGGACATCCGGGTAAGCCATCTGCTGCTTTTGAACTTGAATTCCTCCAACTACACACCAGCGGGCGTAATGACAGAGCTCTGCTGAGCAGATTGTCCCGGGTTCAAGAAGACACAGCACGTGGAAGCGATGAGCCTCTAATCTGACACCAGAAATGAATGAGACCGGCTGGACTTTTAAGTCCTGGCCTTTCAGGTCTGTCCAAAGAAACATCCTTTGCAACCTCGACCCGTGGTGTATGAAACTGCTAGCAACGTCACTGGTGAGTCCCCAGAGCTTGGGGACAGTGCTGGTGGGCCCCCCCCACCCACCCCCCGACTAACAGAGGGGAAACCAGGCCCCTGGGGGCTGACTCTAGCGGGCAGACAGCAGCGCTGGGAGTGCAGGTCTGTGGAGGCCATCTATTTGTCCCCAGCTCTGGCAGGGAGGGGAGGACAGGACACAGAAGGCTCACGGCTAAGCGGCCTGGAGGCACCCACGGCACACCCCGCCCCCTCGTCCCACCCAGGCCAGCCCCTGCCTCAGTTCCCCCGTGTTTGCCAGGGCAGGACAGAGTTGGCGGGCAGGGCTCAGCACCCAGGGGTGCAGGCCCTACAGAAGGGCTCTGCCGACACAGATGGGACTTGATCCTGGCTCAGCTACCTGCTGCCCGGGATGGGGGTTGGCAGGGGTGGAGGGGCAGGGGATGGACACATGTGGCTCATGAACTGTCCTGAGCCTTGGGCTCCCAGGGTTAAAAACCCAGTGGTGCCTAGATAGCCTGAGGATGGAATTCAGGGCTCAGAGTAAACGAAGTGCCTCATAAAAAGCAAACAAAACCAGCCGCTGGAGCCTACCTGAGCCACACACCCTGCAGGTCCCTGGGGTGGCAGGGTCACCTCCTGTCAATATAGGAGCAAACGAGGTGCAAGCCCTGCAGCTCTCAGAGCCAAGTAGAGACTCACATATGGGCTGCACGACCTCAAAGCCTTGCCCTGGCCACCATGCTGCATCTCCCACCCTCTGCGCACGGCCCAGGGCCCCCCGATATAGTGACCCTCCTTTGTCCCCACCCCCACCCACCTCTTGCTGCCCGTCCTGGTTCTAATTCACTGGACTGTCCCAACAGCGTGGCCTCCACCTGTGGTAGCTCTGGCTTGATCCCATCTGATCCTGGCTCAAGCCACCAGCGGTCCCAGGGGCACGCAGCCCCCCTCCGCCATCCTCGGGGTTTGTTGTGGGGTCTGCTGTGGGGTGGGGGAGGTGAAGAAGCCCAGGCGATGGGTGGCAGCACCCACCTTAAAATCTGCTACAGAAAATGCACCTGGACAAACATTCACCCGAGTCGTCAGCCCGACTCAGGAAGCACCCCTACTGCCCGGCACCCCCGACGGAGAGACGGCGAGCCTTTGTCCAGACTCTGGTTCAAGTCTCAGAGGTGAGACCTGAATGTGGCTGCTCCTTGACTGAGAATCGTGGGCCCCTCCAGCACAGTCTGCGGACCCTATGACTGGCCGTGGGGAGTTCTGGTCAGGATGCCCGAGAGAAGCAGGGGAACAGAATAAAACAGGGCAGTCATCACACCTGATCGCATGGGCCATGGACTCCTGGGAACCCAGGAGTAGACCCTATACCCACCAGCCCCTTCTAAGCAGAGCCTCGGGCGGCTCTTCCAGGAACCTGTGAGCTCTCCCAGTGTGACCTTCTAGAAGGTCCACGTCTGGTCTTTCCCACACTTGCTACGGCGCTCCCAGTCCTCAATTCCTCGTGCACCCCCACTGGCCACCCCGCTGTCTGCCGTAATTGCTTGGCGGAAGGGCTGTGTTATCTAGGACACACAGGAATCCACACTCCCTGAAGCAATTAAGCTCCCAGGACGGAGGAGGGGCAGTGGATCTGAAAGACAGCTCTCTGGAGTGGGTCTGTTGCTCATGCCAACAGGGGCTCTATTGCGCCTGCTTCCTCCACCCTGCACGCTGGGATGCCCCGCCCTGGCGACAGACGGCGTCTGCTGCAGAGCAGTGTCCTGGATAAAGTGGGTCAGGCCTGGGTCTCAGTCAAGGGCAGTGTGTTCCGGAAATTTTAAGAAATGGCATGTAGACAGACCTTCACCGCCCTGAATGAGAACCCAGGCTGCCGGGGCTGGAAGAGCAGACCCCGCGGAGGCCCGGGTGCCACCCTCCACCATCACAGGGCCTCCGGGAGGGAGGCACGGCCACTCTCAGCCTCCTCGCTCGCGGAGGCGGTACCAACAGCCTGCTGTGTACTTCCTCGTAACCCGCCCTGTGAGCTGCAAGGGACGAGAAAACTAAAGCTCAGAGAGGGTGAGGAAAACGCCCAAAGCCACACAGCCAAGCACTGCAGGGCTGGGATTTGCAATGAGCGGACTGAGCCACACTGGCTGTGCCTCTTGTGGGCTGCAGGGGTGAGGGACCACCCCATGCAGGGCGTCTGACCCTCGAGTGTGGGCTCTGACCAGGCTGCCTGGGTTCAAATCCCAGCTTTGCCCTTTGCCGGATGCAGCCCTGGGGCAGCTTAGCCTCTGTGCCTCAGTTTCCCCACCTGTGAGGTGGGGATGATGCCGGCCTAACTGATGGGGCTGCTGAGGATTCAGTGAACACGTGGGAGACCCTCAGCACACGCAGCAGAGCTCTCAGTAAAGAAGGGGAGAACGGCTGTGGAGGGACGTGGGGACCAGGCACTGCGCAGTGTCAGTCTGGACCTTCTGGTCAGACCCGGGTGGGAGCCGTACCTGGCCAATGCACACGACCACAGTGTAGCCCCCGGGGCCGACAGCCAAGCACTTCGGCTGGACGTCCAGTTTCACGACTCCCTGTCCGCTGTGGAGAGAAGGATGCGTTAGTCTCCAGGGGTGCAGGGAAGGCATAGACACGCACTCAGTGAGGACCACAGCCGCTCGGTGACAGGTGGGAATTCCACCCAATCGCGGCCGAAGGAGCCTCTGCTAAACAGACATGGGAGGGAGGAAGGAAAGACTCCCCGACTCTATGGGAGAGAGAGTCGAGATGGGGGGCTGGGACGAGGGGTGGGGGCGGCGAGAGGAGGTGAAAGCGGCATGTCCCGCATCTGCGCCGAGGGCCACCCCCCCGCTGCCCTGTCCTGGGTCGGGCCCCATGTGCACCAGCCAGACACCCTGGCTGGCACTCCCTGGGTTCAGACAGAATTTAGTTCTGGTCCTGACCTCCCAAAGAATCTGGCTTGGATGATAAAGGATCCGCCTGCAATGCAGGAGACCCAGGTTCAATCCCTGGGTCGGGAAGATTCCCCTGGAGGAGGGCATGGCAACCCACTCCAGTATTCTTGCCTGCAGAATCCCCATAGATGGAGGAGCCTGGCGGGCTACAGTCTATAGGGTCGCACAGAGTCGGACACAACTGAGTGACTAGCACTTTCACTTTCTCACCCTTCCATGGCCATGACCAGTCTCCTCCACAATGTAATTAAACAGACAGACAGACAAATATATATATATAACTGGTACTTTAAACGGGATGGGTGAAAACTGTCACCTTTACTTTTGGTTAATGGAGAAGGACATGGCAACCCAGTATTCTTGCCTGGAGAATCCCATGGACACAGGAGCCTGGCGGGCTACAGTCCACGGGGTTGCAGAGTCGGACACGACTGAGGGACTTAGCACTTTTGGTTGAAACTACAAAGACACATCCCAGAAAAATCTGCACACACAAACCACTACTTAACAAACGGTAAGCTGAGGAAAACGCCACAGAACTGAGCCAAGCGTGGTGCCTCCCCGGCTGGGTGAAAGGGCCCCTGGGGCACGGTGACCAGCCCGTGGTTCTGCCCTGGGTGCGCTGGTCAGCCCAGGCTTGGTAGCAGCAGCATGGGCCCCCCGAGGGCGACTCCACCACCGACGGGCTGAGGGGCAGGGGAGTGCGTCTGGCCCCGGGCAGCTCTCACCTGTAGTCCCGCAGCGTGAGGTTGGTGTACCGCACCGTATCGTCCATGCTGCAGCTCACCAGCTGCCCGTGCTCGTCCACGGTCATCCTGGACACCTGGTTCGTGTGGCCCTTCCCAGCAAAGGAGTCGTTCTCCCCCGTCTCAGAATCCCAGTAATGTGGGGCCAGGGGGTTAAGGAAGAGCCTGGCTTCAGGATGTGGTGCGTGCCCCACCCTGGGGAGGCCACGGCCCGTCCCCTCTCCCGGGCAGCACATTATGGAAGGGACAGTGGGCACCGGGCTGAGTGAACCTCTTTGTGCACATTCAGCTCCAAATTTCAGGGTGCTCCAAATTTCAGGAAGTGGACGTTGTGATCAACCAGCAAGAGAGCATGCAGTGGGAGAGTCCACCCGTCTCTAGAATGAGAACTGGGCGGGTGGCAGGACGGCGCTGTCCTGCCACAATGGAGTGGTGCCTCTGTCCGAGGGGGCTCAAGAAGGAAGCCCTGTGGGGACCCCACGTACCCGGGCCGATGCCCCCCGACCCCCTCGCTCTCTTTTGCCTGCTGTCCAGCCCAGCACCTTCAGTGGGAGGCGGCCTGTGCCCCGAGGACTGGCTGATGGCTGCCCAGGTGCCATCTGGCAACCGGTCCCAGGCTGACCGTCCGCTCGGGGTGCCCAAGTGTGAGCTGTTTTTAAGTTATGAGGCTCTCCTTTTACATCAACAAAGAAGCGTCTTTGTTTGCACCGAGGATAGTTCCCTAGGAAGCTGCGGGCATCTTCTGCAGCTCACAGGTCTCAGGATGGGAGCCCCCCCACCCCGCCTCCGCTGTGGATCCCCCAAGAGGTCAACATCATGGTGAGTGGACACCAGGGCTGGCCGGGAACGAGCAGGAAGGATGGGGTGGTGCCCGGAGTTGGGGGACATGGGGCAGGACCCCAGTTGTACCCTCTTTTCCTTCTGTTTTGAGGGGGCAGAGGGGGACCTCTGCCCTCCTCCCTTGGGGCTATGGGGAACCGTTCCCAGGAGGGAACCCTGTAGACAAGGCAGAACCACGGAGGTGGGGGGAAGCGCGGGGCCTGGAAGCCCCTCCAGGGGCAGGGGCTGGGCTGCACAAGGGCAGCCCTCTCATGCAGCCATGATACCTCGCCGAGCCAGGCCCTGCGGACATCACTGGCCATGCTGGAGTGGGAGGGTTGGAAGGGCTGCTGGGAACGTCTCGGGGGGACCCCAAAGCCCCGCACTGGGGGACAGGGCGTGGGCTCTGCCCAGCTCTGCTGTCGCCGAGCAGAAGCCACTCGAGGTGTCTGAGCTTCGCTTTTCCCATTTTTAAGACAAAAGGACTCCCCACAACAGGCTCTAAGTCTTTCCGGATCCTAACGCACATGGATTCTGCTGCTCGTGAGGGGTGAGGCCAGGACCAGGTCACGAACAGGGAAGTTCAGCAACCAGGCCCTCAAGGCCGCAGAGCGAGTGACCCATCAAGTCAAGGCCATGACCCGGAGCTGGAGGGCCCGAGTGTGGAACAGGCCACCTCTCGGCGGCCAGGACGAGGCAGAGGAGCCCTGTGGCCACCACCTGTCCAGCCTGGCCTCTGGCCCCGTGGGAACAGGAAACTCCCGCCTCTCCTGCCAGGGCCTGCGGAGCCAGCACTGTGAGTCAAAGGATATTAATGTGTCCGTCGTGGCTCCCGGAGTAGATGTAAGACTTGCCGCCGTTTTTATGCACCGTCAGGCACTGGATGGATTTGCTGTGACCCTGCGGAGGAGACAGACGGGTGGGGTGAGCCGAGGACATGCCTGTGTCCAGCCAGTGACTGTCAAACGCTCACCGCCGGCTAAGCCCCAGGGAGCGGCCACGGCCCTCGTGGGCCTGAAACACCGCCCGCCGGCCTGGGTCAGCCGCCTCCTGCTGACCACCCCTTGATACCTGGGTCCCTCCCCACCCAGGCACTTAACCCCGACCTGTGTGGAGGACGGGGGTCTAGCAGGAGCCCCAGCAGAGCACCTGGGTCTGCGCAGACTGACCCAGGCAGCCGCCCCCCGTCCCCAGCCATGGAGGACAAGCCCCCACCCAGCACTGGGTCTCCACGAAGGTGAAGGAGCAGTACTAAAGGCCCAACTCTCGCAGAAGCAGAACCCCAAAGCCACTGGACGGCCCAGAGAGTCTCCACCCAGAGACCCAGCTCACAGCTCCAGCTCTGTCCCTGGCTCATGAGAATTCTTCTCTCCTGAGTTCCCTACCCTCACCAGGGCTGTGATCCCACAACCAGGGCAGTCCCAGGGCTGTGATCCCTCCTTGATCAGCAACAAAGGGGCCCAGAACACTCGTGTACAACCAGATGACTGCTTTGAAGGGAGGCATTTTACCTCCCTTTCTAACTGCTTCTGAGATGGAAAAAACCTAAGAGATGGGGTTTAATCACAGCTCTTTCCCCTCCTCAGATGTAGCCGGGGCCCTCTGAGCATCGCTGACTGTTGCCACAATGTGATGTGTGTACTATAAAGCAGAGACATTACTTTGCCAACAAAGGTCTGTCTAGTCAAAGCTTTGGTTTTTCCAGTAGTCATGTATGGATGTGAGACTAGGACTATAAAGGAAGCTGAGCACCGAAGAATTGATGCTTTTGAACAGTGATGTTGGAGAAGACTCCTGAGAGTCCCATGGACTGCAAGGAGATCCAACCAATCAATCTTAAAGGAAATAAGTCCTGAATATTCATTGGAAGGACTGATGCTGAAACTGAAACTCCAATATTTGGCAACCTGATGCAAAGAACTGACTCATTTGAAAACACCCTGATGCTGGGAAAGATTGAAGGTGGGAGGAGAAGGGGACGACAGAGGATGAGACGGTTGGATGGCATCACAGACTCGATAGACACGAGTTTAAGTAAACTCCAGGAGTTGGTGGTGATGGACAGGGAAGCCTGACGTGCTATGGTCCATGGGGTCGCAGAGTTGGTCACGACCGAGCGATTGAACTGAACTGAACTAACTGCTCCTGGGATGGAAATCTAAGAGATGGGGTTTAATCACAGCTCTTTCTCCTCCTCAGATGCAGCCAGAGCCCTCTGAGCACCGCTGACTGCTGCCACGACGAGACGTGTTTCATCAGAGAAAGGTACACACAGTTCTCAGGATCCCTGAGTCCTTCCCACAGGGCAGCGACCCACCAGGCCTTACCGGGAGTCTTGCCCCACGCAGCCTGGGAACCCAGACACAATCTGTGAGTAATGGGATGCCTTGGGACTTGGCCCGCCCCATCTGGGGCAGCAAGCAGCCTTGCCAGGAGCCTGTGAGCACTGGGGCTCTCCCGCGCCTCACAGATGAACGCTGTGAGCACTGGGTGCTGCCCAGCGGCCGTGTTCTGACAAGCGGGCCTGCTCAGGTGATTCGATTCTGATGCAGCTCCAGCTCGAGCCACAGGATCACCTGGGTGCACCTAAAAGTACCGACCCCTCAGAGCTTCCTACGGTCTCTGACTGCATCCCGACAGGGCTGGCCAGGCATCAAGCCCTTTATGGAAATTTCCAGATGACCTGAACGTGCACTAGGGTTGAGAAGAACTGATTTAACTCCAGCCCAGTTCCTGGGCTCACCTGCAGCCTGATGTCGGCACCAAACACCCCTCGGGATTCACAAGCTAGCTACACAAGGCCTAAGGAGGCAGATGGCCTGGCCTGGCCCCTGCCTCACGGGCATCGGGAACCTGAGCCCATGAAAGCCACCGGCTCACAGACTGTGGGGTGCACACACGCTGCAGGGTCAGGCAGCTGGCAACCCATGGCCTGCGGAGGGACTGGGCCCCCGGGGAATAATCCTAGCCTGGTCTACACCCAGGCCCCGGGGCCCAGGAGCCTCCCAGGGCCTGTCTGTATGGCCTGAAAGCAGCTGAGCGAGCAGGGCCTGAGGAGGTGCTGACGTTTGGCCCCAGGGCTCAGCCGCAGGACAGGGAGCCACTTGAAGCCTTGCTGTGGAGGCCCCTCCCTTGAAAGCATGGCTCACCCAGGGCTGCCAGGGCAGGTGAGGGTGACCCTGAGCACCCCACCCAGCAGCAGAAGCAAGCCCGTGGGCAGCAAGGGGGTCAGAGCGGGGCCCTGAGACACAGGAGTTCCCAGTCCGGCTGCGATTTCCTGAGACGCCACCATCTCCAGGGCTGAGGGAGGGAGAAGGCACGGCCCCACCTGGGCGGGACACTCAGGGCAGATGCTGGTGGCCAGCTGGCCTGGGTGAGCCATCCCGATGAGACGAGGATGGGAGGCAGGGAAGCGGGGTCTTCCCCAATGCCCTCCAGTATCGCTCCCTGCTGCCCACACCTCGGGCCTCTGCCCCTCAGGCTTCCACGGGCTTCTCCAAGTCCACATCCGCTTCCAAGTGCCCACTCCCCACCACTGGCTGGTGCCCACCCTGCCCTAACCACACGGGACAAGGGCCTCCCCACTCATTCTCACATTCACACCCTGCACATCGTCCTGGCCCAGCTCCAAGACCAGCTGGGCCCCCCACAACCGTGGCCACACCCCACCACATGCCTCGTCTCAGGGCTCAGCATCTTCCTCATCCTGCCTGATACGGGGGACACAGCTGGTGGCCTCCTAACCGAGGAAGGCTGAGCCCCTTGGGACAAACGAGCCCCGAGAGCAGGGGCCAGGGCTTTCTTAACAGCTCAAGGGGATCTCAGCGCCTGGCTTCTCATCTCTGCTAAACTCACATCCCCAAAGCAACGTCCTGCGGTTCCACTGGACCTCCACCTCGCCTCAGCTGCCCCTTCTCCGGCAGGATGCCCGCCTCCCCTCTGGCCAGTCCTTGCAGGCCAAGCTGCTCCATGGCCCGGCCTTACCTTGATGACCTGCAGGGGTTTGCTGGGGTTGTTTTTGTCCAGGTAGTTGATGTAGCCAGACAGGGAGATGCTGAGGAGGTGGTCCTTCTGCCACAAGCAGCCCAGCTGCTGGTCCAGGACGTTGGAGCCCATGGTAAACGTGTTGACGACCGAGTTCACGTTGACGTCCCAGATTTTCGAGGTTTTGTCTCCGGAAGCAGAGAGCAAGTGGGTGCTATCAGGACTCCAGCTGATCTACTCAAACAAATGGTGGTCACAGGTCAGAGCATTCCACCGGCGGGGGGAAGAGACTCAGACACCGGAGCTGTGTCCACAGCCCCTGTGCCTGAGCAGGGATGACAGCCTGGGAGGTGGTGGAACACTCAGGGCAAAGACAGGACGAGCATCCCAGCCACAGGCCTCTGTGGGCCACCGCACCCTGTCCCGCGTGACCTTGACGGTCTCTGCCAGTGCCCCCACTCCTGACCCCTCATCTCAAGCTTCCAACTTCAACCCGCATATGGATGATGACAAACGCAGACAGGCCCCGCCATAAGCACAGAGCAAGCCGTGAACACGGGCCTATACTCACAGCGTAAATGCCGCCGTCGTGAGCCTTGCTTCCTCCCAGCGCACACACTTTCTCTCCCGTCTTCCCATCATAGATGAAGATCTTTCAGGAAATACAAACATGTGAATCACGTACGAGTGTATGAACACACGGATCATGTGTAGGTGTGTATGCCCGGCCGTCAGCACACTGACTGAGCTCCTCCCACTCATCCCCGCTCCACCATCAAGAGGGTTGGCAACTGTGACTTTACAGGAATTCATCAAAACTGGATGAATTTGGAGCGCCTTTTAAAGGAGACTGACAGAGAGATGGGGCTATCACGCTTTGAGGACACAGTCTCAAACGGAGTCACATCCTGGGAGGAGGAGGGAGGGAGCTGCCCGTTGAGACCAGCTTCACTGAGTCTGTCTGTTTTGAACAACCAGAGGCCCAAGAGATTAACGAATGCCCCCCGCTCCCCACCTCCCTGGTCCTGGACCTCACCTGGCCATCGGCGCTGGCCGTGGCAAATCTGTTCCCGTCAGGAGAGAATCGCACGCAGTTGACGAAGCGGCCGTGGTCCTGTAGGAAAAGGGACGATTAACCAGGGACAGGCAGCTCAGGAAAGCTCTCTACGAGCTCTGAGGCCCACGACCACCATGCATGTGAATGCCAGTCCGCGGGAGCCCTCTGAGCTCGGCAGGAGCCCCGAGCGGACACACCAAGAAGTCTGGCTCAGCCCCCGGCCTCGGCAGGGCCCATCTCTGCCTGCCAGGCCTCCCTGTTGTGACGTACATGCTCCCCAACCTCTGCAGACAGAAACGCCACCCTCCCTCTGGCTCTTAAGTCCACTCAAGCTCAGAACCCCCATGCTTAGTGAGGCTGGAACTGTGAGGCCTCGTTCCTGAGTCCTCGGAGCCTGGCCCGGGGCCCAGCACACAGCAGACGCTCATCTGGGCATTTGCTGAACGAACTGAGGTTTCAAAGAAATTAAACAGTGGCGATGACCTTCCTGGCAATAAGAGTCTGAGGAGATATGACTTCCAGCGGTGATTCCATTACCTAAAGGAGTAAATGAAGTCATTCTTTCCTGAGTCAATAAGGGTCTGCATCAGAGAGTGATCCTCTGAAAACCCCACAAGCCATCAATCCGAAGCCTGGCCCCTGCCAGCACGCATGAAGCGACAAGTGTCGTCAGTTCTCCTAAAGGTGCACGGGTCACCTGCCCCCGTGGCCACAGACGCCCCACCTACAGGAAAAGCAATTCGACTCAATGCAAATCCCAGCCCCTACCAAGGTAAACCACCGACACTTTTAAAGCCTGAGCTGCTGGGGTGGAAGGAGCTGCACGTGTTTGTGTATAAAGTTTATGGGTTGACTTGTCCTGAGAGATGGCTTGAAATCCCAGGACCTGTGAACGTGACCTCAATGGAAACAGGGTCTTTATGTGTGTAGTCAAGGTAAGATAACGCCCCTGAGGGTGGGTAGGCCCTGACCCAACACCACGGGGGTCCTCGTGGGGGGAGGGAAATCTGGACTCAGCGCAGACACTGGGGGACCACATTGAAAGTTGTTGCTGAACCACAAAAGACGCCGGGATTCTTGGCCTCCGGAGAAGAATTCAACCCGGGCCAGAGATGAGGCTTGATCGCTCCGAGCTTTTGTGTAACAGAGTTTTATTAAAGTATAAAAAAGACAGACAAAGCTGACATCGACATCAGAAGGGGGTCAGAAAGAGTACCCCCTCACTAGTGTTAGCAATGGAGTTATATACTTTTAATCAGTTATTACAGTGAATCAAAAGAATGTCTGGAGGTTGTCACTAGACCCACTCCCATAATTTACATTTTAAGATAATAGGATTAGCCAGGTTTTTTTCCAGAAACTGTCCTCAAGCAGGATACATTATTGTTATATAATGCTAAAGAATGTAGAGTGGAAAAAAGTTTGTCCTTTTCTCCTCCTTGAGAATTCCAGACCCCTCTTCTCTTTGGGGACCCCTGGACTTATCAACCTGCCTAGGAACTGACTCAACATGAAGATGGGGGCAGAGACAGGGTTACGCACCCCCCCACCCCAGGATGGCCTGTGTTGCCTTTTTTGTTTATCACGTCCACTTATCCTGCTTCTCAGGCCAACCTTTCCGGCTCTCAGGCTTGCGTTCTGAGCTAGTTGGAGAACGGCCGTCTCCCAGTGGGCTCACGATCCATTAAAATGAACGAACTTTCCAAACTGGGCCCTCTGACTGCCCTTCCCCATGACCGCGGCTCTCAGTCACCCTACCACCTTGAGACCCCCTTGGGAGCCTCCGGTACCCTTCTTTCCCCAGGGAACAACCAGGCTCCAAGCAGCCCAGGTTCTGGGAACCCAGGTCTCCGGTTTCCCGTGCAGAGCTCTGGCTCTTGGCCCTGGACAGGAGGCAGGCAGGCTGGCTGGTCGGCTTGGCGGGGAGCCCGGGGGTCAGATCCTTAACTCCTCAGGCCCATGGCCAGCAGCCTGCCATCCCCAGGGCTGCGAGGTAGCCTGCTGGGTGGCGAGGGCTCCCGGACTCTGTTCCTGGGGTAGTTCAGGACAAGTGCTGGGAGGGCGTCTCTCAGTCCTCCCAGAACCAGTCCATGGGGATGGGAGGATGGACAGGCAGAAGTGGCTCCTCCTGCACGAGGTCAAAGGAAAAACAACCCAACCGCTGCTCTGCACGCCTGCCCACAAGTCTGGTCCTCTTGTCCGCACCTCTACTGGCTGACCCCGCCCTGCTGTTCTGGGTTCCTGGGTGGTGAGGTGGGCGAGGGACGGGGGTAGGCCAGCCCCCTGGGTCCCTGTGACTGACCCGGCATGCCAAGAGTGCCCCGCGGTGGAGCAGATCACGGGGCCAAAGTGGGGGCTATGCTGGGGGGAGTGAGAAACACTCTATGAGCCAGTGGGACCCTGGGTCACCCTGCAATGCCAGCTCGTCCAACTCCGGGTACCATGGTTCCTTGAGACAACAGGGCTAACCCCTCACACACCCAGCTCAGAGGTCAGCACGGTCACCAGGCCTCCCCCCGGCCTGCCACCCTCAACACCCCTGGCCCTACAAGGACGTCACACATGTGGATCTGTCTGTCGTCCCACCCCTGAACCAGGCAGGCTGCCGGGCAGGAGTCAGACTGGACAGGGCAGACGTCCCTCCACCCGGGGACCAGGCGCTGTGGCTTTAGAAAGTCTCCCCGTCAGCTTTTCCTGCCACTGGAGCCAAGAGCCCAGATGAGTGGGAGACTGATGTCGGCTCCTGAAAATAGCCAATTTAGAGGGAGGAACAGTAAGCAGACCATTAACCAAAAAAAAAAGGGGGCTAAAAATAGCCAGTTTCACGGGGAGGGGAGGCCAGAGGACAAAGGACGAACAGGCTGGGGGAAACATCATGGAGGGTTCAGAAGACGGAGCTGGGCTTGGGGGCCCCGGACCCCCTAAGGTCCCGGAGGGGCAGTAACATCCTGCAGGTCCCTGGGGTGCGGGCTGCCCAGCCTCAGGCGCGGCCAAGCCAGAGCTCTGATTGGAAGAGTGTCAATGGACCCTCCCAAGAACCTCCCCACAATTACCCCCACCCACCCTGCTATTACCTGTGCCCCATCAGTACCTCCCCCACTGTCATTATACCCATCATTATCCCCCCATCACTGCTGCTCCCCATCACCCCCCCCACGACTGAGAAACCCGAGATGGGGGCCACCAGCAGTAATTAGGGAATGCACTGAGTCCAGTCACTGACAGGGACGCAGAGCCCCTGGGCTCCACTCAGCTGACCAGCCCATCAGCTCGGGTGTCCCCAGAGCCCGCCCTGGCTTCACCGGCCTTGGTGGGGTCCTACAGTGGGACTCCTACCTGCACGCTGAAACCCTGGATCAACTGCCCCTGATCCCACATCACAGGCTTGCAAAGGAACTGAACAGCCCAGATGCCCGGGCCCACTGCCCCCACACTCCCTGAGGGCAGCAGATGCCTCCATGGTCAGCACCCCAGGAGTGGGTGTCCATCCTGATCTGGAAGGCTACCTTGCCCCTTCAGCCCACCGCCCCCTCCCAAACCTGCCTCTCTCTCCCTCTGCAAGGTCAGGACCCTTGGCCAAGTGCCTGGAGGGGCAGCACCACGTTTCTCCCCTGCCTCTCCAGTCGCCCTGCACAGACCTGCCCAGAGTGACCACTGGACCTGATGGGAGAATCAAAAGGCTGCTTCGAACCCTCCTTAGGCTACTGACCATCCACGGAGCTTGGCTGGGTCACCCCCTGCCCCACTGACCTTCCGGCATGACCCCCATGGACACGCACACAGCTTTCTGAAAAGCTGGCATGAGGGTGTGGTGGTTAAGGACAGCTCAGGTCACCTGTGTGCCCAGGCAAGGGCCAGCGCAGAGCAGGCACCCGAGACACACTTGAATGCAAAGCTGTTTCCTGCCCTGTCGTAAGGACACAGGGTATCACAACAGCCCGGAAACCTCACACATTCAAGCTCAAGGTTTCCGTGTCTAGGAAGGTGATACTTGCCATCGCAGTAGACGGAGGCTCTGGAAGGAAGGGCAGCTCCTCCCGCGGGCGATGCGTGAGACAGTCAGGTGCCAGACTGTGCAGCCCACCTGGGCGAAGGGGGAGCCAGGCATGCCCTCCTCAGCCAGGGTGTGCTCTGCTCTCAGAGGCCTGGGGAGACGCGGTGGGCAGTTTCCAGTCCCAGATCACACAGCCACAGTCTGACAAGCGGGCCTGGGGTAAAGAAGGCCCCCAACGCTTCCTGCTCTGAGCCATCATTTCATCAGGCACACATACTATGGAACGGACCAGGGACACAGCCACAGAGGTGTCTGCTCCAGGAGTGCCCACCTGCCCACCCGACGGAGGAGGAAGCAGAGGCTGGAGAAGCGTGGAAACTCACCAAGGCCCCAGGTGGCCAGGTGCAGACACACGGGTGAGCTGGAGATGCTCAGTGGGCCTATGACCACACATCCAGATGCACCCAGCCCAGGGATGCCCTCAGCAGGAAGAAGACCCCATGGGAGAGGCAGGGATGGGCAGGGCCACCTGCCCTCTTTTCAGGCCACCCGGAGGGCCTCGCAGGGGAATATAAAGCCCTGGGCACAGGACACTGCTGCCCACGGCCTCTGTCCCACAGCTGGTCCCCTGGACCCTGGTGTCACTTCCCCAGGTGGGCTGGGGTCAATTTCAGGGGGATTGGAGTTGCAGCACCTCCACCTGGTGGTCCTGCAGCCTCTCAGCCCATTTCAGGTTCAGACAAACAAGGACGGCGGGCTGGGCGGGAACCTGGACCGTCTGGCTACAGTTGGGCATGACTCAGCTTTGTCTCCACTCTCGCTCTGCCAACAGGAGAAGGTGGTTTAAACAAACTCTAAACAAGAAGGAAAAACAACAGGACCCCTGCGCTCAGGCCAGCAGGTGGACGCATGGCCACCCAACGTGTTCTGTAACACTGCTTTCCTTCCACCCGGGTCCAAGCCTCCTGGGAGTTGATCCGAACACCAGTTACTCCTTTTTGAGGCAGCAACTTGAACTTGACCCCTCTGGGCTCCTTACACTCACCCCATACCCCACGGCCCTAAACATGGCCAAGAGGAAGATGGCAGGAGCTGGAACATGGACCAATGGGCAGTCCTCACGTTACAGATTTACTCTGGGGCCATGAGGGTTGAGGCCAGGTACACACGGAAGAGTCACAAGCTGACCTTGCTGTCAGCCCCTTAGGAGGCATTTTAGGAGGGTGTGAGTGACCCCGAGAGTCCTCCTATCCTTTCTGTTCAAGGCCAACTGAGCCTGTCAGAATCTTCTCCAGCAGAAGCCCAACAGCTAGCTGCTCATGGACACTCACATGTCCATCAGCACCTCTCCTTTCGCCCCAGCTCTGGGGGCCATGAACGAGGGCTTTCCTCACCCTGTTACCAGGGGGTGCTCAGGGGCAGGGCCAGCCCACTGGCTGTACAGCTGGCCAGCTGCGGTGCTGGGCTGCCACCCAGGACCCCATTCTTGGTCCGCAGCCCCTTCTGATCCCTGCTAGGTCCTTACACAGAAGACGTGGGGACAAGCTGTGTGCCCACCCTGGAGACAGATGTTGGCTGGGGCCACGGGGTAAGGGTGGTGCTCCCAGATGAAAAAGGAGCATGGAAAGCGGAAGAACCTTCAGCCAGGTCCCCAGGTGAGCGATCATTTCATCAGGGACACGTACGGTGGAACGGACACATACATACTACAGAGGGAAGACTGGCAGGGGTGAGGAGCACAGGCTCGGGTCAAGTCTGGAAAGAATCCTGGGTCCACTTACCCCCTGCCGCCACTGAGCTGCTGGGTCTAACCCACGTCTGCAAAGAGCAACTAAATCCTTGGGTGGGTTAGGGGGGCGCGGTGGGGGTGGATGGAAAGAAGCCCTGTCCACCCATAGCTCAGCCAAGTAAAAACAAACACAACGTGTGTGCAGGGCGTGGGGAGCTGGCGGGCTAGCTCCACAGGGATGGGCTGGGAAAGCCTCTGGTTGCCACGGAAACCTCCCCTCCTTCCTCTGCTGGGCACCATGCAGGAAGCCCAGCTACTTGACTCAGCATGACTCATCCGTGCTCCAGAGCACCTTATCCTGCTCAGGAAACATGACCTTGAACACCACCCCACCACGACCAGCAGCCCCGGGGGCCAGCCTCCGGGAGGTGCTGGGGGTGTTGGGAGGGACTCCAGGTTGCCCACCCCGAAGGGCAGAGGAGCCGTGCCCACTGTGCCTCCCAGGCAGCCAGCCAGAGACACTCCTCAGGAGCCCTGGGATAAAACTGATACCGCTTCACCACAAACAGGGAACCCTGGAGAAGCCCCTCTGCAGCCGGGCCGAGACCCATGTCCAGAAATGCTGCCCACGGCCTGGATCCTGTCCCCAGGACACCCCAGGGGCCCGTCAAGAACCCTCACCACCATCGGGCCACGCCCTGCCCGCTCTTCATGACTCATCGCGTCATCATCAGAGTTTACAGACTCCTCAACAAGCCACTAACATTCTGGACACGTCCCTGGACCTTGGCCAAGCCCAGCTCAACCGCCTCCAGGGGACACAGCCAGCAGTAAAGGGCCGAGTGTCCTCCACTCTGCAGCTCAGCGAGGTCACGTCCACCTCTACCACCAGGGCTGGCGGCCTTGCAGTGTTTTCACAAGAGTCGCTGGGAGAGCAGGTCGGGAACCACGACCGCCCATGGGTGGTCTGTGAGACTCGCCGGTGGGCTCTCCGCAGCCAGGTGCCCTTCCTTCTATACTCAGACCCCTGGAGGGGGAAACGAGCCTTGGGGCCGCTCTGGACCTGGGGAGGGCACTGTGCACAGCCCAACTCCATGGCTAAAATGCTCTCACACCCATGTTCCACGCCCACCTTGCAGATGGATAAAGCGAGGCTGAGAGAGGGTCAGGCCCACGTGCAAAGCTGCGGGGACCAAGGCCCTGCAGTCATTCCTACAGAAGGCTGTGTGGTTCCACTCAGCATTTAGAGCACGCCCCCACAGGCAGACCACCCAACTCTGCTCACCACGTGTCACCTTACCGGTGTGACCCTGCCCTCATCCATCTCCCAGGAGGCGCCGGAGGGAACAGACCCAGACACCCCTGGAGCTCACCTCCTCTGCCACACTGGTGGCTCAGTGGGCCTCACACTGGCACAACCAGAGGGCAGGCTGCCTCGGGCCTGGGCTCCCCTAACAGGGCCTCTCCGGGCCAGGACACTCGCCTGGTCAGAGATGTGCCCCCTGCCCAGTACACACACAGTCCCAGGGTACACCTGCTCCCCGCCCACCCCCGAGAGCTGGAACCATCACCCAGCGAACCTGGCATGAACGCTGTGCACGCGTGACCTTCTGCCACCAGCACCTAACAGGTCTAGAATCCGCTGGCTTCACATATAAGCCACAAAGCTCCCCCTAAAACCACCCTCCAGAGACGCTCACTTACGCCGATCGTGAACTTGAACTTGAACGGTGGCCCTTCAAAGAATGCAGCACAGTTGTCGTCGCTGCCGGTCACCAGACGGTACGGCCGGCTCTGCTTGATGTCCACGCTGTTGATGACTTTGTTGTGGCCCGTGATCTCACCCACGGAGGAGCCGCTGTCCCACAGGAAGACGGCTCCGAACCTTCACCAACGAGAGGAGCCACAGGAGAGAAAGGTCAGGGCTTGCCAGGTCACTGGGACGGGCAGCTGTGTCGCTTAGCGACCAGGGGTAGGGATGCTGGGGGGGGGCAGCCCCGCTTATGATCATGCATTACACGTGCTCCCCGAAAGAACCAACACACCAGCACCCCGGCTTCGTCTGAAATGAGGGAGAGCTAGTGGGAGCGGCCCCAAGGGCCCTCGGGAAGGGACCAGGTGACCGTGTCTTACAGCCCAGACTCAAGGAGCCCCCCACGTGAAGATGCCTCAGAAGTACCAGCCAGGCCAATGGCTCAGGCCTGGTTCACCAGTTTCACGGCCGTTTTAATGAGGGTGTGGGGGGAGTGATGGGGGGGGTGGTTGGTGGTGGGGACCACGAAACACACCAGGCCCTGGCCCCTGCTCGAAATGAGACGCCGCCCTGCAGTCAGCGGGCAGTCGGCAGTCAATGAAAACGTGCTGTTTGCACTGCGAGCTATGACTCAGTGAAGAAGGAATTAAGACCAACAGGGATGACGTAAGAGACAATGGAAGGATGAATACCTATCAAGATACCCGTTAAGAGAAAGCCTGAGTAAGGGAAATGGAGACAAGTTCAAAGTGCTGGACGGCAGCAGCGGGGCTGAGGACAGAACCCTGCCTGCGCCTGGAGCCAGACACCTGGAGCAAGGTCCTGACCCTGCTGGTCAGCGGCCCTGTGAGGGCAAGCAGTTGCCCAGGGCTACCTGCCCAGTGTCCCTCCTCCGTAGTAAGGCCATGTGGGGTGTGCCCACCTGGCAATCACATCCAGCCTCCCCCCTCGGCAGGTGTGGCCGTGCGGAAGCTTCAGGGAGGAACCCCAGTAAACACTCTAAGGAGCCCCACGATTTGACCTGCTCCGTCTCCCTGTATCTAGAACCTGTGCAGGACAGCACGGGTTCCAGGAGGCGAAGGGCCGAGGATGCCGGATCAAAGGAGGTGCCTGGGCCCAGAGACAAACCCGGGGGTGGGGGTGGGGGGGGTGCTCCCTGTGCTGACACGTGGTTTTTGGACGTGCACTGCTAAAGCCAGCCCTGTATCAAAGGCCCAGCACCCACAGGACTCATCATACACCCGGCCACCCCCAGTCAGAGCCACACCGATGTCACCGCAGCCCTCCCACTCGGGTGCCCAGGAGAGAGCCAAGCAAGGGACATAGACGGGGAGAGCGGGGACGGGGCAGAGGCCAGACTCACTTCTCCCTTCCTTCCCCGACCACGGCGATCCTCTTACTGTCTTCCGTCCAAGCAATGTCCTTGATCTTCCCAGCGAAGGGCTGGTACTCATACTTCAGCAGGTGCTCCTTCTGTGTGGTATCCCAGATCCTCAGCTTCCCAGACACGTCTGCGGGCACAACGGGGTGGTGAGGGCCACGCTCACCTTGGGGCCAAGGGCCGCGTGGGCTCTGGGCATGCCATGTGGTGCTTCCCGCGGTCCCCAGGCTGGTGGGCTGGCCTGGGCGAGGCTGGAAGGAGGCGTGGGCAGGGCTGAAAGGAGGCGCGGGCATCCATCAGGTAAGCAGCACTCAGATGCCATCACTCAGAGCCCGCTGCCTCCATGAGGACCAGCACGGGGTATCTGTGTTTCCCTGGGGATCATGGCCCCTGCACGGGCTTCCAGGAAGCCCAGGGACTCACGGTGGCACCCCCTGAACCCTGGAAGCAGACTGATTTATGACTGTATTCCTTTCCTTGAAGGGGGTCTAACTGGAACACGGGCTCGGGGCAACTACCTTTAACATTTAGGAGCTAAGGATCCTCATTTGCAAAACAGAAAAATCCTAGTGACACTGTCTCTCGGGTGTGGGTGCTGCAGTGACCAGTGGAAACGAGAGGTGCCCCTGTGCTCTGCAGGCTCTGCTCGTAGAGCCAGGCACCCTGCCAGCACCGGTGGCTGAGAGCCTCCTGGGAGACACACAGGTCGGGGCTGGGAGGGATGACACTCCAGGCAGAACCTGACGCCAAGCTGGTTTCTCACTGCAGCACTTGCGGCTGATCAGTGATAAAGCATCACCACCTCCCTGCCCGTCACCACCCTGACACCCAGCTCCCAGCACCAACCCTGACACACCCTTTCCCAAAGGAGCAGGAAAGGTGGAGTGTTTTACAGGAACTCTCAAGGCTAGGAGCTCAGCCCCACGTGCGTCAAGGGTAGGGGGTGGGGGTGGGGTGGCGAGGGAAGTCCCGTCCCCCCAGCAGTTCTGGTCACCCTGCTTCCAGGATCCCTGGCTGCTTCACTGAATGTGAGGTCCAGGGGAACAGCTACTGTCTCCTGTTTGGGTCCACTCGAGGGTGAGTGTCTGCTGCAGACGTGACCCCTGCCCCTTGTGGCTCTGTGGGTCTAAAACACCCCCTACTACTGCACCCGAGGGGGGATAACCAGCCACTAGAGGGCTGTTGTGCCGACAAAGTGAATCGACACGTGCGAAGTCTCAGACCAGCCCCCGGTCCGCTGCAGTCTAGACGAGTTAGTCTTTAATGGGTCAGCGGATTGCCTAAGGCTCTGCAGAGGCCACTGAGGACCCCGCCTCTGAGGGCACACACCCGGGGCTCCCGTCCGGCCGTGGGACAGCTGGGAGGGGACACAGGCCTCCCTGTGAATGGCACGGATGAGGGCACCCTGGTCTCTGGACCGGTCCAGCCGGACGGCCTGGCACGCTGCCCGAGGCGAGCTCAGAAGCTGACTCGAGTGAGTTAGGCCCCTTGGTGAACCAACGGGCCAGCAGGGAAAGGCAAGAAAGGGGCAGAGGCCGGAGAAGGGAAAGGTGTACTGCGTGTGCAGGAAGGACCCATGCACCAACGCCCGTGCTCACGTGTACGTGTGCTCACATTCATGCATGCACCAGGCCGTGCAGTCCCCGCGCTCAGGCCAGCCCAGGGCGCTACACGGAGTCATGGAGAACACAGCAGCGTCTGCAGCACATGTCAGAAACAGCCCCACCCCCGGCCCCCAAGACAGCAGAGCCGCTCTCCCCCTCCCCGGGCTCAGAGGGCGTCTGCCTGCCCTGCCCTCAGCTCACTCTCCCCTTAACAGGCCTGGCATCACAGTTCTTCTCCACCACCTGCCCCCCCGACCCTGACCTGGACCATCAGCCTTCTCTGATGGGCCCTGCTGGTACATTTAATTCTTTTCAGGAGCGCTTGGGCTGGAAACAGATGGAGGGGTTAGAGAACAGGCGTGGCCCCATCGGCTGAGGGCAGCCCTAACTGTGTACCCCTGGGGACCGGGCCCCTGCGCTAGGCCACGGGGTACAGCACAGACTAGGCACTGCTTGCAAACACACACACGCGTCCACGTGCTGCACTCACAGGGCCACAGAGCAGAGGCCCACAGGGCACGGGGCAGACAGGGCCGGGGGAAGGGCTCCCTTCCTCCACAAGGCCTCCTTCCACCATCCGGAGAGGGTCCCTCCCCAGACAATAAGCTGCTTCCAGAAAAGAAATAGGATCTGTTCATGGTGAGCCTGTGCCCCCCACTTTGGTGTGGGGCTCACACCAGCATCACTGCGGTGTCAGGGGTGGAGACCCCTACGCAGCCCCAGCAGCCTGGGAAGATCCCCTAGAAAGGTAAATAAGGCCCTGGAATGGCTCTACCCTGAGGACCACCAGCCAGGAGAGAGGGGTCCCAAAGGCATACACTGCTGTCTGGTTTAGGGGCTGGGGGCCTGGGCTCCTCACCCAGGCCTTCCGGAAGGTTCGATCCTTTACCTGAATGTGGACCAGCCAAACTTACGGGGATCTAAAGACTCACAGATCTGAGGCTGGAGCCCTGTCTGGGAGTGACCGCAGGATTCCCGAGGTCCTGGGACTCCCAACCCCACCCTGGAAGTACCAGGTGCTGGGTAACCCACTTTAGCCAGAGAGCACGGCACCTCTCCAGCTCAATACTCTACACACAACACTATCTTTAGCCCAGAGCACTAATCTCCGTGCAGTAAATGTTTCCTGGTCTTTGCTCCATTCAAAGGACCAGCTTGCTAGAAACATAAAACACACCACCCACGGCCTGCGGACTCACAGCCCCACCCCGCTCACTTCCCCACCAAAGCCGGGAGCCTGCAAGGGAGGGAAAACGTGAGATGGAGCCTGTACTTCTGCGGACTGTCCTTTGCAACGGTCTCTGCACTAGTAGGCGAGGACCATGCTTCCTGCTGGTTCAATGACCTGCCCGGGGACCGCAGGGCAGGCCTGGGCTCGTGAGTGATTCAGCAGCTGGGCCGTGGCTCCCAGCACCAGGCCGCTGAGCTGCGCCAACCATACTCCTCTCCCGAGAAGACACATTTTAAAAGGCACCAGGGCCAAATCCCGGGCTTTAAATGAAGAGGCATTGTGCTGGCAAGCAAAGCAGGGCTGGCGGGGGCGGGGGTGGGGGGGTTGGGAATCACAGGGCTAGAGTAAATCATAGGATATAAATTAGAGCAAGTTTTACAGATGGAATCAAGAGTAGGTCTAAACATAAAAATCATTAAGGGCCCACTTCGTGCCAGCTCCTGGCTAAGCCCCACACACACAACCCTGGGCAGCTGGCCTCAGCCGTTAGCGAGCACGCCTCTCACCCCGGAGTGTCCCGGAGTTTCAGGGACAGACACCCGGTCCCCTGTGGTGCCCACCAGGGCACCCCGGGCATCACACACGCATTGCTGCCCGGGGTCCTCCCCAAACCAACCTGGCAGGAACTAAAGCTCCGGTTTACGGATAAGGCGGTTAAATTAAGGCCCAGAAGGGGAGTTATTTTAAGGAAGGCTTGCATAGGTAGGAGGACTTCCCTGGCGGCTCAGCGGTAAAGGAGACTCGGGTTTGTTCCCTGGGTTGGGAAGATCCCCTGGAGAAGGAAATGCCAACCCACTCCAGTACTCTTGCCTGGGAAATCCAAATCCCATGGACAGAGAAGCCTGGCAGGCTACAGGCCATAGGGTTGCAGAGATAGACACAACAGAGCGACTAGACAACGACAACACAGCTATGAAGGGGCAACTCCTACAGGGACAACTACGCCGCCTGCCAGGCACAGAGAGGGCAGTGTAGACGAGCGGCCACCGCTATGTACGATCCCTGCCCTTCTCCGCTGGCCATTAGTCCGTTCAGCAATTTGCTCATTTCCATCCCTCTCCGGGGGGGAAGTGACAAGGCCCACATCAGCTCATCACCCTTCCTGAGGCCTGAGACCCAGCTGGACGCAGGCAAGGCTGCCCGTCAACACCTGCTGAGTGTACGAACCGATGAATGAATGGGAGATGCAGGGGCAGCCAGTCTACCTTGTGTGCCCTCCTTCTCAGCTGTAGAGAAGACAGCGTCGGGGTGAACAGAGACTCATTCACCATGGGCATCTCATGTCCCTCCTCTAGCCCAGCCTCCCACCGGGCCACACAGAAGTCCAGCTGGAGGGAGCCAAGACCTCAACCGCCAAACAGAACGAGTGCCTGCCTGAGGCCAGAGTTGTGCTCGGTACAGGGAAAGGGACAGCAGAGAAAGAAAGACTACACGAGGCAAAGCTAAAATGTCAGAAACACACACACACACACACACACAGAAACACACACACATTCACAAACACAGAAACACACACACACACACAGCAACTCACACACAGAAACACACACACACACACAAACACAGAAACACACACAAACACACTCACACACAGAAACACACACATAGAAATACACACAGAAACACACACACGAGGCAAAGCTACAAGTCAGAAACACACACACACTCACATGAGGCAAAGCTACAAGTCAGAAACACACACACACACACACACACGAGGCAAAGCTACAAGTCAGAAACACACACACACAGTCACACACACTCACACTCTCAATGGGCTTTGATACATCACAACACAGCTGCCCTAATGGCTCGTGAGCATCCCGCTGACCTCCGAGTTGGAACCAGCTGGACACTGCCAGCTACAGCTCTGGAAAGGGGGTTCTCGGTGGCTTACACTTCCCATGTCAGCCTACCTACCCTCCCCACCCTCCTGGACCTGCCTCCCTCTCCCACCTCCCCAACCTCCCCAAGCCCAGGACTCGGGGCGGGCGGCAGGCCACACCAATGCAGCCAGAAGCCACGTGTGCGGATGGACAGGTACCTCCGGAGGCGATGTAGAAGCCACTGGGCGCGTACTTGGCCACCACCACCTGGTGGGCGTGCTCCGTGTAGATGTCCGCAATGGCCGGATTCTGCAGGGACGAGACCAGAATGAACACAGGCAACACAGAAGCGGGCAAACTTGCTTTCCACTCTCTGGATTAACGGAGTTGGGTGGGAGAATGACCCACAGACACACACAAATACAGACGTCAAAAACTCCGTAAGGAAAATCCCAGAAGTACACCTACCTGCCTGGGTGACAAGAATTCTAGGCAATTTAATTCTTTTATGAGATGCGAGGTGATTTGCTTTCTTTCAGTACTTGCCAAACAAATACGTATTTTCGAAATACACATGGGACATAAAAGTTTCCTTAGGAAAAAAAAAATCTACGACTCTTAATTTTCTCCCACTTGTAGGGGGCTGCCGCCTTCTCTGAGTCTAGCTCCCCAGAGCAGGTCTCCCCCGTTCCGAACCAGCTCTCCCCAGGCTGCCAGGCAGGGTCTGACCCAAACCGGAGCCTCTGGCCTGGAGGAGCAGGAACACAGAGGTGGGCAGGCAGCTGGGGGGCCCCTCCTTGTTCAAATCCCTCGATTTGGGAAACTCCCTTTCATGGCTCAAATCCAAGGCTGGCTGGACTCTGCAGTGAGAACTGGGCCACCGTCGGAGACCAGGAGCAGCTCTCCGGACTCAGTCATCAGGCTTAAACGTACAATTTATCAAAGTGGATCACGGCACTCCCCGACACACACGGCCCAGGGGCCTCAGCAAACCTAAGGCCCTGAGCTCAGATGCTCTGTCATCAGAGCCCAGCGTCCTCCCAGGAGGGCATCTAATCCCCGACACCCGCCGACACGCACTGCAGAGCCAAGTGCCTTGTGAAAGGAGCAGCTACGGGCTGTGAACACATCGGGTCCCAGGGAGGCTGCTGTGGGCGCATCTGACCTGCCCCCCAACCGCCCCCACCTCTTCTGACTACCTCGCAGTCTCCCCCTCCCCATCTCCTTAATGCCCCTCAACAAGGCCAGAGGCCCGGACTCTTCTCAGCTTCCTAGCCACAGGATCACCCGCCCCCTCACCGAACGGAGTCCGGAGAAGCGTCCTGCTAAGTCCCAGCTCCGGCAACTGCCCTCCTACCATTCCTGCAAGCCCCCTGGTCTCCGTAAATGCTGTGCCCTCGCCAGCAACAGCTCTCCCTGCCTGCTAACACCCGCTTATCAGGCCTGCAGAGCCGTCTGCGCCAAGCCTGCTGTGACAGCCCGCCTCTCTCCTGCGCTTGCGAAGCATCTGACCTGACACACGCCACGGTCCCGGGCCCCTTATCCCTCTCCTCCAACTCCTCTTTGACCTGCTCCACGTGCACGTATCTCCTTTAGCCATCACAGCCGTTAGCAAACGACAGATGCTCAATTATTTTTTTTGGCGGGGGGTAAAAGTTTACACAGTCCTTTTACCCCTAGGACTTGGTGTCACATGATAGAGTAGGTACTTAACATACGTGGTTCATACGTTAATCCGATGCAGAATAAACATATGCAAAAAGTGAAATCAGAGAGATGTCAACCATCTGAAGATATTCTGAATGGCAAATAAACCCATGAAAAGATGCTCAATGTCATTAGCCTTTTGGGAAACGCAAATCAGAACTATAGTGAGAAACCACCCTATACCCAGGGGAGTCAAGAGAATTAAGACTGAAGTCACCAAACGTTGGCAAGGATGGGTGGGGTACAATCTGGAATGTTTATATACTGCTGGGGGGAATGTAAAATAATACAGCTGGAAGAGTTGAGCTGGTTATTTATAAAGTTAAACACAACGTTTATGCAAAAACCCCAAGAGAAAGAAAAGTGCGTGCTCACGAAAAGATACACATGAAAGTTCACGACAGCCCCTAAGTGGGAACCAACCAACCCAAAAGTCCATCCCCAGGTGCCTGGAGAAGCAAACTGCTGTCCACCCAAGGGACCACTACTTGGCAACAAAAAGCTACGAACTGCTGAGGCCCCTCAACCATAAGAGGAGCCTGAAAGCCTCACGCTGAATGACAAAGCCGGATGCAAAGAACGTGGCAGGAGTCCGTTCTGATCAAAGTCCAGGAAAGGCCAGCCCACAGGCCACAGAAAGCCAGTCGTTGATGGGGCTTCCGGGGCCTGGGGGGTAGGGGGCAGGGTGGAGAGACCCGTGGAGAGGCCCATGGGGGTGCCTGGACAGCTGGTGGCGGGGGTGATGGGACGGTATTTAATTTGTCAAAACTCTAGTTGTGCTTTTGAAACGGAAGGATTTTATTGTCCTTAGATTACCCTGCAATAAAATGATGATGTGCAGGATCCAGTAAACATCAGTCAGAACCCAACCTGTTCCTGCCCAGGTTAGCCCTCTAGACTGGAACGTTCTAACGAGGACAACTTCCCTCATAGAGAAGCTGGTGGAAGCGGTCTGTGGCCAGGTGGCTTCAAGGCCCGTGTTCCGAGGCTGACCGAGGGCTCTCAGCCCTGCATGTGGGCATGACAGGTGGGAGACCACCCCCCAGGGGGACTCATGCCCACAGTGATGCCCAGCCCAGCCCTGCCCTTAAAGGGGAGCGGGGAGGGGGTGGCGCATGGAGAAGTGGAAGGTGAGTTAAACATCGGCCCTGGGAGGCAGTCCTGCCCCTACAGATCCTTCCCCCAAAGCGGCTGGGGCGAGTGAAACCGGCGCCCCCGTCCACATTCCCAACACAACTGGGGGCAAGCTCTCCAGGCTGAACACAACAAACAGAACACTCCGAGTCAGCAGCAGAACCCCGCCCTCAGCTCCCCGGCCAAAGGGGACGCCTCCCTGGCCCCAGAGCGTCTGTGCCGGCCAGGCTCATGGCAAACCCAGCCCTGCGGGGCTGGGGCGCCCCTTCCCTGGGACTTCCTTCCTGCCCTCCTCCCCCCAACCGCCCCATCAGGGGACAGGGGCTTCAGGCAGAAACCAGAAGGAAGCCTTGGCATTTGAGGCCCGTGGGTGCCTAGCGGATGTGGGCTGAGCCTGCGAAAACCTCCTGTCGTCTCGCTGGGTCCCCAGGTGCATCCCAGCCCTGCCCCCCACCCTCCACCCTTGGTGCGTCCCTCTGCACCCTTCCACCTCTGACCCCAGGCCTGTCCCAGCCCTGGCCCTGACCTGCTGTTCAACCCTGCCCTGCCCTGCGATCCTAGGCTTGTCCCAAGTCCATCCAACTCATCTTCCCACCCTGGCCAGATTCCAGTTTTTACTGCCCCTCCTGGGACCAGGACAATACCGTGACATCTGAACTGACCCCTCAGCCTTTCACCAACCCACCAGGCTCTATGTCCGGACTCTGATCACACATTCAGAGGACCCTGGACCGTTCCCACCTCCCACCTGTGCGTGGAGGCCCCGCCCCAGCCCAGCAAATGAAGCATTCTCCCCCCATACCTTTCCACACATGGAAGGGAGAATCCCTAAAGCACCCCCCGCCCCAAAGGAGCTTTCACATTCCTGTGTCCTCTGAGGCCAGAGGTCACCGCGGCACTTTACAGGAAAGGGTAAGGGGTGGCCCCAGCCACAGGGCGTGGCAGTTTTGCCACGGCACGCCTGGAATCCTGTGGACATGTCGCCACATCAGTGAAGCCATGGGACAAAGCCCTGCTCCTCTGGAGCTGCTGATGGCCCGTGGCGGCCTCCTCCGAACTCCAGGCAAAGTGACCTTTGGGAGGATTAAGTTTCCAGAGCGCTGGCTTTCTAGACACACCTAGTTCCTAAAAGCAGGCCCTAGAAACCCGACCTGCGCGGTGAATGTGACCTGCGGGGCAAATGTGACCTGCGGGGCCCTCTGCTCACAGGGGACCCAACTCAATGACTGCCAAGCAGCTCCACAAACCTGCTTCCAGACCTGCAGAACTGAACCCAGAGGCTCAGTCCAGGGTTCAGCCAGCCCACCCTGCTCGACCTTGGAGGCTCCCTCTCACCCAGAGGAAGCAGCCCTAAGCCACAGTCCAAAGTCCATTTCCCATTCTGCCCCTGCCCTCCTCCAGCGCTGCAGGCTGGAATACCTTCCCTACTTCCCAGATGACCTTCTCCGAATTACCTTGTAACGCTCGGGCAAAGGCTCCCTGCCTCCTCCAGGAAGCCTTCCCTGATGCTCCAAAGTAGAAATGATCTCTCCCAGCCCAGAAAGCCTATACACTACCTTCCCTATCCTCCCACCCTTATTATTTGCTACCTTGGACACATGTCATTCTTACACCTGCAAAGCTTCTCACCAAGTGGACCCCCACAGAAGGCAGAGCCCAGGTCTGATTCACCACTGCAACTCCTGACCACCGCCCCCCGACCCGCAGAAAAGACTGGGGCATGCCAGTCCCCAGCAGCCATTTTTGAAAACACAACCATCGTATGCTGATGACTACTCTCAGACAGCCGGGGTGACGCTTCAGCTGATTCTCTTTGAAACCTCACAGTACCTACGGGTAACCTTAGGACCCATTTTACAGGCAAAGAAGTGGGGCAGACAGACTTGGAGGGATGTGCCCAATAAGTGGGGGGACTGGGACCTGAACTCAGCTGAGCGGCCTTGCTCCCCTTGGTTCTACTCCATTACCTATGTCTGGAGTCACTGTCAGCCTGACTCCTAACTCAGGGAACAGAGGTTTGCAGCGGTGGTGACAGCTCCCCAGCTACCGCCTGGAGTGCACAGCCTGAACGGAGGCGGCGGGAGTGGCCACGCCCAGAACCTTCCTCTGGCTCCCTGCCCCGCCCCCACCCTGAAGCAAACCAAGCCCTAGAACAGGGGCCCCGGGGGCGGGGGTGCCCACGTGAGAGTGGGCACACCACTCCCTGCTGGGCCCAGCATGACGCCCCCTCCCTTCCTGTCCCCCTTTCCCTCTGCCTGCCCAGGGCCTTAGGAGGAGTCAGGAGGGCAGGCTTTGGGGGCCAGGGTCAGCCCCCACAGTGTAACCAGGGACAGGGCTGCCGTTTCTTTGCCTCCCCACCAAGGGCAAGAAATGGTGGCTCAGATGGTAAAGAACCCGCCTGCCAATGCAGGAGATGCGGGTTTGGTCCCAGGGTTGGGAAGATCCCCTGGAGAAGGGAATGGCAACCCACTGCAGTATTCTTGCCTGGAGAATCCCATGGAGAGAGGAGCCTGGTGGGCTACAGTCTATGGGGTCGCCAAGAGTCAGACACGACTGAGCAAGCACACGACAACAAAGGGTAAGACAGACACCCAAAGGCCCCAGTGAGTCCGCAACAGTGCTGAGAGGACACAAGCTCAACTTCTTCCAACCTCCTTGCACCTGCACTCCCTTGTCCAGACTCCCCTCATCTCTGCTGTCTCAAACCCCCTTCCTGGAAAACTCTTACCCACCCTCCAAAACCCAACTCAAAAGTGTCCTTGCTCCAGAAACCTTCCCTGAGGCTCTGTGACACAGCTGGCCCTTTCCTCTTGTTCCCAAAACGCTGAGGACATGCTTCTTTTAAAGCGCTAACCTGGTGAGTTAGAATGTTACCTACTGGGGTTCTTTGCTCGCCCCTGCTGACATTTTGGGCTGGGGAACTCTTTGTTGCAAGACAGTCCTGTGCATTGTGGGATGTTTGGCAACCCCTGGCCTCTGCCCACTAGATACCAGTAGCACAAAAATGTCTTCAGATATTGCCAAATACCCCTCAACAGGGTGGGGGTGGGGGCAAAACTGCCTCTCACTGAGAGCCACTGATTTAACCTTGGGCACCATGGCTACGGGCCAGGCTTGGCAAGACGGGAAACGTGTGTGGGAAACGTCAGGACTGAGGACTGGATGCAGCAGCTGACGATGCCTTCATCTTCGAGCAGCTTCCTAACTGCCCTCCCTCCTGCCTCACATGGATTTCCCAGGTGGTGAAGTGGTAAAGAATCTGCCTGCCAATGCAGGAGACGCGGGAGACGCGGGTTCAATCCTTGGGTGGGGAAGATCCCACGAGAAAGCAGAAATGGCAACCTGCTCCAGTACTCTTGCCTGGAAAATTCCACGCACAGGGGAGCCTAGGGGGCCACAGTCAGTGGGGTCACAAAGAGTGGGACGCACCGAGCATGCACGCACCTGCTTCATACCTTAGCTGCAGAACAGTCTCTCCACTGACTTGACTACACGGTTCATCTGTTGAACCTTTTCGTGGTTCTGGTGGCCTCGGGGCAGGGCCAGGCTGCGGTGGGGCTGCCTAACTCCCAGCACCCTCTCCTGCCTGCCTGTAACTCCCCCCACCCCAGGGCTCCAGCCACAAGGGTCCACAACCTGTGCGGACTCTCTCGCCAACCCCGCTCCACCTGACTGGTCCCTTCCCAGGGCCCCAGCTGCTCAAGGTTCCCTGGGATGACACCTCCTGGCATGTTTCTTTCTCTCGGCATCAGTCCTGAGTGTCGGTTTCCCCTGGAGATGGTGAGCTCTGTGAGGACAGGCCTTTGCCGGAGAGTGTCCAGAGCCAGGCCTGGGCTCCGCTACACAGCAGGTGCTTATATACACCTATAACAGGATCAAGTCAGGCTCAAGCACAGGAAGTGGAGGGGGGCAAGGAGGGTGGGAGAGAAGTAGAAGTGACCCCCTGAGCCAGCTGACACTCAGGGTGTGGGGGGTTCAAACAGTCAAGATGACTGGCAATGGGTGGACACTGACATCACAGCCCAAGCACCTGAAGATCATTAGCCCAGAAGCCAGTGGAACACGTCCCCACCCTTCGGGCTCCCCAACAGCTCTGGAGCCTTCTCTGAGCCCAGCATCCTTGCTCGTTAAAAGGCCAGACCATAGGACCCCAGTGCTCTCCTGGCCCGATGGGCCAGGAGAGCACTGGGGTCCTATGGTCTGCTGGCCTTCTGTCCAGGTGGCGATCAAACACGCCACCTCCTTTTGTCATCAGGCGGCCCGTTTCAGTCCCACCCGAGGCAGTTAGCTCCACACAGGCAGGGGCACTGTCTCTGCGCTGCCCATAGAGCATGTAGTCGTCCTGGGCAGGGGGCAGGGACTCAAGGCACGTGTCATGGGACAGAAGGGACGAGGTCGGTCCTCCTCTGGCCATCTATCCCTTCGTGTACACACCCCACCCCCACCTGAAGGGGACGCCCAAGGTGGTCCATCTGCACGCTGACCGGCAGGTCACCCCGTGGGAAACTCAGCGCTCGAGTTCAACATCCCCTAAGCGGGCCTCCAGGGCTTTCCAGGTGGCCCAAGTGGTAAAGAACCCACCTGTCGATGCAGGAGGCATGCAGACGTGGGTTCGATCCCTGGGTCGGGAAGATCCCTTGGAAGAGGGCATGGAACCCACTCCATGGGTCACAATGGAGTTGGACACAACTAAGCACGTGGCACGCACGCCAGCTGGGCTCTGCCCTGCTGACGATGAGCCCACAGAGCCCGTGCTTGGAAGCACAGCAACACCAGACTGCTCCAAACACTACACCCCCTGGAATTTAACTTCATATAAATCATTTTCCCCCACATATGTGCACGTGTGTATATATATAGTGGGAAGATCCCCTGGAGAAGGAAATGGCAACCCGCTCCAGTATTCTTGCCTGGAGAATCTTCATGGACAGAGGAGCCTGGCGGGCCACAGTCCATGAGGTCTGAGTCAGACGCGACTAAGCAACTACTACACATACATATAGTACATTCTAGCTCTGGAATATAGGGGCTGCAGAGCTTTAAAAACAGGCCCCAAACCCGCCTGTATAGCAGATCTGCTGGCTGCTACTGGCAGCGGGCACTCACTTGCCAGAGCCAGTTTACAGGGAAGTGATCCCAGGCGGTTTAGAACGTGATGAGGCTCCTTCACAGCCACTGGTGGGGTAGGGGGGAACCTTCTAACTACACTGCAGGCGGGGGGCAACGGGGCCTCGAAGTACGAGTTTATTAGGCTCCCTCCTTCTGGAATCTTCCTTTCTGGATGGCCATCTCACTGCCTGCTTTTAACCCTGCAGAGAATTTCCTCTCCTCTCCTAGGTGTGGCGATCAAATGTGTTGAGAGAAAAACAGATGAGAAACGCTCTCTGCCGCCAGCTTGAGAAGCGCCGTGATGCTGGGTTCACAAAGCAACTTTGAAGGCAGCAAAGTGCGTGACGGCTGTGGCTCCAAGTGCAAGGTTAGCAAGGGCCTGATGCCTGCTCGGCGGCAATCAAGGCGGTATCTGCCACGCGGTCGTGTCCAACTCTCTGTAGCTCTCAGGGCTTCTTTGTCCATGGAGTTCTCCTGGCAAGAATACCGAAGTAGGTTGCCATTTCCTTCTCCAGGGGATCTTCCCGACCCAGGGATCGAACCTGCATCTCCTGCATGGCAGGCAGATTCTTTACCGTCTGAGCCACCAGGGGAGCCTTTCTTACTTCCATACAGTAAAACCTCCATGGCTGCCTACCATCTCCGCCACACAGCCCGCCTTTCAATCAAGAAGAGACTTACTGAGCACCGGACTACGTGCCGGGCACTGTGCTAGGCCGGGACACGGCAGGTGAGAGTGGCTACTCGCCGTCTGGCTCCCGGAAGGCCAGGACGGGAGGGCCACTTAGGAGGCCAAGCTGCCACAGCAAATGGGCAGCGAGTCATGCTGCTATTTGAGGCAAGAATGCGCAAACAAGGGAACAGCAAGGCCCAAGTCTGGAGACCCACACGCAGCAAGCTCCGAGGGGGCATGGAATCCGGGGGCCTGGAGCCCCAGGGGGAGAAGGTGGCAGTGAGGAGAAGTCTGGGATGCAAGGCTGGACGACAGGGCACCATCGGTCTCAGATGGGAGAGCAAAGGAACAGCTCGACCCCATATTTTAATAACCGGTTCAGCAGCAGTGCTGAGGGCAGGCTGGAGGAGGGCCAGGGAGAAAGGCCAGTTTGGCCTTTGGTTTTTGCAGTCCAGGCGAGATAGCACGATGAGGGTGGAAGCAGTGAAAAATCCGTCAGATTCGGAAGTCTTTGAATGCAGAGGCAATAGGACTCACTGGAGAACTAAATATGGTGTGGAAAGGGGAAGTCCAAGGCTGGGGAACAGCTGGCAGAGTGGCGGTCGCCATTCTGGGGATGAATGCGTGGGAAACCCAACTATGGGGAGGGCGTGTTCAGTATAAGCCGCCCATCAGATGTTCTGTTGGACATTCCCCGATCTGGTCCCCTCCCTTTCGTGTCTCTTCTGGACTCTGAGCCTGTATTTCAACCAGAAAACATTACTCTCTATTTCAATATTCATGAGAGTAGTGTCTTTTTTTTCCCCAGGAATACTCCGCCCTAACAAAAATTGTTCCCACCTTGACTTGAGCAGCAATGGTCTGCTCCCATCAAACAAAAGCCTAAATGCCTGATGGGACTTCCCCAACAGGGTGGGCAGAACACATCTGCAGCCCGGTGCTGTCCTGGCCCTGAAAACGCTTACAAACAGATGGGAAAGGTAAGCAGACGCGCCCTCCAAAGAGAATGGTAAACTCGAGGGGGTACCGCTAAGGACGAAGAGCTCAGAAGAGGGACTTCCCCGGTGGTCTAGTGATTGGGAATCCATCTTGTAATGTGGGGGATGCGGGTTTGATCCCTGGTTGGGGAGCTGGGATTCCCACCAGCCACGGGGCACCTAAGCCCTCATGCTGCAATGACTAAGCAGGTGCCTCAACTAGAGAGAAACCCGTGTGCTGCAACTAAGACCTGTCGCAGCCAAAAATAAATAAATATTATTTTTAAAAAAAAGCTCAGAAGAATAAGCAAGCAGAAAACAGAATAGGTTCCATAAGTTAGGGAATGCCTCCTGCAAAGAGGGTGCTTGTCCGTGACTGTAAACAGCGTCTCCATTGGAAGTGGTTCCATTTACTGGCTGCCTTCATCTCGCTGAGCTGGACCCCAGTTCTGAGCAGTGGGTCTCCTGGGCGGGTGGAGCGGGGAGGTGGGGAAGATGTGGTTTAAAGGACAAGCTGCAGGTTAAGAACCTTTCATGGCACCAGACACACAGTAGGTCTTCACGGGCAGGCTCCCATCTGGAAGTGAGTATAGCCCGCAGGGACGTGTGCGTGCCTTGTCAGGGGCAAACCCAAGCATTCATTCTGCTGCCCTGTATCCCTGAGAATGCCTTCATTCATTTTATTTGACAAACTACAGTATCTATCTACTCAGGACCTATCAATATCTATCTACTTGAGCGGACCATTGCTGCTCAAGTCATCTCAACTTTTCTTTTCGCAATATCTCAGAAGCTCTCTGGAGACCTCCGGATCTTTATGATCTAAGTCCTTGGCCATGTTTTCCCCAGTTCTGAGTGAGTTGGGATCAGCTTTCGAGGAATCTGTGTCTAGCAGAGGAGCTGTTCGCACCTTCAAAGCACATTCACACCCACCCACCCCTTCAAGTGAGGGGCCAAGCCATCCTGGGCAGGGCAGAAACTGCCGAATGGAGCTCTGTCTCCCAGCAGACTGTTTCGGGGTGGGGGTGGGGAGAGGGGTGTGGAGGCAGAGCCAGCAGCATCTCAGAACTCACACAGACAAGGAAACCAAGACCACAGAGCCCCTGCACTGCTTCAGCCAGCTCTGAGGTTCAGAAGCAAGGCTGTCTCCAAAGGGACAGTTCCAGTGCCCCAGGGGTAACCACCCACATACCCTGAATTAAAGCTGACACCCCTTGAGGGGGCATTGCCAATCAAAGCCATCCACCTACAAACTGTGTACAAGCCCCACACAGAAAGCTCAGGAGAACCCTCCCCACCCCCAGACACTAGGGAATGGTCATGTAGATACCTCCGGCTTCCACCCCCCACCCCCTACTCAGTCCAGGCAGGCAGAGAAGATTTCAGTGTGTAATCTCAGCAGTGGGGAGCCTGACAAGCACACCGGGTCATTTCGATAATTACAGAGAAGTAACGGAATATTTTCGAGGATTTCCCAAGGAACCGGCTCTAGAAGCCTTCTCAGCCTGGGTACAGGAGGCCTGTGCATGATTCATGGGGATAAACTGGTTCCTTATTTTGCAGTGGGGCTCAGACCCCGCGAAAGGGAAGACCAGGCCGGAAGGGTAGAGACCTGGGTGTGAGCCCCGCTCCTGCCACACTGGCGGACCCTGGGTGTGCCATGAGTATGGGTGTCCGCTCAGCATGCAGGGTCTCCCTCAGGGGGGCCCAGGCCAGCAGGGCAAGCCGGGGAGCCCCAAGTCATTTCCATTTTACAGATGAGTAAACCGGGGCTCAGAGAGGCCAAGTCACCAAGCACCCCAAGGGTCAAGGGCCAATCTCTCAAACCCAGAAGCTCTTCACTTGAAGGGAACTAAATCTGAGCCTCGGCTTCCCCCACGGAGAAAGAGAATTGGGTCTGGATAAATCTGCAACTGTCTCCCTGGGCTTCTGAGGCGTGGTCCCCGAGGCTGAGGGGGGCGTGGCGTCCTCGCCCCAGGCCGCTGGGCAGGAGGGGAGAGGGTGCAAGGGGAAGGATTCACCCCAAAGCTGGGCGGGTGGTCAGGGAAAGAACCGGCATCCGGGCGGCGGCCGGTGGAGCGGGGGAGGCGAGGTACTCACGTCTATGTTCCTTAGGATGACGCATTTGCCGTTGGTGTAAAGAAAATTGTTGCCCTTGGGGTCGCCGCCGACGATTTTGGAGACACCCCTCTCCACCTGGGGGAGGCTGGCGAACACCTTCTCTGCAGAGACACAAACGCAGCCAGGCACCTGAGGGCCAGCCCCGCGCCGGGCTGAGGGCGGAGGGGAGGGAAAAGGGGAGAGAAAAAAGGAGAAGGGGGGGGGGGCGGCCCTGGACCGGTCTCTGCCGGTCACCTGTTGCCTCCAACCCGGAGGGGCGGCCGCCACTTTGAAGGAGCGCAGGGGACGGGTGCGACTTCCTGGTCCGCGCGCTCCCTTAACCAGGCCCTGCAGGGAGATGCGGAGGCTTCTGCGGGGCCCCGACCGCATCGCCAACTTTGGGGCGCTCTCCTCGCCTTCCCCCGCCGGCCAGCCCGGCGCCCCCGGGAGGGCGGCGGGGCGCTCACCAGCCGGCTCCCGCACCCCTCCCCTGCGCCCCACGGACCTCGCCGGACCGCCCGCGCCGGGCCGATGGCCGAGGGGACCAGGCAGACAGGCAGGGCGGGCGCCCACCCCCGGGGCGGGGGGCGCACCGGGCCGCGGCACTTACTGATCTCGTACGGCATCCTTGCCCACTTGTTACCGCGCCGCGCTCGCCAGAGAGCCTCCAGGGGCCGCGCGCGCCGCGAATCAGACCTGGCCGAGGCCGAGCCCGGGGACAGGGGCCGAAAGGCGGCGCCGGGCGTGCAGGGCGCGGAGAGGGGCGGAGGGGGCGGTCCGAGGCCGGGTCTCAGAGGCCGGCTCGCGCCCTGCCCTGCGCGCTGCCGCTGCGGACGCGCCGAACCCGGAAGCGCGGCCCCGCGTGCGCGGCTCGCCCCCCAGCTTTGACCATATATAGTCAAGCGCTCGGCTCGGCGGCTGCGGCTCCGGCGAGCCTGCGCGGACCTGGCCGCCGCCGCGCCCCTCCCCCTCCCGGTTCGGGCCCCTCCCCACTCCCCGCACGGGCCCCGCCCAATGAGCCCCGCCTCCGGAAGTGACGTGAAACCGCGACCGCATGAAAAGGCGGCGTGGTGAGAGCGGCGCGTCAGAATGGGGCTGGGAAATGTTGGGTGGCTCGGTTAGTGGTGGGGAAGGGTGGGCTAAGGAAGTTGATTTTTTTTTTTTTTTTTTTTTTTTTGCTGAAGTTTTGGGGGCGCTGAAATCACCGGAGCTCCAGGATAAGGCTTGTGTTTGCGTAGCGGGCGTTTACCGAGCTGCCAGCCTCTCAGCCCAGTGGGCGTCCTGCTTGGGTTTTGCAAACACAGAAGAGTCCTTTTTCTTGCTTTCTCCTTTAAAGCATGTTTAACTGGTAGTCGCCCTTCCTCGCAAAAAGCAGCTGTAGGAGGAGTTTTAGGGATGTGCTTTGCAGGGCCCGAGCTCTCTTAAAAACTTTTTAGGAAACTAGGAACCCAAGAGCAGAAGGGGGAGGGATGTAGGTTCTAAAAAAAAAAAAAAAATAGTGCTTATTTCCTAATGAAAGCAGAAGGGGGAACTTCCACTTGTAAGGCTGAAGCAGCGCCTCGTTGCCAGGGAAAAAGCAAGTTCGGTACTGTCTCGGGGTTTGCGGGGACGGGGGTAGAGGAGGGTTAAACATAAACAAAAACCTCAGGGTGATCCTTGACTTTCTGGAACCTACTGGGAAAAATTTTTTATGCTTAACCTTTATTCATTTGAAGCTTTAAAAATTTTCAACATATAAAAATAGAAAAAACATAATAAAGATCTTGGCGTCAGACATAGGAATCGATGTACTGATTATAAGGAATTGCTCGCGGTGGAAGCTTCCAGAGCGAGGTGGTCAGTGTGTCTTCCTCTGCCAGGCCAGGCCTGTGCGACCTCCCGGGGGCCATGCTATCCTTGCCTCTGGCTCTCTCGGGAAATCTTCCGGAGTTGCAGGGGACGTTGTACCTGGGTTGGCTCTATTTTTAAATTGCATCCAGGTCCATTCCTTGTGTCTTTACTGAATAGTCCTGCAGGGCCCTGAAGGCGCACCTGTGTGAACACAGGTGTGTCCTATCTGGTCTCTAGGCATCTGCTCCTACCCTGCCCCACCTTCATCTCTGCTCTTCAGGCTGCAGCCTGTTTTAAAACTGAAAATGAAATCTGTTCCTTACTCTCAAACCTGTAGGTGCTCGGTCTCAAAAGTTCTCATAAGTCATAAAAGGTCTCATAAGTCATAAAAATGGCCTACTGAGCCCTATGTGCTAGGTCTCAGGTTTTCATGAGACTATCTTACTCTCCACTTTCAGCTCTGCTCCCTCGTGTTTGTTTTCTGCAGCACCTCAGCTTCCTGGGTGTTCCACGAATGCCCCCAGCCTTGCTCTTGCCTCCAGGGCTTCTGTAACCTCTGTTGGCTATCAGCTCTGCTCCCTCTTGTTTGTTTTCTGCAGCACCTCAGCTTCCTGGGTGTTCCACGAATGCCCCCAGCCTTGCTCTTGCCTCCAGGGCTTCTGTAACCTCTGTTGGCTACCTGGAATTACTCAAAAGTAGTTAAATGTGTGTGTGCTTTATTCAGGGAAAACCCCCTACCCTGATCACCTGACTGAATCGAAACCTTCCATCACCAACAAATACCTTCTTGATATCCCTGTTATCTGGAGTGTGTCCCTAGCACAGGGTACTCAAATGGCTGACCCCAGAGCCCATGTGCAGTCCTCAGTTGAGAAAGAGTATCTGTGAAGGTAGTCTTGTGAACTGAACCACCCTAGAGATGTTGCCAGAACAAAGGGAAAAGGAGAGTGGTCTACAGGTGAGGGCTGTAATCATCTGAGAATTGGGACTGGGATTAAGATCAGGTGTGCTAACTTTTCACCCCTCAGGCATCTGTGTAACGGAAGGACTGACTCTAAAACTAAAGCATTAACCTTAAGCCCTTTGAAAGCAGATAACCCTTATGCATGGGGGTAAAACCTTAGACTCGATAAATGAGACCATACAGCAAACTTAAAGCTAAGTTCCAACCCCTGCAGGAAGCTAGACTATAGCTTAGGAAGTTAGGTTGGTCTGGGGACTTGAGTTTGGCTGGGGGTTAGGGATGCTGGCCTTTGCTATAAAAATATGGTCACAGAAAACATGACTTGGGAGTTTCAGGGGTTGGAAGGAAGAGGGACAAGGGGTGCTGTTTCCCTGGGGTGATCCCAGCTTGGTTTATCTCAGCTGTAAGGGATCAGCCATCCTTGAGTTGGTATCCGCTGTAACTAGCTGTTAACTAACCCCCCTTGGGCTCTCCCACTCCTCACCCACACCTTTAATACAAGTGTCAATGTACTTAGTCTCCGGTGGGGACCCTCAAACACAACTGTACCCCAGTCTGTGACTGCTGTGTCGCCCAGCCACTTCTGAGCCCCTCATTTCTGAAACTGCCTCATTACTGACCTCGGGAGTGTCCCGGAGACACCTACTAGGACTGGACCTAATGCCAGCTGAGACCAGGCAACCTCGCCTTCTCCCATTGCACAAGACGGCTCCTCCGTGCTGTCCCTTCCTGCAGTGATCAGCGGCCCCATCTCTGGCTATACTGGCCAGAAAACTCATCTACCCACCCACAACCGCCACATTCTTCACCTGGGCTCTTGGATGCCCGAATCTCTGGTTAATATCCTGTCACCTCCCACTCCAGTCTTTTTTCTCTCCATAGAGAGCAACAGCCTCTCCAGGCCCTAGGGTGCCCAGACCCAGCCTGGCGCTCAAACTGCTCTCACCCTGGTTCTTCAGCTCTGCCTGCTGGCTCAGAGCCTGCCTTGGGGTTTCCGCACCTGTTTCCAGGCCTTTCCTGATACCTCACAATTTTAAGGTCGGAGTTCATTCAACTAAATTTTGTTACCACTTGGGAGCAAATCCCTGTGATATGGGAATAGTGGTCGGAAGTACTTCCTTAGGAACACCCACACCTCTGCCTGGGGAGACTTCCAACTGCAGATAACGGGAGAGAACAACCCCTTCCTTAGCAAGTGGCAGTCAGCTCTGAAGAGCCTTGCTCAGACTGGGTAACCCGCCAGACCACGGCCCCTCACTCTTGCCAGCCCAGCTCCTCTGTCCATGGGATTCTCCAGGCAGAGTACTAGAGTGGGTTGCCGTTTCCCCCTCCCGGGGATCTTCCTGACCCAGGGATCAAACCTCCGTCTCCTGCATTAGCAAGCTGACTCTTAACCACTGAACCATCTGGGAAGCCCAAACTGTACATAAACAGCATTTAACATACAATGCTGTGCCTGCTGGGTTAATCCAATTTGCCTGCCCTGCCGACAGTTTTTGCAATACTTAACAAAGGGCCCACCGGATAAGCTAAGGGAAGCTGCCAATCTGCCCTCTGGAGATGTCACGAGAGCATCACCTGAATCCACATTGAATTCCAAAGTGTGTAAAATAGCATCTCTTAAAAACACACCCTTTGGGGCATACTCCTTCAAACTTTCTTCAGGAAAACCCCTAGGCTGGCTTTGGGGGAAACTGGTTGCAATTACCTGAGGTGGGTAACTTGGAGAGAAACCGTTCATTTGGCTCCAGGTATGTGTGTGAGGAGGCCTTACCTCTCCCCTTCAGTTCTGCCAGCTGATTTGTAGTAAAAGAGGAAAAAAAAAAAGGCTCAACGTGTGGTCCTGTTGTGGAATCTAGAGTTGTGAAACACACTTCGGAGGACACTCAAGACATTGGAGTACAGTTCATGACGCCAGCAGGTCCAAGGGGAATCGGTTCCCAACAAGGGCCCTGATGTTTGAGACTTTTATACCCCTTGCTATGTGACTGGTTACATGTTAGAAACCTCCTTTGTCTTAAAGGACTTGAGTTTTACAACAAGCAGGTGCTAGGAGAACAAACAATTAAGGTTATGGGGGAACAATGATTATACATCATGGGGATGTCTCCATGGTTAAATCTCACAGGAGCAGCCTGACCTCAACTACAGTCTCCATTTGCCATCTATAGGGAGGGAAGTCTCCAGGAGACCTGGTTTTTGTTAGCATCGCTTTCCTCATTGTTGGGCAGAGTTCAGGCCCAGTTCACATCCTGTCCTTAAGAGAGATGACAGACTTCAAGATGGGAGTCGCTCCTGCTTTCCTCATAGTGGCTCCAACAGCCCTACAAGGTTTCACTTCACCCTGGGCATGCTTGACCTCAGCCCTTGTTGCACACGAGCGTGCAAGTGGTAGTCAGGTCTAGAAGAGCCCTGATTTAAAAAAAAGCAACCTGAAAGGCTGTGGCCACTTCCTCCCTCTCGCTAGCCCAACTCCAGTGTCTGACAAGGCAGAGATAGGGTAGCACACACACTCAATTGAACTCTTAAATTCTACGTGCATGTGTGCTGAGTTGTGTCAGTCTTTGTGACCCCATAGCCCCCCAGGCCACTCTGTCCGTGAGGTTTCCCAGGCAAGAATACTGGAGTGGGTTACCATTTCCTTTTCCAGGTGGTCTTCCCGACCCAGGGATTGAACCCACAACTCTTGCATTGGCAGGCAGATTCCTTACCACTGAGCCACCTGGGAAGGTGGCAGCCCTTGTCTCTTCCCTAAATTGGATCTGTACAGGAGGTAGGCTGTTTGCAGCTTTGGGGGGAGAGGAGCAATTGGACGGGTGTTCCGAACTCCTGCTTGCCCACTTTCAACCCTAGTGTTCTCATGTCCAGGCTCCCAAGGAAGGGATCTGCTTCCTGTTCTGCCCTGGGCCCCTGCAAGAGGGCTCCGTGCCAGGTGCAGGAATGAAGAACGGGGCGGGGGGTGCGGGGCAGGCACTTACCCCCTCCAGGAGCTCAGGGTTGGACTAGCCCACCTCTTGGAAGAAGCGGTAGGAATGTCGCATGCAGTAGAGTAACTGCCCCCTGCCCTCTAGGAGTCTTACTTTCCTGGGTCCTTTGCAGCTTGTAAACAAGCTCACGTAAGCCACACTCAAGCAGCACCTGTCTCCTGCCTTAAGCCAGCTTTACTGCCGTCACCTGTTAATCTGCTCCACAAGCAGGCCCTCACTTCCAAATCACCAGAAAATCGAGTTCAGGCTGGGTCAAGTCGGCCTCTGTTGTCCAGTGAGTTTCATTCTCCTGATGAATGCAGCAAGCCAGATGCTGAGCTTTGCAGAAGAGACAAGGCTTATTCAGGAGGCCCCCAAGTGAGGGGTGAACAAACTTCAAATCTGGCTCCCTCCCCGAAGGTTGAGGGGCTTGGGATACTTTGTGGGTGAAGAGCAGATGATGGTAGAAGGTGCAGGATAAAGGTAATTGGAGGTAGAAAGGAAAATCCGTATGAGTTGACATGGTTCATGGGATGCATGTTCAGAAAGTAGCAACGTTCACGTGATCTGAGAGCGTTCTTGTGATGCCACAAGGTCACACACAGGTCCAGTTGAATAGTCAGTGGTCTCAAGTGATCTGGGCAAGTTCCTGAAAACAACTTGAGCAACTCTTCACTGACCCATGTCAGGTGTTGCCTATAAGGGGGATGGTCAAAGGAATCTTGTGATAAGTCTAGGCTCCAGTGACCCCTGGAGGGGATTCAATTTGCAAGAACAATTACAGGAAGCTTAATAAAGGCAACTTACAACTTGGATAGGCAAGTTGGTATTTAAGGGATCTTGTTCTCAGTTTCCCATCCATCTATAGTCCAATTACGTTGATGGGGGATTTTTGTAGAAACCAATGCCTGTGACCAACAATTCATGTCAGTGACTGTTGAAACACCAGTGTTTGCGGAAATATCAGCAACTCTTTTTTTGCCCTTTATTTGAAACTTTGCACATCTTACTAAAACATTCTAATACTTCATTAGTGTGGTAGGCAGGATCACAGGCACCTCTGTGCAGAGGAACAGACCATCTATTACAAATACACCATGGGGGTCACTGCTTTCCCTTGAAAGAGAAGACTTTCTGGCAGTATTTTTAGTCCTGTGGGTAATTTCCTCTACCTATGGGTTCTTTTTACTGGATTTCCCATGAGGTAGATTTTTGCGGGAATGGGGTTAACCCTACATTCACCAGGATGGTCAGTTACCCATTCTCTAGCTACTGATAACAGGAGTTGCTTGAAGTCATTATATTCTGTGCATTAAGGCTACAATAAATTTTAACTATGAATGGGGGGGGGGATGGTAAAGTCCCATGAGGCAAACTTAGCTACAGGTTATCTCCTCCTGTCCTGGAAACCTGGGGCTGTACCCTTGGGCTGCTCTCCTAGTAGGGAGAACTGTCGAGGGCGGGGCCATCACAGCAAGATCTCTGCCTTTGTCTGCCAGGCCTTTGTCAAAGAGGCTTAATTCAAAACCCTGACCTACCTATATAAACCTTGTATGAAGATTAATCTCTGGAATATAAGGTCTTCTAAGGCAAGAACAAGTGAGTCCTTAACCTCTGAGTGTGTGCTTGTTACTGGGTCCCTCCTCAAGCTGCGCAGATGAAAACAAATGTTTCACAGGCTGTGTCAGAGCGCTGGGCTTTGCAGCCAGGTGAAATAACTCTTTAGTGCTGTGTGTGTGTGTGCTCAGTTGCTGTCAGTTGTTTCCAACTCTTTGCAACGGTATGGACTTGTAGCCTGCCAGGCTCCTCTGTCCATGGAATTCTCCAGTGAAGAATACTGGAGAGGGTTCCCATACACTCCTCCAGGGGATCTTCCCAACCCAGGGATCGAACCTCAAGTCTCCTGAAAAGTTTCCTGCTTACAGGCGGGTTCTTTACCGCTATGTCACCGGGGAAGCTCAACGAGTGCTGTAGGGGTTTGCTGCTGCTGCTAAGTCGCTTCAGTCGTGTCCGACTCTGTGCAACCCCATAGATGGCAGCCCACCAGGCTCCCCTGTCCCTGGGATTCTCCAGCAAGAACACTGGAGTGGGTAGGAGTTTGCAGTTCCCTGCAAACTGTGGAACTTTTCATACAGAAGGCATAACCTTTGAGGTTATGCCCGATGGATGTACGTCTAAGAACTTGATCACTGCATAGGTTACTAGATCTAATAAACATAGCTCAGGGAGGATATATCCTCTTCACTCGTTACTGACCTATCCTTGTATTTTTCTGTCATCACTTCATAGACAACAGCCTGCATTATCTGATCCTTTTAAGGTCCAGGTGAGCAGCCGGCCTAATTTCAGAGACTTGGGCCTTGCAAGATGTCTCAAAATAAGTGGCTTAAACATTGTCCAATTTTGAGGCTGGATGTCTGAGATCAAGGCATTGACAGGGTTGGTTCCTCCTGAAGGGCATGAGGAAGAATCTTGTGTGCCTGTCTCCCTTCTGGGGCCTGCTGGCAATTAATTGCTGCCTTGTGGAAGCATTGCCCAATCTGTCTTTGTTCACATGGCAATATCCCTGAGTGTCCGTACCTCCTTCACCCTCCTCAGGATACTAGAGTCATTAGATCAAGGCCCACCCAATTCCAGATGAAGTTGTCTTGACCCCTGCAATGGTGCTATTTTCAAATAAGGTCTTATCCTGAGGTACTAGGACCTGGATGTATGACTGGGGCATGAGGAACACAATTCAACCCTGCATCATACAGAAGACTGGACCTGCCCATCTCACCTGTCATCAGCATCCTTTCCCAAGCCCAGAATCCCAACCCCTAGCCTCTGAGCCCCTTGGAGGGGAAGGCGGCAAGATGTTTGACACTCATGTTTAGCACCTGTTCTGGAATACTTGACTTTGGGGGAAACCCCCAACCAGGCAGGTGCCCTACCAAAGTATCAATGATCATAAATGTTGCTCTCCAGCCCATCCCCAAGTCTGACTCCCATTCGAAAATGCTCAACTGTAGCTTAAAATGGCAGCTCTTAAAATAGCCACCAGGACATTTGTCATATTGGGGGCTACTCAGCGTCTTGTGCTCCCCAGAGATTTGTGGCCCAATTCCTCAGCCTGGCTGTTCTGGTCATATGAAGTACTTCTGTGTCCAAGGGCAGATGGAGAGTGGTAGTGGCCTGTCAGGGGACGTTCAACTTTAAGGGATCCAATATGATGTTCTCTTTGTGCTGTTTCTCAAGGACTCTCTCTTCCTTATCAATTCCTGGAAAACAGGAGCGAGCAGAGCTGCACACAGTTCGCAGTACTGAGATCACTCGAAAGGGCATCTGCTTGGATTCCTTTCAGTGACCTTTATACTTAAAGGTAGTCTACTCAGTTATGCCCCTCTTACTCAGGACCTAGAATTCTTTCTGGCCCTTTAAGGATTGTTATTTGCTTGGCTTTGTTTTTGCTTAATTTTTTAACTGCCTGAAGCTGCCTGTATAAAAATATAAAACGTGACGTTTCGCAGCCATTCTGGTGTGAAATAGTACCTCATTGTGGTTTTGATTTTTTACAAATGAAACACCCTTGTTCACTCGAGACTTGGGTCCCTTGCCTCCCTCTTCTCGTCGACTCCAGTCCCCAGGTCCCAGTCTACAAAGACCATGACAATGGCCGCAGGTGGCTCTCTTGATGCCCCTGGCTTGACTGTGGACCTGGAGGAGCCCCAGGCTCCTTGCTCCTGGTCAGGTGAGCTCCAGTCCCTAAAGATGGCTTTGGGACTGGATAATAAGTACGCAGACAACATGAACCCTGCAGAGTTTAAGTCAATAGATCCAAAGGGAGATTGCAGAGTGTGAGGCTGGTGTTGAGAGTCTGAGCTTATTTCTCTCCAGAGTTAATGGCTTCAGGCAGCACCAGTAACATACATCTGGGAGGTGTTGGCATCTAGATATAACTTCAAACAAGGCTTTCAGTCTTCTGTGCATGTCCATCCCACTGAAGCCCTGTGTATCTTTAGGCGGAAGTTTCTCAGGAGGTTGGTGCATCTGTGTCTCTGAGATTCCCAAGACTGGGGGATGCTGTGTTGGCCACAGTGGAGACTATGACATGCAGGGGAGAGAACGTGGGCCCTTGAGCGACTTTCTCCTGTAGGATGGAGACCATGTAGGTCAGGCAGCATGATTTCTGCATGTTGACCACTCACCTGGTGTCTGCCTGGCATGCTGTGGGTGTTTGAAGTGATCCTCAGTTACAGAACCACTAGAAACCAGTTGGAAGAGGTCACTTAATTCTAAGAGTGCTAGGATTGAGAGAAATGTTTAAAGTGGTGCCCTTGGGAATGTCTAGAACCTGGAATTTGTAAGTGCTTATTCCCAGGCAGAGTGCATGTGGAGTCAGCCATTGGATGGGTGTCAGTTTATGTCACAATAGTTCAGGACTGGTTCACAAAACTTATTTCCCCTCCCTTGGGTTGCCCACCCCCAAACCATTCCACTATCCAGTGCCAAAATACTGATACTTGAGTATAATCCTTGACTCGGGGGAGAGGGAGTGGAATCAAGCAAACCTATCTGAATATTTCAAAACAAAATCTTGGCCTATGGCAACTCATGGGCTCATGCTTGTTGAAAGATCCATTGCGTTAATGATGGGCACTGAAAAGTTAGACACAGATGGGAAAGTACTCCGGGGGCTGGTGCACCCCAGGTTTTCTATCCCTTTTGAGTTCATCATGGGAAAGCAGCATAGTCTTGCTCAGATAGTTATTAGAAGTGCATAACTTGGAGGAAAGGCATATTGGGTGCCAGGGAGCTGGAGGTGCTACAGAGACATGGGGCATATGAGGTTCCTTATTTTCCTAAGGCATGAGAATGTCTTCTGGGAGAAAAGACCTTAACACATGATTGACCAGGGAATTTTTGTAGAAACTGATGCCTGTGGTGGCCAATTTGTTACATAAGTGAATGTTGAAACACCTATGGTTTTGGGTTAATATCAACGACTACTTTTGTACTTCATTTCAAATTCTTGTACGTGTCTTACTAAAGCTTCTAAAACTTGCAGGTCAATGTAACATCTATTACAAATACACCGTGTTTCACTTCCCCCTGGAGGAGCAGACTCGATATGTTCTGGTGGCATTTTTGAGTTCTTGAGATATTTCCTCTATAATACATTTTTTATTTTACCTGGGAATTGACCAGGTGAGTCTTTGGGAAGGGCTGTTTCAGAAATGCCAAAAAAAAAGTCCACCAGATGGGGGACTATCACTACGTTCACCAGGTTGGTCCATTGTCCACTCTGTGGCTACTGCTAACAAATTGTTAACTCATTGTCCTCTGCCTTAAGGCTACAGTAAATTTTGAATTTAGCTTACAGTGTGTGGGAACAGGGAGTAGATAAACTTGAGCTGTGCAGGCAGTGGGAGTTAAGGTAAAGGAAGGAGCCCAGTGATGCTTGGTGTTTAGCTTGGACAACTGGGGTGTGGTGGGTGATCTGGTCACTTAAGCTAGGCCATCAAATGGATGATCTGGTTACATGCTTTGCAGTGGTAAACTTGTGCTCCTGGGGAGGAGTAGAACAGCTTGGGGGTGGTTTTCCAGTCGTGTCTGACACTTTGTGACCCCATGGACTGCAGTATGTCGTCCCCTTCTCCTCCTGCCCTCAATCTTTTCCAGTATCAGGGTCTTTTCCAGTGAGTTGGCTCTTCACATCAGGTGGCCAAAGTATTGGAGTTTCAGCTTCAGCATCAGTCCTTCCAATGAATATTCCTTTAGGATTGACTGGTGTGATCCCCTTGCAGTCCAAGGGACTCTCAAGTGTCTTCAGCACCACGATGTGGAAGCATCAGTTTTTCGGCACTCAGCGGCCTTTGTGGTCCAGCTCTCACATCTGTACATGACGGCTGGAGAAACTGTAGCTTTCATAGCTGGACCTTTGTCAGCAGAGCGTCTTTGCTTAATACTTGGTCCTAGGTTTTTTATAGCTTTCCTTCCAAGGAGCAAGCGTCTCTTAATGTCATAGCTGCATTTGGAGCCCAAGAAAATAAAATCTGTCACCGTTTTCACTTCTTCCCCTATTTGCATGAAGCGATGAGATGGGGATGCTATCTTAGTTTTTTGAATGTTGAGTGTTGAGCCAGCTTTTCTCAGCTAAAACGGCAATTCTGCTAGGCTATGTAGGACTGCTAGGGCCTAGTGTTGGAGACAGACTCTGCCCTGGCAAGGGTTTTTAATCAAACTGCAAATAAATGGATTACCGGTGGAGGAACTGAGGGGAAGTCTAACCACTGGAAGAGTCTGAGTTCAGATGGGGGAGGTGCTTCTCTACTTCTTATATCTGTAAAGACTTGGAAGTGGCTTGGGAGTGTGACTTTAGGGATTACAGAATGCAAATTGAGGCCAACTTTCGGAGTTTTTTTTGCCTGGGAATCCTCAGACTCCTGCTTGAGGACCTGGCTGCTGGCTCCAGCTCTTGTGTTGGATCCATGACTGCGCTGAGTCCCTGCAATACACTTCTATAAGCTCACCCAACCCGGGTTTCTCCTACGTGCCCCAACCCGACGTTGATTCACTTGCTTTTGAGGTTTCTAGAAGGCAGTACCCTGAAGGAACTAATAGCATAAAGATGAGCCCCTTTTGCAGTGGTTAGAGCTTGGTGGGGAGAATTTGGCTCAGACTCTGCACTGGTATGCAATTAACTTCCCGCCAAGTGCATCATTTTAATTAATCTCACCTGGAAAAGAGGGTTTCCTGGTGTGTCTGGAGAAAGGCACACTCGCTGCTCTGTATGCTCCTGGGTGTAGACACAGGCTGTGTGTGTAGAAGGGATGGCTCTGTGCCGGTGTTGGCCGAAATTTAGTCTCTTAATGGTGACAATTGGCCTAAATCTGTATGGCCGTGTGGACTTGGAACAGCTGGAGTATCAAACGTGGCCTTGATTGAAGTCCTGAGGTGCTGGGAGGCTTTAGCTGGGTTTAAAACAGAAAAGGGGTTTGTCTGACTCACTTGAGGCATATGTTTGCAACCTCAGTCTAAGTAGAGGTCAGGACTTGAGCAGACTTTTTCAAGGAAAAAGAGAGGTCTAAACAGGCTTGAAAGCAGGCAGTGGCAGAAGAACAAGGTATCAGAGCTTGTGGCCCAGGAGGAGCCGAGCTAGCTGCTGTGTACTGGATGGGTTTCCCTGATGCCTTGGGGCCCTCTTGCTGGGGCCATGCTCAGTGGGAAAACTTGGACTTAGTGTGGGATGGAAGGAGTGTGGCATAGTGGGCTCTAACAGAGCCCTCCAGGGGTCGAGCTACCATTCATCCAGAGGAAACTGCGTGGGGATGTGTTGCAGACTTTCACAGACTGCTCTCTGCTGTGAGCAGATCTAGCAGCTTCAAGGCCCCACCCTTAAATCTTGGCCTCCCTGGCCCGGGTCTTGACTCTTGTCCCCTGAGTACCTGGGGAGCTGACTCGGGTGTGTCAGAGTAGTAGCTGTTTGTCCCTTACAGGTTCTAAGCCTCTTCCAGAACCCTGTGTCATGCAGGGTCTTCTAGGCTAGTGGTAAGAACCAATAGGCTAATGGTGGGGCCTGGCTGTGGAATTCAAAGACAAGAGCCTTGCTGGATCTTTGAGCATGACCTTACTAGTGTGGGAGATAGAGTGCAACTGTTCTGTAGTTTGAACATTCTTTAGTACTGCATTTCTTGGGATTTGGGATGAAGATTGACCTTTTTCCCCTCTTAGGGCCACAAGAGCTCTGTTGTGAGGGTCAAACTGCAGAGATGGCTTTAGCTCTTGTCGTCCAGCCTCATGAGACCTCCCCAAAATGAGGTGGGCTCCCCAGCCCCTCCCCCTGGCAGCACCTAAATCTGGACAATGGAGGGATGAATAGGGAGGATCAGACTGAATCCTGGGAGAGGTGGGTCAATTGGCTAGGACCAGGGAGAAGGGCACCAGCTGCTTCTCCCAGCAAGTCCTTTGCAAGTGGCTCCCTCCCATCGCACCCATCCAATCCTGACTGCCTGGAATCCAAAGGTGTCAAGGCAGATCCTGTACCAAGTCCCCCCCTGAGAATGACGAATCTTTGAACTTGAACTCAAATCAAGTTATTCCCTCCCAGGCCTCACCCAGAAAACACGTCTGGAACTGCCAGGGAACATAATCTAATTTTAAAAACTTTAATCCTCCTGTGAAACTGGATGACATGGTTCTGACTTGAGGCAGGTGGGCCCAGGGGCCCTGGGGGCTGGTGCTGAGGGCTAGGAAAGGCCACCCACAGGGGATGAGGTGCAGGGGCTGGGGTTTGTGTGGTGGGTGGGCAAGACTCAACAAACGGGTACTGAGTTCGCTTCGTTGAGTCTTGGCATTGCTGTGTTTCCCTTAAAACAGAGTGAAGGGGATGTCATCAGTGAGTGTGGTAGGACCCCGCTGACTTCACAGTAACTAGCTGAAAATGGGGGAGAAGCCTTGGGAATGACCTCTCCCAACCTTGATTTTCTCACGTGCATATATTTGGGAACCTTATCCCAGGACAAAACATCCATAGTTCACACACTGGGATAGAGGATAAGCAGTGTCCTCTGCTGGGTGCTCAGCTCCCCAAGGACATACAGCTCAGCCTCTAAACACACAAAAGGAGGGCATCCTAACCCGCTGAGTTCTGACGGCTGCACTCTGGGGCCTAGGACAGGCTACAGTCCGATGGGCTTCCTGGGTCGCTGAGAAAAAAGATCGGGGATGAGAAAGTTGAGTTTTGGGTAATGCCTGATGTGCCCTGGTGTGTGGCAGGCCCGACTTAGGGGCGGGGGTGCTGGGTGACTGGGAGGTGGTTTTGGGGGAGGCTGTCACTCAAGTGGATGTGGAATTCTTCCCACACGTCTTCACAAGTGCGAGGCACCTTGGAGCTTGCAGTCAGAGCAGGACAAAGAACCTTCCTGATTCGGAGGATTTTTTAAACCCAGGAAGTTTGCCCTGCATGTGCAGACGTCAGGGGCCTCACAAGGGACATTCCTCCTCGTGGTCCAGGCTGGGTCAGCCTCTTTCCTGAGAGGCATGGAAAGCAGCTTGCTGTGCTGGGAGACCATCTCGGGCAGTTTCAAGTGGGTCTGTCATTTCCTACTGTCCACAAAAGACCACACACCAGGAGGCCGAGGGATGCCTGCCTTGGGAGATGAGCCTGGTAACAGGATGCAAGACCATAATCTGGGAGCCTGATCATGTCGTTCTCAATGCCCCTGCCTCCTAGTTGCCATTTGCATGGTACCAAATGACCTTAGTTTTAGCTTTTCTGAATTATATATATATATATAATTTTGCCAGACTTGTATACTAAACAAACCTGGGGGAGAGGCTGGCAGTGTGAACTGCAGCCAGGATCTAGAGGCGGGTACTTCTGGGGGGCTACCCTGTGGATGTTGGGGCCTTCCTCGGAGCCGGTGCTCCACTGTGCTTTCGAATATTGTGATGGTGAAACTGCAGGGCTTGCTGGTGCCTGTCAACAGATGTCAAAGCCGAACCATCTCAGCTATTGTCTCTGCCAGATGGGAAACTCCCTGAGGGCAGGGAGGATGTTTGACTATAGGGGTGTTTCTGGGGCTCAAGCGTGCAGTTTCCTTGGAGCTTCACGTATAAGAATGTCCAGCTCCAGGGGTGTTGAGTGCTTGGGTGTGGCCTCTGATGTGACCCAGCTTGGGGGATCTGTAGGTCCTGTTGCTTCAGGATCACAGCCCTCTCTGCTGTCTCGCTTGTGAGCTCACCAGGAACCAGCAAGCAAGCTTTCTTTGGCTCCTTTAACTCCTTTAGCTCCTAGTAGGTGTTGGTGCCACCAAACCTGAGCTGCTCAGGCAGGACAGCCTGCGCTACTGCATGAGAAGGTGAAAGAGGTGCCGGGCTGGGCAGGACCCGCCTGCTGAACCCCGGGGGCTGTCCTGTGTGCCGGAAATGCTTGCTTGCTGTCTGCAAGAGCTGCGTTTCTTCAGCTTTCCCATGTCCAGGTACTTGTAGGGAGTGTTGCCCCTTTAAGTGGAGGTGAAGGATGTCCAAGTTACTGAGAATAAGCGAGAGCGTCTGTCAAATGTGGACGCTGCCCTGATGCCTGAGGGTCACCAAACTGTGATCCTTAGCCTGATGCCCCGAAAGCCAAATGCTGAGAGATTTACAGTAGTCGTTGTATCAGTTGCTGATTAGTGTCTGACTCTGCGGCCTCATAGACTGCAGCATGGCAGGCTCCTCTGTCCTCCACTGCCTCCCAGAGTTTGCTAACGGTCTCATCCTTTGCCACTCCCTGTTCCCTTTGTCTTTGGTCTTTCCTTCCCAATGAGTCGGCTCTTTGCATCAAGAGGCCAAAGTATGGGAGTGTCAGCATCAGTCCTTCTAGTGACTATTCAGGGTGATCCCCTTTAGTTAGGGTTGACTGGTTTGAACTCTTGACTATCCAAGGGACTCAAGAGTCTTCTCCAGAGCCACAATTCAAAAAGCGTCAATTCTTTGACTTTCAGCCTTCTTTATGGACCAACTCTTACTTCCATACGTGACTACCTTTGGCAAAGTGAGGTCTCTTTTTTTTAAAAAAATATTTTAATTGGAGGCTAACTCTTTAATATGCTATCTAGGTTTGTCATAGCTTTTCTTTCAAGGAGCAAGCATCTTTTAATTTCATGGCTGCAGTCAGCATCTGCAGTGATTTTTGGAGCCCAAGAAAATCTGTCACTGCTTCCACTTTTTCCCCATCTATTTGCCATGAAATGATGGGAGCGGGTGCCATGATCTTAGTTTGAGTTTCTAAGTCAACTTTTTCACTCTTACCATCACGAGACTCTTATAGTTCCTCTTCACTTTCTGCCATTAGAGTGGTATAATCTGCATATCTGAGGTTATTTTACCTGACAGTCTTGATTCCAGCTTGTGATTCATCCAGCTGGCATTTTGCATGATGTGCTCTTATGTACAAGTTAAATAAGCTGGGTGATAATATAGTCTTGTACTCATTTTCCCAATTTTGAACCTGTCTGTTTCTGTTATGTTACTACTTTAACCACATACCGTTTTCTCAGGAGATGGGAGGTAGTCTGGTACTCGTATCTCTTTAAGAATTTTCCAGTTTGTTGTGATCCACACAGTCAATGAAGGGGAAGTAGATGTTTTTTCTGGAATTCCCTTGCTTTCTCCATGATCCAATGAATGTTGGCAATTTGACTTTTGGCTCCTCTGCCTCTTTGAAACCCAACTTGTACATATGGAAGTTCTTGGTTCATGTACTACTGATACCTAGCTTGAAGGATTTTGTGCATAGCCTTGCTTGCATGTGAAATGAGTGTACGGTAGTTTGAACATCTAAAGGGGCATCACCAAATGCTAATTCTATAGTGTTTCGAGGAACTGCTAAACTGTAAACTTTTTGTAGGTGGGTCTATGGAAAACCTTTCTGTGATCCTCTTGGACTAAAATTCCTGAATAGATGAGAGAATCCACTGCTTTTGGGTTCATGTTTGAAATTCAATGCTGGGTGGTAAGGTCATTTCAGCTTCAACATCCAGATCAAGAAGACCCCCTCCACCTAGACTGTCAAGCCCCTTTCTTACCTCAAACACTTCAGGGTCTCTGCTCTTAAGATTTAAGACACTTCAGAGATGAGTACTTCTGCAAGTTATGTATGAATTCTCAAAAAATTTGAGAATATCAAACCTTGATCTCAGATTTGGTGCTGATGAATCTTCACCCACTGGCCATTTGAATGGTTGACCTTTTTATTTTTCTAATGAGGTAAATTAATACTGCTGCTATATAGGCAAGATCTTCATTTGGGATTGAAGTTTAGTTCACTCAATTGTGGCTTATGTATTCATCTCAATTCTTGGCTACATCCTCAGGCTCTTTCAGTACGTGTTCACAACACCGAGCAAGTGGTCCAGGACAGCTGGAGGGATCTCACAATGGATTCTGCAAGGAGCGCTTCAGGCTTTAAGTAAAGGCTGTAAAGGACTGTCCTCCCAGGAAGTGGCATCTCCCATTGCTATCTCTTGGTTTCTACTGTCTCTGAATCTGGTAGCTTCTAGATTGCAGAGCAGCTTCCTTCAGCAAGAGTGAGAAAGACCTGTTTTCCTGGATCAGCCTTCTCACTCCTCTATAACAGGGTTGTCTCTGGACAGGAGTGAAAGGGACTGAATGCACAGGGAAGGGAGGAGCTGGGCAGGACTGAACTGGGTATTTGATCTCTGTAAACTCAGGCATGCTGACTCTGGGAGAATGAAGTGTTCCTCAGCCCCCTTTCTCAACCTACCAAACAGTGGAGCTGCCTCTGAGCTCTGGGGCAAGAGGAGGGCTGGAGTGCCTGCTTTCATGCCCTTCTTTATGCTCTAAGAAAACAGACCAGATGGCTAGAAGACCTCTGTTTCTTTGTTCTGGAGGCTGGGAAGTCCAGGATCTTAGGTGTTAGCAGACTGGGTGTTTGAGAGCCCTTTCTCTCACTTGTACACAGCAGCCTGCAAGCACTCCAGTCTCTTCCTCTCCTTGAAAGGATACTGGCTTCATGATGGGACTCTACCTCCATGACCTCATCAAAGCTGAACACCTCTCCTGGCCCCCACCTCCAGATACTATCACACTGAGGGTTATGGCTTGAATGTATGAAGTTTAAGGAGGATAGAAACATTGTCTATAAAAGCTGAGCTCTTAGCTGTTTCATCTCATCCCCTAAAGCAAGTGAGCTGTTTTTTTTCCCTGAAGACATCTTTCGTGTTAAAATGCACACAGCATAAAATTTGCCTTTTGAAACATCCTAAGTGTACAATTGGCTATCACTAGTGATGGCCATACAATATTGTTAGTGTAACCTGTCAATCGCCCCACAAAAACTCTGCAACAACTAAGCAAGGGCTCTCACCCCCCACCCTTCCCTAGCCCTTGTGTGGCTTGCATGTATGCTAAGTTGCTTCAGTCGTGGCCAACTCTGTGTGACCCCATAGCCCACCAGGCTCCTCTGTCTGTGGGATTTTCCAGGCAAGAATACTGCAGTGGGCTGCCATTTCCTTTTCCCGGGGATCTTCCTGACCCAGAGATTAAACCCACGTCTCTTACGTTTCCTGCATTGGCAGGTGGGTTCTTTATCACCAGCGCCACCTAGGAAGCCCTTGACAACCTCTAGTCTACTTTCTTGAGTGTAACTTGCTTATTCTGTTTTTTGCCCTTTGATCATAAAGCATTTGTCCTTCTATATGGCTTATTTCATTTAGAAGAACTTAAAATTCTGTCCATGTAGTAACAATGTGTCAAATTCAATTCTTGGGTCTGAAGAAGAATCCATTGCCTGGATATACCGCGATTTACTTCTCTTCACCTGTTGATGGATAACAGAGCTGTTTCCACATCTTGGCTCTTGTGAATGTTGCAGTGAACATCAGGGTACAGATAAAACTGCTTAAATCTGTTTTCAATTCTCTTTAACAAGAATGACTGGGTCAAATAGTGACCCTGTGTTTAGAACTTTGAAGAACTGTCAAAACAATGAATTGGTTCTGGAGGTGGTTCCAGGTGGAAGACCTAAAGTCCTAAGTTCCTTTTGGAGTAAGACCCCCTGCTAGATGACAGTCACCTCCTTGTTTCACACTTGACACTGAACACCCAGGAAGGTCACAGCTACTTCCTTAATCTCTGAAAGAGATCCAATCACCCATCAAGGTGGTCAAGATCTTTCTTCAAGGACACTTCTGGATCATTGGCTGTTTGAGTCAACAGAACAGAGCTCAATCCAGTCCATTTCACTTAAGAGTTCATCTTCAAGAACTTCCCTATTAAGTAACTTCAGATTTTGAAGCCAGTACATCCTAAGACCCTGATGCTGGGAAACATTTGAGGGCAGGAGGAGAAGGGGATGACAGAGGATGAGATGGTTGGATGGCATCACCAGCTCAATGGACATGAGTTTGGGTAAACTCTGGGAGTTGGTGATGGACAGGGAGGCCTGGTGTGCTGTGGTTCATGGGGTGGCAGAGAGTCAGACACGACTGAACTGAACATCCTTACCAGATGGCAGAATAGAAACCATGTTGCATCTCAGTAGCCTCTTGTTTCTGTCTCAATCTCCTGTTGTGCCCTATGACACTTAGGAATGTGCCCAACTTCCCTTGGGCAGCAGGTTTTGAGCCTTGAGTGGTTCATCATGATGTTTACCCTTTGATTTGTGGAGATCTTGCGAGGTCTTGTCCCCAATACTTGGAGGTGAGGTCTGTTTAGTGATCTAAGAATAAGAATAGAAATATTAAAGGCTTAATCTTTCAGAATCAAGACTGCATTCTTGATTCTTGAATCAAGATAGAAGAGAGCTTCTATCACTCTTAGAAGTTACTTGGACTGACCAGCTATTAAGTTTGTTCTTGTAAAAATCCCGAAAGGGAGCTAGTGCATGACGGGCTTACCTGGAGATACTACAGGTTCAGTTCCGACCACAAAAAAGCACATATCAGTGTCACACACATTTTTTGGTTTCCCAATGCAGATATTTCATAGTCAAGTGTGCAATAGCATTTCTAAATGTACATTAAATTCCTTATTGCTGAAAGTTGTTAGCCACCTGGACCTTCAGTGAGTTGGAATCTTATTGCTGGTGGAGGGTCTTGCCTCAATGTTGATGGCCACTGACTTACCAGTGTGGTTGCTGAAAGTTGGGGGTGGTAGCTATGGTAATGTCTCAAAACAACAGAGCTTGACCACTGACTCTTCCTTTCATGATTTCTCTGTAGTGTGCAATACTGTCTGGCGTTTTACCCACAGAACTTCCAGATCGCGAGTCAGTCCTCTCAAACCCCACTGCTGCTTTTGACTAAGTTGCTGGAACTCTCCGAATCCTGTCATTTCAACAGTCTTCACAGCATCTTCACCAGGTTAGATACCTTGTCTCTCCATAAGAAGCAAATGCTCATCCATTAAATTATCGTAGGACTGCAGCAATCTAGTCGCATCTTCAGGCTCCACCTCTCATTCTAGTCCTCTTGCTAGTTCTGTCATCTCTATAGCTACTTCTCTACTGAAGTTTTGAACCCCTCGGTCAGCCATGAGGGTTGGAATCGATTTCTTCCTAGCTCCTGTGAACGTTTATTTTGACCTCTTGCCATGAATGGCAACTGTTCTTCATGGCATGTAGAATGGTGAATCCTTTCCAGAAGGTTTTCAATTTACTTTGCCCAGATTCAGAGGAATCACTATTTATGGCAGCTATAGCCTTATGAGGTGTACTTAAATGAGAAAGTCAGAATGACTTCTCGATCTACAGCAGCGGAACAGATGTTAACAAGCATGTGTAACAACACAATCTCACTGCATCATCATCAGAGCGCTCTTGGGTGGCCAGGTGCATTGTCAGTGGCAATAATACTTGGAATTTCTTCCTGAGCAGTAGATCTCAACAGTAAACATAAGTACTCAGGAAACCATGTTAACAGAATGTGCTGTCACTCAGACTTTGACTCGGCCTGTGCTCTGTAGATGGCACCATCTAGCATAATTAAGGGCCCTGTGAATTTGAAATTGCAAGTGAACATTGGCTTCCACTTAAGTCCCCAGCTGGATGAGCCCCGAACAAGTCAACTGGGCCTTTGAAGGTTTGAAGCCAGGTATTGACTTCTCTTCAGCTATGAGATTCTCCAGCATGAGGCTGCTTTTCTGCATTTAAAAGTACTGGCTTGGTGTAGCCAAGTTCACTAGTGATCTGAGCTAGATCTTTGGGATAACTTGCTGCAGCTCCTACATCAGCCCTTGTGGCTTCTAAGTTAAGGAGACGACTTACTTAAACCTCCTGAACTGAACTCTGCCTGTTGGTTTAAATTTCTGCCGCTTCCTCACCTCCCTGACATTGAATCAAAGAGTTAGGGCCTTGCTCTGGACTAGGCTTTGGCTTAAGGTAATGTTGTGGCTTGTTTGTTCTAGCAAGACCAGTAAAACTTTTTTCTCCATGTCAGCAATGAGGCTGAGCTTTCTTTGTGTGTTCGCTGGAGTAGCACTTTCATTTCCTTCAAAAACTTTCCCTTGGCGTTCACGACTTGACTGTCTGGCACAAGAGGCCTACCTTTCAGCCTGTCTTAGCTTTTGTTGTGCCTCCCTCACTAAGCTTAGTAATTTCTAGCTTTTGATATAAAGTGAGACAGGCGACTCTCCTTTCACTTGATCGTTTAGTGGACTTTGTAGCTTATTCACTGGCCTAATATTCACTGGCCTAATTTCAATATTTCATCCTCAGGACACAGAGGCAGAAAGTAAAAGGGGGAGATATGAAATGGCCAGTTGGAGCCATCGGAACACATCTCTGTGGTGCAATTCATGGCATCCCTGGTCACCATACCAAATACAGTAATGAAGAGTTTGAAATATTGTGAGAATCACGAATTGTGACAGACACAGAGTGAGCACATGTTGGGAAGCAGTGCTGATGGCAGAGTTGGGACAAATCTTCAGTTTTTTAAAAAAATTTGAACTGAAATGAAGTGAAGCACACAGACGAGGTCTGAAGCTGCCCTGGGGGTGGGGGTGGTGTCCTGCCTTCCACCACCTGGAGTGATGGAGCTCACGTGGCCATCTGGCTGCACCTGTCTTTCCTGTTGAGAGAAGTTTCCAGAAAGAGCTGTGTGAGCCGTGGAGGCATTTTTTGATAACTGATGCAACTGTCGGGCGGCTCCTGGTTGAGACGTTGGTGTCCCGAGTCCTCTCTTCTGAGGGTCAGCCTCAAGGGCAAGCGGTGTGCTCACCCACGTGGCCACGTGGACTGGGCAGGGTGGGCACTGCTTGGTGGCTCGCCCTCTCCACCCTGGCACTGAACGTGGGGGCATCCTTATAACCCCTGGGCTTGTGCCCCTCAGAGTCCAGAGAGTCTCCAAGGAGTTACCATCTCTTTGGTCTGAAATCGCTTTGTGACTGAAGAGTAAAGTTAATTTACAGGAAGCCCTTTGGTGGACTTAAAGTCCTTGTTATATATAAGGATGTTTTTGTCTATAATAGACTGAAATTTATCACTTCTGACAAGTCGCAGTGAGTGGATTTGGCAAAATCACCACTTTACCTGGCTTGTTAGGCCATTCAGTTTTGCTCTTCTTGTAATGTGGGTATATTTTATAGTATCAAAAAATTACCCTGAAGTCATCCTTGGAAAGCGCCTGTCAGCTTTGTCAGTTTGGGCTGTGCTATGGGCTTCCAAACTAGACTATCCTTGTCCATGGCTCAGAAGGGAAAATATAAATGCCACTGTGCCCCTCTATTTCTGATCCTTTATTCTTGTCTTACTGCTGACGAAAGGAATGAACCATAGAAATGACTTTATTCTCTTATTGCATTTCAAAGTTTTATGATCTCATTAGGAACATACTTAGACACACGCAGGTGTAGTGAGCATAGTGTAATCTGTACAAAGAATGCCTTCTTGACTCTGCAATTTGCACTTGATCAAATGCTTCCCAAGCCTCCTCGGAGGCAGTGAAGACCTTCGTGTGTTAGAGGTAGTCATAGAATGATTGTGGCAAGCAGATGGCCCATATCATGCATGGGTCTGATAGCCAGTGAGCGTAAAGACCATTTAAGTGGGGATGTTACTGTCAGGCCCAGATCACCACAGCCATCCCCCTGCAGATTGGATCTGGGATAGGACTTCTCCCAAGTCCTGCTTAGCTTGATGTGACTTGAGTGCCTTCATGGTAAAGAGACTGCATCCCTGATTTCCCCAGACAGAGCGTGCACTGGACTTTCCAGAGACCAGCATGTCTCATCTTAGCACGTCTTACTGCCTGTAAACAGCATCTCTGGCTCATCTAGCTGCCCTAGGTTCAATGTGGCTGGGAGCTCCTTAGGGGTCTGTCACCAGAAGATCATGTCGTGAGCCAAGCCAGGGTCAGCAGAAAGGATGAAGCTGGAGGAAAGGCGTGCCCAGGCCTACTGTGATGCTGAGTAGGTTTTAGGGCTGTCCCGAGATTTCCAGAGTCTAGATTAAGTTCTGATTGCATGAGCCTAGCATCTTCCCTGGTAGGCTTTAGCTCAGTCGTGTCCGATTCTCTGCAGCCCCATGGACTGCAGCACTCCAGGCTTCCCTGTCCATCACCAACTCCTGGAGCTTACTCAGACTCATGTCCATTGAGTCGGTGATGCCATCCAACCATCTCATCCTCTGGCATCCTCTTCTCTCTCGCCTTCAATCTTTCCCAGCATCAGTGTCTTTTCAAATGAGTCAGTTCTTCGCATCAGGTGGCCAAAGTATTAGTTTCAGCTTCAGCATCTATCCGGAGAAGGCAATGGCACCCCGCTCCAGTACTCTTGCCTGGAAAATCCCATGGGCGGAGGAGCCTGGTGGGCTGCAGTCCATGGGGTCACTAAGAGTCGGACACGACTGAGTGACTTCACTTTCACTCTTCACTTTCATGCATTGGAGAAGGAAATGGCAACCCACTCCAGTGTTCTTGCCTGGAGAATCCCAGGGACGGGGGAGCCTGGTGGGCTGCCGTCTATGGGGTCGCACAGAGTCGGACACTACTGAAGCGACTTAGCAGCAGCATCTATCAAGCTTCCTCAGGCATCTCCTCTCTAAGTCTGTTGTTGTGATGCCCTCTGGCCACCAGGTGGTGCCAAAGGACACCCCTCCGGCAGCTGCCAGGTGGGAAACTAGGGTTTTGAGGACATCAGTGGGGAATGTCCTCCGCCTTGACCATCTTTGCTTTTTGCCTTATTTTCCTTCAGAGGACCCTTGATCCTGTGTTGAATTGCCTCACCCTACACCAAGCTCACCTACATTTTGAAACGTAATTGATGCCATTCCTGCTGGAGAGCCTGGACTCTCTCAGACCCAGGTTCCTAAGCTAAAGCAAGTAAATAAATTTCTTCTCAGAATCCTTTAGATAGTGAACACCTTATGATGTCATTTCACGTGGCCTCGGGTATAAATTATCATCTTTAATGAGACATTCTTATTTAAAATGTTAACATTAAGCCAGAAATCTCATTTTGGAAACATGATTTTAAAATTGAACTTGGCAAAGGCACCAGAAATTGTCAAAGGATATAAGCAAGTAGTTAGTCTTTTCCTACAAATTTAAAAAGTCTAGCATGACAAGTCACAGTAATGTGAGGTAACGGTTGGCCATGTCTTACTAGACATCTAAATCTTTGACATTTTCAGTATTCAAGGTATTAGGGGTAAAGCATAAAATTCTAACTTCATGACTCAAAGATATGCAGCAACTATCATGATCCTAGCAGAGTCTAAAGCTTTCACTGAAATATACTTTACATATATTAAACACCAGTTAACATGCCCAGTAGTCCACAACTATTTTTCATTTGCTGGGTTTTCAGGAAAACCTGTCTTCCTTCCTAGGTTTCTCTACCGTTTGAGCTGAATTTTCTAAACTGATGGTCCAACTTGCCAGGCAGGTGCTTCCTCTAGGAGGAAGATTTCTCCTGATATGAAAACCAGGATTGCAAGTCCAGCCCCAGATGCCCAGGTGGAAATTCCATACATCAGGCCTGGCTAGGAATCTGAGGGACGAAGAGTGCTTATTCCAAGAACTCAGCAAACAGCTTGATGTTTCGTTAATTGGCCTAAGGGTACTCCAGGCATATTACTGGCAAAAATGTAAGGACAGAATATGTCGTCTTGACCTAAAGAGATGTACAGAGGACAAGCAGAAAAAGGACTCATAAGATCTTTACAAAATATTAAACTGCTCCCCCTTACCTCTAAAAATGTTAGCTTTCTTCTCCTGTCACGCTTGGCTTCGCTGGTGTTCCTTCTGGGGACGCAGAAGTTTTTCTTTGTCTTTTGGTGTGCTCATGGGGAGACCAGGGATCTGCTATCTCAGATGTATACCTTGAGGGGGAGCCTCCTGCATCAGCCTGGGAGGAATAGGAAGGACCTGGGGACAGGCCCGTGACAGCGCTGGTCAGTGCCAGGCAGCCTGAGGCCACATGCTCCCTCTGTGTGACCTCCACCCTTGTTCCATGGCTGCCGGCACTGAGAGCTAAACTGCTCCCGGAGAAGCAGAGATGTGAATCTGGAAACACCATTGGGGAGTGTAGCTGAAATACACTCTTGGGATGGGCATGGAGGTTGAAAAGCCATAGACCTGCTGGGCCTGAAGGAGTGAGGAGGCTGGGAAGTTCGAGGTTAACGTGCCAAGAATTGGGTTCCTGGTGAGAGGTCTCCTGGCTTACAGACGACTGTCTTGTTTCAATAAGGTAGAAAGCAAAGGAGCTCCGGTCTCCTTCCTCGTGTGTGTGTGTGTGTGTGTGCGCGCGTGCAGTCCCTTCAGTCATCTCTCTCTCTGACCCTGTAGACTGTATCCCGCCAGGGTCCTTTGTCCGTGGAATTTTCCAGGCAGGAATACTGGCGTGGGTTGCCATTTCTTCTTCCAGGGGATCTTGCGAACCCAGAGATGGAACCCATGTCTCCTGTGTTGGCAGATGGGTTCTTTACCACTGAGCCACTTGAAGGTCTTTTTCCTCTTAAGGTTACTAATCCCATCATGGGGTCCACCATATGACTTCACCTGAACCAAATTACTTTCCAAAAGCTCCACCTCCTAAGACTTTCATATTGGCATTAGTGCTTCAACATGAATTTGGTGGCATGGGGCATAAACCTTCATCTCCAACCTGACCATAACCCCCACAAGCATCAGACATTTTAGCTGGGCTTTCCCAGAGAGCCAACCGTGAGATGAGGGATTCAGGCTCAGGTAGTTCACCTGGCAGGTGATTCCAGGAAGCCTGGGTGAAAAGTGAGGAAAGCAGGACGAGGGCAAGAGAAAGTCAAGGTTGTGTTAGAGTGAGTTCACGATCATGGGAATCTGGGGCTCAGTGCCGCGGGGGAGCCTCTGTACAGTTCTGCATAGTGTGCTCCTGGTGACTCTCCCACATGATGCGGTGGTTGACACTCAGTGATTCTCTCTCCCATATTGACTGGGAGGTGGGCACCCTCAAGGGTGTTAGCTCCCTTGCAGTTTCCAGTTTGTGGCTGAGCAAGCTCCCGTGGTACCAAAGAATGGAGTCAGGCAAACAGATGCTGACGTAGAGGAGGGGAAAGCCAGGGATGTGCTGGCGAGGTCTTTAAGGGCTGCATCACACACACCTGATGCTGGACCCACAGAATGCGTCAGCCTTTTTGCAAGCACTTGGGTACTGAGAACTTCAGCTGGCTGACTTCTAGATAGGTTATCCTGTCCACTTGCTGAGAATCTCTTCTGTGATGAATCACTGTCCTGTACTTAAAGAAAACCAACTTAGGCTGTGTCTATTCCTATAGGTTCTTCTACATGGCCTCTTCCCCAGACCACCTTGTCTCTAATCTTGCTGCTTCCGGGATCCTGAGTGGCCAGCCAACTAACTCATCTGCTGATGCATGCTATTCTGAATACTCTTCTTGGACCCTCTCATTTCATAAGTGATCCAAGTGTACTGATTGAACATAGCCCACTGGGAGAATTTTCCCTCTGTCTTTTAGGGTGTCCTCTAAGGAGTCATGGGATGGCAACAGCCCACTAACAATTCATTGTTATGTATTGGATGAATGTGTCTATGAACCAGGGCTTTGCTTTTCCCTCTAGGTCACCTGGTTCTCTATGGGGTCACAGGGGTGAGCCAAGAGGTATAAGTGCAGCAGAGGTACGGGATGATGGGGGTGTGGAGTCATTTGTAACTTAAACGTGCCCTTAGACTTGCTTGGTACCCGCTACACACACACTACTACCTGCTTAACCCTGGTGGTGCCCACTTGACCTTATGCTTTTTGGCCTTACAGCATCTAACTCATAACGGGAAGTTCTAAACCCATACTTGATGTTTCATGATTAGGATTCAGTCTCTGTTAGTCTCAGTAACATGCTTGGAACTGGTTACCAAGTTATAAATCTTCTATGGGCAAATATATGAACAACTTCTGCAATCGTAGGCTTCTGTGGTTACCTCCTGCATACTGGCCATAGGTGTGTTCCAGAGTACTGGATACTTCTGAATTTCAGATCTAATAGTGTAATGTCCATGATAAGGTGAACCAGAAAGATTTTTTGGTGTAAAGTCAATATAATTAAGATTCCTGTTGAGTCCTCCAGGGACTTGCCATCCATTCTTACCATGGGCAAGGCCAACACTGAGATCTGCCAGGTGATGTTTTGAGTGGCAAGGCCACAGGTACTCGAAACTGGCAGGCTTTGGAGACCACTGGAAAGTGGTTTGGGGAAATAATCTCAAATGTGACATAATGCTGTTTTCACACTCCAAAGAGGCCTACTGATTTTGAAGGTATTCTTTCTTCATGGTAGGAGATAAAAGATGCAATAAATTGTCCTTTAATTAGGAAATGGGGTCCCTGCATGTCCTAAATGCTTATTTTAAAAAAGGCATCAGTTTACCTCCTACTTGCTTGCACGTAGACCTCCAGGTTGTAACAGTATAATGCCAGTTGGCATAACAATATAATGCTAGTAATGAAGGAGACCAGCCGGATCTTGTGCATGCCATTAGGCCCCAGTCTTCTTCACTGATGACTGTGTTGCAGATGTGGTTTTGGTGTCCTCATGAGTGGGGGAGCACAGGGTCTTTCTACTGTGCCATCTTGACCACTCTCACCGATGTAATCTGGAAGCTAATCTAGTCAAGATTTCTGAAGGTTATATTGAGGTAGAGATCAGGAAAGTTGACATAACCTTAGGATGAGGCTATGAATGTATACCGCTGACTTTCCCATGAGAAAGCAAACTGATCCTCAATTGAGGATTGAGTAATATATTCTCTAGATTGATAGATGCATGCTAAGTGCCAGAAATAGTGCTCTTGTTCTATCCTCCATGATAGGGGTGATAGATCACTGTCATGGGACTCCAAATGTTTCAAGGAATTGAGGAATCACAAAGGCCTCTGATCAAATGGAGGGTGACTTCTCTTTCATCCTTACTGGCCAAGTGAGCAGGCACAGGAAAGGCCTCTAGTTGGTCAACTTGGGCCAGTAGTTGCTGCGGCCAGCACAAAAAGTGGTCGACACACAGTTTGGGGGGAAAAAGAAACTAGAGACAGAATTAAAGTTTTAAAGATGGGACCGGGGGACTCAAGACCTCTTGGGTCAAGAGCCCTGTTCCTTGGAGCCACATCACTTTTATTTAGTATCTTGGCAAGCAGAAAGTATGTGTTGTGTTACAAGGAAGTCAGCCTACTGTGTCCCCAGTCACGTCTCCCATTTTATTGATAACTTTAAACTATCCTTATTTTCATGTACAAGGGCTATCACCTAACTGGAGGTCATAGACCTGCATATGTCTTGGGAAAACATCTTAGTGTGTGCACAGTGTTCTGAACTTGTGCTGACCTAGTGTGTGTGTTGCTTACAAAGTAGATGAACCGTGAAAGTTTTAAGTGAAAGTAACCAGACATAAATAGTCATAAATTGCATGATCCCATTCAATTTAAACTGTATAAGAGAAAAATCCATGAAGAATAAGAATGAATTAAGGGGTGACATAAGATGGGGGAGGGGCAGTGGGCAGTAAATATTCATGGGCATTGGTTTCTTTTCGGAGTGATGGTTATGTCCTGGAATTGTATAGTTCGGGTTTCACAAATTTTTGTATATTAAAAAACAACTGAATTATTATATTTAAGATAATCTATAACTTGAATAAAACTATTTCAAAATGGTAAGCAATTGATTTATTATGGAATATTTCATAAAACTTAATTTTTGTGAAAAGAAAAGTTAATTAACAAATGCATACATTCAACATGGTTAAGCCATTTTATAAACATACACTCATGTTCCATTAAATAACACAGGGACAGTCAGGTGGTATTCTTTGACACATGAGGTTAAAGAGAACAATTTCTTCTGAAGAACTTCAGCTACATGGTCAAGGAACTAGATAATTTCATGGGAGACCTAAGGCAAAGGAAAGACTTCAGAGGGGAGGAGGAGGAAGGAAGGAGGAAACTATATATGAGGGAACTCTTCACACACTTGTCCCCCAGACTGTAGCAGATAGGATAAAGATCAAGTTTGCAAAGATCCTCTGATTGGGGAGCTTTAGAATACTAGGAACATTTTCTTTAGATCAAAAAAGCATCAGCCTTCACCCTCCTCCTGAGACCTGACACGGTGGTGAGGTTATTTGAAGAGGGGCGATCAGTTTGCCATGAGGCGGTTCCCAGAGTTGATTGGATCCCTGCGTGGTTTGAAAGGCTCCAGGTCAAGCTTTTCTGGACCTCCCACTGGTTAGGTTCTTGGGTTGTAATGTTCATTGTCTATTTCTAATCCATGTGGAAACATGGGAACCTGGATAGTGTCTATAAAGTTGATGAGTCAGATATGGTGGTGCCATCTTCATAAGCTACTGGGTGTGTCTCTTTGGCTTACCTGAGTTTTAGCGTTGCTTGACATTTGGTGAAGGGAACTGTGACACCAGTAGAAAGACTCCTTTAGAGGGAAGGAAGGGATTTTTCAGGGGAAGGCTTGTGGGTTCATCCCTTCAGGAAAGGAGAACTTTTCTGCTGGCTTCATTTTTAAACATGAAGTATTGGGTCCTGGCTGAGCTGGATGAGGAAAAGGGGGCTTGTTTGCAGGTCATCAGCAATTGCTATACTTGGAGATGTGTTAATACCTGTGAGCTGAACAAATGTCCTAGAATTTCCTAGACCGAGACGGTGTGCAGTGGCTGTGGCTGGGCAAATGCTATGTCTGATTTTCTCCCCAGTTCCTTAAGACTTCCTGGGTCCTCAGGGAAAAGTACTTACTTAGGCCAACAATGACGATCAAAGAACTGTCAAGTCTTGTAGCATGCTCTAGGCTTATTGGACAGATTAAAGCACGAGTCCTGCAACATGAAAAGACAGGCACATAGACCGGGTGTCTTCTAGGGAAGACTGTAGGTGGTCTTCAGATTTTTCACAATTGGTTTGTATATTACAAGCTGATCAGGATCTTTAGTGACAAATAACGATCATCCCTATACAGCAGTTAATTCAGGGAGCTGTTGATAGTTTATATCTTCATTAAAGAACAAAAGTTTCATTTCCTATGTTAACCTAAAAATTTGAAGGTCAAAAGGGCACATAAAAAGTCCAGTGTCTGAGTTTGGCTTCCCTAGAAAAGATTCCTTCATGACTTACGTGGGTTAGGTTTACAGGGGGTGCCCTTGGAAACAGCACTGGAAAGGCAGTAAAGATGGCAAGATGGGGCAGAAGAAGTTGAACTCTGTATCCTTGGGCATTTCAACCAAGCCCCATGAGGCCTCCAGATTTGTCCTGAACTAAGCAACGTGGCTGGACCTCTGGATATTCAGAACAGTCCAGGAATGGGACTTCCCCCGAGGAAAAGGGGCACAGCCCTTGGTGAGGCAGACATCTTTGGAGTAAAGGCCATTCATAGAAGGGGATGAGCATCTTGGTACCTCTAGTATGAGGATTCTCAGTTGTGATCACAGCACACATCAGAATGTGTATCATGTGCCATCTGGTAACAAGCAGATCTTGGCTGATCTAAAAGGTCCTGAGGCTCCTTTGTCATTGTCATCTAGTGAGATATTTCTATTACATCCCAGTAGGTCTGTGAGCCTCAATTTCTGAGGCCACAGATTCTTCAAGGAAGGATGAACTACAGGATTGGAAGCAAATCTCCTGGCTAAATCCTTGGTTCTTAGCGATACTGACATAAGCAGCCAAAATCAAGAGAGGTGGTTGTACTGAAAAAGATGACATTGAGGGTCTTTGAGTGGAACCCTTAAGGGGGTGTCTCTGGAAGTGGGATATCTGTTTACTAGGGTCCAAAGCTCATTTATCTGGGGACACTTTAACCATGCGAGGCCCTTCACCTGTTGCCATATGTTAAGTGATTCCATCAGATGAACAAAGTAGATCAAGAAAACCCCAGGAACACAACAGCACTCACCGTGAAAGGCACTTCCTGCCTGAGGACTGTGCCATACTAACTAGCAGTTAACCTAGGTGAGTGAAAAGGTTACTCTGTCTACTTCATCTCTTTCAGAAGAATTGCCCAGAACTCTTAACCATAAACAGAAAAGCATAGTTTCTTGGATACTTATCTACCTTCACTTAATTTGAGGAAAGTCTGGGTGATTTGGGAGATCGCTGACAGCTGGAAAATTGGGTCATACCCTCAAACCCAAAGTCATCAGTGCTGGAGGTGTTCATGCCCTTTATAGAACTTAGCAGCCTTCAGTTGTGAATCTAGCTGTGAGAATGAACTGGTTTTTAGTTAAGTGTTTTGGGAACAGATAGATTACCATACTTGTTTCTCATGGTCCTTGTTAATGTCAGGGGTTGTTGTCAAGGAGTGTTTCATTGAGGCTCCTGGAGATTGCCCAGAGGTCTACATCCATTCTGTGCTTTGGGTAGAAGCAGTAGTCTGATGCAAGAGGGTAGAGTGGTAACTGGGTTTCATCGGCACATTACTGGAAAAGTAGGTGATAGATCTGCTGGCATCCAGCCTGTTGGACCAGGATGCGTCTTCTAGGTGATAAAGTTTGGCGATGTCCTGGGATTTCAAGGAGGACTTTGCCAGGGCAAAGAGTGCTTTTTGATATTGTTGTGGTTCCTTTTCCATTTCTTGCTCAAATATTTGACTAAAAGTCATCTCTGTGTATGGCTCTGTTCCTAGGTGTTTCTGACACTCAAGGTAGAAGAAAGTTTCTCTTTGCTTCCCCCATGAAGGGTACTCCTGAAGTCAGACTATCCAGTCTGTTAAGTTTAGCCCCGAAGCACCCTCCTGCAGGGCTTAGATACTGGCCTGCACAGGCTAAGCTCTCCACTTCCTCACGAGGGGTGCTGTATCACACATGCCGTGTCCTGCTCTCCACTGGCTCCAGGCTGAGCATTATCAGACCCTCTTGTAAGTCTGTGCCCTGAAGGTCCTTGGGCAAGTTTCCAGGGAAAACTCAGAAGACTGGGTGGTGGGCTGATCCACTATTGAGCAGGTGAAGGGAGTAAGATGTGTGATAAAAGAATTGGTTGACCATCAGGGGATCTAGAACACATCTCGAGAGACACCTCTGGAACTAACATCAAGGGGAGATTAGGGCCCTAAGCAAAGGTTGATAACCTGGTTCACCATATATGGAGGCCCAGCCTGCCTCGGGGGCTTAGTGTGAAAAGTTGAGATCTTCATAGAGAGACGTGCTAACACTCGTGGTGATAGTGCCCGTGAGCAGAACCATGGAACGTAAAGCTGGGTGGCTCTCTATGGAAAACACAGGAACATACCCTTAAATAGGCCCCTAGTAAATGACTTATGAAAAATGTTATTTATCAGCTCACAGATCTGTGTTACCCTGGAGTTAGTAAGTGATCAATGCCAGGTAATTAACCTTGAGATTCCAGAAGTGCCCTCAGCCTGACTCAAAGGGCTTATCTCAAGTATTGATACACAGACTTGATGTGTCATTGTCGTGCTTGGGTGAACAGGCATCTTTTTCTGGGGTGTCTTGGGGGCATTTGATCAAGACTGTCATTACCCTTACTTACGGTCCTTCCTGGGTATTAGAGATGTACTTATTTGGCTTGCTGCTGCTGCGTCGCTTTAGTCGTGTCTGACTCTGTGCGACCCCATAGACGGCAGCCCACCAGGCTCCCCCGTCCCTGGGATTCTCCAGGCAAGAACACTGGAGTGGGTTGCCATTTCCTTCTCCAATGCGTGAAAGTGAAAAGTGAAAGTGAAGTCGCTCAGTCGTGTCTGACTCTAGCGACCCCATGGTCTGCAGCCTACCAGGCTCCTCCGTCCATGGGATTTTCCAGGCAAAAGTACTGGAGTGGGGTGCCATTGCCGCCTTAGTCACCCTTAGAAGGCACAGTCATTCAGTGAATGGAAAGGGTCGCATGATTTGGCAAGTGGCTTCTGTGTAACTCCCCTGTTGTGTCTTCAGCTCTTTGGTCAGGAGTGTTGCTCCTTGGATTGAATGATTCTTAGTCCCTCCCAGGACTTGCTGTAACATTGGTCTCGACTCCATCTTCTGAGGATCTCTGTTCCGATATTTCTTATTATGTAAAGTTTAAAAATAAAATTAAAAATAAAAAATGTATTTAATTGAAGGGCAATTGCTACACAGAATTTTGTTTTCTGTCAAACCTCAGCATGAATCAGCCATAGGTATTACATATATCCCCTCCCTTTTGAACCTCTCCCATGTCCCTCCCCATCCCACCCCTCTAGGTTGATACAGAGCAGCCCCTGTTTGAGTTTTCCAAGCCATACAGCAAATTCCTGTTGGCTGTTTTACATATGGTAATATAAGTTTCCATGTTATTCTGTATGGAAAGAGAAACATATTTCTTAATACGTCTATTTATCTTCCTCTTTCATGTTTCCAAAATTAAAGTCACATGGGCAAATGAGAAACCATGGCATGCTTCACCCTAATCCTCTTGTCCTCAGGGTAAGTCACCTAATCAGGTTGAACTTTGGCCTCCAATCCTCCTCACATTTTCCATGGTCAAGGACTTAGCTGTTGGCAGCTTTGAGATCATGCTCTCTAAGTTTCAGAGTTAAAGTATCTGAACTTTATTAGACATGAAGTGAAAGTTGCTCAGTTGTGTCCAACTCTTTGTGACCCCGTGGACTATACAGTCCATGGAATTCTCCAGGCCAGAATACTGGAGTGGGTAGCTGTTCCCTCCTCCAGGGGATTTTCCCAACCGAGGGGTTGAACCCAGGTCTCCTGCATTGCAGGTGGATTCTTTACCAGCTGAGCCACAAGGGAAGTCCCTTTTAGACCTGAAGGGACATTTTAGCCTGATTTTATGTACATGGTTCATCTGTGCCAAGGGTCTATGCTGATCAGTGAAGTACCATCAGAGTTACCTCCAGCTTTTGAATGAGGCTGTCTGCAGTGTTAAGACGACATCAGTTGTGGAGGCCCCGGGGGTCTCTCCCATCGAGGTTTCTGGCTCAAGGGTTTTCTGAACATTCATCTTGTACAAATAAAGAACTATCTTAGTTGTCAGTTGCCATGGAGGCTAAGATATTTATTTTCCAGATGCCTGGGTCTACTGAAGCTTGTTCTTTTTTTTTTTAATATAAATTTATTTTAATTGGAGGTTAATTACTTTACAATATTGTATTGGTTTTGCCATACATCAACATGAATCCACCACAGGTACTGAAGCTTGTTCTTTAGGTTCAAACCTGTGGGACTCTTGTCTGGTCTGCTGCTCTGTGGAAAGACTGCAGAAAGTAAAGACAAAGTTAAGCAAAGGGTACCTGAGCAGAACAGAGTCCTGAGGGTTTGAATCCTGCATCCAACACCCCGGATCTGGCCTCCAGTGCAAAGAATGATAGGTAGGTTGGCCTCCAGTCATAGCTTTCAAGATATAACACTATGGCAACTGTCTTCAGTGTCCCCAAGGGAAACAGAGAAATGTTCTGGTCTTTTTCCCTTAACTGACTTTGGACAAGCCCTTGGGGCAACAGTGTACAACAGAGGGGAGGGATCTTCAGGAAAATTTTGAGGATATACGTGGAAAGTGGCTCATCTCATCTCTGAAGAACAAGCTTTCACCAACCAAGGGTGGAACCTTCTCCTTGAGTGCTTCTGCAATGTAAAGAGTCTTAGAACTCTAGAAGGTTTTATCTGCATGCTCGGTGGCATCTGAAGTCTGCATATTGAGACTTAGTCTCAAAGCAGCCAGCTAGGTCAGGACTTGCTAACCTCATGCGTATGAATCTTTCTGGCTGGATGATTCTTCATCATGGGGGTTGCCCTGTGCATTATAGAATGTTGAACAGCATTTTTTGTGACAACTGTCTCCAGACAGTTATGTTTTTCCTTGGAGAGCAAAATATCTCCTGGTTGAGAGTCAAGGAAGTAAGTCCCTCAAGGAACAAGGGAGGGCATCTTGTCCCTCTCCTTCCATGAAACCTTCATATATGGACAGCTGGATATTGAAGCACTTTTCTCATGAACTCAAAGGTGGGAGAAAACTTCAGAAAAGGACAGGATGGTTCCAACTCTCTCTCTCCTTGGATGAATTTCCTAGTTTAGCTCCTACAGCTTGGCCTTTGCTTATGTCTTCTTAGTTTGAGGAATACTTTTCACCACTTGAATCTTGCCATCAAACTTTGAAGCTAAACATTGTATATCTTTACTGCTCACCCCCAGTGCAGCTTCTTGCTACTCGGGTCTGAATCTGAATGACCTTTATATATGTGTGTTGGACACTCTGGATTCATATTTAGTTCATCTGGGTGGATGCTAAGTGAGAAACTAGAGTCCCATTGATGTCTGCAGTGGCTTCAGTCTCTGCGGGTGACCTAAGGGGCTGGGGCTGTATCTGAACTATATGTACTTTGCTGTGTTCATTCATTCAGTCGTGTTTGACTCTTTGTGACCCCGTGGACTGCAGCAGGCCAGGCTTCCCTGTCCATTTATCTCCTGGAGCTTGCTCAAACTCCTGTCTGTCGAGTCAGTGATGCCATCCAATCATCTCATCCTCTGTTGCCGCCCCCTCCTCCCTTCAATCTTTCCCAGTGTCAGAGCCAAAATCTTCTAAAGACTTGACTATTCACAGGGGTTAAGTTAGGATTGTTTCTCTGAAAAACAACCCCCAGGAGATTGATTGCAAGGTGTTGACTTGTGATTGTGGGGGTGACCTGTCAAAGCAGAAATCCACCATAAGACAGCCAATTAGGAAGTACAGTCTGAAAGTCTTGGACTGCAGCCTCAATTCCTGCCTAAAAGTAGCTTTTCTTCATCAGGAAAGCCTCTGCTTTGCTCTCAAAGCCTTTCACCTGATAGGATCAGGCCCACCCCCATCACCTAGGAGGCTGCTGCTGCTAAGTCACTTCAGTCGTGTCCAACTCTGTGCGACCCCATAGATGGCAGCCCACCAGGCTCCCCCATCCCTGGGATTTCTCCAGGCAAGAACACTGGAATGGGTTGCCATCTCCTTCTCCAATGCATGAAAGGAAAAGTGAAAGTGAAGTCGTGTCCGACTCTTAGCGACCCCATGGACTGCAGCCTACCAGGCCCCTCCATCCATGGGATTTTCCAGGTGAGAGTACTGGAGTGGGGTGACATTGCCTTCTCCTATACAATCACTGTTACATTAAATAAAAATGTGCTTGGACACAGTCAGATATCCTGTGGCCTCACATGAAGTGAAGGGCAGCAATATCCCCAGAGAAGAAGCTCCAATAAATGGTATGAGAAATGGACAATTCATAAGGTTTAAGACAAGTGTATCAGAGGGGAGAAGGGCGAAGGAAAGGAACTATATATGAGGAACTTCTGAAAACATAACAGAAGCTCACAGTTCCACTGTCATAATCGAGAAACACTCCAATCTTACAGAGGCCTTTTCACAAACTGAACTAAGGGTGGGGAGGTGGTTGACAGAATATACTGACTGTTCACCTTTGTAGAAAACAGAAAAAATGCTTCTTCAGCACCAATATTGATATGGTATCACCTAGGATAGTCTTCCTGTAATTAAATGCAACTGATTACAGGCTTTAATCACACAAAATACTTTCGCTGAGGTATTAGATTAGCATTTGGACTAACTGAACCTGTAGCCTGGATAAGTTGACAATAATACTGACCATCATAGGTTCTAAATCTTATTTCTGGAGCAACTGCGTTAAGTGCTGGAAACCAGAAAGCACTTCTGTACGATCTGACTGTCCTATATGTTGTTGAGCCTTGAATCAACATGGGGTTTGAACTGTGTGGGTCCACTGAATTTTTTTCAAAAAAGTGCTACACAGCACCTATTGACTCTGCAGATGTGGGACTGTGGATGGTGGTGGACGTGACATGTGGAGTTTTGACTGCATGGGCGGGGCGTGGTTGGTGGTTGGTTCAAGGGTCAACTGTATTAATCTCTTAATCACCAGGTAGTTTCATCACCCAGATGTTATTTCCAGAGAATAAATCAAAGCCCACTAGACATCCACACTCAGACCCCACACTGCAGTGCCCAGGAAATGCTGCTTGTCGTGCATACTCCAATGTGAGGTATAGGATGGGGCTTCCAGGATGGTGTGGTTTCATACATTCTTCTCTGGATCATTCCATGGACTCCCACAGCCCACATTGGTTCTATAGGCTTCTGTGGATCTGGACATGTGGATGGGACAATGAAGTCAAGGAGACAGATACTTGGTCTTATGTTTTACTCAATGTTTTTATTGCCTGATAACTGATAAAGCCCACTCTTGGGTCTTGGGTTGTGTGGGGTCTGAGTCACAACCAGGCATGTAATTCTGAGCAAGTGACAGAAAAAAGAATGTTTCCCAGGTCAGAGAGCATGTTCCTGTTCATGTCAGGAATATCCATACATTTACTGCCTACTTTCCATCTGACTATAAAATACTGGTCCAGGACAGTCTTGACTTGCTGGTGAAGCTACTGGTGATGTTGGGACAGCTGGAGACTCTTTAGAGACTTTGAAGACTCTTGCTCTCAACACAGAGTGTCATCTGGATTGAGTGAGCACCCTGGCTCACCATGAGACGAGCTCTAAGGTCTTCACTTGGGCCCCAAGGTATCAGAATGAACCAGGCAGGCTCCTGTTGAATCAAGCAGTCCCTCTTCTAGGCAGATAGCCTCAGACTTGATCCTCACTATTCATAATGGTGAATGCTGGGTGTCATAGACTGTTCCTTAAGCCTCCCTGAGCTTGACTATAGGATACATACATGTCTTCTGTGCTCTGGTCAGGCAGGAGTAGGCCATGGCACTGGTGGAAGAGGTAGATGAGGCACCTGGATTGTCTGGGTATAGATGCCAGCTTGGACAGTTGGTCTTGGATCTGCTGAAGCCTGGCCTGAAAGATGGCCTGCATCTTTTTGGTAATGCTGGGGAGGCATCATGTGAATGCAGGAGGACCTGGTCAGGCAGAGGGAAGGAGGCTTTTGATAAGGTTGTGGTTCCCTTCACATTGCCTGCCTTAATCCCAGTCAAATATTTGAGAATCGTCATGTGCTTAGCTCTGTTCTAGGTGACTGTGGTTCCTAGGAAGAAGGATAAGTTTTTCCTTGTATCCCTTGAGCAGGGAGTCCTGCAGGTGGACCAGGTGGTCTGTTCAGGTTTGCCATCAACGTGGCCCTTATACTGTATTGCTAGGCTTCCCTACAGGTTGAGCTCTCCTCTTTCCCCTTTGGATTGTGCTACTTTGTGAATGTCGTTTCCTGCTTTCCAGTGGCCACAAGCTGAACATAGTCCAGCTGCCAAGTCTGTTTCTTTTTTCTTCAATAAGCTATACAGAGATAACTGGACAACTACACTTATTTTGTAATTTAAAAAATTACATGATTTAAAGGTTACACTAATTTAGTTATTGCAAAATTTTGGCTAGACTCCCCATGTTATACAAGACATCTTGGTAGCCTATATTACACCCAGTAGTTGGTAACTCCCTTGATGGTAACTGCTAGTTCTGAGTCTGCTTCTTTCTTGTTCACTAGTTGTATTTTCTTAGATTCCACACGTAAGTGATATCATACAGTATTTGATTTATTTCACTGAGCATAAGACTCCCCATGTCCATCCACGTTGCTGTAAATGTAAGCATGTTGTTCTTTTCCATGACTGAATAGTATTCAGCTATAAGAATATACCATATATTCTTTGTCTGATGGACACTTAGGTTACTTCCATATCAGGGCAATTGTAGAGCTCTTATGCATATTGAGGTACATGTACCTTTTTCAAATTTTTTTGAATATCTGATCTGACTAAGCTCGCTTTCAGGAGCACCCTAAATCAAGGCAGAGTGCCTGCTTTGGTCCTCAGGAGCATGATGGCAGTCCAAGACATTCCAGTTGGTGTCTTCATTTTCCTCTTAGAGTACAGCCTTTGTGGAGGACATTAGGGGAGTGACAGGCCTTGTCTTCCTAACCCCAGCTCTCTGGACCTCATTTGGAATATGGAATATTTTTATGGCTGAGTATAGTGTTAGGCCACCTGCCCCATGCCATCAGATCTAACGTACTTATGTCTGTGTGTACTATGTATATTGCTATGTTGGCTGCCTCCCACCAATTTGACAAGCTTCCCTCGGTAGGGCTGGGTACCTCACACCTTTGGCTTTATTCTTAAATGCAGCAGCAGCTCATAAGAACTGATATTACAGAGGGGATAGAAGAAGGGCTGATAAGATGGTGAGGGAGAAACTGAAGGCTGGAGGGCATCAGACAGTAAGCACTTACCTTTCACTCTAGATGCTGCAGGGGCCTGAGCTGCTCCATTGTGGAGGGTCAAGGACTTGACAAGACCTCAGGCTGCTACTGAGGACTATTTCTGGTTAGGTGCATGGGGTGTAGATGCTAGTGTCTGCTGTAGCACAGTTCCACGGCCTCCTTTGATGGCAAGCAGGTGGAAGAGCAGGGGTGCCAACAGTTAAATGAAGAGGAGGAAGACAAACACAGATCTGATAATGACCTGGTTAGCTCATCTGGGTATAAAATACCTTTTGAACCTTATTACACACAGGCGGGAGCTTTTTAGCTTGAGTTTGTCCACCTCAAGAAATGGTCTTGTAACCTTGATGCATGTTGACTGGGGAAGGATCACTTGGGTACTTTTAGTTGTGGAAAGCACCCTGCCTACAGAATCTATAGCACAATAGTCAATGTGGAGGCTGCAAAGATGTCCCCCACTGTTGAAATGTCAGGGCTCAGTGCTCATCTTCAGGTTACCCTGCACGAAGGAAAAAAAAAAAAATTGGTTAACTGCCATAGAAACTATGCCAATTAACTATGTTAATTTCATAGTTTCCCCAGTCTACAGGAGCTTAGAGTTTAAATTCATACCTGTGAGGCTCTTGTCTGTGCTGCTAATTTGAAGGAGGAGTGATGGAAGTGAACACAAAACTTAGCACATAAAAGGAATCTGGGCAGGACCGCAGAGCTTGCTGTCTTGGGGTCTTGGTCCTGAATCCAACATGTCTGACTTGACCTTCAGTAGAAAGAGTCATGGGTAGGTTGGTCTCCCATCCACTTTCTAGATGAAACCAGATGGTCTCTGTACTGTCACTGTCACTACAGGGAAATGAGGAAAAGCCAACTTATGTCCAATGTCAGCGCACACACTGTTGAAGTAGTATGTAGTGGAAAAGGGTCTTTGGGGGAACTTAGAGACAGGTGGAAGATGCCTTATCTCTCTGTTCTAGGAAAGGAGTTCCAACCATTTGGGTTGGATTTGTTTATTTTTGTGCGCTTCTCCAGGTCATGGATATTTTCAAAATCCTAAAGGCTTTACCTGTGTTCCTGAATGGACACCAAAGGCTGCAGATGGGTCAGATTCTCTCTTGCAGAGGCACTAACTGGTTATCCTTCTCAAGCTCAGTACTGATGACATTTTATGCTGAATAATTCTTTGTGGGTAGGCCATGCTATGTACATCATAGGATTTTGAGCAGCATTCCTGGCCTCTTAAAGCCACTAGCTTCCTTCCACAAATCCCAGCTGACAATCTCTCCCTCCAATGCAATGTCACTGATACAATAGACTCTGGTCCCAGTCAAGAGCAGTCTTTCCTCTCTCAAAGTTAGGATGCTAAAGCCCCTCTGTCACCTCTTGACCCTTCTGATCTTGCAGGATAGGTTTCCTGTAGGGCAATTTCTTGGGCTGCCTAAGGCTGGCCAGCCCACCCAAACTCTTAGGCACAGAATCTGCAGGGGGGTCTGCCTTGATACTCAGAGGGACTTGAAATTGAAGATGGAAGGTTGTGTTCTCCACCTAGGGAGCTATCCTACTTGAACTAAGTCTGTCTTGCACTGTCCCCTCCCTGCCATCTTTCCTTCTGCTACTCTGTCTGGGAGAGTTGATCAGGAAAGAAGCCAGCTCAGGATTGAAGTACCTCTCAAAAGAGCTCACCAAGGGGTTCAAGCACTTACTGACCTCAGGGTTGCAGTCCAGTCATTTGCCAGTTGATGGAGCCAGTCTAATCTTAGCTTCTGTTGCTGGATCAAGCTTGGCATTTTCTTGTCTGAGTAATCCACTGCCTCACAGGAGCTTTGAGAACCTTGAATAGACTTGCTTGGACAATGGGATTGGGCCCAGGGTTGTCTTTTCCAATTGGAATGACATCTGTAGACCTTGCAAGTCAGATGTCCAGATGTTTAATAGGTGAATTCCTCTGAAGTCCTGTCACCTGGGACTCCATGGAGTGGGCATCTCCAAGCACTTATGTGCATGACAATTGGTTTACACTTCAAATCACTTTTTTTTTTAAAAGAATATTTATCCTTGGCTGTGTAAAGTGAAGACTTTAGCTTCTATTAGTTCTTTGCACCTCTATTTTATCATATACTTACATTGTATACAGTAGTGGTAGATTCTCTAAATATGTTATATGAAGAGTAGAACATGTCTTTGGTATCATTTCATTGCATGCTAAGTCACTTCAGTTGTGTCCAACTCTGCAACTCCATGGATTGTAGCCTGCCAGACTCCTCTGTCCATGGGATTCCCCAGGTAAGAATACTAGAGTGGGTTGTCATGACCTCCTCTAAGGGATCTTCCAAACTCAAGGATCAAACTAGTTTCTCTTATGTCTCCTGCATTGGCAGGTGGGTTCTTTACCATTAGTGCAGTGTAATTGAATGAAAAAAACTAGTATGGGGGCAAAATCACCCCTGGTTGAGAATCGCTGAGGTGTAGGTCTTTTCTAGGAAGACTACTAGATGTCCTGTGGCGACTCTTCCATTGGTTGGATGATGGATGGAGGGTTCAATACAGATAAATTGAAGTTTACTTGATTCTGGAAAGTATAGAGACTTTGGATTGCCTTGGTCAGAGGTGGGATTTCCCTAAGAACAAGGGTTCTATGTCCTTGGATAATTTCCCTAAACCTAGCTCATAAGGCTTCCAATTATTCTCTCAATCCCCTCCCAGTTACGGAAATCCCTTTTCAACTCTTGTATCCAACAACTCATAGCTCAAAGTCATCGCAACCCCAAGTTGTGTATATTAACATGAGTTCTTAGTATGTCAGTTATTCATACTTAAGTATCTGAATCTGACCTTTGTGTTTTCATGTGAAATGCTATGCAGGTACAGTTAGCTTGGCTGGGCAGATGCTGAATGAGAAACATGTCTCTTGTTGATGCCACTCTGAGATACATCCCTGGAGGTGGCACGAAAGACCATCCCTAACCATAAGCACCTCACTGCTGATAACCATCCTTGGATGACTACTGACCAATCAAGAAATTGATAGACTTAAATTCTCAATCCCTGGTTGATGTCTTAGAAAAGCACTTAATTGAACAAAGACACTTGTGATTTCCAACACTGGCCACTGTTTCTGCAGCCATTCTGCTCAAACCTCCAGGTATTGACCATCAGTCAGATGTCTCATGGCATGAGTTGGAAATCCTCAGTACCTGATTCATATTGATCCCTGGGATCTTTGCCCATTATGGAAGGAAAGAGATAGAAACAGATGGAAAAGAGAACCTGTAGTGTTTGAGACAACTGGCCATGGGATATTTCTGCCCTCAAATATATGCTATGAGGTGCGGGCTGACCAAGTGTCCTATAACATCCCAGACTAAACATAGGTGCCAGTATGAAATAGGCATGGATTGGATAAGGGGTGCTCACGGATCTGTGGACGTGGGAACTGGGCAAGAAGCCCACTCATGGGAGTTGGAGTTACACAGGCTTTGAACCAGGGAAGAGAGAGAGGATAACCTGTGGATGATCTCTGGTTTGCTAATGATGGACCAGGCTGTGAGTAACAGGTAAATTATTGGATAAATGTCCATGATCAAAGTGAAAGTTGGCAACTTCATAAGTGTTCCAGTGAGGTTTTGTGGCATAAACACATCGTGGTGAGCTTACAAGAGAAGGTGGAGTGAGAGGCACTCAAAAAATTCCCAAGGAAGTTGGCACAATGTTTTGCTGCTCCAAACATCAAGCTTCAATCCTCTTTCATTTGAGGCTGTCAACTTTTGAGTAGTTGGGCTTTAAACATAAGGATATAACTCACATGTTAGTGTCCCTCTCCTTGAAAGAGGAAACCAAGTGCTTAAGCTTCCTGGGGTTCTAAAACCTTTCTTATTCCTGCTTTTGGCAGGCTTTCTGGTTTGCCCAGATTTGGGAAATCTTTGATCATGATACACCCTCGAGTGAGAAATGATGGAAAATGAAGACTAAACTCTTCTATAGAATAGTCACAGGCATTTCTAAGCATGTGAGGATCTTTTCTGCATGTAAAGCACTTGGAGGCAGTAACACTTTGCTGATTTTTTTTTTCTTATTCCTTACTAGTCTTTGTCACAAAAGAATGACACGCAAATCACTCCATGGAAGCTATCCTTGATCTTTTCAAATGCAGTTTCAGATTCCTCAACCCTGTCTAAAGGCTCTACTTGTTCAGCCTTAAAGACTTGGTATAAAAGCTGAGTCCTAATAAAAAACACTGGAATCTAATTCTATAGTATCCTGCTAATCCCAAAAGTCCTTTTCTCTTGGTTTTGGGGAGAGAAAGTATACTTCAAATGCAGTTAGGGTCTATCAGTAGTCCTCTGTTTGGATATTCAATGTCTTAAATATTTCATTTGGCATTTTACAGAACTGAAGCTTTAGGTATTTTGTGTCTTATGTCACTAATTCTTTAAAGCAGGCAAAGGCTGTCTTAGTGTCCTGGATGATTGATGGCATATACCCTTACCAAGTACTACATAAATACCAAGTAAGGCTTGAAATTTTGGTTTGGTGGACAATTATTTCATTTGAAGGTTTATGAATTGAGTCACCTGGATCTGAGAATCCATGGCTCTGGTAGCTTTCTCTTTAGATTTCTGGGTGAGAGTCTGAGAAAGCTGTTCAACTGGAATATCAAATTTAGAGTCTCAGAATCTACATTAAGCATTGTTGTTTAACTTAGATGCTTAAGGTATCTTTTAATCCTGCCATAATGGTAGAGCTAAATAGACCTTAAAGACCTGACAGATAAAACTGCTAGAGTTTTGAAAAATTTTCACAGTGGCCACAATCCTAGACACTTCTGTCAGGCTCATGCATTGCTGAAAAATACACCACTCAACACATTTAAGGAATAGTTGATTGTGGAGACTGTTAACCGATATTTGAACATCTGCTTGTTCCCTTCCGCCTACTCTAGAAAAATCATCAGGATCTTTCCAGTCAATGGCTTCCATTCCTTCTTTAGACATACTCTCCCATCAAAAGGTGTTTCAGTTGATGTAAACCTGAGAAGATAGGCTGGTATGTTTTAATGAGATCAGACTGTGCTGGACACTCGATGGAATCCTCTTAACACTGGTAAAGTCCTTTGCTGTGCATGTAACTCTGCTTCAGTCCAAGGCGCATATGGTGGTTTTGGCACCATCCCCCCTGAGCCTAGCTTTAAAAGGGACTGGAGAAGGCAGTAGGGCTAGCCCTCTGGGTAGGGGATCAATCTTGGGTTCAAAAGGAAGTACAGAGAGATGTACAACAAGGAGAGCCTTGTGTAGACAAGTGAGAAGAACGTGAAGGAGTGGAGGGAGAGAGCTCTCAGAAGCCTTAGAGAATTTTTCCAAATTTGAAAATTCATTAAGATAACTGAGCTTTGCTGAGGAAAGCAATGGTGGATTCACCATTGTGGTGGTGGTGGTGGTTCAGTCACTTAAGTTGTGTCTGGCTCTCTGTGACCCCATGAACTGCAGCATGCCAGGCTTCCCTGTTCTTCACCATCTCCCAGAGTTTGGTTAAAGTCATGTCCATTGAGTCAGTGATGTCATCCAACCATCTCATCTTCTGTTGCCCCCTTTTCCTCCTGTTCCCAATTTTTCCCTGCATCAGGGTCTTTTCCAATGAGTCAGCTCTTCCTATCAGATGGGCAAAGTATTGGAGCTTCAGCATCAGTCCTTCCAGTGAATATTCAGGGTTGATTTCCTTTAGGATAGACTGGTCTGATCTTGCTGTCCAAAGGACTCTCAAGAGTCTTCTCCTACACCACAATTTGAAAGCATCTGTTTGGGAGCTTCAAAATAGCAATTGAAATGTCTCACGTTCTTGTCTTGTCTTCCATAATTTTTCCTAATTGGGCATACAAATACACAGGAATCGCAAATGAGCTGCAAGTGGGCCAACAGCTTCAAGTTGTCATGGGTGAAATTAGTCCAATGTGACAAACTGAGGAGGGCCTGTGAGATTCAAACATAAGATGAGCCAGAGTCCTGGACAGCAGCTGCCCATCAGAAGTGCCCTTAGAAACCAAATTCCCTGTAGCTAAGTATTCACCAAGATGGATTCCCATTCCAGGTGAAGTTGACCACAGAGGTCATCCAGATAAAGGCTTAGAACCATGACCAAAATGGGATGCTTAGACCAAGAGGACTTAAACCCCCATGACTCAAAGCCACTAGGGAGATGATGGAGTACAGGGGACTGTTGTAGGTACCTTGTTTGTGTCTGGGGCAGCACTTGAGGTGTAGAGGTGAGTCATTTTAACTCCTGCTTTTGAAACCACAAAATCTAACCATCAGGTCGAGGTGCTCATCAAGTGTGCCTTGATTAGCAGGACACCTAAGAACTACAGTTTGGGAGACACACATACCATATGATCTCACTTGTATGCAGAATCTCAAGCATAAAGAAACAGAACAGATGGGTGTCTTGTTGCCAGTTGGGGGCAGGAGTAAGGGTTGATAAAATGTCCGAAGAAAGTCAGGGTACAACTTGCAGTTCTAAGATTTGAGGCTGTTAATATTCAGCCTGACAACTGTGATAAGACTTATTTCCTACTTGAAAGTTGCTGAGAATAGACCATAGTCCTCAACACAAGAAAAATCTAGTGATTATGTATAGGGACTAGATGGATCATAGCGATCATTTCACAACACGTACTAAACCATGCTGCATATCTGAAACTAGTATAACATGTGCATTAGTAATACCACGCTACACAGGAAGTAAAAACAGGAGAAAGGTGAAACCTTGACCCCAGGGGGGTTGCTTTTCAAGGATGAGGTGACCCACAGTACACGAATTTCCTATGGACAATAGAGGAATCTACTTACCAGGATGAGGGTTTTCTCTTGAAGTCAGATATGGTCACCTCCACCTTTTTCAAGTCTTCTGGCTGACCCTTGGAGGGTGGCCTAGTTTCTGCATCCCAGAGTGGTCTTTGTTCTACTTTGGAATGTCTATCACTGTCTTGTCTTGCCCAAAGGTAAAACAAGTTCTCAACCAAAAGCTGCATGGTGTGAACACAATGGGCACACTGTAGTACTTACTCTAGAATGTGAAACCAGTCCTTCCTGGAGAAACTAGTCCTTGAGGAGGAACCACAACTCCACGTGGTAGTGCTGAGTGACAAGCTTCTCGCATAGACAGCTTCTGTGCCAGACAGCAAGCAGTGCCCAGCCTCGGGGGTCTACAACAGGAGCTGTTTGCTCTTGTCCTCACGTCTGGGGGGTGAGGGGAGCAACCCTGAGCATGTGTGCTCCTCTGAGACCCACGAATGTTGAATGGCCAGTTTCCACTGAGGATTTCCAAACACAGATTTTCTTGGTTGGGTTGGCTCTGTTATTTCCTGTCATCTCTTCAGCCTGCTCTGTGGTGGTGAGCAGTCCAATTCCATGAAGCAGTCAGACATTGAGGCAGCAGGAAATGGTGGTCCCATACCACAAGAGAGGAACTGCTTCCAAAAGGACTGTTTAGCTACGAGTCTTCTCTAGAAATGACCTTCCATCTTGTTCACTGCAATGTTACTTTGCCATAAGTCTGGACAGGAAAATATCCAATCTTTTCCCTTTCAGTTGCATACGGATCAGGTGATGGTAGTCTACTTGAGTGAACTGAAATCCCATCCTGTCTTGAATATTAACCCAGGTGCAGATGCTTGACAACTTCAAGCAAGTGCCAATGTGTTTAAGTGGTTCCATCTTACTAAAGGGACCCTACCTCCCCAACCACCACTTGTTCCTTCATTGAGAGGAGAAAAACATGCCTCCTCTCCTGTAGGAGTGGTCAGTAGAGCCCATCCAACCTGCTTGAGCTCATGCTTATTCCTCTATTTCCCTGGCATTCCTTGCTCTGAAGGAATAAACCAAGAGATTGAACAGCCTTCAATTCAAGGGCCAAGTTATCCCATGCTGGGAGTGTGAAAAGAAGCCATCGTAGGGAAAATGTGGGGTCTTGAATTCTGTCCTGTCTTGTGCCATGACTGGTCCAGCCAAGGATGGGGACAAGGGATTGCCACCTCAGTTATGTTTTTATTTATCTGGAAATTTATTAATTCATTTATGAAGGATAGTTTCATTGCATAATTCATGCTTGAAAGTCTTAGTGTTTTGGATCTGTGGGTCTAATGCCCCCTTGTATCTGTGTTCGAGATATAGGGCATTAGTCTTATGGGAGCTCCCTTGTAATTGAAGCACTGCTCCTCGCTTGCTGTTTTCAAGGCTCTGTCTTTAAACAGTTGTACTATGAATCCAATTTTGGAGTTGATTGAATTTCTTGATTGTGGGAACTTCTCAGTTGTGACAAATGTTTTTTCAACTTGGGAAGTTTAGAGCCATTTCTTCAAGTATCCTCTCCTTGGATTACCCTTATGTATAAGCTATTAATGGTATGTTTAATAGGTGCCTGAAGCTGTGTTAATTTCTTACTTTCCCAGACTATATCCTCATTCAGCCTGTCTTCAAGTTTTCTGATCATTCTTTCACCAGCTTATACCTGCCAGCGAGTACCTCAAGTGAATTGGTTGTTGTACTTTTCAACTCCAGAATTTGTATGTGGTTCATTAAAAATGATTTCTATGTTGTCTACTTGATGAGATGTTCTCGTATTTATTCTTTTCACGTGATTTTTTTTTTTTTACCTCTTAGAAAGTATTTAAAATAGCTCATTTAATGACCCAGAGGGATGGTATGGGGAGGGAGGAGGGAGGAGGGTTCAGAATGGGGAACACGTGTATACCTGTGGTGGATTCATGTTGATATATGGCAAAACAATACAATATTGTAAAGTTAAAAAATAAAGAAAGAAAAGATTTTTTAAAAATAAGTACAAATCTGGATTTCCTCGGGACAGTGCCTACTGACTGAACTTTCTGCTTGTGTATGGAAATGCTTTTTTGTATGCCTCAAATTTGTTCACTTGGATGTTTCAAATGATGGGCAGGTCTGGAGATGATGGGCATCTCTGGAGAGCATATTCCCTTACCACCAGAACTGGTTTGTTTTCCTGGGAATTTTCTCAGCTTTTCTGACTAATGATGCAAGGTCTTAATTCTGTACGTCCAGCCATTGAACTGCTATCTTAACCACCTAACGATGAGACTGCTATGTCCTTACATGCTTTGGATCAACAAGTCATGCAGTTGTGGATGAGGGGCTGTATATGTGGGGCATACCTTTAATTCTCGGCAGTTGTAACTGTCTTAGGTTTTACTCTTCACTGTGAGAGCTTTCAGGTCAGCAAGGAGTAGAATGAAGGTTTCCTTGGATCTTTTTTAGTGTGTGCACAGCCGTGCACCTGTGTTTGGCCTTCTAAAGTCCCAGAAATGTGCTGGACCTTTTTTAAAGATCCCCTGTGAACAGCTCCTTTCATTCCAAGTTTTTCCTATCAGCCTCTTGTGTATTAATAGAGATAACATTACCAGATGGATCAAACAATTTTTTAAATAAGCACTTTGGGAATAGTGCTGTTTTCAGTGATCCAGCTCTAAGTAAGGTCAATTAACGCCAATTCCAGAATAGGGCTTTTACTGGGGAGTGCTCAATGGCTCAAATTGCCCTGATTTCAGGGGAAAGGGATTTTTATGAAGATCCAAACTCAATTTGCCTCTACAATGGCTGAGAAGCCGACATTTTTCTGCAGCTACTATGGTTGTGAGGTTGATTTTAAAATCCACTCTGGAGCTGGAAGAAGATTGGAATAAGGCAACTTAGAATGCCAAAAGGTCCACTGTTCTTAGTAATGATCGACTGTTTTTTTCCTGGAATAAACACTCTGGATTGTTGCAAGCCTCTACTTAACTTCTGGAGTACTGGCAAAATGAACTCTGACAACTTAGTCACCGTGCTCACGGCTTTCATGTAAGAACTTTAGAGATTATTACTCTGCCTTTCTGAAGGTGCTTATTCCACTCTGCTGGTATTATTGGAGAAAATCCTCGCAAAACTATTTTTCTTTGACTTCTGATCACAGATCCTGAGTGTATGGGGTGTGATGCTTGTCTTGAGACCCTACTGGATAGAACCTAATTGATGTTTGTTCTTGTCTACCTGATACCCTTATTCCTCTCCCTCTATGGGTTCTTTCTCATCCTAGAATTCTCGGCATGGTCAAGGTAATGTTTCTTGCCATACAGCCTCCGTGGGAGAGGTTGGCTTTCCAACTACGCCAGGCAATTATCACTGAAACAAGTGTGGGGAATATTGACGGTTACCTCAAGGCCCTGTCTTGGGTTCTGAAACACTTGGCTCTGCTCTGAGGAGGCAGTGATATTTCACAGGGCAGCATCAAACATTCACACCCAAGAAGCAAAGGACTGAATGCGGAACTTTTTTGTCATTAGGTCTCCTCTGTAAATTTTTTTAAATGAATGCTTTTGGCAGAAATAGGGTTGTTCCAGGCAGGCTAGGAACAGTGTCTCATGTTGGCAACATCACCATCTCTGAGAAGGCAGAAGACCAATCCAAGACTCGTGGAGCAGGTGGTTCTGAAACTGTTCCTGTCGCCATAGTACTATGTTGCTGGGCTTAATTAAGTTCACTGAGGCCCCTGTGAACCAGAAATGCTTCCACCGAGAAAGTAAGTAGTGGGCATAGTAGATCTTCTTGGTCCCATGATCACTGTGCTTCTGGGGTGCTGTATTCCCCCAGAGGGAGACAGATCAATTCAGTTTGCAGAGTTTTCATCACAAGGGGTTAAGGTTGCTCTTCAGCAAGGGATAAGATGTCTGAGGTTGAAACTGACTCTTCACTTGCATTTCGAATTTCATTCATCCCGCAGAAATTCAGAGTAGCAAACTGAGCCACATTCAATCTCAAACTGTCTCATTGAAGACTTACCTAAAGGATCACAAGGGCGGGGCATGCAAGTGAAACCCTGTTTCTGTCCCACCTCACCTGCCGCCACCACCTGCTTGTTCCCTTGAGGATAATGTGCTTCCTCTCTTACAGGAGTGGTCAGCAGAGACAGTCCAGGCTGCTTGAGCTCATGTTTATTCCTTTCAGCTTTTCTAACCTTTTTCTGTGAAGGAATAAGGTAGATATGAATTGACGGGAGCATCAATTCAAGGGCCAAGTTTTCCCATGCTGGGTCTCCTGTCCTGTACCACATCTAGCTTGGTCAAAGATGGGAAAGTGGGCTGGATGTTTAAAGACAAAACTTTGGATGCATCAAGGGCAAAGCAGCCCATCACATACAAAGGAGCCTCAATAAGATTGATAGCTGATAATCTCAGACACCAGAGACCGGAAGGCATTACAACCACATATTGAAAATGAAGACTTTTAAGAATTACTTACCTAACCAATACATTCTTCAAAAACAAAATACTTCTAGATAAACAAAAACTGAGATGAACCGAAACAACAATCCCCTCTGAGCTCCTATCAATGGAACTCCTGTCAGGGTTGGCTGAAATGGGAAATGCACTGTACGCCCAAGGCTGAGCAGCCTTCTGAGACTTTGGTGAAAATCCATGGACTGAAAAATGAGTTGAATTAGGAGCTTGCCAGGCATGTTTCTGTCCTCCAGGTTGTGCCGAAAAACAAATAGCCACAGAGGATGCAGCATGGAACATGCCTATTCTCTGCCACCCCCTGACTCCAGAAGAAAGTCAAATCTCCTAGGTTCTCCTTTTAGAGAAAGTGGGATGGGCTCGGTACCTGTGGAGTAAGGCTATGATGATTCCATAGTCCCATGATTCAAGTCTCAACATCTTGTGATTCTGGCTTTTCTTCTCCTCCAGAGATTAAGTATTCCTTCTACTTCTACTTCCCAGTTGCACCTGACAAGTGTTTTACAACTCTGATAATTAACATTTTCATTGGATTCTAAGGATTGTTTTACTCATCTTGTTTGTTTAAAATGTGCTGTAAGATGCATATACATTGTTTAAAGATCTATGATTACATCTGCCTTGACCATGAGATCGTAAAATTCATATTAGGAAGAAATCTACAACTCAACCCTCCACTGGGATAAAATGGCTGCTCAAGTGTTGGGTTTCTACACTGCATAACTATGATGTCAAGTTATTGTATTTCTAGTGGCTTAGACCACACTTTTTTAGTACTTAGGGAGAAATACAATCTGAAAGATTTATTGTCTCCATTTAGTGTTTGAAGAATATACTTTTCTAAGTTCTAGAACAGTCCATTTTTCATTTGATTTTGAGCATTTTATACTTTTTTTTTATAGGAAGAGTAATTGTTTCTGCTGACCTTCCTTCACCTCTTGGGGCTCCCACACCCTATAGTGAGCCTGCCTCTGACTGTGCTCCCTCCCCACTGAAAACACTCCTGGTTGAATTGGTGTTAAGAGCAACATGTCCTTAAACCCCTCCTCTTGCTTGCATTCCTTGGCAGAAACTAATATAGGAGTGTGTCCTGGTCTTCATAGACCAGGACCTGGGGACTGGAGTCGACGAGAAGAGGGGCATGTAGGGGACCCAAGTCTCGAGTGAAACAAGGGTACTTTATTTGCAGAAATGCTTGTTTATATATCTTCAATAAAATGATTACTCAGCCATTAAAGAATGAAATTTCACCAGTTGCAGCAAAATGGATCATCCTTTAAGTACAAAGTCACTGAAGAGAGTCACTGAAGGGAATCCAAGCAGGTGCCCTTTTCCGTGATCTCAGTCCTGAGAACTGTGTGCAGCTCTGCTCATTCCTGTTTCCCAGGAACTGATAAGGAACAGAGAGTCCTTGAGAAACGGCACACAAAGGAAGAAAACATACTGGATCCCTTAAAGTTGAACATCCCCTGACAGTGGTTGGATTGGACACTGTCTGGATCTAAAAGTAATGCTTCCAAGGATACTTTGCTTGGACTTTTGCCCACAGAATTGTGTACGTGGGTGGGTGGGGGCAGCGGGTTGTGACCCTCACCATCTGAGCCCCTGCTGGCCAAGCCTAGATCCTTTTATCCTCATATGCCTGACAGTCCTGTTTAGTCTCAAAGTTCTTTCTCTTGCCAGACTACTTGAGCATCTGGGTGAGGTTTTTTCCATCTTCTGCCTTCCCAAGAAGAGTCTTTTGTACCCATAGAACTCAGGCAAGACCCAGTGGATGTTGATTACATGTGCAATATTTACCACGGGCCTGGATCATCAGAGTCAACTCCCACACCTCTGGCTCTCAGACTCAGGGTGTTTGGTTTTCTTCCCTTTGTGGTGAAGGGCTGAAGTGAGGAACCCATTGATTTGCATCTGCATTCTCTCCCAATGGGAGGCTGATCTTAGGTGGAGCTGCGACCCAGATTGCCTGGAGGACTTGACACAGGTGTGTCCTCATTGAACCCCAGCTCTGACATTCCTTAGTGTGGAAATTTGGAGGGAATACTGAGTGAAAGCCTAGATAGGAATGCATCTTGTAATTCTGCCTCTAAGTTAGATATGCTGGCAGTGTTTTCCATCAGGTTTTCCACACAATTCCTGGAAAAAGCATTTCTAAGAATGGCACTAATCAGACATTTTCATCAGGCTGTCGATGCATTATTGAACACGTCTGTCAATGATTAAGACTGAGAATTTGGGGAGATCATTAGCCAACATCTGCTTATCCCTTTGTTCCTATTCTAGAAAAATCACCAGTAGGATCTTTCCAATCAATATCTTCCATCCCTCCTCTAATGCATTAAAATCTGAGTAGCCAAGCTATTACTTTAATGAAGAGGTCAAATTATCTGGCAAACTCAGTGGAATCCTTTCATGTTGGGAAAGTCCTTAGTTGTGCATGTAATTCTGCCTTAGTCCAAGAGAATACCACCTGTCTGTGCTGAGCCTGGATTTAAAAGGGGCTGTCATTACAGGAAGGCAGTATGGTTAGCCTTCTGTGGGGGGTGAGTGTTCTAGTGGGAGGTACAGAGGGGTGGGTGACAAAGAGGGCCTGGTGGTGGATGTTGAGAGGAACAGGAAAGGAGCAGAGGAGACCAGGATGGAGCGCTCTCAGAAGCCCTGGAGGATTTTTCCAATTTGGAAATCCTTTAAAACAACTGAGTTTCTCTGAGGGAAGCAATAGTGGATTCACTATGATGCTTGGAGACCTCAAAATACCAGTTGAAATATGCTTTGCATTCTTACCTTGTTCTATATCTTTTCTCCAATCAAGCATGTAAATAAACTCAGGAATCGCAAATGAGCTTCAAGTGGGCCAATAAAGTTTCATGTTGTCATGGGTGATTTTAGTCCAAAGCAACAAATTAAGAGGAGGGCCTGTAAGTTTTAAACGTAAAACGAACCATAGTCCTGGACAGCAGCTGCCCATCAGGAGTTCCTGTAGAAACCAAGCTCTCCAAACCCACCACCAAGGTGCAGGCTTCCCTTTCCAGATAAAGCCAGCAAGAGCAGACACCCAAATAAAGGCTTAGAACCATGACCAATGTGGGAGGTTTACCCATGTTGAGTGGACTTACTCCCAAGAACCTACTACTACTACTATAATGCGATTCAACTAATACTGTCTTGTAAGGAGATGATGATAAAGGGCCCTCTTGGACACCATACTTGTATCTGCAGCAGTGCTGGAGATAGAGGTAAGCCACTCGGCCTACTTCTGATACCACATTGTGTCTAAGAATAATCAATGTCAAGGTTACACATAAGAAAGCTTTATTTGGGTCTAGGAACTGCAACTGGGGAGATACAGATTCAGGTGAAACTGAGTATTCAAGGGGAAAGGAAAGTGTTGGGTCCTACAAGATGATTAATTTGTTGTGCAAGAAGTTATGACTGACCCAGAAAGTGAATATTTACCCTTAAAGGATAAGCTGCCTGCCTTTTTATTTTTTTCCCCCTGCATTCTCATGTCTCTAATTATAACTGCTTGAGTCTGCTTTCTGGAACACTGGGAAGCCCTAGGGGAGACTACAGCCTTTTATCAACAAACAGGAGATAGGAAGGGACTTCTGTACCAAGGAAGGTTCCAACAACATCCTGTTTCATGGGATTTGATGATATGAAATGTTGTCCAGCCCTGGTTGATATATGTATTCATTGTAGCATTATTACAATAGCCAAGATATGAAAGTATCCAAAGTGTACATTGGCAGATGGTGAATAAAGATATAATAAACACATGCTTGCACATTCACACACAGGAAAACTATTACAGGCATGAGAAATGGAATCTTGCCATTTGCAGCCAAGTAAATGGAACTTGAGAGCATTATGCTCTGAAGTCAAAGACAAATACAGTATGATGTCACTCATGTGGAATCTACAACTTAAAAACTCATACAGACAACAGATGGGTGTTTTGCCAGAGGTAGGGAGCAAAGCGGTGGCAAAATGGCTGAAGAAAATCCCAAAGTATAAACTTCCAGTTATACAAGAAGAATGTGGTATACAGCATAGTAATTCTACCAATGCTATATTGCATACTCGAGAGTTGCTAAGAGGAACCCTGAAGTTCTCTTCACAAGGAAAAAATCCTGCATGTATAGTGAACTGTACATCTGATGTTAATATAGGCTATCTCTACCACAATATTTAAGTAGGAAGAAGTGGAGGGAAAAAGAAGAAAGGAAAACCCTAACCTTGTGGGTGGGGGGTTGCTTTTCATAGGGGTGACCATGATCCATACAGGAATCTTTTAGGGAGAATTGACATTTCTCAGGAGGAGAGTTTTCTCTTGAAATCAGATTTGATCAATACCACCGTTCTCAGTCTTCTGGAGGGCCCTTGGAAGGTGGCCTAGTTATTGCGTCCCAGGATGGTCTTTGTTCTATTTTGGACGAGACACAGTGAAACACGGTCCAAAGATAAAAGCTAAGTTCACACGTGTTGTGTGGTGTTAACACCGTGGGCGGCACTTCACTGTTTACTGTGGAGCATGAAACCTCCTCTTGAGGAGAAACCACAACCACAGGGGGCAGTGCTGAGTGACGAGCTTCTCTCACAGGCAGCTCCTGAGCCAGGAGCTAACAATGCTGTACCTCTGGGGTCTACAGCAGGAGCTGGTCGTTCTTGTCCTCACAGGTCTAGGGGTTGGGGGGAACAGCCTGTACATGTGTACTCTTTTGAGACCCAAATAGGTTGAATGACAAATTTCCACTGAGGATCTCCTAGTAGGGAGGTGCTTTGTTGGCTTTGCCCTGGTATCTCTTCAAACTGCTCTGTGGAGATGAGCAGTCCCATGAGATGAAAAGAAGCAGTCAGATGTTGAGCCAGGAGGAACTCGGTGGTCCAATACCGCAAGAGAGGAGCTGCCTGCCTCCAAAAGGAAGTTAGTTATGAGTCTTTTCTAGAAAAGACCTTCAGTCCAGCTCACTGCAGTGCTGGGTTTTTGCAATTTGCCTGGACAGGAAGACATTGCCTCTTTCCCTTCAATTGCATCCTTTTTTGGAGTGAACTGAAATCCAGTGTCGTCTTGTAGATCGGCTTGGATGCCTGACAACTTGCAGCAAGAGTGAGTGTGCTTAAGTGGCTCCCTTTTACCGAAAGGATCACAAGGGCGGGGCATGCAAGTGAAACCCTGTTTCTGTCCCAGCTTGCTTGCCGCCACCACCTGCTGTTCCCTTGAGAGGAGAATAACGTGCCTCCTCTGCTACAGGAGTGGTCAGCAGAGCCAGTCCAGCCTGCCTGAGCTCATGTTGATTCCTCTCAGCTTTTCTGATGTCTTCCTGTGAAGGAATAAACTAGAGATGAATTAATGGGAGCATCGATTTCAGGGCCAAATTTTCCCATGCTGGGTCTCTTGTCCTGTACCACATCTAGTCTGGTCAAAGATGGGAAAGTGGGCTGTGAGGGGATTGTTGTCTTGATTTATCTCTGTTTTTGTCTATCTAGAAGTGTTTTGTTTTTGAAGGATGTATTGATTAGGTAAATCTTAAAAAGTCTTCACTTCATTTTCAATATGTGGTGGTAATACCTCCTGGTCTCTGAGAAATCAACTGTCAATCTTATTGAGGCTCCTTTGCTTGTGGTGGGCTGCTTTGCCCTTGATGCTTCCAAGGTCTGGTCTTCAAACATCTGGATTAGGATATGTCTAACTGTGGGTCTAGACATACTATGGAGAGCGTAGGAAAGCCAGTGTGTTCTCATGCGGTGTTTCAAACTTTAAACACGAAAAATCACTCGTTGCATTCTTAACTCGGCCAAGGCCACTGTCATGACTTCAGGTACCTCTGGAAGATGCAGAGAGCTCTCCCAGGCCAGGAACAGGTTAACTCTCTCCCTGTGTGAATTTAACCTCCCTTTCTCAGTCAACAAAACTGGGCTGCTGGTGATGACAAGAGGAGGAATTAGTTTCTGCCTGAGACCCATAGGGGATACCCCAGTGTGGATCATGAGGCCTAGGTAGGGTCACACTGGAGATATCTCACATCACCTTCTCCAGGATGTCAAGGTCTTTATCAGCAGGACTTTCCTTCACCACCTGTTTATGCTACCTTCTGAATGCCTTCTCCAGCACCTCCAAGAGGTTTGAACCATGTTTGCCTGGGAAAAATTTGAATTTTAGGCCCTTGGCCTACAAAGGGCCAGTGTTAGTGTCTGATCCAAAGAGCTCCAGAACCTTGGGCAGTGTTGCAACTCCAGTCCTGAGCAGATAAAGTTCTGCTGTTGAGATGATCACAGTAGTCGAGGAATAACTGGTAGACTCATTTTAACTGGGGCTAAGGAGAGGTTTGCCCAGTAGGCAGGACAGGTCATGCCTGCCACCAGAAATGTACCTCATCTTTGGGATGAGTCTGGCCAAGATGGACTCAATGGGGATGGATGATGAGCATATTTTAACTGTCCACAAATATCCTAATATTAAGGTGATTTTATTTCTCTCTTCATGGGCAGATGACGCTGTGTGCATTGTTTCTTAAAGGAAAAATTGGATAACATGCTCTAGGTAACTTAAGGGAAAAGGGGATCAGAAATTAAATATGGAATGTCTGTGCAAACTAGTGAAATGTCCGATATTCTCTGTGTGAATATTCTAGATACATTCTAAACTAGTATACACTAAAGTGAAGGCAAAGCACAAAGGCATTTCAACTTCTGTGTAAATTAAGGCCAATGGGTGTCTTTCTAGGATAGCTTTGGGTTATCCAAGTGTTGTCATTCTTCTAACTATATTGACATGCTCATGTCACATTATTTCTACATTTTTACAGCATGGGGAAATAATATTTTGGCAAAGGTAAATGTGCCTAGGAGTGCCCTGGTAGATCTTTTGTGTCTGGAATGACTTGTTTATCAGATCTTCAAGGGTCACGATATGATTCTTGACCCCTTGTTGAGGTTCTAGGAAACGCGACAATAGGGTAGTGTGCAGGGTATTCGTTAGGGAGTGTCCCTGAGATCCACCCTGTAGATAAGGGACCGAACTGAGTAGAGCAAGAACTTGAGCTGCAAGGTCAAGTTGGTCTGACAGTCACAGCTGACCCTGTAGCAAAACTCTGGAGTTGAAATGGGCCATCAGTCATCACATGTTGGACCCAAATCAGGGCTTTATATGCCTACCTTGATCAGTTACTGGGTATCGGTTCTTTCCAGAAGGGCATGACCTAGGGGTGAGAAAGCAACTGCTACAGAAGCTGTCCCTGTCAGCTGAAATACTCCCAGAAGCGAGGACAAGTTTTTCCTTTAAAAGGGTCTGCTGGTTACCTTTGTCTAACACAGTCCATTCTTCAGGCCCAATCCAAGACACTTAATATTCACTTAACAAATAATTGCTCTGATAATCAGAAGGACCCCACCCCCTTCCTGAGTGAGGACAATCTTGGGAAAGGCAGAGCTAGAAGGATAAACTAAGGCCTCAGTTGCTTTTGTGGATGGCAATGTCGTCACCAGTAATCACTGTCTCCCAACGGTGGCGCCACAATTTACCTTCTCCACCATCCCACTGATTCCCATCCCCCTCAGCAAGCTTGATCTGGTTGACTTAGCTGGTGGCTTAGACTCTCATCCCTGGAAGGTCTGATCCCCTGGTCATCATGTCCTCTCAGCCTAAGGTCACTTTTTGCTCTTGTCTGTTTATCACAGTTAGGAAAGGAGTACCATCAAAGGCCCAAGGGGGGGTCACCTGTGTGACAAATACGTTCCTGCTACCCCAGCTGTGGCTCAGCAGAACTACATTCCCTGATTGTTGCCAAAATTTTGGCACTCTGCACCAATACCAAACAGAAATACAGAGGCAGAGTTAAGGAAGAGAAGGAAAGTTAATAAAGTTAAGGCTTTATTACTTTGCCAGGCAAAGGGGAGGCACAGTAGGCTAGTACCTCTAGAACTGTGTCCACCCACCCCACCCCCGGTAAGTGGTGGTGGTGGTGGTCAGTCACTCAGTCATGTCTGACTCTCTGCAACCCCATGGACTGCAGCACGCCAGGCCTCCCTGTCCATCACCATCTCCCAGAGCTTGTTCAAACTCATGTCCATTGACTCGGGTGATGCCATCCAACCATCGCATCCTCTGTCATCCCCTTCTCCTCTTGCCTTCTATCTTTCCCAGCATCAGAGCCTTTTCTAATGAGTCAGCTCTATGTATCATGTGGCCAAAGTATTGGAGCTTCAGCATCAGTCCTTCCAATGAATATTGAGGATTGGTTTCCTTTAGGATTGACTGGTTTGATCTCCTTGCAGTACAAGAGACTCTAAAGAGTCTTCTCCAACACCATAGTTCAAAAGCATCAGTTCTTTGGCGCTCAGCTTTCTTTATGGTCCAACTCTCACATCTATACTTGACTACTGGGAAAACCGTAGCTTTGACTAGACAGACCTTTGTCGGCAAAGTAATGTCTCTGCTTTTTAATATGCTGTCTAGGTTGGTCATAGCTTTTCTTCCAAGGAGCAAGCGTGTTTTAATTTCATGGCTGTAGTCACCACCTGGTGAATAAGGACAGGTTATATATCAGGTAGGGATATGTCATAAGGATCAAGGCAGTAACAGTCTTCATTCCCCCTTTACAAAATTTCAAAAGGATGGGCTTGCTGACAAGGTTAGGCTGTGTGTGTAGGATCTTAAATGGTCTATCTCCTGATATTAATGAGCCTCTTAAGCCCTTTAATCTTCGTGGTTTCATTGCTGCTTCTCCTTTGATTAGCAATGGTTCTGCCCTTTGGAATTAAGAGAAACTCATGGAGGCTGGAATCTTGCCTATGAGGAATGGGGGACAAAAAGGCCTTTGTGTCCAGGAGCCCCATAGGGCCCTGCTTAGCATCATGCTGATCAGTCAAATACCTGTGACAAGTTGTTGACTTTTCTTGCCTGCCTGTCCCAGGAATTGAGGAACAGAAGATGTCTGCTGGGAGAAGAATTCTCTTTTGGGGCTCTGCAAGTTTAGAGCTCCTGGTCCCTAAAGTTGCAGGGATGGAAAGCATACAGTCCTCAAATGGGTCGTGAATATGATAGTAAGTGGGGATCTTCTTGCATTTGCCCATTGGTTCCAGGTGTTCTGATGAATGTCAGTGTCAAAGTATGTGAATCACAGTATATGCTTCACCCTGGAGGATGGCATCTATCCTTAGAGTATTGCCTCTGAGATGGCCTGACCATAGGCACCCCGGAAGTATTGTTTATTCTCTGGAGCCAGCAGCTGAGTAGTGGTATAGCCTGCGATGCAATCAGTGAATTCCATGGTCATAGTCCATGCCTGCCCTTTGTTCACCTTGAAATGGATGCCTTAGTCTGTTGTGATGATATGATGGTTCTGCAGGATACCATATATTGGGTCCGATGCTCTATGCCCTTTGATAGTGGTGCTGGCTAAACACCTCTGGGCAGGGACTTCACATACCAGGAATGTCTATTTTTCTTGTTATTTCCAAACACTGGCCCTTAAGATAACAGCCACTGCAGTCAACTTGATATCAAGTGACTAGTTAGGTTACTGTCATGAGAAAACGTGCTGTTTTGGGTGCTCAAGACTTGACTATGGTTGGAAAGATAGACATTTGGAGAGGGTAGAAGATGCCAAGTGAAATCCTTTTGCTTTTGAGCCCACAAACACCACTGTCTCTGCATGTGTGGCTGTTGTATTGTTGGCCACCCTAGTGCTGTTAGCATGATGGATATTAGTGAGGGCTAGATGACATCAATTGGCAAAGTCAGTCTTCTTGGTTTATATCTTTTCCATGCTGGTGGTCCTCTGGAGGACCTCAGTACATGCTGCAAAGATCTTCGAACTCTGTGCCCACCCCTATGTGTCCATCTACCTACCCTTACCCAGGACTGCCTTGCCCTCAATCCTTCAATCTTTTTCATGTCCTTCTCATCTGCCTCTGCCCATGAGTCCTTATGTATTCTAACCTCGGGCCACATCTTTTTCCACATGAAGTAGGTGGTCAAGTACATTGCTGGGAGTGCTATCCATTGGGATGGGTTTTCCTTCTATGATCCTTCAAGATTGACCCTTGAGTGAGTTTTGGAGCAGTAGGCCTCCATTTCCAACTCATACCCACATATTGAGGTGACATATTTTAAATCTGGCAGTACACACTTCTATATTTAAAATGGATAACCAACAAAAACTTATCAATATAGCACATGGAACTCTGCTCAGTGTTATGTGCTAGCCTGGATGGGCAGGGGGTTTGGGAGAGAATGGATACATTTGTATGTATGGTTGAGTCCCTTCAAAAAAAGACTATCTCTTCTGACAAAGTCAAAGTCTCAGTTATCTTAATCACCTAATGACTAGTTATTTCCCTGCACGCTTTGGACAAATATCTTTTCCAATTATGGATGAGGTGCTGTATATAGAGGGCACGCCTTTTTAATTCTCTGGCAGTTGTAACTGTCTTAGCCTTTACTCTCCACTGTGAGAGGTATAAGGTCAGCAAGAAGAGACTACGGCTTTCTCTGATCCTTTTTATGATGTGTGCACAGCCGTTCACCTGTGTGTAACCCTCTGAAGTCCCAGAAATATGTTGAAGCTTTTCAAAATCTTATATAAGCATTTCCTTCCAGTCTTTCAAGTTTTGAGTTAGCCTCTCGTTTGCTCCACCTGGTAATGCTTTCTCAGATATCTATGTTAAACAACTGATATTTAAAAAAAAATTTTTTATTTTTTAACAATTCTAGAGCTGGATCACTGGAAACGGCACTATTTCCTAAGTAAGATCAACTAATGAATCTCTAATAGAGCTGTGACCTGTCTGGCACGTCCCAATAAAATAGTTACTAATTTCTGGAGCAAGGGATTTTTATGATCCAACCTCAATTTTCCCCCCATGATGTCTGATAGACTGCCCTTTTTTATTCTACCTTGGTTCTGAGGCTGATGGTTTTTAAGTCTGCTACAGAGCTAGGGAGAATATTGGACTAAGAAAGTTAAAATGTCACAAAGCTCATTGTTTTGGCTAAGTATTAGCCACATTTCTTAAAAAATGGTCTTTAAATTGTTGCAAGAATCTGGTTAACTTCCAACGTATTAGAAAAGTTAATTTTGGGAATTTTTCATTGTGCTCGCTGTTTTTATGTAGGAAGATTTTTGACAGCTTTGCCTTTTTGGTAATGCTTATTCCACTGTACTGACATTATTGGGGAAAATTCTTAAATTATTTTGACTTCTGATCGTAGGTCTGTGTTGCGGATGTGTGACGTACATTATGAGAATCTACTGGATAGAACCTAGGTTGATGATTTGCTCTTGTCTAACTGACATCTTTTGTTTCAATAAGGGGTTCTTTGCTATCCTAGAGGACTTGAGGTGATTCAAGATGATTCTAATTATCCAGTTGCTGCCTAGAAAAGGCTAGCACTCCAACTTACCTTCATGTAGTTATCACCGGAGGTTGATTTACATGGGAGATATTTGTCTGCTGTCCTGGGGGCACTTGTGTTTCTTCAGGGTTCCAACACACATGGTCAAAGGAGGCTGATATATATTGTTGGGCAGCATCTTAGATTCACACAGGGAAGCAAAGGTCTGAAGGCAGAACTGTTGTCACTAGAGTCCTTCAAAATTTTAATGGATGCTTTGGGAAGAAATAGGGTTGTCATAGTAGGCTGGGGACAGTGCCCAAACAGCAGCGTTTTCTCTGAGAAGATTGTCTGCTCCATGAATCTTGGATTGAGCCCCAGAGTTCTGAAACCATCCACCATGTTACCACGACGCTGGGCTCTACTAACTTCATTGAGGCACAATTATGAGCCAGAAATGCCTCCATTGAGAATGTGACCCGTGGATATAGTATATCTTCTTGGTCCTCAAGGATAAGTTCACCGTGCTTCCGGGGTGCTCTGTACCCCCAGAGGGAGGCAGATCAATTCAACCTGCACTCGTCACAAGGGGTTTAAGGTTGCTCTGACTCTTCTTAGTGTGGTGAATGGGTTGAGAGACAACTGAATGAATGTCAAGCTAGGAACACTCATTGTTTGCTGTTCTTCTTGTGCAGAAACAAATTCTGTAGCCTTCTGACCACCAGGAGTCAAGTGCTATGTGATGATGCTCAGTTGCCCATGCATCTTAGTAGGTAGTTTCTTCTTGTGCTGCTTTTTGGTTGAGCAGATGGGTTCTTATTAAAGTGTCTCCATCTGAAGCTCAATCGTACCTTTCTTAAGTAGTAGCAGCCTGTATTGTTTCAGAAAATGGAATTTTTTTTTTTTTTTTTTTTTTTTAAGAATTTTCTGATCCTGGTTGGTGCTGCGTGTTGGAAATTTACCCAGAGGTGGAGGTCTGAACTCGGGAAGCACAGAGTGGAAACTTCTGCCTTTCTTGGATGACTTTCAATGCCTTTGGTACCAGTTGAGGTGTGTCCTAGATAATCTGGGGACAGTGCTGTGGTCAATGCCAGCACCTTCTCTGAGCAGGAAGGGCTCAGTGCTCCAAGGAGAAGGGTTCTGAGTCAGTCCATTACCTTGGTGTTAGAATCCTGGACTGCAAGACCAGTGGGGCAAAGTGTGAGCTTGTGGTGCATTCCAAGATGAGCAAGTAGCTGCTGGTGTTGCTCTGGGGAGTGTCAGGGGACGTTCAACTTGAAGGGATCCAATATGTTTTTCTCCTCTTCTGTGTGCCATTCCTCAGGGACTCTCTCTTCCTTATCAGTTCCTGGAAAACAAGAACAAGCAGAGCTGCATGCAGTTCTCAGGACTGAGATCATGATAAAGGGCACCTGCATGGATTCTCTTCAGTGACCCCCCTTCAGTGACCTTTTACTTAAAGGTCATCTACTCAATGCCCCTCTTACTCAGGATATGGGATGCTTTCTGGCCCTTAAAAGATTATTTGCTTGGCATTGTTTTTGCTCAAGGTTTTTTTTACTGCCTGAAGCTGCCTTGTATGAAGATATATAAACATGAGTTTCTGCAAATAAAGCACCCTTGTTTCACTCGAGACTTGGGTCCCCTGCGTCCCTCTTCTCGTCGACTCTGGTCCCCAGGTCCCGGTCTACAAGGACCATGACGGGGGTTCCACTTTCAGGTTGTGCTTTCAAGATGTCTTTGGGGAGATGGTGAGGGAGCCGGGGCCATGGCTGTCCTAGGAGAGGAGAGCCAAGATACAGGCTATTTGTCTGAACACCATAAGTTACCTGTTCTGGAAGTTGTGCTGACCCACACCTCCTATGAAGCAGGTACATTATGGTCCACTCTGAAATGTGAGGTCGCTTATAGCACCTTGGTGTCCTTAGGGGAGAAGTTAAAGAAGAGACCAGCAGTCTTAAACAATCGACTTAGTTGCCAGGGAAGAAGGGCCTTTGGATAAACATCTTTTTCTATTCTTTGGAATAATTGGTGCATGAGTGGTCTATTTGTAGCTGAACCCGTAGTAGAATCCTATAAATCAAGTCCTATAAAATTATCTGGGCCCAAATAATTCTTCGGGGAAAGATAATTATATATTTAGTTTTTCATAGAAATGGTAAATGCTTGATATTTCTTGTGCATAAATTTTAATAATCTGAGACTTTCAAGGCATTTATACCTAAGTATTTGAGGTTTACATTGAGCACTTTTAATGCCTTCATCTGTAGGTTGGAATGCTAGGAAGACATTGCTAATATTGCTATTATTCTCTTGTTAAGTGCTGCCAGGAGAATAGTTGTGAGGCATATTATTTGAAATAAACTTTAGTGAGTTAATATGAATTCCCTTGAATATAGAACCTGAAATAGCAATTTTGGACAGGCACTGTATTCACTTCTATCGCTTGTGTAACTAAATGACCGCCAGGTTGGGGCCTAAGTGAAGACAAATTTTATCTTCGAGTTGTAGAGATGAGAAGTTTGATATGGATCTCTCTGGGTAAAGTCAAGCTTTTGATGGGGTTTACATCCTTGTTGGAGATACTGGGGGACAGCAGTTTGTTTCTCTGCTATATCCACCTTCAAGAGGCCCCCACAAGTCCTTGGCTTGTGGACTCTTCCATCTTCAAAGTCTGGATCCTCTTTCAACTTCAGAGTGGGCAATGCATATGGAAATCTGACTCTCACCTCACCTTGTTTAGGGGACAGAGGGTCAGGAAGTGGCAGAGTGGATGCCAGCCTCCTGAATTTTCTTAGTGGCAGAAGAGGGACTAGTTCAGCGCTGCCTACTGAGGAGCAAGGGGCTCCCTTTTCTGTCTTCCTGTGATGGAGTCTCTTCCCTTTTCTGGGAAAAGAGTTTTTTTAAGATCCTATTTAGACTTATTCCCAGCTTTGCCTCTCACAATGTCTGCTTGTATTAAATATCTTGAGATGCCAAAAATTAAAATCTCACTATATTCAAGGATGACTCTTTATGACTCATTCTCTTCCACAAATAGATGAGACTATTCTAAGCATGGAAAACTAAAACTGTTTCATTGAAGGTCTCCCTTACAAGTCATGAGTCATTCTAAGATATTGTAAAAATTCTACAACTAATTCCCTCATTGGCATATGATGGAGATCAGCAGGTTTTGATTCAGTCAGGTAAATACTATGATGTCAACTACTGTATTTCAGTGCTATATAGCTCTATTGTTTAGGAGGGAATATGATCTAAACTCTTTGTTACTTTTCATTTTCTTGAGTATTTTCCATTTTTTTGAGACTAAGAAATGTCTGCATCTCACTTGAAATGGAGAAATTAATATATATTTTTTAATGATTTCTTCTCTCCTGATATTCTACCTTCCTCAGCTCCCATGAAGTCTAGTGACCCTGGTCTGATCATGTTCCTTCCCCCTACTCCCTTGTTTAAAACTCCTAAGGCTTCATGAGAAGGAAAACAGGATGTATTGAACCCTTTCTCCTCCTGGCTGTCCCAGACAAGCCTAGACCTGGATGGGTCAGACCCAGAGCTGGATTCTAGAAGAAGCTGCTGACAAGTGTGTGGCATTCTGGCTTCTTGGTCAACTGTGTGGCAATTGACCTTCATCATCCCAGCCCCTGCTGGACAAAGCCTGCACCCTTCTCTAGCACACATCTTCCTGAAACTCCTAGTCTTTGGTGCCCATATGAGGGTCATCTCTAAGCCAGAGTATTGAGATCATCCAGGTGGGATTTCTTACCACCTACCTGCTCTGGAGAAAGAGTTGCTCTATTTTGCCCCCAGAAGTGTGGATGACAAGGTCAGGATTATTGTGGGCCTGGGGTGCTCAGGTGCCCTCCACCTACCACACCGTGGGTCCACATCTTGGTCTTCAACACTCTGTGCTGTGGGCTCTCTGTGGGGTGGTAGAGAGCTGAGGTTCGGGGGTCAGCAGTGTCCACACCATGTTCAGGGCTGAGACCCCGGGTACCCTTCTGCACTAATGAGCTTAGGTTGAACTGATATGGATGCTGGGTAATCATGATACAGCTGTGACCTCTTAAAGGAACCATCCCTGACTTTTCTTAACAGGGTGAGTTGGTTGAAGATAATGAACTGAAGGATTTGTCCAATAGGCAAAATGCTTGCCTGACCTTTTCCTCTGAGGTAGAAACGATGTAGCCTCCTGGCCCCTAGACAGGTCCTATGGCAGGTATCTGCCTTCCTCAGGGCCCGTGGACACTGCTCATTTGTCTTGACTGGGCAGTTTCCCCTTTTCCTGCCTTCTCAAGAATGGGTGTCTTCCATCGGAAATCATTCCATTGGTGGTAAGTCCAGTCCTGTGATTTTTCTTAATGTTTTAGAAGACAAACTAAAACTGGTTTTCAAGATTCTGAGTAGTCCAGCATGAATCAGGATGGACTCGATGAGAAATCCAACACTGGATATTTTCTTTTTCAATTCTCAGAAAAGCTAGTTATCAACGTGCTATATAGTTCTTCCAAATGGAATCAGGATCAAACTCGGCATTCTCACCATTAAGGTTGATATTTTGTACTGATGGAAGTAGTGACTTAGTTCTGTCATATTTACAGTCTGTTACCTCCTGCTACCCTTGGCACACTTTCTGTAACTCAGCTGTCTGAGCACAGCAGGGACCATGGGTGAATGGATTCCGTGTCCAGCATGAATTAGACCATCGATGTCTGTACTGTTCTCTACTTTGTACTTTTGGGGCCCGTGAGAGGCGACAGTTTGAGTGACTGCAATGAGACTGTAGTCTTCCACACTTTTGCCTTTCCTTTTCCTCATGCTTCTGGGATTGTTCTTAAACCTGAATCTTTAGCCACACTTTCTATCATTCGTATATTTTTACATAGCATTTTGACAATAGTGAATCTCAACTTCTTGACTTTTAATTTCTTCAGGGGGGAGTATAACTTGTCTGTTTATATCTCATACTCTTTATACTGCAAAAAAACATAATGTAGCTCTGAAGGGTCTAAAATTAGATCTACCTAATCTCAGATCTCTTAACCTGTTTATAAGTTGCTGTAGATAAATATTTTCAAAGAAATCTACAACTCTTTCCTCATTGGAACTTGACGGAGGTTAGGGATGTTAGATTTCCACATTAGCATGAGTATTGTATCATGTTAATTATTGTATATATTTGCTACGTACCTCTTTTTAAAAATAATTTTCATTATATTTTGGTCTCACCAAGTGGCATATGAGATCTTAGATCACCAAGCAGGGATTGAACTCCTGTGTCCTACAGTGGAATTGCAGAGCCTTAACCACTGGACCACCAGAGAATTCCCTCTTTATATTCTTATAGGGGCAAGTATGATCTAAAATCTTAACATTTAGTTCTCATTAAAGTATCCTTCTCTCCATTCGCTCCTAGAACTGCCTATATGTTGCACAAATTTCAATAATTCGATGCACTTTTTGTTTGTGGGAGAGAATTCACTCTCCCCCCAAATTTCCCTTCCTTTAGCTTCTGTGAGCTCTCAGGAACCAAGCCAGTTCACTCCTAGAATGAATGAGAAAGAATGTTTGGAACCCTTCTGCTTGTAGTCGGGGGCGGGCTAAGCCAGGATGAAGCAGACTCTGGGTTGACCTCAAATGGAAGCTGCTGCCAAACCCATTTGGCTTTGACATTATCTTCAGCTGTTCTGGAAGTGAATCCCCACCTACCCATCTCATCATCCTCTGATCCCCATCTGCCTACTGTTGCTGTATCTTATGCATCCACATGGGTGTCATTCCTAAGCCAAAGTATTCAGGACAGTCCTAGTGAGGTCTCAACCACTTCTCCGGGAGAGATTCATTTCCTTATACCCTCATAGAAGATCAGCTGAATGTTGGTGTGTTTATTGTGTGCATGGATCACCCCGGTCTTCTCTATGCTCCAATATCTATAGCTCTCAAAGACTGTTCAACCTTCTGTGCCTTGAGCTCTGATGGGTGTGGGCAGGACTGAGGTTCAGGACTCAGGCTGTCTGGGGCATATGTGCAGGGCTGAGCCTCTTATAGCTCCCATCTGTGACAGACAAGGAAAGCATTGTCCCCTCTGCCCTGATCTTGAGATGCTAAGGTCTCCTGATGTGGCTGCCTGGAGGTCTTGATGGAAGTGTGCATACTTGATGGAACCAGCCCTGAGCTTCCTTGTTGGGATGAATTGTTTGAAGCTAAATGAGGGATTTGTCCAGCTAGAAGAACTCCTGGCTTGATGTTCTCCAGTGAAACTGAATCAAGGTCTGCAGGCTCCTGGCCTCTAGACAAGTCTCATGGCAGGTGTCGCTCATTATCTTTTCTGACTGGGTGGTTTTCCCTTGTCCTGCCCCCTGACAAAGTTGATGGGTTCCATGGTAAAAAAATGGTTCCATCTGAAAGTCCTTAATCCTGGATTAAGGGTTTCCCAGGAAGAGAGAATAAGCTAGACTTTTGTGATTGCCCATTCTGTGAGTCGTCCAGCATGCTTTGGGAGTGAACTGATCAGAAATTCAAAGGTGGACATTCCAGGTCTCTTTAGTCCTCACATGCCAGTTTTTCCAGTTAATTTTTATTGGAGTGTAGTTGTTTTACAATATTAGTTTCTGCTGTATAGCAAAGTGAGTCAGTTATATATATATATTGTACATATGTTCCCTCTTTTGGATTTCCTTCCCATGCAGGTCCCCACAGAGCACTGAACCAGAGTTCCCTGTGCTGTACAGTAGGTTCTCATTGGTTATTTTATACACAGTTATGTATTTGTCAATCCCAGTCTCCCAGTTCATCCCACCCCCTTCTCCCCACCTTGTATTCATACATTTGTTCTCTGTCTGACTATATTTCTGTTTTGGAAATAAGATCATCTGTATCATTTTTCTAGATTCCACATATCAGCAATATTATTTTTCTCTTTCTGACTTCACTCTGTAAGACAACCTTTAGGTCCATCCATGACTCTGCAAATACAAATGCCAACTGTTTTGAAGTCCCAAGTTTTCAATTAAATCTGGATCAAAATCTGCCTTTCAATTAACAAGGATCTTACTTTGAAGGAAATACATTTTCTGAATATATAATGGAGAAAAGAACGGTTGTTTTACCCACTACCATTCCTTCACACATTTTCATTCACCCAGATAGTTGGATGAACTGTCTAGGCACGGCAGGATCTATAGGCATTCAAACCACATGTTCAGGGCCCTGGAGGGGAACCTGAACCTAAAGGTCTGAAAGTCCTTCATGTCCATTTAATGCACTGGGAGGGGCCCTGAGAATGCAGGATGTCTGAGTGCCTGAAATGAATACATTCTGGCCTTTGTCTTCTACATTCTAGCCTTTGTAGTTGATGCCTCTGGAACAGTTCCATCTGATCTTCCGTCATGTTGATTGTATTTATCCCATATTTATGCTATTTCCATGTTTTATAACATCATATTCTTTGACTAATATCAGCTTTGGTAATCAGAGGAGACAAATTGGATGTTTGTTGTTGTTCAGTCACTCAGTTGTGTCCAACTCTTTGCAACACCATGGACTGTAGCGTGCCAGACTTCCCTGTCCTTCACAACTTCCTGGAGCTTACTCAAACTCATGTCCTTTGACTCGGTGATGCCATCCATCCATCTTATCCTCTGTCATCTCCTCCTCCTGCCTTCAGTCTTTCCTAGCATCGGGATCTTTTCTAATGGATTGGCTCTTCTCATCAGATGGCCACAAGTATTGGAGCTTCAGCTTTGCATCAGTCCTTCCAATGAATATTCAAGGTTGATTTCCTTCAGAATGGACTGGTTGGATCTCCTTGCAGTCCAAGGGACTCTCAAGAGTCTTCTCCAACACCACAGTTCAAAAGCATCAATACTTTGGCTCTCAGCCTTCTTTATGGTCCAACTGTCACGTCCAAACATGACTACTGGAAAAACTAGAGCTTTTACTATATGGCCCTTTGTCAGCAAAGTAATGTCTCTGCTTTTTAATATGCTGTCTAGGTTTGTCATAGCTTTTATTCTAAGGATCAAGCATCTTTTCATTTCATGGCTGCAGTCACTATCTGCAGTGATGTTTCTTGATCTATAATTCTCCCATTGAAAAGAATAGATTCAGATTTCTTAAAGACAGCACCTTTTAGGTGACTTTCTTCATCCCATAATTCTTGTGGAGACTCTCCTGCCTGATCACATACATTGGCTAAGAGGCTTGAGAAATACTTGAATTGTCAGAGGTCCACCCGTCTTGAATGTCAGTCTGTACAGTATCTGGATATCCTCAGAAGGTCTGATGGCTTAGGGTGCTCTTTCAGTTTTCCCCAGAGGAAGCAGAGACCAAAATGTGAGAACATTGGACCCAGATACCCTCTGTAGTTTTTCTGAGCGCCTCTGCCTTTTTCAGTAGTATCATGAATGTCCCAGATGGAGGATAGTGTTTATCATGGGCAATGCACCTTCTCCTCTGGGAAGCCAAGGCCCGTCTCTGTAACATGGAACCGTTCTGAAACTATCACAGTGTCATGGTGGTGAACTGCTGGGAATAGCTGACTTTTGGCCCTAAACTGATCAGAGAGATTTTCTGCTTAGGAGACACAGCTGTCAATCACACTTACTAAACATATTAGCTGATCACTGGCTTATTCCTGGCAATGCTTTCTGTGGTGACTAAATCAGAGGTCCTGGGGGATGCTGTATGTAAATAGAAGAAAATAATGCCCGGGCTTTCCCCACAACTTTGCTGCTGTCAGCATACTAGGTGAAGGGTTTTTTTTTTGTCCTGGTAGTTCTGCTGATCACAAAGTGTCTGTGAAGCAGAGACATCAGCGGGTAGCTGTGAGGCCAAAAAGTTTTTTGTTTTTTTTTTTTCTGTAAAAACTTCCAGAAATACTGGGACAAAACTGTAGCCAGCCCAGTATCTTATTCTGGTAGTAAAGCAGGTGGGGAAGCCAACCCACTGGACTTAGTCTCCTTGGTTCTCAGGGACAAACCTTGAGATGAGTCGGGGATGCTCTGTGTCTTGACTACCCTGAAAGAAGGGACTGGATCAATTCAGCCCTGACCATTTGGATGAGGGGGAAAGGAAGTTGCGCATCTTTGTTGTGGGAACAGACTTCTGATTTTGTAATTCTCCATATTTTCCAAACTTTCACTCCTTCCTTAGCAGGGTTCTGTGTCTGTCTTCAGTGGTGGGCTGTTGTGATGAAGTCAAAACGTTATAGCTCCCTTGAACGGAGTCCACATTGGCTCAAAATAAGGTGCTTCAGTTTTCTTTGTCATATTGACTTTGCTGGTGCTTCAGTTTTCTTTGTCATATTGACTTTGCTGGCAGCTCACCGTGGTTCATCCAAGGATGGGCGCATGATCAGACTTTTATTCTGGTTATTTTATCTTCATTATCACCTGTCTCTTGTTCCTTGATCCTGCTGCTGATGACTGGTCTCCTTGATGGTATATCCCATTCAAGATGAAAAGTTAGTCTTGACTAGGTAGAAGAAAATCTTCAACTCATAACTAACTGGAAGGTTGTAACCTCACCCATCTTCTCTGAAATTTGTCTATGTCTTTACACAGCAGAGATGGCCATGAAAGATTGTGGGTCTTCAGGAAGACGTGGGAGCAGCCAAGAGCTCATCTGAGTCCCCCCCTCCCCCACATTGTCACTAACCCACAGCCCTAGGGGATTTCTGAAATGCTTGTGTTCCTGGGACCATTAAGTACCTGACCAAAAAGAGGTCTATCAGTTATTGCAGAGAAAACCTAGGTTCAGAGGACATTCAACACATTGTGTGTCACTTAAAAATGAAACATGTTAGGAATTTTCAGGGTTGTTCATCCCTAACAGTCTCTCCTCAATCAGGAGTTCATTGCGGGGAAGCCCCCAATTTGCTTCTGATAGGGTGGAGCTGGTCTTTACTGTGTCCCCCGGTCATGGGGCATCTGTACTCTGGTTGGTAGGCATGGGTCTGTTCTGACCAGTAAGATGGTATCATTCTGTTTTATTTAGCCCTGTGGACCTATAGGTAGGGTGATAACTTAAGCTCTGTGCATTTGTTGGCGTGTCCTACTGGCTCTTGGGGACCAAAGACCACCCAGAAGAGTGTTCTATCTGGCTCTAGTCCTTCTCAAAGTATAGCCTCTTCTGAGACTTGAGAGCTTTCTCGTTTTCTGCCATCTTAGATTGTTGAAGGCACACTTCATCAGGACTTCAGCCACTCATACAATGGCAAGTTAGCACTATTGATAAATCATCTTTTCTTTGATGTTGCTACTCTTTAACTGCTTTCTTCCTACTTGCTCTTTTATTGTTGAAGGTTCCTTTGCAACATCATCATTGTCTCATTAGGGTCCTCCAGGAAACAGACACGGAGAAATTGACACTCTTAGATCCTGGTTGGTAGTTTGTTGTTGTAATTCTTCCTTGGCCAGAGATAGCTCATGATGACAGTCTTTCTGTCACCATTTTGCAAGAATACAGTGTTGATGAGGAGAGGATGAATTCTTTTTGTCAGAGACCATCCTTTGTGAAAAGAACTAATTTCCTCCTCTCCATAAGAAAGAAAACCCTCAGCTGAAGTAGAAATGAGGAATGTGTGCCTCCACCTTAACTCTGATGGCAGATCTGCAGTGTGGTGTTTCCCAGTTGGATTTCTGCTTTGGCCCCCTTGAATCTGCCCTGTCCTGCCTGATCCAGGAGAAGACTGTAGAGGCATCTGGACTGATGAAGGGTCCATGGAGAGGAGTCTGTATCCCCAAACTTCTCCTACAGAGGCCCATGAATCCTTGGGGCCACTTGATATAAAACTTGTTTATTCAAGTTGGGTATATAAGTTCTGCCTACTCTGAGATTCTCATATGTAAACAATAGTGATACCTGACCTTCAGAATCTTGCTCCTTAACTCTGAGACTAATCACCTTTATCTTTCGAAATGCTCGGGATGGAAAGTTAATTCTCCCTTGGCTTAGGAAAGCAACTGTTCCTGGATAATCCCATGGGGTCACAGATGGGCTGTCAGTATTTAACTGTGCAGCATCTGACATGGGTCATCAGGTAGAGGTGACCCTCTAGTTTGAGAAATTACACATGTGGCTAGTTTCCAGTGCAATAATTTTTCAGAGCGTCAGACTCCAGTATGATTTCAGAGTCCTCTCCTTCTCACCATAGATTGTTAAATAAACACTTCATGTTGACCTGAGCCCCCCCAGAGAAAGATATTAGAACTGGGGATGTAGCAGATGCTTTCCTATCCATTTGACCCTGTTGCTTCCTCACACTTCACCTGCGCTGTTACTGATATGACCTTGGCATTGTTACTGTCATCTCAGAAGGATTTCCCTCACAAATCAGATATGGGAATTTTCACATGTATAGTCTAATTGCTGCTCACGAATTGCTATATGTATGCTCCTGAGATTCTCTGGAGAGAGCACTTATGGTGGACCACCCACTTCCTCCACCCAAATTTGGATGAAACTGATGTAGAGAGAGAAAGTTGTCTTTGTAGAGGGCAGAGTTAGTAAGGTGACAGATTTAGCCTTCTGCTCTCACTTCTACTTTAGTGGGTGATTGTTGTGAGAAAGAGATGTATTCCTTAACTGAAATCACAGCAGACTAGAGTGACACCTTAAAAAAAAAATAGGCATGAATGCAAGAAAGAATGAGAGAGCTGTGTTTATTCCTCGGTGGATTTCCATGTGAGCCCCCTTTTCTTTAAGCTTCCCTATGATGATTGATCCAGATTCAGATCTCGAGAGCGGGCCATGGTCAGGGAAAACTATTTCTGTAACTTTGTCCTTTTCTATTTCCTGTGATTCTCGAGTTTTAGTCACACTGTGTCCTTTCAACAAAATAGCATCTCACTGCTTTGTTGTGCTTTAAAATAGAGTCTAGAGGATGCGGATTCATGTTGATGTATGGCAAAACCAATACAATATTGTAAAGTAATTAGCCTCTAATTAAAATAAATTAAAAAAATAAATAAAATATAGTCTAGAGGATGAATCTAGGGGAATCCAGCCTCTGCCAGAAATGCCCACCAACTCTGGAAGAATGCCCATGCTCCTTTTTGAGAGGAAGAGTACAGATCAACTCTAAAGCTGCAAGGCTATTCTGACTCCATAGATGAGGTTTCTGACATCTATTTGCTTGTGGTGGTGTCTTTCTCCTGAAAAGCGAGCCCTTAGAGACTGCTAGCCCTCAAATCCCATTAGCCTTGTTCCCATTTCTGCCTCAGTAGTCTGCCAGAATCTAGGCTCTTAGGATTCCAACACCTGGGGGTCAATCTGCTCTTTTCCAAATATCTTTCCAATTCAGGAAGAGAATTGTTGTCTTCTCTAAAATTCAGTCTTTCCCATATAGGTCACTACTCTGCTTCTTATCTGAATTTTCACCCAATTGTAAACCTCTTTTATGGAGACTTTATTCCTTTTGTGATCTCAACTCTCTTGTCTGATGTCCTTCATACTAACTAGGCTATGCGTGATGATCCGTGAAACAATGGTGAAACAAAAGCAGAGAAATGTGTCTTGAGCGTTCTTGCTAGTGCATTTTCTAAGAGCTGTCTAAGGCATTCAATGATAGGTCCCTGATCTGCTATTAAGGACATAAGCTTCTGCCTCTAGGACCATCTTTTCCCTTCAAATGTAGCTTATGGGAATGTAGATCTTGCTGGGACAAGTCTGTCTGTCCCTACAAGGCTCTCATTTCCATAGGACCCAGGATGGACTGTCTTCAACCACTGGCCACAAGGTAGAGTGGAATGTGGCTCAGGGTTAGCTTAAGAATAACCCCATCAGGAGAGAAGGTTCTAGGTGTGCCAAGAAAACTAGGGAGTTTTGCCCTGCTAGTTTTCTATAAGTCTTACATTTTAGATGCAATGTTTCCTTCAAAGTAAGATATGATCTCAGTGCTGTATTGTGTTAGACAAAAACCCTATAGGATGTCAAGCTCCCCAGCCTCGGCAGGCATTTCCATCTTTTCCACAAGAATGACAATGTTCCCAGGTTTTCCTCTCAGCAGGAAAGGTTCAGACTAGTCTTATGGCAGCAAGCCTAATCTAAATCAATAGCTTATATGTCTGACATTCATCTTCTGTGATAGTATCCTTTCCCTCTCCTAAGAAATCCTTATATATTTCTCTTCTCATTCAGACTTGTCACCATTTTGCCTCTGTTACATTTACCAGAATCAAATAACTTAGAATTCCGATTACTGGTGATTCACTTGCTTTCATGGACTTTCCTTCTTGGGGTGAAGAGGTCAAGGAGACATGAGGGGGAGCATAAAGCAGGGAAATTCTCCACTTGATGTTCTTATGATACTTGGACAGTTCTGTAGCCTCTGGCCTATAGACATCACTGGTGGCAGATAGTAATCTACATGAGTAGTAAAATCAAGAAACATGGGGGCCAGGAAATAAGTTTTAACTCTGATCTGGGTGCTTTCACTGAGCAGAACTCAACGTGGGACCAGTGGGGAGCCAGGATAAAGTGTCTGGTTTCTGCTATTGATACACAAATCACCTGATGGCTGCGATGGAGAAATTGGGTGAAGTGACCTTCAGAGGGAAGAGAGAATACAGGCAATGGAGAGGAGTTACCTTTTTCTGTAAGAATTGTTTTCACTCTTTGAGCTAAGGTGTTCTTAAAATCAAGGCTGTCCATTAAAGGTGTTTGGAAACGTCTCTCTGATCAGCCCTTTGTTAGGGTTGGCATAGCTGTATCTGAGCCACACTGAACATTGGTGCTAGCTCCTAGCTGGTGGGCACAGGGGAAGAGAAATCACCAAGATGCTGGGATCATCATACTTGGGGAAGGTATCAGATTGCACAAATCAATCTGGCTCATAAAACAGAAACCCAGGAAAGTCCTGTGATTCCCCAGACATATCCGGGGTCATCCCAAGGTGGAGAATCCAGTGAGGAATTCCAAATAGTCATGAGCCCCCCGAAATAGCAGAAGGCTCAGGCTTCTGGTATCAGGGTCAGAAGCACTGGAAACTCCATGACCTGCAGAGTGAATGTTGGCAGCAGTTCTGTATCATGGGACCACCTCCTCCTCCCCTGGAACATTCTGGTTGGTTCGTCTGATGACCATGGCTGAGTCTTATGCCAGTGTTTCCACCATTGTCTGCAGACTTGCTTCAACTACTGGTTGATCGAGGTTGAGAATTACAATTTGGTCTAGGTTCTCTAATCTGGGCTGGCTGAACACATTTTTCAGCACTTTCAGTAAAGGCTGTGTAGTCAGGTGTGGGCACATTTTGGCTTTGAACTCTCCTTTTGGCCTGAGACAGTTCAATGAGCTGGTTCACTCCTAAGCTCAACTGCTTTAACCTGTCTCATGGGGCCTTTGAAGTAACTACCTTCTTGTACTCCACATCTTGTCCCAGCCCCTCCTTAGACAGTGGAAAATGTGCTTTTCATCACTGTCACTGGCTATGTAAAGATGGCTGTGTGAGGCCAAGTTTTAAGGTGGTCCATGACCTTTTCCCTCTGTGGATGACTTCTAGTCAGATTACCTTGTGTGGCAAGAGTGACGGATTTTTCAGGCGTAAACGCTCCCAAATCTGGTGACTAAGTTGTCAGTAGGGGGAAATATCCTGTGAGGCCCTGACTTAGAAGTTCTTTAAAAGATACTGTGTTTTCCCTGAGGACAGAGACTTCCCTGAGACACATAGCCTCTCTCTCCCCCTTTCTGACTTTATCAGTGCGACAATCATAAAAGGATACTGTCACAACATGAGGGAGCTTGGGAGTAGATTCTTTTTATTGCCCTAATTTTTGGCCATGCCACATGGCAGACAGGATCTTAGTTCCCCGACCAGGGATTGAACCTGTGTGCCCTGCAGTGGATGTGTGGAATCCTACCCACTGGACCACCAAGGAAGTTCTGAAAGTGGATTCTTACTTGAAAGTGGGTCAAGTTTCCTGACAGGAATGTAGCCCAGCTGTCGCCTTTGTTTCTTTTGAGACCCCGTGGAAATCCCACTTAAGCTGAGCCCAGAATCTGAGCTACAGTATCTGGGAGATGATAATAGACACTCTCTTTAGCTACAAATGGTTTTCAGACATGGAGGTGTATAGCGAAATAGAAAGTCCACCCTTTACAGGCACGGCCATCTGTCTCCCACCCCACCCTCTGTCCTTCCCATCCATCGGGGCTTGGAAGTGTCTGGACATGGAGACCTGAAACCCAACCCTTCGTGACCCCTGCTTGCTGGACACCCAAGCCTAAGGGAGCACTAAGAAGTGTTTTTCTCTTTCTGCCTCACTGACCCCAGACAGGAGGAAACACTGCTCCCAGAGGCCTGGGAACTGACGTGTCATCATAAGTCAGGAACACGACCTAGAAATCCGTGGAGCTGTCTCTAATGTTTGTCCCTAGGACTGTTGAGCAGAACAGTCACAGGGCACCTTGGGAGGAGGAGGTTGTTCCTTGAGGTGAAAAATTTATCTGGAAGTTTCTCAGACATCAGTAGGTGATGGATCTTGGCAATCACTTAGGAGGTGAAGGCAGTATCTATGAGGAAGCCCACGTCTTCCTTGTAAAGCATAGGAATGCCCACACTGAAGAGGAAATGAGACTGTGTCCCTTTCCCCTGTGTCTGATGACAACGGTTTGGTGTCCTTCCCCAGCTGGACACATGTTTTGGCTGCCCTTAGGTAATTCATCTGCCCTGTGCTCCCTGGTCTAGGGCAAAGACTGTGAAGGTCCCTGGCCTGAAGGGAGATCCAGAGGAGCCTGTATCCTCATGACTTACATTGACAGGATCACAGGGGGTTCTCTGGGGCCAGCTAGAATCTAGGTGACTTTCCTGCTGCCTTTCGCTAGCTAAAGGGACAGGCAGTTAAATTCTGGTCATGTGTCATGAGTGAAGTGCTGCCGAACTTTTGAGAGTGCTACCATTGAAAAAGGTGGTGGTCTCCCTTCCCTCTTTCAATGTCCTCCTTCAATTGAGGCCAGGAAGGACTAGCTCTAGGGATGGCAGAGAAAAAAGGAGGGTCTGAAACATTTGTTCTTGACGTATTTTGTAAGAGGTGTCCAGCGGTGAAACATCCACAAAGAATTATTTCTGTTGTTTACATTTTCAATACCAATAACATCTATTTTAAATGGAAATTCAATTCACAAATGTTGAAATTTAGTAACCTTCTATGATCCTAATCCATATCCCCAAAAATCTGCATCTTTTACATTATCATACAATTTTCCTCACATAATTGACTCATGTCTTTCCTGCCAATTTAACTCCTAACTGGTCTACGTAGATCATCAAAAGCCCACTACACCCTGAGTATGTCTTCAAAAGCACCTGTAAATGAACACTCAACTGATTTTAATGTTGTTAAGGCTCACAAATGACTTTCACATACAGAGTCTTGATGCTCTTGACATAAAATGGAGTATATATTATGACTTTTAAATTTTAAGAGAATTCAGTCTTTCTGCAGCTGACAAATGAGTCCAAAGATGTAGTTAATTGACTACCATTTTACATTTCAGGAAAATTTTTTCCCTTTCTACCTTTTGACCCCCTACACATTTCTCCCACCCTCACCCCCTCCCTTTGGCAATCCCCAATGTGTTACCTTGTCTAGGAGCTAATTTTTGTGTGTGTGCATGTGACTGATCCACATATAAGACAACATTGGCATTTGTCATTCTCTATCTTATTACAAATTCATGCCATGTCTTCATTTTCTTCAAGCTTTCCTCCTTTCATTTATCTTCCCCAAGGCCCTTTGCCCACTTATTCATGCCAGTGGAAGAGAAGTTAGCTGTCCTCATTTGTGAAATAGGAAATGAAACCTGAATGTCTTAGTACGTATCTTTGGGGTCTGAATCTAAGGCCGGCTTTGGGGTCAGATACCTTATTTGACAGTGACCCCAAGTAGCACAAAGGTCAAAGAGGTAAGCATGAGACTGGATGCAGAGAAACTGCACTGGGCTGTCCCTTCTCCCTGTGTCTCATTCCCACAGGATTATTCCCTTGTGAATAATCGCCTAGAATGAATCACTAAGTGTCTTCCATGGAAGGATAGGATTCACTGCCTAGTCCATCCGACCCACTGGTCAAGGTAATTTCCTTCCTGCACGTGTAACAAAGGACTTTGTTCCTAGGCTGAGCTCTCTTGGAAGACTGAGGAACAACACGTCAGGACAGAACTTGATCCCTCACATCAAGGTCATCTGGTGAAATGCGAGCAAAGGTGTGGTGCTGACCTCCACAGATGTGCCAAAAACGGGGTCTGCCATGGGGCACCCTGTCAACTTGGGGTGCTGAAAGCAGTCAAACCTCCTGGAGTCTCCTTTTAGTTGAATAAGGACACTAGTAAGGCTGTTCATACACCGTAGCGGAGCTCTCTGACATCCACCTTGTGATGGTGTCTATTTCCCCTTCTGAGGGTTTATAGAGCCCCGAATTCCATTCAGCCCTGTCCTTGTGCTCATCTCAGTAATGTCAGCCAGAGTCATGTGCCTTAAAATGCTGATAGGTGATTTATTTGCTTACCCTGATTTCTCAGTGCTTCTGCTTGGTCTTATCAAACATCATCATTATATCCAGGCATATTGGACCATATTGGTATATTACCTAAAGCTGGATAGAATTTGCCAAGAAAAATTGTAGAAGAAATCTATAATATCTCATTTATGCTGGAGTGGTGTTGAGAGGGAGGTGTTAGATTCCATTCCTGTGTGAATATTTCAATATATCAGTGACTGTGTTTCTAGTGGTATGCGCATACCTATGTGGACATCCTCTTCCCCTCGAGGAATACATTTTGTTACATTTCTATTCACTTAGGATTGTTTATGATCAATGATATTGTTGACTAAAAAAGATGCACAACTTGAGAGTTGCAAGTTGAGTTTTATTTGGGGCAAAATGAGGACTGCAGCCCAGGTGGCAGCATCTTGGATAGCTCTGAGACTGCTTCAAAGAGGCAGTGGGGGAAGCTGGAGTTCAATACCATTAAGCACTCGTTTTACAAAGGTTTTCTGCCAGTCACAAGGATCTAACGTCACATGAAGGGATTTAGTGCTTTTCTAGGTATGAGGAGATGTAGGATTGAGATCATAAAATCCGTTCCTAAAAACATCCTACTATCTAAAGAACGACCCTAACAGATTCCCTGGAGCACAGAATGCCTCACTCCACCCTGAACTCCTTTGGGAATGTTACAGAGCAACAGCCGCAGCAGCATGGGGTTCAATCTCTGCAGAGGCAGATGGCGAATGCCCTTGTTGTTCAGTCATTGGCAATGCTCTTGGCAAGTGCCAATTCATAGTTGACAATATCTTTCTTGTAAGTGAATTTTATACACACTGCTTGAGCTAAGAGCCACCAGTCACTTTGTTGTTGTTCAGTCGCTCAGTCATGTCCACTTCTTTGCGACCGCATGGACTGCAGCATGCCAGGCTTCCTTGTTCTTCACTATCTCCCAGAGCCTACTCAAACTCATGTCCATGAGTTGGTGAGGCCATCCAACCATCTTGTCCTCTGTCATCCCCTTCTCCTCCTGCCTTCAACCTTTCCTAGCATCAGGGTCTTTTTAATGAGTTGACTCTTCACATCAGATGGCCAAAGTATTGGAGTTTAAGCATCAGATCTTCTAATGAATATTCAGGATTGATTTCCCTCAGGATTGACTGGTTTGACCTCCTTGCAGTCCAAGGGACTCTCATGAGTCTTCTCAACACCACAGTTCAAAAGTTTAAATATGAGCAAATATTGCTTGTCTGTGGATGAAAGAGTTTATTTTACACAAGGGCATTGCACCTCCTCCTGTAGCCCTGAGCATTCTACTGAAACCTGAACTAGGAAGGGACTGCTCTTCATTTAACCTCCCAGAACTCAGTCAGAGGGACCTCCAGACAACAGTCTCATGCTAATTCTCATCTCTCGTGATTGGGCAGTGTGTCCTGGGCTATCACGTATGGAAGCAGTATGGCTGCATTTTGATGTGTGTTAGTTGCTCACTCATGTCTGACTTTGTGATCCCGTGGACTGTAGTCCACCAGGCTTCTCTGTCCATGGAGTTTTCCAGGCAAGAATACAAGTGGGTTGCTGTTTCCTTCTCCTGTGTTTTGATAATTCTACCCCAAAGCCTTGTTCTCCTTAACTAATGCCTTATCTTGGATGAGAAAGTGAGATGTATTTTAGGACTTCCTGATCCTCCCCAGAGTCAGCTGTTTCAGGAGTGACTTGCTCAGTAGACATAACACTAGACATTTTTGTTTTTCTTTAGTCCTCAGGATAGCCATTAATCTTATCATAAATTTTGGGTCTACACTGTCGGGTAAATCAGGCCTGATTTCTCAGTTTTATATATACAGATCAGCATCTGCAATTTTTGTTTGGAGAAATATCTATTTAGGTCTTCTGCCCACTTTTCCATTGGATTGTTTTTTGTTGCGTTGTCAGAGCTGGTTGTATATTTTGCCTGCTGATGGATGGGGCTGTATTCCCTCCCTGTTTGTTGTTTGGCCTGAGGCGACCCAGCCCTGGAGTATACAGGCTGCAAGTGTATGCCACCCCACCTCCACAGAAGACCCTCCGATGTCTGTAGCTGAAATGATTATTTCAGTGCTTTGTGCTTAGCTCAAGCATTTATACATAAGATTTTTATTTAACAGCTAATCCATGGCCCAGCTTTGGGAAAGCATGATTTCTTCCATGTGGCCATAGATAGTATTAATAGACTAGCAGGTAGGTCTGGTTCAGTCTTCAGTGGGGTGACTGCTCATCTCCCCTGGGCCTGGTGCACACGAGACACTTTGTGAGCCCTCCAAGAGTGGAATGTTTCTCCCGGTCCTGTGGAAGTCCCACAGCCCAGCCCTGCTGGCCCCCAGAGACTCTCTGGGGATTCCCACTCTTGTTGCCGGGCTCCTAGGCTGAGAAGGAAGCGTGACATGGAGCCCAGAACCCTCACACCAGTGGGAGAGCTTCCGTGGTTCTCCAGTCTTGGGTTGCCCACCCATCAGGTACAGGATTCGATTTTATCCTGATTGCACCCCTCCCTCCATCTCACTGTGGACTCTTCTTCGTCCTTGGATGTGGGACTCTTTTCTGGTGGCTCCAGCATCCTCCTGTCATGGTGGTTCAGCAGTTAGTTGTGAGATCGGTGCTCTCCTCCATTTATCTGTTGATGGACATTTAAATTGTTTCCATGTCCTGGCTCTTGTGAATAGTGCTGCTACGAATATGCAGGGGGGTGGGGGAGGGAGGTGCAAGTATCTTTTTAAATTATAGTTTGTCTGGATATATACCCAGGAGTGGGATCGCTGGATCATATGACAATTCTGTTTATAGTTTTCTGAGGAATTGCTATCCTCTTTTTCCATAGTGGCTGCACAACAGTGTAGGAGGCTTTCCTTACGTCTCACTGATTGATGAACCCAGGGCAGGCAAGGCATGAGTTGGGAAGCTGGAAGAAAATTTGAGCTGCTGTAGGAACTGCAGACATGCTTTATTCTCTCATGGCTGACATAGCAGAAAGGGATTCTTCAGGTGGTACTTATATAGGTATACATGAACTGGCAATTTGCCAAGCAATTACATCATCATGTGTATGTACAGTGCTATAGATGATCTCAGCTGTTATGTAATCATTGTCATTGTTTACAGGACGTGGGGCTAAAGAGCCTAACAACTGCCGTGTTGGCTAATTGCTATTCCTCTACACCTTACCATGAATATATTTTTAAAATGCTTGACCTTATTCTTTAGAAGGTCAAGATCTCAAGTGGTCACCATTTTAGAAGGATATGGCTTTAGACTCTACCTTGTATGGTCCTAGCATTTTCTCTATATACCATCTGAGTGAAGACTGAAAGTATGTCTCATGTGGCCTCATTAAAAAATCATTTTAGAATTAATTATTTTATCTTATTGGTATTTTACAGCAATGTGAGTCTGAAGTACCTTTTCTCTTGGTGTTAAATATTCATGTTATCCCCCTTCACACCTGGTTCCTAGGCCATCTTGACACCACTGTGCCCTCCTAATAAAAACAGGCCTGACTTTGCTGTTGGTGGGGGTGAGTTGGTTCAGGTGAGTTGATGAACTTCACCAATTAGGAAGACCCCTTGCCTGATGGACTTTTCTGATCCAGGGACAACATCTGTAGTTTACAGAACTCCAGGAGTGTCATTTGTCCACATCAGAAGCCACAGAACCTTCTTTATCGTTGAGTCTGCGAGTGTTCCCCTTTCACTCCCTTCTCTAAAACTGGATGCATTCCATCTGTCTGTAAACCCAGTCCCATGGTTCTTCTGTGTTAAAGGCTTGAAAAGAAAAGGACTATTTCACAGGTTTCTGTAACTCTGTGTGTGATCCTCCATGCTCCAAGATGGACTCTATCATGAATCTGACTCTGAGCATTTGAAGTCTCCTTTTTAGTTTTTAGAAATGCAAATGTTTAAGAATGGTTTTATTCCACACTTAGTCCTGACTACTCAATAGATCTAAATATGCACTCTTATAAGCATGACCTTTTATAATGCTCAATTCAGTTGCTCAGTCGTGTCTGACTCTGCGACCCCATGGACTGCAGCATGCCAGGCTTCCTTGTCTGTCACCGCTTCCCAGTGTTTGCTCAAACTCATGTCCAGCGAGTCGGTGAGGCCATCCAATCATCTCATCCTGTCATCCCCTTTCTCCTGCCTTCAGTGTTTCCCAGCATCAGGGTCTTTTCTATAGAGTCAGTTCTTCCCATCAGGTGGCCAAAAGTATTGGAGCTTCAGCATCAGTCCTTCCAATAAATATTCAGGACTGATTTCCTTTAGGATGGACTGGTTGATCTCCTTGCAGTCCAAGGGACTCGCAAGACTCTTCTCCAGCACCACAGTTCAAAAGCATTAATTCTTCAGCGCTCTGCTAGGAGACTATTTTCATAACATAGAAAAGAACCATCCATGACCTCCTGCTTCTAAGGAATCTTGCTACGACTCAGCTGTCTGAGCATAGCAGGAGCTCTAGGTGCACTAACCACAACTTACGGCCCATGGCAACTTATGGGGTGGGATCCTGAACCCAAATGCATGAATGTCCTATCCCATTCCTTACCCTGTGTTCTGGGGGCCCCAAAATGTTGGAGTTGTATGAAAGCATTTTGTGTCTTTGTCTTCCACATTTCAGTTATCTTTTTCAGATGCCTTTTCAGAGATGAGGGAACAAGAAGCTTATCCCCTGTTCCTATATTTCATCCCTAGCTCACATCCCTAGGAGGTTCTCCAGAAACACTCATACCAGGTGGCTGACTTTTCCACAAAATCTTCTTTGCTGAAGAAAACCTGTGAATTATAGAAAACACTATACACCATAGAAAACACAGGTCACATGACCATCACAGTGGTAGAATCAGACTGAGTATCTAGAGATCCAATGTACTCAGTATATATGGGTGTGTTTGGAACAGTGAGGGGATGGCTGGTTTCTTGGATAATCCCATGGGTCTCAGTATGTACAGTGCACACTTTCTGGCACAGGCCATTGGATATTGATCATCACGTCCGTGGATGAATCGCCCGTCATTAGCAGGTGTATCTGTTGGTTCCTGCAGAGCACACATTCCAATATGCCCCAAGTTGTATACGTCATTACAGATGGCATGCTGCTGCTGCTAAGTGGCTTCAGTCCAACTCTGTACGATCCCATAGATGGCAGCCCACCAGGCTCCTCTGTTCCTGGGATTTTCCAGGCAAGAGTACTGGAGTGGGTTGCCATTGCCTTCTCCAGTACAGATGGCATGGGAAGATCTGAATTGGACTAATAACAGCCAGGGCTGAGAGAGGATGGTAGCATGGGCCAGGTGGTAGGGGAGATGAAAACTTGTTTTCTTCTTTCCTTTGATTCCAAGTTCTTGTCATGTCGCCCTTAGTTTCCTCAAACTTTTCATCATTTTGTCCCCCTCTTCCTCACACTCTGCCCTTATCATTCACTTCAGTGAAACAAAAGAGTTCATTTTAGAAATAAAAAGTGCAATCTTAATGTATGCATGTGTGTAAGTCCCCTTAGTCGCTTCCAACTCTCTGCAACCCCATGGACATAGCCCACCAGGCTCCTCTGTCCACAGGATTCTCCAGGCGAGGATGCTGGAGTGGGTTGCTATTTCCTGCTGCAGGGGATCTTCCCAATCCAGGCCACCAGAGCCACCTGTGTTAGTTCAAACCCTTGAATTCAGAATCTGAGACCTGCACTGGGGCCAGATCAGATACCTTCTTTGGACGTGACCCAGGTGGCACACAGGTCAGAGGTGAACATGAGACCGGATGGGGAGAATTAGCAGCAACCATTGTAACGTGGAGCCGTCACCTCTCCCTGTGTCTCATTCCCCGGGGAACCCTGTGAAGGACCCACATAGGATGTATCACAGAAGGTCCTCCCTGGAAAGCCCAGGATTTCCCCAACAACTCCACCCACCCCACTGGTCGAGGTAATTTCCTTCCTGCACATGTAGCAAGGACCTTGTGCCTGGGCTAGGCTGTCTTGGAAGACTCTGGGGAATACTTTAGGCCAGAACCTGATCCATCACAACAAGGTCATCTGATAGAATATGGGTAACACGTGTGGTACTGACGCAGACCTGCTGAAAGCAGGGTCTAGAAGCTGTGTCATGGGGCACACCGTCCTCTCCCACTGGGCTGTGCTCTGCTAAATCGCTTTAGTCATGTTTGATTCTTGGCGACCCTGTGGACTATAGCCCACCAGGCTCCTCTGTCCATGGGATTTTCCAGGCAAGAATGCTGGAGTGGGTTGCCATGCCCTCCTCCAGGGCAATTTTCCCATCCTCTGCCACACACCCACCCATTTCTGAGGAAAGCCAAACCTCCTGGATTCTCCTTTCAGTAGAAAAGGGACACCTTAGTCTCAACGAGCAAGGCTATTCAAATGCCATAGCTGGGGTCTGCATTGCCCATCTTCTTGTGATGGTGTCCATTTCCCTGTCCTGAGAAGAGATTCTTTATTGACCTCAAATCCATTCCCTTGTCATCTCGGTCGCTCAGTAATGTCAGGTACCTTAGAGTGCTGATACATGAGGCTTATTTGCTTACCCTTATTTTTGTGAGTGCATTTGCTTTCTTTTCAAATACTTGCCATCTAGGAATATAAGATCATGTTGGTGCATTATTTAAAATTCAATCTAAGTTAGCCAAGAAAAAAAATATTGAGAGAGATTTCACAAGATTTTAAATCAATACAGTATCTAAATTAGTATGGTATCTTATGCCTGTCTTGCAGTGGAACGGTTAGGGAGGTGCTATGTTGAAATATTCTCACAGGGATGGAATCTATCAGTGATTTATATCTAATGGTAGACACTTCACTACTTAGACATTCTCTTCTTCCAGGAATACGTCTTGCTATATTCCTGTTCATTTAGGATTTGTTTAATAGCAAAAATGGTATTACCTTTCCATTTCTGTAAGTGAATTTCACTCACATTCCTTGAGCTTCTCAAAACGTTCATTTTTACTTGAATATGGGTGAACGATGCTCGTCTGTGGAGGGAAGTATTAGTTTATTCAGACTGTGACACTGCATCTTCTCTGGCGATCGCATGGATTCTGGTGAAGCCTGGACTGGGCAGGGCTACCTCCCAGTGAACCTCCTAAGACTGCATCAGGCAGACGTGAGAGCTGCGCTTGAAAGCCTTCTGCGGCTGCGCTGCCTGCAGGTCTGCCTTGGTCAGCCAGCGCTGTCACTGTGTGTGCTCGCTTAGTCACTGAGTCGTGTCTGACTCTTTGTGACCCTGTGGACTGTAGCCCACCGGGCTCCTCTGTCCATGGGATTGTCCAGGCAAGAAATCTGGAGTGGGTTGCCATGCCCTCCTCCAGGGGATCTTCCCATCCTCTGCCACACACCCACCCATTTCTGAAGAACGCTAAAGCTCCTGGGTTCTCCTTTCAGTAGAAAAGGGACACCTTAGTCTCCATGAGCAAGGCTATTCATACGCCATAGCTGGGGTCTGCATCACCCATCTTTTTGTGATGGTGTCCATTTCCCTGTCCCGAGAAGAGATTCTTTATTGACCTCAAATCCATTCCCTTGTCATCTCGGTCGCTCAGTAATGTCAGGTACCTTAGAGTGCTGATACATGAGGCTTATTTGCTTACCCTTATTTTTGTGAGTGCATTTGCTTTCTTTTCAAATACTTGCCATCTAGGAATATAAAATCATGTTGGTGCATTATCTAAAGTTCAATCTAACTTAGCCAAGAAAAAATAAATATTGTGAGAGATACTTCACTAGATTTTAAATCAATACAGTATCTAAATTAGTATGGTATCTTATGCCTGTCTTGCAGTGGAACGGTTAGGGAGGTGCTATGTTGAAATATTCTCACAGGGATGGAATCTATCAGCGATTCATGTCTAATGGTAGACACTTCACTACTTAGACATCCTCTTCTTCCAGGAATACGTCTTGCTATATTCCTGTTCATCTAGGATTTATTAGCACAAATGGTATTACCTTTCAGTTTCTGTAAGTGAATTTCACTCAGGGCTTTCTTCCTATTGAACCTCCTAAGACTGCATCAGGCAGACGTGAGAGCTGCGCTTGAAAGCCTTCTGCGGCTGCGCTGCCTGCGGGTCTGCCTTGGTCAGCCAGCGCTGTCACCGTGTGTGCTCGCTTAGTCACTGAGTCGTGTCTGACTCTTTGTGACCCTGTGGACTGTAGCCCACCGGGCTCCTCTGTCCATGGGATTCTCCAGGAAACAATGCTGGAGTGGGTTGCCGTGCCCTCCTCCAGGGAATCCTCCTGACTTAAGGATCAAACCCGGTCTCTTGCATTGCAAGCAGAGTCTTTACCATCTGAGCCACCAGGGAAGCCCAGCACTGTCACTAATCTAGCTCTTTTCTCAGGGGAAACATTTACATCGCTGCCTGAGGAATCTCATTTTGGAGTGTGGTTCTCACCCTGTCAGCCCTGCTGGGCACACCCTGGCTGGTACTCTTATCATTTATGTGACTGATCTTATTCAGCTTGCTGCTTTTGATGATCATGGCTCGATTTTGTGCCACTGCTTTCTCTCTGTGATGCAACCATCCTGGAACTAGCAGCCCATCAAGGTTGAGTACTGTAGCTGATTTGAATGAAGATGTCCTTCGATGCTCTGTCAGCAGAGCCGAAGCAAGTGCACAGGGGCCGCATGGTCTTCACAGCTGAGAAGACTTCTTTGTTTATACTATGCGTGTGTGCTAGGTCACTTCTGGCCTGTCCAACTCTTTTGCGGGCCCTATGGACCTTAGCTCGCCAGGCTCCTCTGTCCACGGGTTGTGGTCTATTTCAGTTTTACAGACGATGTTTTGTTTTCTACCTTCTAAGCCTTGCTTCTCATGTCTTGGGCCTCAATTTTGAGGAAAAAGATGTCCTGACTCTGAAGATCAGAGTTGACCTTGTATCTAGAAACAGCCCTCACCTCCACTTCCCATTCTCTCTCCTACTTTATCCTCTCAATCACCCTTGTGATTACATGGTGCCCGCAGGCATAATCCAGAATTACCTCCTTAATATAAGGTCAGCTGATGAGAAGCCTTAATTCTGTCTGTGGCAAGTCTCCCTTGTCATATAACATGTTCAAAAGTCTGATTCGGAGGCGAGCTTCTTAACAGTCTACCTGACTGTCTCTCTCGTTTGGTACTTCAAGTAATCCCAGGAAGCCCAGGGAAGGGAGGAGTGAACCAGAGATGGGATGGTAGGAGCAGTTTCACTGGATTGGGTATTACTGAGCTGGTCACCTATGGAAGTGAATGTGTTCAGTCCCACAGGGGATCTTCTGAGGAACAAATGCATCTCAGAATTGATTCAACCGAGGGGCAAGTGTCTGTCATTTACACACCCTCTACCTGCTGCCTTGTGTGTGGTTACCTTCTAAGGTGTTAATTCCCTGTGCAACTGAGATCTGACTGCAGGCAAACAAGGGGCCTGAGAATCCAGGGTGTTGTGGAAGAGGCCCGTCTCTCCAGGAGCGTGCCCAGTCTCCTGGGTTTCCCTTTTAACCAAAGGAACACAGGTTCACCTCCTCCTGAAGCAAGGAGATCTGGTTGCATGGCATCACTGACTCAACGGACATGAGTTTGAGTAAGCTCCGGGAGTTGGTGATGGACAGGGAAGCCTGGCGTGCTGCAGTCCATGGGGTCGCAAAGAGTCGGACACGACTGAGCGACTGAACTGACTGAAGCAAGTGTTCGCTCTCCACCCTTCTAGGAGACGGGAAGAGCCTCCATCACAGGAAGAATTTTACAGAGTCCCCGGATCCTTACCCCTCCCTCTGCTTTCTGCAAAGCCTGCCTGTATAGATTTGGTTACCAAAAATTAACAATACTTAAACTTATTGTATTCAAAGGATGACTTCCAGTTTTAAAACTCATTCTCTTCTTAACACCTTCCTCAAATAATAATGAGAGTGGACTATCTCAGAATGTAACCTTGGATGTACCTCCTAGGGCATGTTTTCCTGGGTCACTCGGGTCTTTCCCCAAGGCTTGCACACCTGGGTCTCGGGTCTCTGGTGGTTCATGCTGCCATGAGATCATCTTCCCGTGATTTCTTGGGTCCTGAGTTCATATCTTAATGTGGTGTGGTATCTTCAGGTGATAGCCTTCCTTCATCTATGGCCCCTTTTTCCATGGGTTTTGGTTACTCTGTCCAAACACATATTTGGGGTGGAACAGATCATCTCAGAACACGTATCAACCTCCATCCTATTGAAGGATGGTCCCCCTGAGTTGATGTAAATCTATTTGCTTAGCTGATGGATGCTTTTAGAGCATAAGGTACAGGATGTACCTGCTGGAAAGTGTACACTGGAAGTGCAGATTGAACACAGAAAGGTTGTAGCTGAGTCCTTTAACATTTGTTCTTGCTTGTGATACCACCAGCAACATGACTGACAGACAGAGGGATCAGTGGTCATGATGGTCAATGGCAGTGCTCTCTGCTCTGGCCAGCCAGGTTCAGCCTGAAAACATGGAGCAGAATTCTGTACTTGTTCCAGTCGTCACAGTGACACCTTGCTTGAGCTTCAGTGTATCTTTTGAGGCAAAAACATAGTCTAGTGTATTTTCTGGCTTGGAATTTGTGCTCTGCTTGTCTTCCTAGACTGAACTCTCTTCTGATTATGCTTGGTGGTAGGTTTCTAGGGAATGTGTTTCTGAGGCCCTGGTAGATGGGTGCCACATAAAAAACTAACTTTTATTAGACTGTTAGACTTGCCTCGATGCTTCATGGTGACAAGGGTTCCATCTCTCTGGGCTGCCCTTTGACCCATGAGCTACCGTGAAGCAGAGGACCTCACTAGGGGACCTCACAGACCAGCTCTGAGCAGCGTGCATGTTAAGTCTTCATGTTAAGACTTTGTGCATGTTAAGACTTCGGTAGTGTCCGACTCTTTGTGACCCCATGGACTGTAGCCCGCCAGGCTCCTCTGTCCATGGGATTCTCCAGGCAAGAATACTGAAGTGGGTTGTCATTTCCTCCTCCAGGGGATCTTCCTGACCCAGGGATTGAAACTGAGTCTCACATCTCCTGCATTGGCAGGTGGGTGCTTCTCCACTAGAGCCACGTGGGAAGCTCTGAGCAGCAGCGCTTCCATCTCGTCTTGGTTTCTCTGGCAGTAGTTGGTGTTTCCTCCAGTGGATCCGAGAGTCTGGCTTGCTCTTCAGTGATGAGCCAATGCTCCTCTGTATCCAGACTACATCCAGATAGGTTTTTTTTTTTGTTGTTTTTTTTTTTTTGTTTTCCTGGCCTGGACAGGGTTCTTCTGGGACAATGTGATTTGTATCAGCAAGATAAACATCTGGATCTGAAATTGGGTCCTCTTGTATAATCTGACTTTCTCTTCCTTCCTGAGAGTGTAGACTTAATGTCTCCTTGGGCTGTATTCCTATCACTGTTGTCAACTGGTTCCAAGTGATATTTTTATCACTTACTTTGCTGTCCTTAACTTCTTGCATCTCACAATTAAATGTTCAAGGTTGGAGGCTGTGAAGTCTAGGTTTGTTCAGGCTATTTTTATCTTCATTATTACTGGTCCCTGGCTCTTGGATTATACTGCGGGTAATGGATCACTGTGATATTTAAACCTGAGACTAAAAGGGAAGCATTTATACTACTAAGTATGTTAGCTGTGCTTGTCACTGATGCCTTTTATCAGGTTGGAGAAGTTTCTTTCCCTTCTGAGTTTGCTGGTGGTTTTGAAAATCAAGAATGGATGTTGAATTTTCTTGAAGGCTGCTTTTGTGTCTATTGAAATGATCATGTAGTTCTTCTTTCATACCTTGATGAATTACATTGATTTTTGAATCACAACACAAAATTCTGATCATCACAGTTGGAGAGGAGTTCAGTGTGGGAAGCTTCTTCCTGTTAGGTGATTCCAACACTTTCTTTACTCTTCCCTCCCCCTCCAAATGCTGAGCATCTGGGGACCACACGTGCAGGAGGAATGCTTCTATTGGAACAGTAAGATGGTATCCTGGGCCATCTTTTGTATGTCAGGATTTTAACCCTTTACATCTCCTGGGATGTGCCGTCAGATGGAGGTCTCCCCTGGTATTGAATATGACACATTATATTTCTGGGTATTTCCCTAACTACCAACTCAAAGCAGTGCCTTTCAGAAGGCAAGAATCTCCTCTCTCCCATGCATTGGATAGTTACAGAAAGACCTGTCTCCAGCTCAAGTGCTCATATAAGTAGTAGTTGACACTGTGCACAACCATCTTATCTTTGTTTTGATTTATTTGCCCTTCCTCACCTGCTCTCTCTTTTTGTCCTTCCTGTTTTTTATTATGGAAGGGACCTTAGGGATGTTCCTCCTATCTCCATAGGAACCTATCCCGAATAGGACCTGGGGAATTTTATACCTTCAAATCTTAACGGCTTGCTGAAAGTTGTGTGTTTGTAGAATTCTCCCTTGGCTGTGGGTATTTTTGATACCCCCTTCCCCAGTTACACCACCTAACTTCCATGAAAATAATATTGTTTTGGAAGAGAAAATTGTCTTTTGTAGAGAGGAAGTATTGGAGAGACCTGCTTTCTTCTTCCCATAAGCACTGCTCTTTCCCACTGATGTGCAGCTTTACACAATACTTAGGCGGAATGTTCCTGTCTATATTCTTTGGGCTAATATCCATCCCAGTGTCTTTGAGAACTTTATCTGAATATCTTGATCGGTTCGTCTCTTTATGGAGTGGAGGTTCAATTTGCTAAGAAAATAGTGCTCTTACGGTGATTTTCCTGGAATTGCAAAGTCTTGAGGTGATTCTTCTGCCTGAGCATATACATATGAGGAGCGGTTCCATTTAAAATGCTAGTGTTTTGATTGACACGCATGTTGGGTACCTTTTGTACTCTACCTGGTTGTCCTCTGACCCTGGGATGTCTCAGGTGCTGCTGCTTGAAACTTGTCCAGGGGAAACAAAAACATAAATTCTAGAAACCCGGACACCTGAATTATTTTGAGTGTCTTTGGCACTGATGGTAATTAAAAAAAAAAATGTCGCAGACAGGAAGAGGGACAGTGATCGCCGAGGACAGCTCTGTACCTTCTGTAGTGTATAGCTAAGTCTCATTCAGGAGATGTGGGCAGAATTAATTCTAAAACCAGCACAGTCCCACAGCGTCACACAGCTGGCAATAACTGACCTTTACCCCCAAACTATGAGCAGTGACAGACATTTTCTGGGGGGGGGGAGAAGCAGCTGTCGGCTGTACGATCTGCGGGGGTGGGGCATTAGCTACTTCCTGTTTTATTCTTGATGATGATTTTCTAGGGAAAATGACTCAGATCCTGAGAAATGGCTCTAAGGAAATGAATAATGCTAGGACTCTCTTTTTCAAGAAGAACATGCTGTCAGTAGACAGGGTGAAAGATTTGCCTCTCCTGGCAGCTCTGCTGACCAAAAAGCCTGTTTGAATCAAGGACCTTGTTAGTCTGAAGTACAAAGCACAAGCATCTTTGTTCCTCTGGCAGTAGATCTGGTGAGAATTCAGCCAGTGGACTGAGAGTGCACTTGGTTGTCGGGGACAAAACCACTGAGTCTGGAGTAGCTGTGTTCTGACACCCCACCCTACACAAGGTACCAGATCCATCAGCCCAGACTACTGTGCTGAGGTAGGATTCCACTTGCTAATGGTTCTATGAGAATAGATTTCTGAGCCTATTAATGCTTCCTGGCATGTATTTAGAATTCTCTCATGCCTGAGAAAGCAGTTATAAGCCTTTTTGCGTCTTCATTGGTGGGCTATCTTGGCATGCTATGGCTCCATTCAGTGGACTCCTCATCAGCTCCCAGTGAAGTGCTTCCATTTCCTTTTTGTATCCTGACTGTTGCTGGCAGCTTATCATTATTTGGTCCAGATGGGGTATGTTCAGACTTCTACTCCAGCTATTCATCTTTGCCATCATTTTTGCTCTTTCTTGATCCTGCTGCTGGTGGCTGGTCACTTGCGGGCTATGTCACTTTCAGGGTAGAGTTAGTTCTCCCTTATGTAGGGTGAAGAAAGCCTTAAAAGTGAAATGAATTTGGAAGGCTGTTGGAGTGTAAATCTTGGAGTTGTGAATCTGAGACCTGGACTTGGGCCAGGTACTTTATTTAGAAGCAATCCCAGGTAACACATGAGGTTTGAGTGTGTGGGTATGAGACTGGATGGGGATAATGGCCAATAATGGACACAGCATGGAGCTGTCTCCTCCCCCATCCCATTCCCAAGTGGAACCCTGTGAGGAACCATGTAGAATGTATCACAGGATGTTTTCCCTGCAAGGATAGCATTCACCAACTCCATTCACCCCACTGGTCGAGGTGATTCCCTTCCAGGCACATGTAACAAGAACTTCGTGCTTGGGCTGAGCTCTCTTAGAGGGCTTCCCTGGTGGCTTAGACGGTAAAGTGCCTGCCTGCAATGCGGGAGACCTGGGTTCAATAACTGGGTCGGGAAGATCCCCTGGAGAAGGAAATGGCAACCCACTCCAGTACTCTTGCCTGGAAAATTCCTTGAAGGAGCCTGGTGGGCTATATAGTCCATGGAATTGCAGAGAGTTGAACATGACTGAGCAACTTCACTGGTCACTGGAACTCTTAGAAGACTTTGGGAAAAGCTTTAGGACAGAACCTGATGCATCACAACATCTATTATCCATTTTGGTAAAATGTGGTAACAGATGTGGTGCTGACCTCTACAGGCATGCTGAAAAACAGGGTCTAGAGGATGTGTCGTGAGACACCCTATCCTCTGACGCTTGCTTGCATGCTAAGTCACTTCAGTCATGTCCAGCTCTTTGCAACACCGTGGATTATAGCCCACCAGGCTCCTCAGTTCATGGGGTTCTCCAGGCAAGAATACTGGAGTGGGTTGCCATGCCCTCCTCGTCCTCTGACCTACACACCCAATTTCAAGAAGTGCCAACCACCTGAGGTTTTCTTTAGTAGAAAAGGGAGACATAAGCTTACACTAGCAAGGCTATTCATTTACTATAGCTGAAGTTTCAGACATCCATCTTCCTGTAATGACATTTATTTTCCTTGCTCCTGTGACAAGACTCTTCACAGACTTTGAATCCCATTCTCTTTTCATCCCTGTCTCTCAGTAATGTCAGCCAGAATCGAGTAGCTTAGAATGCTAATATGAGATTTGCTTACCCTGATATCTATGAGCAATGTTGCTTTGTCTTTTTAAGCTTCCCTTCCCATGCAGTAATATATGCCCATATTGGCTTGTTACCTAAATTTTGAGTTTGCCAAGAAAAATATTGTGGCAGAAATCTACAATATCTCTTTGCTATTTTGCAGTGGAGTGGATAGTGAGGTGTGAGTTTCCATTCTTATGTGAATATTTTAATATATCTGTGACTCATTTCTAAGGGTGAATGGACATCCTCTTCCCCTTCAAGGAATACAATTCACTGTATTTCTGTTTATTTAGTATTTAAGATACAAAAACATAAAAGTCATGTCATTTTTTTAAGTTAATCTTGTACACACTCCTTGATTTTCTATGAGATTTCATTTGAATGTGAGCAAATGTTGCTTCTCTGTGTAGGAAAGAGTTTATTCCACTCTATGACATGATACTTCCTTCAGAAGTCCTGGCTATTCTAGTGAACCCTGAACTAGGAAGGGCTGTTTTCCATCTGGCCTCCTAGGACTCAGTCCAGAGGGACAGGTGAGGTGGATTTGAAACCCTCTGCTACCGCACTACCTGCAGGGTCTAAGCCGAGGGTAGGCTTGGACTGGGGACTCTGCTGGTTGACCGAGCTGAAGGCTTCCATAACCATTTCACTTTGAGTCCACCCATCCAGCTTATTTTGGAGTGCGGTTCTCGTCCTACCAGCCCTACTGAACACAGCCCAGGTTATCATTTAATACTCCTCTGCCTGATACTCTTGTTTCGTATGTGTGAGAGCAATCTTTTCCATCCATGTGTATTAGTGAGGGTCCAGGTGAATCTGTTGACCTTTTGGATGTCCTGAAAGGAAGTGCAGCTTCAGTTTATTCCTGGACACATCCATGGGATGGTGATGACATGGCAGTACTTATGGTGAGCCTGGGTCACTGAGACCTTTCCTCAGGACTTGTACCCCTGACTGCTCACTGATGGCTCTTCTCCATAGGCCCTTGATCCCATGGCAATGCACTGTCTCTTCACTGGTATGGGTTCTATATCTTAAGGTGGTGATACCTACATGTGACGACCTTCCTTGATCTGTGGGTTCCATTTTCCATTGCTTTTGGTTATTATGTCTGAAAATATGTTTAGGGGGAAAAGATCAACTTGATCAACTTGATCTCATGTCTTGTTCTGTTGAAGGACGGTCCACCTGGGTTGAATGAGCTTTTGATTTCCACCACAACTATTTTCAGAGCATTACTTTTCTAAGAAACTTGGAAGGGTCTACCTTTGTGTGGTGGAGGTTTGTTTTCTTTCCTGTGATTCTCCAGTTTTATGCACAATGTCTCCTTTCCACTCAAATACGATCTCACTTCTGTGCTGTGTTTCAAACAAGAGTCCCATAGGATGCATATCAGAGCATCCGAGCCTCTGCAGACATGTCCCCCATTCCAGAAGGCCACTGATGCCCCTGTGTTCTCCTTGCAGTAGGAGAGACACAGATCAACCCTACTGCAGCCGGGCTGTTTCAGTTCTGTAACTTGTCTGGCATCCATATGCTTGTGATGGTGTCTCTTTCCCTCTCCTGGGAAGAGATCCCTTATAGATTCCCCATCCTATGAAGGCTTGGTCCCATCCTATCTGAGCTTCTAAGAACTGTCTACTTCTCTCTTGAATGTGCTCAGTTAATGGTCTTTCATGAAGGAAGCGCTTCTCTCCTCAGATATTTGTCTTTTTATCTATGACGGTCGATGCTAATGAAGCTCTGCCTTCTGTTTTGAGATGCCAGAACTGAATCAGGAGCAAAAGTGGGATGGATTTGAAATCTTTGTCCTGCTGCCTTCACTGTAGTGTTAAACCCTAGGTCTCAGCGGTTTAGATACTGTGCTGATGAACCAAGGTGAAGGCTGCCAAGGTTATTTGGCTTTGATTTTTTTTCCTATAGGTGCCTATGAAAATTTTATGTGATCCTCATCCTGATGGTCCCCCATGATCACAGCCTAGGACATTCTGTAACTGTCTGCCTGGCTTTCTTGTAGCTTGTGTGTCAGTGATGGGTTTTTCCCCTTCCCTTTCAGGTGTTTCAGATTGGTTAGGTGAGGTGTTTCACATTCAGCTTTTTGAGCAAGGGATTTTATCTTCATAGAATCAACATCCCACAGATGTGTATAGGGATAAACTGGACAATGATCATTGAGGATCAGGGCTACTCTCGCCTTGCCCCCAAGGGGCTGGCATATGTAGACTCTCAAACTCTCTGGTCTGTGTTGTACCACCATGGAATCATTCTTCCAATATTGTCTTGGTACTGAGTTCAGTATCCTAAAGGGGTGGAAACCCTTAGGGGATGGTCTCTCTGATCTGTGGGTTTCTTTTTCTGTGGCTCATGGTCACTTGCCTGAGAATGTAGGTCTGCAGGTGCTTGAACCACATGTCAAGGACCCTGAAGGAAACTCTGAACCCCAAGACCTGAAAGTCTGTCCTTCACCCTGTGCTGTGGGGGGAGGGAGGCTCTGAGAAGGGGGAGTTTTTCATCTCAGTCACTCAGTTATCCCTGTTCCTTATCACTACTCTCTTTTTGATAATTATCCTGATAGTAGAAACTTCAAAAATTCTTAAAGGTATTCTCAACCAAGCAGCTGATGGCATTCTTCCTCTGTTCAGAGCCATGGGGTCAGACTCAAGGTTCATGTCAGGTTGACTGAGTCGAGAAACTCATGGAGCCCTGCCTACTGGACATCCCCTCCAAAGTCCAGACATTCCAGAGGATGTGTGCACACACATCTGAGTGGATTCCTCACCTCCACAATCACTCAGTGTATTAAGTGATGGTCCCAGGGACGGGCACATGTACTTATGATTCTGGTCGCTATAGGTGATGTATCTGCAGAAAGTGAGCCCTCTCTCTACCTGGGTGCATGCCCCTGCAGCATGGTCTTGTTCAGTGACTGTCCACAGGGCTATTTGTCCATGTTGAGAGAACTATCAAGCTGATCCAAAGACTTTTCAATAGAACCAGATGAACCATTCTACATGAAAAGGGACTCCAGCAATCTCAGGGTAAAACTCACCAGGGCCAGGTGAATGACAGCTTGCAGGCACATGGCCGATGGAGCATCCAGGGAGGTCCTGACAAAGTCACTGCCCAGTGTCCACGGAGCAGCTCTGTCCTGAGAGAGTCTTCCTCCTTATAACAGGGTCATTCCTTCACGTTGCCCCAACATGTGGGGATCATTCCACTTCTGGAAGCCAAGAAACTTCTAGTCTCCCAGGAGCAGAGTCTGAGTCCCTTGTAAACTGAATCCCATTCCTTACAGGCCTGGTCAGTCCTGTCCCCACCCCCCACAACCTTCATTTCCCTCAGGACTTGGAAGTGACCATACATGGAGAGAACTGAAACCCCACCCTTCTCTTAGGAGCAAGGTTCCTTCTTGGAACATCTGTCTTTTCAGAGTTAGCAGGCCTGGTATATGACTCCAGTCCTTACCCAGGTTTTAAGGGCTTCCAGAGCTTCCAAGGTTTTAAGAGCACTGAGAAATGTGTGTTCCTATTTCTACCTCAAGGACCCCAGAAGGAAGAGGGATGCTCCTCCCTGATGTCTGGGGGCTGATAATCAGTGTCAGTGATGCAATCCACAAACCCAGGGAGCTTTGTCACTGATGCTGTTTCTTTCCCCATGGACTGTTGAGTGGAACACAGATGCCCTTCATTCCCAGCTCGTCTTGTGAGCAAGCAGGTGTTCCTTGAGGTGGAAGATTTAAATCTACTCTGGCAATGTTTCAGAAAGGTCCCTGGAAGGTGCTGCATCTGGGAAATTCACCAGGGGGAGGCAGTGGCTCAGTGCAGAGTGGAAGCCCCGGCCTTTCTCTTTTCAGCATCTTTGGTACCAACTGAAATGTGTTCCGGAAGGTCTCAGGATGGTGCTGATTACAGCCTGGACCAGTACCTTCTCCTCTGGCAGCAAGGGCTCGGTGTTCTGAATTCAATGAGCAGGGTTCTTAAGTCAGTCCTATCTGCTGGTTACTGGAATCCTGGGCCTGACGGGACACTGGGGCCCAGGGTGGGTCAGTGTCACCTTCTGGGGTGTGCAGAGGCAGCTGGTTCTTCCTTATCAGATCTTAGCCCTTTCAGGTGTGTATCTGCTGATGTTTTTGGTGAAGTGGCCCAGGAGGCCTTTAAGGATGGCTGTTCTAGGGAGAGGCAGTGAAGGTGCAAAGCTGGTTCTCAGAACTTTCTGGAGAAATTGACAACACATTTAGCATCTTGGTCAACTCAGCCATCAAGAGTTCACTTGGGAGAAATCGGACTTTCTCTGTTAATCAGAATAATTTGCATGTAATTTGTATATTTCTGTGTGAACTGTTGGCGAACCCAGGGAGGAAGTTATCTAGGCTCAGAGAATATTTTGTGGGAAGGTTTAAAATGCATATTTTCTATCATAACCTTGGATGTTCAAGGTCTGCTTTTTCTTGGGCACGTTGTGATAATGTACATCTTTATACATTTGAAGTTTAAATAAGCACTGCCTTATTTAATACTTCAATACTCTCAATACTGCAGGTTGGGATACTAATGAAATGTGGGTATCCTTATGACTCTTCTGTGGGTGCTTCCAGGAAAAGAACCATTAATCTTACAATCTGAAATGTAAAGAAAACCCCAGTGAACTAGTATGCATTACCTTCAATACAGAAGGTGAAGTGAGAATTTTGGACAGATACTATATTAATTTCCAACTGTTGCTATAACAAATAATCACCAAGTTTCCACTGAAAACCAACTATATCTTTCAGTGTGGGAGAAGATAAGTTGGTGGTGGGCATCATTGAGTAAAATCAGGCATTTGCAGGTTATGTTCTTTTCTTGTTTTCCAGACGATGAGCTGTTTCTTTGCATAAGCCTCCCTTCTACAGGCCTTCTGTATTTCTTGTTTTGGGCCTCTCTGTTAGATCTTCAGAGTCAGGATTTTACTTTTTTAAAAAAAATTTATTAGAATATAGTTGACTTACAATGAGTTTCTACTGACTGTATAACAAAGTGAATCAGCTATATATATACACATAACCCCCTCTTGTTTGAATTTCCTTCTCATTTAGGTGACTACAAAGCATTGAGCTCCTTGTGCTGTACAGTAGGGTCTCATTAGTTAGCTATTTTATACATAGCAGTGTGTTTATGTCAGTCCCAATCTCCCAGTTCATCCCACCCCTCCTTTCCCCTTTGCTTTGCTTACAGCTGTCATACAGAATGAAACAAGTCAGAGAGACAAATGTTGTATATTAATTGATATATGTGGAATCGAGAAAAATGGTACAGATGGGCATATTTGCAAAGTAGAAATAGAGACAGAGATAAGGGTCAGGATTTTCTTTGCCTTCATTTACTCTTGCCATATAACAAAACAAGGTCACGGTTTCTGAGGATTAGAATATAAAAGGCTTTGGGAATCCTTGAAACTATTTTATCTGGAACTTTATTTGAAAGTGATCCCAGGAAACCCAGGGCAGGGAGTAGTGTATCAAAAATGGGGTGGTGGGGACAGTCACTGATGGATATCATATTTACCTGTTGTGGTGACTGCCACCAAATGCCATAGGGGACCCTCTGAGGATCCATGCAGCATGAATCTGAGAATTGCCCTCCTCCCCACCCCCTGCACATCAATGCTACCTGCCAAGTTCTTTGTGTGTCTGACTCTTTGCAACCCCATGGACTGTAGCCCACCAAGCTCTTCTGTCCATGGAATTCTCCAAGAAAGAATACTGGAGTGGGTAACCATTCCCTTCTCCAGGGGATCTTCCCCACCCATGGATTGAACCCGGGTCTCCTGCACTGCAGGTAGATTCTTTACCATCTGAGCCACTAGGGAAGCCCTGTGGTCACCTTAGCAGCCTGAGATGTCAATTTCCTGTGAAACTGAGATGTGACTTGGTATGAAGACAAGTGAACAGATGTGGAGGGTGTGGCACATAGTAACCTAGTTTTTCCAGAATGCCCATCCTCCTGGACTTCCTCTCAGGAGAGCAGACTCAGTACCTACTGAAACAAGGAGCTCTCTAACCATCTTTCTATGGTGAAGGCTTTTTCCCCCTCCTGGGAGGAGATTCTTCACATACCCTCTGGATGCCGTTAGGTCTTATGTCCACCTGCGCCCCCTGTAGGGCATGCCTGAATTCCACACCTGAGAGTGCCAAATTAAATCATTAACTTCATTGTGTTCAAAGGATTTTTTAAGAATTTTATTGGAATATAGCTGACTTACAATGTTGCATTTAGTTTCAGGTGTACATAAAAGTTGGTTATATACATATGCATTCTTATTCAGATTATTTTCTCATATAGGTTATCACAGAATATTGAGTAGAGTTCCTGGTGCTTTACAGTAGATCCTTGTTGGTTATTTATCTTCTATACAGTAGTCTGGAGAAGGAAATGGCAACCCACTCCAGTATTCTTTCCTGGAGAATCCCAGGGACGGAGGAGCCTGTTGGGTGCCGTCTATGGGGTCGCACAGAGTCAGACACGACTGATGTGACTTAGCAGCAGCAGCAGCATACAGTAGCCTGTGTGTGTTAATCCCAAGCTCCTGATTTATCCTTCCACCACACATTTCCCCTTTAACCATAAGTTTATTTCAATATCTAGAGATCATCATACTAAGTGAAGCGAGTCAGAGAAAGATAAATATCGTAAGATAGCACTCATAAGTGAAATCTATTTACAAAACAGAAATAGACTTACAGGTTATTAAAGGATGATGTCTTTTAAAAACTTATTCTCTATCCACCACAAAAACAGATAAAAATGTACTGTTTAAGAATGAAAACTTAGATCCTCCTAGATGTCAAATCTCCCTTTTTGTTGTGGCTGTTCAGTTGCTAAGTCATATCCAACTCTTTGTGACCCCATGGACGGCAGCAAGCCAGGCTTCCCTGTCCTTCACTGTCTTCTGGAGTTTGCTCAAACTCACGTCCATCGAGTTGGTGATGCCATCCAACCATCTCATCCTATGTTGCCCTCTTCTCCTCCTGCCTTCAATTTTTCCCAGCATCAGGATCTTTTCCAGTGAGTCAGGTCTTTGCATCAGGTGGTCAAAGTATTGGAGCTTCAGCTTCAGTCCTTTCAATGAATATTCAGGGTTGATTTCCTTTAGGATCCGAATTGGTCTCAAATATTACAGAGGAAAGCATTTGTCCATCTGCCCTGATCCTCTCATGCTGACCTCTGAGCCTGGTTGTCTGGCTGTCTTGACACAGGTGTGTCCCCTTAAAGGAACAAGCCCTTGGCATCAGAAATGCCAGTGTTTAAATGTGGTTTGGTTCCACAATCAGTCCTGACTTCTCAGTAGACCCTGGTTCTGAATCTGCCGTCTCATTCATACAGATGACATTTTATGCTGATAGAATGAATTCTTTACTATATTATATATTTTTAATGGAATGAAACCTCTTTCTGCTCCTAATGAGGTCTGCTGTAGTGAGTCAGATCAGCTGGCTGAGCTCACCAGGGGCCAGAGTGAAGTAACCACAACCCGTGGCCATGGTTTGGACTGATGGTTTGGTCATCATGGTTTGACCATCTGAACTCAGATGCACGAATGTCTTATATTGAGCCCTCCCTTGCACTGTAGACCCCTGAGGAAGAAAGTGAGATGAAAACATCCTCTTTATCTTCTACGCTTTAGCCTTTGTCTTTTCCTGGTGCTTTCTGAGAGTTCTTCATCTGCTCTTCAGCCACATTCATTCTATTACTGACCTCACATAATTATACACAGTACTTTTTTATGCTGAATATTTCTTTTTATATTCTATGTCTGAATTGGACTGCAAGGAGATCAAACCAGTCAGTTTCAAAGGAAATCAACTCTGATTATTCATTAGAAGTGAAGTGATAGTTGCTCAATTGTGTCTGACTCTTTGTGACCCCATGGACTATGCAGTCTTTCCATGGAATTCTCCAGGCCAGAATACCGCGAGTGGGTAGCCTTTCCCTTCTCCAGAGGATCTTCCCAACCCAGGGATCGAACCCAGGTCTCCTGCATTGCAGGTGGATTCTTTACCAGCTGAGCCACCAGGGAAGCCTAGGAATACTGGAGTGGGTAGCCTTTCCTTTCTCCAGGGGATCTTCCTGACCCAGGAGGAATTGAACTGGGATCTCCTGCATTGCAGGCAGATTCTTCAGCAGCTGAGCTCCCAGGGAAGTCATTCATTAGAAGGACTGATGCTAAAGCTGAAGCTCTTAACACTTTGGCCACCTGATGCGAAGAGCCAACTCATTAGAAAAGACTTTGATGCTGTGAAACACTGAAGGCAAAAGGAGAAGGGGGTGGCTGAGGATGTTGGTTAGAGAGCATCACTGACTCAATGGACATGAGTTTGAGCAAACTCTGGGAGATAGTGGAGGACAAAGGAGCCTGGCATGCTATGGTCCATGGGGTCACAAAGAGTGGGGCACAACTTACAGACTGAACAATAACAAATTCCCTGGGCTAATACGCATCCCTCTGTCTTTGAGAATACTGACTCGCTATCTAAACTTCTTGATCTAGTAGTCTCTTTACGGAGTGTGGGTTTTCCTTAGAATAGAATGCCCTTGAGGTAGTTTCTTAGAACTTACCTTCTTATGGTGGTGACCCCACTTTCTCTAGGGAAACTTCAAAGAGCAGAACCTGCCACCTCTCAGCTTTGAAAGATGTCCAGGTTCTGTATCAAAGGTCTGCAAAGGTGGACAACATCTCCAGCAGTTAGAAAATGAATGTAGTTTACATCTAGCATGTTGGTGAATATATACGTTTGGAAGACAAGACTTAGATGCTAGAAGGTAGGAGCTGGGCACTCTTTTATTCTCTTCTGAAAGCCTTTGGCACTAAGAGTAACAAGAATTTCCCAGGTGGGTGGACACGTGTTCAGTGTGGACAACACTGACCTCCTTCCATGTGCCACTGAAGCTCATCTGGGAGATGTGGATAGATTGCTGAAACCATCAGAGTCCCACAGTCTCAGGAAACTGAGGATACTTATGTTGATCCCCAAACCATCAGATACTTTCTGGGTGGGAGAAACAGCTATTGGAAATACCTTCTGGGCATTAGCCCCTTTCTGCTTTATTTTGGTGATGACTTTCTAGGGAGAATGGCCCAGAGATCCAGAGGGAATGGCTGTTGTAAGAGAAAAATGAACAATGAGAGGACTGTTGTTTATAAAGGACATGCTGTCAGTCAGGGGGTAGGGTGATGGGTTTGGCTCTCCTGGCAGTTTGTACTTCAGGTCAGTGAGGTTCCTGCTTCATACAGGCTTGTTTGGTCAGCAAGTGAAAGTTGCTCAGTCGTGTCTGACTCTTTGCGACCCCATGGACTATACAGTCTATAGAATTCTCCAGGCCAGAATACTGGAGTTGAGTAGCCTTTCATTTCTCCAGGGGATCTTCCCCAAGCAGGGATCGAACCCAGGTCTCCCACATTGCAGGTGGATTCCAGCTGAGCCACAAGGGAAGCCTTTGGTCAGCAAAAAATCGTGCACAGGCCTTGGGTCTGGTAGGCCAGCCGGTCAGTCCCTGCAACAGTGTTTGGATGGAACAGAACCAGGGCACCCCTTGTTGCAGCCTACTACCCCTCCCTTCAACCTCTTTTCCAGCCACAAACTTGAAAACCATCTTCTTTGTTCATCTCTGTCTTTGGGACCAGTTAACACCTTTTTTTTTTTTTTTTTTTTGGCTTTGCTGGATCTTTGCTGCTGCCGGCAGGCTTTCTCTAGTTGTGAACAGGGACAGCTCTTTCATTGCAGTGGCTTCTCTTGCTGCGGAGCACAAGCTCTAGGGTGTGTGGGCGTCAGTAGTTCCAGCTCTGGGGCTCTAGGCACAGGCTCATTAGCTGTGGCACATGGACTTAGTTGCTCCAAGGCATGTGCAATCTTCCCAGACCCGGGATCGAACCCATGTCTCCTGCATTGGCAGGCAGATTCTTGACCACTGAGCCACCAGGGAAAGCCCCCAACACCACTTTTTGAGCTTAGCTCCTATTGCCAACCATGAGTTCCCAGATTCACGGGAATTATTCCCTGGAGGTGGAGGCTGGAATCCACTGCCTGATCCTACATCTGCAAGCCTGCTCTGCCTGCCCCTGTCTGGGCTTCGATTTCAACTGTGACAATAAGACCTAGAGGAATTGGGGCCCCTTCTCCCAGGAGTTGGCCAAGAAATGCGAGGGTGCCAAGTGTCTTGGAAAAGCAAGACCAGCTCTTAAAGGGGGCAAAACCCAGATTTAGAAAAACTTAGCAGATTGTGACATGTAGATAGGACAAATGTCAGACACACAGGAGCCTGTGTCGATGGTCTCACCAAAATACACGGTCCTCATTGCCCCAGTAGAAGCTATTAGTGTGGGAGCTGTACCGTGTTGAGTCCTGAGAGAACTGGACTGGTCCCTCCTGGGTTTCTCCAGCCCTTGAGCATCTGGGGATTTATGTGTCTGTAGCTTCAGGTCCATCTGGAGCAGTAAGATGACAGTTGTGTTTCCGCTTCATCCCACGGGGCCGCAGGTGGGACCTAGGATGTAAACTCTCCATTTCCTGACACAAGTCATTGCCTGTGGTCCCCAGAAGGGTAGGGGAGTTCTCTATGGTGTGATTATGTCCCACTCGGCTCTCTTCAAAGCAGAACTTCTTAGGTGACTTAAATGGTTTTGCTTTATTTTCTACTGTCATCTGAAATGAAGGAGGCTCTCTTTGGGATCTCAAGTACTTCTGCAAAGTATTCTTAGAGTTCTTCCTTGGTTGGGGATGGTTTATGAGCACAGCTGCCCCTCCCCAACACACACACAAGGAGGATGAGCAGTGTGAATTGTTTGCCAAATGCAGTTTTGATGAGGCAACTCAATTTTTTTTTTTTTTTTTTTTAAAAAAAAGCACAGCAGTCCCACATTGAAGTGGGAATGAGGGTATGTCCCTCTGACCTAATCTGATGACCGGTGTGTGGTGACCTTTCCCAGCTGGACAGGTGCTTTGGCTGCCCTTGAATAATTAATCTGCCCTGTACTGCCTGGTCCAGGAGGGGATCTCAGCGAGGAGCATATGTCCCTATAACTTGTCTTGCCCAGTGACATCAGTTCCTCATGGTTGAAGGAGAATAAAGCTGATTCCCCTGCTCTTGTTGGCTGTGGTTAGATAGTTAATTCTGGCCACAGAGTATGAGCTACATATGACCTTCAGGACACAGCCTTACGAAGGTAGTGGTCCTCCCTTCCTCTTTCAATGTCCTCCTTCATTGAGGCTACCTCTAGGAAGAGGAGAAGACTCTGCTTCCTCTTGTTGATGCATTTTCTAAGAGGTGACTGGTGGGCTGGGACATTCCAGCAAAGGGCTATTTTGACTCTCATGTGCTCCAGCTCTGTGTGAGGGGGAAAGATGGTTCTAGAAGTCAAAGAGGATGTTTAAGCTTTCCTAAGTTCAGGTGCTTGTTGGTGAAATTCATTTCCTTGCAGGCTGTGGTACTGAGAGCCTCAGTGTCTTGCTGATGGTTGGCCAGAAGTTCCCTAGTTGCTTGTCCCTTTGGGCCTCCCTGTAGAGTAGCTCACACCATAGTTGCTTGGCCCTTTCTTCAACCTTCCACCCAGGTGGTTTTGGCATCTCCAGTTCATTTGGCTTCAGGCAACTATGATGGACACAGAGATGTGCTGGCCAGACCCAGCATCAAGGAAAGATTGGTCCAGAATGCTAGGAGTGCTGCCATCAGATATACTTTATCTGTTGGCCCTTCAGGGCTCCCCTTAACTTCAGATAAGGGCTTCCCTGGTGGCTCAGATGGTAAAGCATCTGCCTGCAGTACAGGAGACTTGGGTTCGATCCCAGGGTTGATGCCCTGGATAAGGAAATGGCAACCCACTCCAGTACTCTTGACTGGAAAATTCAATGGACAGAGGAGCCTGGTAGGCTACAGTCCATGGGGTTGAAAAGAGTCGGATACGACTGAGCGACTTCACTAACTTCAGATAACTTTGGCACAGTTTCCGCCGTCCACCCACTCTCGCTCTGGAAAGCAGTATTATGTTTGATATGCTAAGCTCTGAAGGATGGTGGGGGTGGTTCTTGTCATTTTTCTGTATAACATTTTCTGGCTTCTGAAAAACAAAGGAAAAAAAGCCAAAATGGATCTGGAGAATGACAGTAAATCACCATAACACAATCAAAGAAAGATCGCAATAGCAACACCATGCCGGGTGTGTCCTCTCTGCTAGAGTAGATGAACACGGCCTTGAATTTGGCAAATTCATATTTCTGCCAGAAAAATGTATTCCCAGGCTGGCAAACTTTCTGTCAAGGTCCAAATAATGAATGTTAAGTCGTTGTGGCAGACCCTACAGCTAGAAAACCCTAACTACACTGCAGTGCAAAAGGAGCCACAGTTAATACATTTTTTAAAAATGACGGTGGCATCTCAAGACTTAGAACCCATGCCAAGCCAGGTGTGGGCTGCGGTTCATCAACACTTGGACAGCAGTGTGTGTTCAGTTCCCCCTCAAGGGCGTGTAAACCTTCTGTCATAATCCAAAGAGATCTGGAGTCTGGGACATCACATTGACTCACTATGAGCTAGACGTTGTCAGCACCTTGGTGGCCTTGATGATACATGTGCACTCAGAGGATAGAAGACAGTCTCTTCAGGGATTCTCCCCTTCAGTCACAGGCCCCTACAAAACAAGGGGCATGCCAGAATACTTCTGTTGTGCCAACTTGTGTCCTCTGAGAAGCAGACACCAAAATGGCTTTATGTGCACAGGAGACTTACTGGGAGACATGACCATGAAAGATGGAGGAGGAAGAAGCAGGAGGAGACAAGGAGCACCTTCTGTCCTCCATGCAGGTGTGATGCCTACGAAAGGAGAGAGGGGAGGAGGCTCAGACTGCAGGCCAGGCCCATGGGGGACCCCCAAGCAAGTGGTTCCCAACTGAGGACTCCTTTCTTGGGCAGGAAAGGACGGCACTAGTATGTCACTGAGCCCTGTCACTGGCTGGGAGCAGCTGGAGTGCTCAGTCGTGTCTGACTCTTTGAGACCCCGACAGTAGCCCGCCAGACTCCTCTGTCCATGGGGTTCTCCAGGGAAGAATGCTGGAGTGGGTTGCCATTTCCTTCTCCAGGGAGCAACTGGAGGGAAGGAGGAAAACATACCCTCCTTCTGAACATGGTACAGCAAGGCACCGACATAAGAATCTTCAAGTTGCAAACTTTCAAAGACACAGACATGCGTTCACATGTCCAATCGCGTGAGTTAGCTCACCTGTCTGGTGTAGGTTGTCATGTGTGTTGCCTCCTCTAGAAGGGGTTGTGCTTCTGTGTACTTCACTGGATAGCACTGTAGAGTCCTGTAGTTCAGTACCTTTATAGACAGGTTCTGATTCCTTGCTGGATTCAATTCTATGCCACCAATGGCAGGTGTGAGTGAAATCACAGCTTTCCCTCCCTCTCCTGTTGCTGACAACCCTTCAGCTCTACTGTCTCCTGCCGCCTCTGGTCAGTAACTCTTGTCTGCTTACTTGATGCCAGCCCCTGTATGCAGCTGTTATACTATATTACTGTACTTTTCAAGGCAGTGTACTATAAGATTATTTTTGTTCACTTGTTTGTATGTATTTGCATAAAGAATATTATAAACCTGTATATAGTATTATATAGCCAATTTACAATCATTGGTTGTAAAAATTCTTGGACATTATCACATCAGTTAGTGTTAGTCTAACTTTGCTGGACTTAAGCACAATTGGACTTACAAATGTGCTCTTGGAAGGGAACTCATTCATATGGAGGGAATTGAATGGACCTGGGGACCCAAACAGGGACTACCTGGGGCTCTCAGTTTCCTGCACTGTGTTCTTTTCCATGGCTACCACGCCATCTAAAATAAATTGTTGCATCTTCTACATCCCTTCACAAAGAAGAAACTAAGGTGGCTGGTCAAATTCTTTGGGCTCTGGAAAGAGACCTAATTCCCCTGGGAATCCTGTCCCAACACAGATATTGGGTGACATGAGAGGTTGCCAGTATTGAGTTGAGGCCAGAGAAGGAATGAGCTCTGCAGCCGATCCGGGCTGGGGTTTGAGCAGCTCTGCCTCCTGGGCTGTGTACCTTGGTTCACCTGGTCATTCGTTTTGTGATGAGATGGTCTGACATTAGAATATATATGGACTCCTGAGCTGTGGCACGTGGCCTGGGCCTAAAAACAGAAAGATTGGAAAATCGAGGACAAAAAGGTCAGGGATTGGGACCCGTCTGTGGACATGCATGCTTGCTAAGCCACTTCAGTCATGTCTGACTCTTTGTGACTCTATGGAGTATAGCCCTCCAGGCTCCTCTGTCCATGGGATTCTCCAGGCAAGAATAACTGGAGTGGGTTGCCATGTCCTCCTCCAGGAGATCTTTCCCACCCATGGATGGAACCTGCATCTCTTATGTCTCCTGCATCAGCAGGTGGGTTCTTTACTACTAGCGCCACCGGGGAATCGGTGGACATAAGGAGTTTTTAACTGCATGTTAAATCTCCAGGAGGTGTCCAGAACTTAACAGGGAAGTAGAAAAATGATTTGGGTCCCCTGCGGTGTTGGTCTGGAGAAGGAAATGGCAACCCACTCCAGTGTTCTTGCCTGGAGAATCCCAGGGACAGGGGAGCCTGGTGGGCTGCCATCTATGGGGATGCATAGAGTCGGACAGTACTGAAGGGACTTAGCAGCGGCAGGGGCGTTGGCCACTCCGGTGCCGACAGGATGAGCACATGAACACAGTGGCCACAGTGATAGAGGTGGGATCTGAGATTGGTTTCAGCATCCCACTTCCCAGGGGTGTTCTAGCAATTGCCTCCACTGACTGTCCAACCTGCCAACAATGGAGACTGAGGCTGATCCCTCAGGGCGGCGGCATTTCTCAAGGCAACGAGGTGGTGGTAAGCTCATTACACTGTGTGTGCTCAGTTGCTTTCTGTTGTGTCTGACTCCTTGTGATCCCACGGACTGTAGCCCACCAGGCTCCTCTGTCCATGGGATTCTCCAGACAAGAATACTGGAATGGGTTGCCGTGCCCTCCTCCAGGGGATCTTCCCAACCCAGGGATGGAACCTGCATCTTTTTAAGTCTCCCTGCATTTGCAGCTGGATTCTTTACCACTAGACCCATCTGGGAAGCCCCAGTGTGTGTGTGTATGTGCATGTATATATGTATATAGATTTTTCCCTTACATGCTATTTTAATAAGTGTGTATTTTAAGTTAACAGTTATTTTCCCTTGTCACTTTAGAGATATATGTCCATTGTTTCCTAGCTTTCAATATTAACTGCTTAAAAAAAGCAGTTTGTAAGTAGTAATGGTTTACTCTTTGGTCTCTGATAAGATCATTTCTTATCTTTGTTTCATTCAGACATGTCTATGTGATAAATTTCTATCTCTTAGCTGTTGGGGATTGGTTGAGCTTCACAAATCTATAGATTGGTGATTTTCATTGGTTGCAAAAATTCTTGGTCATTATCACTTCAGTATAAAGCTTTTGCTGCTGTTCAGTTGCTAAGTCCAAGTCTTTGTGACCCCATAGACAGGCGCACACAGGCTTCCCTGTCCTTCACTATCTCCCAGAGTTTGTTCAAACTCAAGTCCATTGAGTCAGTGATGTCATCCAACCATCTCATCCTCTGTCACCCCATTCTCTTGCCCTCAGTTTTCCCAGCATCAGGGTCTTTTCCAATCAATCAGCTCTTCACATCAAGTGGCCAAAGTATTGGAGCTTCAACATCAGACCTTCCAGTGAATATTTAGGGTTGATTTCCTTTAGGATTGACTGGTTTGATCTCCTTGCAGTCCAAGGGATTCTCAAAAGTCTGCTGCTGCTGCTAAGTCGCTTCAGTCGTGTCCGACTCTGTGCGAACACATAAACGGCAGCCCACCAGGCTCCTCTGTCCATGGGATTTTCCAGGCAAGAGTACTGGAGTGAGATGCCATCGCCTTCTCCGTCAAGTCTTCTCCAGTACAATTCAAAAGAATGAAATTTTTGCACTCAGCCTTCTTTACGGCCCAGCTCACATCTGTAAATGATGCTGGAAAAACCATAGCTTTGATTATATGAATCTTTGTGGGCAAAGTGATATCTTTGCTTTTTAATATACTGTCTAGGTTTGTCATAGCTTTTCTTCCAAGGAACAGACATGATTGAGCACCATACTTCAGTATCAAGTAATATTTCCTTTTGTTTTCAAATGACAATTCTATATGTTTTCCGGCTCCTTTTCTTGTTGTTTTGTAAGTTTTCTTTTCTATTTTCTAGAATTTACTCCCCAGCAGGATCTCACTTCCCTGACCAGAGAGGGATTGAACCCAGGACACAGCCGTGAAAGCCCAGAATCCTAACAACTAGGTCAGCAGGGAACTCCCCGACCTGTAGTTTGATTTATGTCTTTCTATAACCCCAAAGAGACATTTTAAAACTTTCTTCCTTAATCATTCATCTCTCCTGATGGCTCTGTCTCATTTCCACTTCTGTGTCTCGACACTGAAATCTCTTCAGCTTCATCTTTTAGCTCACTGTTTTCTCTTATCCTTATCTCATCTGGTATTTAACACAACCTTGATATCCAACTCCTAGAATTCTGTGAAATGGAAATTTTTTTAGCCACTTCAGATCCCCTCTACCTTCAGCTGTGTTTTGTTCCAGCTGTTGCTGTGGGGTGTTGCCTTTGAATTCACACAGATGCAAACTCACAGGTCATGGCTTCGGGGCTTGTCTGTTACAACAAAGCCTGAGAGAGTCTGGACCTATGCCCTGATAGCAACAGAGCACAGGACATGGCCCCAGGGGACACGACGTGACCATATAACCTGCCACATCTGCCAGAGAGCCTTGATGAGCTCTACTAAATGTTCAGACGTGGCACAGGGACCACAGCTTGCCAGGGTGGCAGCATCAGATGTTTGTTCCTCCTCCAGAGCAATTCATTCTAATAACCCACTGACGGGGCCCCGTAGCCACCTGGGGCCACTCAGGTTCAAGTTGCTGTGATCCACTAAGCAAGAACAAGAACTGCTCTGGCTTAAAAGCCTCATTCTCCATAGGAGTCCAGATCTTTTGTAATAAAAACACTGGTATAGTTTCTAGGTTCTTGTGTGCTAGTTACAAGAATCCCTGTGTGCAGGGAAGCCCCAAATATGGTATCCCCATCAAGAATTTATAGTTCCTTAAAGTCCAGATTTGATTTACCAGTCGGGGTCATTTTTATCACACACAAATTTGCCTAGTAATATCATTGGTATACCATCATTGGGTTATTGGAGCTAGAAGTTTAACCAAATCCTCATGAAGAAAAGGCAGGAGTCTTATTCATTCCAATCACATGGTCAGAATTGCCCATGATGGGCACTGTGAAACCCACTAAGTTGTAAGTTCAGGCAGGCCTAGTACCGCCCCAAGAACAAACAAAATGATGGTCCAGAGGGTGCCAGAAACTCTCAGCTCACATTTTGACCTGATTTAGGGGATTCTCCCAGACTTGCTAATGCAGGAAGAGAAGCTCAGGCTTGATAAAATTAGCAATGAAATGTGGGCACAAAGTGGAAAATAAACTGCTGGGTGCTGTGGCCTTGCTCAGAGGTGGCCTTTGAAAGTGGGCAGAGGTTAGGCTGTTCAGCTGGTCAATGACATGATGTAGAGAGAGAAGTGGCCTGAAGTAAGGCTATACAGGGACTCTTGAGCTGGGTTGCTCAAGCACACTATTGGAAGTGACTCAGATCTGTGAGAGCTCTATGAAGGCTATAAACCCTAGAAGCAGCACCTCATTCACTGATTCTAGTACACTCATGAATGATGGCTGGACAAAAGCAGCAAATTGATGACCTTAGCAGCCCATAGTCATGGAAAGAGCATTTTTTAGATGGGGCACGGAAGTACTAGGAGAGAAAATAGGCTGATGGAGGCAGTGGATGCTCCTAGTAAGAGGGGCTTAAACAAAAGGAGAATTCCAGGGACTTCCTTGGTAGTCCAGTGGTTAAACCCTGTGCTTCCAATGCAGGGGGCACAGGTTCGATCCCTCGTATGGGAACTAAGCTTCCACATGCCATGCAGTGTGACCAAAAAGTAAATAAATGAATAGGTGAATTGTATATGTGAATAATACCTCAAAGCTTTTTTTTTCTTAAGAGAATTCCTAGAATCACACACTCTAGCATCAACTCCACCAAAAATCCAGACAGGCCCAATGTGATGGTTAATTTGTGTCACTTGGTTGAGTTAAGCAATGTCCATGTATATGGTGAAAGTTAGTCACTCAGTCTTGTCCAACTCTTTGCAACACCATGGACTGTAGCCCACCAGGTTCCTCTGTCCATGGAATTGTCCAGGCAAGAATATTGGAGTGGGTTGTGATTCCCTTCTCCAGGGAATCTTCTCAACCCAGGGATGAAACCCAGGTCTCCTGCATTGCAGACAGATTCTTTGCAGTCTAACCCCTTAGGGAAGCCCTATAGGGTGAAATGTTGTGTATCTCTTGAGGGTTGTTTCTGGATGAGACTAACATTTGAACCAGTTGACTGAGTTTAAAAAAAAGAAAATCACCCTCAGCAAAGCAGGCGGATATCATCCAAGCCACTGAGGGCTTGAATAGAACAAAAAGACGAAGGAAGGATAAACCTGCTTCTTGCTTGAACTGGCATTCATCTGCTCCTGCCCTTGGCCATCAGGATGCCTGGTTCTCAGGCCTCTGGACTCGAACTTATACCATTACACCTGGTTCTCAGACCTGCAGACTCAGACTGAATTGCACCACTGACTTGCTTTGTTCTGCACTTTGCAGGTGGCAGATAGTGGGACTTCTTGGCCTCCATAATCACGAGCCATTTCCTATAATAAATATTCTATCTATCCATATATATTCTATTGGTTCTTTCTCTGGTGAATCCTGACCAAACAACCAGTCATTCCTTTGTGGTCATCAGGCCCGAGAGGGGCCCAAATCCATTCTGATGTTGAGAGAGAATCTAGAGAAGGAGGTGAAGTGTATGAAGAACGTGTATATCCCACCTCCATCACCAGGACTTTATGGACGTTATAGTCTACCCTTTGTAAACTGAAAAAAACATACAACCTAAAAGTAGGGAATTACATTTTATCTGGTGGACTTAAGCCCAGAAGGTAGCCTCTCAGATGGCTCTGTGGGACTACGCTAACATGGTAAGGGAGGAGCCAGGTTAATATATAGAAGTTTTTGCTATAAAAGGCAGGTAGTTGGACATCAAAAGATTACTATTAAACAGATATCAAGTTAGTGAATTTGGCACTTTTCTTTGCGTAGGAAAATGCAAGAGCCTGGGCTCATTGAAATCATTCCTTTGATACGCACCTTAACTCTCTGGGGCCAGTATCCTGTTTTCTCCCGAATCCTCAATCCCTCAGACCTGGCTGCAGTGGCTGATGGCTTGATGACCTCAACATCCTTTCATTACTGATATGGCAGGTGACATTCCTTGTCCATACTTTCTAGGTCTCTCTTGAAGAGTTGCAGGAAGAGGACAAACTTTATAAGAGGTTCCATCTGGGTTATCAAAGCAGAAACCAATTTAGGTAGAAAGACCATTTGTATTAAAAGAAGATACATTTCTCCCTTCACAACCCAGCAGAGAGGGAAGCAGCTTGAGACTATGGGTAGTTGGGAAAGTACTGGAAAATACAGTATGTGGTATGGTAAATGGACAGTACTGGACACTGCTACAGTCCCGATTGTGGGCTCCTTGAGCACGAATCTGTAGTTGATCTATACTTTTGTGAATACTTGTTGGCATGTATTGATTTTGTTGGGTTGGCTGAGTTTGGTTTTCTTCTGAGATTAACCACTGAGGTCTGTGGACATGGCTATCATCAGCAGACTGATGAGCTAGGGCCATTTGGGGTCAGGAAGGTCGAAGTTTTTTACTTTGAATCAAAACCCATTTGTAAAGCCTTCAGAGAAAAGAAAACTCAGAATCTAAGTTATTCACTCTAGATGCTAAGCTAAACAATATTGAAGATTCTTATGATAGCTTATAGTGAACGGCATCAGGTTCGTGATTGCTAAAGAAGCAAGATTCAGCTTTGGGACCAGGGACCAAGCTTGATCACTCAAGAGCTTTTGCTTAGCAGTTTTATTACTGTATGAAAAAGGGACCAAGAAAGCTTCTGACATAGACATCAGAAGGCGGATGGAGAGTGCCCCACTTATCAAGTCTTATCCAGGCTTTGTAAACTTTTACCAGACCCACTCCCACAACATACATCTTAAATTAACAAGATTAGAACTAACAATAGAAAGATCTTACCAGACCCACTGCCACAACATATGTCTTAAGTTAACAAGATTAGTCAGAAAACCTTCTTGTTAAGGAGAAACATGCCCTTGAGAAAGACACATTGTTATATTGACTAAAACAAAGCAATGTAGAAAAAAACACTTGTCCTTTTCTCCTCCTTGAGAACCCTGGACCCCTCCTTGGGAGCCCCAGATCCCTTTCTCCTCCTCGAGGATCCTGGACTTATCAACCTGTCTAGGAATTGACTCTCATTTAAGAAGTGGTGGGACAGCATATTAAAAAGCAGAGACATTACTTTGTCAACAAAGGTCCATCTAGTCAAGGCTATGGTTTTTCCAGTGGTCATGTATGGATATGAGAGTTGGACTATGAAGAAAGCTGAGTGCCGAAGAATTGATGCTTTTGAACTGTGGTGTTGGAGAAGATTCTTGAGAGTCCCTTGGACAGCAGGGAGATCCAACCAGTCCATCCTAAAGGAGATCAGTCCTGGGATTTCTTTGGAAGGACTGATGTTGAAGCTGAAACGCCAATATTTTGGCCACCTGATGCAAAGAGCTGACTCATTTGAAAAGACCCTGATGCTGGGAAAGATTGAGGGCAGGAGGAGAAGGAGACGACAGAGGATGAGATGGTTAGATGGCATCACCGACTCAACGGACGTGCATTTGGGTAAACTCTGGGAGTTGGTGATGGACAGGGAGGCCTGGTATGCTGAGGTTCATGGGGTCACAAAAAGTTGGACATGACTGAGCAACTGAACTGAACTGGGACAGTATCAAGAGTAACTACATACAGGAAGTAATCCTGGAAGCAAAGAAGACAGAATTGGACAAATACTTGAAGAAAAGATGGCCACACTTCTTCAAATTTCAGTTAAGACATTAACATACTGATCTAAGCTGCTCAGCAAATCCTAAATAGAATGCACACATGGAAACCTGGGTTAGACACATTTTAGACTACTGATCCCCAAAGATAAAAGGAATTTTTTAAGCAGACAGAGAAAAATGTATAATATAGGGAATGATTCAACTTGATTCAACAATGATTCAACTTATCACTGACTTGTCAGCAACTATAGAAACCAAAAGACAAAGGAACAACATCTGAAAGTGCTGACAGAAACACCTATCAATGTAGAATTCCATATTGAGCAAAAGTGCCCCTCTAGGATACAAGTGAAATAAAAGACATTTGAAAGGAAAATTAAGAGAATTTGTTGCCAGCGTTTCCACACTCCCACACCACAGGAAATGCTAAAGTGAATTCTTCAGGTTGAAGAGAGAGGAAAAAAAAAAAAAACACTAAGAACTTGACTCTTCAGGAAAGAATAAAGGCCGGCATTGGAAACTTGTTGTTGATCAATCGTTCAGTTGTGTCTGACTCTTTGCGACCCCATGGACAGCAGCACGCCAGGTTTCCCTGTCCTTCACCACATCCCGGAGTTTGCTCAAACTCATGTCCATTGAGTCCATGATGCCATCCAGCCATCTCATCCTCTGTCGCCCCTTTCTCCTGCCTTCAATCTTTCCCAGCGTCAGGGTCTTTTCCAGTGAGTCTGCTCTTTGCATCAGGTGGCCAAAGTATTGGAGCTTTAGCATCAGCCCGTCCAATGAATATTCAGGGTTAATTTCCTTTAGGATTGACTGGTTTGATCTCCTTGCTGTCCAAGTAGCAATACCAAAGATAATAAATCAGTTAAAAAGACTTCTGGTTCTGCTTTGCAGGTTAAAATTAGCCTGAAGCACTTTCTTGAGTTATTTTCCAGAATTTAATTGCTGTCCTCCACCCCCAGCCTCTCCCAGCATTCAACCACCAGGCCAAATGGAACCCCAGGGATAATGACGTTGACCTTTTCTGACCCTCCTGGCTTCAATCAACTAAATCTTGGATTCTGTCCCTCTTTGCCCAATTCTATGCTGAATTCTCTGCTCAAGCCCCTTCAGGAACATGCTTGTGCCCTTAGCTGAAAAGGGCCCGATTTTGCTGCTCAGTGAGGCGTTGCTTTGGGACAGTTCCCCCATATCCTCCTTACTTGCTGCAAGTTATAAATCCTTCCTCCTCCCAGTCTTTGGCTTGATCCTCCGCAAGAGGCGAACCCAGTTTTCAGGTAACAAGTTCACATAAGTGAACATGAGACTCTGAGCTAGAAGACCTGGATTCTGGCCCGAGGCCAGCCACTTACAGATCATGACTGTCCCACTGAAATTGCTCTGGGTGACTATCCTTGTCACTCCTGTGAGGCTAATCCACATTTCCATTAGGTCTCAGGATTGCTGTCAGAATACAGTGGCACCACTTATAATTGTTGACAGTTTACAAGAAGCTCTGAGAACAATTTAGAATTAGTTAAATGCCTTTATTCTATATCTGTTCCCTGGTGGCTTAGCAGTGAAGAATCTGTTTGCCAATGCAGGAGATTTGGGTTCGATTCCCGAGTTGGGAAGATCCCTTGGAGAAGGAAATGGCAACCCACTCCAGTATTCTTGCCTAGGAAATCTCATGGACAGCCAAGCCTGGCAGGCTGCAGTCCATGGGGTCGCTAAGAGTCAGGACACAACTGAGCACCCATGCAAACACTTTATTCTATACTGCTGTATCCAGATTTCTTTTGGCTAATTGAACACTGCCATCTGGTGTGTAACTGTGGGAAATAGCAGGGATTGGTTTCCCAAAAGATAGGTCCTTTAGAATAACAAAGTTAGAAAGTGAAAGTTAAGTCGCTCAGTCGTGTCTGACTCTTTGCAACCCCATGGACTGTAGCCCACCAGGCTCCTCCATCCATGGGATTCTCCAGGCAAGAATACTGGAGTGGGTTGCCATTTCCTTCTCCAGGGGATCTTCCCAACCTAGGGATCGAACCCAGGTCTCCTGCATTAGAGGCAGACACTTTAACCTCTGAGCCACCAGGGAAGCCCATAGAATAACAAAAACGTTGTCCTTTTTTTTTTTTCTTAACTTCTTTTTCCAAAGGAAAAGACTCCAGTGATCAAAGAGGAGGTTAGAATAGCCTTTCATAGGCCACTCCAGTATTCTTGCCCGGAAAATTCCATGGACAGAGGAGCCTGGTGGGCTGCATTGCATGGGGTTGCAAAGAGTGAGATGTGACTGAGCGCATGTACACACATACATGCACACAGACCGCTAAGAACTAAGAGTAACTTGAAAGGGTAGAACTTAACTCTAGAGGCCAAGTAGCATTTGAATAGGCCTCTTGATGGAAGGGAGGGATGACATGGGAGGTGGGGATGACCAATGAGTCCTGGGAAGGCAGGGTAGTAGTTAACAGAGCTCTCATACTCAGTGAGTGGGCTGGGGCATTCCTGAGCTTGGGTGTTGAAGTTGACTTCCCTCCTGTAAAAAATTGGGATAATGATGATACTAGCTTCTAATCTTGGAGGAGGACATGGCAACCCCCTCCAGGATTCTTGCTTGGAGAATCCCATGGACAAAGGAGCCTGGTGGTCTGTAGTCCATAGGGTTGCAAAGAGTTGGACATGACTGAGCGACTTAGCAGCAGCAGAGATTAGGTAAATCCATATTAAATTTCCTGAGTTTGATTATTATACTATGGTTATATAAGAAAAATGTTCCTGTTCTCAGGAAATATACATGGGCATACTTAGGGATAAAGGGTTTTGATGTCTCCAACCTACTCTAATAGTTCAAAAAAGTGTATGTATGTATCCACATATATGTTCACATACTGCTGTTCAGTCACCAGGTCTTGTCCGACTCTTTGTGACCCCATGGACTGCAGCACACCAGGCCTCCCCACCCCTCACCATCTCCTGGAGTTTGCTCAGGTTCATGTCCATTGAATCAGTGATGCCATCCAATCATCTCATCCTCTGTTGCTGCCTTCTCCTCCTGCCCTCAATCTTTCCCAGCATCAGGGTCTTTTCCAACAAGTCACCTCTTCGCATCAAGTGGCCAAAGTATTGGAGCTTCAGCATCAGTCCTTCCAATGAGTATTCAGGGTGTGTGTACATAGATATATACACACACACACAGAGAAAACAAATGGGAGAAATGTAAATAACAAGTGAATCTGAATAAAACTCTATGGAATCCTTTATTACTACTTTTGAAACTTTCTGCAATTTTGAAATAGCATTAAAATAAGCTTTAAAAATTGAAAAAGACTTTTCAAGGACACAGGTCATGACATGAGGTCTGGTGGGTTATACTCAGGAGCCAAGACTTGGCCCAGTGGAAGCCAGTATAGGGTGATGAGAAGAGGCACCTGAGAGAGATGACTTTGCCATAATGCTGAGGAGGAAGACTAGAGCCAGGGGGCCAGTTTAAAAAGAACAGCATCAACAGCAGACTTCAGAGGCATCCCAGAGCCAAAGTCATGAAATCTAACCCAATCAAGCATCAGTACTCCTCAGCCTGATTCCTAACATTGTCACCTGATTCCTAACGTTGTCCCCTGATTTATGAAGTAAGCACCACTGCACCTTCACTAATCCACATTCATCTGTTTATCCACATCTAGAGAGTCATGATGGGATTTATTCAGAGCCAGATGGTGAGCAAACTTTTCTCTAAGGCATAGATTTTTTTGAGTAGGAGATGGCACCCCCACTCCAGTATTCTTGCCTGGGAAATCCCATGGACAGAGAAGCCTGATGGGCTACAGTCCATGGGATGGCAGAAGGAGTTGGACACGACTGAGCAACTGAACAACAACAAGGCATGGATTTACAGTAATGACTTTAAATGAATACAAGTCAGACGAATGCATTAACGTCCCTTAACAGACCATTATTCTGAAACCTGTTAAATATTATTTAAACCGCTCCAAAAGTACACCATGTTAAATGCCAGGCTGGATGAAGCACAAACTGGAATCAAGATTGCCAGGAGAAATATCAATAACCTCAGATATGCAGATGACACCACCCGTATGGCCAAAAGCGAAGAAGAACTAAAGAGCCTCTTGATGAAAGTGAAAGAGGAGAGTGAAAAAGCTGGCTTAAAACTCAACATTCAGAAAACTAGGATCATGGCATCTGGTCCCATCACTTCATGGTAAATAGGTGATGAAACAATGGAAACAGTGACAGACTTTATTTTTTGGGCTCCAAAATCACTGCAGATGGTGACTGCAGCCATGAAATTAAAAGATGCTTGCTCCTTGAGAGAAAAGTTATTACCAACCTAGATAGCATATTAAAAAGCAGAGACATTACTTTGCCAGCAAAGGCCCATCTAGTCAAAGCTATAGTTTTTCCAGTAGTCATGTATGGATGTGAGAACTGGACTATAAAGAAAGCTGAGCTTTTGAATTGTGGTGTTGGAGAAGACTCTTGAGAGTCCCTTGGACTACAAGGAGATTCAACCAGTCCATCCTAAAGGAAATCAGTCCTGAATATTCACTGGAAGGACTGATGCTGAAGCTCCAATACTTTGGCCACCTGATGTGAAGAACTGACTCATTGGAAAAGACCCTGATACTGGTGTTTGATTCAGCAAACTTTTTGAGGACTTAAGCCAAGGGAGGTAGCCTCTGAGATAGCTCTGAGGGGGACTGCTCAAAGAGAGAGGGGCGGAACCAGGATATATAAAAGTTTTTGCTGTAATAAAAAGAAACAGTCAGAAAATCAAAAGATTACTGTCAAAGAAAGCCAGACATCTCAATGAAGTTAACCCTTTTTTAATGTATGGGTAGATGCAAGAGTCTGGGCTTGCTGAATTTATTCCTTTGATGTGCACCTTAGCTATCTAGGGCCAATATCATGTGCTTTTCCATCTTGAGTCCTCTCAGGGTCCACTGTCAGGTGTGTATGCAGTAGCTGAGGGCTTGGTGGCAGGCAGCCCATTTATTTCCCTCCTGAGATTCCCCCTGGCTCACCACTGGGCCCCGCGGAAGTGGCTGATAGGCTTAATGACTATAGAGTTTTTGTTTGCTGATATAGCAGACAACATTTTTTTTTACCCACTGAGTCAATAGGTAAAGTCACACTAGCTCTGCTCCTGGAATATGGTAAATGCCCAGTAAATGTTTGCTATTACATGATCAGATCAGCAGTAGAATTACTAGTAGTATATTTTATGACACTCCAGGGTTCCATGACTCAGATGGGCCACCCTCCAGAAGACAGTACTTGATTCTTCCTCTCCCCATCCAGCTTCCCCAGCTCCTTTCCCAGTTTCTCTTGGGGACACATTTTTAATAAATGACACACACATTCTCACTGGAGGGTCTGATTCTGGGGAACCGTGGAAAGTCTCAGCCGTGCTTCTATAATAAAACACCATAGACTGGATGAGTTATAAACAACAAATATTTATACTTCACAGTTCCGGAGCCTGAAGTCTGAGATGAGGGTGCCAACATGGTCAGATGACATCCCTCTTCTTGGTTGCAGACTTCTTTTTGTGTCCTCAGAAGAAGGGGGCCAGGGGAGTTCTGTGGGGTCTCTTTCATTAGGAAACAATCCCAATGATGCGGGTTTTGCCATCATGACCTAAGAACCACCGAAAAGCACATGATATTGGCCCTAGATAGCTAAGGTGCACATCAAAGGAATAAATTCAGCAAGCCCAGACTCTTGCATCTACCCATACATTAAAAAAGGGTTAACTTCATTGAGATGTCTGGCTTTCTTTGACAGTAATCTTTTGATTTTCTGACTGTTTTTTTATTACAGCAAAAACTTTTATATATCCTGGTTCTGCCCCTCTCTCTTTGAGCAGTCCCCCTCAGAGCTATCTCAGAGGCTACCTCCCTTGGCTTAAGTCCTCAAAAAGTTTGCTGAATCAAACACCAGTATCAGGGTCTTTTCCAATGAGTCAGTTCTTCACATCAGGTGGCCAAAGTATTGGAGTTTCAGCTTCAGCATCAGTCCTTCCAGTGAATATTCAGGACTGATTTCCTTTAGGATGGACTGGTTGAATCTCCTTGCTGTCCAAGGGACTCGCAAGAGTTTTCTCTGACACCACCGTTCAATATCACCTCAGGGATTAATAATTCAACATATGAATTTGGGGGGAGGGGGATCTCAGCATGAACCAAGACTGTCCTCCACTCTTTCTCTAGACAGTCCCTCAGCTGACCTGGTTTCCCATGGCAAAGCAGACACCCACTGCCTCTTCTCTCTTCCCCTTCATGACAAGTGATAGGAGGTAGAAAGGCAATAGAGCCCTGACTTTCTGTGCACTTCCCACCCCCACAGTGGTCCAGTCCACACCTCACATTCCCTGTGCTTCTGCATGACAGTTTAATAGAAACAGATCTTAGTTTGCAAGGAATGATTCTTTACAACAGGGTTCCTTGCTGAGCACAAAATCTATGGGTGATTTCAGGGCCATAAATCTTTCTTTCAGATATTCTTACAAGCAGAAGTTCCTTGTAGGTGTCATGCTTCAGGAATCAAAAGACCTAGGGTCTAAACCTGATTTATCAAGGCCTCATGGTGTGACTTTCGGAAAAGGCAGTGGCACCCCACTCCAGTACTCTTGCCTGGAAGATCCCATGGATGGAGGAGCCTGGTAGGCTGCAGTCCATGGGGTCGCTAAGAGTCGGACACGACTGAGTGACTTCACTTTCACTCTTCACTTTCATGCATTGGAGAAGGAAATGGCAATCCACTCCAGTGTTCTTGCCTGGAGAATCCCAGGGATGGAGGAGCCTGGTGGGCTGCCGTCTATGGGGTCACACAGAGTCGGACACGACTGAAGTGACTTAGCAGCAGTGGCATGGTGTGACTTTAAGGTCCTTGGGTCTGTAAGTGACTTGACCAGTTTCCATATCTGCAAAGTTAGGATATTCGGGCTCATACACTCCTTTAAGAATCTGAAGAAAGTTATAAAACCTTTTCCCAGAAGAGAAGCCCATTACACACAAACATAATTTCATGTTAAATTTCAAAAGTTTCTAGATCCCACTGAAATCCACCATTGGATCCCTTACAAGGTGATTTCTAATGATTTTATTAGCTCTCATATTCTATATCTCTAGGTTTTCTCAAGTTTATAACAGAACAACTAAAGGACAGATAACAAATATTTGAGCCAGTATAAATTCTTCTTATGCAAGAGTGATTGAAACTGTTTTTATTTTTTTTGGCATGGAACAAAGGCATTATTTACTGCCAAGAAGAAAGTGTGCATTTAAAAGTGAAATTGTCCCAGTCTGCAAGGAGGGGACATCTGGGAGCAGCATACAGACCTTGAACCTCTGGACCCCAGTAGGGACTGTCTCTTCACTTTTGGGGAGAATGGATTTTGGAGGCTCACCACCAAGAGTTTCAATTCCCACTCCATAACTTGTCAAATTTGTGTTTGACCACAGACAAGACAAATCGCTCAGATTTAAATCCTTCATGTTTAAAATGGAAAATAAATCCTTCTGCCTTTCTTATACTGTGGTGTGTTTGTGTGTGTGTGTGTGTGTGTGTGTGCGCGCGCGCGTGCGCACGCGCGCAGGCTTAGTCACTCAGTCGTGTCCGACTCTGTGATACCTGCCAGGCTCCTCTGTCCCTGGGGATACTTCTGGCAAGAATACTGGAGTGGGTTGCCATGCCCTCCTCCAGGGGTAGTGAAAATTAAATGAGACAATGTTCATACAGTCCTTGGCACCTGGTTCTCCTCCTTTTCTGTTTTACCTCTAGTTTCTGTGTTCTTCCAGGTGGAAGAGATACACTGGGTAAGTGTATGAGGAGAGGACATGGAGCTTCCACCCTCTCTAGGTTGTCACTCTCAGTACCTCCACAGGTTCACCAGCCCAGAAGCTCTCTGAGCTTCATCCTTTTGGGGTTTTATGGAGGCTTCATTACCTAGGCACAATCAATCAAACCATTCAGTTCAGTGGCTCAGCTGTGTCCGATTCTTTGCGACCCCATGAATCGCAGCACGTCAGGCCTCCCTGTCCATCACCAACTCCCGGAGTTCACTCAGACTCATATCCATCGAGTCAGTGATGCCATCCAGCCATCTCATCCTCGGTCGTCCCCTTCTCCTCTTGCCCCCAATCCCTCCCAGCATCAGAGTCTTTTCCAATGAGTCAACTCTTCGCATGAGGTGGCCCAAGTACTGGAGTTTCAGCTTTAGCATCATTCCTTCCAAAGAAATCCAAAGGCTGATCTCCTTCAGAATGGACTGGTTGGATCTCCTTGCAGTCCAAGGGACTCTCAAGAGTCTTCTCCAACACCACACTTCAAAAGCATCAATTCTTTGGCGCTCAGCTTTCTTCACAGTCCAACTCTCACATCCATACATGACCACTGGAAAAACCATAGCCTTGACTAGACGAACCTTTGTTGGCAAAGTAATGTCTCTGCTTTTGAATATGCTATCTAGGTTGGTCATAACTTTCCTTCCAAGGAGTAAGCGTCTTTTAATTTCATGGCTGCAGTCACCATCTGCAGTGATTTTGGAGCCCCCAAAAATAAAGTCTGACACTGTTTCCACTGTTTCCCCATCTATTTCCCATGAAGTGATGGGACCGGATGCCATGATCTTCATTTGCTGAATGTTGAGCTTTAAGCCAACTTTTTCACTCTCCACTTTTACTTTCATCAAGAGGCTTTTGAGTTCCTCTTCACTTTCTGCCATAAGGGTGGTGTCATCTGCATATCTGAGGTTGTTGATATTTCTCCTGGCAATCTTGATTCCAGCTTGTGTTTCTTCCAGTCCAGCGTTTCTCATGATGTACTCTGCATATAAGTTAAATAAGCAGGGTGACAATATACAGCCTTGATGTACTCCTTTTCCTATTTGGAACCAGTCTGTTGTTCCATGTCCAGTTCTAACTGTTGCTTCCTGACCTGCATACAAATTTCTCAAGAGGCAGGTCAGGTGGTCTGGTATTCCCATCTCTTTCAGAATTTTCCACAGTTCATTGTGATCCACACAGTCAAAGGCTTTGGCATAGTCAATAAAGCAGAAATAGATGTTTTTCTGGAACTCTTTTGCTTTTTCGATAATCCAGCTGCTGCTGCTGCTCAGTCGCTTCAGTCGTGTCCCACTCTGGTCGACCCCATAGACTGCAGCCCACCAGGCTTCCCATCCCTGGGATTCTCCAGGCAAGAACACTGGAGTGGGTTGCATTCCTTCTCCGATGATCCAGCAGATGTTGGCAATTTGGTCTCTGGTTCCTCTGCCTTTTGTAAAACCAGCTTGAACATCTGGAAGTTCATGGTTCACGTATTGCATTGGCCAGTGGCAATTGATGACTGAACTCAATATTCGGCTTCTCCTCCTCCCCAGAGGTCAGATGTCAGGTAAGCGTGTGTGGGTGGGTGCGTGGGTGGGTGGCAGGAGGAGACTGAAATTTCCAATGCTCTAATCACCTGATGGCTTCACTGGCAACCAGCCTCCATCTTGATGTGAGTCCAAAAATCACCTCATTAACATAAAGGACGCCTCCATTGCTTTCATCACTTAGGAAACCGACAATAGTTTTAGGAGCTCTGTGCCAGAAATGTTGATGAAGATCACATAGATTTTTCTTATTATAAATCACAATATCACACAGCACAGGGATTTAATGATAAAGCACATTGCAGAGCACTCGCTGGAAGGCAAGAAATTGTGGCCAGTGTTTGAGATTATGTTCTCTGCCTAGAATTTTCTTATAGTTGAGTTTGTCCTACTTCTCCCTTTGCTTGGCTCACACCTGCTCAATCTTTGACTCAGCTCAGACATTATTTGTTTTAGAAGACCCTCCAAGACCTTTGAGCTGGGAGGTGAAGCCACTTCTGAGTTATAGACCATGTCTGTATCATTAGGGCTTCCTTGGTGGCTCAGCTGGTAAAGAATCTGCCTGCAATGAAGGAGACCTGGGTTGGGAAGAGCCCCTGGAGAAGGGAACGGCTACCCACTCCAGTATTCTGTCCTGGAGAATCCCATGGACTATATGGTCCATGGGGTTGCAAAGAGTCAGACATGACTGAGTGACTATCACTTTCATATCATCAGGGCCTTCCCAGGTGGCACTAGTGGTAAAGAACCTGCCTGCCAATGCATGAAGCGGAAGAGATTCTGGTTCCATCCCTGGGTCGGGAAGATCCACTGGAGGAGGAAATGGCAACCTGCTCCAGTATTCTTGCTGGAGAATCCCATGGACAGAGGAGCCTGGTGGGCTATAGTCCATGGGGTCGCAAAGAGTCAGACATGACTGAAGCAACTTAGCACACTTGCATATCATCAGACTCACCCTGTCATCTGAGCTCTTTGAGGGCTGAGAAGGTATCTTTTATTTAATTTTTTTCTTTTTTTGCCATGCCTCATGAGTGATTGAACCTGGGCCCCCTGCAGTAGAAACTCGAAGTCCTAGCTACTGGACAACCAGGGAATTAATTCCCTGGTGCCTTTATCTTTGCATCTTCAGTTCCTAACAATTTTTGAATTAAGTTGAATAGAAACAATAGTTCTTTTCCCCTAAGCCTCTTACAGGGAGCATGAAATTTGAGCAATAACCATGTTAATTCCCTTGGAACTTTTTGCTTGCTGTTTTTTCCATTGTTTTCTCAATACATATAATTTAGAGCTATTATACGTGTCTGCTTCTATCCTGTTAGGTTCGACAGGTGACATATAGGGAGAGACAGGCCTTGTGAATATGAAGGAATGGAATTCACTTGATGGACATTCCCTTTCCTTCAACAAAAGCAGTTCTTTTCTCATTGTTCATTGACCTTGGAATGATGGACTGTGAACAGAGAATCAATATCTCCTTTTATTACAGCACATTTACTAGGTCTGGCCAAAGAGTTGAAAGCTTTCTGGAAAAATGTGAGTCTAGCGGAATGTTCACAACTGGCTCCTGCCAGGCTCAGTGACGGGAGGGATGACACAGCATTCTTAGATAAGAACAAGGTATAGAATTACTGAATTGAAACTAGAATGCCCAGGGAAAAGGCTTGTGAGCTTAGTTTGTTTTGTGAATTAAACCTCTGAAGCTTCTTAGCTTTTATAATGAGGAAAGCAAGGAGTTTAGAAATGAGTTTGAATGTCTGTCCATCTCTTTTTAGATGATCAAACCAGGACTCAGGCATGTTAAATAAACTTCTCAGGGTCACCCACCCGCTGCTGCTAAGTTGCTTCAGTCGTGTCTGACTCTGTGTTACCCCATAGACGGCAGCCCACCAGGCTCCCTCATCCCTGGGATTCTCCAGGCAAGAACACTGGAGTGGGTTGCTATCTCCTTCTCCAATGTATGAAAGTGAAAAGTGAAAGTGAAGTCGCTCAGTCATGTCTGACTTTTAGCGTCCCCATGGACTGCAGCCTACCAGGCTCCTCCATCCATGGGACCTTCCAGGCAAGAGTTCTGGAGTGGGGTGCCATTGCCTTCTCCCTACAAGGAGATTAAACCAGTCAACCCTAAAGGAAATCAACCCTGCATATTCGCTGGAAGGACTGATACTGAAGCTCCAATACTTTGACCACCTGATACAAAAAGCTAACTCATTGGAAAAGATTCTGATGCTGGGAAGATTGAAGGCAGGAGGAAAAGGGGATGACAGAGGACAATATGGTAGGATGGCATCACAGACTCAATGGACATGAGTTTGAGCAAACTCTGAGAGATGGTGAAGGACAGGGTAGCCTGGTGTGTTGCAGTCTGTGGGGTCACAGAGTTGGACATGACTGAGTGACTGAACCACAACAAAAGGGCTGTTGGGAGGAGAAATGCATATAAGATGTGTGTGTGTGTGCACTCAATTGCTAAGTTGTGTCCAACTCTTTGTGACCCCATGGACTGTAGCCCACCAGGCTCCTCTCTCCACGGGTTTCTCCAGGCAAGTATATTGGAGTGAGTTGCCATTTCCTTCTTCACAGGATCTCCCAACCCAGGGATCAAACCCACGTCTCCTGACTGGCAGGTGGATTGTTATGCACTGTGCCACCTGGCAAGCCCTTATATAAGTTATTTCCAAGTCTAACAGAGTGCTGGCTCCCAAAGGCTAACTGAACACCTTTTTGAACACCTCGGAACTGGAAAAACAGGTCCTAAACTGTCCCTGGTCCCTTTTCAGGTTTTACAAATTTCCCTTAGACAGACATCCCATTGTCTTTACTCTGTTCCTTATACTTCCACACACACAAGGGATGTTCTGCTCTGTTCCCTAGAAGCTTATGAGGAATACCTCCAGCTCTTCATCTTGACCTTGACCCTTACCTAGAGAAAGAGAGGCCGTCCTGTCACTTTTAGGGTCAGAACTGAGCATACTTGTTCACCACCTTGATGCTTATTCTTTTCTGATTAACTGCACACAGGATCCATGCCTTCTGCTTCCTCTTGCCGAGTTCTTACAGGAGCAGACTGGTCCTGGACGAAAAGACCATATTCACCCAGGAGGGTCAGGACCTGGGGCTCAGGTCCCTATATCAGATCAAACATCAGAAGGCCCATCGTGACCACATATAGCAACTATGGTCTCTCATGTAGTGGTGTCAGTGGTAAAGCTGACATGTTTCATGTCATCCGTTTGACTTCTAAGTGTTGGTTTCAAATTTGGGAGTGGATAAAAGGCTTTTGAGTTTCCCAGGTGGCACTCGTGGAAAAGAACCCACCTGCCAACTCAGGAGACATAAGAAATGTGGGTTTGACCCCTGGATGGGGAAGATCCCCTGGAGGACAGCCTGCCAACCCACTCCAGTATTCTTGCCTGGAGAATCCCATGAATAGAGGAGCCTAGCATGCTGCAGTCCATCTGGTCGCAAAGAGTCAGACACAACTTAGCGACTAAACAACAACAGATTCTGGTGGCTAGGGATAAGGTGTGTAAGGAGTGAGGTCAAGGCTTTGGGCTGAGCCAGGGAGTAAGGCCTCAGATTTTAATACAACAGCAGCTGGTGGGACACAGAGCTTGTTTCTCTAGGGCTCACAAGTGAGCAGCTGTTTTTATTTGATCAGCTCAGTGCCCAGGGTTTTGATTCGGAACTGGTTTTTGAGTCAACAGTGAGCTTCCCTGTGTGTTGTCACAACTCATCGCTGGAGGCATGAAGCGTATCCTGTGTCACTCCACTGTAAGCAGTGGACTCTTGAGAGCTTCTGCCTTGTGTTCTCTGCAATTTGCCCCATGTGTCTGTTCCTGTCATTGCTTTTGTGTCTCTTCACTGCAGTCCATATTGACCATGTTATAACTATATGTTGAACTGCATATAGATAGAGGGATAGATGGATGAATGTGTAGATGAATGGATGGATAGATAGCTGGCTAGATGGATTGTTGTTGCTGTTTTTCAGTCGCTCAGTTGTGTCCAACTCTTTGCAACCCCATGGACTGCAGCACTCCAGGCCTCCCTGTTCTTTACCACCTCCTGGAGTTTGCTCAAACTCATGTCCATTGAGTCGGTGGTGCCATCCAACCATCTCATCCTCTGCCAACCCCTTCTCCTCCTGTCTTTAATCTTTCCCAGCATCAGGATCTTTCCCAGTGAGTCAGCTCAGGTGGCCAAAGTATTGGAGCTTCAGGTTCAACATCAGTCCTTCCAATGAATATTCAGGGTTTATTTCCTTTAGGATTGGCTTGATCTCTTTGCTCTCCAAGGGACTCTGAAGAATCTTTCTCAGCACCGCAATTTGAAAACATCAATTCTTCATGGTTCAGGAGGGGCATGAGTTCAGATGAAACAACCTCTCACTCACTACTGGTGACTGCTTGTGTAAGAACTGATTTTTTACCAAACATTTTTGTGGTAAGGAGGGAAGAGGTTTATAAACTAACATGATAGACTTCACACAAACAGCCCTGAAGTCTTTCTGTTCTTTTCCCCCACAAATTCTCCCCCCATTAACACCATCCAATCTCTTCCTTCAAGCCCTCCCCTGCTCCCTCCTCCAATCGTCTCATCCACCCCGGTCTCACCACAGCCCCTTCTATGTAAAGCAGTCTGTTATCACCTTAGCTCCAATTTGCATCCTCCTGCCCAGTACACACAGCAATTTCCCTGGGATTCAGTCTTTAGGAGATAAGGCCAAGGATAAATAAAGAAGAGGGCTTCCCCAGTGGTAAAGAATCTGCCTGCCAATGCAGGAGATGATCCCTGGGATGGGAAGATCTGGAGGAGGGCATGGCAACCCATTCCGGTATTCTTGCCTGGAGAATCCCAGGCAAGAGGACAGAGGAGCCTGTGGGCTACAGTCCATAGGGTAGCAAAGAGTCGGACACAACTGAAGTGACTTAGCATGCACACAAGTAAAGAAGCTCTCAGCCTCCCAGGACAGCAGATTCTTGTTGAGGTGAATTCTCAACCCCTCCATCCTTCATCTGATGCAGATTACAAAGCACAAAGCTAGAGTAGGAGATACAGGAAAGCCGGTTTCCAGTTTGGGAGTGGTCTCTCCCCCAGGGGAGGATGAAGTTAAAATAATGGCATTCATGGGACTTCCCTGGTGGTCTGTGCTCCAAATGCAGGGGACCTGGGCTCAATCCCTTGTCAGGGAACTAGATCCCACATGTTGCAACTAAGACCCAGCACAGCCAAATAAATAAATACATATTTTATAATAAAATATTGGCTTTTATGTGTCCAGGCCACTTTCTCAAATTCCCTCTTTCTCATGGTCTTCATGTGGCCTCTGGAATCTGTGGCTCATAGCAGCATCAGAGAAGTGGTTGGATCACCCTAAGATCACCTAACTCAACTCAATTGCCCAACACCTTTCTCCAAGAGCTTAACTATTTGGTTTCCTTTTTGAGTTAATTCTCCCCCAGTCTGCATTTTTAGTCCTCACGGAGAACAGGTGGGGAAGAGTGTCTCATGGGCTACCAGTGAGGGATGGAGGTTTATCTGTGGAATGTTAGGCATGTTGCAGTGAAGCCAACATCTAGAGCTAGACAACTCCAGAGCAGATTCTCACTCCTTCCTGGAAGATGAGAGAGAGCTGATAGCATGAAATATACTTCAATATCAATGTCTTTATTGGATCAGATATTTTTATCTCAAAAGATTTGACTTTACCATCTGGGAATAAACACATATGCTTTCAAACAATGTTGATTCACAGAAAACCTTTGTTGAAAGAATAAATCCAACTTTTGACAGCCAAGTTGAATACTGTTTTCCGAACATGTAATCACTTTTCCACCACTGGGCATTTTTCATGCTGTTCTTGCTATCTAGAACATTCTCCACAAACTATCTTTTGTTAAAATTCATCTCAGCCCTTTGAAGTACCTTATCACCCCTTATTCTTGAGACAACTGTTTCCACATTCCTCCAGTCATCCAGAGATAAGAGGAAGGTAGCTTCTTTCTCTCTTTTTTTCTGGCCATACCATGTGGCTGGTGGGATCTTAGTCCCCACACCAGGAATTGAACCTGGGCCCACGATAGTGAAAATGCAAAATCCTACCCACTGGCCTGCCAGGGAATTCCCAAGGGTGGTTTCTCTTTTTCTGTGTCCTTAGGTCAGTCCTCTTTCTTGAGCTTAACATACTTAAATGTTATTGGTGGTTGTGGTGGTCAGTTGTGAAGTCATGTCCGACTCTTTTTGACCCCATGGACTGCAGCACACCAAGCCTCCCTGTCTCTCACTATCTCCCATAGTTTGCCCAAGTTCATATCCATTGCATCTGTGATACCATCCAGCCATCTCATCCTCTCCTCCTGCCCTCAATCTTACCCAGCCTCAGGGTCTTTTCCAATGATTTGGCTCTTCAATCAGGTGGCCAAAGTATTGGAGCTTCAGCATCAGTCCTTCCAATGAGTATTCGGGGTTGATTCCTTTCTTTAGGCTTGACTGGTTTGATCCTCTTGCTATCCGAGGGACTCTCAACAGGCTTCTCCAGCACCACAATTCAAAAACATCAATTCCTCAGGACTGAGCTCACATCCATACATGACTACAGGGAAGATGTGCTCCACTGGAGGAGAGAATGGCAAACCACTCCACTATTCTTGCCTTGAGAACCCTATGAACATGATAAAAAGGCAAATGTTGGTGATACATTCTCAAATTGTCTTCTTTTGAATCTTGCACAGGTGTATACATCAGTATCTGCCCTTCAGTTCAGTTCAGTCGCTCAGTCGTGTCTGACTCTTTGTAACCCTGTGAATTGCAGCACACCAGGCCTCCCTGTCCATCACCAACTCCTGGAGTTCACTCAAACTCTGATGACGGCTGATGCCATCCAGCCATCTCATCCTCTGTCATCCCCTTCTCCTCCTGCCCCCAATCCCTCCCAGCATCAGGGTCTTTTCCAATGAGTCAACTCTTCACGTGAGGTAGCCAAAGTATTGGAACTTCAGCTTCAGCATCAGTCCTTCCAATGAACACCCAGGACCGATCTCTTTTAGGATGGACAGATTGGATCTCCTTGCATTCCAAGGGACTCGCAAGAGTCTTCTCCCAACACCACAGTTCAAAAGCATCAATTCTTCTGCGTTCAGGAATATATCTACCTAAAGAAACTAAAGACCTATATATAGAAAACTATAAAACACTGCTGAAAGAAATCAAAGAGGACACTAATAGATGGAGAAATATACCGTGTTCATGGATTGGAAGAATCAATATAGTGAAAATGAGTATACTACCCAAAGCAATTTATAGATTCAATGCAATCCCTATCAAGCTACCAATGGTATTCTTCACAGAGCTCGAACAAATAATTTCACAATTTGTATGGAAATACAAAAAACCTCGAATAGCCAAAGCGATCTTGAGAAAGAAGAATGGAACTGGAGGAATCAACCTACCTGACTTCAGGCTCTACTACAAAGCCACAGTTATCAAGACAGTATGGTACTGGCACAAAGACAGAAATATAGATCAATGGAACAAAATAGAAAGCCCAGAGATAAATCCACGCACATATAGACACCTTATCTTTGACAAAGAGGCAAGAATATACAATGGATTAAAGACAATCTCTTTAACAAGTGGTGCTGGGAAAACTGGTCAACCACTTGTAAAAGAATGAAACTAGAACACTTTCTAACACCATACACAAAAATAAACTCAAAATGGATTAAAGATCTAAACATAAGACCAGAAACTATAAAACTCCTAGAGGAGAACATAGGCAAAACACTCTCTGACATACATCACAGCAGGATCCTCTATGACCCACCTCCCAGAATATTGGAAATAAAAGCAAAAATAAATGGGACCTAATTAAACTTAAAAGCTTCAGCACATCAAAGGAAACTATTAGCAAGGTGAAAAGGCAGCCTTCAGAATGGGAGAAAATAATAGCAAATGAAGCAACTGACAAACAACTAATCTCAAAAATATACAAGCAACTCCTACAGCTCAACTCCAGAAAAATAAATGACCCAATCAAAAAATGGGCCAAAGAACTAAATAGACATTTCTCCAAAGAAGACATACAGATGGCTAACAAACACGTGAAAAGATTCTCAACATCACTCATTATCAGAGAAATGCAAATCAAAACCACTATGAGGTACCATTTCACGCCAGTCAGAAAGGCTGCGATCCACAAGTCTACAAGCAATAAATGCTGGAGAGGGTGTGGAGAAAAGGGAACCCTCTTACACTGTTGGTGGGAATGCAAACTAGTACAGCCACTATGGAGAACAGTGTGGAGTTTCCTTAAAAAACTGGAAATAGAACTGCCTTATGATCCAGCAATCCCACTGCTGGGCATACACACTGAGGAAACCAGAAGGGAAAGAGACACGTGTACCCCAGTGTTCATCGCAGCACTGTTTATAATAGCCGGGACATGGAAGCAACCTAGATGTCCATCAGCAGATGAATGGATAAGAAAGCTGTGGTACATATACACAATGGAGTACTACTCAGCCATTAAAAAGAATACATTTGAATCAGTTCTAATGAGGTGGATGAAACTGGAGCCTATTATACAGAGTGAAGTAAGCCAGAAAGAAAAACACCAATACAGTATACTAACACATATATATGGAATTTAGAAAGATGGTAACAATAACCCTGTGTATGAGACAGCAAAAGAGACACTGATGTATAGAACAGTCTTATGGACTCTGTTGGAGAGGGAGAGGGTGGGAAGATTTGGGAGAATGGCATTGAAACATGTGTAATATCATGTATGAAACGAGTTGCCAGTCCAGGTTCGATGCACGATACTGGATGCTTGGGGCTGGTGCACTGGGATGACCCAGAGGGATGGTGTGGGGAGGGAGGAGGGAGGAGGGTTCAGGATGGGGAGCACATGTATACCTGTGGCAGATTCGTTTTGATGTTTGGCAAAACTAATGCAGTGTTTGAGGTTTAAAAATAAAATAAAATTTAAAAAAAAGGCAAAAAACAAACAAACAAAACCATATTCTTGACTAGACGGACCTTTGTTGGAAAAGTAATATCTCTGCTTTTGATTATGCTGTCTAGGTTAGTCATAACTTTCCTTCCAAGGAGTAAGCGTCTTTTAATTTCATGGCTGCAGTCACCATCTGCAGTGATTTTGGAGCCCTAAAAATAAAATCTGACACTGTTTCTACTGTTTCCCTATTTGCCATGAAGTGATAACTATGCCAAAGCCTTTGACTGTGTGGATCACAATAAACTGGAAAATTCTGAAAGAGATGGGAATACCAGACCACCTGATCTGCTTCTTGAGAAATTTGTATGCAGGTCAGGAAGCAACAGTTAGAACTGGACATGGAACAACAGACTGGTTCCAAATAGGAAAAGGAGTCCGTCAAGGCTGTATATTGTCACCCTGCTTATTTAACTTCTATGCAGAGTACATCATGAGAAACGCTGGGCTGGAAGAAGCACAAGCTGGAATTGAGATTGCTGGGAGAAATATAACCTCAGATATGCAGATTACACCACCCTTATGGCAGAAAGTGAAGAGGAACTCAAAAGCCTCTTGATGAAAGTGGAGAGTGAAAAAGTTGGCTTAAAGCTCAACATTCAGAAAATGAAGATCATGGCATCCGGTTCTATCACTTCATGGGAAATAGACAGGAAACAGTGGAAACAGTGTCAGACTTTATTTTTGGGGGCTCCAAAATCACTGCAGATGGTGACTGCAGCCATGAAATTAAAAGACGCTTACTCCTTGGAAGGAAAGTTATGATCAACCTAGACAGCGTATTCAAAAGCAGAGACATTACTTTGTCAACAAAGGTTCGTCTAGTCAAGGCTATGGTTTTTCCAGTGGTCATGAATGGATGTGAGAGTTGGACTGTGAAGAAAGCTGAGCGCTGAAGAATTGATGCTTTTGAACTGTGGTGTTGGAGAAGACTCTTGAGAGCCCCTTGGACTGCAAGGAGATCCAACCAGTCCATTCTGAAGGAGATCAGCACTGGGATTTCTTTGGAAGGAATGATACTAAAGCTGAAACTCCAGTACTTTGGCCACCTCATGCAAAGAGTTGACTCATTGGAAAAGACTCTGATGCTGGGAGGGATTGGGGGCAGGAGGAGAAGGGGACAACAGAGGATGAGATGGCTGGATGACATCATTGACTCGACGGACATGAGTCTGAGTGAACTCCAGGAGTTGGTGATGGACAGGGAGGCCTGGGGTGCTTCGATTCATGGGGTCGCAAAGAGTCGGACATGACTGAGTGAGTGAGCTGATCTGATCTGATGGGATCAGATGCCATGATCTTAGTTTTCTGAATGCTGAGCTTTAAGCCAACTTTTTCACTCTCCACTTTCACTTTCATCAAGAAGCTTTTTAGTTCCTCTTCACTTTCTGCCATAAGGGTGGTATCATCTGCATATCTGAGGTTATTGGTATTTCTCCCAGCAATCTTGATTCCGGCTTGTGCTTCTTCCAGCCCAACGTTTCTTGTGATGTACCCTGCATAGAAGTTAAATAAGCAGGGTGACAATATACAGCCTTGACGTACTCCTTTTCCTATTTGGAACCAGTCTGTTGTTCCATGTCCAGTTCTAACTGTTGCTTCCTGACCTGCATATAGGTTTCTCAAGAGGCAGGTCAGGTGGTCTGGTATTCCCATCTCTTTCAGAATTTTCCAGTTTATTGTGATCCACACAGTCAAAGGCTTTGGCATAGTCAATAAAGCAGAAATAGATGTTTTTCTGGAACTCTCTTGCTTTTTCCATGATCCAGTGGATGGTGGCAATTTGGTCTCTGGTTCCTCTGCCTTTTCTAAAACCAGCTTGAACATCTGGAAGTTCACAGTTCATGTATTGCTGAAGCCTGGCTTGGAGAATTTTGAGCAGTACTTTACTAGCATGTGAGATGAGTGCAATTGTGTGGCAGTTTAAGCATTCTTTGGCATTGCCTTTCTTTGGGATTGGGATGAAAACTGACCTTTTCCAGTCCTGTGGCCACTGCTGAGTTTTCCAAATTTGCTGGCATATTGAGTGCAGCACTTTCACAGCATCATCTTTCAGGATTTGGAATAGCTCAACTGGAATTCTATCACCTCCACTAGCTTTGTTCGTAGTGATGCTTTCTAAGGCCCACTTGACTTCACATTCCAGGATATCTGGCTCTAGGTGAGTGATCACACCATTGTGATTATCTGGGTTGTGAAGATCTTTTTTGTACAGTTCTTCTGTGTATTCTTGCCACCTCTTCTTAATATCTTCTGCTTCTGTTAGGTCCATACCATTTCTGTCCTTTATTGAGCCCATCTTTGCATGAAATGTTCCCTTGGTATCTCTAATTTTCCTGAATACATGTCTAGTCTTTCCCATTCTGTTATTTTCCTCTATTTCTTTACATTGATCACTGAGGAAGGCTTAACAGCCCTCAAAAATCGGTAAAAAATGAAATGATGGCAAAGGAGTCCTCTTTGGGGAAATGCTGAATGAATACTGTTTGTTGAATGAATAAATGAATCACCAACTCTCTGCCAGCACAGTTCTGCAGCTGCCACTGCCCCTCCTGTAGAGGCTCCGCCCACTAACCCACATGCCTAGTCCAGGTGCTAAGTGACCAGGTCCTGCTCAGTATTTAGTCCTTATGTGTCCAGATACTCATAAGTCTAGGCCTGGATAGGGAAGAAAAGTGAAAGAGAACAAACTTTAACTGACTCTGTTGGAAATGTCTAATGAGCTGTTGGAGGGATTAATGAAAAGAGCAGTTTTATTCAGCATGGCCCTTCATGCTCTGAGAAGAATAATTATAAAATCCTCGAGTGCCTCCAAATGTCCCCTGTAAATTTAAACAAAGGCAAAACCACAATACCAAGAGAATTGACAAATGGGCTCCAAATCACACAGTTGGAACCACATTTGGAAAAAATGAGCTAATAGAATTATAAAGTGTAAAAATAGGCTGAAAGAGGAATTAGAGTATGTCAAGGATCTTGGGGACAAATGAATCCAGTCCCTCATTTTACAGATGAAATACTGATGTGTTAGAATGAGGACGGCACTTGTAAAAGTTACACAGCTGTTGGTATGAGCACTGGGCGGGAACCCATCACAGTAGCGGATAGACCAGGAAGATGTAATTGCCTCATTTAGTTCCCTGTAGGCACAGAAGTAGTCTCACTAATAAGCCCAAGTAACGATAGTGACTCATCCAATTAACATAGCACAGAGCTTTGAAGTGAAAACCTCCAGGTGGACCCTTAGCTGTGTGGTCCTGTAGCCATGGGTAGCTCACCTAAACCACATTCATCAGAACTCTGCAGAGTGTGGTATTACAGAGCTGATGTCTGAAGCAAGGTTTACCTTCATGGTGAGATTTTTCCTTCTTGTCAAGAGGGAAAACCTGGCAGGCACAAGTTCCTTAGTTCCTTGTCTGGAACCAGAGGCAGTGGAGGAGGAAGCAGACCGGGGTGTCTCAGAGAGAGGTGATGGTACCAGGGAGGGAGATGGGGTCTCAGCTAAGTCTCTCAGGCCATGACGTTCACAAGCCACTAATCTTCTGAATACATAACATGGCTATTTTACTGCTAACAAAGAGTGGCTCCTGGAGTTTTGCCAAGTGCCCACTAAATGATGGAGGGTGTGGCCATCCTGTGGGTACAGCTGTTGATCAGGTCAGGACCATGCCTGGGTTTCTGACTCCTGGTGCAGTTCTCTTTCTTCAATAAGGAATGAAATATGGCAACAAAAAAGGTAATTTATGAACAATGCAGCAAATGATGAGGCTAGGGAGAAGGATAAAGTGGGCTGGAGATGACCCTCCCTATACATGTATTCATTGCGTGGCCACAGGACGTAAAGGAAGCAACCTTGGGAGTCTCGCCCTTGCTCTTCCTGTGTTGGGAATGGTGGTCTTGCTCCAGGTATCTGTGTGCAGCTCTTGCTTGCTCTTTTCTCAGGTCTCTGCTCAAATGTCACCTCCTCAGAGAGGCTTTCCCTGAACACCATATATAAAATAATTCACTCTCTTTTCCCTGTGCATATGTGTTCAGTCACGTCTGACTCATTGCGACCCCATGAACTGTAGCCCGCCAGGCCCCTCTGTCCATGGGATTTCCTGAGCAAGAGTATTAGAGTGGGTTGCCGTTTTCTATTCCAGGGGACCTTCCTAACCTAGGGATTGAACCTGCATCTCCTGGCTGGCAGGTGGGTTCTTTGCCACTGAGCTACCTGGAAAGCCCCTCTTGTCCCTGATCCCTCTGTAACACTTCCCTGGAGAGCTTCTAAAGGCAGAGCAGATAACCAAATCAATCCCTGTATTGCTCATATCCACCAACAGGATGTGAGCACCACGAGGATGTGAATTTCTCCTGTCTCCTTCACCACTGGATCCTCAGCTTAGTAATACTTGGGGCTTAGAGGGCACTTAGTCAGCGGTTGTTGTTTAGTTGCTAAATTGTGTCCAACTCTTTTGCAACCCCATGGAGTATAGCCCACCAGGCTCCCATGTCCTTGGGATTCTCCAGGCAAGAATGCTGGAGTGGGTTGCCATTTCTTTCTCCAGGGGATCTTCCCAACCCATGGATTGAACCAAGGTCTCCTGCATTGGCAGGCAGGTTCTTTACCACTGAGACACTGGGAATGAGTAGTCTTCAATAAATAAGTGAATGAATGAATGAATGAAAATGGAAGCAGGTTCATGGATTTACAGAGTTCAACCATGGTCTCTCGGAGATATTTCTCCCAGCTTCCCATACTCTCATTCTTGTCTGTTCATAACATGATTTCTCTCCTGGTTTTGGTTACTGTTCCTTAGCCTCCTTCATTGTATCTATTTGCTCACCTACCTCTAGTATGGGCTTCCCTGGTGGCTCAGACAGTAAAGAATCTGCCTGCAATGCTGGAGACCTGGGTTTGATCCCTGGGTTGGGAAGATCCCCTGAAGAAGGAAATGACAATCCACACCAGTATTCTTGCCTGGAGAATCCCATGGACAGAGGAGCCTGGTGGGCTACAGTCGGTGGGGTTGCAAAGAGTCAGACGCGACTGAGCAGACTATCACTTTCACCTCTAATACGTGTGTTAAGTGCTTTGCATAATTACCCCTATTTAATATTAAACAAGTCCATAGAGTTGTGTTAATGGATTAGCCTGACTTTACCTGAAAGGATCTTGGTCAAGTTGTTTGAACTGTCTAAGCCTCAAAGTCATGAAACTCCTCAGTGGCAGGCTAGGCTCCGTCATGACAGTGCAGTGCATTCTTGGGTTGTATTGATACATATCACATTCTCAGCAGTGACCGGGTCTTTGGAGACTTGATAAATGTTGACTCTCTCATTCTGACTGTTGGGCAGGGCTGGGAGTGTGCATTTGGATGGATCCTGGCAAGAAATAGATGGCATCGTTATGAATATGACTGAGGGGACTTGAATAAAGGAGCAGGGAGAAGGTCACTACCAGAACTCAGCGGGAGCTCCAGTTGTAGGCAGGGCATCCAACAGACTTGATCTTTTAGACCTGAGCTCCTTCCTAAGGTCTTGGAGAGGGAGGTTAGCAATGTATTCCATGTGGTCATATGGTTTTGTGAAAGTGAGATATATAAACCACAGTTGGCTAAGATCTCTGTACCTTCCCACTTGGACTGTGGCTTCATCATATTTCCCTTCCTGTTGGGTGGAGTATTTTAAATCTAGCTAAGGAGATGTTGTGGAGCTATGGTGGCTCCAACGGTAAAGGATCTGCCTGTAATGCAGGAGACCTGGGTTCAATCCCTGGGTCGAGAAGATCCCCTGGAGAAGGAAATGGCATGCCAGTATTCTTGCCTGAAGAATCTCATGGACAGAGAGAGGAGTCTGGCGGGCTACAGTCCACAGGATCTCAAGGAGATATTGAGTCTAATGTATGTTTTAATCTGTGAAATGCATACATATCTCCCAGCTTCCACTTTATAAAAAAGTTCGGCATGTTAATAATGCAGTATTCAAACAGCTAAAGAAAGATCAAATTATTTTCCTTTTTTTAATTGAAAACATTACCAAGTTAATGAAATTTCATGATAATAAAGAGCAGGCAAATAAAAACTTACAAAAGAGGTATTATGGAAGTATGTATGTGTCGACTGAAAAAAAAAAGCATAATGTAGAAGTTGAGAATTATGTTTTACTTGGTGGACAAATCTGAGGACTTCAGACAGGAAGACGGCCTCTCAGGTAGCTCTGAGGGATGGCTCTGAAGAGGTAAGGGAGGACCCAGGATACACAGGAGTTTTTGCAACAAAGACCAGGTAGTCGGAACATCAAAAGACTCCTGCTAATTAAAGAACAACCAGACATCTCAAGTTAATGAATCTATCACTTTTCTGTGTATGAAAGGGCAGGAGTCTGGGCTCGCTGAAATCATTCCTGAGATGTGCACCTTAACTGTCTAGGGCCAGCACCCTGCTTTTCTCCATCCTGAACCCCCTCAGGGTGCACAGTTGGGGGTGGCTACAGTGACTGCTTCCCTGGTGGCTCAGCCGGTAAACAATCTGCCTGCCAATGCAGGAGATGCAAGAGATGTGGATTCGATTCCTGGGTCAGGAAGATCCCCTGGAGAAGGGAATGGCAACCCACTCCAGAATTCCTACCTGGGAAATTCCATAGATATAGGAGCTTGATGGGCTGCAGTCCATGGGCTTGCAAGGAATCAGACATGCCTGAGCACGTACACACACACACACACACAGACACACACACACACACACACTCTGACTGCAGGCTTGTTGGCTGCAATGTCTTTTGGGCTTCCCCCATAGCTATGCGCTTCCCTCATAGCTCAATTGGTAAAGAATCCGCCTGCAATGCGGAAGATCCCGGTTTGATTACTGGGTTGGGAGGATTCTCTGGAGAAGGGATAGGCTACCCACTCCAGTTTTCTTGGGCTTTCCTGTGGCTTAGTTGGTAAAGAATGCACTGGTAATGCGGGAGACCTGAGTTCGATCCCTGGGTTGGGAAGATCCCCTGGAGAAGGGAAAGGCTACCCACTCCAGCATTCTGGCCTGGAGAATTTCATGGAATGTATAGTCCCTGGTGTCGCAAAGAGTCGGACTTGGCTGAGCGATTTTCACTTTGTGTACTTATAGGCAGGCAATGTTTTTCACCCACATTTAGAGTTTTTGAAAGTTGTATCATCCTTAAGTTTGAGACTGGAAAGTTGTTGCAGTTTCTTTTCTCATTCTAAAAAGATAATCATTTTATACCCAATTTCGTATTCTTTTCTTAAGGAAGGTTCAAAATGTGCGTAAACTTTGACCCTACAGAACTACTTCTGCCCCTGACTGTGGCTTTGGGTAAAGAACCATAGGCACACCTTTGTTTTTTTTTTCTTTTTATTTATTTGTTTGTGGCTGTGCTGGGTCTTCGTCGCTGTACCTGGACTTTTCTCCAGTTGCAGCGAGGGGCGCTGCGCTCCAGTTTCCACGTGTGGGCTGCTGATCGCAGGGGCTTCTCTTGTTGCAGAGCACAGGCTCTACTAGAGCATGTGGGCTTCAGTAGTTGCAGCTCACGGGCTCTAGAGCACAGGCTCAGTAGTTGTGGTGCAGGTGTTGTAGGAAGGGGGACCCCTTCCAGGGCCTGAAACTGCGCTCTTATCTAACACTCGGAAATGAATTGTCCGAGGAGACACATGTGCTGACAAAGCAGGAGATTTTATTGGGAAAGGGCACCCAGGTGGACAGCAGTAGGGTAAGGGAACCCAGAAGAACTGCTCTGCTGCGTGGCTCGCAGTCTCGGGGTTTTATAGTGATGGGATTAGTTTTCCGGTGGTCTTTGGCTAATCATTCTAATTCAGTCTTTCCTGGTGGCGCACACATCGTTTAGCCAAGATGGGTGCTAGTGAGAGGGATTCTGGGAAGTGGACAGACACATCGTGTCTCCTTTCGACCTTTCCTAAACTCTTCCGGTTGGTGGTGGCTATTAGTTCCTTATTCCTTATCAGGATCTCCTGTCATAAAACAACTCATGCAAATGGTTACTATGGTGCCTGGCCAGGGTGGGCGGTTTCAATCAGTGTGCTTCCCTTAATACAGGGGCTTAGTTGTTTCGAGGTGTACGGGATCTTTCCGGACCAGGGATTGAACCGGGGTCCCCTGCATTGCAAGGTGGATTCTTAACCACTGGACCACTGGGGAAGCCCACCATAGGCATGCCTAAAGGGGAACGTGGCAGTGAGGGAACTGGAGGGATACATACGCTGATCTCTTTATTCTGCAACCCAAGTACACAACAGAGGGGAAGGAAGCCCAGCTATTTCCACCGGGAGAGCTCAGGCCCTCTGGGCAGGAAGCAGAGAGGTGGAGGTGCAAATGGGACATCTCCAGTACCATGGGAAACCTTGTATAGTCTCTGAGCACTCTTTTGGTGTAAGAACTAACCCCCTCCCCCATGCACTCCTTCCCTTTGGAAAAGGAATGACCTACTTGTGTAGTGAGTGAGTTTCAGAGAAGGACTGGCCCGGAGGGGGATCAGCAACCCTGGGTTCTCTTTCACCGGTGCCTGCCTCCCTACATGTGCTGTCAGTTCAGCAGTTACCCAGCTGTGCCAGTGCATGGCAGGCATCTGCCTAACCCAGGGGGACATAGCAGAAAGCTCATCTGAGAAACTGGTTTAGATACGATGATAATAGTCACAATAAATAGCATTGTTGTGATAATCTAGGGCTTCCCAGGTGGCACTAGTGGTAAAGAACCCGCCTGCCAATGCAGGAGACATAAGAGATGTGACTTCGATCCCTGGGTCAGGAAGAAGCCCTGGAGAAGGGAATGGCAACCCATTCCAGTACTCTTGCCTGAAAAATCCCATGGACAGAGGAGCCTGGTGGGCTAGGGTCCATAGGGTCGCAAAGAGTCGGACACGACTGGAGTGACCTAGCATGCGCTTGATGGTCTAGTCTGCCCTCCACATTTTACAGGCAAAAAGTGTAGTTTACTCTTCAAATAAATGTCCCATTAGAATATTTACTAGGCTTAAGCTTTTTATGATGTTTAGCTTTCCTTCAAATCTCAGTTTTAATTGTATTTGAACATATAGATAACTTCAGTTTTAGGGAACACTGGTGTGAATTACCAGCAAGTATAACTGCCAGCAATGGTCTTCTTTCATTTTATTTCAGAAACCTTTGAGTCCTAAATCATCATTTCCAGGGAATTCTCTGATGGTCCACTGGTTAGGATTCTGCGCTTTCACTTCTGAGGGCCCAGATTCAATCCTGGGTCAGAGAACTAACATTCCATAAGCCCTGCTATGAGGCCAAAAGATAGTCATGATTTCTTAGTGAAATGTCTTCTAATATGAATAAAGACTGGAAAGAATCACTGCATTTTCTTTTAAATATGCATCCCTTCTAAGGACAGAGATTTGTATGATATTGAGACTGGAAGAAATGAAGGGACTTGCCAGGTTTATGATTTCTAAAACAAAGGGTAAAGGCTAAATTAGTTTTTTCAAAGGACCAAAATGTGTTTGTTCCTCAAAAAGAGTTTGAAGTCAAATTGAGAACAGCAACAACACCACAAGGAGGACATGCTCTGGCTGGAGAGTGTGTGTCTGGTGAGGGGAGGCTGGCAACACCACTGCCTTTCGGTTGGCCCTGAAGCTCCTGCCAGACTCCCTGCTGCTGCTGCTGCTAAGTTGCTTCAGTCGTGTCCGACTCTGTGTGACCCCGTAGACAGCAGCCCACCAGGCTCCTGCGTCCATGGGATTCTCCAGGCAAGAGTAGTAGAGTGGGTTGCCATTGCCTTCTCCAATGCATGAAAGTGAAAAGTGAAAGTGAAGTCGCTCAGTCGTGTCCGACTCTTAGCAACCCCACGGACTGCACCCTACCAGGCTCCTGCGTCCATGGGATTCTCCAGGCAAGAGTACTGGAGTGGGTTGCCATTGCCATTGCCAGACTCCCTAGAGATTTTTAAAACCATGAGATGAACTTGGGGATCCCCAGGAGCAGCCCACCCATACCGTGCTGGTCCTAGGAGTTCATTATAAAGTTAAAGTGAAAGCCGCTCAGTCGTGTCCTACTCTTTGCAACCCCAGGGACTATACAGTCCATGGAATTCTCCAGGCCAGAATACTGGAGTGGGTAGCCTTTCCCTTCTCTAGGGGATCTTCCCAACCCAGGGATCGAACCCAGGTCTCTTGCACTGCAGGCAGATTCTTTACCAGCTGAGCCACAAGGGAAGCCCAAGAATACTGGAGTGGGTAGCCTATCCCCTTTACAGCAGATCTTCCCAACCCAGGAATTGAGCCAGGGTCTCCTGCATTGCAGATGGATTTTTACCAACCAAGTTATCAGAGAAGCTCTGTTCATTATAAAGTACTACTTAAAACCTACTTAAAAACTACTTAAAACCCAGAGAGGTGAGACACATCCGTGCTCCAGATTGCCTTATAAAGAGCCTCCAGGACCAAAATCCTCAGGAATGACAGTGGAAGCGGGGCAGCACTTGGAGGAGTGAGGTTCAGTCAGTCTTGTCTGAGCTGCTGGGAGGCCAGGGAGTTGGTTATTCTGCAGTCAGATTAACTAGTTGTCCTTTAGTGTTGGAGGCAAAATCGAGGAATCTGTGGTTGGATTTATTATGTCCGAAGTGATAAATTGCAGCATTGGGCAAACGACTGCTTTTTGTATCAGTTCACAGAATAAATAAGGATATTTGAATTGAAATGCTTGTCAACAGCTTGACCCCACAGCCATTGCTTGCTCTGTTCTCATAAGAGAAAAAACTTGAGGCTTTCAAAGCATGGTCCCTGGAAGAGCAGCATCGGCTCCGGTAGACTGCGTGAGATTCACAGAATCTCACGTGAGCGTCACGTAAGATTTCAGTGAGAGTCTTTGTGACCTTTATGCACAGCAAACTAAACTACAGAGTTCAAATTACAAGCTGACTATGCTCCAGGCCAGGAGAAGCTGTGCCCTCAGTCCCAGCTACTCTGTAAAGTGAAAGTGAAGCTGCTCAGTCGTGTCCGACTCTTTGCAACCCCATGGACTGTACAGGCTTCTTCATCCATGGGATTTTCCAGGCAAGGATACTGGAATGAGTTGTCATTTTCTCCTCCAGCTACCCTGTAAACGAACCATAAAATGATGGCATGGTGACCAGGTGGTCTGCTATCAACACACGAGTCCTGAGGAAGCTCTTAACCAATTGACCCACAACAGCATCACGGATCAGTTCTTTGCAACCTGTATTTCACTGTGACTCAGGGCTCAGCTCATGCAGCTGAAGGACGCTCTCCTTTAATTTCCTACTGTCTTCCTTCCTGCTGCCCCCTCCACCCTCTGTTCATATTACCATTAATTATAACCCTGCATATGCTGCCTTCTCTGATAACACAGAGAATGTCTCTGTCCTGCTGAACCCTGGGCACTTTCCTCTTTTCCATTTTCTAAGAGCAGTAGCGATGCCATGGCAACGCCTAATCCCTAACATCGCGATGGGGGTGTGGTCGATGAGAGAATCAGAGCAGGTGTTCTTGAAAAAGGAAACAAAGAATAAGCCTGGTGAAGGGAGAAATGAAGGGGTAATGTTCTAGATCAGTACTTCTTCAACTGTTGTATGCATAAATCACCCAGGGACTTACAGGCTTAGATTCAGGTGGTCAGGGATGGTATCAGAGAATGTGGAGCCCTTACCAAATGTTAAGGGATGCAGATGGCTACTGGTCCGAGGATCAGAGTTTGAATTTTAAGTTTGACATGTAACGTCAGGGCAAGGATCTTGATATGTATGAGAGTCTCTGTGATATCAAGATCACATGTGTCTTCCCCAGAAAAGATGTTTGATACATTAGTACGTAAATACTTACTGAATTAAACACTTACTTATATCTGAGATACCATGCTGGGTGCTTGAATTATCATCATAATCCTGCATGATATAAAAATATGTCAGTTTTGGCTATAAAAGTGAGACTGATGTGATATGCCTTTGCTGACAAAGGTTTGCCTAGTTAAAGCTATGGTTTTTCCAGTAGTCATGTATGGATGTGAGAGTTGGACTATCAAGAAAGCTGAGTGCTGAAGAATTGATGCTTTTGAACTGTGGTGATGGAGAAGACTCTTGAGAGTCCCTTGGACTGCAAGGAGATCCAACCAGTCCATCCTAAAGGAGATCAGTCCTGAGTGTTCATTGGAAGGACTGATGTTGAAGCTGAAACTCCAATACTTTGGCCACCTGATGCAAAGAACTGATTCACTGGAAAAGACTCTGATGTTGGGAAAGATTGAAGGCAGGAGGAGAAGGGGATGACAGAGGATGAGATGGCTGGATGGCATCACCAACTCAATGGACATGAGCTTGAGTAAGCTCTGGGAATTGGTGATGGACAGGGAAGCCTGGCTTGCTGCAGTCCATGGTGTCTCAAAGAGTCCGACATAACTGAGCAACTGGACTGAACTGAATGCTATATGCACTGAGGCACAGAGAAGTTGAGTTACTTGCTCAAAGTCATACAGTTACTTTGGCAAGTTGTTGCTTACCAAATATCCCATGCCCTCCCCTGTATTTCCTAACCTCCCTTGCAGTCAGTTGGAAAAGGAAACAACTCACTCCAGTATTCTTGCCTGGAGAATCCCATGGACAGAGGAGCCTGGCAGGCTCTAGTCCATGGGGTTGCAAAGAGTCAGACACAACTTAGGAGCTAAATAAACAACAACAACTTGAAGTTGATTGAAGCTGCTGAACTAATTCCGGCCAAAGGACCGCTGGGGACATGGCATATGTCCCCTCCTAGCTGAAGCAACTAAGAGCCAGCCCTCTCTCCTCCACCACCCCTCCCTTTTCTGTTTTGTACTCTGACATCTAAAACATGGCCCCCAAGGCAAGATGAGCAGGAGTGCTGCCCAACCTGCAGTAGACTTCGCATGAGGATATGAGATCTTTGCTGAATTGAAGCCACTACAAATTTAGGTTTGTTATCAGATTATTCCAAAAAGTATAGGCTTGGTGTTGCTGTCAGCTCACTCTATTGTATAATAGGCTTTTGGGGACTTCCCAGGTGGCGCTAGTGGTAAGGAACCTGCCTGCCAATGCAGGAGACAGAAGAGCCTCGAGTTTGATCCTGGGGTCAGGAAGACCCCCTGGAGGAGGGCATGGCAACCCACTGCAGCATTCTTGCCTGGAGGATCTCACGGACAGAGGAGCCTGGTGGGCTACAGTTCATAAAGTTGCAAAGAGTCGATGGGACTGAATCGACTTAACATGCACGCACACATTAGGTCCCTGGAAGGTGAGCATTACCCAAATACATTCTAGATGAGGCAAACCACAGAACTGCCTGTCAGTCTAGCCTGGATAATAGCAGACACTGGGACTGTGACAAATGAATGGCCAGTGACTTGAGAGATGTCTGAAGACATGAACTGTAGAAGCCAAATGACTGTCCCCTATGACTTGGTGAAGTTTCATTCCCTGACAAGAACCATTTCTAGTTCTGTCCTTTACCCATATAAAGGCATGTCTTCAAGCATGGTTGCTAAGTCACTTCAGTCATGTCTGACTCTGTGCAACCCTATGGACTGTAGCCCACCAGGCTCCTCAATCCATGGAATTAGAATGAAGAAAACTTTGTTTTTAGAGATTTTATGGGCTCCATTCATGAACTGAAAGAAATCTTCTTTTTAGAACAATTTTAATGCACACCTCAAGTGACTGACTTTATAACCTCTATTAAATCACTCAATAAATGGGGAATGTGGTTTGTGTACACAATGGCACATGAATTTCTGTGTCCCTAATAAGGTGCATCATTCTACTTGCATATAAACACCAAAAGAACATGACTACTGTTTACATTTTTCTAGGGATATGGAATGAAACAGAAAGGATTAGCACAACTGACCTAATAAGGAATGGAAAACCTGAAAAAGTGCACAGAAATCAAGTCAGTAGTGAGCCTTTCCACTCTTTCCCTCCCCAACCCGGTTTCCATCTCTGCTCCGGTTGCCTGTCCAAGATGTCTTTACTGGAAAGATGGCTTAGCGCTGCAAGGACCAACTGTTCTCTCGTCTCAGAAACAATTTGCGTCAAATGGAGAAACAAAATGACCTATCCATTCTATGGTGTAAACGCTTAGATCTGTAAACACAGCACTACATACATATAAACAGATCATCAGGAAGTAAGATTTATCCCAGGGATACCAGGAAGATTTAACACAAGAAAATTTTATTTCAATAATACACTACATTAGGATTTTTAAAGACAGATGTTAACTCAAATATGTAATTTGGTTATGGAAAATAATCTAAGTGACTTATGAATAGAAGAGCCGTAAACTGATAAAATGTAACTTCCCAAAACCTAAAGCAAAAATTGTGCTTTAAATGGAATGGGGAAACTCTAAGGAACTTATATCTCTTCCCATGTTTTTCTTTTAAGCTCTAGCCTATGGCTTACATAGAAAATATAAAGATCCTAATTTTCATTTTTCATTTCATTTTACACTGGTTGGAGAAGGCAATGGCACCCCACTCCAGTACTCTTGCCTGGAAAATCCCATGGATGGAAGAGCCTGGTAGGCTGCAGTCCATGGGGAGGCTAAGGGTCGGACACGACTGAGTGACTTCACTTTCACTTTTCACTTTCATGCATTGGAGAAGGAAATGGCAACCCACTCCAGTGTTCTTGCCTGGAGAATCCCAGGGACGGGGGAGCCTGGTGGGCTGCCGTCTATGGGGGTCGCACAGAGTCGGACACGACTGAAGTGACTTAGCAGCAGCAGCAGCAGCAGCAGTTACACTGGTTAGGATTTCTTTTAGACAGTTGAATACGATGGTGAGAGGAACATTCCTACTAGAGCCACTTCCATGGTTGATGTACAGAAATCTGACTGATTTTTAAAATACTGTATTTGTATTTGGCAATTTTGCTGACCTCTTTAAAATTCTTTCTTCTTCCTCCATGGCTTTATTTGATTATGCAAACTATACAGTTCTTACTGTTACTGTGACTGAGAACTGTTCTCCAAAAAAAGGGAATAAATGGCAAAACATTATTGTCCAGCACATTTTCTATTATATTTTCAAACTAATTATCAGATTATTGGGATCTTACCAGACTGATAGCCACATGTTATCACTGATTACAATTTTCCTCAAATGCATCTATGAGTTTCATGATTTTCTAATCAAAATCTCAACAGGGATTGGTGAGCTGATTTTAATATGCATAGGAAACAGCCAAGAGCCAAGGGTAGTCTTAGAATATCTGCCGGGACTCATTTTCTGTACATTTCTGTCAATGGTAAACGGTCTCAGTAGAATTACTGAAGAAGAATCACAATAAGCTGTGTAGTGCAGCAGCACAGAGACCCGACCACAGAGAGAACCACGCAGATACGGAACCTGCATATATGGCAGGTGTGTTACAGCCGGGTAGACAAACACAGTCTCCCTGATAATGGGGGTTAGGACAACTGAGTTAGTGATTCACCTGGAACTGACTTTCCTGAGGCTATGAATCTCATATGAGTTCAGGTGTTATCTCGTATTTAAAAAAAATTGGACCCAGATCCTTTTGAAAACTGGAGAAGGGAATGGCAACCCACTCCAGTATTCTTGCCTGGAGAATCCCATGGACAGAGGAGCCTGGTGGGCTACAGTCCATGGGGTGGCAAAGAGTTGGACACGACCTCGCCTACAAAGCACCGCCAGCACCATCTCACTAGGGATCAGGGAAAGGCAGACAAAGTGATATATTGCCCCTTCAAAGGTATTACCAAACAGCATGCTGAGGTTCCTCTTTCTCCATACCTTCACCAACTCCTAGCAGACTGTTACCATTACACAATTGTTGGATTGGCAAGTTGCTCTCCCCACTGGCAGCTGCTACTGCATGCCTCCAGCATTCAGCCTGTGGTCCAGCCTGTCAGTGGGTGTGAGGCTATTCTCTTGAAGCTGCTTTGGAAGGTTGTGCAACCACTTCTGGCAGTGGGTTGTGAGTGGAAGTGCTGTGTATTGTTTCCACCCGTGCAAGACCTTCCGCTCCTGTCTGTCCCTGTCCCGGTAACGGAGGAGCCCACGTGGTTCAGATGGTGCAGAGACGAGCAGCCCCTCCGGTGGGCTGGGTCCCTGACAGACTGTGAATACAGTGTGGATGAGTGCTAAACATCTGTTTGGTTGACCATCTATGCTTGCAAAATAAAGAACCTCCAAAAATCACATGTGCAATCATTTAAGGTAGATCTAGAAATTGAACTGTTTGCAGAGTATTAATACAGAACCTGGAGCAGAAGCGACATTCTCTAAATGTGAGTAAAACCTAGCCTCGCCTGGCCTAGGTTTAGAGACACACACAGATAAATGAAATTCGACCCTTCCCATCAAGAAATCCAGACAAGTAAGCTAATACTTACAATAGTCATTTTCCTTTGTCCTATCCTCTTCAATACAATAAAACACTACACAAATATGGGTAATGAACACTTGAAATGTGGCTAGGGTGACTGGAGAACTGAATTTTTTAAACTGAAGCAACACAATTTTTCCACTAAACACACACGTATTTTGATAGGACATCGCATTACAACTAAAAATTTAGCATCAGAACTGAGACATGTTTTAATCTTAAAATATACCAGACTTCTGAAACTTCACTTCAAGTCTATGTATGTATTATGTATACACACACCCTTTGTGTTTACACACAGAAAATATCTCAACAGGTTTTATGTTGAAATATGGGTAAACCACATTTTGAATGTATTGAGGCAAAACATTTTCTCATCTGCTCTTTTTACTGTCTTAAGTGTGGCTACTAGGTAGTCAATAATATGTATACGTGTTATATTTGGACAGCACTGGTCATATTAGACTAAGAGTATGTCTGCTGTGTGCTGGAACCTCAGGAGTGCAATTTACGCAGATACCTGTGGCAATATAATGCTCTATATATGTTAAGGCGGAGAGGTTCACAGATGCAAGGAAGGGTACCACGGGGCTTCCTGCCACAAGGTCCCGTCCACTGCTTCACTCACTGGAATGTGAACCTGAAGAACAGGTGTTAACATTTCTGAGCTTTTTTTAAAAACAAAACAAAACAAAAAAAAACTGTAATACATAGATTAGTGAGGGTATTTCCCAACTATTGGCCTTTGTCTTGGCCACCATCTCCCATCCTAGTGACATCGTAGCCTGAAGTCCAGGGCTACACAAATTCCCTTCAGGGTTCAGCTGCCTTATCTGATCTCTACTCCCCTAGATAACCAGTCAAATGTGCTCAGTCATGTCTAACTCTTTGTGACTCTGTGGACTATAGCTCGGCAGGCTCCTCTGCACATGGAATTCTCCAGGCAAGAATACTGGAGTGGGTAGCCATTTCCTGAGCCAGGAGATCTTCCCGACTAAGGGATGGAATCTGAGTTTCTTGCGTCTCCTGCATTGGCAGGCAGATTCTTTATCACTGAGCCACCTAGGAAGCCCAAATATCTGAAGGTGGTAACTAATTAGATCTACACAGTTGGATCTATTTCCTCAACTCAAGGTAATAAGTGAAACTGATGAACTTCAGCAACTCCTGCTGCTGCTGCGTCGCTTCAGTCGTGTCCGACTCTGTGCGACCCCATGGACGGCAGCCCACCAGGCTCCTGCATCCCTGGGATTCTCCAGGCAAGAACACTGGAGTGGGTTGCCATTTCCTCCTCCAATGCATGAACGTGAAAAGTGAAAGTGAAGTCGCTCAGTCATGTCTGACTCCTAGTGACCCCATGGACTGCAGCCTACCAGGCTCCTCTGTCCATGGGATTTTCCAGGCAAGAGTTCCGGAGTGGGGTGCCATTGCCTTCTCTGCAGCAACTCCTACCTCCTGTATTTTCCTCAGGGTTTGCCAATATTCAACTCGTCTAAATCTCTTCTTTTCGACTCCTTGGGTACCGGGAATGAAGTCCCCTCACCAAATACCCTCATAGTTTCCAAGAATGTGGAGAAACCAGATATAAATAATCACGTACATTTGGCTAGAGGGCGTCACCCACACACCTGGCCCCCGCAGGCTCCCTGACTACTTGGGGACACTCCCACCCGAGCCCCACTCCTAGCTGAGGCCTCACATGGAGGGCAGGTCCCAGACACCTTCTCTGATGAGGACCACGCTATGAAAATTGCTACTGCTGCTCAACCCAGCATCTCTTGTGAGGGTGAGTCAAAGCAAACAAAAATGTCACCTGGCCTCATTTCAGGTCATGCTTGGTTAACCAGCAGTGCATCGAATTTAAAATACACCTTCATGGAATCCAAAGCACCTGTGCTGTGTAGACTGATGCTTTTGTGTAGTTCAGAAATGTATCACAGGACGGCTGTGTAACAGCCAACTCACAGAACATGTGAAATCAAAGGACGGAGAGAATTTTACAGTTGTTTTATTTAACAAAAGTTACGCCAACGTCTCTATCTATATACATAACATGTTTCAAAGTCAGAGCAGCAGACACACAGACTGTTAATGCAGGACATATAATAATGCTTACAACGTATTATGTGATGTTTTGTTTTCTGCTCAATCGGACACTGACAGATTCAAAAAATATCCCAAAGGCTGAGCAGCATCACATCTTCGTTTTCTGGAGTGGCTTACATCATTATGTCCTAAAAAAAAAAAAAAAAGAGGGATGGAACTTTGGAGGGTTAATACATTGTGTTCAGTTTAGTTCAACCAACAGCTCTTGGCCCATAAGAGGGACTCACAAAGTCTTTTGGACTGGGGATTAAAAATTTGAGTAAAATAACCTCTGCTGCTACTGCTGCTAAGTCACTTCAGTTGTGTCCGACTCTGTGCGACCCCATAGATGGCAGCCCACCAGGCTCCCCCGTCTCTGGGATTCTCCAGGCAAGAACACTGGAGTGGGTTGCCATTTCCTTCTCCAATGCATGAAAGTGAAAAATTAAAGTGAAGTCACTCAGTCGTGTTCAACCCTTAGCATGGACTGCAGCCTACCAGGCTCCTCCATCCATGGGATTTTCCAGGCAAGAGTACTGGAGTGGGGTGCCATTGCCTTCTCCAAAAATAGCCTCTGGGTATGTTAAAAATTTTTTTCACTGTCATATCATAAATATAAGAAGGTCGTCTCATTCCTGATCCCCCAAAGTAAGAAAATCTACTTTAAAAAATAAGTTAATGATTTTTGTAGTAAGAACTATGAATAACATTTACTGAGTAGAGATCCTTCAAAATTAAGGTAAGAAAGTCGACAAATACTCAACAAAGCTCTGCCTCTACCTTCTCCAATTTTGTTCATTTCATGATATTAAACTACATGTTAACACAGTATTTTCTAAGGTTCTTACATAGGGAAAACATGTTTTGCTTTCTCATTTTTTTATGACTTTCAGGAAGCCCTCTTAATTCCTTAAAAGGTACTGTCATTCTGAAAATCTCAAGAAGCCTAGCTACATATTCTACTCACAAAATTTTGCTCTGTACAAGTACATAAGCTGACTTTTAGGTAATACTTGAAAAACAGTTGATGCTGCCAAGTGTGAATTCTTCATGTTGACACTTAACACTCTGACCTGATTCAAGGTCATCTTTCCTGGAAGGTCAAGGTCTAGCCTTTCAGGAAAGATGCTACCAAGCAGTGAGGTATAGAAGGAGGAAAAAAATAAAATTACAGCCTTTTCTTCTCCCCTCAACTCTTAAGAGCCTTCTTTCATGCTAGGGGGTTGGGGCATAACAAGTCTTCTGTGGATAAAACTTAAAAATGCTCTCCTTTATGTAGTGAAGTGGTACACATGACCCATTTCCCAAAAAGCACCAACTAGAAATGCACAAGGACTAAATACTATACTGAAACAATACACCCATCTGTTCATGGAAATCAGACCCATCACTGTGCTTTTATTTTCTAAAAACAAGATCAGACCATTATAAAAATGTACTTCCAAAATAAATTATTTCTAGAATATAAAATGCTTTATATTTTTCCAGCCCACATAATTCCATTATAAAATAGGAAATCAGAAAATTAGCTACCACAGTCTTCATATGGTAAAAAATATATGTGTACACGTGTATATACACATATTAAAAAACCCAAGTTTCAAATTTCAATAAAAAACTAACCAATAAACCAACGTAATGATTATGTATTAAACTACACCCAAGCCATGTCAATTTATCCATAATGAGAACCAACTACAAAGTATTACAATCAAATGTATCAGAGCATAACCTAAGACTTCCCCACATGGAAACAGATCAGGAAGCCTTCAACTGCCAAGCCAACAAGAAGCCTGCTCATGCCCTTTTCAGACATAATCGCCCCCGGTTCTCCACGGAAGGAATACAAAAGGAGAACACATGCACCGGGGCTGCCTTGCATTTGTGCTCTGCGTTATGGCCAGCTTGGGGCTGGCTGGCATGTGAGGACTACGACCCAGGTGGAGCTGTGTGTGCCAAGCCATCCACCTGCCCATGTAGCCACGGTGGTGCAGAGGGCAGGCTGTGGAGAACAGCACCAGCCCTACCTACTGCTGGCGGAGGGGAGCTGGAGTGTTCTCGGAGCTGCTTCTCAAGTGGGGTGACCAACAGGGAAGGCCTGATTGCAGCTGAGATCAGTTAGAAATTACCATTGATGAAAACTGGGTACAGTGTTCCTGGAACTTGAATAAAGACAGTGGGGAGGCTTCCATTTTGTGGATTCCTGCCTGTTCACAGTGTTTTCATGAGGGAAAAATCTTAAGAAGTGGTCAGGTGAGTGGGGAAGTGGTCTTATTCCACAAGAGGGCCTGTTCAGAAAACCCACCAAGGGAGGGCAGAATATGACCTGGCGGTGGTTGGGGGGTGGGGAGAGGGAGGGGCAGTGTCTGACCCACTGGTGGTGGAGGAAGACAGAGCGTGCAGCACCCAGCCCTGGTTTGTGGGGAACCCAACCGAAACTCAGTCTCACTAAAGTTCCAACCTGCTTCCCAATCCTACCTCGACTTGTTTCCCCAAAGTTCATCCGAGTTCAAAAGAGCCTGTTCACTCACAGTGGACATGTATTACTCAGCCGACTTTCAGGAGAATGGTAAGGGCAAACAGGAGACAACTTTAGGTATTTTCTCTTTTTCTTCTTCCAAAAAGGCACATTCCCTCCCCCACCATCATAAATCAAGGTACTTGAAAAGCAAGCAAAAGCTTGAAAATCTTTTATTCTTCCCCTAACATCTGCTGTTGTTGCAAACTCAGGCCAACCTTTGGAATCATGCTTTAAAGGGGTCAACAAAAGCACAATTTCTCTGTGCTACAGTGAACACTCAGCAACACCACAGAGTGGGTGAGGGATTTAAAAGAATGCCACTTTCTTATAACCAAATTTAAGAAAATGAAGTAGCAAATGTATCTCCATTATGTACCAAATATTTAGGAGATGAGTTAACACAAAAAGAAAAAAAAAAAAGGGATGTGCACACCAAGATCTGGGTTTAATTCTTCAGTAGCATTTTGTTATATAAAGAGTGTGTCAAATGTTCTAAACTTGCCCCTCTGAATGGATAAGAAAAGATGTGTTATCTACTCAGAAAAAGGCTGCTGACTGAAGAGAAATCTCAGATCCCACTGAAAATGTGTTCTGAGTTTCCCTTCTCCCCAAACAAATGCATATATGTGAACCTGTGTACACTCCTTCAGGGACACAGACCCTTCTGAGGTCCAGGCACCTGGCTTGGGCTCAGACACGTGGCTCTCCACATTCCCAGGAAGATCTCAAGACTGACCCGCCCTCCCATCCCTGCATACTCTATTTCCCCTACTGAGTCAGGGAGGGACACAAACCAAACCACCCAAACCAGGACCAACTGAAAGGTAGCAAAAACACCATGCTTCCGAGACCGGTTTTTCACTTATTTGCCCTTGGAAGAAAGAACATCCCAGTCTCTGGTTGCTTCTATCAAATGCCGCTGGCCGTGACTCATCCACTCTTCCTGGTCCTCGTAGAGCCGCCCACAAAACCAGCACTTAAATATACACTGCGATGAATCATCAGGCAAGGAATCCACCACCTGGTAGTTGTTTTTATGAACCTTCTTCAGTTTCATTTTCAGCATCATTTGCCTTTTGATCTGATTGGCTTCCTCCGCATTCTGGTAGGTCAGTCGGACATGGTGCCGCCTCATGCCCAACTGACACCTAGTCCTCTCCGACAACACCACCTTGAGGACGTTGCCTTTGTACTTGTTTATTACCTTCATCACGTTGGACACCTCCGGTGAGTCAACGTCTGGATGGTTTAACACGATAACGGGCTGGTTCCGACGGGGACATTTGATCAACTGGTCTGGTTTAGCTGCGATCAGTCGAAGCTGTCTTGCAACCTGAAAAATGGAAGGATCCCTGAAACAGCGGCTGGGGTCAGTCTGCATTTTGCTTTTCTTCTTGGATGAGCTGATTTGTCTGGGTTTATTTTTACTGATGGGAAGACTTCTGGGAAACAGTTTTGCTTGCTTGCTCATTTCACTGCTTCCTTGTGGGCCATGCATGGATCCAGGTTTTTTGGGCACAGTGCTACAATGGGCACTCTCTTTTCGTGATTTAGGCCGAAAAGACAGATCGTGATTTGGGGACATATCTATGGGCCCACTTTCACTCATCAGAAACTGTACGTCTGGGTCTGTCCGTTTCATTGGGCAGAGCGGAATGGGCTTTATTAACTGCGTCTCAGTGCACGGGATGTTGACAGGTGCTTCGCAGGTTGCCTCTATGATGTGGGAATCCTCAGAGGAATTAAAAACCCTCAACACGGCCCCCTTGGGGATCAACACTGGAGTAGCCACGTGTGGCTTCTTGGTCACTCTGCTTTCAGTTTTCCCACTGCTGCCTTCGACAAGCTGTGGATACGCCTGCTGGTGTGCGAGCTGTCCACTAACGCCACCGGCATCCTGAGGTCTGGGGAGTGTGCCCGTGGAATAGCCAGTGCTGGTGAAGGATACGTTAATTTCCTGGATGCCTTCAGGTGTGGCTTTTGAAGTGACCTTAGATGCCTTCCCTACAGAATGTCGGTGGGCGCTGTTAGCAGCCAGAGATGAAGGCTTCCCACAGGATTCGATTAACTGGGCTATCTTTCTGCGCAAGAGTTCAATTGACTTTATTTTGGACGTTGAACTATTCCACTTGATGCCCTCAGGGACGTTTTCAGATCCGGAGCTCAGAGAAAAGACAGAGGAGATGACTGGGCCATCGAAGGAGTCATTAGTCTTGTCGGGATTCTTTAATTCCAGAGGTTTATCCCCGGACTGTTGGGCTCTGACTCTGTCTTCTCCCATTATGTTGATGTGTAAATACTCACTTCTGTGTTGAGAGGAAACCTGGCCTGCGTTTGAAACTGCCTTGTACTCCTGTGTCTGGTTGTCTTGCAGCTTCCTGGGAGGGGTGACCGTTTTTGCAGGAAGGCTGATCTCATTACTAGAGCCCAAGTCGTTCTGACATAGGGGCAGTGAGTCCTTTTCTCCAGAGAAGGAAATGGTTGCAGGCGGTGCAGAGACAGGAAATAACTGCTGTGGGTCACTGGGTAAGTTTCTTCTGTCTTCAGTAAAAGAAAGGGCAGCTTTATATGGAAAAGAGTTTGATGAGGTTCCAAGACTACGTAAGACACCGTTTTTCACTAGAGATAATGGAGAATGGCCTTTGAAGGCAAAGGAAGGCAGAGCAGCTCTATGGGGATACGTGTAACCTTTTTTCTGCAAACTCTCAACTCTCCCTGGGTTGAGCAGGGATTCTCCGCTGCTGTGCCTGCCAGAATTTGGCATGAAAAAATCGTAAGACCTCATCCACTTTACATTTTTAAGTGGCTTCTGAACTGACGACTGTAGACTACCGATGCCTGCAAGTTTTCCGACAGTCCCTTCGATCGCGAGGGACTGCGTGAGCTCTGTGGCAGCCATTTTTTCCTGCTCGCTTGCACCTCTCTCTTTAGACCCACGTTCGGAACTACCACTATCACCTCCACTGGCATCAAGGCTGTTGGTTTCTTCCAGGGGAAACAGTTTGAGCAGGAGCTGCTGCGTTCCGTTGACAACCTTCACGTCCATCAGCTGGGCTAGACAGTTGGCGGGGACGACGAGTTCGGCTGGTGCCACCACCGTTAACGGCATCCCCGGCTGCACGGGCTCTTTAGAGGGGGACAAGACCTCCACCTCCACACTTTTGTTCTCCAGCAGGTTGACCTCAGTGGGCTCTGACAGGGCCCCTTTGTGTGGGATGCACACCACGTCTTTCTGGTAGTCTTTGGATTCAGGTAACAACGTGATGCTGTGCGTCCTGTCTTTACTTGCGTGGGGGGAGAACCTTGAGAGCTGATCTGACAACTTATTTTGAAATGCAGTCCTGGAAGTTTTTGGAAGCTCTGGGTTTTGCTTGGAGGCGCTGATCCTCTTTGGCTCCAGCCTAGCGACGGCTTTGGGCGGCCGTTTGGCCCCTGCCTTCTCGTGGACTCGCCTCCTGTGTTTGACGATGTAGTCATTTCTGATGGCACCATAGTCACAGAACTCACACCGATAAGGGAACACGCCTGTGTGCTTCACCAGGTGTCTCTGAAACTCCCCTTTCGTGTAGGAAATGCAGCCGCAGTGAGAACAGACAAACTTAATCTCTTCGTGCTGAAGTGTGTGCTTTTTGTACTGCAGAGGGTCCTTTGTGGAAAAGCGACATTTGTCACAGTAGTATTTGCCTGGCTTGAAGTTCCTTACCTTAAACTTGTGATTGACAGAACTTGAGATGGCTTCAGGTTTATTTCCTACTTGAGTAGCATTGCGACTGTTATTCACAAAGTGGAAATGGGGAGAGGCTGCGCCAAGGCTGCATTTGAAGCAAACGTATTTGTCCTCCTTCTGGCTTTGTCCAGTATCCTTTTTCAGATCCTGAAGTGGGACCTCATGCACACTCTTGCACTTTACACATGTAGCAATGGTCATGGCAGCAGACTCTGCCTCAGAGCCTTGATACAGAAGAGTCTGAGTGTCCGGTCTGTCTGGTCGAGTCCCTCGATGAGCATTAGGCTGTTTGGGTGACATGGTCAAGGCATTGTGTCCGTCACCCACTGGTGTGCTATAGAGTTGCTGTCCAATGTCCTTCATCTCTTCATTTGCATCTCTAAAAAGCCTGCTGAAATCCAGAAAGATTCCATATGATAAAATCCTCAGGAAGCATCCTTGACACGCTTTGTGGCAGGGCACCTAGGAGCACACTTAATTATCTCTCTTCATAAAGCAGGTTAGGGTCCTCAAACGTGACTGCTTCCAATTCTCTGATATTCCAGGCAACACTAAGGGGAAAATAAAGAAATCATAAAGCATGATTAATGCATGAACTTAAGGTTTAGCTTAGCTAACATGTTTCCAGACTTACCCTCTACTTCAATGACCTTGGGAATTTTATGCTAAATCTTCACTTATTATCTTGGTGCACATGTTGATAGTAACACAGTACAAAGAAGTGAAGTCAAAGTCGCTCAGTTGTGTCCAACTCTTTGCAACCCTATACAGTCCATGGGATTCTCCAGGCCAGAATACTTGAGAGGGTAGCCGTTCCCTTCTCCAGGGCATCTTCCCAACCCAGGGATGGAACCCAGGTCTCCCTCTTTGTAGGCGGATTCTTTACCAGCTAAGCCACCAGGGAAGCCCTGGTATACATAGTACATAGTACAACAGAAATGGCAAATAACAAATCTCAACCAAAAGTCATCTACCCTCTAAAAGTCATCACTTTAGCAGGGTAATAATCATGGCAGTCACTTAGGATGGCCTTTGCTGAGTGAGTTACTTTTAAGTGTCATTGAGAGCATCTAGCAATTTCACAAGTGTAATTTTGTTTTTTGTTTTTTTTTAATTTTATTTTATTTTTAAACTTTACATAATTGTATTAGTTTGGCCAAATACAAGTGTAATTTTGTATCAACCTCCCTAATACCTTCTGTCACTTTAGCTTCTAAACATGCACAAGTGGTAGAGCCAGGACACCGGCTCTGGGGTCCGCTGGTTTCTATGTACATCGAATCACGAGCATGAATTCCAGCTCTCTCTTGTGCACCCCATTTGCTTGCACAAGTGCTAGGAAGCCAACAACATCCTGAAAACAGAAGGCCTACAAATACCCACTTCACATCTTACTGAGCATCTATCAGGTGCCAGGCACTGCTCCAGCTCCTATAGGGCAGTGATGAGAAATAAATTCGTCCCTCCCCTCATGAGAGTGCAGAGAGAAGAGACAACAAGTGTATCTTTATCCGGCAGAAGGTGGCCAGTGATTGGGGAAAACAAACCATAAAACTAGGCAAAGGGGACAGGGCATAAGTATCGGATGAGGTTGAGGGCTGGGGTGTGGAGGTGTGGACAGTCAGGAGAGGCCTGAGGATAAGCTGACATCGGAGCAGAGACCTTGGGCAGCCTGGGCAGAGGGTGCTTCAGGCAGAGGGAGGGTGAAGGTCTATAGGAAGTGGGCCTGGAGCACCTGAGCGACAGCAAGGAGGCTGGGGGTCAGTGAACAAGAAAGGGGGTGCTGGGCGGGGGGGCGGGAGATCTGGTCAGGGGAAGGGGAGATGGGTCCAGGAAAGACCGACAGTGCAGTATCGTGAAGACGTGGCTTCTCCTACATGGCCTGACCTTTATTCCACCCACTGCCTCCAGTTGCTGCAGGGACCCGGGTCCGGGAGGGTGAAATGAAGGCAGCAGAGAGACGGGGAGAGGGAGGCGGCCAGGACTGCACTCTTGTCGTCTGGAGCCAGTAACACAATGCGGTGATTCTCACATAAAAATAGTTATCTTTCAACACATTCTTTTTTCAGCATACACAGAACTAGCAGTGAAGCAAAAACCATTTTAGTTCGGGATCTGTGGAAAGCCTTCCTTTCATTACCTTAAAAAAAAACAAAACACTTTCAACCTTTCTCACTTCAGTTTTTTTTTTTCTCTAATCTGGCAATCAGAATTACAGACACTTACCCAGCTTCCTCCACAGAGCTGCATGAGGACTAAAGTGCGAAAGAATACAAGACAATGCGTATGTACTTTTCAAGCGCTTCCCCAAGTGTCAAGAGTCACACAAAGCCTCAGTGTCTGTTTAGATGGGCAGAAACAAGAATGGGAATTAGCCTTTTCCTTCTGACACCCTGCTCACAAGCCAAGGGCCACACAAAGTAAGTCTGAAAGGCTGAAGTCATACATGTTTGATCATCTAAGAATGCTACCATCAGCCGCATGTTCAGTTGGCATTTCCATCCTGCTAAAACAGAGGAAGCAACGGCTGTGGGCAGAGCCTATGAAAACCACTGGTCCGAGGAGTGCAGAGGCTGAAAAGGGGATCTGATCCAGTGGTTCCTGAATCTGGAGGAGCCACAGAATCACAGCAAACACAGATCCTTCTGGGCTTCACCCCAAAGCTCATGAATCTAAATTTCAGTGGGAGAGAGATGAGGAAGCGGTGCCCATGGTCACTCATGTAATTCTGATGAAAAGGCACTATCAGAAATCACTGGCTGAGACTTCCAGCAACACTTCAATCTTTTAACCCATCTTCGCCAGCTGTTCATGCAGTTGATGCTCTAATAACTGCCCAAACTCCTTCCATCTTCGGGCAGTTTCACTGTCCACAATTTACCCTTCAATAAAACTGAAACCAGCATCCCTGTAACTTTCTTAGATCCTGACTTTGGAGCTACAAACCACTGAATCCCTGAAATACCATTCATTTATCTGCCCCTTCCCTCTCTTGTCCCGTCTCAATTCTGTTTACAAGATGTGCATACCAGCCTCATAATCTTGAGTGAGCAAGAGAGGAAGGACAGCAGGAAAAGGAAGAGGAGAGATAAGAAAGGAAAGAGAGGGAGGGAGGGAAAAGGAGGGGATGGGGGAGAAAGTAACTTGCTTGCCTGGTACAATCTGCTTACCAACTCTTTAAAAAACAAAAAAAGCAGTTTTGCCATTTCCTCTCCAAATCCTTTTGAAAGGTGGAAGTGTCATTCCTCCTGGACTGGAGACTTGGACTGGGTGATAAAGACCTTAGCAAAAACTGGGGAACACCTTAATGGCAGAAAGTCTAGAGAACTAACCACAGCTACTCAGTGCCTTGGCAGTGCAGGGGCCTCCTGGAGGTGCTTCTGCAAGGCCATGCCAGCAGCTATTTTGAATAAGGAATCCACAGAAGCGAGCGCCAATACGAACCATGAGCTGTGATTAGAAAATATAGTTTAATGGGGGAGTCAAGGTGCTAGGCCATGACCCAATGATGTCACCTGCTTCAAAGTACTTCTTGGCTTCTAAGACAGTCTCAAAGCTACGCAGTTTCTACTTTGATACTTCCCTCCATTCAGGTGACAAAAAATGTCCAGCTTCTTCAAAACAAAATTCTCTTTGACCATCATAACATGTGCAGCTAGTCACGGTGAAAAAGATCTCAATGTAGCATCCCGAGACAGAGGTAAATGGATGCAGTGGAAGAACGAGATGGCTCTGGAGTTGGCATTTACACTTGGACACTCCTGAGGCTGCGCCAAGCACACCTGAGTAACAGGTTCCCAGAACCTTGCTCCCTCCATGCCCCCTTCTCTACCTGGTTCACACTCAGGTACGGCCACCTGTGAACCTGGGCCCTTTGGCAGATTACTGCCCATTGAACTGATGACCAAGGATTACACAAAACACTGCAGATGTAAGGGTCATGTGTGGGCCAGATGCTGAGAGGCCGCTAACCAATTATGAGTAACATCAGTCTCAGGGATCACCTACCTTCCAAACTCACGGTACCCTTTATAACATCTCTCTGCATTGGATCTCCTAGGACTAGAGACATACTTTTTTAAAGTTTATTTAGGAAGGCTCTCAAAAACACAGAAGATACTTAGTGCTATTAACTTTGGACATGATAAGTAAAAGTTAATATTCAGTTGCCCGTTTTTAAATGGCGAAAAGTGTGCTTTTTAATGCACGTTTACCTCCAGCATCAGAGAAAGATGACTTCCATGAACAAAGAGGCGGCACCCAACGTGTGACAAATGCGCTTCCTCTAGACCGAGTCTTGCTTTTTCCTGGGAAAAAGCCTAGCAGCAGCACCCATCACTGCCAGGTTTTCCTTCTGACTTTGAGCTCACTTGACCTGGTGACTTAAAAATTTATTTGGGGGACAGGTGGAGAAAAATGTTAAGTTTGTTAGAAACCAGTCCAGTGACATTGAGGGTATAAAAATCATGAAGGGTGTGTAAGTTTTTATTAAAAAGGAAGCATCTGACTCCTAAATACTGGAAATGTAAAGTGTCAATAGAAGAACAAAAAGCAGGAAAACAAGGTTTAAGGCAGCAGATTCTGGAATCAGATCATAGGGTTTCCAAGCCTATCCCATCGCTTTCCAGGCCTGACCTGAAGCGAACTGTCCAACTGTGCAACTGTAAAACGGACCGTAGCAGTACCTACTAAAATATTCATTGGAAGGACTGATGCTGAAGCTGAAACTCCAATACTTTGGCCACATGGTGTCAAGAGCCAACTCATTAGAAACGGCCCTGATGCCGGGAAAGACTGAAGGCGGGAGAAGGGGTCGACCGAGGATGAGATGGTTGGATGGCATCACCTACTCAATGGACAGGAGTTTGAGCAACTCTGGGAGCTGGTGAAGGACAGGGGAAGCCTGCCGTGCCGCACAGTCCATGGGGCCGCCAAGAGTCGGACATGACTGAGCGACTGAACAACTACTGCTGTATCTCGCGAGGACGGAATGTGACAGTGTGACTATAAGCACTCAGGTTCCAAGTCACTCACACACAACTGCTACAAATAAGATTTTCCCTGTTTTAATGAAGAAAATAGAAGAAGAAATGATGCCTATCACATAAACAGTCCAAGGGGCTAAAACACATGCTTCTTTGCTACCTGGCTTCTTCTGGAGTACACAGTGAATCTCATTTTATGATTTTATTTATAGTTGCCAGGTTGTACTGTCTAAAAGAGAATTCACCTCTGGGGTCAAGCCATCCACCTTGCCTTAGTGGTAAACAGGCCAAAAGGTGCTTATAGTTGCCAAGAAAAAGATGCTTTATCTGCAAGAGTGCTCACTACAATTTAGGTTTCCATATAATCCAGTGTACTGACTGACTTTTTCCTCTTCAAGCTCAGCTGAATTGTGCATTACCCCTATAGCAAATGAATGTGTTTCCACACTCGATGTTAATGTGCAAAATTAAAAAAAAAAAAAAAAAGATGCTAGGCAATTAAATCGTATGTATGCTACATGGATTATCACATACATCTTACGTTCATGAGATACCCACCAAACTCTGTAAATTTTAGCTGGCTGACTGCATCCTTTCTTGGACAGAGAAGCAAATGAGAAAGTTCTTCAAAGACAGGAATCCTTTCATTTTGTCTACTGAGCCATAGAGAGCACAGGCTACTCTAACGTGTCTCAATAACCAAAAATTTAAAACATTCTACCCCTAAGTGACCATTAGCATGCAAATGAGTGATACCTGATCAGGGTAACAGTCCAACATTAGGTGTGTAAACTGCCAACACCTCCCCAGTAAGTCAGCATTCAAGGAGAAACAATTGCCTCACTCACCAAGAAGTTTTTCAGACAAAGCATCAGAATTAAAATGAATGGTAAATAGATCTACACAATGGCAAACATTAATGAAGTATTTTCTTTTTGCTCATCTACTTTCACTTGAAATGACTGAACTGATAGCCATCTTGATGGCAAAAAGGCTTCTAAATGTTGCTGACAAATGTACACCTCTGGGATCTGAGATTTCCTTCTGAATCCAAGTGTATCACTTGGGGCACACATAATGAGGCAAGAAGGTTGGGCAAGAGAGCCTGTGTTCCAACTCCTCAGCTTTCCAGGTGAAAAGAAAGGGCACTAGAGTGGAAAGAGCAATCTCCGTGGGTTACCAGGAGCAAGGTTCAATACCTAGGTTTTGACTTGGAGCTCTGTCATTCTGGACTCATTAACCTCTCTTGGCCTGAGTTTCCTCACTTGTAAAATGGGAGTAATACCCTAACTGACATGACTGATGTGAGGAAATGGTGTATACAGCTAGCAGGTAGCCTTATGTTTGGGAAACTACATGTTTTGTCAAGAAATAAGCCAACGTATTTCTGGTTAAGAAAGACTCCTTCGAGTGTAGAGGATTCCAGCCATCACAGAGGAGCAGATTCTTAGTTTAACAAATAAGCCTAATGCAATAAAGGTCTCTGGCTGGAGGCAAGGCTCTTCTCCCCCACTCACCAGTCCACAAAGGGAGTTCCCTAGGGACAGACTTGACACTGCAGAGCACGTGAACTGAGACAGCATCAGAGAACAAAAGAAGTTATTATTTGTGAACAACAGTTTTGAGAGATAACATATCTAAACAAAGAATATGACTAGTGTCAAAACTTAGGGTTCTACACATGGGAACAAAAAACAACTTAAGAGGCAACTATGCTCTTTTTAGCATTTTAAGAAAGGTAGCTTCCCTTGTGGCTCAGCTGGTCAAGAATCTGCAATGCAGGAGACCTGAGTTCAATCCCTGGGTTGGGAAGATCCCCTGGAGAAGGGAAAGGCTACCCACTCCAGTATTCTGGCCTGGAGAGTTCCATGGACTGTGTTGTCCATGGGGTCGCCAAGAGTCGGACATGACTGAGCGACTTCACTTTCAAACACGAGGCAATACTACTTACTAAGCGCTCCTAGTGACTTCAGGTCTCTAAAGGTGGTAAAAAGGAAGGACAAATACATTTTTGTACTTCCCTCCATTTTTTTGCCTTAAAGTCAAAGTTTTGTAGAAGAAATGAAGAGTTAAATAAAAAAGTATAATTAAACAAAGGAAAATTGCCTCCCGCTGATTCTTAACCTTGGCTGCATCAGGGCAGTCAACCTGTCAGAGTATGTCTGGGATGCTACACGTCTTTAACGGGGTCTCGATGATGTTTGGTCACTCTTCTACATAGCAAATTGACCTGGGGAGCTTTAAAAACAATGATGCCTGGGCCCCCCTCTGTGTGTGTGGGGGAAGGCTCAGAGTGTTTTAAAAGCTTGCCAGGTGGTTCTAACATGCAGTCAAGGTTGAGAACCCTCACTGGACATTACAGGTGCAGCAGACCAAGTGTTGTATCAACACTCCTGTGCCTTTCACATACCAACTCATCCCTGGGCACCTGGAGGTGAGGCAAGGCCACTGGCTTAACTGTAATGACACTTGCAGGCAGGGAGCAGGTAGACCCTGGTAGACCCTTGCTTATTAGACTTTTGACTTTGGAAACATCATCACTGATGCTCTCTGTGGAGTGTATAATGACAGTAACCCCTTTGCAGACTCTCGGAAACTGAAACCTGCCGGGCACAGCGTGAGCACAACAGGCCTGAGTCAGGGCTGCTTACCGGACCCCTGCCCAGCCTGCTGTCTTTAAGAAAGTGTGGATGAGGGATGCAGCGAAGTAAACAGGTGCTTTCAGGGAGGTGGTAAATGCCACACTAGTGATCTGATGCAGATGCTCTCAGTGGCTGGCTGTATTACGAAGGCTGGGCACTGCAGCCCAAGTCAGGCAGAAGCGGGGGGTGGGGTATGGAGGCAGATTCATACATTACCTCCATTACTCCTCAAAATGCTCCCTCCAGTTACCTGCTTCTTGTAAGTTCCGGAGAAATTGGCTTTTCCCAGGTCACAGAGTTGGTCAGTTGGCGTCTAACCTAAATTCTTTCTGCTACCCTGCTGAGGGAGGCTGGGAACAGCAGTCACAGTTGGGCACCATTCTTATTTCCTGCCTGGAGCCATCGAGCAGCTGAGTGAGTCAAAAGCATGGCAAGTCCCATGGCTTCTTCCCTCTCTTCTCAGGCACCAAGTCCCCTCTGGTCTCAACCTCAGGCTCTGACACAGGCCTCTACACTCAGAACCCTGGGAGGCAGCAAGGCACCATACAAAGGTCCTGCAACAGAAGCCAGACACTGGGGTTTAAGTCCTGGGTCATTGTAGCCTTGGTTTCTCCATGTCCTTCTTGCTTGTAGAGAAAAATGGGGCAGAGCCCCCAAAGCACTTCTCCAGCAAGGGAGCTCAAAATAAAAGGGAAAAAGGCTTCCCAGGACTAAGGTGGAAGAATGACTCAGATTGCACTTCTCCGGGGCTGGGCTCGGGCACAAGGCTCCCAATTCTTCCCAGGTCATTCTGATGCCTCCCCACTCCCCACCCTAGGATGAGAATGTATGGATCGGATGGTCTCCAGCCACTTCATCCCCAGGATGCATTCTAGAGACTGCAGTTGCCTGAGTCTGAATACATGAACAAAGAAAATGACGTCTGTGCCAGGCTGCTTGGGAACAATCGAGACCGAGAAAGCTTCACTGGTGGGGACCCTGTTTACCACAGGATTGGTCACACAAGGCACTCATGTGTATTGGCTGAATGAGTCGATGAATGAAAAAAATGTCAGCCTTCCTGGCGACAATAACAACGTTCTTTGTTCTTCTTTCTCATAAACTGGCCCAGATCCCCTTACTTTCAAGTGAATAGATCGGTAGACCTCAGTAGACCTATGTGTATTTTTAAATCACTATTACTGGACTTTTAAAAATCTACATTAGTTTTGCATAACACATGAAGGAGGAGGCCCAATAAATAATGACCTCCTTTGTTTCCAAGAAGCACCTTGCAATAAATGTTTAGCAGCACAACAAAGCTAAATATGTACAAAAGTATTATTTTTCAAGGCTATTATTAGACCCAAGATTAAAAAATAAAAAGCTTTTTAAAATGCATCCTAGGTTAGGGATAACATTGATACAATTTAAAAAGTCAAACATTTGTATTCTACCTAAACAGACTATATTGGGATACTGGTTTTTAAACCACCATTTGCTGGGCCAGTATCTCCAGCTGAGACTGCATCAGGGATTGGAATGAACTTTGCATACCTGACTCAGAGATAAACAGATTCCTATCCTCTCTGCTCCTCTTCCATAGGAAAGGGCTGCCTGTTCCTGGAGACCAAGGTTTTGTCTCACTCTTGGTGGCTTCAATTCTAAGCTTAAGGGGTAATGTTTCAGGGATCTAACACAACAGTTTAGCCGTGTAGATGTCTGTTTTTAAACAGAACACAGTGCTTAGTATTTCACTTTTCATTTTCCTATCTTAGATTAATAAACTGTTCACTATCCCAGTTTTTAAAACTCAAGGGTATTTTCATGGGATACACTGAATAACCAAAGTATACAGAGGAACTTAAGTGTTTTCTTTCATTCTCTCCTTTGGCTTTTTTCCCTTTCCGATTCGGGCATTTTCGTTCTTTTGCACCCTGCACGGTCTCTGGCTTTAAACTGCCTAAAGACCCCCCAAAGGCAATAAGATACAAAAGTAGCTGGAATTGGGGTGAGGTCCCCCAAAGAGTAACGTCAGCATTTATAGAAGGAGACCAACCGTCATCTACCGTCCCCTTACGCCCCTCTCCAGCACAAAGGCCCTCCATGGTCAAGCCCTTCCCTGGGCACGTGCCGCCCAAACTCCCAAGGAAAAACAATGCCAAGTCGGGTTTTCCAGTTTATTGTTGGCACGCGCACACCGACGGTTCGCGTTATCCAGGGCGAGTCCACATCGCGCAGCGCGGCTACGGGGAAGAGCAGGCGCTGGGGCGCAGAGGGGTAACACCGCGCCCCCTTCCGGTGGGGGGGAGCGGCGCGCGCGGGGGCGTCCTTCTGGCCACGGAGACCGAACCACGTCAACGCGGACCTCCGAGGCCCGCAGGAGGCTTTAAAAATGGCCTTCCTGACGACACTTCCTGCTCGGAGCCGACCGGTAGGAGCTCTCCCAGGAGAGATGCAACATTTAAAACGCTGGGGGGCGGGCGGAGGAGGCCGGCCCGGCGTCCCGCAAGCCCGGACACTGCCGCCGCCGCAGTCGAGGGTCGCGACCCGGCGCTTTCGGGGGCGAGCGTGCCGGGTCGCAGGGGCACAAAGGCGGGCGAGCGCGGGGGCGCCGGGCGCGCAGATCCACCGCCACCCCCGGGGGTCCGCGATCCCTGGCTCCGCGCCCCCTTCCCCCCAATCCAAACCCCGCGCTCCTCCTCCCACACCCGGTCCGGCCAGGCGGGGGACCCCTCCCCCCTTTCCCGTCCAGGCCGCCGCCCCCTCCTCCTCCTCCTCCGCGCCCAACCCAAGCCCCCGGCCGCCTCGCGTCTGCCCCGGGGCCTCCGGCCATAGACCCCCGGCCGGGCGGCCCCGGGCACGCGGGGGCCAAGCCCCCGCACCTCCCGGCCCCGGCAGCCCGCGCCCGGCACGGCCTCGTCCAGACCCTGCAATCCGCTCGGCCCCCCGGCCCCTCTCCGCACCCTTGGGCCCGCCCCACGCATGCGGGACCCGGCACCCTCGCCCCTCCACCGGCTCAGTCACTCACCGGGCCGGCTGGTTTGGGTCCCGCGGAGAGGGGGAGGGTGTCTACACCGCCAGCGCCAGGCCGCCGTTGCCGCCGCGCCCGCTGTAGGTCCCTACTCGGGGGGCGGAGCCCGGCGACGCCGCGCGTGCGCAGTGCGGCGCGGAGGCCCGGCCTGAGCGCGCTCAGCGCCCGAGGTCCCTAAGGCTGCGCCCTTCCCCGCCGGCTCACAGATCCCCGCGGAGCATCCCCGGGGCTCCTGATCTCAGCGTTCGTCTTGAGAACATCTACATCCGCTGCGGTGCGGTATCACACTGGGCCCTGGGAGCCGCCCGCCCCCGCCAAAGGACACCCGGTCGCGCTTCTACATCGTTGGCCCAAGCCTAGCGGTCGTGGGCCCAGAGGAAGAAGGCCTTTGCTCCCTGCCCTCGTGGAGCTTCAAGTCCAGGAGCAGCAAAGGAGCTCCCGTCTTCAGCCTTCCAAATTCTCTCTCTCTGTGTCTTTCTTGAAAGCCGCCGTGAAGAAACTAGCCTTGGAAGACCCAGGTTCGAATCCTGACTCGCGAAACTTCTTTGCATCCTCGCCGCGGGACCTTGGGCGAAGAAGTCCCTGGACCTCTCGGAGTCTCAGTATTTTCTTTTCCAAAGATGGGGAACATAAGACCTGAAACCCAGTTTCAGTTCAGTCACTCAGTCGTGTCCAACTCTTTGCGACCCCATGGACTGCAGCAAGCCAGGCCTCCCTGTCCATCACCAACTCCCGGAGTTTACCCAAACTCATGTCCATCGAGTCAGTGATGTCATCCAACCATCTCATCCTCTGTTGTCTCCTTGTCCTCCTGCCCTCAATCTTTCCCAGCATCAGAGTCTTTTCAAATGAGTCAGCTCTTCACATCAGGTGGCCAAAGTATTGGAGTTTCAGCTTAAACATCAGTCCTTTCAATGAACACCCAGGACTGATGTCCTTTAGGATGGACTGGTTGGATCTCCTTGCAGTCCAAGGGATTCTCAAGAGTCTTTTCCAACACCACAGTTCAAAAGCATCAATTCTTCGGCACTCATCTTTCATTAAAGTCCAACTCTCACATCCATACATGACTACTGGAAAAACCATAGCCTTGACGAGAGGGACCTTTGTTGGCAAAGTAGTGTCTCTGCTTTTTAATGTGCTGTCTAGGTTGGTCACAACCTTTCTTCCAAGGAGTAAGCGTCTTTTAATTTCATGGCTGCAGTCACCATCTGCAGTGATTTTGGAGCCCCCCACCCCCTCCAAAGTCGGCCACTGGTTCCAATGTTTCCCCATCTATTTCCCATGAAGTGATGGGACCACTTGCCATGATCTTCGTTTTCTGAATGTTAAGCTTTAAGCCAACTTTTTCTCTCTCCTCTTTCACTTTCAAGAGGCTCTTTAGTTCTTCTTCACTTTCTTCCATAAGGGTGGTGTCATCTGCGTATCTGAGGTTATTGATATTTCTCCCGGCAGTCTTGATTCCAGCTTGTGCTTCTTCCAGCCCAGGGTTTCTCATGATGTACTCTGCGTATACGTTAAATAAGCAAGGTGACAATATACAGCCTTGACATATTCCTTTTCCGGCTTGGAACCAGTGTTGTTCCATGTCCAGTTTTAACTGTTGCTTCCTGACCTGCATATAGGTTTCTCAAGAGGCAGGTCAGGTGGCCTGTTATTCCCATCTCTTTCAGAATTTTCCACAGTTTATTGTGATCCACACGGTCAAAGGCGTTGGCATAGTCAATAAAGCAGAAATAGATGTTTTTCTGGAACTCTCTTGCTTTTTTGATGATCCAGCGGATGCTGGCAATTTGACCTCTGGTTCCTCTGCCTTTTCTAAAACCAGCTTGAACATCTGGAAGTTCACGGTTCACGTATTGCTGAAGCCTGGCTTGGAGAATTTTGAGCATTACTTGACTAGCGTGTGAGATGAGTGCAATTGTGTGGCAGTTTGAGCATTCTTTGGCATTGCCTTTCTTTGGGATTGGAATGAAAACTGACCTTTTCCAGTCCTGTGGCCACTGCTGAATTTTCTAAATTTGCTGGCATATTGAGTGCAGCACTTTCACAGCATCATCTTTTAGGATTTGAACTAGCTCAACTGAAATTCCATCACCTCCACTAGCTTTGTTCATAGTGATACTTCCTAAGGCCTGAAGCCCAGAGCCTCATTTTTATTATGTAGGTTGTTTTGAGAGTCAGACAGGACGGTGATTGTGGAAGAACCTGGAGATGGAGTTTGCCATGCCAGCGTTTTCTCCTGTTGCTTTGAACTCCAGGGATCTTCGTGGGGGTGGTGGTGGGGGTGGGGTGGGGAGAACTATTTCCTCCTGCACTTCCGACCTTCCAGAAGGAAGCTATACCGCGAATAGAACCACGCCTCCCCAAGGAAAGAAGAGGGACTGTTTTGCCAGAGTCTCCATAATCACTGACTCCGATGTTGCTCTCTACAAAAGACAGTTTCTCCTAATTAGGAACAGATGGGGAAGGGGGAGTAGAGTCACCCGGAAGCGAAGTTTGTTCAGGAAAAACAACCAAAAGTTTATTTCAAGTCTCCGGATGGAGCAAGACTGGTTTCCAGCAACTTCTGTCGGAGGCCAGGTTCATGGACGTAGGCCGGCAGGGCTGAGACTTGTTCCACACGGAGAAGTGCTGTTCAGGATGACGGGACCAGTAGCGGGGAAAAATGCCCACCACTGAAATAGCAAGAATTGGCAGAGAGAAGGGCAAACCAGAGGTGGATCACCAACAGCAGCTGTAATTCTTGTTCTGTGCTGCCAGAGTCATTGCTGATAAGGGTGCTTCCCGGTCCTCTATCTCTTAGGACTGAGAAGCTAGTGAACCTCTTCTCGGAAAAACACATTTATGGCCAGTTCGTATCAGAGAGAATGGAATAGATAGCTCAAAGTCACCCTGAAGAGTGGGCTGGGTTTCAGAAGAGAATTGAAGGATCTAAACTGGCAATAACCTGGAAATCTCTGATGGCAAAAGGAGCCAAATCAGGAAAAACTGTTAATTATAAGTGTTAGATAATTTTTTCCTGTAATTTAGCCCAAATCATTGTTTCTCTGTGTAACACACACTCATGCGTTACAGTTCTGCCCCCTTGAGTCACATGGAACTGACAAAGAGTACCTCTGGGTTTCCTGGAACTTTCTCTGGAGTTAGAGCTGGTTATATACACAGCTTTGAGCCTGCTTCCTAACCTGGATGAACCTCAGTTTCTCCTGTAACATTCAGTGAATAGGTCCTACTCACAAGCAATTGTCAACTTTAAAAAGAGAAGGCAGGTCAAGGCTCAGCATAGTCCCTGATAGGTTTATATTTCTCAGGAGCCCAGTTATTATACAGTGAGATAAAATGCTTTGTGGAGGGTCTGGAAATTGGGTATTTATCACCTGGAAAGGGGCCAAGCTGGGGTAGAAACCACTCTTATGGAAACCCTTAAATTTGAAGTGTTGTCCCCTAGAGGTCTTTTGATGCAGGAGAGTTCACCCAGAAATGTTGGATGGTCAGCCAGTGCACATTTCCTGTACTTTATGGCTGCCCTTCCTGTCTTCTTCCCCCACCCTCCAGCTTAGTTGGCCAGTTTCTTTTCAGTGTTCCACGGATCACCTCTGTTACAGGTTGAGTTATGCCCCCTCAAAAGGTATTAAAGCCCAGTAAATGAGAATGGGAATTCACTCCTGTGAATGCGAACTTCTTTGGAAATAGGGTCATTACAGAGGTAGTTAAGGTGAAATCCTTCTTGAGGAGGGCTGCAGTCCAATGTGACTGGTGTCTTTAAAAGAAGAGGAGAAGAGATTCAGAGATCATGTGAGGACACAGACATCTAGGGAGCAAAGGGCACCAGGTCAAGACAAGCTTGGATTGGGGTTATGCGGCCAGAAGCCACGGAATGCCTAGGGCTATCAGAAGCTGGGAAAAAAAAAAAAAAAAAGTTGGGGGGGTTCTCTCCTATAGATTTTAGAGGGACTGAAGCTCTGCTGACTGCTCACTTCCAGACCCTGATAGGATAAATTTCTATTTTTTACAGTTAATACAAGCTACCGTATATAGTTGCCTAACATATGAGAGAGGAGGGAAGACATGTGAACAAGATAAGATATTGAGTGTAAGGGCTGGGAGCTTATATATCTATTCAACAAGCATTCCTTGAGTGCCTGTTTAGTGCAGGCGCAGGCTAGGTCTGAGGTCAGAGGAACAAGATAAGGCTCTACTTTCAGGGAGCATTCATTTTGTTGGGAGTTGTAGATCTTACACAGTTAATGGAATATGTGATTAATATTAGGCAATGCTAGAAGTGGGGTGGGGGGCATCCCAGGTGGCATTAGTGGTAAAGGACATGCCTGCCAATGCAGGAGACAGAAGAAACTCGGGTTCAATCTCAGGGTGGGGAAGATCCCCTGGAGGAGGGCATGGCAACCCACTCCAGTATTCTTTCCTGGAGAATTCCATGGACAGAGGAGCCTGACGGGCTGCAGTCCATAAGATCGCAAAGAGTCAGACAGGACTGAAGAGACTGAGCACCCACGCAGAAGCTGGGGGAAGATAAAACTGGGTAGAGTAATGTTGCAGGGAGTGCAAAGTGAGTGAAAGGATGATCTGAAAGGCTCTGGGAAGGGAACTCCGAAGCTGAGCTCTAAGTCGTGAGTAAAATCTAGCACAGGAAGAGGAAAGGGAGCTTGCTTTATTCATAGAGAAAAGCGTGGGTAGAGATCCTGCGAAGCGCAGTGTAAACGTAGGTCAACCTAGGCGCTTACAAACCGTGTTCTCTTGGGGAGCCGTTGACGGAGATTCTGCCAGTGAGGATCTTGGGTCTCAGAGGAAAGTACTGACACTGCTGTGCCTTGGAAAAGGGCCAGGTCTCTAACAGCCAGGTCAGGAACTTCCTGCGAGTGCTTGGGGAGGAGGGGTGAGGACAAAGACTCGTAAATCCCAGGCACTTAAAGGCCCGTGCATAAACGGGAGAACCCCCGGGAAGCGACTTGTTTTTTAATATTTTGAAATATTTCAAAAATGTCCAGTAACTTGGAGCCGTACGTAGTTTGGGTTTGCTCCTCTGTGAAGTGGGACAAAGGCCTCCTCGCCCAAGGTGCCCAAGAGTGCGTGCGCGGTCACTAAGTCATATCTGAATCTTTGCGACACCACGGCACTCACATGGAAATCCAGTTTATCCTCCCAGTCCCGGGGCACAGGTAGTGGAGGCTGCAGAGTGGAATCCTGGACCCCATTACTCGTTTGTGCCTCGGCTGTGTGGCCTTGGGCAAGTTACTGCTGGTCTCTGAGGCTTTTCTCAACAAGGTAGTAACTTGGGCAACCTTCGGTGGAGGTTGCGGGACGGAGGTGGGCACCAGGGGTCACGCTCCGGTTCCAGCCATCGGATGCGCCTCACGGGGACGGTGCCTACCCAGCGAGGCTTTGCGGCCCTCCGGGAGCCTCCGGACGGCGCGGTAGATACTTGCCGGGAGCCGAAAGCAGCGCACTGGGCATGCGCGGCCCGTAGAGCCACAGGAGGCAGCCTGGACGTCGCCCAGCCCCGCCCCGCCCCACCCCACCCGAGAGCGCCGCGCGCTGAAGTACCCCCGGCGGCCTGTGGCGTCGCTGCGCGGCGGTCCGGGCGGCTCTGCGCGTGTAGAGCTCTACCTCGCGCCGGTGCACCCACGGGTCCGTGCTCTCCCAGACGTCGGGGCTGCAAGCCCGCGGTAGCCCCCAGCCCGCGCCCGGACCCTCCTTCTGACGGGTTTCTGAGAGAAATCGTTCTGTGCTGCTTTGCTTTTGTTTCTCGTATGGCGGGAACAGGAGGGTCGGGGGCTGGTGGACTCGCGGCGCTGGCCAGATCACCGAGGACGCGGAGTAACGCTAGGCGCCGCCGGGCCTTAGCGAGGCCTTAGTTGCGCTCCTATGTTGGGCACATTTGCAACTTTTGCATTTGAACAAATGCAGATGTCGCCCTGCAAGATTCAGAAGGCGTGAGGTTAAAGGTATTCCGGATGAGCCCTCCACTCCCCCAATACCGCCCATTTTGTGAGACTCAAGTAAGTGTGCGTGGGCGCTTCTGGGCTGTAAGTTCCACCAGGACACGCGTCCCGGGTGTTTTGCTGGTCGTTGGCATAGCGCATAAAACAGGCCCGGCTTCCAAGACCGAGCCAGGCAGAGTCTCCAGCGTCCTCGGCCTAGATCAGCCTTAGGCAAAGCAAGGCGCAAAGGCGGGCGGGTCCCCAAGAAGGGAGGGGATGGGTACCGAAAGCAAGAGGAGCATTTGAAACTTTTAGAGCCCTCGGGCAGGGCTGCAGCGCCCGAGTGCGTGATCCGCAGAACGGGATAAAGGAGTTTTAGTGGGCTCTGCTCAGACGCGGCGGATGGTCGCTCGTGGTTCGGGCTGCGTTCTAGCCACGCGCGGTAGACGCTTGGAGTTTCAAAACGGATAATAGCATGGGGATGAAGGATGAGCCGGTCCTTCCCTGCGACAGCCCCAGTCGTCTGCGGGAGCCTCTTGTCTCCCCTCCAGCTTGCACTCGTCATCTCCAGTGTCAAAGAGTGCTCCTGGAACAAGTAAATGGAGCTGACTCACTCCCCAGCGGCAGAGTCCTCGCTGGAGCCTCCAAGTTCTATACAGGCTCCAACAGCATCTCTCACCAGATTTCCTCCCTCTGCATCGCCTATGCATCAGCTTCTTTCCCAAGACCCTTGCCTTGTTCGCTCTGCCTGGGACATCTCTCATCTCTTAATTTCAACTCAAAAACTACCTTGTTTCTTACCATTTCATCTCACAAGACTGTCACCTTCCCTGTATCGTTTCTGTGTTTTACGTTCTTCATAGATGAACTGAATTAGTTTTTTATTCTTTTACTTGAGTCCTTTCATTCTACCACACTACCAAATAAGTTATTTCATTCACCCTCGTATTCCCAGTGCCCAAGGCTGAGAGTCTGGCACTTAACAGGCACCCATAATAGTTGAGTTGTTATTTATTAATTCAAGAGAAAAAAGCTGTGGTCCGGGTGACCAGAGCAGAAGCAGAGGTGGAATTCCCAAATCCGAGTATTGACATTTACCTACTGATCCAGTCTTTCATCTCTGAATTCTCTCATCTGGGAAAATTACAGGATTACTAATAGTATCCGCTTCATATGAGAATGAGATGAGTTAGTTAACTTTTGTAAAGGACTTAAAGTGATGCTCATATTGAGAAGCATAGATGATTTGACTATTGCATCAATTAGAATAAGGTAGTTTACACTCTGGTAATAACTCCCAAATCTCAGTGGCTTAAAAAGACGGAGGTTTACTTTGCACTTACATGTTGTTCTGTCTCTCAGTTGTGTCTGACTCTTTGTGACCCCACACACTGTAGCCTGCCAGGCTCCTCTGTCTATAGGATTTCCCAGGCAAGAATACTGGAGTGGGTTGCTATTTCCTTCTTCAGGGGATCTTCCCAGGTCAGGAATGGAACCCCCGTCTCCTGCATTGGCAGGCGGATTCTTTACCACTGAGCCACCAGACTTCAATTAGCCGAGGACTGGGCTCTTTGACGTTTTTAGTCTGGAAACCAAGATGACAAAGCAGCTGCCAGTTGATGTGTTGTCGGTTGTCAAGGCAGGAGAGAGAGAACAAGCATCATTTTTATTTTGTCACTTTTGTGTACTGAGAATACAAGTATGGGGATTATAGCCCCCAGATTTTATTTTTCCACTTTGTTCAGAAACCTCATAGAGAATGATTTGGACCACTTATCTGTTTAGCAAATAAGTTAATGCTGGAAACATTCCTGCAGTGACTGCGACTAGAAATCCTCTTGGGGAAAAACTGTCTTTGTTAGGGAAAAGAAAATTCCAAACCTTGACTTTGGGACCTCACTTTCCTTACATAAAGCTGAGAGTTGATTTCTTCTGCACAATGATGTTCCTCCTAAGAATTCAAGGTTCTGGAGACTTGAGAGAAAAGATCAGAGAAGTGAGGATGAAGGCTGGAGAATTCACCCTAAGGTGCACTGTGCCCTGTAATCAATTCCTAGGAGTTGGATGGTCACAGGCTTAAAGACTGACTCTAGGAAAAGCTTTAGGAAAAACATCTGCTTCATTGACTACACTAAAGCCTTTGACTGTGTGGATCACAACAAATTGTGGAAAATTCTTCAACAGATGGGAATATCATAACACCTTACCTGCCTCTTGAGGAACCTGTATGCAGGTCAAGAAGCAACTGTTAGAACTGGACTTTAAACAACAGAACTGGTTCAAAATTGGGAAAGGAGTACATCAACACTGTATATTGTCACCCTACTTAATTAACTTCTATGTAGAGTACATCATGCAAAATGCTGGGTTGGGTAAAGCACAGTATGGAATCAAGATTTCCAGGAGAAATATCAATAACCTCAGATATGTAGATGACACCACCCTTATGGCAGAAAGTGAAGAGGAACTAAAGAGCCTCTTGATGAAAGGGAAAGAGGAGAGTGAAAAAAATAGGCTTAAAGCTCAACGTTCAAAAAACGAAGATTATGGCATCTGGTTGCATTGCTTCATGGCAAATAGATGAGGGGAAAATGGAAACAGTGGCAGATTTTATTTTCTTGGGTTCCAAAATCACTGCAGATGGTGACGGCAGCCATGAAATTAAAAGACTCTTGCTCCTTGGAAGAAAAGCTATGACCAACCTAGATAGCATGTTAAAAAAGCAGAGACATCACTTTACTGAAAAAGGTCCCTATAGACAAAGCTATGGTCTTTCCAGTGGTCATGTATGGGTGTGACAGTTGGACTGTAAAGAAAGCTGAGCGCCAAAGAATTGATGTTTTTGAACTGTGGTGTTGGAGAAGACTCTTGAGAGTCCCTTGGACTGCAAGAAGATCCAACTAGTCAGTCTAAAGGAAATCAGTCCTGAACATTTGTTGGAAGGACTGATGCTGAAGCTTCATGAAGCTCCAGTACTTTGGGCCACCTGATGTGAAGAACTGATTCCTTTGGAAAGACCCTGATGCTGGGAAAGATTGAAGGCAGGAGGAGAAGGGGATGACAGAGGATCAGATGGTTTGATGGCATCACCATCTTGATGGACATGAGTTTGAGCAAGCTCTGGGAGTTGGTGATGGACAGGGAAGCCTGGTGTGCATGGGGTTGCAAAGAGTCAGACACGACTGAGTGACTGAACTGGAGGGCATGGTTCTGTCCATCTCTACTTGCTGCCATCTTTGGTGTGGCAGTGTCATCCTCAGGCTACTGGAAGAGGTCTAAGCACCTATTCCAGGCAGCACAGAGATCGCAGGGAAGAGAGCAGGACTCTGCCCTCATGTATAACTCTTGCTAGTGAGAAAAAGCTTCCAGGAAGATGTCTTTTCACGTCTTGCAATTGAATGGCATCCCTGGCTGTAGTTTGATCAGGAGCAGAGGTTCCTTCAGGTGCCAGTGACCTGTGCAGTCATACAGGAGCCTGTGTTCACAAGGGTGTTGCACGTGGTTTAATGTGCGCTGTCACCATTTTGAAATCTTTCTCAACTTTTGAATAATGAGATCTCATTTTTATTTTCTGCTGGACTCTGTAAATTCTGTGGCTGGTTCTGGCCAAGACCTGCAGTTTGAACATGAGGAGGGAACCACCCCTTGAAAGATGTGACTGTAACTGAAATTCAGCCTTTGTACCCTGGTACTGAATTGAATCTCAGAGACAGAGTTTTGGGTGAAGTAGAAAAGAATAGCTTTATTACTTTGCCAGCAGCCACAGGGCTAAGTGCACTCAAAACCGTATGTCCCGACCGGGAGGGGTTAGTGAGGAGATTTATAGTAATGGTTCAAAGAGGAGGATGTGATCAGCTCATAGACATTCTTCTGATTGGTTGGTGGTGAGGTAATTGGGAGTCAGCATCATCAACCTTCTGATGGTTACCAGCCTGGGGTCTTTGCTCGTGGGCAACATTCAGTGAATTTCTCCCACCTGGTGGGGGTTTCAGTATCTGCAAAATGGCTCAGAAATATTATTGTGTGATCCCCTGAGGGGGACCAGGACCCTGCCCCAGTTCAGTGAGTTCAGTTCAGTTGCTCAGTCATGTCCAACTCTTTGCAACCCCATGAATCGCAGCATGCCAGGCCTCCCTGTCCATCACCAACTCCTGCACTTTACTCAGCCTCACTTGCATCGAGTCAGTGATGCCATCCAGCCATCTCATCCTCTGTCATCCCCTTCTCCTCCTGCCCCCAATCCCTTCCAGCATCAGAGTCTGTTCCAATGAGTCAACTCTTCGAATGAGGTGGCCCAAGTACTGGAGTTTCAGTTTTAGCATCATTCCTTCCAAAGAACTCCCAGGGCTGATCTCCTTCAGAATGGACTGGTTGGATCTCCTTGCAGTCCAAGGGGCTCTTAAGAGTCTTCTCCAACACCACAGTTCAAAAGCATCAATTCTTCGGCGCTCAGCTTTCTTCACAGTCCAACTCTCACATCCATACATGACCACTGGAAAAACCATAGCCTTGACTAGATGGACCTTTGTTGGCAAAGTAATGTCTCTGCTTTTCAATATGCTGTCTAGGTTGGTCATAACTTTTCTACCAAGGAGTAAGCGTCTTTTAATTTCATGGCTGCAGTCACCATCTGCAGTGATTTTGGAGCCCCAAAAAATAAAGTCTGACACTGTTTCCACTGTTTCCCCATCTATTTGCCATGAAGTGATGGGACCAGATGCCATGATCTTCGTTTTCTGAATGTTAAGCTTTAAGCCAACTTTTTCACTCTCCTCTTTCACTTTCATCAAGAGACTTTTTAGTTCCTCTTCACTTTCTGCCATAAGGGTGGTGTCATCTGCATATCTGAGGTTATTGATATTTCTCCCGGAAATCTTGATTCCAGCTTGTGCTTCTTCCAGCCCAGTGCTTCTCATGATGTACTCTGCATATAAGTTAAATAAGCAGGGTGACAATATACAGCCTTGACGCACTCCTTTTCCTATTTGGAACCAGTCTGTTGTTCCATGTCCAGTTCTAACTGTTGCTTCCTGACCTGCATACAGGTTTCTCAAGAGTCAGGTCAGGTGGTCTGGTATTCCCATCTCTTTCAGAATTTTCCACAGTTTATTGTGATCCACAGTCAAAGGCTTTGGCATAGTCAAGAAAGCAGAAATAGATGTTTTTCTGGAACTCTCTTGCTTTTTCCATGATCCAGCGGATGGTGGCAATTTGATCTCTGGTTCCTCTGCCTTTTCTAAAACCAGCTTGAACATCTGGAAGTTCACGGTTCACGTATTGCTGAAGCCTGGCTTGGAGAATGTTGGGCATTACTTTACTAGCATGTGAGATGAGTACAATTGTGTGGTAGTCTGAGCATTCTTTGGCATTGTCTTTCTTTGGGATTGGGATGAAAACTGACCTTTTCCAGTCCTGTGGCTACTGCTGAGTTTTCCAAATTTGCTGGCATATTGAGTGCAGCACTTTCACAGTATCAGCTTTCAGGATTTGAAATAGCTCAATTGGAATTCCATCACCTCCACTAGCTTTGTTCGTAGTGATGCTTTCTAAGGCCCACTTGACTTCACATTCCAGGATGTCTGGCTCTAGGTGAGTGATCACATCATCGTGATTATCTGGGTTGTGAAGATCTTTTTTGTACAGTTCTTCTGTGTATTCTTGCCACCTCTTCTTAATATCTTCTGCTTCTGTTAGGTCCATACCATTTCTGTCCTTTATTGAGCCCATCTTTGCATGAAATGTTCCCTTGGTAGCTCTAATTTTCTTGAAGATATCTCTAGTCTTTCCCATTCTGTTGTTTTCCTCTATTTCTTTGCATTGATCACTGAGGAAAGCTTTCTTATCTCTTCTAGCTATTCTTTGGAACTCTGCATTCAGATGCTTATATCTTTCCTTTTCTCCTTTGCTTTTCACTTCTCTTCTTTTCACAGCTGTTTGTAAGGCCTCCTCAGACAGCCATTTTGGTTTTTTGCATTTCTTTTCCATGGGGATGGACTTGATCCCTGTCTCCTGTACAATGTCACGAACCTCCATCCATAGTTCATCAGTCACTCTATTACATCTAGTCCCTTAAATCTATTTCTCACTTCCACTGTATAATCACAAGGGATTTGATTTAGGTCATACCTGAATGGTCTAGTGGTTTTCCTACTTTCTTCAATTTCAGTCTGAATTTGGCAATAAGGAGTTCATGATCTGAGCCACAGTCAGCTCCTGGTCTTGTTTTTGTTGACTGTATAGAGCTTCTCCATCTTTGGCTGCAAAGAATATAATCAGTCTTATTTCGGTGTTGACCATCTGGTGATGTCCATGTGTAGAGTCTTCTCTTGTGTTTTTGGAAGAGGGTGTTTGCTATGACCAGTGCATTTTCTTGGCAAAACTCTATTAGTCTTTGCCCTGCTTCATTCCATATTCCAAGGCCATATTTGCCTTCCTACTTTTGCATTCCAGTCCCCTATAATGAAAAGGACATCTTTTTTGGGTGTTAGTTCTAAAAGGTCTTGTAGGTCTTCATAGAACCATTCAACTTCAGATTCTTCAGCGTTACTGGTTGGGGCATAGACTTGGATTACTGTGATATTGAATGGTTTGCCTTGGAAACGAACAGAGATCATTCTGTCGTTTTTGAGATTGCATCCAAGTACTGCATTTTGGACTCTCTTGTTGACCATGATGGCTACTCCATTTCTTCTGAGGGATTCCTGCCCGAAGTAGTAGATATAATGGTCATCTGAGTTAAATTCACCCATTCCAGTCCATTGTAGTTCGCTGATTCCTAGAATGTCGACATTTACTCTTGCCATCTCTTGTTTGACCACTTCCAATTTGCCTTGATTCATGGACCTGACATTCCAGGTTCCTATGCAATATTGCTTTTTTCAGCATCGGACCTTGCTTCTATCACCAGTCACATCCACAACTGGGTGGTGTTTTTGCTTTGGCTCCATCCCTTCATCCTTTCTGGAGTTATTTCTCCACTGATCTCCAGTAGCATATTGGGCGCCTATTGACCTGGGGAGTTCCTCTTTCAGTATCCTATCATTTTGCCTTTTCATACTGTTCATGGGGTTCTCAAGGCAAGAATACTGAAGTGGTTTGTCATTTCCTTCTCCAGTGGACCACAATGTGTCAGACCTCTCCACCATGACCCCCCCTTTTTGGGTGGCCCCACGGGCATGACTTAGTTTCATTGAGTTAGACAAGGCTGTGGTCCTAGTGTGATTAGATTGACTAGTTTCCTGTGAGTATGGTTTCAGTGTGTCTGCCCTCTGATGCCCTCTTGCAACACTTGCTGTCTTACTTCAGTTGCTTAGTCATGTCCAAGTCTTTGCAACCCCATGGACTGCAGCATGCCAGGCTTCTTTGTCAATCACCAACTCCCAGAGTTGCTCAAACGCATGTCCATCAAGACAGTGATGCCATCCAACCATCTCATCCTCTGTTGTCCCCTTCTCCTCCTGCCTTCAATCTTTCACAGCATCAGGGTCTTTTACAATGAGTCAGTTCTTTGCATCAGGTGGCCAAAGTATTAGAGCTTCAGCTTCAGCATCAGTCCTTCCAGTGAATATTCAGGATTGATTTCTTTTAGGATGGACTGGTTGTATCTCCTTGCAGTCCAAGGTACTCTCTAGAGTCTTCTCCAGCACCACAGTTCAAAAGCATCAATTCTTTGGTGCTCAGCTTTCTTTATACCCCAACTCTCACATCCATACATGACTACTGGAAAGACCATAGCTTTGACTAGAGAGACTAATGACTAATGTCTCTGCTTTTTAATATGCTGTCTAGGTTTGTCATAGCTTTTCTTCCAAGGAGCAAGCGCCTTTTAATTTCATGGCTGCAGTCACTATCCGCAGTGATTTTGGAGCCCAAGAAAATAAAATCTGCCACTATTTCCACTGTTTCCCCATCTATTTGCCATGAAATGATGGGACCAGATGCCATAATCTTCGTTTTCTGAATGTTGAGCTTTAAGCCAGCTTTTTCGCTCTCTGCTTGCACTTTCATCACGATGCTCTTCAGTTCCTTTCTGCTATCTGCCTTAAGGATGGTATCATCTGCATACTCTGCCCCAAGACTGCACTACTGTTTCTTGTTTTTGGCTTCTCCACCCCTGTCTCATCTTCCCCTCCCTTCCCTGATTAGCAGTCATTTGTACCTGGCCCTTTGGAACTCAGGGAAGGCCATGGATGCTGAATGAAACCTCAGTTTAGTCTCTCGGTCATGTTCGACTCTTTGCGACCACATGGACTGCAGCATGCTAGGCCTCCCTGTCCATCACCAATTCCCAGAGTTTACTCAAACTCATGTCCATTGAGACGGTGATGTCATCCAACCATCTCATCCTCTGTCATCCCCTTCTCCTCCTGCCTTCAATCTTCCATAGCATCAGGGTCTTTTCCAAGGAGTCAGTTCTTTGCATCAGGTGGCCAAAGTATTGGAACTTCATGAAGCTTCAGCATCAGTTCTTCGAATTAATATTCAGGATCGATTTCCTTTAGGATGGACTGGTTGGATCTTCTTGCTGTCCAAGGGACCCTTAAGAGCCTTCTCCAACACCACAGTTCAAAAGCATCAAGTTTTTGGCACTCAGCTTTCTTTATAGTCCAGTTCTCACATCCGTACATGACTATTTCCTGCCAACAGGAAAACAAGGGACACAGAAAGTCTTTTGTGTGCAGGAGTCCCACAGGGTCCTGCTCTGTTTCATGACCACATGTAAAAGGGTGAATTCCTAATCAGTATGACAACCATTTTTCAATAAGTGTGAGAACGGAGCATGGTTGGTTTCCACACATGTGCGTTGACTGAAAGCTGAGTTTTCAGTGTGAGTCACAGCTGCCCAGTGTTGGATAATGAAAGGGCTCACAAGGCCCCACAGGGTGTACTCATGTAGAGCTTTAGTAAAGGTTCAGGATGTGGTGGGGCAGAGAAGGCAAATGCAGAGAGTCTAGGGTCTTCCAGAAGCAACTGCAAGCACTCTTCTGTCACATAGGAAGGGCTTCATCTTCAGATTGTGAACCACCAGATATATGTGATATACTCTGGTCTCAGGGTATTTTCATCAAACATTTTCCCCATGAGTCTAGTTGGGCTTTCCTAATAGCTCAGTTGGTAAAGAATCCACCTGCAATGCAGAAGACCCCGGTTTGATTCCTGGGTCTGAAAGATTTGCTGGAGAAGGGATAGGCTACCCACTCCAGTATTCTTGGGCTTCGCTTGTGGCTCAGCTGGTAAAGAATCTGCCTGCAATGTGGGGGACCTGGGTTTGATTTTGGGTTGGGAAGATCCTCTGGAGAAGGGAACAGCTACCCACAGTCCATGGGGTCACAAAGAGTCGGACACTGAGCAACTTTCAGGGGGTCTTCCTAGAGGGTGTGACAGTGTTTCTAAAGACAGAGTCTTGCTAGTAGTTCACACTTGGCCATAATCATGAAGGAGCTGTAATCACAAGCTCTGAGTAAGGAATAATAATATCTACCTCACAGGTAACACCATAGATATCTGTGGAAAGTAAATAAGATGACATCATGTTTTACTTACTGATTAAAAAGATGATAAAACCATTGGTATATAAAAGATGCTCACTGTGTTATTTTAGTTTATTGTTAAAGAAGAATGCTATTTATTCTTCTACATACAAACTTCAATTTTGGCTATTATTTTAAATGTGATTGTTATAAGAAATATGGATAATGTATTTTAACTTCAGTTTCAAAATGAAGTTGAGTTTCTCCAAATTCATAACAACAACTCTGTAAAAATGCTAAGTGTGTTGGCAGAAGAGACTGGGTGGTAGGGTGGGGACGGAGAGCAAGCATTTTAGGTTTTAGAGTTGTTTTTTTTTTTTTTTTTTTTAAGAGACGATAGGGGATTTACATCATGTGCAGGTTTGAAAAGAGATTCAGAAAGTGAAAAATGGTGATTACTTGCAAATATCATGAGACATTGCAGAGAGGTGTTGCTGTCAGTAAATTGAGAAAATAGATAACACCATATTTTTTGTGTTTTGACCACACTGCATGGCATATAGGATCTTAGTTCTCCAACCAGGTATTGGACCCAGGTCCCTTACAGTGGAAGAGCAGAATCTTAACCACTAGACCACCAGGGAAGTCCTTTTTTCCCTTTTGTTACCAATCAAGATAGTGTTCCCATTTTTCCTGGTTATCTTCTAGCCTTGTGCACATACAGTTTTACACATTTGCTGTTATAGAATTTTCTAGTTTACTCTTTGTCTTGCACAATACCAGAGTTTTGTTTTGTTTTGTTTTTGATGCCAGAGTATTTCTTATGTTATAGTCTCTTTCTTCCTCATCTGTCTCAAAACCATCTCTCCTTTCTCAAACATGTTCCTATCCCACCTCTAACAGGTCTTAATAACTTCTAGTGCATTCTTATATAACTATACTATGAAAAGATAGTCAGATACATGCTGTGGGATGTAGTTGTTTTATAGACAGAAGAATTCTATTCATTTCTCTGCAAGGGGCTTTGATCACATACAATCTATAATAAATATTCTAGTAGAAAAATTGATGCAGTGCTAAAGCAATCTTTTAAATAGTTGCATAATACTCCACAGCCTAGATACACTTCAGTTAATCTAATCATTCTTTTATTAATGAATTTTAATTTATTTATTGTGAAGTCAAGTGGGCCTTAGAAAGCATCACTATGAACAAAGCTAGTGGAGGTGATGGAATTCCAATTGAGCTATTTCAAATCCTGAAAGATGATGCTGTGAAAGTGCTGCACTCAATATGCCAGCAAATTTGGAAAACTCAGCAGTGGCCACAGGACTGGAAAAGCTCAGTTTTCATTCCAATCCCAAAGAAAGGCAATGCCAAAGAATGCTCAAACTACTGCACAATTGCACTCATCTCACACGCCAGTAAAGTAATGCTCAAAATTCTCCAAGCCAGGCTTCAGCAATACGTGAACCGTGAACTTCCAGATGTTCAAGCTGGTTTAAGAAAAGGCAGAGAAACCAGAGATCAAATTGCCACCATCCGCTGGATCATGGAAAAAGCAAGCGAGTTCCAGAAAAACATCTATTTCTGCTTTATTGACTATGCCAAAGCCTTTGACTGTGGATCACAGTAAACTGTGGAAAATTCTGAAAGAGATGGGAATATCAGACCATCTGACCTGACTCTTGAGAAATCTGTATACAGGTCAGGAAGCAACGGCTAGAACTGGACATGGAACAACAGACTGGTTCCAAATAGGAAAAGGAGTGCGTCAAGGCTGTATATTGTCACCCTGCTTATTTAACTTATATGCAGAGTACATCATGAGAAACGCTGGACTGGAAGGAACACAAGCTGGAATCAAGATTTCCGGGAGAAATATCAATAACCTCAGATATGCAGATGACACCACCCTTATGGCAGAAAGTGAAGAGGAACTAAAAAGCCTCTTGATGAAGGTGAAAGTGGAGAGTGAAAAAGTTGGCTTAAAGCTCAACATTCAGAAAACGAAGATCATGGCATCCGGTCCGATCACTTCATGGGAAATAGGTGGGGAAACAGTGGAAACAGTGTCAGACTTTATTTTTTGGGGTTCCAAAATCACTGCAGATGGTGACTGCAGCCATGAAATTAAAAGACACTTGCTCCTTGGAAGGAAAGTTATGATCAACCTAGATAGCATATTCAAAAGCAGAGATATTACTTTGCCAACAAAGGTCCATCTAGTCAAGGCTATGGTTTTTCCTGTGGTCATGTATGGATGTGAGAGTTGGACTGTGAAGAAGGCTGAGCGCCGAAGAATTGATGCTTTTGAACTGTGGTGTTGGAGAAGACTCTTGAGAGTCCCTTGGACTGAAAGGAGATCCAACCAGCCATTCTGAAGGAGATAAGCTCTGGGATTTCTTTGGAGGGAATATTGCTGAAGCTGAAACTCCAGTACTTTGGCCACCTCATGCGAAAGACTCTGATGCTGGGAGGGATTGGAGGCAGGAGGAGAAGGGGACGACAGAAGATGAGATGGCTGGATGGCATCACTGACTCGATGGATGTGAGTCTGAGTGAACTCTGGGAGTTGGTGATGGACAGAGAGACCTGGAGTGCTGCTATTCATGGGGTCGCAAAGAGTCGGACATGACTGAGCGACTGAACTGAATTTATTTTTGCTTCATTACTTGCCAGGCAGTGTTTCAATAAATACCCTTTATACTTCCTACTTGGGTAAATACACTTTTCATTTTATAAAATCTAATTGTATAGGATAAGTTTCCAGAACTTGAATTGGTGAATAAAAGGATACATATATTTTTAATTTTAACAGTTTGCCAAATTAATTTTCAAAAATACTGGCAGTAATTCCAGTGCCTATTGTTAATAACAGTTTATAGAATCACCAGCTTGTCCCACTCACCCCCTGCTCATCCCTCCAACTAGCGCTGTAACAGTCTTCTGCACTTTTTGCCACCTGTTGGCAAAATGTTAAGTCACTGTTACTTTAATAGAATGTCCCTGCTAATTGTGAAGTTGAACTTCTTTTTAATGTATCTATGTGCATCAGAATTTCTCCTTTTATAAAATAACTATTTTAAATCCTTTGACTATTTTTAGGTGGGCTATTTGTTCTTGTATTGTTAATTTATGGGAACTATAATATTAACATATTTATATAGAATGTATACACAGGAATTATTTATCTGATTGATGTGCTTCAAAGATTTTTTTAAGTCTATTCCTTGTTGTCTGACTTTGCTTATTGTCTTTTTGTTGTATTTAAAATATTTGCATAGTGAAATGTTTCTTCATTTTCCTTTTTTTTTTTTTTTTGAGTTTTACATAGAGGCTCCCCCCACTCCCCCGCCACAACACTGCCATAAATGCCAAGGACCTGCAAATATTTTCATAGGTTTTCTTCTAAATGGTTATTGTTATATATTTTTATAGGTAAGTATTTCAATCCTCATGAAAATTCTTTATTTTTTTATGTAGGTAAAAGGAAGCGTCTACCTTTGCTCCTTGTTTGACTGGCGTCGTTCTAGCATCTTTATTTAAACAAACCACCCTTTCCCACTGACTTGTAATACCATCCTTATCACATCTCAGTTTTCTTATGTGTGAGCTTCTAACTTGTTTTAGTTACAATGGCTTTTTGTTTTTAGAAAATCTGGTAAAGCAAGATTGCCTCCTCACTCCCTCCCTACTACTTTTTTTTTCCCTGCTAGAGTTCTCTTAGATATGTTTTGACATTTATCTTCTATATGAAATGTATTCCACCCCCGCTTTTTTTTTTGCTGGTCTTAAGTGGTACAGAATTGGACTGATTTGATCAATCATCCTCTTTTTGTTTATTTCGAATTTAAAGATAATTACAAGATTGTGTTGGTTTCTGTATACATCAGCATGAGTCAGCTATAGGTATAAATGTGTCCCCTCCTGCTTGAGCCTCCCTCCCACTCCTTCTCACCCTCTAGGTCAGCATCCTCTTTAATGATTGGTATGTCAGTATCCTGATGGCTCGCTCTTCCCAGCACTGCCAGGAAGTAACCATCAGGACATGCTTGATGCAGGGCTGAGGCAAAGGAACTGCTGGGCCAGCAGGGAGGGCATGGTGTGAAATTAGCAGTCTTCTGACATTCACTGGATCATTGAAAAAGCAAGAGAGTTCCAGAAAAGCATCTACTTCTGCTTTATTGACTATGCCAAAGCCACACTTCAGTCATGCCTGACTCTTCGAGACCCCATGGACTATAGCCTACCAGGCTCCTCCACCCATGGGATTTTCCAGGCAAGAGTACTGGAGTGGGTTGCCATTTCCTTCTCCAACAACAAACTCTGGAAAATTCTTAAAGAGAACGGAATACCATACCACCTGACCTGCCTCTTGAGAAATCTGTATGCAGGTCAGGAAGCAACAGTTAGAACTGGACGTGGAACAATAGACTGTTTTAAATTGGGAAAGGAGTACTCAAGGCTGTATATTTTCACCCTGCTTATTTAACTTCTATGCAGAGTACATCATGAGAAATGCTGGGCTGGAGGAAGCACAAGCTGGAATCAAGATTTCCGGGAGAAATATCAATAACCTCAGATATTCAGATGACACCACCCTTATGGCAGAAAGTGAAGAACTAAAGAGCCTCTTGATGAAAGTGAAAGAGGAGAGTGAAAAAGTTGGCTTAAAACTCAACATTCAGAAAATTAAGATCACGGCATCTGGTCCCATCACTTCATGGCAAATAGATGGGGAAACAGTGGAAACAGTGACAGACTATTTTTTTGGGCTCCAAAATTACTGCAGATGGTGATTGCAGCCATGAAATTAAAAGACGCTTGCTCCTTGGAAGAAAAGTTATGACCAACCTAGACAGCATATTAAAAAGAAGAGACATTACTTTGCCAGCAGAAGTCCGTCTAGTCAGAACTATGGATTTTCACTTTCATCCAGAGGCTCTTTAGTAAGGTTCTTAAAATATAGTTTATTATTGTTTGCTTTTCCATGTCATATATTTAACGTGTACACACAACATCCTTGATTCATACTTTTATTTTTTATATGTACCCATGAACAATATATGGTATTATTATATGAACTCTCAAAACTTACTGAAATATTATATGGTTGTTTTTGAGACGCATTTACATTGAAAGATAACACGTAGCTCTTTCCTCTCCAGAGCTGCATAGTTTTCTGCCAAGGGGACATAATGTTTTGCTAATATAGACAATATAAAGAGAACGTCTTCATGCATATCTTTTTGTGTACATCTCATCCCAAGTGTGCAAGAATTTTGCAAGGAGGTACGTGAGATGTGGAGCTGCTGGTTTGCTGGTTGTCCTCCCACCCAGTCTCCCTCCTTGTGTGGCTGCTCTGTCCTGAGATGCTGATCACTGTGGACTGCGCTGCCTAGTGCCTTCTCACTGGGTGTGGCCAACGGGAGGGGCTGGCAGGAGACTAGAGGGCGGCACAGAGGGGTCTGGATAGTTTCCCTCTTGCTTCAGTGTTGCATGTCCTGGCAGTTACCCACTTTTCAATGACTGCAGCTCTCCCTCCTCTGTTCCAGCAATGACAGCTCCCACCTCTGTTTCCTCATCCAAATGGCCCTATGCAAAGTAACAGATTGCCAGTATTGCTTGTTTCTGAGTATCTCAACATCCACTATCTCCTTCAAGCTGTCTATTCCTATTCTTTCCATGAAGAGCTCTTGGTTTGAACATTTGGCTTAAGTTCTATTTCCTATAATGACCAAGCCAGTGACCTATTGGCTTCAGAGGACATGCTCATCAAAAAAATTAATGTTTGCTTTGGATGCTTCCCTGGTGGCTCAGACAGTAAAGAGTCTGCCTGCAATGCAGGAGGCCCCGGGTTCAATCCTTGGGTCAGGTAGATTCCCTGGAAAAGAAATGGCAACCCACTCCAGTATTCTTGCCTGGAAAAATCCCATGGACAAAGGAGCATGATGGGCTATAGTCCATGGGGTCACTAAGAGTCAGACAGGTCTCGGCTTTAAAAAGTTTTGTTTTACTTTAAAAAGTTTTGTTTTAAACATTTGCTTTAAAAAGTTCCCCAGTCTTGGAAAATCAAATAGTACTAAAAATTTATGATGGAAAACAACAGTCACCTTCCTTTTTCTTTATCTTCATCTAATTTGGCTCTCCAGAGGCAACTTTCCTCAACTGTTCTTATTTCTCTGTTGACTCAGTGTGGAGCATCTTTTCTTGCATGCATTGGCCATTTATATATCTTTCTTATTTTGTGAAGTGTTTATTCAAGGTTTTTTAAAATTGATTTTCATAAGTTATTTATATTTCTTGGATATGAAATATGTGTCAAATATATGTTCAGTATTTCCTCCCAACCTGAGATTTGCTTCTTCTTTTATTTTGTTCTGCTAAAATTAATAATTCAAGGAAAAAAATACTTTTGCTTTCATTATGTGACAGTTTCAAGCCTAAATATGTTTTTAATTTTTAAAAACTTTTATTGAAATACAGTTGATTTACAATGTCGTGTTAATTTTAGTTGCAGAGCAAAGCGATTCAGTTATGTATTTATACATATATATCTATTCTTTTACATCCTCTTCCATTGTAGGTTTTTACAAGTTATTGAGTAGAATTCTCTGTGCTGTATAATAGGTACAGGTTGGTTATCTATTTTATGTATAATAATGTGTATGTTTTAGTCTCAAACTCCTAATTTATCCCTTCCCACCTCCCCTTTGACAATGGGGAAAGAGTTTGTCTTCTGTGTCTGTGAGTCTATTTCTGTTTCATAAATAAGTTCATTTGTATAAGTTTTTCTTTTAGACTTCACATATAAGAGATATCATATGATGTTTGTCTTTCTCCACCTGACTTACTGCACTTAGTCTGATTATCTCTAGGTCCATCCATGTTGTTACAAATGGCATTCTTTCTTTCTTTTTATACCCTACCTCTTGTTTGTCTATTCATCTGTCAGTGAGCACTTAGGTTGCTTCCATGTCTTGGCTATTGTAAATAGTGCTGCAATGAACTTGGGTGCATATACCTTTTCAAATTATGTTTTCTCCAGATATATACTCAGGAGTTACAGGATCATATGATAGTTCTATTTTTATTATTTTAAGGAACCTTTTATTTTCTTAACAATCTCTTGTAAAGAGCAGAACGTTTTGATTATGATAAAATCGAACTAATATTTTATTGGAATCCAGTTTATTAAGACTTTTCCTTTATGGCTGTTTGCTTTTGGTATCACAGCTAAGAATCATTGCCTACACAAGGTAAAAAGTTTTATTGTTTTGTTTTTGCAGTTTTATAGTTTTAGCTTTTGCATTTATATCTGTGATTCATTTCTATTGTTTTTGTTTTGTTTTATATGGTTTGAGATTTGTTCCTTTTTTTTTTTGTATGGATAAAGTGAAGAGGAACTAAAAAGTCTCTTAATGAAGGTGAAAGAGGAGAGTGGAAAAGTGGGTTTAAAACTCAACATTCAGAAAACGAAGATCATGGCATCTGGTCCCATCACTTCACGGGAAATAGATGGGGAAACAGTGGAAACAGTGTCAGACTTTATTTTTTTGGGCTCCAAAATCACTGCAGATGGTGATTGCAGCCATGAAATTAAAAGACGCGTACTCCTTGAAAGAAAAGTATGACCAACCTAGATAGCATATTGAAAAGCAGAGACATTACTTTGCCAACAAAGGTCCGTCTAATCAAGGCTATGGTTTTTCCAGTGGTCATGTATGGATGTGAGAGTTGGACTGTGAAGAAAGCTGAGCGCCAAAGAATTGATGCTTTTGAACTGTGGTGCTGGAGAAGACTCTCGAGAGTCCCTTGGACTGCAAGGAGATCCAACCAGTCCATTCTGAAGATCAGCCCTGGGATTTCTTTGGAAGGAATGATGCTAAAGCTGAAACTCCAGTATTTTGGTCACCTCATGCGAAAAGTTGACTCATTGGAAAAGACTCTGATGCTGGGAGGGATTGGGGGCAGGAGGAGAAGGGGATGACAGAGGATGAGATGGCTGGATGGCATCACTGACTTGATGGATGTGAGTCTGAGTGAACTCTGGGAGTTGGTGATGGACAGGGAGGCCTGGCGTGCTGCGATTCATGGGGTCGTAAGGAGTCGGACACAACCAAGTGACTGAACTGAACTGAACTGGGTAGCTAGTATTTCCAGCAGCATTTATGGAAAGAACTGGTCTTTTCTCATTGAATGATTATAGTGCTTTGCCAGAAATCAATTGACCATACAAGTGAGACTGTTTATGGGTTTTGGGTTTGATTTAATCGATTGATTTATTTATCTTCATGTTAATACTACACTGCTCTACTTACTGTAGCTTTAATGTAATGACTTGAAATCAAGTCCTTCAGCTTTTTTCTTCTTTTTTGAGATTATTTTAGCTAGATTTAATTCTTTGCAGTTTTATATGAATTTTTAAAAATTTTAATGCTATTTGTTAATTTTTGGCTGTGCTGGGTCTTTGTTGCTGCATGGGCTTTTTCTCTAGTTGTGGCGAGTGGGAACTACTCCTTAGTTATGGTGTGTGGGCTTTTCACTGTGGTGGCTTCTCTTATTGCAGAGCACAGGTTCAAGAGGATGTGTACTTCAGTAGTTGCAACACGTGGGCTCAGCAGTTGCAGCTCCTGGGGTCTAGAGCACAGGCTCAATAATTGTAGTGCACAGGCTTAGTTGCTTCATGGCACGTGGGATCGTCCCAGATCAGAGGTTGAACCTATGTTTCCTGCACTGGCAGGTGGATTCATTACCACTGAGCCACCAGGGAAGCTCCTCATATGAATTTTAGAATTACCTTTTCAACTTCTACGGAGATCTGCTAGGATTTTAATATAGATATGGGGGAAAGTGATGTGTTAACAGTATAGTCTTCTAGTCCGTGAATATGGCACCTCTCTCCATTTATTTAGGTCTTCTTTAATTTCTCTCAGCAATTATTTTAGTTTTTAGTGGATATATACTGTATATTTTTATTTAACTTTATTGTTAAATATATTAATACTATTCAAAATGGAATTAAAATTTGTTTTCCAACCAATAGTTTCTATGATATAGAAATGCAATTACTTTTTGTAGAGACCTTCTATCCTTTGGCATTGCTAAAGTTGTTATTCTAGTAGTTTGTTTTATAGATCTTAGGGTTTTTTGACATATAGGAACATGTTATCTTTGAATAAAGACAATTTTACTGTCTCCTTTCTTATCTTTATGCCTTGTATTTATTATTTTTTCTTGTCTTATTACACATTAAGTTTCTAGCTAGAACCTCCAGTACAATGATGAAAAGAAGTTGTGAAAGTACATATCTTTACCTATTTCTGATATTTGAGATAAGACAAAGATCAGGTTATCAAAGCAGACATACCAAATCAGAAATGTTAAAAAGTATTAAGCTTTATTAATAAATTAAATGCTGTGCAAAATCACTTCAGTCATGTCCACCTCTTTGTGATTCCATAGACTGTAGCATGCCAAGCTCCTCTATCCATGGGATTTCCCAGACAAGAATACTGGAGTGGATTGCCATTTCTAGAAGTAGTCAAATTACATGAATGGAGCAAGAACAGATTCAGAAACATTAACAGAATTCTCTAGGTCTTTTCTTGCTATACCAGATTTTCTCCTATGTTTTTTAAAGTAATAAGTGCCCTTCATGTTACTTACACATAAGTGAGCCATTTAAGTCGCAAAACATTTGCAAATACTTTTTCCCATTCTGTGGATTATCTTTTCATTTTGTTTATGATTTCTTTTGCTGTGCAAATGCTTCCCCCCCCCCCTTTGTTTCTTCTTCTTTTTTTTTTTTTTTTGGCCTCATAGTTTATGGGATCCTAGTTCCCTGATAAAGGGATTAAACCTGGGCCCTTGACAATGAAAGCATGGAGTCCTAACCACTGGACCACTAGGACATTCTCTGCTGTGCAAAAGCTTTTAAATTTAATTGTGGGAGACTCAGATTCAATTATGGAGTTGCAGAGTCAGGCATGACTGAGTGACTAATACTCTTCTTTAACTGAAGGGTTTTGGCTGAAGTGGTAAAGAACCTGCCTACAATGCAGGAGATACAGGAGATGCAGATTCAATCCCTGGGTTGGGAAGATTCCCTGGAGGAGGTAATGGCAATCACTCCAGTATTCTTGTCTGGAAAATTCCATTGACAGAGGAGCCTGGTGGGCCATGGTCCATTGGGTCACAAAGAGTCAGACATGACTGAGCATTCATGCACACAGTAGTTTTATTATGAATTGTGGTGAATTATTTCCGAATACTTTTTGTGCAGTTGTTGATATGGTCAAGTAATTTTCTCACTTAATTTGTTAATGTGGCAAATTACATTGGTTTTCAAATATTACATCAGCATTGCAATCCTAGGGTAAATCCTACTGAGTCCTGAGATACTTACCATTATATCTATCTATTTATCTAGCTATATGTCAATTTTGTCAATTGTTTTTTGGTCACACATTTTGTAAATTGTTTTTTCATCTATTTAAAATTGTGATTATGCACATAACATAAAATTCATTATCATAACTGCTTTTAAATATACAGTACAGTGATGTAACTATTAACACATTTTTGTGCAACAGATCGGAGAGGGCAATGGCACCCCACTCCAGTACTCTTGCCTGGAAAATCCCGTGGACAGAGGAGCCTGGTAGGCTGCAGTCCATGGGGTCACTAAGAGTCAGACACGACTGAGCAACTTCCCTTTCACTTTTCACTTTCACGCATTGGAGAAGGAAATGGCAACCCACTCAGTGTTCTTGCCTGGAGAATCCCAGGGATGGGGGAGCCTGGTGGGCTGCTGTCTATGGGGTCGCACAGAGTCAGACACGACTGTAGTGACTTAGCAGTAGCAGTAGCAGTGCAACAGATATCTAGAACTTTTTCATCTTGCAAAACTGAAAGTCTGTACTCATTAAAAATCAGCTCCCCATTTCCTTCTTCCTCTCAGCTCCTGGTAACCGCATTCTACTTTTTGTTTCTATGAATTTGACTACTTTAGATATATTTCTTACCAGTGGTATCAAGAATTATTTTATTTGTATTTTTTGACTAGCTTATTTCACTTAGCATAAGCTCTCAAGATTCATCCATGTCATACAGTGTGACAGAATTTCATTACTTTATAAAGCTGAATAATATTCCATTGTATGGATATACCACATTTACTTTCTCTCTTCATTTACTGATGGGCATTTAGATTACTTCCACCTCTTGACTATTGTAAACAGTGCTGCAATGAATATGGATGTGCAAATATCTCTTCAAGATCCTGTTTTCAATTATTTTGTGTCTATACAAAGAAATGAGTTTGCTGGATCATATGTGTGTGCTCAGTTGCTCAGTTTGCAACCCTATGGACTGTTGCCCACCAGACTCCTCTGTCCATGGAATTTTTCAGGCAAGAATACTGGAATGGGTTGCCATTTCCTTCTCCAGGGGATCTTCCCAACCCAGGGATTGAACTTGTGTCTCCAAGGTCTCATGTATTGGCAGGCAGATTTTTTACCACTGAGCCACCTGGGAAGCTCTGGATCATATGGTAAGTCTACTTATAATTATTGGAGCAAACTCCATACTATTTACCATACCAGCCAAACTTTTTTTCAGTTCAGTTCAGTCGGTCAGTTGTGTCTGACTCTTTGTGACCCCATGGACTACAGCACTCCAGGCTTCCCTATCAATCACTAACTCCCGGAGCTTGTTCAAACTCATGTCCATTGAGTCAGTGATGCCATGCAACCATCTCATCCCCTGTTGTCCCCTTCTCTTCCTGCCTTCACTCTTTGCCAGCATTAGCGTCTTCTCCAATGAGTCAGTTTTTCGCATCATGTGGCCAAAATATTGGCGCTTCAGTTTCAGCATCAGTCCTTCCAATGAATATTCAAGACTGATTTCCTTGAGGATTGACTGGCTGGATCTCCTTGCAGTCCAAGGGACTCTCAAGAGTCTTTTCCAACACCACAATTCAAGAGCGTCAGTATTTCAGTGCTCAGCTTTCTTTATGGTCCAAACCTTTTTATATTCCCACAAACAGTGCGCAGTGTTCCAATTCCTTTGCATTCTCACCAGCATTTGTTATTTCTATGTTTTAGATAGTGAGCATACTAATGGGTGTGAAATTTTGACTTGCATCTCTGTGATGATTAGTGATATTGATGATTAGTGATGTTTCCATATGCTTGTTGACCATTTATATATATTCTTTGTAGACATGTCTATTCAAGTCCCATACCCATTTTAAAATCAGGTTATTTGTTTGCTGTTGTTATTATTGTTGCATTGTAGGAGTTTTATATATAATCTGGATGTTTGCTTCTGACCAGGTACACATGGTTTGCAAATATTTTCTCCCATTCTGTAGGTTTCCCTTTCACTCTGTTTATTCCTTCCTTTGTTGCATAGAACTTTTAAAGTTTGATGTAGTCACATTTGTTTTTGCTTTTGTTGCTGTTTATGGTATCATATCCAAGAAACCATTGTCAAATCCAATGTCAGGAAGCTTTTCTATTATGTTTTCTTCCAGCAATTTTATAGTTTTAGATCTTATGTTTAGTTCTATAATCTGTTTTGAGTTAATTTTTTTATGTGGTCTAAGATGAGGGTCCAACTTCATTCTTTTCTGAATACCCAGTTTTCCAAACACCAGTTGTGTTTCTATACACTAACAATGAAAAATTGAAAAGGAAACGGGGAAAGCAATCTCATTTACAATAGCATCAAAAAGAATAAAATACTTAAGATAAATCTTAACCAAAGCTGTAAAAGACCTGTACAATGAAAATGACAACATATTACTAACAAAAGTCAAAGAAGATACAAATAAATGGAAAGACATCTTGTGTCTTATGAATTGGATGACTCAATACTATTAAAATGTCCATAATACTCATAATGATCTACAGGTTCAAGAAACACAATCTCTATCAAAATCCCAATGGCATTTTTTGCAGAAGTAGGAAAAAAAAAAGCTAAAATTCATAATAAATCTCAAGAGATCCCAAATAGTTGAAAGAATCTTGAAAAAGAACAAAAGTTGGAGGCCCTGCTCTTCCTGATTTCAAAACATACTACAAAATAACAGTAATTAAAACAGTGTGATCCTGCCATAAAGATGGATTTACAGACCAGTGTAGCAGAATTGAGAGCCCACCAATAAAGCTTTGCAGAGATAATCAAATGACCTTCAAAAAGAAAACCAAGACTAAACACTGGAGAAAGGACATTTACATGAAAGGTCACTTACATGAAATAACTTTTCCTAATATTTCACTTTTAGCTGATGTGTTTACTTGGATCTAAAGTAAGTCTCTTATAGAAAGTGTAGAAATATATCTTGTTTTTTAATCCATTCAGCCAATCTATATATTAATTGCCTTTTTTAAATTAATTTTTTTGCTTTAAAATAGTTTTCTGGCCTATAGAAAATACATAAAGATAGTAAAGATTATTCTCCTATATTCCACTCTCAGTTACTTCTGTTGCTAAGAACATACATTAATAAGATTTATATATTTCAAACATATTTGTACAAAGAATGAACTGATATTCAGTTCAGTTCAGTCGCTCAGTCATGTCAGACTCTTTGCGAACCCAAAAATTGCAGCATACCAGGCCTCCCTGTCCATCACCAACTCCCAGAGTTCACTCAGACTCATGTCCATTGAGTCAGTGATGCCATCCAGCCATCTCATCCTCTGTTGTCCCCTTCTCCTCCTGCCCCCAATCCCTCCCAGCATCAGGGTCTTTTCCAATGAGTCAACTCTTCACACGAGGTGGCCAAAGTACTGGACTTTCAGTTTCAGCATCATTACCCCCAAAGAACTCCCAGGGCTGATCTCCTTCAGAATGGACTGGTTGGATCTCCTTGAAGTCCAAGGGACTCTTGAGAGTCTTCTCCAACACCACAGTTCAAAGGCATCAATTCTTTGGCACTCAGCTTTCTTCACAGTCCAACTCTCACATCCATACATGACTACTGGAAAAACCATATCCTTGACTAGACGGACCTTTTTTGGCAAAGTAATGTCTCTGCTATTCAATATGCTATCTAGGTTGGTCATAACTTTTCTTCCAAGGAGTAAGCGTCTTCTAATTTCATGGCTGCAGTCACCATCTGCAGTGATTTTGGAGCCCCCCAAAATAAAGTCTGACCTGTTTCACTGTTTCCCCCTCTATTTCCCATGAAGTGATGGAACCAGATGCCATGATCTTCGTCTTCTGAATGTTGAGCCTTAAGCCCACTTTTTCACTCTCCACTTTCACTTTCATCAAGAGGCTTTTTAGTTCCTCTTCACTTTCTTCAATAAGGGTGGTGTCATCTGCATATCTGAGGTTATTGATATTTTTCCCGGCAATCTTGACTCCAGGTTGTGCTTCTTCCAGCCTAGTGTTTCTCATGATGTACTCTGCATAGAAGTTAAATAAGCAGGGTGACAATATACAGCCTTGACATACTCCTTTTCCTATTTGGAACCAGTCTGTTGTTCCATGTCCAGTTCTAACCGTTGCTTCCTGACTTGCATATAAGTTTCTCAAGAGTCAGGTAAGGTGGTCTGGTATTCCCATCTCTTTCAGAATTTTCCACAGTTTATTGTGATCCACACAGTCAAAGGCTTTGGCATAGTCAATAAAGCAGAAATAGATGTTTTTCTGGAACTCGCTTGCTTTTTCCATGATCCAGCGGATGGTGGCAATTTGGTCTCTGGTTCCTCTGCCTTTTCTAAAACCAGCTTGAACATCTGGAAGTTCACGGTTCACGTATTGCTGAAGAATGGCTTGGAGAATTTTGAGCATTACTTTACTAGCGTGTGAAATGAGTGCAGTTGGGCAGTAGTTTGAGCATTCTTTGGCATTGCCTTTCTTTGGGATTGGAATGAAAACTGACCTTTTCCAGTCCTGTGGCCACTGCTGAGTTTTCCAAATTTGCTGGCATATTGAGTGCAGCACTTTCACAGCATCATCTTTCAGGATTTGAAATAGCTCAACTGGAATTCCATCACCTCCACTAGCTTTGTTCGTAGTGATGCTTTCTAAGGCCCACTTGACTTCACATTCCAGGATGTCTGGCTCTAGGTCAGTGATCACACCATCGTGATTATCTGGGTCATGCAGATCTTTTTTGTACATTTCTTCTGTGTATTCTTGCCACCTCTTCTTAATATCTTCTGCTTCTGTTAGGTCCATTTCTGTCCTTTATTGAGCCTATCTTTGCATGAAATGTTCTCTTGTTATCTCTGATTTTCTTGACGAGATCTCTAGTCTTTCCCATTCTGTTGTTTTCCTCTATTTCTTTGCATTGATTTCTGAGGAAAGCTTTCTTATCTCTTCTAGCTATTCTTTGGAACTCTGCATTCAGATGCTTATATCTTTCCTTTTCTCCTTTGCTTTTCACTTCTCTTCTTTTCACAGCTATTTGGGAGGCCTCCTCAGACAGCCATTTTGCTTTTTTGCATTTCTTTTCCATGGGGATGGTCTTGATCTTTGTCTCCTATACAATGTCAGGAACCTCCGTCCATAGTTCATCAGGCACTCTATCTATCAGATCTAGTCCCTTAAATCTATTTCTCACTTCCACTGTATACTCATAAGGGATTTGATTTAGGTCATACCTGAATGGTCTAGTGGTTTTCCCTACTCTCTTCAATTTAAGTCTGAATTTGGCAATAAGGAGTTCATGATCTGAGCCACAGTCAGCTTCTGGTCTTGTTTTTGTTGACTGTATAGAGCTTCTCCATCTTTGGCTGCAAAGAATATAATCAATATGATTTCGGTGTTGACCATCTGGTGATGTCCATGTGTAGAGTCTTCTCTTGTGTTTTTGGAAGAGGGTGTTTGCTATGACCAGTGCATTTTCTTGGCAAAACTCTATTAGTCTTTGCCCTGCTTCATTCCATATTCCAAGGCCATATTTGCCTGTTACTCCAGGTGTTTCTTGACTTCCTACTTTTGCATTCCAGTCCCCTATAATGAAAAGGACATCTTTTTTGGGTGTTAGTTCTAAAAGGTCTTGTAGGTCTTCATAAAACCATTCAACTTCAGCTTCTTCAGCAGTACTGGTTGAGGCATAGACTTGGATTACTGTGATATTGAATGGTTTGCCTTGGAAATGAACAGAGATCATTCTGTCATTTTTGAGATTGCATCCAAGTACTGCAATTTGGATTCTTTTGTTGAGGATGATGGCTACTCCATTTCTTCTAAGGGATTCCAGTACACAAAACTGAACAGTAAAAACGAATACAACATTGTATTCGTATACAACATTGTATACTGCCCACAGTAGTAGATATAATGGTCATCTGAGTTAAATTCACCCATTCCAGTCCATTTTAGTTCACTGATTCCTAGAATGTCGATATTCACTCTTGCCATCTCCTATTTGACCACTTTCAATTTGCCTTGATTCATGGACCTGACATTCCAGATTCCTATGCAATATTACTCTTTACAGCATCAGACCTTGCTTCTATCACCAGTCACATCCACAACTGGGTATGGTTTTTGCTTTGGCTCCATCCCTTCATTCTTTCTTGAGTTACTTCTCCACTAATCTCTAGTAGCAAATTGGGCACCTACCGACCTGGGGAATTCCTCTTTCAGTATCCTATCATTTTGCCTTTTCATACTGTTCATGGGGTTCTCAAGGCAAGAATATTGAAATGGTTTGCCATTCCCTTCTCCAGTGGACCACATTCTGTCAGCCCTGTCCACCATGCCCACCTGTCTTGGGTGGCCCCACAGGCATGGCTTAGTTTCATTGAGTTAGACAAGGCTGTGGTCCTGGTGTGATTAGATTGACTAGTTTTCTGTGAGTATGGTTTCAGTGTGTCTGCCCTCTGATGCCCTCTTGCAACAGCTACCATCTAACTTGGCTTTCTCTTACCTTGGACATGGGGTATCTCTTCATGGCTGCTCCAGCAAAGTGCAGCTGCTGCTCCTAACCAATATTAATATACATTATTAGTAAATAATGTTCATATCCATTTAAATTTCTTCAGGTTTTACCTTTTGTAATTTTTCTTTCCTAGGATCCCATCCAGGATTCCTAATCCCTCACGTGTTCTTAAACTCTTATAGGTTGTGACAATTTCTCAGACTTTCTTGTTGTTGTTGTTTTGTTTTTAAAATTTTTATTGGAGTATAGTTGCTTTACAATATTGTGTTCGTTTTTATTGTACAGTTTTATGTACTGGTCAGGTATTTTGCAGAATGTTACTTTGAATTTGTCTGATATTTTTCTCCTGATTAGACTGTGGTTACTGGCTTTTGGAAAGAATAACATAAAGTGCCATTCTCAGTACGTGATATCAAGGGTGAGTGTTATCAATCAACAGGACTTGTCATGGATGATGATAAACTTGATCACCTGGCTAAGGTAGTGTTTATTAGATTTCTCCATTGTAAATTATTCATTCCCCCACCCACCCTTTCCATAAAGTGCTCTTAGGAAGGAAGTTACCATGTACAGTCCAAGCTTAAGTAGTGGTGAGTTGTGATTAACCTTTTTGAGAGTGGAGTATCTATATAAATTATTGGAAATTCTTCTGTATGTGAAATTTATTTTATTTTCTATCATTTACTTTTATCAATGTGTACTTGTGAATATTTCTCTTATACTTCTGATTGTATTTTCTTGTTAAAATTGTTATATTCAGTTGGCTTTTATGTCCCTTTAACATACCTCCACTGTTGTTGTTGTTCAGTTGCTAAGTTGTAGCTCACTCTTTGCGACCCCATGGACTGCAGAACACCAGGCTTACCTGTCTATCACCAACTCCCAGAGCTTACTCAAACTCATGTCCATCAAGTTGGTGATGCCACCCAACCATCTCATCCTCTGTCTTCCCCCTCTCCTCTTGCCTTCAGTCTTTACCAGCATCCTGGTCTTTTCCAATGAATCAGTTCTTCACATCAGGTGGCCAAAGTATTGGAGCTTTAGCTTCAGCATCAGTCCTTCCAATGAATATTCAGGACTGATTTCCTTTAGGGTTGACTGGTTTGATCTCCTTGCAGTCTAAGGGACTCTCAAGAGTCTTCTCCGACACCACAATTCAAAAGCATCAATTTTTCACTGCTCAGCTTTCTTCACAGTCCAACTCTCACATCCATACATGACTACTGGAAAAACCCCATAACTTTGACTAGACAGACCTTTGTCAGCAAAGTGATGTCTCTGCCTTTTAATATGCTGTCTAGGTTGGTCATAGCTTTTCTTCCAAGGAGCAAGCATCTTTTAATTTCATGGCTGCAGTCACCATATGCAGTGATTCTGAAGCCCAAGAAAATAAATTCTGTCACTGTTTCCATTGTTTCGCCATCTATTTGCTGTGAAGTGATGGGACTGGATGCCATGATCTTAGTTTTCTGAATGTTGAGCTTTAAGCCAACTTTTTCACTCTCCTCTTTCACCTTCATCAAGAGGCTCTTTAATTCCTCTTTGCTTTCTGCTATAAGGGTGGTGTCATCTGCATATCTGAGGTTATTGATATTTCTCCCAGCAATCTTGATTCCAGCTTGTGCTTCATCCAGCCTGGCATTTTGCATGATGTACTCTGCATATAAGTAAAATAAGCAAGGTGACAATATACAGCCTTGATGTATTCCTTTCCAAATTTGGAATCAGTCTGTTGTTCCATGTCCAGTTCTAACTCTTGCTTCTTGACCTGCATACAGATTTCTCAGAAGGCAGGTATGGTGTTTTGGTATTCCCATCTCTTTCAGAATTTTCCACAGTTTATTGTGATCCACACAGTCAAAGGCTTTGGCACAGTCAATAAAGCAGAAGGAGATGTTTTGCTGGAACTCTCTTGCTTTTTTGATGATCCAGCAGATGTTGGCAATTTGATCTCTGGTTCCTCTGCCTTTTCTATAACCAGCTTGAACATCTGGAAGTTCACAGTTCACGTATTGCTGAAGAATGGCTTGGAGAATTTTGAGCATTACTTTTCTAGCATATGAGATGAGTGCAATTGTGCGGTAGTTTGAGCATTCTTTGGTGTTGCCTTTCTTTGGGATTAGAATGAAAACTGACCTTTCCCAGTTCTGTGGCCACTGCTGAATTTTCCAAATTTGCTGGCATATTGAGTGCAGCACTTTCACAGCATCATCTTATAGGACTTGAAATAGCTCAGCTGGAGTTCCATCACTTCCACTAGCTTTGTTTGTAGTGATGCTTCCTAAGGCCCACTTGACTTCAGACTGCAGGATGTCTTAACTTTTAGGTTGTGCATTTTTTTCACTTGAGAGAAACAAGCTTGTTTGTTGTTGAATTTCCTCCTAGCATGCTTACATTTCACCTTGCTGTTGTTGTTAACTCAGTTACTATTTGTCCATTTAATTTCTCTCATCTGAAATTTTGTTGACATCCTCTTCTCTTATTTTTTTTTCTGTTTTTTTTTATCCTATGTTTTTGTCTTTTCAATTCTTTCATTGTTATTATAATAGAATTTCCAGAGGAATCAAATATAAGTTCCTGTTTAGCCATGTTTTAATTGGAAGTCTTATTGCAGTGGTACACATGTTTTATATTTTACTAAGTATTGTGAAATTGCTTTCCAAATGCTGCACTGATATATGTTTCTTTTGGGTTTATCTCATCCTATCCATAGTGATGATCAGATCAGATCAGATCAGTCACTCAGTCGTGTCCGACTCTTTTCGACCCCATAAATCGCAGCACACCAGGCCTCCCTGCCCATCACCAACTCCCAGAGTTCACTCAGACTCACATCCATCGAGTCAGTGATGCCATCCAGCCATCTCATCCTCTGTTGTCCCCTTCTCCTCTTGCCCCCAATCCCTCCCAGCATCAGAGTCTTTTCCAATGAGTCAGCTCTTCACATGAGGTGGCCAAAGTACTGGAGTTTCAGCTTTAGCATCATTCCTTCCAAAGAAATCCCAGGGCTGATCTCCTTCAGAATGGACTGGTTGGATCTCCTTGCAATCCAAGGGACTCTCAAGAGTCTTCTCCAACACCACAGTTCAAAAGCATCAATTCTTCGGCACTCAGCCTTCTTCACAGTCCAACTATCACATCCATACATGACTACAGGAAAAACCATAGGCCTTGACTAGACAAACCTTTGTTGGCAAAGTAATGTCTCTGCTTTTGAATATGCTATCTAGGAATGATACTTTTTAGAAATGGCAGAGGGCACTCCTCTGGGCTACTTGTGGCAAGCCTCACAGACATTTCCCCAACTGAAGCCGATGCTGAGACTGTACCAGGGCTTGTGATTCTTATGATCACAAGACATACCTTAGCAACCACTGTAAGAGAACTTTGCAAAAGCAAGGTTTATTACTCATATGTCCTGGAGGGTACAAGCCATGCCCTGGACCAATTAGCAAGGTCCTGGGGGTAGGGAGAGAGAGAATAAATGTGTGGGTCTGGAAGTCTCTCTGCTTTTATTGGGAATGATGAGGTGGTGCATGGAGCTTTGAGGGTTCACTCCTTATTGGTGAAATTAAAACAGAAGAGCAGGAATTAAAGCACAGGAAGGGAAAAGCAAGCAGTGGGTCAAAGAGTCAGTTATCTAGGTCCACCAGAACTTTCCAGAAAGGGGTACATCTGGATGGGGCAGCCTGGCTCTTTATCTAGTGGTGTAGATGGCAGTGTGCTTTTTTCTGACATGATGTCTTTGAAATGGATGCCTCAGCAATCAAAGACTTAATGTTAGGCATTAACATTACAATAAAAAAGCCAACTGTAGGGTACCTGCACCACAGGGTTCCAACTCATAGTTGAAACTTCCCCAAACCCACTTAATAAGTCATCTGTCCTTTCCCAGGGAAACTGCCTCTATTTCTATTGTGTTCACTTACCCATTCAACAGGTTACTGCTTCAGTACTACACGAATGACCTAGAATAGTGCCCTAAAGAAAAGAGTCTCCTGAGGCCACCTGTATGCGGGTTAAGAAGCAACAGTTAGATCCAAACACAGAACAACAGACTGGTTCAGAATTGGGAGAGGAGTATGTAAGGCTGTATACTGTCACCCTGCTTATTTAAGTATATGCAGAGTGCAGCATGTGAAATGCCATACTGGATGAATCACAAGCTAGAATCAAGATTGCTGGGAGAAATAACAACTTCACATATGCAGATGACACCACCCTAATGGCAGAAAGCAAAGAGGAACTAAAGAGCCTCTTGATGAGAGTGAAAGGAGAGTGAAGAAGCTGACCTAGAACTCAACATTCAAAAAACGCAGATCATGGCATCTGGTCCCATGACAAATAGAATGGGAAAAAGTGTGAACAGTGGCAGATTTTCTTTTCGTGGACTCTAAAATCACTGTGGACAAGGACTGCAGCCATGAAATTAAAGAACGCTTGATCCTTGAAAAGAAAGCTATGATGAAACTAAACAGCATATTAAAAAGCAGAGACATCAGTTTGCCAACAGAAGTCCATATAGTCAAAGCTATGGTTTTTCCAGTAGTCACATACTGATGTGAGAGTTGGACCATAAATAAGGCTGAGTGCCAAAGAATGGATGCTTTTGAATTGTGGTGTTGGAGAAGTCACTTGAGAGTCCCTTTGCAAGGAAATCAAACCAGTCCATCCTAAAGGAAGTTGACCCTGAATAGTCATTGGAAAGACTGATGCTGAAGCTGAACCTGCAATACTTGGGCCACCTGATGAGAAGAGCTGACTCATTGGAAAAGACCCTGATGCTGGGAAAAACTGAGGGCAGGAGGAAAAGTGGGTGGTGAAGGATGAGATGGTTGGATGGTGGTATCAACTTGATGGACATGAATCTGAGCAAACTCCTGGAGATAGTGAAGGGCAAGGAAGCTTTGCATGCTGCAGTCCATGTGGTCTCAAAGAGTCCAACATGACTGAGCGACTGAACAACAACAAAGATAAGAATACTCAAAAATCAACTGATGACATATTTGTAATTCTAAAACTTGCAGTTTAGGCCGTCATTTTTTAACTCTCTGCTTGGACATCTCCCCTGGGCAGTTTTCCTTGATTATGTCCAGGCCTACCATGCAATGGTGGTTCAAGGGAGACAATGGCCAAATCTATTATTCTGCACTGCATGATTTTAACTACATGTGTATCTTGCCTGCCAGGCTTTTAACCCTCCAGCACAGAGATTAGGTCTTTTTGGCCTTTATGTGTCAAATCTAACATGTCAAAAATTGTTCTAGAAAATTTCTCATAAATTAACTCTAAATATGATTTCAAAAGGGCTTTGAGAGATAATAGAGCATGAATCCAACAAAATTAAACTATATTTTGAACTTAATACCCAGTTACAGATATCAAATTTAATTACTTATTTGCTTTCATTTAAGTTAGTACAGTTGCAATGTGCAAAAAAAACCAAAAAAAAAAAAAAAACAAACCCCACAAAAACTGAAAATATGCTTAGCTAGAACAAATATTACTCAAGATAGAAAAGTCTATACAGAAATACTGTGCCAATCATTTATTTTATAGACTATCTTATCAAAAATGTATGTGTACACACACACACACCCAGCAGTGAGCTAAATTTGACAGTGGGTTAAAATTTCATTTCTCTATAGTAATTTGAGCAGAAGAGTTAATCTATGACATAGTTACAAGGTTATACACACATATCAAGAGGGGCAGTTTTCTTTGGAAAATGTTAAAAATTTCTGGTTCAATACTTTTTAAATCCAATTCAATGAGTTTCATCAAAATATCTAATATTGGCCTCACTCACAAGCAGTTAGTGAAAAGTGTCAAGAAAACACATCAAAGAAATGGGAAACTAACTTAAGGTTGTCTTATTCATCATATACTTATTTATTGTCCGTTTCTCCCACTTAATTCACTGCTATTATTCCAACATCTACAAGAAAGCCTAGTAACAAATATACATAAATACACAAACAAGTGCTTTTAACAAGATATTATTAAATATGAGGAAGATATAAATTGATCCAGAATGGAAATTATTTACTCAAAAAGAAATATCTTGAATAGATGCTATGATCAGATAAAGCTAAAATTCCACTACTGTATTGAAGCTAGGTTTCAAGTGACACTTGACAACTGAAAAAATGGTTGAAAAGGGATTAAAACTCTTTGAAATTTGGGCATGCCAAGCCCAAGTCATTGACCTTTCAATTACAGATCCAACAAATATCTAGACACTGAATAGGAAAATTGTGTATGAAGACCTTGGTTCTAGCCACAAGTAGGTCATTCTAAGATTTTGGCTAAGGAGACATAGTTTCCTTAATTATAAAATGGATAAGAATACCTGCCCTTGCCTTCTTTACAAACTATTGTAAGAATAAAGTACCTTTGACATTTATATATTCTTATTCTCTAGTCATCTACTACAAGCAAAATGTCCTTATTACAATCAACACTGAAAATCAGAATGTCACTGTGGCAGGCATGGAGGTGAGCCCCTTGAATTGCTCTTGAAAGAACTTGCTGATCAAAAGTTATTTGTTGGCCTCTAGTGATATCACCTTCTGGGTCTCCCAGAGCATGTGAAGGTCGTGTTTTCCTGGGTAGCCTCTGGCCATGACTTAGCATGGTGTTGACTAAGACATGGCCATTTCTGCACAACACAGGCTCTGTCCTCTGTGGGCAGTCTTTGCTCTGATCTTGCCAATGAGCTGACCAAGCCCCTCCCAGAGCTGCATTTCAATCTGATGCCTTTTCTTCCCATTCCTCTCTCCTTCCCTCATCCTCTTACAGGTGTCAGACCTCCATCATAGCCTGAAGTCTCTCCCACCTACTCCTGTTCCTCCTCCTTTCAATCTCTCTTAGTCATTATCTCCAATAAATGTTTGCACATCTAACTTCTATCTTGGCATCTGAGTTCTGGAAGACTCAACTAGCATGGTCCCCTAATCCCAATTCTTTGAAGCAACCTCTGTCACTACTAAGAAAGTTATTTCTTTCCAGAAATTTTCATATGTACAAGCATTGTGAGCATTTTAAGATGGTTCTTCTTTTTTCTTTTAGCTTCATCACATACATTTATGAATAAGAAATAATAAAGGATTTTTAAAAACATAAGCCTATACAATAGCAATCACCACCTGATGTTCTTGGACTTTAACAACAATGCTTGAGGAGACTCTGAAACATTTTTTGAGAACACAGCATGGAATGGCATGGCCCCAGTAAGAAGTGAATCAGTTATCTGGAATTTTTCAATAGCTTTTCAGGGTGAGGGTAAGATTCTTTCTGCCCCCAAGCCTGTCTCCTCTCTGCAGAGTCTGTTTCCATGCTCCTCAGGAAATGTCACTTGTATTGTTTCCTTTGATATCTCTTGCCTTCTCATTCTTTCTGGCTTTACTTCTGCCTTAAAACTAAACTACAGTTACATAAATATTCCATGTATTTCACATGTAGGTTTTGAAAACTTTTGAAGTTCATGGTGTTCTATTAATTTCAATCAGCACTCTTTCTTTTTTTTTTTTAATAAACTTTACGCTGCTACAAGAGTTTATTTATATATTTTAACATGAGTAAATCTGCATTTTCAAAGTGTTCCTGTCTCTTTTAAAATTTTCAACCTGATTATAAAATTGCCTAGGGCAGAGAATGTACCTGGGGAGATAATGTTTGGATGAAACTAGGCACAATGACAATAAAAATCGGGGATCTCTTATATTGAGTAACATCAATGACGTCTTTGAACCTATTTCTTCATCTGTGTTATGAAACAGGAATGAAATGTAATCCTTTTAGTATTGAGAGCGGAACTATATCATGCTATGTACAAAGTTCCTGTAAGACACTGGCACTAATTTGAGAACAGTTCTTTCCCTTTGAATGGAAGTCCACAATCCAAATTATAAAAATTCTACTTTCCCTCAGCCTTTCCCTTACTCCCTTACTATGAATTTGTTAATTCCATTGGGCTTAAAGCTACTCTAAACAGAGTAGAATGATAATGGTACTGTGGTCATTTCATACCTGTATGCATCAGTCACTCAGCTGTGTCCGACTCTTCGCGACCCCACAGACTATAGCCTGCTCTGTCCATGGAATTCTCCAGGCAAGAATACTGGAGTGGGTTGCCAATTTCCTCCTCCAGGGGATCTTCCTGACCCAGGGATCGAACCCATGTCTCCTGTGTCTCCTGCACTGCAGGAGGATTCTTTACCTGTTGAGCTATGCGGAAAGCCATTTCACACCATACTAAAAACATTTCTGATTTCTGTCCTTCAAGTGGTATTCACAAGTGATCTGTTTTTCCATACCACATCCTTCCCTATAATTTCTAGAATTACAAATAAAGGAGAGCTAACATTCACCTACATCTTTAACATAAGAAGTCGTAAGACATTCTGAATTTGCAAGTCCAAACAGTTTTGAAATCAAGAGGACAGCACCAGGTACTAGAAGGATCATAAATTTGGGGACTCTCACCCAGACTTGTCAAGTGCCAGTTGCAAACCCTGAAGCAATAGCTTCTTCTAACCTTGGTTGCTTATCTGTAACATGAGCATAATGACCATGTTTGTAGTTCTTTTCTTTGGAAGATATTTTTTAAAAACCAGTTTTTTTATTTTTGCATCCATCTTATACATGTTTCTTCTGTGATGTGAGCTTTCAAAACCATGTTGATTTTCCAGTTTCCATGATAGAATTTTTTTTTTCTACAAAATCAAAGAAGAAATCCCTTGAAGCCACAGAAAATAATCTTTTTTGAAACAAAGGAAAAAATGACAGAAGCACTGGATCCACTGATCTGAAGATGAAACAATGAGCAGGCTACCTAGGTGAGAAGTGTCTGTTGACAGGGAGGGCCTGAGTTAGGTAACACTGCTCCCTGTGGGTCCCAGTTTTATCTTTCCCGTCAATAAGTATAATAGGAAAATACTTGTAGTGTTCAATGATGGCTTCCACCGAGTCAAACTTCTGAAACACAGAAGAGAAAGTTAGTGAAAATTTAGGACCTTTGTGTATGTCGGTTAAAGTACAGCCTAAGATGCTTCATTTTACTTAGGAGAGAGGGCAACTCATTTGACTTTTTTTTTTTTAGATTGTAAAGGTATATCAGGAAGCGATTAAAAAAAATTATTGGAGTATAGTTGATTTAGAATATAGTTGATTGGAGTATAGGAGATAAAGATCTTGATGCTGGGAAAGATTGAAAGCAAAAGCAGATTGGGGCAACAGAGGATACAATGATTAGATAGCATCTCTGACTCAATGGACATGAATCTGAGCAAACTCCAGGAGATAGGGGAGGGCAGAGGAGACTGGCGTGCTATAGTCCATGGGGTTGCAGAGTCGGACATGACTGAGCAACTGAATAATAACAATGATAGCAACAAATAGTTGACTTACAATGCTATATAAGCCTCAGGTATACATCAAAGTGAATCGGTTATGCATATACGTATATCCATTCTTTTAGATTCTTTTCTCATATAGGTCATTACAGAGGATTGAGTAGAGTTCCCTGTGCTCTACAGTGCATCCTTATTAGTTATGTATTTTATATATAGTAGTGTGTATGTGTTAACTCCAGTCTTCCAGTTTATCCTTCCCCTCTCACATTTTCCCCCTGGAGAAAGTTGATTTTTTTTTTTTTTTAAAGGATGTGGCAAAGAAGCTCTTGAATGATAAATGGTAAGATTAAGATAAGGAGGGTGACCAGAAGTGAGCCCTCCACAGTTCTCGAAGCTTCCCACCCATGGACTGTTCACCAGAATCAGGTCACATTGGTCAGTTTCCACTCTGTCATTGTGTTCCTATGATAAGCAGTTCAAATGGATTAATTACACTGCAGTCAGCCATGAAGACTCCCTGGTACCTCCCTTACCTGTCCCCCAACTGTGACAAATTAAAATGTGGATGATCACGTTTTGACTTCACTTTGTAAATTGATGGGAACATCTGCAGTGAAGCCTCTCTCCTGTACACCCCTCTTGTTTTGATGCATTCTAGACTAATCAGGAAGAATACTGATGACCACAGGGCTTGGCCTGGTAGTTCTTGGCCAATTTAGTGTTCTTACCTGGATTTCTTATGCAATAAACAGGTAATAGCAGAATGTTACACTTTTATGTTTCTAGAGATGTACAGATAAAGTGATGGGGTGACTAAATGGAAGGGAAGGTGGTTTCAAATATAGAGGAATCAGGAAGTGCTTTGTGGAAGATACAGACTTGAGATGGGCTATACAGTGTGGGTGAGTTAAGTGGACAAGGTGGATTTAAAGATACTAAGAGCAGAGGAAGATGTGTGTGCAAAGACAGGTGTTGAGCACATGTGAACACAGACAGGAATTCCTGCCTTTTGTAACTTTTTGTGAAGTGAGCAGGGCAGGAATGGACCTTCCCTGAAGAGCCAAGGTAACTAGCTCAGAGTGGGAAGCAACTTCCTCAGAGGTCACACAGCTGGGGGCAAGACCAGGAATGCAAACTGGTTTTTCTGGATGTGTATGAGTTTCTTCCCTGATGTAACTTTACCTATGGCCTGTGAACCCAGTGTTCCAACAGAGCTGGGTCCAGATGGTGCAGCATGAAGGAGGGACCTGTGTTGGGGATGACTTTGATTCTCTTGGGCTTTCCTGGTGGCTCAGACGGTAAAGGATCTGCCTGCAATGTGGGAGACCCAGTTTCGATCCCTGTGTTGGGAAGATCCTCTGAAAAAAGGAATGGCTAAGCGACTGACACTTTTGATTCTCTCTAGTTTTGCACATCCTCCCTCTGCCCAGCACAGGAATGTTTGCAGGCCTGAGGGACATTCAAGAGGGAATGAGATTGTCAAGGTCTCTGTCCTCATGGAGACTCATGCATTGCATTCAGGTGGGGGTGGATGGAAAATAATTCTGTCTCCAAATAGATCTTTTCATGTAGGGATAAAGTGCTGTGGAAATAATCTCCAGACTTGAATTTTTGTCAACATTACAAAACCATTACTTACATTCAAATTCTGTTGGGGATTGGTATAGACATCTAGTATTTTGGTTCCATATTATAAGAATATCTTGGCGTGAATACATTCTTATTTCTTATATGTATTTACAGAGATAATCTATTCCCCTATTTTGGCTCTTTTTCCTCTGGAATTAATCTTTAGAGGGAAAAATGCCTGCTTTGTAATCTCACTCCTATTTTCTCTAGGATAGTCTCAATATAATGAATTCAATACTAATTATTTATAATCTACTCCATGGATGATATTTGCTATGAAATTGTAGTTTTAACAAGTAGTAGGAAGCAAGCTGGGCAGACGTAGTAAGTTATTCTGTCATCTCTTATTACTGACTCCCAGAGATAGGCCAACAACTGACATATTACTCTAAAGATAATTTTTAGAAAGATTATAATTAAGCTCTTAAAACTTTTATATTAAATTCCCTTTTTCGGAGGACAGTAAATACCATCCTAATATTAGATATTAAAATTTGTTTAAACCTTTGGCAATTGCCCTAAATACCAACCATAGGCAATGTTTCTCTGCCAGAAGGTTAACCATTCTGTTTGGATCCACACATGGGAATAATAGAAGAAAAGAGAAAAAGAGGAAGAGAGAGAGAGAGATGCAAAGAGAGAACGAAGAGAAACAGACCTGAGAAGTGAAAAATCAACTCATTGATTAATTATCTCTGTTTCTTAGTCTTTACACTTTATCAAGTAAATGTCTATCATAATTTTCAGCAATTTATCACAAGCGTTTGAGATCACTTCTTTTTACTAGACTCCACAGCAATGTCGACAGATATGAGTTCTAAAACTTGGCAGCAAGTAGAGCTCTGCAGGTTATTAACAAGTAGGTAGCTCACTGGTGGGTCCAGGGCCAGTGTTCTGCTGCTGCTGCTGCTAAGTCACTTCAGTCTTGTCTGACTCTGTGCGACCCCATAGACGGCAGCCCACCAGGCTCCCTCATCCCTGGGATTCTCCAGGCAAGAACACTAGAGTGGGTTGCCATTTTCTTCTCCAATGCATGAAAGTGAAGAGTGAAAGTGAAGTCGCTCAGTCATGTCCGACTCTTAGCGACCTCATGGACTGCAGCCTACCAGGCTCCTCCGTCCATGGGATTTTCCAGGCAAGAGTACTGGAGTGGGGTGCCATTGCCTTCTCCGGGCCAGTGTTCTATCAGGTGCTAAATATTTCAAATCTTAGCCCTGCTTAGGTGCAGGCATTGATGGGTACAGATTAACAGAGTATTCCCCTGGATGGCAGAGACCCGTCTTGCTCTGCTCTCTGTCCCCAGAATGAAGCATCAGATCTAGCATAACGTAGGCATAAAAGAAGGCATGGCCCAATACTGAACAAATGAGAGATGTGGCTGAAAAGTAGCCTCCATGAGATATCCTGTGTCCTAGTTCCTGGAATCTGAATGTTTCTAAGCAAAAGAGTATTATTTAGCATGACAAAAGTTGGGACTATGTTAAGGATCTTGAGAGCAAGGTCTTTAAAAAAACATTAATTATTTTTGGCTTTCCTAGGTCTGCACTGCTGCACACAGCCTTTCTTGAGTTGTGGTGAGTGGGATTGCTCTCTAGTTGCCCTGTGCTGGCTTCTCTTTGCAGTGGCTTCTTTTGTTGTGGAGCATGGGGTCTGGGGGTGTGGGCTTTAATAGTTGCAACTCTTGAGTTTGGTTTCCCCTTGGCATGTAGAATCTTCCCGGACCAGGGATTGAACCCATGTCCCCCGCATTGTCAGGAGGATGTTTAACCACTGGACCATCAGGGAAGTCCTGAGAGGAAGACCTCGAGATAGGAGTTCAACTTAGGCTATCCTTAAAAGCGATCACACGTATTCCGTATTCCCATAAGATAGAAACAGAAGAAGAGTCACTTGGAGAAGATGAGAAGGCAGCGTGACATCAGAGGCAGCAAACAGAGTGATGTGGCCACCAGCCAAGGAAGCCAAGGTGTGCTGACAACTGCCAAAAGCTGGAAGAGGCAGAAAGGATCTTCCCCTAGAGCCTCCAGAATAAGCATAACCTGCCAATACCTTGGTTGCAGAATTCTAGACTTTGGAGCTTTGAAAGAATACATATTTGTTGTTTTATGCTACTAATTTTGTGGTCTTTTGTTACAGCAGCCACAGGAAGCTCCAGGTGCTCCCTAAACCTAAATTCAGACATGAATTTCTGGTCACATGGCTAACAGAATTACCCAACTTTATAATATGCTGCAACTCAGACCTTCCTAGGCTCATTCTTTGCAGGCCTATGTGGATTTGCTTACCTTCTGTGCTTGTGACAGGTGTCGACAAGCTGTGCCTTCCCAGGGGACCAGACCAGGCTGCTGCAACTGTTATGGCCCTTTGTGAGCTTTTCATTCAAACCCAGGGCACACAGATCCAGTGAAAGGACTTTAGGGAATCATTGAAGGCAGAAGTGGTACTTACTAACCACCTGCCTCCCTCTATGTGTCTAGAACCCTGTTTACATCATCTCATCTTACTCTCAAAATAGCTCCCATGTTAGAGGTGACCCTGCACTGTATGCACAGTTAAATTCTACAGTTTGCAAAACAGCCACCAAGCCACAGGAAATCAAAATGATCCTTGAAAACCCTGTGCCTCGTTACGGTTCTCCTGCAGAGTCAGCTAAGATGCTACTTAATTCAAGCACCGGATAAAATAGCTAGTAGCTGATTTTCATTGAGCAAAGCCTGGCTGCAGGAAATTCTTTCATCTTTTCTTAGCAATGGGAGATTCTTCCTCCTAAAGGCAAAGGGCTTAACAGAACCATGAAAAATGTGGTGGAACTGAGAGCAGTCTAGGTCATCCCCCTCTACACCAGGGCATAGCTCATTCAGAAGAGAGGCAGGAAGAACCAGCTGTAAATTGTGATTCTTCACCCAGCGTCTGGCTCACACTAAAGCTCCAGGTAGGTGTTAACTAATTTTCAACTGAAGTTCTAGGTTATTTTCAAACGGGTTGGGGATCATTTGCATTTGTTATGATGCTGTCTGAGGCTATATGAGAAAGGCAATATTTTTGCAGACTATGTTGAACCCCAGCTGTGTCTGTGGGCCCTGGTTCCCAGGTGGTTCAGTGGTAAAGAATCTGCCTGCCAAATACAGGACATGTGGATTTGATCCCTGGGTGGGGAAGATCCCCTGGAGAAGGAAATGGCAAAACACTCCAATATTCTTGCCTGGAAAATCCCATGGACAGAGGAGCCTGAAGGGCTACAGTCCATGGGGTTGAAAATAGTGGGATTTAGTACGAATGCACGCACATGTCTGTGGGCCAGTGACTTCACGCTTCTGGGCCTCAGTTTCCCTGTCGGTTAGATGGTGATATTGATAGCACCTACCCTAAGGGTTGCTATGAGGATCAAACCGATCAAGTAAATTAATAATTGTTAGCTGCACAGTATAGTGTCTGTGCATAATAAATGATGTAAGTGTGAAATAAACATGAAAAGGAGACTCTTGCACGGGAGATGCATGAGAGGAGAAAATTCCATAATAAACCAAAAAGAGTCCTCTTAAGCATTTGCATTTTTTTTAGGTTATACAAATGAAAATTTATATAAATTGAGAAAAAAATCTCAAAATATAAGATTTTAGGCCTAAAAGTACTATCAATATTGTAAAAATCTAGGAAAATGATATATTATGCTGATTTTATTTAATTATTTTTCACTGAAGTATAGTTGATTTACAATGTTTCAGGTGTACAGAAAAATGAGTCAGTTATACTGGCTTGGCCAAAAAGTTCATTCAGGTTTTTCCATCCCATCTATGGAAAAACCCAAATGAAATTTTTGGCCAACCCAACACATTTGAATTCTTAAGGGGTCCTTGGTAGCGATAATTAGAGCTGTTCATCTGGAAGCTGGTGGTCTAATCCAAGGGTGGTCAGGATGGCAACTGTTTACCTGCTGAGGCCGGCAGTGAGCTGGCTGGCAACCTGATTCAACACTATGAGGAAGTTATCGTAGGGCCACTGTTTCCTCTTTCACAGGCAGACCAAAGTATAGCTTGAAAAAAGCTGTAACCTCTTTACAGCTTGGTTTGCTCACTGGTAAAAGGGGTTCAATAATGCATCCTTTCCAGAGTGTTTTCAAAGGTGAGAGCAAATGAAAACAGCAGCTCGGAGAGAGCCCAGCACATTTTAGGGAACGTGATTTTCATTTCTTGTATTCTCTAAGGAAAAGGAATCCTAAGCACTTAAAGTCGGAGTCAGATAAGCCTTTTTTTTTTTTTGTAAATGAGAAATTCTGTGAGCTGGCAGAAGACACAGAAGAATAAAGGGAAATTGAGCTGGGAAATTCCATTAACCATAGGTATCTGGACCCAGAGGCTTCCCAGGTGGTGCAGTGGTATAGAATCTTGTGTCTGCCTGCCAGTACAGGAGACACAAGAGACATGGGTTGAATCCCGGGCTCAAGAAGATCCTCTGGAGTAGGAAATGAAAACTCACTCCAGTATTCCTGCCTAGAAAATTCCATGGACAGAGGAGCCTAGTGGGCTATACAGTCCATAAGGTCACAAAGAGTCAGATTTGACTGAGCAGGCACGTACTATCTGGACCTAAGGGGAACTATGTCCTAGTTATCACCATGACCCAGTCAGAATAATACAAAAATAATAATGACTAACATTTATTGATATGTCCCAGGTAGTGTTCTTAGTGTTTGACATTCATTAACTCACTAATCCTCATCACAAAAGGAAATAGTTGCAACTCCTCTTTGTAGTTGTGCTGTAACCCTTTGTTTTTGTTGTTCAGTCGCTAAGTCGTGTCTGACGCTGTGACCCCATGGACTGCAGCATGCCAGTTTCCTCTGTCTTCCTCTATCTCCAGGAGTTTGCTCAAATTCAAGTTCATTGAGTCAATGATGCTATCTAACCATCTTATCCTCTGCCACCCCCTTCTCCTTTTGCCTTCAGTCTTTCCCAGCATCAGGGTTTTTTTTTTTTTTTTTTTAACAGTGAATCAGCTGGTCAAAGTATTGGAGCTTCAGCTTTAGCCTCAGTCCTTCCAATGAATATTCAGGGTTGATTTCCTTTAGGAGTGACTGGTTTGATCTCCAGTAGTATTAGTAGTAGTAGTAGTACTGAGTAGTAGTCTGAGAAACTCTCAAGAGTCTTCTCCAGCAGCACAGTTTAAAAGCATCAATTCTCTGGCACTCAGCCTTCTTTATGATCCAGCTCTCACATCTGTACATGACTACTGGAAAAACCATAGCTTTGAGTGTACAGACTTTTGTCAGCAAAGTGATGTCCCTCTATTTATTATGCTGTCTAGATTTGTCATAACTTTCCTTCCAAGGAACAAGCATCTTTTAATGTCATGGCTGCAGTGACCGTCTGCAGTGATTTTGGAGCCTGAGAAAATAAAATCCGTTACTGTTGCCACTTTTCCCCCTTCTATTTGCCATGAAGTGATGGAGCCAAATACCATGATCTTAGTCTTTTCAATGTTGAGTTTCAAGCCAGCTTTTTCACTCTCCTCTTTTACCCTCATCAAGAGGCTCTTTAGTTCCTCTTCACTTTCTGCCATTAAAGTGGTGTCATCTGCATATCTGAGGTTGTTGATATTTCTCCTGGCAATCTTGATTCCAGCTTGTGATTCATCCAGCCCAGCATTTCTCATGATGTACTTGCATATAAGTTAAACAACCAGGGTGACAATATAAAGCCTTGTCATACTCCTTTCCCAACTTTGAAGCAGTCAGTTGTTTCATATCTGGTTCTAAGTGTTGCTTCTTGACCTTCATACAGATTTCTCAGGAGACAGGTAAGGTGCTCTGGTATACCCATGAATTTTCCTCAGTTCATTGTGAGCTACACAGTCAAAAGCTTTCACGTAGTCAATGAAGCAGAAGTAGATGTTTTTCTGTAACTCCTTTGCTTTCTCCATGATCTATTGAATGTTGGCAGTGTAACCTTTTGATCCCTTTCTTACTTGGCAATATTTGGAAGATTTATTTATGTATTAATTTATTTATTCACTCATGTTCTCCTTTATGCCGAAACTTTCCCAGGCTGGAGCAGAGTCTGGTGAACTGACCCCACGGTGGCCTGGCCAGTGCTGACTACCCTCTCCAGCCACGTGTGATTCTCAGAAAAGGACTCTGGGTCATGCACTGGGTTTAAGCTGGGATGTCCACACTCGTGCCTTCCTGAGGCATTTTGGCAGCCTTGGCAACAGTCGTTTTGGTATCTATTGAAGAACAATAGGTGTCTGTGTGACAGTTCTGGTTTCCTATTGTGCCAGTTTTCTTGGGCCTCCACAACAAAGTACCACCCACTAGGGTGGTAGGGAACTTAAATGATGGAAATGAATTTTCTCCCAGACCTGGAGGTCAGAATTCCAAGATCAAGATGTTGGCAGGGTTGGTTCCTTCTAAGGCCTCTCTCCTTGGCTTGAAAATGTCCCCTTTCTCTCTGTGACCGCATATCTGTGTGTGTCTATATCCTAATCTCCTCTTCTCATGAGGACACCAGGCCCATGGGGTCAGAGGCCACTCTAGTGACCTCACTTTATCTTAGTCACCTCTTTAAAGACCTCATCTCTAGGGGACTTCCTTGGTGGTCCAGTGGTTAAGAAACCTCCTTGCAATGCAGGGGACGTGGGTTTGATCCCTGGTCAGGGGATAAGAAGCGACTTAGCACGCATGCATACAGGATACTAAGATCCCACATGCCACAGGGCAACTAAGCCCGATGACCACAACTCCTGAGTCTGTGTGCGCTGGAGCTCATGTGCCCCAACTAGAGTCCATGTGCCGCAACAAAAGATCCCACAGGCCTCAACTAAGACCTGATGCAGCCAAAATAAATAGAACAAAAACAAACAAAAAGACCCTGTCTGCAAATACAGTCATATTCTGAGGTGCTGGGGGCTAGAATTTTCACATAGGAATTTGGGAGGGGGCTACAATTTAGGCCATAACATACACCGGCAGATAAACAGAGGGGGTACATGAGAATCACTGAATTACAGAAGTCCAGACTTGCAAAGAACATTTACATTTGAAGAACCTAAAGCCCAGAGAAACAGTGGAAACAGTGGCTGACTTTATTTTTTTGGGCTCCAAAATCACTGCAGATGGTGATTGCAGCCATGAAATTAAAAGATGCTTACTCCTTGGAAGGAAAGTTATGACCAACCTAGACAGCATATTAAAAAGCAGAGACACTACTTTGCCAACAAAGGTCCATCTAGTCAAAGCTATGGTTTTTCCAGTGGTCATGAATGGATGTGAGAGTTGGACTGTGAAGAAAGCTGAGCACCGAAGAATTGATGCTTTTGAACAGTGGTGTTGGAGAAGACTCTTGAGAGTCCCTTGGACTGCAAGGATATGCAACCAGTCCATCCTAAAGGAGATCAGTCCTGAGTGTTCATTGGAAGGACTGATATTGAAGCTGAAACTCCAATACTTTGGCCACATGATGCGAAGAGCTGACTCATTGGAAAAGACCCTGATTCTGGGAAAGATTGAGGGCAGGAGGAGAAGGGGATGACAGAGGATGAGATGGTTGGATGGCATCACCGACTCAATGGACATGAGTTTGAGTGGACTCCGGGAGTTGGTGATGGACAGAGGCCTGGCGTGCTGTGATTCATGGGGTCACAAAGAGTCGGACAAGATTGAGCGACTGAACTGAACTGAAAGCCCAGAGAAGTGAAGTGACTGGCCTGAGTTCACACACTTAGTAAATGGTGATAGAACTTGAACCCTATCTCACCTTCCCTTTCCTCCCTCCCTCCCTCCCTCCTTCCTACCTTCCTTCTAGTAGAGTTGAAAGAACAACTTCTCTTTGCCCTCTCACCACCTGTGCATCTCTAGCCCTCGACTTAATTTTCTAAGCTTCCGTTTCCCTGCATCTAAGATAGGAACTGCTGTTCTATCAAAGAGCTGTTGAGGGTTAAAAAAGATAATGCAGACTGACCAGGCCTAGCATAAACACAGCAGAAATCAATCTCCTTTCCCTTTTCTCTCTGATCTATTTATTCAGTTATTAATGAATGCTTTAATTGAGTCATTCTTGCACCTAGCTGCCTCTCAGCAGACGTGTACTGAGGTTGGTCATGCTCAGCATAGCACTGGATGCAGTGACTAAGCCCACGATCAATGTGGGGACACACACCTACTCATTCCTAATGCCAGTACCGCCGATGTCGCCAGAAATGGCTGCAGTCAGAGTCAGCGCTGGGTGGGGAAGGAGTGTGGCATTAACATGGGTCTCAGGCAAGGCTTCCTGGCAGGTAGGATGGAGATGTGTGTTACAGAATGAGTTTTCTTTAACGGGCCAAGCAGGAGAGACGGTGCATGGAAAGGTCAGGATTGGCTGCAGGTCCTGTGAGCTAAGACATGGGCGAGGATGCTTGTGGAAGGGGCTGGAAGGATTAGATTACATTCTGTACCTCCAGGGTGGCTCTTCTCTGATCTGCAGTCATGGGGATTTGGGAGTGACTCAGCCAGCATCTCCCAAAGTGAAGTCGCTCAGTTGTGTCCAAATCTTTGCGACCCTATGGACTGCAGCCCACCAGGCTCCTCCATCCATGGGATTTTCCAGGCAAGAATACTGGAGTGGGTTGCCATTTCCTTCTCCAGGGATTGAACCTGGGTCTCCCACATTGAAGGCAGACTCTTTCCAGCCTGATCCACTAGAGAATCCCTGTGAACTCCTTCAAAGCTCCCTTTATTGCTGTCCTTTGGTTGCAAAAGGGAAGCCGTTGGGTTATACCCACCTCATCTCCTCTGAGTCCCGTCCCCAGGGCAAACTGCTGATTCCTCTCCAAGAAGCGGATTTTCACATTGTAGACTTTGTTCCCATAAAACACCACCAACACATAGGGCTCCGCCCTGGATTTTGCAGAGCAATCTCGGACCAAGAAGGTGCCATCCTGAAGCAAAAGGAAGAACAATGATCCTTCCAGCCCCTTCCATAATGATCTTCATAACCAGGATCCACCCTCCCAACAGGCACAGCAGTGAAGCCTGTGTGCCTGAGATCCCCAAGAAGCTTTAGTTTTTGGTAAGCCAGTTCTTTATTCAATTTAATTCAGTAGGTGTTCACTGAGGGTTACAATCCTAAAGGAAATCAACCCTGGATATTCATTGGAAGGACTGATGCTGAAGCTGAAGCTGCAATACTTTGGCCACCTGATGCAAACTTCTAACTCATTGGAAAAGACCCTGATGCTGGTAAAGATTGAGGGCAGGAGGAGAAGGGGGCAACAGAGGATGAGAGGGTTGGATGGCATCATTGACTTGATGGACATGAGTTTGAGCAAGCTCCAGGAGACAGTGAAGGACAGGAAAGCCTGGAGTGCTGCAGTCTGTGGTATCACAAAGAGACACGGCTGAGGGACTGAACAACAACGTGTCTAGGGGTTCTTGTTATTATGTGAAAAGTGCACCATTCAGATCACAACACTCTCCTCTTCCAAATCTTCCAATATCCCCCGCTGTCCTCAGTGCCATGCCTACAACTATAAAATGATGTTCATGGACCAAGGTAGCAGACTCTCCTGCAGTTTTATCTCGGTCACTCCTGCAGCCTCCAGCCCTGGGATGATGGTGCTGGTCAAGCTACCATTTCCCAGGGGCACCATCTTGCTTTCAGGTTCTTAGTATTTGCACAAGCCACCCCCTCTGACTTCCCTTTCCTCCCCTCTCTGGGGCTGCTGTCCGCCATCTGCCAGGGTTCATGTATTTCCTGTTCTGTAAATGTTCAGGGTATTATTCTAGAAACAGTAGGAACACTGCAGGTTTTGAGTAGGAGAGGATTTGAGCATTGACGTTGATCCTCCACATGGGGAGATGGCTTCAGTCACTGATGTCGAACTGAGTGGAAAGACTTTATGAAGGAGAAATAGAAAATAGAGCATTGGATGAGGTGACAGGAAGTGCAGGGCAAAGAAGAGGAGACAAAAAACGTTCCAAGTTGATGTCTCAGAGATGGAGTGAAACTCAGAAGCTTCAGTGTCACAGAAGCCAAGGGGGGACAGCAGAGGTTTCCAAAAGAAAGCCAACAATGTGAAATGGTCTGAAGGCTGTAACTAGACAAGCTATAAATATAATATCAAATAATCAGGCACACCCTGGGGAGTAGCTCAGGATGAAGATCTGGTCATAAAAGGCTAAGAAATGGAGCAATCTTCCTGAACAGGTACACATATAAGGCTTAGTTCTGTGGCTACATCATGTCAGTTATATGAGGAAAAATACTGAAAAATCTTTAACTGTAATTTCATTGATTCTTGGATATGTAGTTATAAATATGTAGAGTAGATCTAGTTAAGTATGTATAGTACTATGCATTCTTTATGTGATAGGTATTGTATATGATAATTTATATTTGCAATTATCTCCTCTATTGACTATATTTCATTTCTATATGTTTATATTATATACATGCATATATAATAATGATTATAATACTCTACAATAACACTATAAATATATTAAATTTATAATTAATACTATAAAACTATAGTGATGTCATGATGATGCTGGCAGCTAAGGTTTACTGAAAACTGCTCTCAAGATGCCAAGCACTTTATACACATTTTATTTGATCCTTATATAAGGTTTGAGGAGGTATTTTATCCCCATTTTACAGGTAAGAGAATTAGGTTCTAATTATCTAAGTGGATCCCCTGACACATCACAGCTAATCAACGGAATACCAAAAAGCCAAGGCCACATTCTTGCTATAAATACACCAATCTCCAAGTGCATAAAGTGAATTTAAGGAATTTTCTGGAACCTGTTCTGCCAAAAATATTCAGCCATAATTAAAGCCTTAAGACTCAAGCACAGAACATTGCCAAAGATTAGAAAGTGAGGAGGCCAAGACATGTGGCTGGTTTGGGGGTTTATCATTTAACACTCTGCAATGAGTTTGTCACAGTGAATTTGGGCAACCCTGTAATTTGAATTAAATTATCTTACATAAATGGGAAAGATGTTTTGACAAAACTGAGACAAACCAAATAGGAAAATATGAAGTCATTCAACTGAGATTCTGTTTTCTCAATGCTTTTTGGGAAACAGGCACACAGAAGGGGAGGGAAGGGAGCCTTGAAAATGCCCAAATGCAGCGGGAAGGACATTATATGGCAGGTACATTGCCCTTCTAGCACCGTCCACACAAGGGGCTCCTGGAAGTAGGTCTTCTAAGAGCTATTTTTCCCTTGGGAAAGAGGCTCAGGGAGTATCATAGTTGATTAGCCAAGAAAGGACAGGGTTGGAGCTGGCACGACTATGGCACCATTAGACGCAGCAGAGGTCAGCCGTGTGTGGGATTCCTCGGGGAGAGGGAAGGGAGAGTCCTTGAGGCAAGCACCACCCAGCCACCTATGAGTCCTTTGTAGTCCCTTCTAGAAAATAAAGAACTACAGTGGCTCCTAGAGGCTGCTGTGATCTTCTGAAAACAGCACTGATCTTTAATACAGGTTCTGGCACTTTCTCCACCTTGTACTTGAAACCTTAGCCTCAGTTTCCTTATCTAGAGAATGAGATAGTTTTGCTAATTCCTAATATGTTCAAGATACTTTGTTATCAGATGTATTAATTTCCTACTATTACTATAACAAATTTGAATGAACTCAATGACTAACACACAAATTTATTCTCTTACAGTTCTGGGGATTGAAGTCTGATATGGGACTCACTGGATTTAAATCAAGGTGCCAGCAGGGCTGTGTTCCTTCTAGAGATTCTAGGGGGACAATGTATTTTCTTGCCTTTTCCAGCTTCTAGAAGCTGCCACCAGTGCTTGCCTTATGGCTCTCTAGGGCTAACTCTGAGCCTCCTGTCTCCCTCTTACGAGGACCCTTGTGATTATTGTCAACCTTCCCTGATAATCCAGAATAATTTCCCTATCTAAAGATTCCGAACTTAATTCCATCTGCAATTTTTTTTTTCCATATAAGGTGACAGAGACACAGATATTAGGGATTAGAAAGTGGATATATTGTGGTGGGAAGAGCATTATTCTGTTTACCCTACTGCTGCTACTGCTACTGCTAAGTCGCTTCAGTCGTGTCCGGCTCTGTGCGACCCCATAGACGGCAGCTCACCAGGCTCCCCCGTCCCTGGGATTCTCCAGGCAAGAACACTGGAGTGGGTTGCCATTTCCTTCTCCAATGCATGAGTGAAAAGTGAAAGTGAAGTCGCTCAGTCATGTCCGACTCTTCGAGACCCCATGGACTGCAGCCTACCAGGCTCCTCCATCCATGGGATTTTCTAGGCAAGAATACTGGAGTGAGGTGCCATTGCCTTCTCCGTCTGTTTACCCTAGCAACTTATATATACTTAACTTAGTAATTTGATAGCAATATATTATATAATTATATATAATGTGTATTAATAATTTAATTATATCAATTCTGAGAGCTAAGTTTTATTAAAATTTATTGGTGGCCTGTCATTTATTCACCCATCTGCTAATTAAATAACTCATTCATTTTTGTATTTCCTCACTCAACAATGACAGTTGTATTGGTTAGCTGAGGATAAGTATTGATATTCCATTGGTCCTGAGAGCCTTCCTGTCACTTCTAAACAATCTATTCTAGTTCTTGGCACACAGTAGAGTTAGTTGCTTAACAACTATTTTCTATTTGTGATATGGTTATAGTAGTGATTTGCTCTGATCACAGTTATCCCAAGTCCTCTCTTTTTTTGATCACCTGTAGCTTTGGAACCTTTTTTTTTTTTCCCCACACATTTCCACTTGTTTTGAAGTTGAGTCTGGTCATGTGGTTCAGTCTGGCCAATGAAATGTGAGCAGAGATGCAGCATGCTATGTTTGAGAGAATGTGTTGAAAACCAGTGTGTGATTGGTGTGAGCATACATTCAGATGGAGCCTCTGGCAGTCTGGGTCTACCCACCCAAACCTGTCTTGAGCATGAAGCTCAAGAAACAGATACAGTTCTGTTATGCCAAGCAACTGAAATCTTGGGGCTGTTTGTTACTACAGCATGATCTATCACATCCTGACTATTTTAGCATTTATCATCCCTGCTATTTCTTAAAGAGGTAAGACATAAAAAGCCAACTGTACCTTGGGCAGATCTATAGGAAGGACATGAATCTTGAACAAAGCAGAAGGAAAGCACCTTCCACTGCAGACTCCATTTCTACCCTAGCCTCCACATTTGGTCTCCAAAATAGATCCTTAGGGTTGATTTTACTATTTTCATTTAACAAATAAAGAAACCTGCATTTACAGATGTTTAGGAACTTGAGAAAGTCACACAGCTGATAAGTGCTACAACCAAGTCTCAAATCTAAAACTATTTGAAAACCCATTTTCAGTGACAACCTCCCCAGCAGTGAGAAATTACAACCCATGACCTATGGGCAGAAAATTCTAGGATGACTACAGAATCAATGCCAACATGCCCTGGAGAAGCCATTACCTTGTTCTCCTTCATTAATGCCTCTTCCACTGCCTGGCGACTGTATTCTCCAATGTACCATTCGTTGTGCTGGACATCCTGCAGTACAGGTGAAATGGTGAATGCTTTAGGGTCAAAGGGAAGGATTGTTAATTAAAGTTTACTTTTGTTCCACTAATGCCAAATCATGGGGCTTCCCAGGTGGCGCAGTGGTAAAGAACCTGCCTGCCAATGCAGGAGATGTAAGCGATGTGGTTTCTATCCCTGGGTTGGGAAGAGCCCCTAGAGTAGGAAATGGTAACCCACTCCAGTATTGTCTGGAAAATTCCACGGACAGAGGAGCTTGGGGAGTTACAGTCTACAGGGCCGCAAAGAGTTGGATATGACTGAGTGACTGAACACACACTCAGTGACCGATCACAGCTGAACTTATAGCAAATATGCAGTAAAAACTGCCTATCCTTGATCTTGAGATGGACACAGACAAAGTAACAGCAGTTTAGGAATTGTAAAATTGACATAACAGATCTGTCATTGAAAATAACCAGAAATGTTACTCCATCTACTAAGAAAGGTGTTTTGGCACCAAACTCAAAATGGGTAACAAACCCTTTATCATCAATGCTTTCTGAACCTGCCCCTGCTGAAGCTTATTGAGGTGGGTGTATGTTATTTTTGATCCCTACGAGGCCCTAGTCACCATAAAAATAGCAGGGGAGGGAAAGATAGGTGTAGATTGAGAGCATCTTTAAAATTTTTTTTAAATTAATTTTAAAATTTTTATTTAAAATTTTTTTATTCATTTATTTATTTATTTTTGACTGCACTGGGTCTTTGTTGCTGCATGGACTTTCTCTAGTTACAGCGTGCAGAGGCTACACTCTAGTTGCGGTTTGAAAGCTTCTCATTGTGGTGGCTTCTCCTGTTGCAGAGCATAGGCTCTAGGGCACGCTGGCTTCAGTAGCTGTGGCACATGGACTTGGCTGCCCTGTGGCATGTGGAATCCTCCCGGACCAGGGATCGAACCCTTGTCTCCTGCATTAGCAGGCGGACTCTCAACCACTCTACTACCAGGGAAGTCCTGAGAGCATCTTTATGTCAATTGCCTAAACTCACCTGTGGTAGGACTGGGATTTGAACCCTGGTCTGTTTGGCTTTCTCTCTGTGCCATGGTATCATATTTATACAAATTTATTTCTTTTGATTATAAAATCCACCACATCAGAGAGAAGGTAGGGCAGTCAGGGAGATGTGCCATGGATCTGCAATTCCTTTACTGAGTTCCAAGGATAATAATATTAAATAACCCTTTTCCTAGTCCAACATCTCCAAGGCCCTCCCTCATTCTTATCCCAGTCTGTGGCCACAAGAATCCTGTAGGGCAGATGTTGTTAGGACAGTGGAGGCTCAGGAAGTTAACTTCTGTTCCATGTGGCAAGAACTAGGGATTTGACATCAAATCTTTGGTTTTCAAAATCCCTGGTCCTCCCAGCACAAACCTGATCTTGCAATGATGGGTTCACCAAGCACATGAGCATCACTGGGAAAGGCATGGGCTAGCTTCCCCCCCCAACTCTACCCCCTCACTTCTTGCCCCCATCAGATCTGAGGATGGGGGCCTGGCCAGCCAGCTGTGCTTGCTCTTGTCTGGACACACATGGTTTCAGGGCTTGACATGAGGTAGCCCCGCTGCCTGGAAACTGTTTAGGCTCCTCACTCCTCCTCCTCCCTGGTTCTGCCATTGTCTTCCATCAAGCTTGGGGGCAGAGTCACCTCTTACTTGAGGCATCCTTTGGAATGAATCCCTTTACCTAGTCCCTACTGCCAGGGGTGGGTGTGTGTTGGAAGGTCCAGAGGTAGGACCTGCTCCCCTCAGAACAAAGTGCAGCCCAGAACCCCACTTCCCTGTGGGAGAGGGAGCTCTCTGTGCTGAGAAAGGTCTGCTGCTTCTGGGGAGCTTCTCTGCCAGTCTGGGAGCCTGACAGGGCTCAGTCACGCTGTGCTGCTTCTACTCTGATTTTGTTAGTCGAAGCTGGAGCTACTTCTTCCCTAGTAGCTCAGTTGGTAAAGAATCTGCCTGCAATTCAGGAAACCCCAGTTCAATTTCTGGGTTGGGAAGACCCCTGGAGAAGGATAGGCTACCCACTCCAGTGTTCTTGGGCTTCCCTGGTGGCTCAGTTGGTAAAGAATCCTCCTGCAATGTGGGAGACCTGGGTTTGAATCCTGGGTTGGGAAGATCCCCTGGAGAAGGGAACGGCTATTAGAGATTTCATAACTCTGTAGTTCTCCAGGTGTGATCATGAGTGTGAGCTGGCGTGTTTAGGTGCTGTTCAAACTGTGAGGCAATTCTGAATGACCTGGAGGGAGAGATGGGCGCCTTTCACTTTTCTTTCCAGCCCTCTGAATAATCCAACAGGGGTGCTTCATTTTGGTGCTTAATATCACTATGACATTTCTTTAATTTTTTAAAATATCTAGATTTTTTAAATGGGTGGATTGTGTTTATTTATTTTTCATGTGTTTATTCATTTATTTTTTGGCCATGCTGCACAGCATGTGGGACCCTAGTTCAAAGACCAGAGCTCAAACCTGTGCCCCCTGCACTGGAAGTTCAGAGTCTTAAACCCTGGACCACGAGGGAAGTCTCTTGTTCTGGCATCCCTAATCTCTCCTTATGCTGAGGTCCATTAGTGAGTGATGGCATCCAACCACAATATAATAGCCTTGTTTTGTTTGAGCTAAAATGAATTTTTTTTTAAAGCTGTGATAAAACCATGTGTGTGTGCTCGGTTGCTTCTGACTCTTTGTGACCCCTGGACAGAGGAGCCTGGTGGGCTACAGTCCATGGGATCTCATGGGCAAGAATACTGGAGTGAGTTGTCGCTTCCTACTTCAGGAGATCTTCCTGTCGCAGGGATGGAACCCAAGTCCCTTGCATCTCCTGCACTGGGAAGTAGATTCTTTACCACTGTGCCACCTGGGAAGCCCCTATACACAACATATGATTTACCATGTCACCACTTTCAAGTGTACAATGCAGTGACTTTGAGCACATTCATATGGCTTTGCAGCCATCACACGATTCTGCTCCAAATATTTTCATCATCCCGAACTGAAACACTCTACACGTTCAACAATAATTCCGCTGGTAACCACCATTCTGCTTTCTGGCTCTATGAATTTACTTATTCTATAAGTAGACTCTATACTGGTCTTTTTGTGTCTGGCTTATTTCACTTAGTGTTATGTTTTTAAGGTTCATCTATTTTGTAACGCATCAGGATTTCATTCCTTTTTACAACCGAATAATGTTACTATATTTCATTTATCCATTTATTTGTTAATAAACATTTGGGCTGTTTATACTTCACAGCTATTGTAAATAATGCTGCTGTCAACATGAGTGTACAAAAGTTTGTTCAAGTCCCTGCTTTCATTTCTTTGGGTGTATACCTAGAAGTAGAATGCCACGGTTAGTTTTAAGATTACTTTCTATGTATGTATGTAATACTGGTTTAATAGAGCAGTGATGTAAAATGAAAAAAAAAGTTAAAAGATATTACTAAGTATAACATTATTATAGATAATATACAGATGGGCCACAGATCGTAAACATACATTCAGATAGTTGAAATCAGGAAAGTCCTGGTTTAGTGCAAGCCTCTCCCATGCCTGAAGAATCCAGGTTCTGGGAGGGGTGTGATTTTTGGATAGATACCTAGGTAGGACTCTGGGATTCCAGTGCTTATGAAGATGATGAAAAGGAAGCCAGGTATGTAAGACGGGGCAATAGAAGAGCCATGCACAAACACTTCTATGCGCATACCATGTGCAAACTATGCACAAAGTCAAACTTAAGAGTACGAGACTTCTTTTAGACTTAAGGTCAAAATTAACACTAAGTATAAGGACAACCAATGGCACTTGGAACATTGCAGGAATATGAGCAATTGTTCCAGTAGTCACGTGTGGATGTGAGAATTGGACTGTGAAGAAGGCTGAGCACCGAAGAATTGATGCTTTTAAGTGGAGTGTTGGAGAAGACTTGAGAGTCCCTTGGACAGCAAGCAGATCAAACCAGTCCATCCTAAAAGAGATCAGTCCTGAATATTCATTGGAAGGACAGATGTGGAAGCTGAAACTCCAATACTTTGGCCACCTGATGCGAAGAACGGACTCTTTAGAAAAGACTCTGATGCTGGGAAAGATCTTCAATCTTCCCCAGGAAGATTGGTCCCCAGGAGAAGGGGATGACAGGAGATGAGATGGGTGGATGGTATCACCAATTCGATGGACATGAGTCTGAGCGATCTCCGGGAGCTGGTGATGGACAGGGAAGCCTGGCGTGCTGCAGTCCATGAGGTCACAAATAGTAGGACATGACTGAGCCACTGAACTGAACTGACTAGAGATATTCTATGTGCTCTGCTCCTGCTTAAAATCTTTTGCAAGCTCTGTAGCAGAACTCTTAGCCTATGAGGCTATGGAATGGAGACCCAGAAGGAACATGTCCTTCTGTGCCTTATCATGAAAGACTTTAAAGTAATGTTGCAACGTGATGGAGGGAAGAGGGTAGAAATTAAAAGAAAGTTTTATCCCCCCATATAGGTGAGTATAAGTGCAGCACGGCCTGAGAAGAACTGGTTGTGGGAATGGAGAATATTTTAGAAAGAAAGCAGGAAATAGATGAAGGACAAGTAAGAATCCATCTACTATTACATCTGTTTGCATCTATGCCCCTTTTTACATCTCTCCTGGGGCAAAGACCATAACTTCTAGCACATTGTCTGGTATAGAGTAAGTGCTCAGTAAATGCTTGCTGAACGGTTCAAATGAAATGAGCATACAACTTGTGAATCTTTTGTTGGAAAAACAATTGCAATATGTAAATCTTCATCAATTGTAAAACACTACTGAACAAGCAATACACATACAACACAGTTCTAAATATCTCTATTTTTTGGATTAACTTTTAAAAAAGCACTTTTAGAATATGGAAATATGCAAGTTGCAAATTTTAGTGAAATGGCAAGATGCAATGTTATACAGCGAAATATTTTTAAAAATATTAACCCACAATAATATATAGCCAGAAGGGGGAAATCTCAGTGCCAATCATAATGATCTCCTTTTTAGGCATTGTTCAAGAAAGCTCTCTTTAGGTGCTGTGTGTGCATGGTCAGTTAGTTCAGTCATGTCCCACTCTTTGTGATCCCATGGACTGTAGCCCACCAGGCCCCTCTGTCCATGGGATTCTCCAGGCAAGAATACTGGAGAGGGTTGCCATTACATTCTCCAGGGGATCTTCCTGACCCAGAGATCGAACCTGCATCTCCTGCATTGCAGGTGGATTCTTTACTGCTGAGCCACGAGGGAAGCCCCTATTTAGGAGCTAAGGTCATCTAGAAAAGTGCCGTAGGAAGTGTCTGTTTTACCTTGCCATCAGACCTTGCGGGGAAAGGTTTCTTCCTGCTCGTGATTTTATGAAGTAGTGGATTTTCCCGAGGGCCAGAGCTGGCTGGAGACTGACATCTCTGAGGAGCATAGGATGGCATGCTTTCTTTATGATCTGGGAAAAGTAAATTCACATTTAAATATGACTATGATGGAACCCATCACTCCCTCTGGTGTCTATGGCAACTTAGTCTCTACCACCATCATCTCACTCTTGAGAGCAGTCTCCGCAGGACTGTTCTCTTGTTTCAGATTTTGTCCCTGTCTCCCTAGGGCATCTGGAGTCACCTTCAAAAAATGTAATTCTGACTTTACTACACCCGTGGTACACATCCTTCCATGATGACCTGGAAGAAAATCCAAATATTTAAACTGTCAATAAGGTCCTGTATAATCTTCCTCTTCTTATTTCTTCATCCATCCTCTACTGTCCATGCTGTCCTGGCTGTAATGAACTTTGCTTAGTTTCTTAAACAAGCCAAGCTTGTTTCCAACTCAGAAAACACCATTTATTTTAAAATGCAAAAGAATAACTTTTTGTTTAAATGGATCATCTTTTATAACCTGAAAGAATGACTAATAGACAAATTATGGTTACTCAGACTTGGGCACTTGGCAGATGCTTTACTAAAAATGAACAAAGTAAGCCTGTCACTTCATGGAAAACAACTGGCAGTATTTGTGGCCAAGTTTAATATTAGACTTTTCAAGGGCAAACTGGAGTTTGGAAAAACTTGTATCTGCCACAGTGACTTAATAGCATATCCACAGTTGGACTTTTCTGATGAGATTGGAGGCATTACTTACAAATGTGATTTAAAAAAATATTATATAATAAAATATGTTAATGTGAGAAAGATCTGCTCACGTCTGTGAATCACTGTTTTCCAAGTGACTAATATATGATGCTACAAAATCATGTCTGGGGAAGAGTCTTTAAAAGGGAAGATAGACCAATGGATTTCATAGTAACAGAATACAAAAAATTCATTGAAAGGATTTTGATTTCACATGGCACCTAAGCTTTAAGATACTACTACTTTGTCAAGTTTTGATGTGGCGTATTCTCTAATTCAATAAAAATAACATTTTCACTGTGTCATTCCAGTAAACCTAATAGAAACGAATTTCAAGAAATGAAGGTTACAAGGCAATATCAATAACCTCAGATATGCAGATGACACCACACTTACGGCCGAAAGCGAAGAAGAACTAAAGAGCCTCTTGATGAAAGTGAAAGAGGAGAGTGAAAAAGTTGGCTTAAAACTCAGCATTCAGAAAACTAAGATCATGGCATCTGGTTCCATCACTTCATGGGAAATAGATGGGGAAACAGTGGAGACAGTGACAGACTATTTTGGGGGACTCCAAAATCATTGCAAATTGTGACTGCAGCCATGAAATTAAAAGATGCTTCCTCCTTGGAAGAAAAGTTATGACCAACCTAGACAGCTTATTAAAAAGCAGAGACATTACTTTGCCAACAAAGGACCATCTAGTCAAAGCTATGGTTTTTCCAGTGGTCATGTATGGATGTGAGAGTTGAACTATAAAGAAAGCTGAGTGCCAAAGAATTGATGCTTTTGAACTGTGGTGTTGGAGAAGATTCTTGAGAGTCCCTTGGACTGCAAGGAGATCTAACCAGTCCATTCTAAAGGAGATCAGTCCTGGGTGTTCATTGGAAGGACTGATGTTGAAATTGAAACTCCAATACTTTGGCCACCTGATGCGAAGAGCTGACTCATTTGAAAAGACCCTGATGCTGGGAAAGATTGAAGGCAGGAGAAGGGGATGACAGAGGATGAGATGGTTGGATGGCATCACTGACTCAATGGACATGAGTTTGAGTAAGCCCCGGGAGTTGGTGATGGACAGGGAGGCCTGGCATGCTGCGATTCATGGGGTCACAAAGAGTCGGACATGACTGAGCGACTGAACTGAACTGACTGAAGGTCACAAGGAAGAAGTCAGTTGTTAGAAGGAATGCTTAACAAAGATATTTATAAATATGTTAGTGATTTTAAGCAAGAATTAACTGTATAAAAATGACAAATCATTGAGAGCATGAAAACAGCATCATAATAAAATTCTGGACAATGATAACATATAAAATGGAAAAGGAGTTATTAATGTGAAGGCAGAATTATAAGTTATTTAGTCAATTCAGTCTAGAGAACATAAAAGTTATAATTCTGGTCAGCAGCTTAACAAGAACTTTGAAAGAATGGAATACTTTTCACACACTATGTTTTTTAAGGCAAGGTGCTAAATAAAACATTAGCAAACATTTATATGCCAGTTACCATAACCTTTAAGTTATATGTGTATTTATTCTGTTTCTTTTTTGTCATCAAAATGCCAGATTTCCCTGTAAGTTTACTAAGAAGAGCAGAGTACTCCTGAAACACTGAAAGTTCCATTTTGAGGATTCCAAGGATTGTGACTTTTAATGTGGAGTCTGAGAATATAGGGAATACATGTGTCAAATGTTTGTTGTAGAAAAGCTTTTGGTCTCTTAAAGTTTAAATTACATTCATCATGGTAAGTTAATTTCACTCACCAACTTACAACTACAAATAGGAATAATGATAAAGACATCTGTCTTTTCCAATTTTATTTTATAAGGCTAAAACTCTACTTTCAGACACGCTGCAGAGTCCACCATCAGAACAAAAGCACCATGTGTTTTCTGTATGGTTGAAAAGAGGATATGAACTTCAGAGTTTTAAAATTCAAGCATGCTATTGTTTATTTAGCTAAATGCTGAAGGTAAGCAAGTATAGAATTTGAATGTATATATAACTTTCTAGAAAGAGAAAAGGGAATAAAAAAGAGATGAATTCAATATATGGCAGGAAAAAAACCAAAAATCAATAAAAAGGGCAAGTAGGAGGCACAACATAATATAAAAATTGATTAAAAATATTAGTAATTACAATAAATATCAATGGTTTAAATTTTGCATTTAAAAACCAGATGCTTATTGGTTTAAAAAGTCCAGTTCTGTGCTAATTACGTATCTGAAATATGACACAGAGAGATCATTAATGAAAGGAGGCAGAACCAAGCAAATCCTAACCAAGAGAGAGCTAAAAAAGCTATGGAAATATTTTAAAAAATGACTTTCCCAACAGTATTTTAAATTTTAATGAAGCAGTACAAGAAGACGTATTATTTAAATAGCCATAACTATCTTTTCAACATGGATCGAAACAGTGAGAATGTTCTTGAGGGAAGAAAATAACTGTTATCAGCATTTCCTATTATTTTGTGTAGCATACATGTGTTCAGTGATTATGAATTTTTCATGATATTGTGGAAACTGATTTATTGTATTTCAACTCTGAGAGCCTTGCTTGAATATTTAAGAATCCTACTTGAAAAAGAGCATTCCGAAACAGCTCTGTGCATCTGTCGTCTATTCAGAGAATGAGTTAAACAAAACAAACAAAAAAACAACTTTGCCATGTAATTTCACCAGAAGTCCTGGATGGATCTTTGCTTAATAAACGAGTGAAATTCCCAGTATGTAGTTCCACTACAAGAATTTAGTTGACTTTGTTCTAAAGTAATGGTGGTAATCTTTGGAAAGTTTTACATATAACACTGCATTTGAGTTTTATAATCCCAGGAAATAGGACTCTCCTACCTGGAGAATGGAGAGTTACATTAATAACGAGATTGAGGACTTCTCTGATGGTCCAGTGGCTAAGACTCTGGTCCTAATACAGGAGCTCAGGGTTCGATCCCTGGTCAAGAAACTATGTGCTGCGACTAAGAGTTCAGTGTGTGTGTGCACGTGTGTGTGTGCACGCGCACGCTCAGTCATGTCCAACTCTCCTCTCTACGACCCAGGGACTGTAGCCTCTGCCAGGCTCCTCTGTTTATGAGATTTCCCAGGCAAGAATACTGGAGTGGTTGTCATTTCCTTCTCTAGGGGATCTTCCTGACCCAGGGATCAAACCCAAGTCTCCTGTGTCCCCTGAAAGAGTTCACATGCCCCTACTAAAGATCCTGCCTGCCACAAGAAGACTGAAGATTCTGTGTGCCACAGCTAAGACCACAACGATTTGTGCAACCAAATAAATAAGTAAATATATATATATATATATTTAATAAAGAGGTTGACACAGAGTAAATGGAGGAACATTGGGGATAATATGTGTAGGTGGTCAAGAAAATTAGGATAGTCTAATGAAAATGGTATGGATAAAACATACTGTTATCATACTGATATCAATAATTACTAATATTTAAAAGCTGATATCAATAGAACCATACTGATATCAACACTGGTGGAACCATATTGATATGAATAATTACTAATATTTTAAAATGCTTATGTATATAAATCTCTTAGCACAGAGCCTGACCCATACTAGTCACTCAATGAATGCTACTTCTAATGTTACAGTGTTAATAAAGAAACAGCTCTAGAGCTTTTCTTGAAACTTATAATAAAACCATTTTATTTTAAGCAGCTCTCCATACCTATTTATTAGCAAATTTTAACTTTCAGTTCAGTTCAGTCGCTCAGGCATATCCGACTCTTTGTGACCCCATGAACTGCAGCACTCCAGGCCTCCCTGTCCATCACCAACTCCTGGAGTTTACCAAACTCATGTCCATTGAGTCAGTGATGCCATCTAACCATCTCATCCTCTGTCATCCCCTTCTCCTGCTTTCAATCTTTCCCAATATCAGGGTCTTTTCAAATGAGTCAGCTCTTCCCATCAGGTGGCCAAAGTATTGGAGTTTCAATTTCAACATCAGTCCTTCCAATGAACACCCAGGACTGATTTCCCCTAGGATGGACTGGTTGGATCTCCTTGCAGTCCAAGGGACTCTCAAGAATTTTCTCCAACACCACAGTTCAAAAGCATCAATTCTTCTGCACTCAGCTTTTTTTATAGTCCAACTCTCACATCCATACATGACTACTGGAAAAAACCATAGCCTTGACTAGACGGACCTTTGTTGACAAAGTAATGTCTCTATTTTAACTTTACTCCATATAAAATTTAACAAAAAATTTCTAAGAAAAGAGTCATATAGACAAAAAATTTATAAAATGCACATAGGAAAAGAAATTAGTGGACAAAAACTGAAATGAAGAAAAGAAATCACCCAACATCTCAAAAGTGAATATTTTTCCCAAACTTTCTGGTTTCTCTTCCAATATATCAAGATAATTTTCTTTATTGTCCGGAGATCCATCTACTTAGGCTCCCAGTAGTTTGGCTTGAATTTATTTATCAGAAAATTGAGAAAAACTTATTTATTAACTAGTAACTGAACAGTCAAGAATAACTGTAAATGGGCATATGGTAGAATTGACATATATACACTACCATGTATCAAATAGATAGCCAATGGGAAGCTGCTGTACAGCACAGGGAGCTCAGCTCAGTGCTCTGTGGTGATCCAGAGGAGTGGGATAGGGGGGTGGTGGGGAAGCCCAGGAGGGAGGGGATGTATGCATACATATAGCTGATCCACACTGTTGTATAGCAGAAAGTAACACAATGTTGTAAACCAGTTATACTCCTTAAAAATAAATAAATAAAATAAAGGACCATCCTTAAAAAGAAGTATAACTGTATATTTTCAAAGTCTTTTCTCATTTGTTAAATTGAATTGATGATACCTACCTTGATGGAGAAGTAGGTTTCAGTCTTCTACATGTGGAACACTGTCTCCCTCACCTGAGACATCCAACTTAAAACTAGCAAACTTTAGAGAGCCCGCTAGACTCAGAGCTCTACACGTGCCTGGATTGTGTACTGTTTCCTGTGCACCTAATTTCTGCCAAGCACTGGTGACCCAAGGGTGTATTTTTACCCAGGAGAATGAATCACTGAATAAATTGATGGAAAAGTTCAAGCACTGGTCAGTTAAAGGATGAGGCTGTTTCTATTCTGTATTCTTAAGGCCCAGCCCAATTTGGGGCATAAACCACGTGCGTGGTGGATATTTGTTGCCCAAAAAAGGAATGAATGGTGTTTGAAGGCATTGGAGACAAAAACATTTTCCCTGTCCATCCCAGGATGTTTCTTTACGCAAGCCTGTTTCTTCGATGAGTAGAGAACAGTCTACATGACCCCAGTATGAATGATACACTCCCAGTCAGAGGATGCTCAACTGGACTCATGTCTTTGAAGGCTTTCCACTTCACTAACACCACTGTTCCATTCTTCAGCTGCTCTTTATTTCTTTATGTGTTCAAGATTTTGTCTTTCAAGTCAAGACTCTGGATTCCTCTTTAATCTACGATTCTGCTTCTCCATCTCTGCGATAATTCCAGTTTCAAAACCCCCATCTGTAAAGGCTTTCCTGGCCCATTCAGCCCCTGGACCTTCCACCTGGATCTTACAGGTCTTTTTATTTTCATACACCAAGATCTGGCCTCCAAGACTGCTGTTTCTGTCATTCAATTTCTAGGAATTGAGCCATGTGGCCACCCTCCTTTAGAAAAGGAGTCCTCTCTTGGGAAGCTCTTATTAGGGATGCATACATCTGGGGATATGAGTTTTCTATATTGGTTTCCCTATGTAAGGTCCAGATGGTGCAGGGCAAAGAGAAATAAGAACATGATGGAGGCTATGGAGGAATCTCTTGGTCTCACTGAATCAGTTAGGGAGAGGATCACTGGATAAGGAAAGGAAATGCAAAAAAGAAGGAAGGATATTAAAATGTGTCAGTTGCCTACAATGTGCTAAGCAGAGGGCTGTGTGTGTGTGTACATGTGTGTGTGTGCGCGTGTGTGTGTGTGTGCATGTGTGTATGTGTGCATGTGTGTGTGTGTGTATTAACCCTGTTAGTTAATAGTATTTGAATTTTCAAAGAGGCAGAAGTGGGACCCTGTGAGTTAATATCATTATTTTAATTTTATGGCTGGAGGAGTGTGAAGCTCAAAGAGGCAGAAGTGGGATCAAGGTCAGCAGAGCCCTCAGTCTTTCCACTCTATCCCATGGGGTCCAGCCACCATTCTGTGGCTCAGCAGAAAGATTGAAAGATTAGGCCTGAACACAGAATCTCTATGGCATAGGGAGTGAAGAAAGAAAGACAAAAGAACATGACATATCTAGTTTGGGCCAAATAATACTAACAATACCAAAACCCATCACCAAGAGTAATATAACACTATATTTATAGGCTACTTTTGACATCTCCATGGACATGGTATCCTTCTGATTTTTATCTTTTCAATGAATTAGTAATAGAGGTTGGTTTTTATTTTCTCTATTTCACAGACTCCTTTTAAGATAAATATATTTTGCAACCAGTGGAATGGCAAAAACTAAAAGTTTGTCAAGGAACAAATGTTGGAGAGGATAGGAAACAATGGGCTCTCATAAGCTGTTGGTCAAACAAAGTGATATGTCTAATTTGGAAAACACATCTAGGGTTGGGCTTCCCTGATGGTTCAGTGGTAAAGAATCCTCCTGCAATGCAGGAGATATCGTTTGATCCCTGGGTCAGGAAGATCCCCTGGAGAAGAAAGTGGAAAGCCACTCCAGTGTTCTTACTTGAGAAATCCCTGGTGGGCTATAGCCCATAGGATCGCAAGAGTTGGAGATGACTTAGCAACTAAGCTACCAGAATCTAGTGTCACTGAAGAGAGGAATATTCTAAGACGTAGCCATTTCCCTCTTAAAAAGAGAACTTATCCTATTATGTACTTGGAAAAATAGGGAAGACATCTACAATATTGCTCACAACTAATGTCCATAAGAGGAAAAAACTAGAAACCACCTAAGTTATCATATTTAATTGAGGATAAGATTTATGTGATATTAACACAATACAATGCCACCTATCAATGAAAACCAGAGAATTAACACCTACATGCATCAGGTGAGGGACTCTTAGTTTCACAAAAGCTAATTCATGGTGCAGGAGTATCAATAGTGTCACGACTTACCCCTTATTTTATAATTCTTAGGTAAAGTGTTCTTACCTCGGTTTTGCACAGTCGGGTTGCGTGTCATGAATGAAGAGCTAAAGGAAATATTACAATTGAAAGAATGTTAGTACTTTCTACTTTAGCTGGGTCAGTACTCATGGTCTAAGTCATATTTACAGAGCACTTTATAGTTTACTGGATGAGTTAGAAGAATCATCTGTTTTGTAAGGTGTAGGAGGCTGGTTCCTTCCTTTCTCAAGACAGACTGACATTAGATGTGGAACAAATTGACTGACTCACATATGTTCTTTCCATGTCACTTCAATGAGCATGCATCATAATCCTTTACTTTTGGAAGCCATGACTTCAGACTTGCCTCGTAGATACGGTCACTGTAGAAAACACTACAGCTCCTACTCTGTAGTATTAATAATTGCTTACTAATTGAGGGTGAGTCATGCATAGCAAGGAAGAAGGGCATAGGAATTATTTCATTTTCTCTTAAAATGTGAGCTAGGTAAGAAAACGGTGTGTAAAGGAAGGAAATCCATAAAGAAAAAAAGGATTATAAAAATATAATAAAGACAATGAAATAATATGCATTTCTAAACACAGTAACAATGTTACCAAGACTGTTTATCAACAGCTTTAGTTTAGCACTTAATGTTTAGCTTTGGGTAACAGTGCTAATTTTCTGATTCATTGTGTATTGTGGTCAGCATCATCATTATAAACTCTAGGTGTTGCTGAAGTTAAATCTAGCTACTTGGAGCATGCTCTATGCCACGATCGTGCAATTGAACAAAGGCTCTGGGTTAATTCAGCGAAATTCATCCCTTTACCAGCAGCTATGAAATCAACTGAATACATACCTGGTTTTTGTTATTTCCATGGAAGCCTGGAGTCTTACGACTTGCTTCGCAAACAGAAATGCCGTTGGATCACTGAACGGCCACACTGTGCTGTCATCACTGGTCAGGCTTCTTTTGCTATCGAAGCCTTCGATTCACCATTAAATTTGTTAGATTTCCCTAGACATTTTGCTAAATGTCTAGGGAAAAAATCATAGAGGGCTTCTCCGATTCTTATCCAGGCAGTGGATAAGAATCTGCCTGTCGATGGTGGGGACACGGATTCCATCCCTGGTCCAAGACGATTCTACCTGCCTCAGGGCAACTAAAGCCCGTGCACTGCAGCTATTGAGCCTGTGCTCTGGAGCCTGGGCGTCGCAACTACTGAAGCCTGCGTGCCTAGAGCCCACGCCCCACAAGAGAAGCCGCTGTGGTGAGAAGCCCATGCAGCACAACGAAGAGTAGCCTCCGCTCATGGCAACTAGACAAAGCCCGCACGCAGCAACAGAGACCCAGTGCAATCAAAAATATATAGAACTATTGGCTTCCCTGGTGGCTCAGTGGTCAAGAATCTTCCTGCCGATGCAGGAGACACAGGTTTGATCCCTGGGTCGGGATGATCCTCTGAGGAAGGAAATGGCAACCCACTCCAGTATTCTTGCCTGGGGAATCTGATAAACAGAAGAGCCTGGCGGGCTACAGTCCATGGGGTTGCAAAAATGCTGGACTGGACTCACCAACTATATATACTATATTAATTTAAAAATCTTTGATAGCAAAATTTCACTGCCCTAATTTTTCAAGATATTTAGAAAATGTTGAAAAAAGAGTAAAATCCTCTGAAGATATTCTAGGTTTCAAGTACAAAGTTTATAAAAATAAAACAAACAAAAAAAAACCCACTTGAACTAAAACAGAAATGATAATTCTTTCATTTTATAAACACCAATTGAGTGCTTACTAAGTACATTGTATGTTTTGGGAGATATCGAATGAATAAGACATGGCTTCTGCCCTGAAGCAGCTTAGTTTTTGAAAGGAAGACATAATTATACCACAATCACAATATGGGGTAAACAGCACCATAGAGGTGAGCACAGAAAAAGAATGTCACTTAATGTAGACAAAATTGGTTTGGTTCTCAAGTTTTCCTGGGAGCTGGGGAAATGGACAGATTCAAGACCTGTTATGAGTTGAGATTTGAGAATTTAGGGGGCTGTTAATAAACAGGATGGGAAGAGTGAAGATGAGGAAGGGAGTACACGATTTATTGAGGTGAGAAAGTTTGTAAGAGGGTGGAGTGGGTCTGGAAATGAAAGTATAAATCAGGAGTTCAGTTTCCAACATTGAGTTTGAGACATTTGTCACTGATTCAAGGAAAACTGCTCATTGGGTAACTGGACGTGGGTCTGGGGCTAAAAAGGGTGATTGGGCAGAAGACAAGAGATTTAGTAATGATCAATATAGAGTTGACATTTGACACCATGAGGATGGATAAACTGCCTACACTCTTACCAAGAGAAAAAAGGTCCTCAGAAAGATCTGAGGAATACCAATATTTAGAGGTCAGTTTGGGAAAAAGGAGACTTAGAAGATGCAGTCAGTTAAGAGAGAAAGAAAAATCAGGAGTGAGTAAGTGAATGAAAGTCACTCAAGCATGTCTGACTCTTGCAACCCCATGGACTGTAGCCCACCAGACTCCTCTGTCCACAGGATTCAAAGAATACTTGAGTGGGTTGCCATTTCCTTCTCCAGGGGATCTTCCCTACCCAGGAATTGAACTCAAGTCTCCACATTGCAGGCAGATTCTTTACCAAGCTATGAGGGAAGCCCCTCAAATCAGGAGATGTTGTTCACACAAACACACAGAAGAAGCCAAGCCACATTAAACAACAACTAATGCAGATGTGGGTCCAACTGAAATCTCATGATCTTTTGACTATAATATGATGAGTTTTTGTTTCCTTTTAGACGAGTACATTAGAAAGGGTATCTATGTGTTGTATGGGCAAGGGTTTTGTGTCAGATTGGGCCTTAAACAGAAAACAGTCTAATAAAAGAATGAAGCTGTAGAACTAATGCCCACACACCAAAGAGTGAGAACAAAGTCACCAAAGGTGTGAAATAGCACACGAAAGTGATGGCGGGGAAGGGAATGGAGGGTGGAGACCATGCCCCTGACATACAGGGCCTGGCAATGGCATTGAGAGCTGGTGGGTAGCGGGCTCGTGGGCATATTGAATAGTTCTGACCCTGCTCTCAACTTCACATGGAAGATGAAAGGTGATGCCCAAGGCCACATGGTTTGTTAGTTCTTCCCCATTCCCCAGAGGGAATACATGAGGCCCAGGGAGGCTGAGTCCCTCACTGCTGAAATCAAGTCCAGCTCCACTCTTCAGGAACCCATCACATCTACACTGATTTGAATCAGTGTAAAATTCAACTTCAATCCACTTCCACTTCTGCATGTAGATGTGATGGGTTCCTGAAGAGTGGAGCTGGACTTGATTTCAGCAGTGAGGGACTCAGCCTCCCTGGGCCGCATGTATTCCCTCTGGGGAATGGGGAAGCACTACTTCCTGGATTCAGGGCGGCTTTGAGCTGGGGTCTGCTGAACAAAGAGAAGTTTCCCAAATAGGGAGATGGCAGAGAGAGGGAAACATGAGGGGTGGTGGGGAAGTGTTGTAGGAAGAGGAATAGCCCTTTAAATGTCCTTTGTTGGCAGTAGTGGAGAGTGGCCTGGACAGAGCTGGAGCCACTGGCCAGACTGCGGACAGGAGGGCCTGGTAGCACTAATTTTAGAGACTGGGGATGTTAAGGAAGCTACTACTAATGTGACCTCAGCCAGTGAATCACCAGCCTTATAGCCTCCTCGACTTTTCTGTTGGGATGACAGTTGTCACAATAACCTAATTAGGCAAGTATTTACTCAGATAGTGGCATTTTCCACCTCTGCTCATTTATAAAGTGCTGTTCCAAAGTGAGTGTCAGCTTCTGTGCAGTCATCCACTAAGACCGGTTAGAAATGTCAACTTTTCTTCCCAGGTTGATTAGCTGCCATTCCAGTTAATCCTGCCTAGTGAATACCCGTCTTCAAATACGTGTCTTCAAATATTGTCTCTAACACACAATCAGTCACTTATAAAGTCAAGAAGAACAATACCTGTAGCTGAAAAAAGACTTCTACCCCATGGCCAGTTTAAATCCTATTAACTTCAACAACAACTCTGATTCACTGGCTTCCTTGGGACCTTGTCACTGGGCTTCATTATCGAAGGCCAGAGAGTCTTTTTCAGGAGACCCCGTGAGTCATTATCCCATGTAACACAGGGCTGCCCCCACACTGGGACCCAGCCAGGGATTCCTGGCTCCTTACCTGGCAACGGCAAGAGGAATCTCTTGAGGACTTTGGTTTTGTGGCAAATGAGGTGCTTCAGGCTTCATCTGGTGATAAGGAACTGTGTAAAGGCATCACAGAATTTGGTCAGGTTGTAAAAGGAAAATGATTGGGGGCCATTAGAGGTCTTTTGAAATGGCTGTAATTTCATCCAAGTAATCTCTATTGTTAAGAGTGAGCAGTTGGTGGTTAGTGGAAACTGTAACCCATATATTCTGCAAAACCCTGGGTCCTGGGAGTAGTTTGTCCTTGAGGCTATAAAAAGTGCTTTAATGTTGAATAGTCAATGTTTTCAAAAATATTAAATCTAGAACTCATTCTTAAACTTCCACCAAATATAGAATATTGCATCAGAAGGCATTTGGTATTGGACAGGCTTGAAGTGGAAGTGGGCTGAAGTTGAATTCTGCATTCAGATGAAATTTTACATAGAAACATAAGCAAACATGTTGAACTTAAGAACTGTTTAGAGAAATGTAGGTTATGGGGATGCTGGATGCTTGCCCATGCATACCTGAATTCTCCTGTGATAAGGCAGGAGAGGTCCCAGGATTCTGGTGTAGACCAGTGGTTCCTGCCTGGTTCCCACCAGACATGCATTTTCTGAGTTATTCCTCTTTGATATTCAAGTTTTGAAAAGTTGTGCCAACCATAGGACCCGGACTTATTTAGTAATTACATATGTCATTTGTATTACTGGGCTTCCCTGATAGCTCAGTTGATAAAGAATCTGCCTGCAATGCAGGAGACCCCGGTTTGATTCTTGGGTCAGGAAGATCCACTGGAGAAGGGATGGGTTACCCACTCCAGTATTCTTGGGCTTTCCTTGTGGCTCAGCTGGTAAAGAATCCACCTGCAATGCGAGAGACCTGGGTTTGAACCCTGGGTTGGGAAGGTCACCTGGAGAAGGGAAAGGCTACCCACTCCAGTATTCTGGCCTGGAGAGTTCTGTGGACTATATAGTTCATGAGGTCGCAAAGAGTCAGACATTACTGAGTGACTTTCGCTTCATTGGTATTATCACTTTTTATTTCCTTTTAATCCTGGATAGATTTTAACCAGCCATCCAGAATTACCAAGGTCACATAATAAAACTATGATAGGAAAGCCCATAAAACACTCTTCTAGTTGCAGTTGTAAGTAATAAAGTTAAGGAAGCATAAACACTGACATGTCTTAATTTTGGTTGTTCCTCTGTGCTGTGTCCAAGGTTGATCACAAACTGGACACCTTTGATTGAAGGACCGTGATTACTTAAAATGTGATTGGAGTCAGTGACTGTCCACTAGTCACACATCCCATAAAATCATTTCAGGTCATCAACAGCTACTCCCGTGAGTTGGCCAATGTCACACTGCTGCGTTGATAATCACTGAAGCCTGAGGCAACAGCTCCTGAACGTTTCAGTTAGAATGCTGAGCTTTATTGAGGAAACAGGCACAGTTTCCTTTAGGTTTTAAAATTATTTAGCATTCCCAACAGACCCCTACTCCTCCATCAGAAACTCTTGGTTAGCACCCACTCAAGTGTAACTTCCTCAATATAAAATGAGAAGACTTGGGACTCACAGAAGCAATGCAACTTGTCCAAAACAAAACAGCTGGTGGTGAGTCTCTGAAATCTTAACCCAATGTTGGTTTGTCAAACTGTGTTTGACACAGGCTGGCTGTGTTAACTCATTGGGCCATAGTTCAGGCCCTTCGGCTTTGGACATAACTCATCATTCTAAGTGAATGGTGAACAGTATCTCAAAGGTGGGCATGAAGGTATCACCAGATTAGCATCCTCCCAGCTAGCGAGTGAGTACTGAATTCCATGCTTCCACAATAGTGACACCAGCAGTGTGAATACATGTGTACATGTGCATGCACGAGGGCTGACATATGTGTGAGTGACTGACATCAAGGATGGAGACACCCAGAGCTTCTGTGGAGCAGCAGGCTAGCAATATCCTTCCAAAATGTCAGGGGGTGACAGCGTGCCTCCTTGTCACTAGCCTGTAGCTGAAGAAAGAACTCCACCCCATGCCCAATTTAAATCATGCTGTTTAGATCACAGGACTCTTGAATAGACTCTGAGGTCCTGAATCCATCTGGATCATGTCATCATGCACACACATGTGCCCATGTATCCTAAGGCCTGAAACAAGCAATCCTTTTTTTAAAAAAGACTAATGCTATTAACCTGGAAATAGGACTTAGCCTAATAGTGTTAGAATAAGAAAACAAATATAAACAGTTCACCTTTCTCTGTTCCAAGGACCTGTATTGAATTAAAAAGAGAATATTATTGAGTGACTCTTAATGATCTAGAATTTTATATTATGCTCTGTGTGTATTGGTTAGTAGAATTTGGGCAACATTTCTGTTAGTATAGATTTTTAAAAATCTGTAAATATGCCTCCAAAAGACTAGGAAAAAATAAAAATTTTATACTCTTTGTTTTATACTCTGAAGTAATAGGCAAATATATAGTCTGCTAATGGGACTATAAATTGCTTTGACTATTTTTGAAACCAATTTACCCATAGCTATTAGGAGCCTTAGAAATTCTCTCATTCTTATCCCAAAAATTCCATTGATAAGTTTCTTTTTCTAAGACAACAACCTGAAATCTGGATCAAGTTCCATGTATAAAGATGTCCAGTATGTCATTATTTATAATATAAAAACACTGGTAACAATTTATATAACCCTCTAAGTGGGAAATATTAAATAAATTTTGGTGCTATATTCACTATTGCAAAATTAGAAATTCATTGCAATTATTTATATACAGTGTGGCATAAAATTATATTTTATCAATGTCTCAAAGTTACATAAAAACTTAAGGATAAAAATGGGGCTTATGATATATTTAAAAGCAGTGTGTGTGTGTGTGTGTGTGTGTGTGTGTATGGTTGTATTACAGAAAACAGGATTTTAAGAGAGATGATAAAATTTTAATAGAGTTTGTGTTTAAGTGATGAAGTAGAGTTGGTCAGTTGTATCTGACTCTTTGCGACCCCATGGACTGTCGCCTACAATGCTCCTCCGTCCATGGGATTTTCTAGGCAAGAGTACTGGAGTGGGTTGCCATTCAGTTAATTTTTTTTACACCTGCTTTGGAATTTTTATTTTTAAAGATGAGCATGAAAATATTCACTATATTCTTTTTAATGCTACAATTTTTCTTTCCAAACATTTTCTTTCTCTTTCTTTCCTTAATAGTGAATTCCTGATCATTCTTCATTATGAAAGTCTATGTGCTTTTTTTGATTGCATCCTGAAGTCCTATTACACTCTTGAAGAATTAAAATGCCTTCCCAAAAGTACAGTATTTGTTGAAGTATTTACGTTACTGCAAATAATTCTCTAAAGTCCATTTCATGCATTACAGCAGTTGAGGAGGTCTACAAGTATCATTTGGTCAAGAGCTTCTTAACCTGCGGGATGGAAGAGGTTCTTGAATGGCCTAGTAGGGTTCATGAACCTTCTGAAATTAAAACTCAATTTTTTTTTTCTTCTGTAAATACATGCATTTTTCTCTGGGGTGGGAAAGGTTTTCATACTTTACATCAAATTTTCAAAGTGGTCTGAGGTCCGTGAAAAGTTAAAGCCGGTAGATTGCAGATGAGGTCCAAGGAGGTGGCGCCATTTGCCCAGAGTCCCAGAATTATCTTGTCACTGAGCAGGCTCTGGAGCCCAGGTCTCCTGACTCACAGTGGCTTCATAGACAAGAAACCTGTATCAACAAATATCTCAGAGAGGCATTGTATGTCTTGTCTAAGGCTGGCCAACAGACAAGCCCTTTTACCTTAAGGAACTTGGCATCCCCTAGGATTCTGAAAAGAGGACATACATTTCCTCATGGACAGCAAATCAAGGCAAAACTATAGACTGAAGGCAGGAGCAGAAGTGGACAACAGAGAAGGAGAAGGGGACGACCGAGGATGAGATGGTTGGATGCCATCACCAGCTCAGTGGACATGAGTTTGAGCAAGCTCCGGGAGATGGTGAAGGACAGGGAAGCCTGATGTGCTGCAGTCCATGGGGTCACAAAGAGCTGGACGACTGAGCCACTGAACAGCAACAACAATAGGCTACATAAAGAGGGTATTGAATGAATCGGTTCTCATGTGTGTTCTGAAAGCCTCCACACTGAGTCCTCTCCAAGACTTTGAACCAGGCAGTTCAAAGTGCACAATCTTTTGTGCTGTGGTTCTCAGGCTTGTCAAAGGAGAGGGAAAGCCTTGCTGTAAATACAGCTGAGAAGCCATCTGTTTGAGAGAGCTCTTGTTTTTATTTAATTGAAACCCAGCCAACTTTTTGCCTGAGGGCTCTGAATTTAAAATCAAATGCAATTAGAAAAGTGGAGAGATATTTGCTTTACTCTGACTTCACTTAATATAATAATCTCTAGGTCCAAATATAATATATTAATAATATCACTTATATGTGAAATATAAAAAAAATGATACAAATGAACTTATTTACAAAACAGAAACACACTCACAGACATAGAAAACAAACTTATGGTGACCAAAGGGCAAAGGTGGTGGTGGGGAAGTACTAGACTATATGAGATAGATAATCATTAAGGACCTATTGTATAGCCCCGTGAACTCTACTCAATATTCTGTAATAACCTATATGGGAAAAGGATCTGAAAAAGAACAGATGTATATGTATGGAGAACTGAATCACTTTGCTGTACACCTGAAACTAACACAATATTGTAAGTCAGCTATGAAGTGAAAGTTGCTCAGTCATGGCTGACTCTTTGCAACCCCATGGACTATACAGTCCATGGAATTCTCCAGGCCAGAATACTGGAGTGGGTAGCCTTTCCCTTCTTCAGGAGATCTTCCCAACCCAGGGTATGAACTCAGGTCTCCCGCATTGCAGGTGTATTCTTTACCAGCTGAGCCACAAGGGAAGCCCTATAGTCAACTATACTCCAATATTAAATAAAGTTAAGAAAAAAAAAAGAATCCAGCTGTCTCTGTTCAGCCAGACATTAAAGAGGATTGCAAAAGGTAAAAAAAAAAAAATTAAATAGAAAAAGGTAGAGTGAAATCTAGATTTTTTTTTTAGAAAATTAACATATTCAAGTTAAATTGTAATGCCTTCTTTTTCATTTCCCACCTTCTTCTCATCCCATCCTTTCATCTGTTTCTTTCTTCTTTTTTTTTTTTTTTCACTATTTCATTTCAGGCGAGTCGCATATTTCTTAGGGCAGAACTATGGACATGGAGGTAGATTGAGACTTTAGGCTTCAGCACTGGCTCCATCTTTCCTCCAGCTGGCAATTCTTGCCACTTTTCTGAGGCTTCTTTTTCTCTTCTGTGTATGTGTTAGTCATTCAGTTGTGTCTGACTCTTTGCAACCCCATAGATTCCTCTGTCCATTGCAACCTTTGCAATAGCCAGGCTCCTCTGTCCATGGAATCCTCCAGGCAAGAATACTGGAGTGGGTTTCCATTTCCTTCTCCAGGGGATCTTCCTGGCTCAGGGATCAAACACTGGTCTCCTGCAATGCAGCCAGATTCTTTACTGTCTGAGCCATCAGGGAAGCCCTCTTTTTTCCTCTTAGTTTTTTTTTGGGGGGGGAAGGAGGGGTGGCAGGTGGCACATCCCTTCTGCTGGAATGAATTCTGGTCCTCAAGATGTAATTTAAGCAAGAATTTAGCACTCACACAAGCATGGCATGTGTCCTGTGAGATGGGTTTTTGGAATAGAGAAATGACCTTGACTCTCAGTCCAAACAATGAGGAAGTGTTTTGGCAAGAGCAATGAGGAAGTGTCTTGGCAAGAGATAAGGAAGAAAAGTGTGTTCTTCCACTAGCCCATGTTGTTCTTTAGATGTTATCAATTTCCAGCAGAATGCCAATGAAAGTTGCGAGAAAAACAAACTGTCCTGCAGGATCCCTGCTGTCCAAGGCAGACATTCCCATTTCCTTCTTGTTCATGATTGGTGGGCCTATTGTCCTTTCATACTGAGCAGTGAATAATGGTCATCTTGAGTGACAGCCTACTTGGGACACATTAGCTGATCTGCAGGAAGAAAGGGGTGGAGTCCCTTTAGATGTGTAAATTCCTTCAGCTGCAGAGGACCACCCCTACTTTCTCCTTCCTGGTGGCACTTGGAAAGTCCAACAACTTGCAAAAGAGGATAACCTGGGTGGAGTCTTGAATATAGCCCCCCATGCAGCAGTCATGTGTTAGCCTCCTTGACATTCTTGTCTTATGGATTGGAGGTCATAACTATCTTGCTTGAGGGGCAAGCTAGAAATGTGACTCAATTCTAACATTCTCATAATACTAGAGAGAAAGAAAGGAAAGAAAGAAGAAGAAAGGAGAAAGAAATAGAGAGAGAGAGAATGAAACTGAGCAGGACCTGTGGGGCTCCCGGGGACAGAAGCCTTTCTGTGAACCCTGTTCCTCGTTTTTATAGGGAACAGACTCCAGACTCCATGACCTTCTCTGAGTCCTAAATGGCAGACTCAGATAGTTGCTAATCAGGGAAGGGAGGGGATGCAGAGACAAAGGAGGAACAGCCAAGAAACAATAGGGCAGTACTGGGGCCGAGTCCTGGTTCTGCCTCAAGAGATAAACATAACAATATCTTTGAGCTCTTCTGTATCAGTATCATTTCAGCCACTCAGTCCTGTCCTACTCTTTGTGACTCCATGGACTGCAGCACCCCAGGATTCCCTGTCCATCACCAACTCCCGGAGTTTACCCAAACTCATGTCCATTGAGTCGGTGATGCCATCCAACCATCTCATCTTTTGTCGTCCCCTTCTCCTCCCACCTTCAATCTTTCCCAGCATCTGGGTCTTTTCAAATGAGTCAGTTCTTCCCATCAGGTGGCCAAAGTATTGGAGTTTCAGCTTCAGCGTCAGTCCTTCCAATGAATATTCAGTCCTTTCATAGTAAAGAAATGATTTCCTTTACAATGGACTGGTTGGATCTCCTTGCAGTCCAAGCAACTCTCAAGAGTCTTCAACACCACAGTTCGAAAGCATCAATTCTTCAGTGCTCAGCTTTCTTTATAGTTCAGCTCTCACATCCATACATGGCTACTAGAAAAACCATAGCTTTGACTAGATGGACCTTTGTAGGCAAAGTAATGTCTCTGCTTTTTAATATGCTATCTAGGTTGGTAATAACTTTTCTCTCAAGAAGCAAGCATCTTTTAATTTCATGGCTGCAGTCACCATCTGCAGTGATTTTGGGGCTCCCAAAATAAAGTCTGTCCCTCTTTCCACTGATTTCCCATCTATTTGCCATGAAGTGATGGGACCAGATGCCATGATTTTAGTTTTCTGAATGTTGAGTTTTAAGCCAACTTTTTCACTCTCCTCTTTCACTTTCATCAAGAGGCTCTTTAGTTCTTCTTCACTTTCTCCTGTAAGTGTGGTGTCATCTGCATATCTGAGATTATTGATATTTCTCCTGACAATCTTGATTCCAGCTTGTGCTTCCAGCCCAGTGTTTCTCATGATGTACTCTGCATATAAGTTAAATAAGCAGGGTGACAATATACAGCCTTGATGTACTCCTCTTCTTATTTGGAACCAGTCTGTTGTTCCATGTCCAGTTCTAACTGTTGCTTCCTAACCTGCATACAGATTTCTCAGAAGGCAGGTCTGGTGGTCTGGTATTCCCTTCTCTTTAAGAATTTTCCACAGTTTGCTGTGATCCACAGTCAAAGGCTTTGGCATAGTATATAAAGCAGAAGTAGATGTTTTTCTGGAACTCTCTTGCTTTTTCCATGATCCAACAGATGTTGGCTATTTGATCTCTTGTTCCTCTGCCTTTTCTAAAGCCATCTTGAACATCTGAAAGTTCACGGTTCACATACTGTTGAAGACTGGCTTGGAGAATTTTGAGCATTACTTTACTAGCGTGTGAGATGAGTGCAATTGTGTGGTAGTTTGAGCATTCTTTGGCATTGCCTTTCTTTGGGATTGGGATGAAAACTGACCTTTTCCAGTCCTGTGGCCACTGGTGACTTTTCCAAATTTGCTGGCATATTGAGTGCAGCACTTTCACAGCATCATCTTTTAGGATTTGGAATAGCTCAACTGGAATTCCATCACCTCCACTAGCTTTGTTTGTAGTGATGCTTCCTAAGGCCCACTTGACTTTGCATTCCAGGATGTCTGGTTCTAGGTGAGGGATCACACCATTATGATTATCTGGGTTGTGAAGATCTTTTTTGTATAGTTCTTCTGTGTATTCTTGCCAGCTCTTCTTAATATCTTCTGCTGCTGTTAGGTCCATTTCTGTCCTTTATTGAGCCTATCTTTGCATGAAATGTTCTCTTGATATCTCTGATTTTCTTGAAGAGATCTCTAGTCTTTCCCATTCTATTATTTTCCTCTATTTCTTTGCAATGATCACTGAGGAAGGCTTTCTTATCTCTCCTTGCTATTCTCTGGAACTGTGCATTCAAATGGGTATATCTTTCCTTTTCTCCTTTGCCTTTCACTTCTCTTCTTTTCATGGCTGCTTGTAAGGCCTCCTCAGACAACCATTTTGCCTTTTTGCATTTCTTTTTCTTGGGGATGCTCTTCTGAAGTACTACTAAAACCCCCAATAAGTGAAAATGTTAACTACCTGATACAGTTCTTCATTCCAGAGAGAGGTCACAGTTTGATGACCTCAGGAACCATAGAAACTCATCAGGAGACCACTTGGAGCCAGATTAGAAGAGCGCAGGCCCTGCGCACACCCTAATCTTATCAGCAACCTCACCCTTGAACTATTGCTATAAAGAACTCCTCACCATATCCTCTATTGTTTGGACACACAGCTTTCAGGGGCAGTAACCCATTGTGACAGCCTTTGCCTGGCAAAGCAATAAAGCTATTCCTTTCTGCTTCACCCAAAACTCCGTCTCTGAGGTTCCATTCAGCCTCAGTGCATGGAGGCCAAGTTTTCGACATCAAAAGAACGAAAGAAGGGGATCAACCTCCAAGTTCTATATGTAAAAGCATAGGTCAAATATTAAGATAAGAACCAAATCCCTTAGGAGGCCAGTGGGGGTGAAATGAGGGCCTACCACGGGCTTAAAGACCTTCTTCTTTGGGGCTTAAAGAAGTCAACATCTAAGGGACTCTAAGATAACTTCCTCTGACCTGACCTTCATGCCACTTAGGGAGCCTCTACTGCTCACCTGGACATTTATCTGCTAACTTTGACTGACTTTGTGTCACTTCAACTTTGCCAAGTTGAGGATACCTGTCTCTATTTTTTGGTTGGGAAAACAGAACAGAACAGGAGTAGGGTGAGGGCAGGAGAGTTTGCTCAAGTTCACAAAGTCGTTGGTGGCCGAGTAGGATTCTAAATCAGGTCTGTGCGACTCTGTATTTCCTATGTACTCCTCTTTGAACCCCTGTCTTTCTTGTGAGCAACTAATAACCAGGAAATTGTATCACAATTTCCAACAGTTACTTCTGAAATGCTGAAGAATGGAAGCCATTGGTGGAGACCTCATGTCTTCTAATAAACACTGAATGTGGTGGCAAATAAGAATTTCATTTAAAATCTCAGGCTTACCTTGTTTTGCTTTAGTTTTATCACCTTTAAAATAGGGTACATTATAATTGTGTAAAACAGACAGCTAGTGCGAAGTTGTTATATAGCTCAGGAAGCTCCCCTGGTGCTCTGTGACCACCTCGAGGGTGGGATTGGATTTGGGAAGGGAGTGAAGCCCAAGAGGGAGGGGATATATGTATATTCACAGCTAGTTTACATTGTTTACATTGAAAAAACCAATACAACATTGTAAAGCAATTCAATTCAGTTCAGTCACTCAGTCATGTCTGACTCTTTGTGACCCCATGGACTGCAGCCTCCAATCAAAAACAATTAAAAAAAATAGGCTATTAATACATATTGAGCATAGCTGTTATGATAATTAAGCATCTTGCCCATCACAGACAGTTAATGCAAAAAAATTCCCTTTTTTGTTTCCTAGGACAGAATTCGGAGAAAGCAATGGCAGCCCACTCCAGTACTCTTGCCTGGAAAATCCCATGGATGGAGGAGCCTGGTAGGCTGCAGTCCATGGGGTCGTGAAGAGTTGGACACGACTGAGCAACTTCCCTTTCACTTTTCACTTTCATGCATTGGAGAAGGAAATGGCAACCCACTCCAGTGTTCTTGGGGAGACAGGGGAGCCTGGTGGGCTTCCGTCTATGGGGTCGCACAGAGTCGGACACGACTGAAGCGACTTAGCAGCAGCAGGACAGAATTGCTACTTACCTCACTTAAATTCTTTACGCTTATCTGTCTGCAAGGGAAAGAAATATGATGTTACATAAAATAAAGTTTAAAAATAAAATAAAATTAAAAAAAAAAAAATACAGTTCATAATGATCAAAATAAAATCATTCTGAGCCCTTAAAGGTCTTTGATTACATTTTCATTGCCAAATTAATAGCCCATAGTCCAGCGTGATATTTATCACTGTTCTATAAAATTAAAGCCAGGTTATTTTTCTCATAATTTTCTAAGCAAAAGAAGTTATGAGCCAATATAAAAGGTGGTGACAGAAAGGACATGAATAAACTTGCCTCTCATTTTAGAAGAATTTAAATAACATCATCATTTCTACTGACATTTGGTTTTCCATGTCGAATTTTATTAGCACAGAAGGACCTGCTATTATTACCTTGATTTTAAAACTCCTTTTTTTTTTTTTTTTTTTAACTTTGAGGCAGTATAAAGAATTTTAGGTGTGAAGCTGTGGTACAGCAGGACCCAGGAAGGCCTGTGTGAGAGAAAGGATGCTGATGATGAGAGGAGATCTGAGACAAGAAAGAACATGAAACTGAATGATCAAGAATTCGACAGGGACTTTGATGAAGTGGACTTTGGACCATGAGATGGTCTCAGAAGAAACTTCAAACCTTTCATTTATATTAACATTTGAGTTCATTAGCCTCTCTAAACCTCATTTTTTCTCATCTGAAATTGGCCACAAGGATACTTATCCTAGAGGCTTATTGTGAGAATTGTTGTTATTGTTTAGTTGCTCAGCTGTGTCCAACTCTTTGCCACCCCATGGAGAGCAGCCCACCAGGCTCCTGTGGGATTTCCCAGGGAAGAATACTGGAGTGGGTAGCCATTTCCTTCTCCAGGGGATCTTCCCGACCCCAGGGTGGAACCCAGGTCTCCTGCATCTGCAGGCAGATTCTTCACCAATGAGGCACCAGGGAAGCCTCATTGTGAGCATTGCTGGAGATAAAAAGGAAAATGTTGGGCATCCAGTGGGCACTATTGTGAGAATGTGGGCAAAGCCAGAAGCTGCAGCTATGAAAGGGAGGTGGGGTGATGTGTACCTCTGTCTGTGAGAAGACTGGAACAAAAGAGACGTTGAGAGATTAAGGCTGCAACCCCAATCCCAGTTTAAGGCTGTGGAGCTAGGGTGATAAAGGTCTGTCTGTATCAGGAAAGACGGTGCCAGCAGCATACAGCACTCAGAAGCTATACCCTGGTCTTAGATCTCCAAGGAAGAAGCGAGTATGCTGAGGTCCTATGTTCTTTTAACCTTTTCATCAGCCCATCTGAGATAATGCATCTGTACCCTGCCTCTCCCTCTTAACAGGGCAAGTGGAAGATAAAGAGGTATGAATAGAAGTAATAAAGTAGAACAGACACCCAAAGTATTAACTCGTTTGGGGTTAAAATGAGGCCAATCTCGGTGTTTTTAATGTTTAAGAAACTCTGGCATCTTAGAAATACAGACAGATCGGCCATGTGGCTTCAATTTAAAATGGGTAATTACTTTTAGACTTGTGATTTTAAGTTAATAAGAGTCAAGCTATGTTCAACTTCTTTTCTAAACCGTTGAAACTGTTTAAGAGAACTTGAATTTTTCTGTAATTATACATTCACTTTATTAGATTTATAAAAATGAAATGTTAAAGTTTGGCTTGTTAGGGTTTAAACCTGCCCTGTCAGCATTTGAAGTACTTAAAAAATCAATTACATGAAGCGAATAAAGGCGTCTCAAGGTCTTATGTTTTAACCTATGTAATGTGACAGGCAGAGGGATTGTCTTTCTGTTTAGATAAAAGCACTCCATTTGTAAATGGAGCAATATATTTATAGATGGAGAAGGAAATAGCAACCCACTCCAGTATTCTTGCCTGGAAAATCCCATGGACAGAGGAGGCTGGCGGGCTACAGTCCATGGGGTCGCAAAGAGTTGGATACGACTGAAGCAACTTAGTGTAGCACATATTTATATATGGAGATTTAAGACTTTGGGAAAATTGGCCTTTGAAACTGGTAACTTTCAAAACCTGGATTTTTAAGTGAGAATCCATTTAGGAAGTAAGATGTCCTCTCTTGGAGCAACAAACGTCCTTGGGCTTTGAAATGCCTGTGGTGACAAGACCCCCACGAGTTGGTTGCCCCCCTCACATGTGAAATGAAGGTATTGGGCTTTCAGGGGGTCCTTTCAATGAGATTTATGAAGACAGAGAGACCCACAAAGTGACAGAATGGAGGAGCGAGGGTGGGTACTCTGGCCTCCCCCTCTAGCCCCAACCTGCCTCTCTGAGAGCACCTTTCCACTCATAAACTGTCCCATGATTGGCTGCTGGAGATGGTTAATAAATAAAACATGGTCCTTGAAAGCACAATAAAAGTTTTGCATGCTCTTTCCTGTGCATAACTGGTGCTCGTTGTGTATTTGAGGATAACACTATTTTTAATGTAAAAATAGCCCTTCCTGAACCTCTCTTAGTTTCTGGCTTAGTTTCAAATGAATTGAATTTGAGTCCTTGCTCTGTTATCCTTGAACTCTATCACAGTCAATAAGTAAAGTTTCCTCTCTGAAGCTTCATTTTCCCATCTGTGAAATGGGTAAATGCCGACAGAAATGAAAAGGGTTGGTTAAGGCTCTCATGAAATAATACATGTGAAAGCTATTTGGAGAAGAAGAACACCTTACATCTGCAAGACACTTTTAACATTCACACCCTCCTTAACTTAAACTTTTAATTCTGACATAATTGTAGTTCTCCCACAGTGGTAGGAAATCATACAGAAACATCCCATGTGCCCTTAACCCAGTTTTCCTCAAAGGCAATATCTATAATGATAGATTATATCATTATACCTATCATTATATATCTATATTGTAAAACTATAACAATAATAAAGTTCAGACTTTAAAATACAGTTTCCATTCATGAATGTAAATTTGCGTATCTTCTTCATAATCCATACTTTCTCTCTCTTTACGGCTTCTCAATATGTATAAGGATTTTTTTCCATCTCCCAAATCATCAGAACATACATATTAAGTTTGCCTGAGCTGATGTGGTGTCAGCAAGGTTGAAGAGGGAAAACCATAGTTAGGCAAATGAGTGCTTTGTTGATAAAAATATCACACACTTCCATTGTATATATATACTACAACTTCTTTATCCATTCATCTGTCATTATATAGAGTGAAGAAAGTCAGAAGAGACTTATAAGATTTGCATATTAAAGCATATATATGGAATCTAGAAAAACGGTACTGATGAACCTATTTGCAGGGCAGGAATAGAGACACAGACATAGAGATCAAACTTGTGGATACAGTGATGGAAGGACAGGGTGGGACGAATTGAGAGAGTAGCATTGAAACATAAACATTACCCTGTGTAAAATAGATAGCTCATGGGAAGTTGCTGTGTTCAACACAGGGCGCTCAACCCAGGGCTCTGTGACAAATCTAGAGGGGTGGGGTGGAATAGAGGGTGGGACGGAGGTTTATGAAGGAAGGGACATAGATTCATGTTGTCCCTGGTGGCTCAGACAGTAAAGAATCTGCCTGCAATGTGGGAGACCTGGGTTTGATCCCTAGTTGGGAAGATCCTCTGGAGGAAGAAATGGCAACTCCAGTATTATTGCCTGAAGAATCCCATGGACAGAGGAGCCTGGTGGGCTACAGTCCATGGGGTTGCAAAGAGTCGGACACGACTGAGTGACGAACACACTCACACTCACATGGCAGAAACCAACACAACATTGCAAAGCAATTATCTTCCAATTAAAAGTAAATTTTTTTAAAATAGCACACACTTTATTTAAATTATATTTTGGCTGAACCCTGCACCTTGGGCCACTGAGTTGGCTGAAGCTTAAAGGAAATTTCAGAGCTCAGTCTGCAGTTCTGTGTCCTTATCAGAAAACTGCGGATTGAAGCATTGCTTTTTGCAGAATGCTGAGGACTCCAAAGTGGCCCGTGAGTAGCTAGGGCTGCAGCAGGCAATGATTATGCTCCTGACTTCTCAGGCTGATTTTTATTTGGTGCATGTATCATGGCATTCAAATTGCAATGCATACAGAGAAGGAAAGTTTTCTTTTTTTCCTCTTTCTAATTATATCAAGGAGAGAGTTTCCACGCAGTGGTTAATATATCTTAAAAGTGTTTGTTGCTCAGTCGTGTCTGACTCTTTGCAGCCCCATGGACTGTAGCCTGCCAGGCTCCTCTGTCCATGGGATTCTCCAGGCAAGAATACTGGAGTGGGTTGCCATGCCCTCCTTCAGGGGATCTTACTGACCCAGGGATTGAACCCAGGTGTCCTGTGTTGCAGGCAGATTCTTTATCATCTGAGCCACCAGGAAAGCCCATATATCTTGAACATCACTCTAACTTTATTTTTCTTCCCCTTTAACAGAAAAAAACCTCCTCCAGACTGAAAGTTTTGCTCAGAAACTGCTTTGTGGTTACTTATGGTAGTGCTGTGTTTCCCTTTTAAATACATCTATTTAAATAAATTAAAAAAAGAGCTGAGCAAAAACTATGAAGCACATGGGTATTGTAAAAATCATAATGATGACCCACAAGTGGTTGAGAATGTCTAACCAACATTCTCCAAACATCAGTGTTCTCTCCTGGCTTCAGGCTGTCAATGCGTGCTCTAAATGGCATTTTCCTGAACTGAAGGCCTCTAATTTGGCAATTGTTTTGCGAAGCCAAGTTTGTTGTTGTTGTTGTTCATTGTCCAACTCTTTGCGACCCCATCAGAGCAAGCAGAGACCAAGGGGACCTGAAACACAGACTCGGGGACCACCCCACCACCTGGGGTGAGCAAGGCCAACTGGAAGGGCTGCAGCTGTTGGCTGCCTTCACTGGGCAGTTGATTCCCAGATGTAAACACAGTCGCTCCAAAGGGTGATTCAGCCCACGTGACCCAGGGAGCAGCTGTCAGGAAGGCAGAGAGCCCGCGCTGGCCAAAGACACTCAGATCTCCAGCCTTCCTTCTGTCTTCAGATAAAGTGAACCTCACAACAGCCTCACGTGGTCTTTCCCACGTGGTCATTAGCAATGGCCATCTGATGACATAGTTGGGCACAGCTATAAATAAATGCAAAGCTCTCTTCCTAAAGCAAAGGTCTTGGTCGTTTCTTTTGCAAATATTTTCTCTTATTCTGTGGGTTGTCTTTTCATTTTGTTTATGGTTTCCTTTGCTGTGCAAAAGCTTTTAAATTTAATTAGGTCCCATTTGTTTATTTTTGTTTTTATTTTCATTACTTTCAGTTCAGTTCAGTCGCTCAGTTGTGTCTGACCCTTTGCAACCAATCTCCAAAACATACAAACAACTCATGCAGCTCAATAACAAAAAAAAAATCCAAAGAGTGAGCAGAAGATCTAAAGAGACATTTCTCCAAAGAGGACATAGGGATGGCCAAAAAGCATGTGAAAAGATACTCAACGTCACTAATTATTAGAGAAATGCAAATTAAAAGTACAAGGTATCACCCCACACCAGTCAGAATGGCTGTAATCAAAAAATCTACAAACAATAAATGCTGAAGTGGGCGTGGAGAAAAGGGAACCCTTCTATATCATTGGTGGGAATGTAAATTGGTACAACCACTATGGAGCCTGGAGGTTCCTTAAAAATCTAAAAATAAATCCAGCAATACAACTCCTGGACATAAACGCAGAGAAAACCATAATTCAAAAATATACAAGTACCCCGATATTTATTGTAGCATTATTTACAATAGCCAAAACATGGAAGCAACCTAAACGCCCATCAACAGAAGAATGTATAAAGATGTACATATATACAGTGGGATATTACTCAGCCATAAAAAGGAATGAAAAAATGCCATTTGTAGCAACATGGATGGACCTAGAGACTGTCACTCTGAGTGAAGTAAATCATTCAGAGAAGGACAAATCTCACATGATATAATTTATATGTGGAATCTAAAAAGATGGTACAGATGAACTTATTTACAAAACAGAAATAGAGCCACAGATGTAGAACACAATTGTATGATTACCAGAGAGGAAAGAGGAGGAAGAATAAACTGGGAGACTGGGATTGACGTATACACACTGCTATATATAAAAGAGTTCAGTAACGAGGATCTTCTATAGTACAGGGACCTCTACTCAGTGACTCTGGAATGATCTATATGGAAAAGAATCCAAAAAAAGAGTGCATACACACATATATGTGTATGAATAACTGAGTCACTTTGTTGTACACCTGAAAGCAACACATTGTAAATCAACTATACCCCAATAAAAAAAAAGAAAAAATTAAGACAAAGCTCTCTTAGTTCTGGTGGCATTCCCAATGTTTTGCAATGGACTTTGCATATTTTTGCCCCCGCCCCGCCAACAGTCATTTACCAACCCTATAACTTTGACAAGACACCTAACTTCTCTGAATCTTAGTCACATTTTGTGCCCTGTGGGTAGGGAGCCCTTTTTCCAGGCATCTATTATATGCCTCTACTGGGGTGGGTACTTTGGCCTTTTCAAGCCTTAGAAAATCAAACTTTATTGGGCTTCAGGCGTGTATGCTCAGTTGCTTCAGTCATGTCCGACTTTTTGCGACCCCATGGACTGTAGCCCACCAGGCTCCTCTGTCCACAGGATTCTCCAGGCAAGAATACTGGAGTGGGTTGCCATGCCGTCCTCCAGGGGATCTTCCTGACCCAAGGATTGAACCTGAGTCTCTTGCGTCTCCTGCATTGGCAGGTGGATTCTTTACCACTAGTGCCACTTGGGAAGCCCCAAAATAGGGTTGCTGCTGCTAAGTCTACTTCAGTCGTGTCCGACTCTGTGTGACCCCATAGACATCAGCCCACCAGGCTCTCCTGCCCCTGGGATGCTCCAGGCAAGAACACTGGAGTGGGTTGCCATTGCCTTCTCCAATGCATGAAAGTGAAAAAGTGAAAGTGAAGTCGCTCAGTCGTGTCCAACTCTTAGCGACCCCATGGACTGCAGCCTACCAGGCTCCTCCGCCCATGGGATTTTCCAGGCAAGAATACTGGAGTGGGGTGCCATTGCCTTCTCCGCAAAATAGGGCTATGGCTGTCTAATTCTGTTAGGTACAGATAGGAGATGCTGTTTAAGTGATTGTTCTTTCTTCTTTCTTATGCTGTGACAGATGTTACCCTAGAACTTGACAAAAGTTACCTCCTCACCACAATTCTACCTCATGAAGATGGTTAATTTCTTCTTATAAATATGCAGGATTCAGAGATATTTAAGAGCTTCCTGAAATTTTGCAGCCAGAAGTGGCTCAACTGGGATCCAAACCCCATCCTGCTGGGTCCCCAAAACCTGTTCTTTGCAATGTAAGGAAGAAGGACATAAAAAGAAAGTGTATTTTCCATGAAGGAGTCAAACTACAGGCTTCTGAGATGCTTTCTCTCAAGGTGGGGGTGGCTCTCCCTACCAGGCTGGGGAATCTACTTCAAGAGGTAGCCATCCTTCCCCCCCACCCCCATCCCTTGGTCACCTCATTGTCAGCAACAGCAAGCCTCTCACCTGGCCCCTTTCTGCGCTTCAGGGAAGGTGTGCCTCTGGGGGAATGGTGGCCTGCTGCTCGGCGGCTCCGGGGGGAGGGGCTGGTACTTCTTTGGAAGCTTGACCGGCGGCCTGTGTGAAGAGTCAGGGTGACATGGAAGCAACCTAGATGTCATTGGCAGATGAATGGATAAGAAAGCTGTGGTATGTGTACATGATGGAATATTACTCACTCATTAAAAAGAATGCATTTGAATCAGTTCTAATGAGGTGGATGAAACTGGAGGCTATTATACAGAGTGAAGTAACTCAGAAAGAAAAAACACCAGTTCAATATAGTAATGCATTTATATGGAATTCAGAAAGATGGTAACAATCACCCTATATGCGAGACAGCAAAAGAGACATAGATGTAAAGAACAGACTTTTGGACTCTATGGGAGAAGGCGAGGGTGGGATGATTTGAGAGAATAGCATTGAAGCATGTATATTACCATATGTGAAATAGACTGCCAGTCCAGGTTCAATGCATGAGACAGGGTGCTCAGAGCTGGTGCACTGGGATGACCCTGAGGGATGGGATGGGGAGGGAGGTGGGAGGGGATTCAAGATGGGGAACACATGTACACCCATGGCTGATTCATGTGAATGTATGGCAAAACCCACTACAATATTGTAAAGTAATTAGCCTCCAATTAAAATAAATAAATTAATTAAAAAAAAAAAGAAGAGTCAGAGTGAGGAGCTGAGAGGTTCTGCCATACAGATGGCTCCTCAGACCCAGAATTCAGACAGCCCTGCCTTCTGTGTTCCCCGATTTGGGTTGGAAACGGCAGGTTTGGGATGGCTCACTACTTTACAGGGAGCTTCAAAAATCAGAATACTTATTCTACTAACGAGTCTTAGTCTTTCTCCCTGCAGCTTGCCCTTCGGTCTGGTTCTGTTTTTTTTCCAGAGTGTGATGTAATTTGCTACAGGGTTTCACAGGTCTATGCCAGCTGTTGATATTTTAGGCAGCCTGGGGGGTGAAACTGTGATTGCAGGCTTTCATTTGCCCCAGATTGGAAGACCTGAGCTTTTGAATTTGTCCAACGAAATGGGACAATGTTCCATAGCCAATCACTCACCAGTTTATTCCCCTAGGCCCTCACTCGTTCACAGAGTGGGTCAGGCCCTGTTGGTGGTGCTGGGGACGCAGAGGGAGAAAAAGACACAGACCTTGGCTCAAAAAGCTGCCCTCTGGGAGGGCAAAGAGAGGAGCGGTGAGAAGGTGGCCCACCATGGTAGGAAGTGCTGTGATGGAGGTCCTCATGGGCCCAAGTAGGACAACAGCGTGGCCAACTCAGGGCCTGAGAAATCACATCTGTTGGTTTCACCATCCCCCCTCATATATATATATATATATATATATATGTGTGTGTGTGTGTGTGTGTGCATACTTAGTCACTCAGTTTTGTCTGAATCTTTGTGACTCCATGGACTGAAGTTCACCAGGCTCCTCTGTCCAATGGATTCTCCAGGCAAGAATCCTGGAGTGGGTTGCCATGCCCTTCTCCAGGGGATCTTCCCAACCCAAGGGTCTCACCCAGGTCTTTTGCATTGCAGAAAGATTCTTTACCATCTGAACCACCAGGGAAGCCCTACATATACATATTAACATGTATATAAAATACATGTACTTATGTATAAAGACATAAGTACTTATATAAATATATACTTATATATTGTTGGTCCCTTGAAGGCATTTCCCAGTCCCAGGACTCTGGTAGACTTCTGTACTTAGAGGAGGGAGAGACTTCTGTACTAAATGAAGGGAAAGAAACAGGAAGCAGGGGAGCAAGGAGTTCATTAAAGATGGATGCGTGAAGGGATATTGACTATATGACTGTGAATGAATGAATGATTAAATGGATGAATGAGGCTTGTTTACTCTTGTTCATTGACCAACTCTTTAGTTTTTCAGTGTCAGATGTCTGTGTTTCTCTTTTCAAATTCTGGAACTAATCATGTAAGTATATTGTGAAACAAAATTCTCTTTTTCAGTATCTTACCGAGGAGGTGGTAAAGGAGTCTGCAAAAGGAAAGAGAACCAGAAATTACAGTTATTCTTTGAGCAGAGCTAATGGTTAACAATTTTTTTTTTTTTGGTTTAGAGACAAACAACAAAGCCCAACCAAACTTCTAGGGTATATCTTTCAAGTGCCATCTAAGCCTTCACATTGTCCATATTCCTATGGTTCTAAAATAAAGAGTGGGTAACAAATGCATTTTAATGTTTTTTCTTACCTTGTTTCCCTTTGTGGGTTTGTCTCCTAAAACATAAGAAGAAACAGGAGTGAGTTTATGGCAAATGTCATCAAGTTATCTTTACATACAGTAAATGGAAATAATTCCCATTTGAATAATTCTGGTGCAATACCAATGAACATTTGTTGCCATCTTATGAAATACCCAACACCATGCTAAATACTTTCAGTATGTGATCTCATTTAATCCTTGCTTTTGCTCTGGATGAAGAAACTGGAGCATGGGGAAGTTAAGTACTTCACCTCCAATCCCCCAGTTAGTAAACGGTAGAATGAAGATCTCATTGCATATGGTGTGACCCCTGAGGTCCTCTCTTAACCATTAGCTGTTGATTGATATCCTTTTATATATGTAGTCATCTTATTCAAGTTCTTGCCTCCTACTTTCATCAGGCATTTCTAAGAAGAGAAAAACTGCATCACAGAACATTTCAGATGAAAGGGTTTTCTAAGACTCCAGAGTTCAATTACTTTATTTGATGAAAGACAAAACTAGGGAGGACAATTGCCCAAGACCATCTGACCCTAGAAAAAGCCTGAATGGGGCCTGGAAAGGATTCTCCTGACATCGATGTAGTTTTAGGGGCTCCCCCAATGGCTCAGTGGTAAAGAATACACCTGCAATGCAGGAAACCCAGGTTCCATCCTTGGGTTGGGAAGATCCCCTGGAGGAAGAAATGGCAATGTCCTGGAGGATCCCATGGACAGAGGAGCCTGACAGGTTACAGTCCGTGGGGTCTCAAAGAGTCAAACGACTGAACCATCTCATTCTTAAGTAGTTTTATTTCCACAGTGCAATTCAACTCAGACAATTATTGAGCTGCTACTCTGAGCTAAGCCCAGGGCCAAGCTCTGGAGTTAAACACAAAGGCAACACAATCCTTCCCCTCAAGGTGTTTCCAGTTGTGTTTACAGGCCAAGTTCTAGCTTCTGGGGACACAATGGGGAAGATGAGAGACACTGTCCCTGCTGCCATAGCGCTTATACCTAAAGGGTAGTCGTGCACTACCTTTCCTGAAGAAAACACTTCTGGAAGAGAAGGGTGTGGCATTGAAGGGACACATGGGAGATGAGTTGGTCTGGGGTGTCAGGGAGAGCTCTTTGAGTAAGCTATGTTCACTTATCTGTAAAAATGGATGTGACCTGATAAATGCTGTTTTATAGGGGGTGAGAGGAGTCAGTGAGATGACTGCATCTTATCACGGCTGTTGTTCAGTAGCTCAGTTGTGTCTGACTCTCTGGGACCCCATGGACTGCAGCAGGCCAGGCTTCCCTGTCCTTCGTCATCCCCCGGAGCTTGCTCAAACTCATGTCCATTGAGTCAGTGATGCCATCCTGCCACTTTGTCCTCTGTCATCCCCTTCTCCTCCTGCTTTCAATCCTTCCCAGCATCAGGGTCTTTTCCAATGACTCGGTTCTTTGCATTAGGTGGCCAAAGTATTGGAGCTTCAGCATCAGTCCTTCCAATGAATATTCAGTGTTGATTTCCTTTCAGATTGACTGGTTGGATCTCCTTGCCGTCCAAGGGACTCTCAAGAGTCTTCTCCAAGACCACAGTTCAAAAGCATCAATTCTTCGGCGTTCAGCCTTCTTTATGGTCCAACTCTCACATCCTTACATGACTACTGGAAAAACCATAGCTTTGACTATATTGAACTTTGTTGGCAAAGTAATGTCTCTGCTTTTTAATAAGCTGTCTAGGTTGGTCATAGCTTTTCTTTCAAGGAGCAAACATCTTTTAATTTCATGGTTGCAGTCACCATCTTCAGTGGTTTTTGAGCCTAATAAAGTCTGTCACTGTTTCCATTAATTCCCCATCTATTTGCCATGAATCAAGTATCTTATCATAGGAGACTTAAAACTCAACTGAGCACTGCCTGAGTCTCCTTTCCTTATTTGTGAGATGACACAGTTGGAATAAATCATTGTTTTAAAACTTTGCTGTGAAGAGTCCCCTGGGGTCCCCCTGGGGACAGCTAAGGAAACTGTAAGGCTGAGAGGCTGGGTTTCTAGCTCATCATCCCTTGTCACTGTGGAGGCTCCATCTCTGTGTACTTCCCATTGGATCCCCTTTAAGATTTCTTTGGGGAAAATGTCTAGCTGGTCAAAAAGAACACAACGCAACACACACTAGTCTGGATGATTTTAAAGGTTCTTCTAGGCCTAACTAACTGAGGGAAGGAGGAGTAGACTGAGATAAGTGCCTTCTTCAGTCCAGCTCTTCTGAGAGGGCTCCATACCTCTCCAGATAAGCCAGATAATGGATTTTATTTCACAGGCAAGAGATCTACTGGTCTGACATTACAATGGATTCCCCTTCCCAATAAAACTCAAAGACACCAAAAAAAAAAAAAACCAAACAACCCAAATAACAGAAAAACTACCTCATTGGACAAAATTACCATTCTCTTTCTTTTGTTTTTTTAAAATGCATTTTAGATAATATAGACTTTTCTGCATGAATTCAAACACTAATGGGAGATAAGATTTGCAGATGTTCCTAAACTGTAAAAATACAAAAATATGATCCAGGTTTTATTTCAACAACAGCAACAATCTAGTTAATGTTAAGTCATTGACTATTTTGATGCGATTATTAAAAAAATTAGGCCATAGGGTGCTTCCTTAAGGCACTAAATCAGAAAGCAGGAAACTAATTTGCCTCATTTTATTGTATATTGGTTTCAGCAGCAGAGCTCCCTGAGAAACTATCTTATATCAGCTTATGCTGATGACTTTCCCTGTGAAGCTAAATGTCAGGTGTTCAAGACACCTTTTCATACCTACTACTGTATCTATTCGGAGAAGACAATGGCACCCCACTCCAGTACTCTTGCCTGGCAAATCTCATGGACGGGGGAGCCTGGTGGGCTGCAGTCCATGGGGTTGCTAGGAGTCAGACATGACTGAGCAACTTCACTTTCACTTTTCACTTTCATGCATTGGAGAAGGAAATGGCAACCCACTCCAGTGTTCTTGCCTGGAGAATCCCAGGGATGGGGGAGCCTGGTGGGCTGCCGTCTATGGGGTCACACAGAGTTGGACACGACTGAAGTGACTTAGCAGCAGCAGCAGCAGCAGCAGCAGCACTGTATCTATTGGGGATCAATTCAATTCACTGAAAACAAAGTTCAATAAAAAGACTGAGTATCTGGAATTCAGTAGGAACATTCCATTTATTGCTTCAGAGATATGCATCTCATTTGATTCAGTGATTGTGAATTTAGAAAAGGACATCTATCTTGCTTTTATTCATTCGCTTGTTCTTGAGCCCCTAGTGTATGTCAGGCATGGATTCATTTTTAATAGATTTATTGATGTAGGTGTTGGGGAATATAATACCAGAAAAAAAGTTTCTATTGTCATGTAAACTCACATTCCAGTAGCAGGAGAGAGAAAACAAACAAAGGTATATGATAGCTGGTGGTGATAAACACTACAAAGAAAAGTGAAGGTCTGGTGTGTGAGACAGGTGGTGGGGCTACTGTTTTTCATACAGATGCCAGAAGACCTCTGTGGAGGGGGATGACAACAGAAGCTTGAAGAAAGTGAAGGCACACACCATGTGAATACCTGGGCAAGTGTCCCTGACAGAGGCAACAGCAAGTACAAAGGCCCTGGGGTGGGATGAGAACCAAGGGGTTCTACTCTCTGGGCTTCCCTGGTGGTTCAGACGGTAAAGAATGTGCTGGCAGTGTGGGAGACCTGGGTTCAATCCCTGGGTTTGGAAGATCCCCTGGAGGAGGTCATGGCAACCTACTCCAGTATTCTTGCCTGGCGAATCCCCATGGACAGAGGAGCCTGGCGGGCTATAGTACATGGGGTCTCAAAGAGCTGGGCATGACTGAGTGACTAAGCACAACCCACAACACTCTCCAGGCAGCGGTGGTGGAGGTGAGAATGTGCACGGGGTCACATGGGGTCATTTAGGCTGTGATGAGAACTTTGCCTTAACCATGGTGCATCTTTTCTGTATGGGCTTCCCCTGGTGGCCCAATGGTAAAGAATCCCCATGCAGTGCAGGAGATGCAGGAGACTTGAGTTTGGTTCCTGGGTCAGGAAATTCCCCTGAAGTAGGAAGTGGAAACCCACTCCAGTATTCTTGTCTGGAAAATTCCATGGACAGAGGAGCCTGGTGGGCTACAGTTCATAGGGTTCCAAAGAGTTAGACACAACTGAGCACACACACTGCATACATGCACCTTTTCTGTACCCTGTCTCTAAGTTTTGTGCCCCCATTATAATGGAAGTTTTCCCTGGCATCAGTATCCTCCTCATTTAAAATACGTGTGTATGCAGAGCTACTGCTGCTGCTGCTGCTGCTGCTGCTAAGTTGCTTCAGTCGTGTCTGACTCTGTGCGACCCCATAGATGGCAGCCCATCAGGCTCCCCAGTCCCTGGGATTCTCCAGGCAAGAACACTGGAGTGGTTTGCCATTTCCTTCTCCAATGCATGAAAGTGAAAAGTGAAAGTGAAGTCTCTCAGTCATGTCTGACTCTTAGTGACCCCATGGACTGCAGCCTACCAGGCTCCTCCGTCCATGGGATTTTCCAGGCAAGAGTACTGGACTGGAGTGCCATTGCCTTCTCCAAGAGCTACTGCATGGTATAGTAATTCCTCTCCTGGGTGTATATTCTGGGCTTCCCAGGTGTCACTAATGGTCAAGAGCCTGCCTGCCAGTGCAGGAGCCGTAAGAGACCTGAGATCGATCCCTAGGTTGGGAAGATCCCTTAGAGAAGGAAGTGGTTACCCACTCCAGTATTCTTGCCTGGAGAATCCCCTGGACAGAGAAGCCTGGCAGGCTACAGTCCCTGGGGTTGCAAAGAGTTGGACATGATATACTAAAGAGAAAGCCAAACATACACCCATACTAAAACTTGTACATGAATTTTCAGAACAGTACTATCATAAAAGTCAAAAGGTAAAATCCATCCAAATGTTTATTAACTGATGAAAGAGTAAAAATATGGTGAAAGGATAAACAAATGTATCTATACTAAGGACTATGATTTAGCAATAAAAAGGAATAAAGTACATGTTACATGCTACAACATGCTACATGTTACAACATAGATGATCTTCTAAAACATGCCCAATGAAGGAAGCTAAAAGACTACGTACTGCATAATTTCATTTATATTTTAAAAATCTAGGATGGGCAAATCCATAGAGACAGGAAGTATTTTAGTGGTTTCTTGGGAAAGGGGAAGGTTTGGGGAGCAACTTCTAATGAACAGGCTTTTATTGGGGGGAGATACATTTTTCAAAACTTAGATTGTGGCCATTTGTTGCAGAATTCTGTGAACATACTAAAGTCATTGAATTTCATACTTTATCCTTTAAAATTTTTAATTTTTTTATTCTTTTGGCATGCTGGATCTTAGTTCCCCGACCAGGGATCGAACCCATGCCCCCTAGAGCGGAAGCTCGGAACTTTAACCATTGGACCACCAGTGAAGTCCATCTGTTTTTAAAGAGTCAGCCTCTCTCTCTCTTTAAAAAAAAATTTTTCTTATATTTATTTGGCTGTGCCAGGTCTTAGTTGTGGCATGCGGGATCTTCAGTCTTTGTTGTGATACGTGGGATCTAGCCCCCTGACCAGGAATTGAACCTGGACTCCCTGCATGGACAGCGTGGAGTGTTAGCCACTGGACCACCAGGGAAATCCCTGAATTGTGTACTTTAAATTAGTACCTGAACTGTATCTCAATAAAGACATTTACAAAATTCAAAAAATAAAAAAGAATAAAAATGGTGTGTATGATATCATATGCAACAGCGAAAATCCTGAGGGCTTCAGCTATATCAAATATGTCTAATAGCAATAATTTATGCCATGGGTTTCTCTTATTTGTTGCTTAGATATTTGAAATATTACAAATTAATAGGTATAAATGAACTTCAGGGACTCCACAAATGAGAAAACCCGATCAAAAAGGTGAAATAACTCATCAGAATGTCATATAGCTTTGATAATAATTCAGGTAAAATGCAGGCATCTTTTTTGGGGGGGCATAGGACTTGTTTAAGAAGTAATAACAACTCAGGTATACACTGGAAGAGGATGAGATTTGGAGCTGGACTTCTTGAGTTTGCATTTTGATTGTGCTACTTACTATTGGTAGGGTCATAGCAGGTGCTCAAAAAATACTTATGACATAAATGGATTGAGAAACAGTTGCAATTTTTATTCTGGAAAAGTGAGATTTGGTTACTCATACTTCATGGGAACTCATGTGTGGAATAAATGAGTTAATGCATTTCAAGTAATGACTTTTATTGCATACCCACTGTTAGGAAATTATTTCATAATGGAAAATTACAGAGAAAACGGCAATCTACCTTCCTGATGAGGTACACAAATAACTCAAGTGCTACGAACAGTTCCCTGTTGCATCAGAAGACCCAAACAGGTGTTCTTTGGGGTCTTTTCCCATCTTGAAATTCAATCAAGCAGTTTTCTGTAGGAGGAGGCTGGCGTGCTCGCCATCTGGTGGCTACATGTGTAATTAGCAACATCTGCTCGATTGTCATTTTCCTCCTGAGTTTGCGACAAGATAAAACTCACTTCCGCTGCAAAATGTGTTGCTTCTTGGGAGACCAGGTAGTGAGCTGAACACAGCATGGAGGTAGAATCTATTGGACCCAGTTTGATTATCTCCATAATTTATTAGAGTGGAATCATGAAGTTGTCAATCTCACAGGGGTCTGTGAAGTTAAATTAAAGCCTCTGGGAGAAGACATTACTTTGCCTACAAAGGTCCATATAGTCAAAGCTATGATTTTTCCAGTAGTTATGTACGGATGTGAGAGCTGGACAATAAAGGCTGAGAGCTGAAGAACTGATAGCTTCGAACTTGGTGCTGGAGAAGACTCTTGAGAGTCCCTTGAACTGCAAGGAGATCAAACCAGTATATTCACTGGAAGCACTGATGCTGAAACTGAAGCTCCAATACTTTGGCCACCTGATGTGAAGAGCTGACTCATTGGAAAAGACCCTGATGCTGGGAAAGATTGAAGGCAGGAGAAGGGAACAATAGAGGATGAGATGGTTGGATGGCATCATTGACTCGATAGATATGAGTTTGAGCAAGCTCTGGGGGATGGTGAAGGACAGGGAAGCCTGGCGTGCAACAGTCCATGGGGTTGCAGAGTCAGACCTGACTGAACGACTGAACAACAACCGGGAGAAGAAGAAAGTATTGTGAGACTTGTTTGTCCATTTTGGGGCAGGGGTGGTGTGCCTGGTGCCTGTTTATAAGAGCTGGTTGTTAAATTTTCAGGATTCTGCAATTCAGGTGTTAAACACAGCCATTATTAAAAAAAATAATTATGTAAATATACGCTGAAGTTATGAAAAAGGTAGCATATGCTCGAAACTCATGACTTCCTGATTATTCTACCACATCTGTCTATGCTGTTGAAGTTCTTTACCTCTATCGTGTCTATGGTGGAAATCAGTAAAATATGGCATGTCTTCCCATCGTCCTGCTCAGTGGTCCTGAAATCTGCCATAGCAGAAGTATTTGCACCATAGAAACTGACGGAAGCTACAAATCAAGGTTTGCTCTATTGTTTGGTATTCTCATCTGTGGTTTAAATGGTTGGACAAGAAGATAGACATTCGAGAATTTGTTTCTTGATGGAAGGGACGATGATGCAGATGAGATCTTTGAAATCACACAAGTTGGGTTCTAATCTCACCCCTCCCCCCCATCACTGACTGAGTAATCTTGGGCAAATTATTTAAACGTTCCGGGCTTGTTTTCATGTCTATAAAGCACAGATCATGAAGTGTAGTTCCTTGGATGGTTAGGAGTAAATAAAATACACTTGTTTTCAATTAGCTCCTAGTCAGTTTGTGTTAAATATATGCAATACCCTTTGTTTATGAAATATGGTCATGACAATCAACACTTTTGGAAACAAAGCATCAGTGTAATATTATGTAATTAAAACATAGACTCTGGAAAAAATTGGACAAAACCTGGCCTCTTTGCGGTATTTATGATGTCGAAGAGTTTTATAATATTAACATATGAAAGTGAACCACTGGAATTTCATGCCCTGATGATTAATTATAGAAGCATCCAAAGAAGAAATGATCCAAGTGGCTAGTGTACACTATTTCATAAGGCCTATTCTGAGAAACCTTTTTGAGTTTTTTGAGAAAGTCTGTGGAAACTTTCAGAAATTAATTTCAGCAGTAAATTGCTGAAACCACTCTTGGGGTTGAGTGGGGAGGGATTAAGTTAGGCAAAGCCTGGGATGTGGGAGGGACCTGCTGACTTTAACAGCTCCTCAAGTAATGTTGGAAAGTGCAATTTCTTAGGAACATCTATGTCAACAGCTGCACCTTGGGGCTTAGTAACAGGTGTGGGATAGAAGTCTCTTTCTCGACAAGCCCAGGAGATATCTTTTTGGCTGAACTCAGTGTCTCAGGGAGTGGAGGCAAGGTGGGTAGGCAGGGTGAAGGGAAGGACCAAGGCTTCAGAGGCAATGGGGTGGGTGAGCAGTGGAATGGGTGGATTTGTATGTATGAACCATACCCATGGATGCACAAAATGCTAGAGGCCATTGTGTTCTACCGTGTTTCTACAGATGGGATATTAAGGGCTAGTGTGAGTATGTGTGTGTGCACATTCAATCACCTGATTGTGTCCTACTCTTCACGCCCCCATGGATAGTAGCCTGCCAGGCTCCTCCGTCCTTGGAATTTTCTAGGCAAGAATACTGGAGTGGGTTGCCATTTCCTACTCCAGGGGATCTTCCCGACCCAGGGATCGAACCTGCATCTCTTGTGTCTCCTGCATTGGCAGGTGGATTCTTTACCACTGTGCCACCTGGGAAACCCCAGGAAAATCATTTGCCTAGATTTATAACTGAGCAGGACCTTATGGGACTTTGCACCATATCCTCTGCTTTAGCTCCTCCCTGAAGGCCCTGGAGAGCAGTATTTGACGCATGTTTCTTGAGTTGTTTTACCGATGCTAAAACCCCCACCAAAGAGAAGATATTAACTACTTGATGACCATGAGCACAACCGCAGGCTTCCTCAGGACTGATGATGTCCTCCCTCACCTGGCTTTTGACAATGCTTTGCCAAAACCCTTCGGGGAGCTCAGGGTTTTTTAGATCGTGAGCCACCCAGCTCCTTTCATGGCCCTGCAATAAACCTTCCTCCGCTCCAAACGCCACCATTTCGGTTTGTGTGGCCTCACTGTGCGTTGGGCATAGGAACTTGCACTAACAAGTTCACATCACAAGCAGAGATGGTTCCAGAAGCAGTTGGGTTTCTTGGCTTGCCCCTTGCAGGCCCCCACCTACTGGGAACTCGTAGCTAAGCATCACAGGCTGATCTCTTGGTGGTCCTGTGACCCCCGACAATGCTTATCTGATACACTTTTATTAACATGGGCTAATTTTTAGAGTTACCGTAGGGTTTACCATGCATCTACTATGTGCTCTGCATGGTGCTATATGTTTGCTGCGGGGAAAATAATGTTCAGAAAAGTTTGATCTTTAAGGTTAAGGAATTTATTTTTATATTCATCAGTAACAGATTTACTGTGTTTGCTCAGCACCAAACTACATCAAGCATGGTTTCAGTCTACACAGAGAGCCAGAGAGAGATTCCAGGGCAGGGAGAAGGGCAAGAATAAGTGAGGGAGGAAAGAGTTGTGGAAGTCATTAGTTCGGTCCAGTAGCCCTTGGTCAAGGGTCCATCATGTGTCAACACCTGTGCTAGAGGATTTGCGTCAGTTAGTACCTACGCGAGACAGGGATCTGATGATTTAGAAGCATTTCCTCCCTTTCAGAGATATGGACACTTCGAGAGGTTAAGTTCTTTGCAGACATTTGTGAAGTCGTAAAACTGGGATTTGAACCCAGGAGTCCTTGTCCCCAGACCCAACCTTCAGGCAACCACATTTTGGCTTAATATTTAACCTTCCCTAAGGTCACTGTCTCCCACCTCAGCTCAATGTGCCCTGCTATGGGAATCAGCCCTAGGACTCACAGTTCTCCTGTCGTGGCACAATTAAGGATTGTTTCAAGTTCCCACAGTGGAGACCTGACCAGATGGTGGGTCCTTGTGGTCTAAGGTCTTCTGTACCCTGGCACAAAGTGATTTTGAATAAAGTGCACTTCTACCCTGGTAGTTATCACATGGTGTTGTAACTGCCTTGTTTTTAACTCTTCTATTTGTGGCTTCTTTATTGCTCTCTATTGAAATGTGTGTTTGTTACATGAGCGGTTATCTAGCACTTTTCTTTTTCTCTGTGTGACGGTGAGACAAAGTATTGTCCTGTAGTTCAACATCTATAACATTACAACATGTATAACATTAGCTTTGAACTGATCTTGTATCAATGTGTCTATCACTTTTTTTTCTTCCTCCTTCCTTTTCTTCCTTTGAGCCTGAACAGGAATATGATTTCTATCACTTTTGAACCACTGTTTGTGTCTGATATCAACTTAAATCTAAAATGGTGGTAGGAGGATAATCTTAAATTTATTTCTGACTGTTTCTAGGTCTGTGGGCTAAAGCTTGTGATTTTTGTTAAGGATATAATCTATAGGAAGGCAAATTCCATCCTTTTTGTGATGTTTTGTGTCGCCGTGTTCTGCCCCTAGAGGACAGTATCATCCATCAATTCCTGTCTTTTGCGCTAAAACCTTGCATGCTGCTGCTGCTGCTAAGTCGCTTCAGTCGTGTCCGACTCTGTGCGACACTATGGAGAGCAGCCCACCAGGCTCCCCTGTCCACAGGATTCTCCAGGCAAGAATACTGGAGTGGGTTGCCACTTTCTTCTCTGAAAACCTTGCCAAATTTGTGCTAAGTGCTGTGCTGAGTTACTTCAGCTGTGTCCAACCCTGCTCATCCCTGTGGACTGTAGCCTTTCAGGCTCCTCTGTCCATGGGATTCTCCAGGCAAGAATACTGGAGTTTGGTGAGTGAGAAATCATTTAGGGAGTTTGCAGAAATAATTTTAGATACTAGCAAATATAGTAAAACCCTGGAAACATTGCCATATTCACAAAAGACTAGGTCTGGTCTAGGATTGGACTGCTTGCTCTGTGACCTTATGTGAGCCCCTTCTCTTGCCAAGCCTCTTGGCATAAGATGAGGGGGTAGATTTGGATTAACTCAAAACTCTTTGGCATCTAAATGTGACAGAAAGCAAACTGGTAGAAAGGTCTTTTGATGGCATTATATGGAATTCTATTGTACTTCTTTTTAACCAAGCTCATGTTTCTGGATATTCAGGTTCAGCCACCTGTGTGTAATTCCCTCTTTCTTTTCATGGATAGTTTATCGTATTTTGTTATAAATTCATTCTTATATATGACGTGCTTTTCACCTCTAAGGAAATTGGTTTACAGTTTGTGCTTGGTTCACATGGAAGGCAAAGAAACTCATTTTAGCTTCCTTTCTGCTTAGCGTTAAGAAGCTAAGCCACTTAGAGTTGATCCGTGTTGTTGTGCAGCAGAAACCAACACAACATTGTAAAGCAATTATCCTCCAATTTAAAAAAAGAAAAAAAAAGAGAGAAGCTAAACCACACCACTTTTGAATATTACAGCTATCCTCATTTAAAAAGAGAGAGTTTCTTCTGCATCTATAGCTAATGCTAATTAATGGTTCATCACAACTCCCTGAGAAGGGAATGGTTACCACTCCAGTATTTGTGGCTGGAAAAATCCAGGGGCAGAGGAGCTTGGTGGGGTGCAGTCCATGGGGTCGCGAAGGGTCAAATATGACTAAGCAACTAACACTTTCACAAGCAACTTACACTGTATGAATACTTTGCCCCCAAATAAACTTTTATCCATTTTTAGGAGTGAATAAAAGAAGCCAAGCTTCAGGGAAGATAAGTTCTTGAAATCTGACAGTTTCCAGATAATGTCAGAATATGATTTCAAGAAAAATAATATGAAATGTACATTAACATAAATCTATAACTGCTCAACTTGATGAAAAATATCACCATAAAACTCTGCCATGACTGAACCACCCAATATGTTTTTCTCGATGACATTTTGTGAGAATGAATAAATTATCTGAGAATGTGTTTGCATCAAACATACAGAATTTTGTAATAAACACATAAATCATTCAAGCATTTTCCAGAAAGATGCCTGATCCAAAAAATGAGGATATTCATATTACTTTTCTCCCTTCCAGCTTCTTTCTCAGTACAGTCCCTTAGAGCTCTGGGTAGTAATACAAAACCATCAATTATGGAAGTGTAGGAAGAGAAGACACAAAGAAAATTACTCTCATTGAAGAAGTTTTCCATGCAACTTACAAGCTGAACTTCTGTGAGCTTTGTTTTCACTGAGGTCCCCTCTGCAGTTTACACTGGGGTCTACTTTTGAAAAGGGGCTTCCCAGGTGGTCCTAGTGGTAAAGAGCCCACCTGCCAATGCAGGAGACGTAAGAGGCATGGATTCGACCCCCAGGTTGGGATGATCCCTTGGAGGAGGGCATGGCAATTCGCTCCAGTATTCTTGCCTGGAGAATCCCATGGACAGAGGAGCCTGGTGGACTACAGCCCATGGGGTTGTAAAGAGTCAGATATGACTGAAGTGACTTAGCATGCATGCACTAGTTTTACAAAAACAGCTATATTTTTCAGCCATGGTACCCAGATACCAGTCATCATCCCCTATAAAACTGGCAGGACAAACTTAACTCTGAAAGATGTGTTCTTGTTGTACTCATTGAGGAATTGCTTTACTCTTTTCTTACTTGGGGCAATTGATGCTTTTTCACATGAAAAAGCAGGCTCTCCCTTTTTTGCATAGACTACTGGGAAGATTGAGGCAAACTAGTAGCTTAATTTTAATAGATTGCAATGACTTGTGCCTTAGGATCCCAAATTTCATTTGTCTGTCTCTATATTTCCTATGATTTAAAACTTTTTCTGCTATACCATGCAAGTTTTTGTTAACTACTCCAACAGTTGTGAGCTAAGGTGAAGTATAAATAAATAGATGAATGAGTAGTTGTGATTTGTGATTTATAATGAGAAATGTATATTTGGTCTTCATCTCTGTATCTGGCACAGAGCTCCTAAATCCTTGGAATCTCCTAAGTGATGAGAGCTATCTAAGCATCTTTTGTTATGTTAAGGAGATTACTTTTAGATCCTACCTAAGGATGGGGGCTGGTGGCCAGTGAAGCTGACCATGTGATTGGAGGGTTGAAACTTACAGTCCCCCAAATCTAAACCTACCCCTACTTCTAGGAAGCGGGGAGTGGCTTGAGATTGAGTTCAGTTGCCAATGGCCAATGATGTAATCAACCGTGCCTACATAATGAAGCCTCCACAAACTCCCAAGAGTTTGAAGCTTCCAGGTTGGTGAACACACAGAGATTCAAGAACCATGGAAGCTCCCTGCCTTTTCCTAATACCTCCCTTCTGTGTCTCTTCCATTTGACTGTTCCTGGGTTACATCCTTTTATTGATACATTGGCAATTTAGTAAGTAAGATGTTTCTTTGAGTTATATGAGCCACTCTAACAAAGTAATTGAACCCAAGGCAGGGGTGGATGGAACCTTCAGTCTATAGACGCGCAGGTGACAATCTGGGCTCATGACGCATCTGCAGTGGTGGTGAGGTGCGGTCTGGTAGGACCGAACCCTTAACTTGTTCATCTGATGCTGTCTCTGGGTGGACAGTGCCAGAACTTGATTGAATTGTAGGACACCCAGCTGGTGTCCAGAGAATTGCTTGATGATGTGTGGGTGGGAGAACTGCCTCCTATGGACGTTGGAATTGGTATTAGAACCATCTGGATTGTCACACAGACGTATTAATATATGTAGAATGGTGGTCAAAGAAGATTCTGCCATCAAAGAAATGAAGCTTCATGTCTACAGTGAACTATTAAAAAAAGAGAAGAATTGTGAAACCCATTTCTTACCTTTCTCCCCAGGACTCAGGGCTTCCCTTGTGGCTCAGCTGGTAAAGAATCTGCCTGCGATGCAGGAGACCTGGGTTTGATCCCTGGGTTGGGAAGATCCCCTGGAGAAGGAAAAGGCTACCCACTCCAGTATTCTGGCTTGGAGAATTCCATGAACTGCATAGTCCATGGGGTCGCAAAGAGTCAGCCATGACTGAACGACTTTTTCACTTTCCAGGAGTCATTTCTCCATAAATGGCTATGAAGGTTCTATTATGACTTAGAACCTCTGTATATATCAAATGATTATGGTCTGCTTTGGGGTCCCTCTGTGCTCTGTGCTCTGGGCCCTTTCTCTGTCAGGCAGGAAAAAACTGCTATATAATTCATGTCTTCTAAGGGCTAGCGATACTAATACATCAGTTACTGAAGGAACGCTCTAAATCAAGTGCTGTGTACATCAAAGGCATTTCCATGTTCTTGGACTCAAGAGGAATAGGAAAGCTTCCCTATTTGGGACGGTTTAAAGGGGTCTAGAGGGCAGATAGACAGGGATCAGTCAGGCTATGGAAGATGGAGAGGAGAGATAGGGCAGGGAACAGCCCTTGTCCCCTGCTTCTGCTTATGCAGTTCAACTGAAGAGTCATAAAGGCCCTGGCGACCTCACATTTCAAGAGGAGGAAAGTAAAGGCTCAGAAAGGTTAGGTGCCTCACTTAAGGTCACACAGCCAGGGCGTGGCAGAGCCAGGGCGTCAGCCGCTCTCCTTGTTCTTTCCACCTCGCTTCCCTTTGTGGGCATCTTCTCTTGTGCCTCCAGGTCCATTGCTCATCTGGTCCATTCTGTTCCACCTACGCGCAATCCTCGGGGACCAACCAGCACAGGCAAACTGGCCCTGTGGTTTCTGGTTGGGTTTGGCCATTGGGAAGTCCCAGCAGGAGACAAGAGGGAGTTTGGAGAGGGAGGTTGGGGCGTGTATTCCATTCATTCCCACCCTGGGAGGAAAGTAAGGAAAGTGAAGTCGCTCAGTCGTGTCCGACTCTTTGCGACCCCATGGATTGTAGCTTCCCAGGCTTCTCTGCCCATGGGATTTTCCAGGCAAGAGTACTGGAGTGGGTTGCCATTTCCTTCTCCAGGAGATCTTCCTGACCCAGGGATCAAACCTGGATCTCCTGACACTTTATTGTCTGAGCCACCAGCCACATGGGCTGGTGATGTCCCGCAAAAACGGCCACTGCTCCTCTCAAGGTGGTGAGCACCTTCTTGTTTTCTGTGGCTGTCCCCTCATCTCTGGGTTTAGGAGTGGTAATAATGCCACTGCTTATAGGCCCCAGTGCCTGCATCATCCCACATTCTTCCCCAACACCTCACATACCTTAGTAAACAGTTCCTTTACAAATAAACCTCTTTAAATTATCCTAATTTGGATGTGCCATCTCTTCCCTCTTAGGACTCTAATGATTACACTTTCCCATTAAAGAAAATTTGATGTTAGTAATATGTTACAGAATATAGCATAAGACACATAAAAGTTGAATTTGATATGTTTAAGTTACTGGGAAATGTAAATCATGGGGCTGTCATCTTTTCCAAGTGGACATTGTAAAAAGAAGAAGGGGACATTGGGGAAAGTGATGAGAGAAGCTATAATGTATAGGATTCAATTAAATTACTGTAGCTATCCTCCACTTGCGCTTCTAGCAGTACTGAAATTGATGGTTTCTTTTCAGTTTCTTGCCTGTTTCTTCATCTCCAAATTGAGTTGCTTTGCCTAAAGCTTTAAAATCTGTTTTCATATTAATTAATCAAACATTTTAAAATTAGATGTCTATCTTTCAATTTACAAGGGTATGCTTAGAGGAATAACTTAGCTATGTATTTGAGGCAAGAAATATATGTTTCAAAACAATTTCTTTCCAGATTGTACAACATGGAATATGACTTTTCACAGTCAACTTCCTCATTAATAAGGTAAGGTGATAAAAAGGCATAAGATGTGAGAGAGTCTTTCCAAAATTAGAAAACCTTATTAGATGAAGGTTAATTTAATAGATAACCTTGTTCAGAAAAATCTAAAAATATACAGATATATTTCAAACTTTGTGATTTGACTTTACCTTTAACATGTTGTTTTCTGATATCCTTGGAAATGGGTTTTTCCACCTGTAGAAGACAATGCATTACAATTATCTCTTAAATTGTGACTATTCCATTTCATGACCTGCCACTCAGTATGGTTAGATCCCTTAGGTTATGAGTCCAGGACTCATCATTCTAACAGATCACCCTGTGTGTATTGTTGGCAACTATTCAACGTGTGTAAATACCACCATGCCAGTGACGAGCGTAGGGGCCTCAGGTGGTAATTCGGCATAAAAAATATTTGGTTTGAGAATCAATCCTGCCTCTTATTGCTGTGAAACTTTGGAAAGGCATTTACCATATTATGAGCCTTAGATTTTTTTTCCATCTTTTTTAATAGGGAAAATTTTGTTCATGTCAATTCATGTCATTGAGTTATTGTGAAGATCAATATACATGATCAAGTCCATGAAAGGGATTGAGCAGGCAGATCAAAGTGTAGCCTCGTGTAAATGCCCTTGTTGGGATTTCACCTTTATCATGTGCTGGCTATGAGAAGGTGGCCAGTCATTTAACTTTCTAAACCTCAGTTTCCTCAGCTGTGAATGGGGGTAATAGAAGAACTGACACTTCACAGGGATGGCAGAACTACAAGAGATAGGCTATGTGCCTAGAACAGGAAATAACACCAATCAAGCTGAAGAATTGTTAGCTGTCATTGTTAATTGTATTAAAGGCATTGATAGGACTTCCCTGGTGGTCCAGTGGTCAAGACTCTGTCTTCCAATGCAGGGGGTGTGGGTTTGATCCCTGGTAGAGGAGCTCAGATCTCACATGCCTCATGGCCATAACACAGAAGCAATACCGTAACAAACGCAATAAAGACTAAAAAAAAAATGGCCCACATAATAAAAAGAGAAATCACCACTTAAAAAAGCTAAAGGCAGAGTTGAACTATTAAGGGCTTGCTGTTTAATCTTTAGATATGAGGGTGAAGGAGGTGCTGGGTGTTAGTAGCTCAATCTTGTCTGACTCTTTGTGACCCCACGGACTGTAGCCTGCCAGGCTCCTCTGTCCATGGGATTCTCCAGGCAAGAATACTGGGGTGGGTTGCCATTCTCTTCTCTAGAGGATCTTCCTGAACAGGGGATTGAACCCAGGTCTCCTGCACTGCAGGCACATTCTTTACCATTTGAGCTACAGGGAATCCTGAAGAAGGTGAGGGAGACCTACTAATGATGCCCAATGCCTTGGAAAGCCTTTAAGCCTAGGTCAGTATTGGGGTCTATGATGTTTATTTTTATGTGTCAAATTGACAGGGTCACAGGGTATCCAGATATTTGGTGAAACCTTATTTCTGGGTGTGTCTGCGGAAGTGATTCTGGATGAGATTATAATTTGGATCAGCGGACTGAGTAAGGCCGATTGCCTTCTGCAAAGCCAGAGGGCATCTTTCAGTCCAGGGAGGGCATGAATAAAATAAAAAGGGAGGGGAAAGGAGAATTTGCTCTCTCTGCCTGACTGTTGACTCGGGTCGTTGCTCTTCTCCTGCCCTTGATGACTGAGATTTACATCACTGGTTCTCTTGGTGCTTGTGCCTTTGGACTTGAGCTGGAAGTTAGAGGCCCCCGGCATTCCTGGTCTTCAGCTTTCAGATGGCAGATTGTGGAACTTGAGCCTCCATAATTACTAATTTATTTATATGTATACTATATGCCTATGTGTCTCAAGCTTTCTATGCTATCTATCTATCCATCTGTGTATCTATTTTATCAATCTATTGGGGGCTTTCCAGGTGTCTCAGTGGTAAAGAACCCACTTGCAATGCAGGAGACACAGGAGATGGGGGCTCGCTCCCTGGGTGGGAAGATACCCTGGGGAAGGAAATAGCAACTTGTTCTAGCATTCTTGCCTGGGAAATCCCATGGACAGAGAATGCTTGTGGGATACAGTCCAGAAAGTCACAAAGAGTCTGACATGATTGAGTATACACACATCTATCTATTAATATCTATCTCTATCTGTCTATCTATCTATTATCTATCTACCTATTGCTTGTACTTCTAGAGAACCCTGACTAATATAGAGTTTTTGCAGTATACTTTATTGGTGCCAAGTTGAGGTGGTCAAGGTGAAGGGGAGGGAGGTCATTGAATCCCCTGTTACCTGTTAGGTCTTGATGGTCAAAGTCCACCTCTTTTCCTCTGTGGAACTCTGGACCACATAATTCTGCCTACATGTGATGTGGCTCTTCTACTGGTCAATATAGTAAAGCATCAGGTATGGTTTAGGTTTTGTTATTGCTGTGGCTTCCTTCGTCACACCCTCAGCTTTCAGTTCCTCCAGGGAGACCCCACGGAAGCTGGTGTGCTGGAGGGTTTTTGTCAAGTTCTTGTTGCATCCTCAGCTTTCAATCTTCCCTGTGCACCTGCCCAAGAGAGAGGGTCTCTCCCAATGCTCTTCCCACCTCCTATTGCTAGCCTGGAGCAGGGGAGAGTCTCCATGGTCTCTGTCTTGCTGGGCCCCGCATGATTAGGGTGTTAGGGATCAGGCTTCCTTAGTGCCTGCTCTTCTCCCCTTTGCTGGCCAAATTCTATTTTTAAAAATTAATTTTTAAATGAAGTATCAATCCTAAAGGATATCAACCCTGAATACTCATTGGAAGGACTGATGCTGAAGCTGAAGCTCCAATACTTTGGCCAACTGATGCAAAGTGCCGACTCACTGGAAAAAACCCTGATGCTGGGAAAGATTGAGGGCAGGAGGAGAAGGGGGTGACAGAGGATGAGATGGTTGGATGGCATCACCAATTCAACGGACATGGATTGGGCAAACTCTGGGAAATGGTGAAGGACCGGGAAACCTGGTGTGCTGCAGTCCATGGGGTCACAAAAAGTTGGACACGACTGAGCGACTGAACAACAACAACAATAGGTAATTTACAATGTTGTGCCAATCTCTGCTGTATGGCAAAGACTCAGTTATACACCTATATGCATTCTGTTTTAATATTCTTTTCCATTATGGTTTATAACAGGAAAGAAAATGAGGTCACTCAGTCATGTCTGACTCTTTGTGACCCCATGGACTGTAGTCTACCAGGCTCCTCCGTCCATGGGATTTTCCAGGCAAGAGTACTTGAGTGGGTTGCCATTTCCTTCTCCAGGAGATCTTCCTGACCCAGGGATTGAACCCGGGTCTCCCACATTGTAGGCACACACTTTACCATCTGAGCCACTAGGGAAGTCCTTATAACAGGATGTTGAATATATTTCCCTGTGCTGTACATTAGGACCTTGTTGTTGATCCATTCTAAATGTAATAGCTTGCATCTACCAACCCCAAACTCCCAGTCCATCCCTCTCTCTCCCCACCCCCCTTGGCAACCACAAGTCTGATCTCTGCGTCCGTGAGTCTATTTCTGTTTTGTAGATAGGTTCATTTGTGTCCTGTTTTAGATTCCACGTACAAGTGATATCATATGGTGTTTTTCTTTCTCTTTCTGAGTTACTTCACTTAGGACGATAATCCCTAGTTGTAGCTGGCCATGTTCCATTTTGTGTCTTTGGACATTTGGATCCATTTGGCTCTTTTGCACGAGAGTTTTTTGGCTGCATCTTCTCCAGAGGGACCAACACTTTGACAGTATTGGCATAGGATCCCAGGCCTAGAAGTATTTTATGCCCCTCTCCAGGGCTATTCTCATTTTCTATCAAATACAGCTTTTTTAATGTCTACTACATACCTGTAACAATGCTAGATTATGCGGGAACAAAGAAGAATAAGAGGTTAGATGCAAAAGGTGGAATCATATGGATGCAGTTCTGAGTTTACAGCATATTATAACACAGGTTTCATTATAACAGAAGTTTTTCAACCTCGGCACCATTGAGAGTTGGGGCCGGGCAGTTTGCTGTGGGAGGCTGCCCTGTGCGTTTACAGTGTACTTAGCGGCAACCCTGCCCTCTGCCCACTAGATGTCAGCAGCGTTCCCCAAGTCTTAACAATCAAAAATGTCGCCAGTCATTGTAAATATCCACTAGGAGGCAAACTGTTCCCAGGAGAGAACCACCGATAACAATGCAATGTGTTATTGGTAGAAGACTGCTTTGCATCGCTTCCTGCAAAAGACTTCTCAAAAGCCTCTGCTTGGTCTGAGTGATGCAGCTCCCTGCTCTTTGTATCTGTGTCACCTCAGTCTTAACACCTTGTATTATTATTTCAAAACTGCCAATTTGGGCCAATGGCTCCTCCATTAGACTGTGGACACTGGCTCCCCCCCCCCTTTTTTTTTAAATCCCCATTGTTGAGCATAGTGCTTTGTACACAGCAAGTGCTCAATAAATGAAAAGATGGACAATGGTTTAGTGCTTTAAGATCGTTGTGACCAGTCTAACGGGGCTTCCCAGACGGTGTTAGTGGCAAAGAACCTGTGTGCCAATGCAGGAGACATAATTATAGACTCAGGTCTGATCCCTGAGTCAGGAAGAATCAGAGAAGGGCATGGCAACCCACTCCAGTATTCATAACTAGAGAATTCCTTGGACAGAGGAGGCTGGTGGGCTACAGTCCACAGGGTTGCAAAGAATTAGACACAACTGAAGCGACATAGCATGCATGCATGCAATCAGTCTAAGGAATCAACATAAGAACAAGTTCCTGTAAGGACTGTTGAAGATCCAATTCATAGATAGTTTAATCACCACATAAATGTGCAAAACTAATTGGAATTAACTCCTGAGAATGAGGTTATAATAAAAAAAAAGTCTGCTTACCATAAAAACTGTATTTTTCAAACATTGCTTATAAAAGCAAAACTCCCTTTTTTATTTGAATTGAGGCCAAGTCCTTATTAAATTAATTTATAAGACAACTTGCCTCCTGGCCAAAATTGTACTCATCTCCCACCTCCTATTTCTCACAAGATTTCACTTGATTTAATATGTTGAAATTTTAGTTCCTCTTGTAAAGTGACCTAGCTAAAAGAAGAAATTTATAACAAAAAAACTACAAAGATAATATGAAAGGATATAAAGTAATAAGAATGGAGACTTAAATTCTGGCATTGTCATTTAAGAAAAATCAAATGAGAATTATCATCTTTTAAGAAAGCATTCTTCTCATGAAAGTTTACTTCTGCGCAAAGAGGAATTATCAGTGGTTTTTAGGGAAAGAAAAGCTTAACTTTTTAGGTCAGAATTTTCTACTTTTTGTAACCAGACAAGAACTTGTGACTTTAGCCTCTGGCCCAGTGACTCTGAAATTCCTATTGTTCCCTCAATATGTTTCGTGCTTTAGAGGTGAAGCTCCTGAAATGCCCTCTTCCCTGTCTAACAGCGCTCTGTTGGGGCCTGCCCCAGTTGTACATCTCGGAGATAATTGCAAGTATTCACATGTATGGATGTGAGAGTTAGACTAGAAAGAAAGGTGAGTGCTGAAGAATTGATGCTTTTGAACTGTGGTGTTGGAGAAGACTCTTGAGAGTCTCTTGGACTGCAAGGCGATCCAACCAGTCCATCCTAAAGGAGATCAGTCTTGGGTGTTCATTGGAAGGACTGATGTTGAAGCTGAAACTCCAATACTTTGGCCACCTCATGCGAAGAGGACTCATTGGAAAAGACCTTGATGCTGGGAGGGATTGGGGGCAGGAGGAGAAGGGGACGACAGAGAATGAGATGGCTGGATGGCATCACCGACTCGATGGACATGAGTTTGGGTGAACTCCGGGAGTTGGTGATGGACAGGGAGGGCTGGCGTGCTGCCGTCCAAGGGTTAGAGTCAGACACGACTGAGCTGCTGAACAGCTACAACAGGATATAAGCCCCGTAGTGGAATTTCTGGGTCATACGGTAGTTCTATTTTTAGTTTTTCAAGAAAAATCCTTACTGTTCTGCATAGTGGCTGTATCGATTTACATTCCCACCAGCAGTGCAAGAGAGTCGCAGTTTGGTGCTCTGTGGTAACATTTAGATTGGTGGGATTGGAGTGGGGAGGGGGAGGGATATGTGTGTACATAGAGCTGATTCACTTAGCTGTATAGCAGAAACTAACACAGTGTTGTAAAACAACTATATCCCATTAAAAGAAAGAAATCAAATGGGGGAAAGAAGGCTGGGTTTCTTTTCCTATTAATATTTCAAGCTGTGGAGGTGATTTAGTTGCTAAGTTGTGTCTGACTCTTTGCGACCCCATGGACTAGAGCCTGCCAGGCTCTGCTGTGCATGGGACTTCCCAGGCAAGAATATTGGAGTGGGTTACCATTTCCTTCTCTGGGGATCTTCCTGACCCAGGGATCGAACCTGGGTCTCCTCCATTGCAGGTGGATTCTTTTTACCAGCTGCGCCACCAAGGAAGCCTTCATATTTCAAGCTAGTCATATTTCCAATTTCAGTTCAAAGCACTGAGTTTGTTTGTCCATTTCCATTCACATGCTGTGTGCTGTGCTGAGTCATTTCAGTCATGTCCAACTCTGTGTGACCCCCATGGACTGTAGTCCACCAGGCTCCTCTGTCCACGGGATTCTCCAGGCAAGAGGACTGGAGTGGGTTGCCATGTCCTCCTCCAGGGGATTTTCCAGACCAAGGGATTGGACCTGAGTATCTTGTGTCTCCTCACTGGTAGGAAGGCTCTTTACCACTAGTGCCGCCTGGAAGCTCTTCCATCCATGTGAGCAGTATGTACTGAGAACCTTTGACATAAAGCACTGTGCTAGATGCTGGGCCTAAAATCGGCCCTGTGCTCATGGAGGTGTCATCTGGTAGCTGACTGCTCTGTGCCCCGCACTGTGCTCTGTATGGATTATCATGAAAGCTATGAGATTGTATAGTTTAGACTGTAAAGGCTCAGAGAAGGTAAGTAACTGGCCCAAAGAAGCAGAGCTCAAAAAGTTGGAGCCATTAAAATGAGACTTATAACATTCATCTTGCAAGGTTATTTTAAGGATTAAATGTCATTGATTCATTCATTTATTCCCATCTTTCCTCAGAAAGACCTTTCCTGACTGCCTTGCTTTCATTCTATTTTCAAAGCTCATCACTTGATATATCGTCTTTGTATCTATTCTTTTTCCATTTACATATCATAGGTCTCCACCCACTACATGTCAGTTTCATGAGAGCAGGGCCTTGGTGGTTTACTGCCACATACTAGAGTGGATAATTATGTCTGGTCCATGGCAGGCACCCAACATATGTTTCTTGAATGAATTTGTTGAGTGAATGATTAAAATGTTTAGCTTAGTATCTGTGTAAAGAGGAAGTGTTCAATATTTCATCCCTTATCTTGCTCTCCCAATCTCTATTGGCTGTGTTCTGTGTGAATGGCTTGGTAAAAATTGTAGTTTCCTTTTCTTGTCAATATTTAAAAGAAACCCTCTAGTTAAACGAGTAAACCATTTACATAGATAATGCACAAGGATGAATGTGTTATAAATATTTAAGTGTGTTCACAGTCACTAATAAATGTGAAACAAATTTTAAAGAAGGAACAGCAAAGTCTCTTTCTCTTTTTTAAAAATTATAATTAAAAAGAATAATGCACAGTTTTGGAGAGAATTCTATGAGGTGGAAATTCTAATACAGGGCTTCTGCGGGGGGTGGGGCGGGGGTGGGCAGTAAATTGAAATGATTTTTCAGGGACCAATTTCACAATATGTACTGAAAGCCTTTAAAATGTTTTCACTCAATGGTTAAATAAAATAATTAAAAATCTTATATGAGGAGTGAAGTATCTGTAAAGATTATGCTTATTGATGCTTGTTTTATGACATGGGACATAGTTGTATGACTGAAACAATGTGCAAAGGAAGGAAAACCAGTATATACTATACAACAAAGACTTCGTTGCATGAAATACATTAGCACAGAAAACATTGACATGAAATTTACCCAAATGTTATGACTGATAGCCTTGCAACCTCAGGGATGATTAATATGTATTTTGTGCAATGTTATTAAAAACAAAATACTATATGTGTTTAGAGCACTTACATTTACAAGATATTTTCAACAGCTTTTTGAAGTAAGCATGGCAGAGATTGTTACTCCTGTTTGGCTACTGGGTTTACAAAGAAAGAGGTTCAGAGAGATTGACCTACAGTTGTCCCTTCATATCTGCCAGGGATTACTTCCAGCGTGCCCCTTGAATACCCAAATCTGTGGATGCTCAAGTCCTTCATATGGAATTGCAGAGTATTTGTAAATAACCTATGCATATCCTTCTATATACAGTGAAAGCCTCAACGGCATTGGTTTGAACTGTGTGGGTCCGCTTATACACAGATACTCAGTATCAAGTACATACTAAGGAACTACAAAATCCTTGGTTGGTTGAATTATCTCTAGATTACTTGTAATACCTAATACAATGTCAATGCTATGTAAATAGTTGCTGGCATATGGTAAATTCAAGTTTTGCTTCTTGGAATTTAATGGAATTTTTTTTTTTTTAATCCTCGATTGAATCTACAGATGGAGAACTGACAGATATGGAGGACTGACTGGACTTATTACCATACCATTAGCAGTTGGAATCATTGGGCCTAAATCTGGGCAAAATGATATGTTATTATCAAAGAGATTTGAGTTTAAATGCTGCTCCTAGAGAACAGGATGAGTATTAAGTGAGATGCAGGTGAAAGTCCTTAGCCTGATGTCTGGCTCACAGAAAATCTTCCACAAATGTTAGTTCTCTTTCCTTCTACTTACCTATTCTAAGGACCACGATCCCTCCAGCTGAATCACCCTGCACCTCACTGAGCTTGACCTGCTCACCACCAAGGCATTCCAACAAGATGCCTTGGAAATGAGAGACGGTAAAGCTCTTGGATGCTAGGCAGTGCCCTCCATGTGTTTGGTTCATGCAGTCAAGCTTTTACTTACTTCTTCCAGCTTCATCCAGGTTAGCCTGTCTGTTGGGAGAGAGGTCTTGGAATCTAAGGACAGGGGTGTGTCCATCATACCCTTGAAATAGCGTGTATCTGTGAAGAAAGAAAAAAATTTAAAGTCATACTTTACATGACTCTGCACACTGTAACGAACAACATATTTGAACATCTATAAACTTAATGAACCATCACGATATAGGCTGCTGCTGCTGCTAAGTCACGGCAATCATGTCCAACTCTGTGCGACCCCATGGACTGCAGCCCACCAGGCTCCCATCCCTGGGATTCTCCAGGCAAGAACACTGGAGTGGGTTGCCATTTCCTTCTCCAGTGCATTAAGTGAAAAGTGAAAGTGAAGTCGCTTAGTCGTGTCTGACTCTTAGCGACCCCATGGACTGTAGCCTACCAGGCTCCTCCATCCATGGGATTTCCCAGGCAAGAGTACTGGAGTGGGTTGCCATTGCCTTCTCCACACAATATAGGCATGAGCTTGTAATTCTACTTCCACTTAACAGACGAAGAGGCTGAGGCTCAAAGAGGAGAAATCACTTCTCTTGGTCCATATACATAAATGCCAAAGTCTGGACCTGAACCTTCTTCATTCTCTTATCCACCTGGGAAATTCTACTCATCCTTCAAGGCTTGGACTGTGTCATGCCCTTCGGAAATCTTCCTAGACCCCACCCACCTGCACACCACCCTGGATCTCTTTTCTATGTTACACACTTGTGTGTGCTTAGTCACTCAGTCATGTCTGACTCTTTGTGACCTCATGAACTGTAGCCTGTCAGGTTCCTCTGTCCATTGGGGTTCTCCAGGCAAGAATAGTGAAGTGGGTTGCTATGCCCTCCTCCAGGGGATCTTCCCAACCCAGGGATTGAACCCAGGTCTCTCACTTTGCAGGCAGATTCTTTACCATCTGAGCCACCAGGGAAGCCCATGAATACTGGATTGAGTAGCCTATCCCTTCGCCGGGGGATCTTCCCAACCTAGGAATAGTACCAGGGTCTCCTGCTTTGCAGGTGGATTCTTTACCAGCTGAGCTACCAGGGAAGCCCACATTACATACTTAACATACATATTTTATACTTAACATATATTTCTATATACTTGTGCTTCCTTGGTGGATTTGTGGTAAAGAATCCACCTGCCAATGCAGGAGACATGGGTTAGATCTCTGGTCCAGGAAGATCCCCTGGAAAAGGAAATGGCAACCCACTCCAGTATTCTTGCCTGGAGAATCCCATGGACAGAGGAGCCTGGCAGGCTATAGTTCATGGGATTGCAAAGAGTGAGACATGACTGAGTGACTGAACAACAACAGCAGCTATATAATTAACATACTTATATACATTATATACCAAACTTATTCTATCATACTTACCTTTATATCTCTTGATCAATGCTAACATGATAACTGGCATACAATAGATATTAATTAATGCATACTGAGTGGATGAACAAAGGAATATCATTATTATTTACAAAATGATTGTCCTCAAAGGGACTTCTGTAGATTCATTTCAGTAGGTCAGGCTCTCAAGTCACAAATACTTCCTTTTTTCCCTCACAACACTTTGCTTTATTTAAGGTTCAGAGACCTTATTGAAGCTGTGTAAGGTGCCCCAGTTACAAAGAAGAAAAGATGGTGTATATTAAGGTTTTCTTTCTCTTCAAAGCCTGGCTTTGCTGCCATGCTTTTGTGCTACTTATATGCTGGCTATGAGCAAGACAAATCAGCCATATTAAGTCTCCCCTTTTGTTCTGCTCTCTTCCCTGCAACGCTGTCTTAACAGGGATGTTGCCCACATCTCTGCTTGTCGATCTTCTGCCATATTCATCAGTTGTCTCTCAGACTCAAGATATCATCATGGGGATTCTCTAGGCAAGAAGAGTGGAGTGGGTTACCATGCGCTCCTCCAGGGGACCTTCCCAACCCAGGGATCAAACCTAGGTCTCCCACATTTCAGGTGGATTCTTTATCATCTGAGCCACCAGAGAAGCCATCATGATAATAATAAATAGTCATAGAGCTCTGACTCTGCACCGAGTCCTCCTCTGAGAACTCAACATGCATCTTTCATGTAACTACCTGGGTTACGTGGAGTAAGCACTATCTTCAGATATCTTGAACCCTATCTTCAAATATAGAAAATGGTTTTCAGGTGCTTGTTTCAGGACACACAGCTAATAAGCTGTGGAAGCAGAATTTTAACCTAGAGTTGCTAATTCAGAACCTGCATCTTTAGTCACTCTACAATATTGCAGCATGGGCATGTGATTTTCAGATTTCAGGCCCTAAACATTACCTGCATATTCAGATTCCTTAATAGGCCTGGCTGGTAAGATTTTCACTGATTGCCAGTCTTCTCCCATGTGAAGCTCAGGGTCTTCATAGTCATCACCTGTGTGGCCTTTTGCTCTATCCAGGACTGCCATAGAATTCCTTTCCTAAGGAGGGGACATTTCAGTGAGTCAACGGGAGGTACAACAATGACAAAAATTATAGGCTACAGTGCTGGCCAGGGGAGTAATAGAGATTCCCTTGGCTGTGAGTTAAAGATTTAAGAGTCTGGAGTCTAGGGGAGTTAACCTCTCATGGTGGCAGAATTGTAACGATATCTTTAGAAACCATCATGGTGGTGTGAAACACTCTGTTTGTCTCTCCCCTTCAATCTACAACAATTAAGACATCCATAACTCAACAAAGAATTGATGCTTTTGAACTTTGGTGTTGGAGAAGACTCATGAGAGTCCCTTGGACTGCAAGGAGATCCAACCAGTCCATTCTAAAGGAGATCAATCCTGAATATTCATTGAAGGACTGATGCTGAAGCTGAAACTCCAATACTTTGGCTACCTGATGTGAGGAACTGACTCCTTCAAGATCCTGATGCTGGGAAAGATTGAGGGCAGGAGGAGAAGGGGATGACAGAGGATGGGATGGTTGGATGGCATCACCGACTCTATGGACATGAGTTTGAGCAAGCTCTGGGAGTTGGTGATGGACAGGGAAGCCTGTGTGCTGCGGTCCATGGGGTCTCAAAGAGTCGGACATGACTGAACTGAACTGAACTCAACAAAGGTTCCTCTGCCCAAGACACTGGGACTCCAGAGATACCCACATGTTTGTTCATCTGAAGAAGGCTAGATTGGAATATATAGAGTGGGTAGAACTAGGGGAAGAGTAGAAGTAGTGCCCCGATCCTGAACCCCAGAAAGCCTGGTACCACCAGCGGGGGTGGTGCACAGGACTCTAGGTCATGGCTACAGTGGTGCCCACGAGCACAGGGGACTGGGCAGCAATCTCCAGGTGTACCTGTGACTCTGTCACCTCCTGCCCATGGCAGTATTACCTGGCTCCCCATCCCTTGCTACGGTAGCAGTTCCAATGTGCCAAGCAACTCTGGACATGAAGATGTCAATGGCAGCAGTGACGCCGGCATTAGAAAGGCACCCCCAGTGACCCCAGAGGCATAAGCAGAAATGACAAGGGCACCAGTGACCACTCTGGTAGAAGCAGTGGAGGGTGGAAAGTGCCAATTCTCAAATAGAGCGGAGGTAAGAAAAAACAGAAACAAAAACTTGTGCTTTAGCGGTATGTACTGAAAATCAGAAGACAGGTCTCTAATTACCAATGTGTGGATCTTTCAGAGTCAAAGTAAACAAAGCTTTACGTAAACAAGAGGGGTGTTTACTACTTCAAAGGCACTAGTAGAGGAACAGCTCACCAAGCACCATGAAAAACCATGGTAACACAGTCTCACATCACGAACATAACAATTATCCAGAAACCAAACTTAAAGTCATAGCAGACTATGATCTAATTGGTGGAGAATTCAAAAGAGCTGTCATGAAGAAACTCAGAGTTGCAAGAAAACTCAGAAAGCAATTCAATGAGCTCAGGAGTAAAACCAGTGAACAGAAGCAATACTTACCAAAGAGACTAAAACTCTAAAAAAGAACCAAAAAGAAATTCTGGAGCTTGAGAACTCAATACATGAGATGAAGAATGTATTAGAAAGCATTGGAAACAGAGCAGACCATATGGAAGAGAGAATCAGTGAGCTCAAAGAAAGAAATCTAAAAATGATTCTCAGATAGAAGAGGAGAATAAACTAAGATTTTAAAGCAATGAAAAAATTCTGTAAGAACTATGATTCCATTAGAAAGAAGCAACATGAGAATAGTGGATATGCCAAAAAGCGAAGAGAGGGAGAAGGGAGCATTTGTTTAAAAACGTAATAGCTGAGAACTTTCCAAACCTGAGGAACGAACTGGATATACAAGTTCATGAAACTCATAGAACACCTAATTATCATAATGCAAAAAGATCTTCTGCAAGATACATTATATCAAAACTGTCAAAGGTCAATGATAAAGGTTTTAAAAGCAGTCAGGGAAAAAAGGTAGTCACCTACAAATGTACTCCCATTAGGCTATCAGCAGATATCTAAGAGAACCTCTACAGGCCAGGGGAGAGAGGAATGATACATTCAAAATTTGCTGTTTAATCATTAAGTCATGTCTGACTCCATGAGACCCCATGGACTATAGCCCACCAGGCTCCTCTGTCCATGGAATTCTCCAGGCAAGAACACTGGAGTGGGTGGGTAGCCATTCTCTTTGCCAGGGGATGTTCCCAACCCAGGGATCGAATCCACATCTCCTGCATTACAGGATTCTTTATCACTGAGGGAATAGTCAAAAATACTGAAAGATAAAAGATGTCAGTCAAGAATACTCTACCCAGCAAAGTTACCTTTCAAATATAGAGGAGAAATAAAGGCTCTCCCAGACAAACACACCTGAGGGAGTTCATTACCACAAGAGCAGCCTTACAAGAAATGTTGAAAAGAGCTCTTCTGCCTGAAATAAAAATGGTAAAAGTACACTATACTTTGCTGCTGCTGCTGCTAAGTCACTTCAGTCATGTCTGACTCTGTGCGACCCCATAGACGGCAGCCCACCAGGCTCCCCCATCCCTGGGATTCTCCAGGCAAGAACACTGGAGTGGGTTGCCATTCCTTCTCCAATGCATGAAAGTGAAAAGTGACTATACTTTGAGTACGGTGATAAACAGGCTACCAGAAGTGTCTTAATGAGACAACATATGTAAAATGTTGAGCATATTGCCTGATGGTCAGCACTCAATAAATCCTAGCTGTAAATATTATTATGACTGCTACTGTGATAAAAACTACTATTAAAGAACGTCTGAGATAAAGGAAGCCCACCCGTCATGCTTTGTTCACCTCCCTTTAAAGCCTCTCTAACACTTGTTAAGAAGTTTATATGTCCTAGGTGCTTTCTGTACTTTATTTCATTGTATAAGCAGAAAAATCTATGAGGTGATTTTACTATAGCGTAGGAAACTAGAATTAGATAGGCTTAAATTTAAATTCTAAGTCTGCATTATTCTCATTCTTTAATATGTATATTCTCTCTCTATATGTATATTCTCTAATATATATAATATATATTCAGTTCAGTTCAGTTCAGTTGCTCAGTCGTGTCTGACTCTTTGCGACCCCATGAATCGCAGCATGCCAGGCCTCCCTGTCTATCACCAACTCCCGGAGTTCACTCAGACTCACGTCCATCGAGTCAGTGATGCCATCCAGCCATCTCATCCTCTGTCGTCCCCTTTTCCTCCTGCCCCCAATCCCTCCCAGCATCAGAGTCGTTTCCAATGAGTCAACTCTTCTCATGAGGTGGCCAGAGTACTGGAGTTTCAGCTTTAGCATCATTCCTTCCAAAGAAATCCCAGGGCTATATATAATACTATTATATATTATTATATAATATATATTAATAATCTAATATGCATAATATGTATTATTCTAATTGTTATATAAATAATATATATTCTATATATATTAGAGAACAAGAATAATGCAGAACATATATTATAAATATATATTTATATAGGGCTTACTAGTCCTAAGCCTCCAAGTGCATGCCTTTTTCTATCATCACTCTATCAAAGCAGTCTGGTAAAAGTCAAGACTAGTTATATGATGAGTCTAGTCTCCAGGTAAGCAATAGCACAGTGGGGACTCACCAGACCCCTATCTGGAAAACTTTCTGGGCTTCAGTTTGGCTCATGGCAAATCTGATCATTCAACACAAAAGGTGGAATGCAATTTAGTCAGTCTGTGTTCTCTATGAGACAGCATAAACCTTTTCTAGTATCTGTCTACTGTTAATATTGGGGGTTCTTACTAAAAGCTCAGTATATATAAGTCTTCCACTTTATAAAATATTTTGGGATTGATTGTGTGTGCATGTGTGTATGTGTGTCCTAAGGTGAGAATTCATAGCTTTAATTTAATTATTAAACAAATCTTTCAAAAAGTAAAGAACCAAAGATTTTACAGGTAAATTCTATCTATTCATATATCTATCATCTATCTATACATCTATCTCTATCATTTCTATCTATTCCATTTATCATCTATAGATATGTTAAAGCTATTTAAATTATGTACACATAATTGTTAACAATTAAATTACTTATAATATTAGGTAGCTGATTTCACATTATACATTTAAAATTTTCTTTTAGTCATTGAAATTCTTTGTAAATATTATTAATAGAAGATGGTTAAAACTCAACATTCAAAAAATGAAGATCATGTCATCTAGTTCCTTCACTTCATGGCAAATAGATGGGAAAAAATGGAAACAGTGTCAGATTTCATATTGTTGGGCTCCAAAATCAATGCGGATGGTGACTGCAGCCAAGAAATTAAAAGACGCTTGCTCCTTGGAAGAAAAGCTATGATAAACCTGGATAGCATATTAAAAAGCAGAGACATCACTTTGCTGGCAAAGATCTGTATAGTCAAAGCTATGGTTTTTCCAGCAGCATGTGTGGACTTGACAGATGGACCATGAAGAAGACTGAGCACTGAAGAGTTGATGCTTTCAAACTGTGGTACTGGAGAAGATTCTTGAGAGTCCCTTGGACTGCAAGGAGATCCAACCAGTCCATTCTAAAGGAGATCAGTCCTGAATATTCATGGGAAGGACTGATGCTGAAGCTGAAGCTCCAATACTTTGGCCACCTGATGTGAAGATCCAACTCATTGGAAAAGACCCTGATGCTGGGAAAGATTGAAGGCAGGAGGAGAAGGGGACGACAGGGGACAAGATAGCTGGATGGCATCACCGACTCAATGGACATGAGTCTGAGCAAGCTCCAGGAGATGGTGAAGGACAGGGGGGCCTGGTGTGCTGCAGTCCATGGGGTCGCAAAGAGTCGGACATGACTGAGTGGCTGAACAACAGAGCAATATGAATATATCATAATATATTCAATGATTTTTCTACTATTGAATATATAACATGATTCCAGTGTGTTGCCATTTAAAATATAAAACATAAATGAGTGTTTAATTATTCATCCAAATTTTAGGTTAATTCTTTAATTTGTCCCATAGAATTATGGGATTGAAGAAAATAAATATTTTTATATTTTTTAATCTTATAAAATTGCTTTCCAAAGAATTTCTTGTTATTTAAAATTTCACTGTGAGTGTTGGGAGGTGCTTTTCTCACCACACACTTGCCAGCATCATGTATTGGTATTTTCACTTTAATTAGTCTTCCCAATGACCATTGTGAGTTTATTTTTATCTCCATTTTATAGCTGAGAAATTGAAATATGTGTTTTTTTGGTCTTTTTCTGTATTAATGCCTCAATATATTTATTTATTTATCCAGCTTTACCAAGAAATAATTGACATACATCACTGTGTAAGTTTCAGGCATACAGCACAATGATTTGATTTACAAGGTATTATAGGAATACCGTGTTCTACCCAAGACTTGAAATGCACTTTTCTCTGCCAGGAAATCATGCCATTTGGAAAAGTTTAATGTTTTACAATTCACCAAGTACATAGAAAAAAGCCACTTACTTTGTAAATATCAAAGACTGACAAAATAGGTAAAGAGAGCAGCTGACTTACACCATCAAGAAGAAGAGGCTCATTAATAGTCTGGTACTGTCCTGCCAACAAAAACAGCAAAATGTTATTGCAAAACACTGGAAAGACCGGGCCCTTGTTTTTCTCCAGAAATCTTGTGCTCATTTCAGTTAATTGTTCTTGACTGTAATTGCTCAAAATGAAGTGCACATTTTCACGCTTCTTGCTCCATCAGCTGCTCTTGCCTAACAGGGGCAATTGGAAAAGGAGGAAAGGAAATCAAATCCCGACTCAGAAGGCTGGCTGTTTCTACAGCAGGTCAGTCTTCCCACCGAAAGAGAAGCAAAGTTAGAAGGAACTCGGCCCCCAAATTAGTTGCACCCAAGTGATGACTCAGCAGCATCTCAGCCAAGGACCTGGGGTGCTGTCCCCTCCCCCTCTGACACACACGTTGCATTTGCTGGAATCTATCCACACATTGTTATCTATCCATATATTGTTTTGTTGAACAGACTACATGGTTTGAGCTTCAGTTCAGTTCAGTTGCTCAGTCGTGTCCGACTCTTTGTGACCCCATCAACTGCAGCATTCCAGGCCTCCCTATCCATCCCAGCTCCTGGAATTTACCCAAACTCATGTCCATTGAGTCAGTGATACCATCCAACCATCTCATCCTCTGTCATCCCCTTCTAGTTTGAGCTTAGGGACCGTATCTACTTATTCATCTCTCCCTGGCTTCAGCTGCAGGGCCCAAATGGACCACATGAGTTCCTGATAGGCATTTGTTGAATAAATATTGCTCCGCCGGGGGTGCTTCAACACTCAACTGCTTCCTTTGAACTTGATCAATGAAAGATTGCCCAAAGGTTATCTAGTGCAGTCAGGGTAAATGTTTCACATTTCACCCTCAGATTATGCAAAACCACCAAAGAATTGTTCACATAGCCTACAGTCTTTTTGCTTCCTCATAGACTTAATTTTCCTAAATTGCAATATAGGTTCATGCTGTTAGTCTGAATTTAGGAACACCATAGGCAGAAAATGTTCTTATCATGTTCTCTTTATTAGCACATATGTGAGAAGCTTCTAGCAGGTCTCAGGACTGGAAGCTGCACACAGCTTAGCTTTTTGTTTGCTTTGAGTGAAGGAAAAGCATCAGTCCTGGAAAAGAGCGTATTTCCCTTCCTTCTTTGGCTGATGAGACTCTCAGGGCAAATTTCTGGCCTGTGTCCAAATAGCGTAGAGGACTATGGTATGATATGTATTGCTACCATTTGGTCCAGTTTCATTGTGTTCTTTAACTTTTGTCCATTCACCCTAAATTCTCTTCCCATGTGTATGTGCTAACTTGCTTCAGTCGTGTACGACTGCGATGCTATATGGACTCTAGCCCGCCAGGCTCCTCCATCCATGGGATTCCCCAGGTGAGACTACTGGAGTGGGTTGCCATGCCCTCCTCCAGGGGATCTTCCTGACCCAGAGATCGAACTGGCGGCCCTTATGGCTCCTGTATTGGCAGGTGGGTTCTTTACCACTAGTGCCACCTGGGAAGCCCTCTCTTCCCATACTGAAATACAAAATTAATAGTTGTGAATTTGTGTCAGCGTGCCCAAATCTTTTGTAAGGTATAATGTGTAAATTCATGAAACTTTGGCTCATTGGAAATGCAGTTCTCTGGAATTTGCCTCGGACTCAAGCATGGGGCAAGTGTCAAGTAGCCAAAGCGAATCTCCTTGAGACAGTGAGCCAGGAGGAGTGGAATCCTGTCTGCATTGTCCACCATCCATCCTGGTGGTGGGACCAGCAGTGGCCATCCCCCTGGGGCACTAATACCATCCTCCTGTCCCAGTACAGTTACACCCACTACTGAGATCCCGGGCAGAGAAACCCACAGGTTTTTCAGCCCTTTAGCAATTTGTACTCTCTCATGAGGAGAAGGCAATGGCACCCCACTCCAGTATTCTTGCCTGGAAAATCCCATGGATGGAGGAGCCTGGAAGGCTGCAGTCCATGGAGTCACTAAGAGTCGGACATGACTGAGCGACTTCACTTTCACTTTTCACTTTCATGCATTGGAGAAGGAAATGGTAACCCACTCCAGTATTCTTGCCTGGAGAATTCCATGGACAGAGGACCCTGGAGGGCTGCAGTCAGTGAGGTCAGAGAGTCGGACACGACTGAGTGACTAACATACACACACTCTCTCATGAATTAAGTGAATAAAGTCACCCGTTACACCAGCAGGTCTGGCAGAAGCAAATGAGCACAGAATTATTGGGGCATTTCTCTGGTCTTCATGATCCAGGACAGCAGTGCCCATAAGTCCAGGTTTAGTATCATTTCATTTTAGGAGATTGGCCTCCTTGAGCGTAGTCATTATAACCACGTCTTCATGGAGAGCTGAGAAGTCTTTTCTTTCAGCGGCATGGCAGTCTGAGCCCCGCTTGGATTCCCCACGTACGGTACACGCCCCTTCTGAGTCTTTGCTTGTGTTGATTCCACCTGGAGTCTGTGCTTCCTCCGTTTTGTTTTCCAAAATGCTCAGTGTCCTTTGAGATTCTCCTGGGGCTTCCCTTTCTGACCACTCCAGGTTACTTTAATCTCGCTAAATCATTAGAGCTGTTGTTTTCTGTCTCACTCACCACGACACTTAAATAAAAAGAGGCAGCATCTGATTGCTTCTTTGTGTATACACACGCTGTCCTCCTGTAGGGAAGGGAGTGGATTGTCTTTTATCTCTGTGACCCTCAGTACCTCTCTGTGTTATGAACAACGCAGAGTTTTGGAAATATAATTTTAAAAGCACAGTTCTGAACCTGTAAATCAGCTCCCGTCACTCATGGCCCATGAAACAGAGTCCAGATTTCCTGCTGTGGCTCCCGGAGGCCAGCACAGCCCAGCACAGCCCAGAGACAGCCCTGTCTCTGGTCTCATCTCTTTCCAGTTTCTTCCTTCTCTGAACTCCAGGCACAACAGCCTCTTTTCAAGTCCATACTGTATGCTAAGTTCCTCTGCCTCTGACACATTGCATGCACTGTCTGCCAGTCCAGAATGTTCTCTTCTCAGCTCTGCCCAGGCCTGGATCCTTCTCATCCATCACTGTAGTTTTGTTGTTCAGTTGTGCCCAACTCTCTGCGACCCCATGGACTGCAGCACACCAGGCTTCCCTATCATTCGCCATCCCCTGGAGTTTGCTCAAATTCATGTCCATTGAGTCAGTGATGCTATCTAACCATCTCATCCTCTTTTACCCCCTTCTTCTCCTGCCCTCAATCTTTCCCAGCATCAGGGTCTTTTCCGATGAGTCAGCTTTTTGCACCAGGTGGCCAAAGTATTGGAGCTTCAACTTCAGCATCAGTCCTTCCAGTGAATATTTAAGGTTGAGTTCCTTTAGGATTGATGGGTTTGATCTCCTTGCAGTCCAAGGGACACTCAAGAGTCTTCTCCAGCACCACAGTTCAAAAGCATCATCCATCATACTATACTTTAAATGTCATCTGCCCTGGGGGACCATCTCTGACTATCAATATCAGGTAAAAATTAGGAGCATCCTCCAGCTGTGGTCCTCACTACCTCAACATCCGGCACGGTGGTGAGAATGCTGTGTGCTCATCAAACCCCATTTGCTCAGGCACACAGTTCCTGGTGTGCCTTCCACTTGGTGGCCTTGGCTTGGTGCTATGGCCACTGGGACATGGAGGGTGTGGTAGATTCCACTCCGGGCCATCCCACTTGACCTTCCATCTCTCACTCTTGCCCCAGTGGCTGGCCAGAGACAGAGGACCCCAAGGCCCTCGGGGATAATGGAAGCCACTGGGAAAAAGCAGAGTGAATCCTGAATGAGTATTTTGGAAAAAGTATGAGTGTTAGTTACTCAGTCATGTCCAACTCTTTGTGACCCCATGGACTGTAGCCCGACAGGCCCCTCAGTCCATGGGCTTCTCTAGGCAAGAATACTGGAGTGGGTTGCCATTCCCTTCAATTTCCATTGGATTGTGATGTGAGCAAGAAATAAACCTTTATTTTATTAAACTACTAGGTGAAAGTGAAGTCACTCAGTCGTGTCTGACTCTTTGCAATCCCATGGACTATAGCCTACTAGGCTCTTCCATCCATGGGATTTTTCTAGGCAAGAGCACTGGAGTGGGTTGCCATTTCCTTCTCCAGGAGATCTTCCCGACCCAGGGATTGAACCTGGGTCTTCCGCATTGTAGGCAGACGCTTTACTGTCTGAGCCACCAGGGAAGCAGAACAACTAAGCTCTGTATTTTATGCATTATAGATGTTAGTCCTCCCTGATTAATATACTCTGCTCAACTTCTCCATAGCGTGTAGGAACAAAGCAAGCCAATGAGTATATTACACAGTTACAGACGGTGGTGCTTGCCTCCCCCGAGGCAGTGGTGAGACCCCAGGCTCTGATTGCTCCTTAACTCTGTGTATGGTAAGTGACAATAAATGACCAGTCTGCTGCAGAAACCCCCAGGACATGGAACCAGTGATGGAACTTCAAGATGAACTTGATCTTCTCCCTTGCTGAGCGAACTTGACTTTGGCACTCCCTCTTGCTGGACCCAGATCCTCACCCTTGTGACTTCCCCCGCAATTTTTCCAGGTCTTTGAGTCTTCCTGGGCCTGACAGGTAGGTTGGCTTCTCAGAGAGAGAGAGCTGTTTTCTAGAAAGATGAGGAAGCTTCTCAGTAGCTTTCTACATCATCCTTCTGAAAGAGTGGTGGTGATGCCGTGTCAGTGGAGGGCCCCTCACCACCCACTGGAACCTCACAGCCACAGAGAACGACTGACTTCTGTGTGCTCCTCAAGGAGACGTCTTTCTTTTCTTCTTCTTCTTTTTTTTTTTCACAAAAAACAACATTTCCCTTAAAGTTATTTTTAAGAGGGAAGTGAAGATGAATATGTGCCATGTAAACTCAGGGGGATTTCCTTACTGGCAGGGGCAATTGCCCCAGACTTTGGTCTTGAATGTGGACACCTCATGCCTACAGAGGTGTGGCAAGAGTGTCCAATATACCCATCAAGTTTTTGTCCCCTGACCAGTCGCATCTTGGTTGCTTTATAAAACAGAAGAAAGCAAACTTGGGTCCCTAAGCAGACCAACTGCTTTTTACACAAGCGCCCATGGTGGTATTTACTCTGGCCTCAGAAGTTTGGGAATTACTGACATAGATACTCCAACTCTCATGCCGTGAAAGGTGGGCCATCCCAGGTGGCTCAGAGGTAAAGAACCCGCCTGCCAGTGCAGGAGATGCTGGTTTGATTCCCTGGGTTGGGAAAATCCCCTGGAGAAGGGAATGGCAACCCACTCCTGTATTCTTGCCTGGAGAATTCCATGCACAGAGAAACCTGGCGGGCTACACAGTGCACAGGGTTGCAAAGAGTCAGACATGACTGAGCGACTAACACTTCAGAGAGACTCAGACTATTTTCACTAATAAACAGGTCCATGAACTTAAGCCCCTGGAGGTGCAAGATTGCTGCCTGGTCTACGACCCCTTTCCAGGGATGGGGTGGCTGTATGAGCATCTGAGTGCTGCTACCGTGAGGTGGTCACAGGAGAAGGAAATCCTGGGCTGGTCCCGGGAAGAATATGCTTCTCTGGTGTGAGAAGAGGAGACGAAGTAGGAAAACGCAGAGTCCTCGAACTTTCTGTTTCTCTACGAAGTGAAGTCAGTTCACAGGCCCTTCAGATGACTGTATTCCCTAAGCAGATGGGATCCCCAAGCAAAATGAGCTTCTGCTTTCATTTCAGTCACAAGATTTCAGAGAGAGAGACACAGGGGAGAGCGGCATGGCGAGGGTGAGGGTTGTTGTTGTGCAGTCGCCCAGTCACGTCTGACTCTTGGCCACGCCAGGGACTGCAGCTGGCCAGGCCTCCCAGTCCCTCACCATCTCCTGAAGTTTGCCCAAGATCATGTCCATTAAGTCAATGATGCTATCCAGCCGTCTCATCCTCTGACACCTTCTTCCCCTCTGCCCTCAATCTTTCCCAGCATCGGGGACTTTTCCAGTGAGTCAGCTGTTCGCATCGGATGGCCCAAGTACTGGAACTCACTCGTAAATATCTGGTAAAAGCAAGAGGCTGGTAAATCCCAACTTCCCATCACTAAGTACCCAGAGCCAAGACAGTTGTGTCCCCCACACCTTTCCCCTTGCTTCTCCGTGTTAGAACCCCTCATGGGTAGCAGGGTATCTTATTACATGTCCTTATCATCACTTGGCCATGGGTCCAAGTTTTGGTTGATGGAAGAGATGGAAAATCAACTCACACTCTCTGGGAAACTTTCTTGAGGAAAATTTCTGTGTGCTGTTCATTCCTTCTTTTCCTTCCCTTCCTCCCTCCTGCAGACATCGCTATTTTAGACGATGAGAGTGAGCAAGGCAGGAGGGGCAGGGTTTCGGAGAACTTCAAGGAACAGAGCTGCCACACAGCCTTGAACTGTTTACCTCTGGACTTGACTTACGTAGAAAATAAACATTTGTCATGTCTAAGCTCCACGATTTCTTTTTAAAAGTGTCTTGCTGCCTTAAATTTTGTTCTCAGCTGCAGTGTTCTCCATTAACAAACACAGCAGAGCCTCTGATCAAAGGCATGGGCCCATGTTTCCCAGAAGCGTAATGAGAAGTTCTAGGTTCAAATCTTGGCCATGTGACCTCAGGCAAGCTTTTAAGCCTGGGAGGAATGAGAGTGTGTGCCTGCGTGCTTAGTCGTTCAGTTGTGTTAGACCCATTGTGACCCTGTGGACCGTAGCCCGCCAGGCTCCTCTGTCCATAGCAAGAATACTGGAGTGGGTTGCCATGCCCTCCTCCAGGGGATCTTCTGACCCAGAAGTTGCACACAAGTCTCTTACATCTCTTGCATTGGTAGGACAGTTCTTTGTCACTAGCGCCACCTGGGAAGCCCAGGAAAAGGAGTATCTACCCCAAATAACTGCTGAGAAGCTTAAATAAATAACTCCCCATCTCGGTGCCCCTCTAAGGAATTGCTGTGTTCTGCATTTCATGTCTTTTAAAGGTCAACTTCAAGGCCAAATCTTTTTTCACTCAGTCCAGATCTTTAGATCTTCAGATCTATATTTGGAATTTGTTCATTAGTTGGTGCCCATTTTCAGACAAAATATGTGCCTTTCCATCATTCAGCTGTTTACAAGCACCTGCCAGTTATTCAGAAGGATTCTTCGAGCAGAGCTCCCTTCTAGCCAAGAGGCTCTGGGAGTCAATGACTGAGAAACCGAGGCTGCCACTGGGCCCAACTTACACGTGTGCTGTGATGAAGCTGAGTTCTCTGCTATTGCTGTCTATGTCTATTGGTGTCTCCACAAGTTCCCTAGTTTCTCTTGGGCCCTGTTTAGCTAATCATGCATCGAAGAGAATAAAATGTGTTCAGTTCAGTTCAGCCACTCAGTCGTGTCCAGCTCTTTGCGACCCCATGAAGCGCAGCACGCCAGGCCTCCCTGTCCATCACCAACTCCCGGAGTTCACTCAGACTCACATCCATCGAGTCAGTGATGCCATCCAGCCATCTCGTCCTCTGTAGTCCCCTTCACAGCTAAATTAGACAAGTTTATAAAAGGTCTGGCATGCACCCCACCTGATAGGTTAATTTCTTTCCATTTTCTCTCATTCTCTGGACTCACTGATATTCGAATTCCACACTCACATCCCAGGTTCTTTCTCCCACATGAGGCTGCCTTTCTCCATTTTTATCCTTTAAAAACTTGAAGGTATTTGGGGATGGAAGGCATCAGCCTGCTCTTCCTCTTGGTCTGTGAAGAGGGGGGTAGTTTACACTCTGCACCCTGGCTGGTCCCAAACTTTAGAACCTCTTCTGTTTGGCATCCATCCATGGCTGTAGGGAAAGGCAGGAAGGGACTTCCTAGAGTTACTTTCAGTCTCTGAGTCAAGGATGATGATGCTGAATAAATCTTGACTATATGACTTATATAGTCAAGAGGAGAAGGAAGAAAGGAGGGAAGCAGGCAGGGAAAGAAAGAATAGAAATAGACTATACAGATATAGGTAATTTATGTATGAGGATGAGATGGATAGATAACACCTCTGACTCAACAGAAATGAAATTGAGCAAAGTTCTGGAGATAGTGAAGGACAGGGAAGCCTGGTGTGCTGCCCTCCATGGGGTCTCACAGAGCTGGACACGTCTCAGCAACTGAACAGCAATTTTATGTATGTTGTATATCTAATACATATTAAATCTCTATCTATCTATCCATTTATTAATTATCTATCTATCTGTCTACCTGCTCAGTCATCTAGCACTTCTGGCTAGATTTCAGTTTTCAGTGAATGAATTTCAGTTTTATTCACTGAATCATAGTCTCCTGATCTGAAGAGTATGATCTGTGAATTTCAAGTCACAAATGGTCTAAACTTGCAGGCACAGCTGTATGGGAAACATTCATTGGGAGTTGGGAGAACAGGCTCAAGGTTCTCACCAGATAGCTCTTGGAAATTCACTTCCCTTTTCTAGTTCTTAGTTTCCTCATCTGTGAAGTATGGTATGAGAATCTCAGACTAGCCAAGTCCTGGGAACCTTTCATTTTTATTTCCCTTTTCAAAAACTTGTGGTCAAGCTATTTCATTGAATTGTGATGCCATTTTGTATTTTTAAGAGTATTTTAGTGTACTGATGTTACATGTGCTTTGATAAGTGCATTAAGTAGAATTATTATCAATTACAACAAATAGACAAAAACTCGTGGTCAAAGCTGGTTAGAGTATCTGACATATTAAGAAACTACCTCAGTTGGTTGAATGAATGGATAGACGGATGAATGAATGGTGATAGTTAAACAGGCAGCTGCCTCTTGGTGGAGGCAGACTTGATAAGTTTCCATCCACCTGTCTTTATTTTTTTCTTCAGCCAGTGATTCTCAAAAGACTATCCTAGCAGTACCTGAATTAGAATTATCCTTCTGGCCTCACTATAGCTCTGCCAAAGAACAAACCCTGGCATGGGCCTGTGATAAGCATTTTTTGCTGCTGAGATTCTGATACACACTGGATTTTGAAGGCAATTGCAAATCCGTGGGCTTATCAGCCCACGGATGATTGGCATCCTGGCTTGTGTATATGAAAACTGGGTGGAGAGCTTTTTCCTGCAATTCAATTGTTAACGTTTCAATTTGTTTCTGTTCACCAGCTTCCGCAGCATTTGGGGGGAGAACGAGCCTCTGTTATATTAATACAAATATTGCACTACCTAGAAATGGCCAGCAGGCGGCAGTAGATGATCACATATTCCTTACCTACCATTTCCCTCCCCGCGAAGTCTTAAAATTTGTATTATTTTTTCTTTTAGAAGGGAGGGTAAAAAAACCCCACAAACTTTAAGACCGATTTTCCTTAGGAAAACAAAACAAAACAAGTATTCCTGTGCAAAATGAAATTTGTTGTCTGTTTAATTGAGTCAAACAACAAGCGTCTTTATCGGAGTTTTTATTGGCATCGGAGTTTTATTGTGTATGGTGACTTAAGACAGAGGGACGCACTTTCTAAATGGGCTGTCCTCTCCAATATCAATCTTTATTCAGTAGAAGGAGACAATCTCCTGAGTTTATTTAGTGGAAAAACTTGACACTGTTTTCTATACATCAACATCACCGAAGATGTTGATATTGACAGATTGTCCAAGTTTGGATATGTGTCTGTCTTGTAGGCCTAGAGAATTTTTTTTTTTTTGATAGATTGTTTTGAGCATAAAAAATATGCTGCTGTAGGAAAACCATAAGATACAGATGAGCAAAAAAGAGAAGTAAAGTCACAATAATATTCCCATACCAAGATATATTGGTTTAGTTGCTAAGTTGTGTGACCCCATTGTGACCCCATGGACTGTAGCCTGCCAGGCTCCTCTGTCCATGAGATTTTCCAGGCAAGAACACTGGAGTGGGTTGCCATTTCCTTCTCCAGGGGATCTTCCTGACCCAGGGAATGAACCCAGGTCTCCTGCATTGCAGGCAGAATCTTTCCCAACTGAGAGATAGCCACTATAAATATTTAATTAGAGCAAAATCACTAACACACACACAAGCACACATATACAGACATGATATAAATTATGTGTATATGATCACAATGTGTGTGAGTGTTTTTTTGCCTGCCCTTTCATATAATATCTTGCTATAATATACCCCTCGGTGACTATGCTTCAAGATCATCATTTTTAATGTCTATGTAGTATTCTTTCATATAGACGTTCTTTTAATTTCAACTGTATTTTTACCATATTTTCAATGAGTCTCATGATACAAAATTGCAAGCGCCTTTAAAGTACCTGGGAATGTTATAAATATCGTGGTGATACACTGTCTTTTATATAAATCATCACATGTGTCTTTAATTATATCGGCTTTATTCTAGTTAAGTAGACACTGGCCATAGTGTGTAAGTAAGCTTGCAGAGGCTGGGGTGGTCTGGTTCACTAAGTATTTTTGTTAGGGTGTGGATTCAAGTGCTCTGGGAAAGTCTGGACAGCTTCATCTCTCTCAACTTTGGAGGCAGGGTTGATTTGTTTCTGTTTCCTTGTTTGTGTCTCTGCTGCTGCTGCTGCTGCTAAGTTGCTTCAGTCGTGTCTGACTCTGTGCGACCCCATAGACGGCAGCCCACCAGGTTCCCCCGTCCCTGGGATTCTCCAGGCGAGAACGCTGCAGTGGGGTGCCATTGCCTTCTCTGGCTTGTGTCTCTAGAATGCTGTTATTGAAATGGAATCTGTTTGTCAATTTCCCTCTCCCTTAAGGCAGGTGGAGAACAAGTCCCGAGGGAAAGAATACAGGTCACACTTAACATTCGCCAGCCACTGAATCAGATTAGCAACCTCTTTTGAGGCACCATCCCCTTTAGAATTTTCTATAGCCCCTCCGCCCTTGCTCCCCAAACTCTAAGTGGATGGTAGAAAGTGTTGAGAGGTGGCAAGCATGTGGGGAAAATATGCTTGACAACAGAGACTTAGCACGATTTAGAAACAACAGCCTTGAGAGAACTGGAGAAGGAAATGGATCCCTGCTCCAGTGTTCTTGCCTGGAGAATCCCATGGGCAGAGGAGCCTGGAGGGCATGGGGTAGCAAAGAGTCGGACACGACTGAGCGACCGAGTAACACACCTCGAGTCAGGGCAGGCTCTCTTAGGACCTGACTGAGAGGCTTTTGTAAGAAGGATTAGACCTGGGTGCTCGTTTGTTTCTTATTTATATTCATACTTGCAAAGTTGATTTTGCTTTTTCCTCCTTCTCGCTGCTGTGCGGGGCACACCGGGTGCTGGTTATACTCTCCCAACGTATGTTATATGAATATAACACATTATAAGTAATATAAAGAATAATTCATTATATATAATATAATACAATGAATCCTGTGAATTCATTTGTGATGACATCACTCCCAAAGCCTCTATTGCTTCTTTGCACACTCCCTCTGGTCAATTTCTCATTTCCTTTTTTTTTGGCCATGCCTCGTGGGATCTTCGTTCCCCGACCAGAAACCAAACCCAGGCCCTTGGCAGTGAAGGCTTGCAGTCCTAACCACTGGAAAGCCAGGGAATTCCCTATTTCTCTCTTTTTTTTTTTTTAAGTCTTGTTCCAGTCATTATTTCTAGCCATCAGTTTTCTAGGAAATTTTATGGGACCTTCCTTGTTTAACAATACTCTAAGATGAATAAGTATATATAATACTTTATTCAAACTTTAACAGGGTCCTAAATAAGTGTCTACTAACAGGAACTAGGCCCTTTTAAAAGAGATAAAGGAGAAGCACAAAAAGCGGTTTCTGACTCATTCATCCACCCAACACATATTTTAGAAGGAGTCCATTATGTACAGTTTAGTTGAACAAACACTAATGAGTGGCCACAAATACTGGCACGCTGCCAGAGTTCTACCCATTTTGCAGATGAAGAAACTGGGGCCCACAGGGATCTGCGCTTCATCCAAGACTATGCAGCTAATAAATGGAGAGCCAGGATCTCCACCTCATCTGGCAGCCTCCAAAGCTGTGGACGTCATAGACTTCCAGCCTGGGAGCAATCAGAGGGAAAGACGCTAAGTCACTAATGTCGCCTTGAACAGGCCAATAGCTTTATCTGAGGAAAAATGAAAAAGGATGGAAGGAGGAATAACAGACTCCTGCTGACATTCCCACTGCTTCAGTGCCTGGGGGCCCTGACTTACCTGTGGCACTGTCGATTCTGGGCCATGACCTAGGACAGAAAAGAGAACCAAGGTAAGTGTCTGCTGCATTCAATTCATTGTCCTCCCCAGAGGAGCAGGTAGTCATCGAAGGCAGGTCACAAATCAAGTTATAGAGCACTTCCTTTGTGCTTGTGCTGTTTTAGACCCAAAGGAACATCTCATTATAGAGAATTTAGGAAAACAGAGAAGTGCATCTAGAAAAAAACAGTCAACACCACAGGTAATATTTCGGCGAGGCTCAGGCATATGTACGGGCTTCCCCGGTGGCTCAGACAGTAAAGTGTCTGTCTGCAATGCAGGAGACCTGGGTTCGATCCCTGGTTTGGGAAGATGCCCTGGAGAAGGAAATGGCAGCCCACTCCAGTATTCTTTTTTTTTTTTTCACTCCAGTATTCTTGCCTGGAAAATTCCACGGACGGCGGAGCCTGGTAGGCTACCGTCCATGGGGTTGCAAAGAGTCAGACACGACCGAGCGACTTCACTTCACAGGCATATGTGCACATGTGTGTATGAGGATATCTGCATACATTTTGATATATAGATGCCTAAAAATAATATTAAAGAATGTATAGGCTCCTGCAGATATAGAGAACAGACGTGTGAACCCATGCTGGAGGAAGGGGAGGCAGGGATGAATTGGGAGATTAGGACTGACATATACACACTACCATGGGTGAAGTCTGTTGACCCTGCTATAAAGCACAGGAAGCTCAAACTCTCCTAGAGGAGAGGGATGGGGGAGGTTGGAGGGGGGACCAAGAGGGAGAGGATATATGTATCAGATCAGATCAGATCAGTCGCTCAGTCGTGTCCAACTCTTTGTGACCCCATGAATCACAGCATGCCAGGCCTCCCTGTCCATCACCAACTCCCGGAGTTCACTGAGACTCATGTCTATCGAGTCAGTGATATATGTATACATACAGCTGATTCCCTTCATTGTATAGAAGAAACTAACATGACATTGTAAAGCAATTGTACTCCAATAAAAACTGCATTGTAGATCTTTAACTGTTACTAAGAAACATGCTATTTATCTGCTGTGTGATTTCTGCAGGGGGAAATTAGGCTCTTGCTCCCTTTTGAAACTGTAAATCATGTTGCATTGTGGACCCCTGGTTGCATTTTGAATCCGATTGCTGAGTATTTCCTTGGAGAGACTCCATCAAGTGCAGTGGAAGTGTCTGACAATGATAATGTGCGTCTTCTTAGCTCCTTGTTTCATATCACTCACATGCCTTCTGGATGGTTTGCATCAATCTTTCAATCTATATTCTTGTTTACAGAGTGAGGGGTATCTGCTGTGTGATTTCTGCAGGGGGAAATTAGGCTCTTGCTCCCTTTTGAAACTGTAAATCATGTTGCATTGTGGACCCCTGGTTGCATTTTGAATCCGATTGCTGAGTATTTCCTTGGAGAGACTCCATCAAGTGCAGTGGAAGTGTCTGACAATGATAATGTGCATCTTCTTAGCTCCTTGTTTCATATCACTCACGTGCCTTCTAGATGGTTTGCATCAATCTTTCAATCTATATTCTTGTTTACAGAGTGAGGGGTGATCATCTCATCACATCTTACCACTGTTAAATCCACGACCATTTAAAACCATTTAAAACAACTTTTCCTATTTGCCGCTTGATTCTTTTTTACCTGTTTCACTTCCTTGATGACTAGTGAGGATGAATTGTTATTTATTTTTTCCAAATAGTTTCAGGCCTTTGCATGTCTTCATTGGTGAAGTTATCTGGGAAGACCAATGAGGTCTTCTCCTGGCCGCCACATTCCCTCTTGGACACATTCCCCAGTGTGCTTTTGGAAGCTCCTTTTGCCTAGATTTCGGACGATGATCTGAAAAGCCCTGGGGTAATGAGAGCTCTGAAGGGTGAGCCTGCGGTAAGCTTCGTTGTTTGCGCCTTTAATAACCCCTGGTCCTTGCAGGCACCTATTCTCTGAGGCTCTCAAAGTGCGTCACAGAAGCAATTAATTGAGCATCGCAACACACGCCGGGTGTAAATATTTATGAGGTCTCGGTGGTGGTGGCTGGGACGCCGGGCACAGAAGAGTTAAGCTGGGAGATTGTAGTCACCAGGAGATCACAGCCCACGAGCCCCACCTCCAGCTCAGCCTGTTGCCTTCTTCTCACAAGGTTCATGCCCCAAACGATTCTGTTGGGTCGCTACCACTGTTCCAAGTTCATGGAGGAAATGTGGGGTTCACGGGGCTCCATGGCTCATCCCATCCTGCCAAGATCGAAGGAATTGCCACCAGCCTGTGGGACACCCCCCTCCCCAAGATCCTTCCCACCTCCCCGGGCCCTAGCCTGCAGGCGCTGGCCAGTCATGCTTTGGAAGGACTGTGCACTCCCTGAGGTGCCGTGTGGTTCGCTCTTGGCTCTCTTTCAAGTTGCCCGAGATTCTGCAGAAATTAACAGTAAATCAGCCAGGAAGGAGCAGATCATTTATCTGGGGCCTGAGAGCTCTCTCTTGACACTTTCCACACATGACCTCTTCCCTGACATCTTGGTCTTTGATTAACGCCACGAAGGGCTCCCCAGAGTCGCAACTCCTGACGTGTGACATGGAAATGATATATTTCTGCGACGGTACAGGCCGCTTGATGCGGGCGTGGCAGGCCATGGACAGACGGCAGCGCGTGAGCACAGGCAGGATGCGGTCCTGACTCGGGGACTCTGAGGATGAGGCACCCTCTTCCTGGGACTGGAGGAGGAGCTTCAGGTTTTAAATTATGATTTCATTCTCTGTCTAATCTTAGCCTCACCCCCATTTTTATTTTATTTTTAAAAATGTATTTATTTACTTATTTCATTTTTGGCTGTTCTGGATCTTTGTTGCCAAGCGAGTGTTTCTCTAGTTGTGGTGAGCGGGGGTTTCACTGTAGTTGCCGTGCCCAGCCTTTTCATTGCGGTAGCTTCTCTTGTTGCAGAGCATTGGCTCCAGGGCGTGTGGACTTCAGTAGCGGTGGCTCCCCGGCTCTAGAGCACAGTCTCAACAGTTGTGGTGTATGGGCTTGGTTGCTCCGTGGCATGTGGGATCTTCTCAGATTAGGGATCGAACCCGTGTCTCCTGCATTGGCAGGTGGATTCTTTCCCACTGAGCCACCAGGGAAGCCCTCACCCATCCAGTTTTTAGACTCAAAGACCATCAACATCTGAAAGTACGTTGGAAATAATGTCCAATTTGTGGTTGCAGGTTTCAGATTCTTGGGGGCTGGACTGAGGTCTTGGGATGCTAAAAAGAGCGTATCTGAAGGGAAAAACACCTGTTCAGGTACTGAGCAGGGCTCAGCTCTGGCCTGTGGGCTTTCCCTGCTTTGCAGATGCAACTAAGACTTAGAAGTCACGTGTCTAAAGTGACACGGAAAGCCATCGGCAGTGATAGGATTGGCCTTGTTATTCACCAGCTGAGGCAACAACTTAGCCTGCTGGGCTCCCTGCCTCTGGAAGCTTCCTCCCAATTGTAAAGCCGTCTGCAAGTGGTTTATCTGGTGACTCCTCTTGGTGGGGCCCCAAAGCCACAGTGCTCATTCATATGTCATATCCTCCGGGACTGTGCACCCCAGGGTCCTCTGTGCGTCAATGCAAGCCAGATGAATTAGCAGAGGAAGCAGCAGCCAGGCAGGAATGATGTTGTTATTCCAGCTGAGCCCAAAAGCCCAGGGTGGGGGTGGGGTGGGGAGGGAGGCTGCAAGGAGGGGTCTGGGGAGGCGTTCTGGACTCCAGGGGTATGTCTGGCTGGAGTGTGGACCATGTCTCAACACCAGCAGCTGACAAGCACTCTGAAAAAGCTCCTGTGTTAACACTCTTCACAGCCTGACAGCCTAGGGTGATTAATGAAGGATGCTGCTCGCAGATTTCCTGGAGATTTGATGCATTCTCTCTGTGCTCAAGCAAGGCCCATGGTTAGCAAGCTGCCTCTTGCCAGGGAATGACAAGGATGCTCCCTGGCTTGCTTTCGTCAACAGCATCCATCACGTGGCCACGTGTGAACAGGCCGCAGCTGGATGGTGTGTCGCTTGGCAGTCACCCCTCTGCCCTCCTGACCCTCCTGCTCCTTTTGGTATCTGGGCCCTGAGGAAAGCAGCTGTCCCTCTCTATTTCTGCTTGGACAGGCAGGTGTCCACATGGTGGGCAGGGCAGTTCATGGGGTATAGAGTGAACAAAGCTGGCCTCCAGAGGTTCGTGGTTTTCAATATTTAAGGCTCATTACAAATGAAGATGTTTGATTTCTGAGTTAGTTTGAATTTTTAATACTTCTTAATAATTTAAAAGGTTTAATCATTTTTAATTTTTCGAGGGTACTAGATTAAACTCCTCCCCCCTTCACCCCTTGCTGCCTGGGAGAACTGGGTCTGATGGAGCGGGCAGGGTGCATGCATGTTGTCTTATCCATGGGAACAGAGTTTGGATGGTGCGTTGTTCTGGTCCCATAGAGATGGGACTTGGTCCTGTCTCCAGGGTGAGGCTTCTGGCTTGGAGATTAATTCCTCATCACCCTCTCGAGTCTGGTGGGCCCCTCTGGGTCTCCCCAGGCACCTGCCACTGGTCCAGAATGCGGCAGCAAACCCCCTGGGAATTGGTTGGGGTGATTTCATCCCCTCTCCCAAACCTCCAGGATTAACTGGCTCAGCTCCATACCTCACTGAAAGCTCTGCTCCTGAAATAGAAAGATTACTTTAGAATAAAATTCTCTGATTTGGGGGAAAATGACTGATTTTTTTTAATAGTCACTACCTCTAGTAGCTCTGGTGGTAAAGAATCTGCCTGCAATGCAGGAGATCCTGGTTCAATTCCTGGGTCAGGAGGATCCGCTGGAGAAGGGTTAGGCTACCCACTCCAGTATTCTTGGGATTCCTTGGTGGCTCAGCTGGTAAAGACTCCACCTAGACCTGGGTTTGATCCCTGGGTTGGGAAGATCCCCTCCAGTATTCTGGCCTGGACGATTTCATGGAGTGTATAGTCCATGGGGTTGCAAAGAAAACAGACATGACTGAGCAACTTTCACTTTTTAAACTCATTTTAGGAGCTTCCTGGTAGCTCAATGGTAAAAAAAAATCTGCCTGCCAATGCAGGAGATGCGGCTTCGATCACTGGGTCGAGAAGATCCCCTGGAGAAGAAAATGGCAAGCCCCTCCAGTATTCTTGCTTGGAGAATCCCATGAACAGAGGAGCCTGGTGGGCTACAGTCCATGGGGTCACAAAAGAACTGGACACAATTTAATGAGTAAAAACAACAGCAAAACTCATTTTAAATATAAAACAAAAAGGAGTGAAGGCAGAGGTCAAGTTTCTAAATTCATTCCCTTCTTCCTGCTCTATCTGCAGCATGTTGGGAGCTCATTTCACTCAAACTTCATAGCAATTCTTGTTGGACAGTATCTTGCTATCAATGTCAGGGCTATGATGGGATGTTAGTGCTGTATATCCCACCTGATGGGCCCACCCTCTTCTCTCCACCCCTCTGAGGGATGGGGAGGGTTTGCATCAGGGAGACATGCAGGCGGAGGTGTGGAAACGCACAGGGAGCTTGGAGGGCAGGGAACCTGAGGGATAAGCTGGAAGGACTGTGTTGACCTCTAGGTGGTGTGACGCATCTTAACGCAGAGGATAAAGGATGATCAGAGCCGCATCTCAGGAAAGTGATGCCGGAGCACACGTGTCCGAGTGGAGAGGGAAGGACAGGGGTGTAACAGTCTCAGGAAGAGGTGTGACAGGCCTCAACAGTGTGGGTTTTTATTCTTCCCTGACATAGGCACCCAAACCCTGCTCTGATCACCTGGCACCTGCCCGCTGGAACCCACACTTGTGTCACCAGAGCGGAGCCCAACTCCCCTTCTCAAACTTCCTACCCCAGGCCCTTAGCTCCTAAAGGGGAGACCAGGTGCCTAACAGAGTGCCTGGAACGCGGCTTATGCACAAAAGCATGTTGTTGAATGAGCGCAGAGGAGGGGAGGGGCGGGTGGATGACGGCGAGGCAGGCGGCAGGGAAACACAGGCGAGAGAACAACCCCGCAGTGACACAGCCTCGAGCCCCACCACAGCCCACGTCTGGGTCCACACGCAGACTCGGCCTCCTCCAGAGAGGCATGCAGGGTGTCCAGCACGTAGGAACCTGGTCCATGGGTGCATGCAACGCCCCCCCGCCCCCCACCTCGCCCAGGGACTGGTTCCAGTTTTCATTACAAATTTGACGTCGGAGAATAAGGAACGACTCCTTATTCCTTTGAAGCAGATGAAATTCACACCGAGGTGGAATCAGATCAAGTCTCGTATTTAATAAGTGAATAATGGCTCCTTCCTTTTTGGGGGCAGGTGATGGAAATGTTCTTTTAAAAATTGAAGTATAATTGATTTACAATGATCCAGGTGTACAGAAACATGATTCAATTATATATATATATATTCTTTTCCAGACTCTTTTCCACTATAGGTTATTATAAGATATTGAGTATAGTTCCCTGTGCTATACAGTAGGTCATGTTGTTAATCTACTTTATATAGAGTATATCTGCTAATACCCAATTCCCAATTCATCCCTCCTCCCTTCCTTCTTAGTGGGGCTTCCCTGGTGGCTCAGATGGTAAAGAATCCACCTACAATGCAGGAGACCCATGTTTGATCCCTGGGTCAGGAAGATCCCTTGGAGAAGAGAATGACTACCTACTCCTGTATTCTTGCCTGGAAAATTCCATGGACAGAGAAGCCTGACAGGCTATAGTCCATGGAGTCTCAAAAGAGTCAGACATGACTGACCAACTAACACTACCCCCTTGGTAAACATAAGTTTGTTTTCCAAGTCTGTGAGTCTATTTCTGTTTCATAAATAAGTTCACTGTATCATTTTTTTCAGATCCCACATATTAGTCAATATCATATAATGTTTGTCCTTCTCCATCTGATTGACTTCACTTAATACGATAATCTCCAGGTTCATCCATGTTGCTGCAAATGCATTGTTTCATTCTTTTTTATGGCTAAGTGATATTCCATTCTGTATATATATGACATCTCCTTTATCCATTCATCTGTGGATGGACACGTAGGTTGCTTCCATGTCTTGGCTGTTGTGAATAGTAAGAAGTGCTGCAGTGAACTTTGGGGTGGATGTATCTTTTTGAAATAGAGTTTTTGTCTTTTTGGTTGTATGCCCAGGAGTGGGATTTCTGGATCATATGGTAGCTCTATTTTTAGTTTTTAGGGAACCTCAACACTGTTCTCCATAATGGCTGTACCAATTTACATTCCCACCAACAGCATTAGGAGGATTATGGATTCATTTTTTTTGTGAAAGATATCCTTGACTAGGTCTAAGAATCTTCTCTTTTCTATTTTGTTTTTACGGAAAAATATTTGGGAGGAAGCAACTCCCTGAAGTGATCCCCAGAAAGACACTGCCAGTGTTTGATCTCATTCTGAACTGTGAAACGCTCATAGCCCCCACCACACTCTTGGCTGGGGGCAGCCTAGTCTGACTCTCACCCCCTCGGCATCCTACCCTACCAGGGTCCCAGAGCCTTCCCTCCTCTGAGCTTCTGTGTCAGCCCTTCTAGCTCTAACTGAACACTTTGTGTAGCTCAAAGCAGTGTATAGTTATTAACTTCTTACATAAATCTCATATTAAATTTCACTTTTCCTTTTTTCCTCAACTAGACTGTAAGTTCTTTGGGGACAGAAAGCATGTCCTGTGAGCTACAATCCCTTCCATATTTGCTATCTAAGCTCTTGACAAATATTGAAAGAGGAAAATAAATTCATTTGGCAGTTTGATGGTCATACAGCAGACGAGTGAGCAGTACAGAGCGCTGTACTTTGCCAGGCCGACTTTAGCTCCAGTGGGCAGAGCAACGCCTGAATCTACCATCCCCTCCACCCTCCACACGCTCTCTGTCCCTATCCCGTTTGTTCTGCCATCTCTCCCTGTTTCTCTGGCTCTCTTTTTCGGCTGTGCAGCCTAGCCTGTGGGATCTCAGTTCCTGGACCAGGGATAGAACTCAGGCCCTCGGCAGTGAAAGTGCCAAGTCCTAACCACTGAACTGCCAGGAAATTCCCTTCTCTCTCTTTTTGTTTTTCCATCCTTCTTGCTCTGTGAAAAGTTTCTTTTATCACCTATTTCAGGATCCAGTCTCTGCCAGGTGCTGGGAGGAGTAAAAGCTCGTAGCATCCTGGGGCATCCTGACTTTATCCACCTCCTTTCCACTCTTCTTATTCCATTCAGCCGTGTTTATTGAGCATCTTCCACATAGGAGCTGACGCAGGAGCTCCTTGCGGATGAGAGCTGGGGGGCAGCACACTTTCCCATGCATCCTCTGAAAGCTCCTGGCACCCTCTGTAAAGCTCTCAGCTTGGGGGAATCTTTAGGAAGGACACTTTCTGCACAGTGAGGGGACCAGAGGGAATAGAAGTGATTCTTAACATCTCTCTCGGCGCCGCAGATACTCAGAGCGGTTGAAGAACAGGAAGGGGAAAACCAGGGAAGCCAAGCGCAGACCTACAGCCTTGGCCGCCCATCCCGAGCTGAGCTGTGATCTCAGGGGTGCCTGGCAAGGACAGCCGGCAGGGGGCCTCCCAGTGCACTGAATGGAACAGGGAAGCCGGCTCCCTGAGGACCGGCCTCCTGGGGCCTGAGAATTGACAGCCAGCTCCACCTGGTCCCCTGGAGTTGGCTATTGCTGCAGGTATTAATGGTGGGAGAGAAAAATCCCTAGACAGTGAGGTGATGCATTGGGCAGAGTATGAATGTGGGAAACGTGAGTGACGCTGTTAGGAATGGCCTCGTCAGGAATGGGGATGGAAACAGAACCTTGCACTTGGAGTGTGAGCCTTGGCTTTGCTTCTCCCTAGAAAGTGGGCTTGAGAAAGCCCTCTGGCTCCCAGTCCTTGCCACCTCCCGAGCTCACAGGGCCTGCGTATACTTCGGCTGCCGCATGGGGCCCAGTGTCTTGTGTTCTGTGACACCGGCCTTTTTGTTTCTTTCCACCAGAGGCTGAGCATCTTGAGGCAGGGACTTTGTCTTCCTCATCTTTGATTTTTCTTGTCCCCAGGGCAGAGATCTCTCAAAGGTGAGGACTGAGTTCTCTCCCATTTCCATTCCACCCTCCCGCACCCCTATCTTACATCTTCTTCCTTCCATCTCGTTTACCTAGTTGAGAGGGCTGAGCCCAGAGGCCTCTTACTCCAGCTCCAAAGCTTGCACTCTTGGTAACAATGTTTGATGTCGAGGTTCTCAAACATGCCCAGCCGTCATCATCACTGGGAGGGCTTGTTTAATCCAGGTGCTCAGACTTTAAAACCCAAGTGTCTGATTCAGTGGTGGGGCTGAGGACCTACACTTCCAAGCAGCTCCCAGATATGCTGATACTGTTGGTCCAGGGACCAGCTCTAAGAATCGCCGCTAGGAATCTTCGTGATTGGGGATGTCCTTCTCAGGACATGTCAGCTTGAAGAATCGCCGCTGGAGGCTTCGTGATTGTGGGTGTGGATGTCCTTTCTCAGGACATGTGCTCCTTCTTCATAGTGGAGTCTTGACAAGGGTAGGTTTGAGACTCACAGGAACAGAAAACTTAGAACCCAGAACAGGCCCTGGATTTGAAGTCAGACTCTGAATCCAGATCCAGCTCTTACCAGTTACCGGCTCTGTGGCTGTGACCAAGATGCGGCGCCTCTCTCAGGCTTTCTTTCCTCATCTGTTAAATGGGAATGATCACAGTGGGTTGGCCAAAAAGTTCATTGGGGTTTCTCTGTGACATCTTCCCAAACTTTTTGGCCAACTCAATACCTGCTTCAGAGGAGTAAACGCTGACGTTTCTTTTATGGAGAGTCTGGTACTTGTTAGGCATTCAGCTACTGATTAAAGTTTGGACTCCATTGGAAAACATCAGTGATGGTGCTTCTGTTTCTGCCCACATGGGAATGTGGTGGGTGTTGAAGACTCTGCCAGGTAGATTCCACGGGCTGTTCTAGAAAACATTCGTCTCAGTCTTGTGGACAGGTCACGGGTAATGGACAGGTATGTGATCCTGTGTTTCTCTTGGATAGTCTCCTGGGCGGTATCACCTTTGTGAAACCCCAGCACCGAGCTTTGCTTTTTCCCTTGTATGCTACCAGGAGGTCCATGCATGTTTGGGTATGGGGTGGGTGGGGGAGGACAGCCCTTCTGTGCCTGTTGCTGGAGTTGACCCCAACACCTAACTGAGGGATGGCAGTCACGAGGTCAGCGATGCAGAGCCAGGGTTGCTTCAGAGATTGGTAATATTTATCCTACTCAGGCCTATTGTTTGCTATACACCTCAGCCTCAGGGAAGTTATTCACCGTCTCCAGCCTGTGTTCTTCTCTTAGTGAGAATGTGACTGCTAGGCTGCAGTGAGACACTACCTATTGAGATTTTTTATTTTCATTTTTAAAAATTGGAGTATAGTTGATTTACAATGTTACTGGCAAGGACCCATTGCTTAGTCAGTGAAGAGTCTCCCTGCATTGCAGGAGACCTGGGTTTGATCCCTGGGCCTGGAAGATCCCCTGGAGAAGGAAATGGCAATCCACTCCAGTATTCTTGTCTGGAGAATCCCACGGACAGAGGGGCCTGGCAGGCTATAGTCTTTGGGGTTGCAGAGTTGGACACGACTTAGCGACTAAACCACCAACCACCACCACTGAGTCAGTTATACACATATATACATCCAATCCCTTTTTAAGATTCTACTCCTATATAGGTCATTACAGAGTACTGAGTAGAGTTCCCTGTGCTATACAGTAGGTCCTTATTAGCTTTCTATTTATATATGTGCTGTGAGTGCCATGCTAAGTTGTTTCAGTCGTGTCCGACCCTTTGAGACCCTATGAACTGTAGCCTGCCAGGCTCCCCTGTCCATGGGATTCTCCAGGCAAGAACACTGGAGTGGGTTGCCATTTCCTTCTCCAATGCATGAAAGTGAAAAGTGAAAGTGAAGTCACTCAGTCATGCCCGACTCTTAGCGACCCCATGGACTGAAGCCTACCAGGCTCCTCCATCCATGGGATTTTCCAGGCAAGAGTATTGGAGTGGGGTGCCATTGCCTTCTCCGAGTGCCACCTAGGAAGCCCCTATTTATATATAGTAGTGTGTATATGTCAACCCCAGTCTCCCAATTTATCTCCCTCTCTTTCCCCCTTGGTAACCATTAGCGTGTTTTCTGTTTTCTGTGACTTGATTTCTGTTTACAAATAGGTTCATTTGTACCAGTTTTTTAGATTCCACATACAAGCGATTTCATATGATATTTACCTTTCTTGGCGTATAAGCTCTTAAAATAACACCTAGCCTGTGGTGAGCACTCAGTGCCTGTTGGCCTTTGTTATATATTGAGAACCTACTGTGTTCCAGGCATGCTGCAGAGGTCAAGCAGTTATTCCCCAAACACAAGCACTATCTTATATCCAGGGGATTGATGGTGGGTAAGACAGTCTACTCTTGCTTTTCTTTTTTTTTTTCATGTTGCATCACACAGCTTGTGGGATCTTATTTCCCCAACCATGGACTGAACTGGGCCCTCAGCAGTGAAAGTGTGGGAGTTCTAAGCACCTGACCGCCAGTTAATTCAGTCTGCTCTTGTTTCCAACTACCATTTCTAAAAGAAGTAAGGCATTGAAATGGAAAGGGGCTTGTTTGAGTGAGGTCACTCAGCTAGGGAGCAGAACCAATTCTGTCCTTTGGTCCTGCCCATATGTAGCACTGCCCTTACTGCATCATCACCAGACGCTGATAATGATCATTTGAGTGGAGAATGAAAGCATCCATTTACTAGTTCTGAAAGTATGATGGTAGATCCAAATCTGTAGTTTTTAGACATTTTGATTTGATTTATAGATCTCAGATACTAATTTATATTCATATAATACTTTCATTATAAAATATGCAGTGGTACAAAGATTTGTATGTATATAGGAGTTTTTTTTTTTTTTTTTTAATTTGGGTTTATAAATGGTTTGGAACAGGTTGCAGAAACATCGTCTGTTGCTCTTTTTAATATATCTCGAGCATGCTATGACACATCCTGAAATAATTTGCTTCGGAAAAAAGCACTGCTCTCCCTCTTTTGCAAATGTAACTGTAAATATTACTTTGAGGTATGTAATTGCTGCAACCATCTCCATTTGAAGGAAGACTTCTAACCCGTCCATCTCCCATCTCTTGCTATTGTAAGGAAATCAGAAATATTGACTTAAAAGGCATTATTCAAATGTGTTGAATGTAAACACTGAAGAAGTCTGAGAACAGCCACAAATTTTCCTTTGCTTAATGCAGCCTTGAAAATATTTCAAGTATTCTGTTTTACAGGCATGCATTCACTCTGCTTAGGGAAAATATTACTTCAAGCACATCTTAGCATGCCAAGAACACTTCCAGTGTCTGGCACTTAGTAGGAACTGAACGGATGTTTGAAGGTTGGCTTGAGTTGAAGTTCGCTGGGATGCAAGTGTTGGTATGACACCTGGAAAGCCTTGGGTTCCTTTAGGTATACAGACAGCCTGGCAGGGCTTGGGGAGGGGCCCTGGCTAGGGGCAGGCAGGCCTACAACCCTTCTGGGCAATGAGGCATTGCTCAGAATCAGACCTGGCTCAACACAGGGCTAGAGCTGGCTTCACAATTGGTCCCTTGTCACTCATTTAATCGAGTGGCCCTCCTTCTGAGCTCTCAGACTTGGCTGCGAGCCCCTTGGAGACAGGACTCTGGCTCTCATTTCAGCATTTTCAAGAGCCTGTCCTAATGCCGTAATTGCTCGTAAATGTTTCACTCAATTGAAATAAAAAGAAAAGAAACCAAGTGGGCATATGGCTCCCTCTAGTCTCCTCACTTCTGAGACCTGGCTGTGAACTCATGGCCAGATCCTCCCATGATTCATCACTTAAATCATTCAGCAGCTGAAGGATGCAAGCTTTCCGCTCAAAGGCTGTCTCTTGGGCTGTTTAGAGACCCAGGTGAGCGGTGGAAATAGCCCTGGTCTGAAATGCTATGGATGCCTGGGTGGTGCTTTTTAAAAATTTTTAAGTTTTCTTATTGGCTGTTTTACCTTACATATAATCTTTGATTTTTTTAATGGAATTATAGTTGTATTACAATGTTTGTAAATTACTGCTGTACAACAAAGTGATTCAGTTATATATGTGTGTGTGTGTGTGTGTGTGTGTGTGTATAGGGGGGTTCCCACGTAGCTCTAGTGGTAAAGAACTCGCCTGCCAATGAAGATGTAAGAGATGCAGTTTTGTCTCTGGGTTCTGAAGACCCCCTGGAGTAGGAAATAGCAACCCACTCCAGTATTCTTCCCAGGAGAATCCCATGGACAGAGGAGTCTATGGGGCTACAAAGAGACAGACATGACCAAAGTGACTTATCACACACACATGCATATATATATATATATATACATATATACATATATATGCATGTGTGTGTGATATATATATACTTCTTTTTTATATTCCTTTCCATTATGGTTTATCACAGGATAGTGACTCTACTTCCTTGTGCTGTACAGTGGGACCTTGTCTATCCATCCTGTATATAATAGCTTACATCTGCTAACCCCAAACTCCTACTGCGTCCCTCTCCCATAACCAACACCTCCATTACATACATGCTGGCAGTCTGGAAGTTCAACCTATGTCAAGTCCCTTCTTGTTCTAGATCTCGGTCTCCCTGTAACATCTAAGATCACTGAGAGCAATATAAGTCTATCCCATTAACGATGTGTGTGTGTGTGTGTGTGTGTGCGTGTGTGTGCTGGTCAGCTTATTTGCCACAGCATCAAAAGTTTTACTCCTTTACTCATGAACAAAGAAATATTCTGACCTATTTTTCAGCAGAGCGAAGTTCTGGAATTTCAAATCACTGGCTCCTTCTTTGGCTATTTTTCTATTGCCCCTGTGATGAAAGAAAATAGATTATCGTCAGGAAATAGCAAGAAGTGAGGGGAAAAATTAATTAAGTGCATTCATTCATAGAAATAACCACTCAGTCAGATGTAAGTAATTAATGTCTCACACGTAATTCCAAATCTCTCTTTGCATTTCCAGTGGAGTTAAACAAAATCTGGACTTAAGATAATCCAATTACTTGAAAATATACTTTAAAAAAAAAAAAAATGTAAGAGCTTTATTTTACAAGGAGCAATAGCCTGGGGTAGAATAAGTGCCCCTAACTGGATGAAGACGTGGGCTTTCTCACATCAGCGTGGTCAAGTGGTGTCCTCCCTAAGGTCCCTGAATTTCCATAACATTGCTCTGTACAGCAAAAAGAATCACGCGGATGCCACCCGGTTAAGGGGAGGCTGTCAAACAAGGACAGTGCCTGCAGGCCAGGAAATGTCCTACATGCTTTCCTATGTTGGCTGAATTCTACCAAAACTAGCAAACATCATCAGGGGTAGGGAGGAAGATGACTTAGGAATAGCAACTCAGATCCAAATAATATGCACTGAACTCCTGTATAATTTAGGGACTTTGCAATGCTATTTTCTATGAAGAGATTAACTAATTTTAAATTGAGTTAATTTGTTCAAATTCAGTAAGGCATTCTCTATCATAAAGAATCTCTAGTTCATTTCATTAGCCAAGTTTAATATACTTTCATTTTTCTCGCAGGCATTTTGTGAGCTCTATTAGACGTTAACGGATGATCCCTTCCTCCACAAATGCTCCTTGGCAGCTACCAGGGTAGCTCCTCTGACCTGCTTGCCCTCCCGATTCTCTCCACTTGGGCCACACCTGCTTCTTCTAGGACCTTATATTTTCCTCTCCTCCCTCCCCCAGGGCTCTTCCAGGGACTGGTCCCTCTTTCTCAAACACTTTCTTCCCCTGCATCAAACTCAAGCTTCTGAGTTCAGTTCACCTGTCATTTCATCAGAGAAACCTCCTTTCTCCTCTGAGACAGACCCCTTCTAGCACTCGCCTGAGTTTTAGCTGTTCTTCGACTTAACGTATAGGTTGTATTCACGACTGTGACGCTGAGGAACCGCCATCTGCATGAGGGCAGAGACTGCAGGAGACTGCATGTCCAGGGCTTGGGACTGTGCCTGATTGTACAGGACATGCTGAAAGATAACTTGAGGCTCTCTCTCCAGCCAGGATGTTTTTAAACTTTTTTTCTATATTGGAGTACGGTCGATTAACAATGTTGTGATAGTTTCAGGCACACAGCAGAGTGACTCAGTCATACATGTGTACGTATCCATTCTCCCCAAAACTCCCCTCCCATCCAGGCTGTCACATAACATTAAGCAGAGTTCCCTGTACTATGGATGGAACTAGAGATTGTTATACTGAGTAAAATCAGACAGAGACAGAGAAATATCCATCTAGGATTTTTTGTATAGCCTATTAACTGCAACACAATAAATTAAAAATGTAGTGAGTTGTTTGAATATATTTTGTCACTGTGTAAATTGATCATCTAGAAAGATAATGGATGATTCCATTATTTTCCAGTTTTTGTTATTCCGCAATTACACAGTTGTTTCATTATTGTATTATTTTATGTTCAATACATTTTATTATTTCATTGTTTTTTATTTATCTGGGTGAAAGCTCGATTCATAAATCTTTATCTGCATTCTGACTTCATTTCTAAGCTCTGGACATAAACATCTACCTTCTGGAATTTTTTAACTGGTCACCCCCAGCTGACTCAGGCCCTTTCCTAGTGAACGGCCCCATTATTAACAGAACTTCCAAACAATTATTTGCGCACTCACCTTGAGTCTTCCTTCCCTTGTCCTCTCCATCCTCACCATCTCCACAATTTGTTACCAGATCCTAGAAACTGAGTCCCAAACATCTCTCTTCAATCCTTTAAATGATACCTAGTCTTAGCTCTGCCTTCATTCTCTCCAGCCTGGACTCCAGTGTCAGCCCTCTAGCTTCCTGGGCTCCAATCCACCCACCAAACTGCAATGAGAACAACCATCTTTTTAACTGGCAGAATATAACCAAGTGACCTCTACTTGAAATCCCCACCCCTCCTCCATTTCACAGGACCGAGTCCACAGCCTTTACCAGGATCCCTGCTCCAGGGGCCTTGGATACAATTTGTATTATTTGTATTCTTATTTCCTGCTAGCCCTGCTCTCTGACCAGGCCCGCAACATTGTCCCTGCTTGCCACATGACAGGCCAGTGAATCAGAGACTAGGTGTTGAAGCAAGGAATACTTCATCTGGAGAGCTTACTGCCAAGAAGATGGCAGACTAGTGTCTCAAAATAACCATCTTATTGCAGTCTGGATGCCAGTTTCTTTTATAGAACAGAGATGGGGGGCAGTGAGGAAACGAAGTTAAAAGGCCATTAATCTTGCAAATATCTCTTAGAAAGGCAATCCTAGGACAGGGGGTGTGATAATTCTTCCTTCCTGACATCCACAGGTGGACAGGGTCCTGAACAAAGACACTTTAGTTAACAATCAGGCAGAGGGGCAGGATTTTCTGAGGCAGGACACCATGTATGATTACAATAACAAAAGCAATGAAAAGCAAGTCAAACACTTCCAAAAGCAAGAAACAGTTTTCGTATGGAGTCAGAACTGTGTCTTTCCTGCAATAATAGTTTCCAGTCTTCAAGGCTTAGTTCAAACATTAGATCTTTGTGAGGTTTTCTGTGCTGCTTCCTCTTAGAACATTTTAGAATTTTTGGTATGTCTCTGTTCTACCATTCATTCATTTGTTCATGAATCCATTTATTCATTAACTCAACACAATATTAAGAGATATTGTAGATATCAGATCTCTTTTGTGCCCGGCAATGGGATGAAGTTGTTAAGAAGACACATGAAGCCTTCCTAGTGAATCTTTTATGGTTATCGGGAGACAGACCATGAACAAGTAGATAAACAATCATATTTTTATCATATTGCTGTGTACGTGTGCCTGTTCAGGTGTTCGTGTTCCCCTAGAGTAGAGGATTTTTGTGAGAAGACGCATATCCTGTGAATATTTTCTCTCCCAGCACAAGGACTAGCTGACCTCAGCTGTGCCCTCAGGAATGTTTTTAAGATATGAAATGATGCATTAATAATAAATAGATAAACGAATGCCCTGCCCTTCTGGACTTTTACACAATAGTGACCACTCACTCTATTGTGTAGGGTCTTTTAGGTCTCTCTGATACCAGGCAACTTCTGATGTGTCCCTGCACTGAGGAGACCTTAGGTTTCATTACATCTCTAAGGTATGGGCAACATTTCTGTGCTCTGACAGCCAGGGTAACATTTGCTGAAATGGCTTTAACCAGTTCAATTTTAGGAGAATATGGGGGAGGGGGCGGGGTTCTGGGAATTTTCTCAACCTCTTCCTGGGATCCCCAAGAACCCAACAGCCTGAGAGCTTCCTCTGACTTTTCCAGAGAATCTACTTTTGCTTTTTTACTTTACGAAGAGAGTTTAACTCAAGCTCTTTTTTATTTCATCTTTACAGTAACCCTCAGCAGGGCAGTTAACCTAAGTAACCTAAGTTGGGCAGGCATCCTTCTCAGCTTTTTGCTACTGATGAGGGAACAGGGACCTTGAGAGTGGAGGGGATCTGATTCAAGGTCACCAAGCTGGTTGATGGCCCAGCCAGTGCTCCACACCAGGTCTCTAATCTGCCAAGTATGTGCTACATGCACCCTCCCCCTGGGGGAGCCAGGGTGTGTAGCTGCCTGATACTCAGGGTGAGGCCCCTCTGAGACCCACTAAGGAACAGGATCGAGAATGAATGGGGGTAGGGGGGTACAAAGGATGAGGAGGTGGTGCTGCCCTTCCCACAACAGATTATTTAACAGATGAACAAAGCTGGCAAGTTAACAGCCATCGAAGGTCCATCTAGTCAAGGCTATGATTTTTTCAGTAATCATATATGGATGTGAGAGTTGGACTATAAAGAAAGCTGAGCACCGAAGAATTGGTGCTTTTGAACTGTGGTGTTGGAGAAGACTCTTGAGAGTCCTTGGACTGCAAGGAGATCCAAGCAATCCATCCTAAAGGAAATCAGTCCTAAATATACATTGGAAGGATTGATGTTGAAGCTGAAACTCCAATACTTTGGCCACTTGATGCAAATAACTGACTCATCTGAAAAGACCCTGATGCTGGGAAAGATTGAAGGTGGAAGGAGAAGGGGACAACAGAGGGTGAGGTTGTTGGATAGCATCACCGACTCAATGGACATAAGTTTGGGTAAACTCCGGGAGTTGGTGAAGGATAGGGAGGCCTGGTATGCTGCAGTCCATGGGGATGCAAAGAATTGGACATGACTGACCAACTGAACTGAACTGAACTGAACTGAACCTGGACAGTGAGCAGTTAAGTTTATTTGTTTTTAAAACACATAAAAAGAACAGAGAATAATAGAAGCTTTAACATTAGAAGAGGTTCTCTCCCTTGCTCCCTCTCCCTTTCCAGTTATTTGGAATTGAGTTTTGCTTGCTAATCACAAGGAGAACCACAATGTCCCACCCCACAGTTTTCCTCTCCACCAGCTCTTTCTGGCTCAAATCATTCCTTAGGGTTCCAGGTTTTAGGAACACATTAAAAAAAAAAATGTACCATGATGAAAGAATTATAAAGTCTCAGTATATCACAGAAAATATCATTTAAGAATGTTTATCATACCAGGTCAAAACTGTTGGCTTTGCATTAAACTGATAACTGAGCTTTGAAGGAGACACTGATAACTGAGCTTTGAAGGAGACAGTCAACGTTGCCACAAATCGGCCTTGGCATTTGTGAGCCTGCGTTGATGATTCTGTATATGGCAGCAGTGTAGGTAGTTATGCACCATTTTCAAGACCTCAAACATCCAAGACCAGCTGTCCTTCCTGTGGGCCGTTCAGCCTGCCTCATCCACATAGTAAAAGAAATCCAGTGAGCACTTTTAAACGACTGATCTATTGCTTATCTCTGATCCTCATCAAGTGCCCCCCAGGGAAGTAACACAGGTTAGTTTACTGAACAGTGAACTCAGCACATCCCAAAAAAAGGGGAAGTGCCATAGGCTTGTGGGGAAACTGAGGTACAGAGTGCCAGTGGGTGAGCCAATTAATTGTTCTTGTAATCACCTTGTCCTCTGCTGAGAAAGAGCATATCACCTCTCAGGAGCCAGGTTCTCTACTTATCTATCCACTTATCACTTCTGGTTTTACACTTTTTGGCTATTTTTGCTTTCCTTTTCCTCCTTGGCACCTCCCTCCTGAGTGGTTAGTTGGCAAAACTCATCCAGTCCTCCTTCACATGTCTTCTTGTTCCATCCCTTTCTTACCCTCTCTCTTCTCAGGACTAAGGACTTTTCAGGTAGATCTAACAGAAGTCAGTTCTGCATAGTTGAATCAGTATATACTGACTGTAGTATGTTGAAGGGTGTGTCTACAGAAAGATGTATCTATCAAAACCGAATTATTTGAGAAGAGGGTCTTTGGTAATGTAATTAAGGTGAGATCTTGAGATGAAATTGTTCTGGATTAGGGTGGCCTTATATTCAAAGTTAGGCTTCTCAGGTGGCTCAGTGGATAGAGAAACTGCCTGCAATGCAGGAGATGCAGGAGACACAGGTTTGATCTCTGGGTCATGAGGATCCCCTGGAGGGGTGCATGGCAACCCACTCCAGTATTCTTGCCTGGAGAATCCCATGGACAGAGGAGCCTGGCGGGCTACAGTTCATGGGGTCACAAAGAGTCAGACACGGCTGAAGCTACTGAGCATGTGCACACATACCGTGTCTAAGGACAGGTTTTCATAGAAAAGAAGACCATAGAAGACACACAAGAGAAGGGCATGTGCCATCCCACGGGAAGATGGAGACAGAGATTGGGGTGATGCTGCCACAAGTCAAGGAGCTTCTGGAGCACCCAAAGCTGGAGGAAGAAAGGAAGGATCCTACGCTAGAGGCTTCAGGGGAGACACAGCCCTCGGGATTGATTTCAGTCTTCTGGGCTCCAGAACAGTGAGAGAATACCTTTCTGTTGTTTTAAACCCCAAGGTTGATTTAAGCCACTATAGCCCTGCTGCTGTTGCTGCTAAGTCGCTTCAGTCGTGTCCGACTCTGTGTGACCCCATAGACTGCAGCCCACCAGGCTCTGCCATCCCTGGGATTCTCCAGGCAAGAACACTGGAGTGGGTTGCCATTTCCTCCTCCAATGCATGAAAGTGAAAAGTGAAAGTGAAGTCACTCAGTCGTGTCCGACTCTTCACAACCCCATGGACTGCAGCCCACCAGGCTTCTCCGTCCATGGGATTTTCCAGGCAAGAGTACTGGAGTGGGTTACCATTGCCTTCTCCCACTATAGCCCTAGAGAACTCAATACACAGAATATGTAACCCAACCCATCCTAAAGTACAGAAAATAAATAAGACCCAAATCTCCAGCAGGACAAAACAAGAAGTGTAATGATAAAAATGCATATAGTCTAGAAGGAAAAAGAAATAAATGGGAACATCTTTAAGTGAGGGGGTAGTCAAGGAAGGCTTCCACAGACTGATGGATGAGGTGCATGCAAAGTCACTTCAGTTGTGTCCAACTCCTTGTGACCCCATAAACTGTAGCCTGCCAGGCTCCTCTGTCCATGGGATTCTCCAGGCAAGAGTACTGGAGTGGGTTGCCATTTCCATTTCCAGGGGATCTTCCTGATCTACGGATAGAACCCAAATCTCTCACATCTCCTGCATTGGCAGGCAGGTTCTTTACCACTAGTACCACCTGGTAAGCTCAATGACTGAGGATGTACAGCATTTTCCAGACTGATGGAGAGTGAGGCAGAGCAACCTATTTTGGGGCAGATGCCTGCTTCAAGCTTTCCTGGCCATTTTCCTCTAATTTTTCACCTTTACCAGTATTCCCAGGTACACCCAAGATGGCAGGTACAGTTTGACCTGCACAGATGAAAAGCTACCATTTCCTCTTCTGTGAAATGACCTTCTCTTAATAAGTACTGAGAGCAAGTTTAGCTTTTTCCAGAAGCTTCTCATTACACTGCCAATGAGCGTGCAGATTTCTGAGAAATCACATAAATTTTCCCTATGCCTTAATTCTCTTTTAAGGGCCATGCAGCTGGATTGCTGACTCCAAGATCATGAATAATAATAATGTATAATGCTATAATTATCATGCTAATAACAACAGCCCTAAACTTTGATAAGATTTACAACTTACTGGTCAGTGATGCTCAGCACAACCCTAAGAGTCCAGTCCAAGCCTATCTCCAACCCTGTTAAATTTCCTCATCTTGTGTTCAGCTCATGTTCCTTCTCCTCAGGCTTCTGACGGGGCTTCCCAAGTGGTCCTAGTGGTAAATAACCTGCCTGCCAATGCAGGAGACATAAGAGATGCAGGTTCGATCCTGGGGTTGGGAAGATCCCCCGGAGGAGGGCATGGCAACCCACTCCAGCATTCTAGCCTGGACAATCCCATGAACAGAAGAGTCTGGTAGGCTATAGTTCATGGGGTTGCACAGAGTCAGACACGACTGAAGTGACTTAGCACGCATACATGCACGCAAAGGCTCCTGAGGAAACACTGAGATGGAGACGATGATGCAGGAAGTCCATCAGGGTGAGATCCTGGCATCAGTCGCTGTGGAGGGCAGGGAAGGAAGCAGAATTTGGAAGGGGGAACGGTTGGGCTGTGCTCCGAGATTGGCACCAGGGCCCTTCAGAACTATCCTGAGTTGTGGCAGCGGGGCCAGGCCTTTGTACTCCTGGATGAACCAGATGGTGGATGCAGGCTGCTCCAGGTGAGGCAACTCTATTCAACTGGGACAATTCCCAAAGGAAGTTGAGAGGGAGAGACTCTGAAAGTCTAGTACAGTGTCACATTGGATTCAGACTCTAGAGAGTCTGAGGTCCCAAGCTCAACATAGGTCTTGACTATAGTTTTCATTAGAGAATGGAAGCAGGGGGCGGTGGGGGAAGGAAGGATGGGGCCCAGGGCAGGATGATCCTGAGGGTAGGGCATCCCCTAGGAAGGAGTGGGGAAGCAAGTCAGAGAGATGCTGGTCTCTACAGGATGTGGTGTGGTGTGGTGTGGACACAGATGTTAAGAGCACTCATTTGTATTCCATCAGAATTTGAATCTGTTTCTGCCAACAGAAGAAGTCAGCAGTTTATCTCATCATCCCCATTTTATACCCAAGGAAGGGGGAGTTATAATAACTCCCTCACATATTGATTGTATGTTGGTAATCATTTTTATTATCTAGGGTTCAATTCTTACTCCAACAAGCAAGGAATAGCAGAGTTGGACAACCAGGGGGACCAAGAAGGGCAGTTGATAATAAAAAATTTTCATCCAGGCCAAAATGCTATTATCTCAGAACTTTTGTGGGTCAGGAATCCAGGCATGACTTTGCTGGGTCCTCTGTTTCATGGTCTCTGCTGAGGCTGCAATCAAAGTGTCAGCCAGAATTGGGGTCTCCTCTGAAAGCTCAACTGGGAAAGGCTCTACATGGTTCTAAGCACATGGGATTGTTGGAAGGTTCAACAGTTTCTATGGCCTGTTGGACTGAGAGCCTTGCTTCCTTGGTGTATGTGGGTAAGAAGATGCCTTCAGTTCCTTGCCACCTGGGCCTCCCTCATATAGCCACGTGCTTTATCAAAATGTGTAAATCAAGCAGACAAGAGGGAAGTTGCAATCACACATAATGTCATCACAGAAATGACATCTTGTCAATTTTGCCATATCCTGTTGTTTACAGGTGATCACAGGCCTTGCTCACAATTAAGAGGGAGTGGATTACACAGGGAGGGATGCAAGTACCAGGTGAAGAGGTAACTGGGGGGCACTTTAGTGTCTGTCTGCCCCATTTAATAGTTGACTCATTGGAAAAGACTCTGATGCTGGGAGGAATTGGGGGCAGGAGGAGAAGGGGATGACAGAGGATGAGATGGCTGGATGGCATCACCGTCTCGATGGACGTGAGTTTGGGTGAACTCCGGGAGTTGGTGATAGACAGGGAGGCCTGGCGTGCTGCGATTCATGGGGTCACAAAGAGTCAGACACGACTGAGTGACTAAACTGAACTGAACTAAGTGTGGAAGTGTGAGTAGATGTGACACTAATTACTGGCATCCAGAAGGTATTTGACAAACCTACAAGCCGAATCAGCTAGACTCTTCCTGCTCTCTGTTTTATAACCTTCCATGACTCCTGAAAATGTCAGGCCAGTTCTCAAAAGTTTTTCAGCTAATTCCAGAAGACACCAGCAAGTCAGAACAGACTGGTTCTCTGAATCTTTGCTCTTGCATGTGAGGGGCCATTGTAATTATTTTTTGCAGCACAATGCTATACTTCTAATTTTCTTAAAATAGTCACTGCATGAGTCATCACAAACAACTTTTTCTGAACTAGAGTTTCCTATTTTGTTCATTCCATTTGGTCTTTAGGGCACATGGGTGATATGCACAAACTTCCGTTGAGTTGTATATTCCTGTGCATAGCTTCTTCTAAGCTTAGGAAATGTTCAACACTGCCCCCCCCACCCCGGCCCCCTCACCCATCCCGAGTATCTGAGCAAAGCCCAGGCTCTTGCAAATTTGATATGCCATAGCTGGGATGATGGATACCTTTTATGCGCTTGCACTGCTGAACCCAGAAAAGCTGAAGAACATACAGACTTTTTTTTCTTTTAAAGTTTGAATTTGAATCTATTTACCCAGGGCCAATTTTCTCAAGCTCACGCAGCCTCCCCATTCAAAATTGGCAAAGGATCTTAGAGAAGAAGATCACGCACACACACACTAGCTTCTCACAGGAGGCTACATTTGCTGGGAAGCAGATATTGATGATAAGGCATTGTTTCAAACACTGCTCAGAGACAGGAATGCGGTAAGGTCCTGTATCTCCTTCTGTCTGTGCACACCAGGAGATCACAGTACACAATTCGGAGATATCTCTGCCCTGCCTGACAGTACGTGTGTAGCAGAAAGTGAGGGAAGAGCCCAGATACAAGACAGACTTATATTTCAAAGCAGCTTCAGCACTGGGGGCATTGCCTTCTGTCTGTCCTGTCCAGTGTCTTCCATTTATGAAGTTTTAGCTGCAACTCTGGATGCTAATTTTGGGGACAGACAGCTGGAGTGGAAAGAGAGTTTGGCCCTGTGACTTTAGGGTTAGGGTTCAGGCCCTAGCTATTTTACTGCTTCATTGTGTTATTTCAACCATGTTACTTAACCACAGCCTGGTTATGGTTGTGCCATGCGTATGATCAGAGTAGGATGGGTGGGTATGTTTCCTGAAGCCTCATTACTGCATATATTCTGCACACTTTGCTGCTCCTGCATTAAACAGAGGGGATAAGAGTCTTGCTTCATAAGCAGCTGAAAGTATATGGCAAAGTCCTAAAAACCATGGCATAAGAGGGGTGGGCATACCTAACAGAACTTGAGAACTTGGTGGCACAGTGAATTAGCTTAAGGGTCCTGTCCTCGTGGAATCTCCCCTGATCTTTCATCTGGACCCCTTAACTGTTCTCCTTGACATCCGTCCCTTTCTACTCAAAGATTGTCTGCCAATTTTGTCTCAGCCATCATTTCAACTCTCTGTTTTGTTTTACAAACCAACATTCCAGGCAAACCGAACCTCTGGCTAGGCTGAAACACAGCACATTGACAATTTCTCCATTCATGTGGTCTCCCCTGCCTGTGATTCATTTCTCCCTCTTTCTCTTCTCTTTCTAACATCTCCACAACATCAAATTCTTGATCTGCTGGGCCCAGCAGAGATGCCATCTTTTCCACTCATCTTTCCCCAAAGTATCTGGACAGATGTGCTATATCCTTCATGAGCTAGAATGGAGCTCACTTTCCATCTTGGCTGGTGGCAGCCATGTTCCCTAAGCCCTCACTCTATCCTGAACCTGGCCCCTATCCTCCTGTATCCTCTTTGATAGTTCACAGTCTTGGAAACAAAATCCTCTCAGACTCAAGTCCTTTACTGAAACTGAATTGAAATTGAGCAGTGGACCCTGGTACCATCCTCCAGTCAGATATTTACTGAGCAGCTACTATGTGCTGGTTATTATGCCTAGGAACACAGACAAGACACAAAAGGTCCTACCCTCATGAAGCTGGCAGCCCATGAGTGGGAACCAAGCTAGTGAACAAGAAGCTCACCTCCTCTGTTTTTCTTTTCCCCCATGGCTTCCTGTTTCATTTACTCCTGATTTGAATGGCTACCTGGTTTCAAGACAGTCCACCTGGTACTGACCTGAATTTCCCTTGGTACACAGCTCTGACAGCTGCCTGTGGATTCACACCTGGCCAGGAGGTAGCCTTGGTCCTCCTTTAGGCCACGTGGGCTGCCCTACCTCCTCTAGATTCTCCAGACTCAGGGATAGGCTTTGGGTTCTCTGATGAAATGGATCAGACCTCAGTTTTCAGAGGTGGCCACCTATGTGGTCATGATTGGTGTGTGCACCTCCCACCAAAGACCACATTCTCTCTTGCAGACCAGCAGCAGAAGAAACATTCACTCTTGAGAAGATCCATAGAATCTCTGGAGGGAATTACTAATTCTTGTTCATTAAGGCAGGACAAGTCTTCTCTGTAGCTCAAATGGTAAAAAGCCTCCCTGCAGTGTAGGAGACACGGGTTCAATCCCTGGGTTGGGATGATCCTCTGCAGAAAGGAATGGCAATCCACTCCAGTATTCTTGCCTGGAGAATCCCAAGGACAGAGGAGCCTGGCGGGCTACAGTCCATGGGGTCGCAAAGAGTTGGATATGATTGAGTGACTAACACTACTACTACTAAGGGAGGAAATGGAGTTGGAATATTCTAGAATAGACCAGCTCTGCCTATGGGTTGCAGGTACAGAGTAGAGGGTGGTGTCTGAATGCTGCTTTTTGCTTTCCCCGAGTTACAATTTCAGAGGGTCCCAGAGTGTGAGTCTCCATGGAAAGATACATGCATATCATCTTGAAGCTGCTTGAACCTGTTAATTTTTGATTAAAAAAACCTTTATTTTGTATTGGGGTATAGCCAATTAGGGCCTCCCAGGTGGCACCAGTGGTAAAGAAACCACCTGCCAAATGCAGGAGAAATAAGAGATGCAATTTTGATCCTTGGGTCAGGAAGATCCCTTGGCAAAGGAAATGTCAATCCGCTCCAGTATTCTTGCCTGGAGAATCCCGTGGACAGAGGAGCCTGGCAGGCTCCATAGGGTCATGAAGAGTCTGACACGACTGAAGTGACTTAGCATGCACACACATAGCCAATTAACCGTGCTGTGATAGTTTCAGGTGGACAGCAAAGGGACTAAGCCATGCACATACATATATCCACTCTCCCCCAAACTTGCCTCCAATCTAGGCTGCCACATAACATTGAACAGAGTTCCATGTGCCATGCGGTGGGTTGGTTATCCATGTTAAATTTAGCAGTGTGTACAAGTCTATCCCAAACTCCCTAACTACCCCTCCCCGCCCAGCAACCATATGTTGAACCTGTTAATTGTACAGATGAGACAACTTGGGCCCAGACAAGTGGAATGACTTGCCCACACTAACCAGATGCTGATACAGAAAGTTCTGGATCAGCTCCTGGCTCCCATGTGGTGCCTGAGGTCCCTTTCATTTCCCCAATGCTTGTCTTCCAATTAAGCCTCTTTGCATGCCTTCTAAATAAATTCTCTTTTTTCTTTTTAATCTCCTTGAGGATGGAAAGACAAAAGAAAGATAACCTAATTTAGAAAACAAGAAAGTAATTCTGAATCCTTTTATGTTCAGGTTTCAAGAAATCCTATAAAATCTTTTCTCCTGCTTTTTTTTAGTTGTTTAAATTTTGATTTAGGGGGAGGAAACAAGTGAGCTAAAGAATAGAAGTCTTACATATCATCTTTTCAAATGCTTTCTCCAACAACCCCCCCACCCCCACCCCATCTTGATTGTCAGGGATGTAACTTCTCATAGACCATCAATGTATGTAATGAGCAAATACAAAAACAACACTGAATTACCCTTTTTATAGGTCCATAGATGTATTCAGAGTGGAATTTAATTTATAGATGGTCATGCCTGAAAGATTCTGGATGTGTGATAGAGAACAACAAGAGAAAAGAAATATGCTTATCTTTAAAAAACCCTCAAAACAAAAACTAGATTTGTGCCTAGTTATACACAATCCATTAAAGCCCAAGAGTAAAGGGTCATAAGAGACCTTCTTTGGTGATCTGCAGGAGTGCCAGGAGGGACCTCATGCTTAGAATGTAGAGAATGAAGCTCCCCAAGACAATATACTTCCCTCCATCTCCTGGGCCAACACTTTCTGACTCTAGAAGGCCCAAAAGAAAGGAAGGGGAGGGACTTCCTTGGTGGTGCAGTGGATAGGAATCCACCTGCCAATGCAGGGGACACAAGTTCAATCCCTGGTCCCGGAAGATTCCACATGCCATGGAGCAACTAAGCCTGCAAGCCACATGCAGTTATTGAACCACGTGGCTAGAGCCTGTGCTTCACAATAAGAGAAGTCACCTCCATGAGAAGCTTGTGCATTGCAACTAGAGAAAGGCTGTGTACAGCAGTGAAGACCCAGTGCAACCAAAAATAAACAAAAAAATAAGAATAAGAAAAACAAAGGAAGAGAAATCAAGGTGGGCGAGGGGGCATGGGGTGAGAAAGGAGAAAGTTCTATATCATGCCAGCTCCTGGGCTTGGTGCCCCCTCTCTGCCTTGGAATCTGCAGCCCTTCTCAGGAATCCCTCCACTTAACATCTCATTTTCTTCAATACATCTGCCATGTTGCAGCCGGGGTTTCATTCTAAAATCTGTCATTTCCACTGCCTGCGGTTATGGTCCATGTTCTGTTAAGGTCCGTGTTCTGAGCATGACACACATCCCCCCATGGTCTGGTCCTGACATCTCTCCACAGTTCTTTCTCTACAGCACCCAGTTGACCCTAATGGCAGCCATCATGAGCCACTGGCCTGTCCCTGAATGGGCCCGACCCCTGAAATCTCTGTCAGTATGTAGAGAAACAGCATAAATAACACGCCCAACTTCCTATAAGAGGTCCACAGATAAACAATTAAGGCAAGTTCTCTTGTTTCAGACATGTCTTGTTTTATCCTCTCAGCAACTGATTCTTGACAGAACTCAAGGAACATGCCTACATCTCTCAGTGAAGAGATGGCATTCCTGTCTTTTTAGCTCTTAGTACAGAGCCCCACCCGGAGGAAAGGTTCAACACAGCTTGGGGGGACATGACGAAACTGAGCTTTAATACCAGATCTGTCTGATATCATGGTCCCGATGAAGAAGCATGAGCTTGAAGTCAGAGATAATGGATAAACTGACCCAAAATACCACTTAAAGTGTCAAGCACTTTTCTCAATTATTTCTGTTGCCTTATTATACTTTTAAGTGTGAAAGTTGCTCAGTCGTGTCCGACTCCTTGTGACCCCATGGACTGTAGCCCACCGGGCTCCTCTGTCCATGGAGTTCTCCAGGCAAGAATACTGGAGTGGGTGGCCATTTCCTTCTCCATTATTATATTTTACAAATGGAACAAAAGAAGCCCAGAGAGGCCAAACACATTGCTCATGGCCACACAGCTCTAAGTATCCAGGCTGGGCTTGTCCTTGGGGTTGGGAGATATCAGTGAACAGAGTAAAGATAGCTCACTCCCATGGAGCAACAGAAAAGGAGCTCCGCCCTTAGGGAGAGAAAGCCGACAATCACCACACACAGGATGATGTGCAGGCAGGTGCAACTTTCCATGAGGTGGTCAAGGTGGGCTTCCTTGAGGAGGAGTGAGCACGGACAAGGCACTGCAGGTGTCAGTTGTGGGGAGTCTGCAGGAAGAGCATCCAGCCCCAGGGATGGCTGGGGCGAGAGTCTGAAGGCAGAATCCTGGCTGGGCGGTGGGGTCAAGGTGAGGGGGTCAGCATGGTTGAATTGGACTGAGTGTGGGGATGGGTTGGGAAGACCATCTAAGTGCTTCTGGAGGCATGACGGCATACAGGGTGAGACATGATGTGATTGAGAGGGTGGGACTGAGACTTTGGATAAACGTGAAGCCATGGCAGGGTCTCTGACAGAGGAACACGGTGATACCAGTCATGTTCCTGTAGGATCTCCCTGACTGCTGTGTGGAGAATAGTTTTATTCTTGGTGAATAAGGTAGAAGCCAAGAGACCTTTGGGGAAGTTACTGCAGTAACCTGGGCAGAAATTGATGCTACCTGGGACCCCAGGGTCCCAGGAATAGTGGGAGTCAAGGATCAAGGGAGTGTTATTACTCAAATAACAATGCTTAAAACTCCGTAACATCCTGCATCACCTCTCCCAACTCCGCCCATAGGATTAATCTCTCCCTAATGATGGTTCCTTCAAAAACCATTAAAAAAAGCAAGTTTTCCTGCATTTCATAATTTCCTCTGAAGAAGGCAATGACACCCCACTCCAGTACTCTTGCCTGGAAAATCCCATGGATGGAGGAGCCTGGTGGGCTGCAGTCCATGGGGTCGCACAGAGTCGGACACGACTGAGTGACTTCACTTTCACTTTTCACTTTCGTGCATTGGAGGAGGAAGTGGCAACCCACTCTAGTATTCTTGCCGGGAAAATCCCAGGGATGGGGGAGCCTGGTGGGCTGCCGTCCATGGGGTCGCACAGAGTCGGACACGACTGAAGCGACTTAGCAGCAGCAGCAGCAGCATAATTTCCTCTGTTCTGTCTCACATTGTTTATCTATTTGATGTTGTCTATGACAGCCTCCTGGAGATATTCTGTCCCACCTGGAGCACAGACCAAGCTGCATGTAGGACTCCAGAGGAAGCAGAGACCAGGGGGCTGACCAAGTGCCCTGAATGCCCAGGCCACCCTCCCTGGCTATAGACTGCCACTCTGGCTGGAGAGTGACAGGGCAAGTCTAGGGTGATCTCCTAGCCTCTACCTCATGGAGTGTTTGCCATTTCTGGACCTTAATTTCTCCAGCTATAGAGTAAGAACTCAGATTATTTGAGCACTGAGGTTCTTTCGGCTCAAACATAAATGGATTCAGTGATTAAATTTTCTCCCCAGCACGTGTCTCGGTGAGATGTTGGCAGGGGCCTAGTGGTAGGGAATTTTTGTGGAGCATTAGTAGAACTGATCTGTGAGAGCTGGACTGTGAAGAAAGCTGAGCGCAGAAGAATTGATGCGTTTGAACTATGGTGTTGGAGAAGACTCTCGAGAGTCCCTTGGACTGCATGGAGATCCAACCAGCCCATCCTAAAGGAGATCAGCCCTGGGTGTTCATTGGAAGGACTGATGCTGAAGCTGAAACTCCAATACTTTGGCCACCTCTTATGAAGTGTTGACTCATTGGAAAAGACCCTCATGCTGAGAGGATTAGGGGCAGGAAGAGAAGGGGATGACAGAGGATGAGATGGCTGGATGGCATCACTGACTCGATGGACAGGAGTTTGAATGAACTCCGGGAGTTGGTGATGGACAGGGAGGCCTGGCATGCTGTGATTCATGGGGTCGCAAAGAGTCAGACACGACTGAGCAACTGAACTGAACTGAGTAGAACTGACTCATTTGAAAAGACCATGATGCTGGGAAAGACTGAAAGCAGGAGGAGAAGGGGATGCTTCTCCTTGAGTTTGAGTAAACTCCGGGAGTTGGTGATGGACAGGGAGGCCACTGCTGTCCATGGGGTCCCTAAGAGTCGGATATGACTGAGTGACTGAACTGAACTGAACTGAACTGAGTCATTCTGGGTGTATGGTGTGTAGCATGTTGGTGAGTGGCTTGAATAATGGTAAACATGATCATTATGAAGAAGCCAGGTGCCCTGGGTATGTGAAGCTTATTCACATAGGGTCCTGGATCTATGTTGTCTTTCTTGTTCTGCAGACATTTCTGATACTGTGGTGTCTCCAGGTGTCCCCATCAGAAGACTCCTGCTTGGTACAGAGTTCTTACTTCCCAGAAGAGAACATGAACTTTGGAATCAGCTAAGTGGCATTGTCTGGGGCTTCTCTGGTGGCTCAGTGGAAAAGAATCTGCCTGCCAATGCAGGAGATGCAAGAGACTCAGGTTCAATCACTCGGTAAGGAAGATCCCCTGGAGTAGGAAATGGCAACTCACTCTAGTATTCTTGCCAGGACAATTTTATGGGCAGAGAAGCCTGGCAGGCTACAGTCCATGGAGCTGCAAAGAGTTGGACACCCCTGAGCGACTGAGCATCCATGCATGCAAGTGGCATGGTCTGCTTTTTAGCCTACCAATCCAGTTCTTTCCCAGTCAAAGTGTGGTTCCTGGACCAGCAACTACTCCCAAGAGCTGGCTAGAAATGCAGAATCCCAGGGACCACCCCGACCCTACAGAACCGGAATCTGCCTTGTTACTAGAGGCCATGCGATCAAGTAAGAAAGGTGTAATGTGACTTTGGGCAAGTGACCTGTTTCCTCTGGACTTCATTTCCCCCATCTGCAAAATGGAGCACAGAAAAACACTTCCTTCATAGAACTGTCAGGAGAATCAAATGAGTTAATACATGAAAAGCCTTGTTACTACTGCTTCTTATGTGTATGCATTCTCCTAGTCAGAAAGGTCATGTGGTCAGTTGTCTTTGGGCACAGAAATTGGAAATGATAATGACAGAGATGGGAAGAGTGAATGGGGGTCAGTGTAACTCTCTGTGCACGTGCTCAGGTATGGAGCCCCAGGACATAGGGAGGGGCAGACTGGGGTGCAAACTCCTAGTTACTGAGCGGGTGTGCGGTCTTGTCTCTGTGCTGGTTGCTTTATCAGTCCTCACAGTGATACTGTGATGAAACTATGAACTTCCCCACTTTACAATGGAAGGAATGAGTCTCAAGGTCAAACAACTTTCCCAAGGTCAACTATTAACTGTCAGTGTTCAGAGAAAGCCCTGAGTTTTTATACAAAAATCAGTAATGACTGAGGACTGTAACATTGGACCTGCATGGGAGCGGGGAGGAGGGGCCGTCTTCCCTGGGTAAATACTGGAGTGGGTTGCCATGCTGTCCTCCAGGGGATCTTCCTGACCCAGGGATCAAACCTGCGTCTCCTGCACTGGCAGGCAGATTCTTTACCACTGGGCCATGCATTACTTCCTACTTACTCTACCATAGAGTACTGTTACCTGTGGTCTTGGTGCTAGTTTTGTCTGTCATACCTGTATGAGGTATGTATGTGCATATGCCGACGCATGATGGAAACGTACCGTAGTGCATTTCATGACTTCACATCAGCACTGACTTTCTCCACACTAGGAGCACTTACCCGCAGGCATCGATTGGCACATGCTACAGATCAGAGTTTGATTTAATGATGGAAGAAATGTTCGTAAAGCAGGTTGAATTTAAACGTGAGTCACGTCTCAAGTCGAGCCACTGTGACTAGCAGAAAAACCAAGAAGGTATTTTCCAGAAGGTATTTTCAGATTCAGCAACGAGGTTGTTCACGTCACTGACAAACCAGTGAGCTTCTGGCATTCTTCTCTGTGGTTTCACTTCTGTTTTACTCATTCGTGTAAAGGAAAATATTAATCAATATTGATGTCAGAACTGTCGTCCCTTGTCAATTGCAACCAGAGGTTGGCTAAGGCTATGAGTTTAGCAAAAATCAATAAAATAATTCTGTGAGAATCAACTGGCTATATGGGATGGATGATAAAGAACACTGTATATTTCATTATTCTTTGTAAATGGTATGTGGTAGATGTTCACATCACTAAAATTTGTAACAAACTTGTGTACTTATATAAACATACATTTCCCCCCACCCAAGGAGTTGTTTGACAAACATTTATTAAAATTTACCGGAACGCCACTGGCTAACCCACCCTGAACCATCGCCAATTTACAGTGTCCTAAAAGCAGAATGAGTTCTGCTTAGGTGCCAGAAATAGCTGGCACGTTTACTTCTGTGATTAGACCCTGGGTTTCAGCCTGAAGCATTGATTTTACTGTTCTGAGTCACATGTTTCTCATGTCGACATGGGAACAATAATAATGCCTTGGCAGATGGGATGTGAAGCTGGGTGCCCAGTAAAAGTTCCTTTCAAGTGTAGGAACACAAAGGGAACAGAATCCCATAGAATCATGCTGCCTTCCTCCCCTCTGCTCTTCCAGAATGAATGTAAATCAGTGGGCTTTTGTATCCCCTTCCTAACACACTGATGACTTTAATACTTGTCTTGCTGTACTTCTGGATCAGTCCCCCAGCATCTATTATTTCATAGCTGGAGGAGCTATAAACTCAGGGTAGATTTAAGTTCAAATACCTTTTTCTTTTTTCCACCTAAAAATTTTTTGTCAACTGACTTGGGAGCAAAACAGAAGAAAAGATTCAAAATTCCCTTGTGATCTGCAACCTGATTACAAAGAAATTACAAGGTATGGGCTTCCTTTTGGTGGGATCACAACCTGTTGAAGTGGGGAAGCTGCTCATTGGAAATGAGAGAAGTAATTTCTATGCTAGGTACTTGGTAGGTACCTACAGCTCTCCAGTAAATTAAATTCTAATTAGGTAACAGTTAATGTGTGCTCAGAGCATTACAAATAAAGACTCTAGCTAGTGATTCAGGAACCACACCAACCTTTTCAAGTGGAAGGTTTGATTTCCCAGTACCTTCTAATGTGTTTTCATTTTTTCCCTGCACCATGTAGGCAGAAAAAGAGAGAGAGAGAAAAAATAGACTTCATACTTCTCTGGCAGGCTCATTTTGTGGTTCGAAGCCTTCACATCTCTTCCACTAAGTGTCTAACCAGGAGATAAAGAATGGCTTTTGTTTTTGTTTTTAATCCTGGGCTGTAAGGAGTGGTGTGAGCAGAGACAGAGAATGAACTGGGTGTGTTCCTCATGGTGGAATCACTAGGTTTTTAGTTGTGAATGGAAGAGTGAATGGGTTTATTGAAAAGAATCAAGACTCTCAAGACAGTTTCTAAAACATTTAAACCAAATTTATAATATGTCTCAGCAAATCCACGCTTAAGTATCTATACAAGGCTTGCACACAAATATTCTCAGCAGTATTTTTCATAAGAGCCAAAAATGGAAAAAAAAAAAGACAAACCTAAAAGCTCATGTATGGATGTGAAAGTTGGACTATAAAGAAAGCAGAGTGACAAAGAAATGAAGCTTTTGAACTGTGGTGTTGGAGAAGAGTCTTGAGAGTTCCTTGGACAGCAAGGAGATCCAATCAATCCATCCTAAAGGAAATCAAACGACCCAATCAAAAAGTGGGCCAAAGAACTAAACAGACATTTCTCCAAAGAAGACATACAGATGGCTAACAAACATATGAAAAGATGCTCAACATCACTCATTATCAGAGAAATGCAAATCGAAACTACAATGAGGTACCATTTCACACCAGTCAGAATGGCTGCTATCCAAAAGTCTACAAGCAATAAATGCTGGAGAGGGTGTGGAGAAAAGGGAACCCTCTTACACTGTTGGTGGGAATGCAAACTAGTACAGCCACTATGGAGAACAGTGTGGAGATTCCTTACAAAACTGGAAATAGAACTGCCATACAATGCAGCAATCCTGCTGGGCATCCACACTGAGGAAACCAGAATTGAAAGAGACATGTGTACCCCAATGTTTATCGCAGCACTGTTTATAATAGCCAGGACATGGAAGCAACCTAGATGTCCATCAGCAGATGAATGGATAAGAAGGCTGTGGTACATATACACAATGGAGTATTACTCAGCCATTAAAAAGAATACATTTGAATCAGTTCTAATGAGGTGGATGAAACTGGAGCCTTTACAGAGTGAAGTAAACCAGAAAGAAAAAGACCAATACAGTATACTAATGTATATACATGGAATTTAGAAGGATGGTAACGATAATCCTGTATGCGAGACAGCAAAAGAGACACAGATGTATAGAACAGTCTTTTGGACTCTGTGGGAGAGGGCGAGGGCAGGGTGATATGGGAGAATGGCATTGAAACATGTATGTGAAACGAATCACCAGTCCAGGTTCAATGCATGAGACAGGGTGCTCAGGGCTGGTGCACTGGGATGACCCAGAGGGATGGGATAGGGAGGGAGGTGGGAGGGGGGTTCAGGATGGAGAACACATGTTCACCCATGGCAGATTCATGTCAATGTATGGCAAAACCAATACAATATTGTAAAGTAAAAAAGTAAATAAAACTGGAAAAAAAAAAAAAGGAAATCGATCCTGAATATTCTTTGGAAGGACTGATGATGAAGCTGAAACTCCAATACTTCGCCACCAGATGCGAAGAACTGACTCATTTGAAAAGACCCTGATGCTGGGAAAGACTGAAGGCTGGAGGGGAAGGGTGAGATGGCTTGGTGGCATCACCAACTCAGTGGCCGTGAGTTTGAGTAAACTCCGGGAGTTGGTGATGGACAGGGAAACCTGGCGTGCTGCAGTCCATGGGGCCACAAAGAGCTGGACACGACTGGACAACTGAACTGAACTGAACTGAAGAAGCTCATGAATCAGGGGATGGACAGACAAAACGGGGCATATTCATGCAATGGAATATTACTGAGCAATAGAAAGGAATGAACTATTTTACATGCTACAACTTGGACGAACTTCAAACACATGTCAAGTGAAAGAGGCCAGAAACAAGAGATTGCATATTGTACAATTCCATTTACATGAAATGTCCAGAAAAGATAAATCCACCTAGTCAGGAAGTAGATAAGAAGTTGCCTGAGGCAGAGGGTGGGGGTTGGGAGACAGGGATTAATGGTAAATGGGGATGATGGAAATGTAAAAGTGTTTTATGGTGATGGCCACACAACTCGATAATTCTACTAAACAGCGGAACTCCCTAAAGGTTTAGCCTTTGTGTCTGTACTGGCGGGTACCCAGGGACCAAGTGCTGTAATTCATTCTAATGACACTCAGCTATCTCTGAAAGCAATTGCCCAGCCTTTCATGCTAAATTAGAGTTAAGCATAGTAATCACCTGTTAGGAAAATGAATTCCCTGTTTTTAGAAGCTTTGTGTTTCTAACCAGTCAGAGTCCTCAGGCTGCTGCCAGCAAGCCAGGGATAGGTATGCAGTCTAGACAGATGGCATCTTTAGGACCATGTCTAGGTAATAATGATGTGGGCAACACCTCATTGGAATAAAATTCAATGTTATGGGTTTCTGTCCTTCTCAGAGCACCTTGGCTGCTCTCTGTGTGACTGTGACCTCACTAGTTGTTAAAATTGGGTTCATTTCTGTCGGAAACACAGATGTGTGTGAGAGAGAGAAAGAGAGAGAGACATGAGGGTAGGGAGTATAATGGGAAAAGAAAAGAAATAAAAATGCAAGGAAAGAGGGCAGTCAGCATTATAAATGGGTTTGAATAGATTTTCACAATATTAAAGAGGACTCTACAAAAATTCAAAGCACAAAAAAATAAAAAGAGCCCTGAATATTCACTGGAAGGACTGATGCTGAAGCTGAAGCTTCAATACTTTGTTCACCTGAACCAAAGAGACAACTCATTAGAAAAGACCCTGATCCTGGGAAAGATTGAAACAGGAGGAGAAGGGGGTGGTGGAGGATGAGATGGTTAGCATCACTGACTCAGTGGACATGAATTTGAGCCACCTCCAGGAGACAGTGAAGAACAGGGAAGCCTGACATGCTGCAGTCAATGGTATCAGAAAGAGTCAGATATGTGACTGAACAACAACAGCTCAGGGAGTCCTCTAAGATGACTCTATGGATATGAGATGCAACATTCCATGGGTGATGAATATGGTGCCTTTACAGGAAAATGAAGGGAGACACACACTGAGGTGCTCTCCTTCTAAGAGGACGGGTGTTCTTGTCCCCATTTTGCAGATGCAGAAACTGAGGCCAAGAGGCATGTAACACCCTGCCCCCTAGTGATGAGTGGCAGGGCCACCCAAACTGATTCCTTTCAGACTCCAAGCCCAAGATTCTTTCCACAGTGCTCTGACTTAGTATTCACTGAGAGGTTCTAAGTGGCCTAGAAAAAAGGCACCTAGATAACAAGCCCCAATTTTTTTGCACAAAAGAATGGGAAATCTATAGCCTGGATGCTCCTTCTTACCCCTTGGGCATTCAAGCTATGAGGGAAATTCTGTATATCAAGATAAAGGGAAGCATGCATCCATCTCCTTGAACCTACCCCCCAATCCCTTAGAGTTCACAGCTCCTCACTGTAAAAAGGAGAGACTTAAAGTTCAGAAGTGGGAACTGTACATTCAACCCACACAAGCCAGAGCTACCTCCATTCCTAAGGGCACCATTTTACTGGGCATCTGAGCCTTCTGTGGGGGGAGGGCCAATGGTTTTATCCTTTTCAGTGGGGTTTTGTACCCAGAGTTGCCATGTTAACATTGATGCCAGAATCCCAGGTATTACAGAATCGCCTCACTTAGACGCTAACTTAACTGTTTCAGGATCCTCGCTGGTTACATCTGGAGCTGCTCATTGGGGTTCTCTCTAACCTCAGGGTCTGCCTCCCTTCATTTTCCCTTAAAGGCACCATGCCTGCACCCATGGAATATTGCATCTCATACCCATAGAGTTTCTTCTGCCCAGATTGTAAGGCAGCTGGCTGATTCTTACTTTCAAATCTTTCAAAACCAAGATTCAGTCTAGCTTGCCAGCCTGCTCTGTTAAGCAGTCTCTCTCCTGGATCTCGTGGTCTGTGCTTGTTTCCTCATCATGTTTTGCATATCAGGTTATAAGCACTAACTTCCTTGTCTGTCTGTCCTTTGAGAGAGAGAGTATAAACATCTTTCTGGAAAGGGCAGAAGAGTAGCAATGTATCTGAGTTAGGGAGATTCTTCAGGGCAGGGACTGGATCTCATTTGGTTTCTAATTCCTATGTGGTTACTGGTAGATAACTGATATTCATTAAACATTTGTGGAATAAGAAATGGATGATAATATAAACACTACCATATACAAAATAGATAACCAACAAGGACCTACAGTATGGCATAGGGAGCTATATTCAATATTTGTAATAACCTATAAGGGAAAAGAGGGCTTTCCTGTTGGCTCAGTGGTGAAGAATCCACCTGCCAATGCAAGAGATATGGATTCAATCCCTGGGTTGGGAAGATCCCCTGGAGAAGGAAATGGTAACCCACTTCAATATTCTTGCCTGAGAAATCCTATGGGCAGAGGAGCCTGGCAGGCTGCAGTCCATGGGGCCTCAAAAGAGTTGGACATGACTTAGCAACTGCTGCTGCTGCTGCTGCTGCTAAGTCGCTTCAGTCGTGTCCGACTCTGTGCGACCCCATAGACGGCAGCCCACCAGGCTCCCTCATCCCTGGGATTCTCCAGGCAAGAACACTGGAGTGGGTTGCCATTACCTTCTCCAATGCATGAAAGTGAAAAGTGAAAGGGAAGTCGCTCAGTCGTATCTGACTCTTCACGACCCCATGGACTACAGCTCACCAGGCTCCCCCGTCCATGGGATTTTCCAGGCAAGAGTACTGGAGTGGGGTGCCATTGCCTTCTCCAGACTTAGCAAATAAACAACAATAATAGGAGGGAAATGAATCCGAAAAAGAATATGTATACATATTCACACACACACACACACACACACACACACGTATAACTGAATTACTTTGCTGTACACCTGAAACTAACACAGCATTGTAAATCAACTATTCTTCAATAAAACAAGCTAAATTTAAATAGGGATATGGATGAATAAATCTCTAACTCAGTATAAGAAGGTTAAGTGTCACTGGGGCCTTTCCACATAGGGGTCCTTGGACTCAGAGGCATAAAGCTTTGCTAGATAGACTTGCTTCTAGAAACATGGCTCGAGTCTGAAACAGATTACATCCAGTGAAGACTCACAAATGGTAGCCCCTGGAACTTCTACTCCTTGAGTTCTTTCTATCCTGAAATTCCCTATAGTGACATCAGATTCACTGTTATTCTGTCCTCTCAGGAAGACGTTAGGAACAAAATGCCAGGAGAAGGATGATGCAGGTTTGAAAATGGACAACTTGTTTTGCACTGGGGAGGCCCGGAGCCCGTGGCTTCTCACTGAACTGCCTTTGTGTGCAGCGAACAGCTTCCTGACTGCAGCCTCTTGTTCCATGATTAGACGCTGGGGCGCCACAGGTAAGAGATGAACAATTCTAAGGGTAATTGAACACTCCACAAATTTTCACCGTGGATCAGCACTGAGCCATTTAGTGCAGGTATTTCTGTGACTGCGATGCTGATAAATGTACAACTGTTGAATGGTTCTCATCTGGGCCAAACAGGACTTGGTATTTGCAGTCTAGGTAATCAAGGCAAGTGGTTTGGGAACAAAGGTTGCTTAGAGACCAGAAAAAAATTTTGTTTGGACATTTGAGCCCTTATATTCTTGGCCTTGGAAGATTTTAAGGAGTAGAAAAAACTTAAATGTCTTTGCGTGCTAACCCTTTGTTTGCATAGATTGTTTGGCTGCCTGTTGTGAAGAGCCAATGTGTTAGAAAAGACCCTGATGCTGGGAGATCAAACCAGTCAATCATAGAGGAAATCAGTCCTGAATATTCATTGGAAGGACTGATGCTGAAGCTGAAGCTCCAATACTTTGGCCACCTGATGCGAAGAACTGACTCACTGGAAAAGACCCTGATGGTGGGAAAGACTGAAGCAGGAGGAGAAGGGGACGACAGAGGATGAGATGGTTGGATGGCATCACTAAGCTGATGGACATGAGTTTGAGCAAACTTGGGGAGACAATGAAGAAGAACAGGGAGGCCTGGTGTGCTGTAGTCCACGGGGTCCCAAAGAGTCGGACATGACTGACCGACGGAACTGAACTCTCTTTTCCCCACTCCAAGTGGAAAAGTATGGAGCCTGAGGAGTTTAGGTTGTATTTAAACAGTCCAGAGTGTTAGAACTGAGGGAGGGCAGTGATTCTGGGACAGATAAACACCGATGTGCTTTGCTAGACCCTAATCTTAAGATGTCTTTTAAAAAATATTTTATTGGAGTAGAGTTGATTTACCATGTTGAGTTAGTTTCAGATGTACATCTGCAGCTGCTGACCTTCAACACCCCCTGAGGGAGTTCAGGGTAGAGAGAGGCACTCTGTGCTCCAGGGAATCTGGTGGGACAGGTCTTTATACAGTTGGATATTTTCAGGAACAGATTTTATGATCCCAACCCTTGCATCTCCTCATATCTAGAAAAACACTAGATCTCTTCATGATAACATCAGATCCTCAAGACTAGTAGAAAACCTTTTGTAAAATGAGTGCTTAATTGTATTGAACTTTTCCTTCACCAAAATCTTATATATTGAACTTCCCCCACTGCCTATTGGGAGCAGTGTCTCAGAGCTATCTGAGGGGCTGCCTCCTGGGCTGCAGTCCTTTTTGCCCCAAATAAAACTTAACTCGCAACTCTCACACTGTGCCTCTTTTTAGTCAACAATGATCTGTTTTATATACAGTCCTGTGTATGTTAATCCCAAGCTTCCAATTTATCCCTCTCATCCTCTGTTGCCCTCTTCTTTTGTCTTCAATCTTTCTCAGTACTAGGATCTTTTCCAGTGAGTCAGCTCTTCGTATCAGGAGGCCAGATTCCTGGAGCTTCAGCTTCAGCATTAGTCCTTCCAGTGACCATTCAGGACTGATTTCCTTTAGGGTTAGTGGAATGAAGAGAGGGCAGCATTTATTGTGCTAAGGGTGTGTGTGTGTGTGTGTGTGTGTGTGTGTGTGTGTGTGTGTTGCTTGTGCAGTTTGCCTCCATGATATCATACTTGATGGCTGCACAATATTTCGGAATATGGGTTTTAGACCACATTATAAAATGTTCCAAATGAATGGTGTGTGCTTTCAAAAATGACTTAGTCTTGACACTCATTACCTATGGGATTTTGAGGAGGTTTTTTTTGCCTCTGTGTTCCTCAGTTTCCTCACCTGCACTGCAGGCAGGGAGAGCTTTTTGCCCACTTTCTTTCATAGAACTAGCTCTAGAACACAGCTTTACTAGTTTCTTATGCTGGGTAAACATCACCTAATGTCAGAGGCATGGCCACGTCAGCTGTGCCTTCCTCTTTCAAGGGTTTAAACTTTATTTTTCCCCCCTCCATGGTTGGCAGGAAGGTTGACAGTCAGAGAATGGATCTGTTTTACTGGTGAAAACTGTGAGTTTTTCAGCCCCAGGACTGTGGACCCAGACTCAGCTCCAGACATTGGAGCACAAATACCTCCTTTATGTAGAAGACGAGGCTCATCACACACACTTCCCAAGCCTGGCCTTGTAGCCGAAGGCCTGTGAGTGCCCGGTGTTCTGACTGACCTTCTGAGCCTGGGCGAAATAAGAATCTTTTCATAAGGATTCAATAAGAGTCACATATCACTTAGCGACTAAACCAAACCACAATATTTCTTAAGATTAATTTTCATTGGAATATAGTTGATATACAATGTTATGTTTGTTTTGGGTGTGCAGCAAAGTGAATTAGTTATGCTCGGTTGTTCAGTCCTGTCTGACTCTTTGCAACTATATAGACTGTAGCTCACTACAGGCCTCTGTCCAGGGAATTTTCTAGGCAAGAATACTGGAGTGGGTGGTCATTTCATATGCATAAAGCCACTCTTCTTTAGATTCTTTTCCCATATAGGTCAGCTATTTCCCAATACTACAGAGTATTGAGTAGAGTTCACTATGCCGTACCATTGATCCTTATTACATATGTATATAATAGTAGGTATGTATCAGTCCCAATCTCCCAATTTACCCCTCCTCTCCTCTCTTATCCCCTGGTAACCATAAGTTTGTTTTATATTGACTCACTTATTCAAACAATATGACCACTTGGGTCCACGGGTGGAAGTGCAGCAGATGATACTGGTGACCCCACTGGGTCCCCTTTACTAGACTGGCACACCCCTCCTCTGCTGCTGGGGGGTAACTGTTAAGATTTGCACCCTTTTCACCGACTGGAGCCCCCTGGCCTGGTGATGCCTGAGAAGAGGATTGTTCGCTCTCACCCTCAAGGGCATCCTGAGCTGCTGAGTCAGCTCCCTGCCTCTGCATTCAACAATCTCTGTGACACTCAGGCCCAGGAGCTTCCTACAGGGTCAGGAAAACCTTTCCATAACTCTCCAGCCCCTTCTGGTGTCTTCCCCCTTGCAGGTTGCTCCTGCCAGCACGAGTTCCGTAAGTCACTCGCACATGAATCCCTGTTGCAGCCTCTGCCTCTGTAGATGCTGATGTTGGGCATGAGGTTTAGCGGACAATGAGGTGGACTTCAGCACCATCTGGCACTTGGAGAGGAGCCTCTTAGGGACTTTTCACACTCTCTCTTTCTTGTCCCCCTACAGTCTGTTTCCAGAAAGCAGCCTATAGATACTCTAAAATGTATCTGTTTATGTTCATCTCACTGGCAACCCACTCCACTATTCTTGCCTGGAGAATTCCATGGACAGAAGAGCCTGGCAAGCCTGGTCCATGGGGTTGCAAAGAGTCAGACATGACTGAGCAACTAACACTTTACTTCCATGCCTGACACTTTCAGCATCTCTTTGTTCTCAGAGCAAAGACCACATGGACCACATGGCTTGTCTTTTGTTGACCTTTCAGGTTGACTCCAAGCCTCCTCTCTAACTCAGGCCTTCCTGACCTTTCATTTCCTGAAAAAGGCCATTATCCTTTCAAATTCAAAGTCTTTCTCCATGTGGTTCCCCCAGGTGGGATGTTTGTTTATTTTTCTTCACTCTTTGCTTTGTTTTCCAATTGTCCTTTGGATTTCAATGCAGGGTAACATTCTAACTCAGATGACATCAATGCCCCCTCTTATACATCATCCCTGGACTTCATGGAGTTTGAAAATATCTATTTCTGAGATGCTACCTAACCATCTCATCCTCTGCCCATTAGAAACGGTTAGACAGCATCACTGATTCCATGGACATGAATTTGAGCAAGTTTTGGGAAATAATGGAGGACAGGGAAGACTGGGGTGCTGCAGCACATGGGGTCGCAAATAGTTGGAGATGACTAAGTGACCGAATAATAACAACAACTTCTGAGATATTACTCCTTTTTTCTCTCTGAATTAATGTTCATTTTCTAAAAGGTAGGGATTGTTTCTACCTTACCAGGATATGGCAGCCCCTAGAAAGGGGCTGGCATCATTGCAGAATGGAGTAGAGGGGTTGGGAAGTAAGGGTTGGAGGCAGGGAGAGATGAACTCAGCTCTTAGCTGCCTGGGACACGCAAAACCGTGTTAGCCTCTGTCTTGACACCTTCAGTGAAGATAGCAAAGCCAGCCTCCCTCATGGGCTTGTGTAAAGGACCTTGCTCAGTAACTAGTGCTTATAGCCACTAGCGGTTTAACTAGAGCTAAACTGGCCTGGACTTAAGGAGGAGGGATGAGAGGGGGCTTGACTTCCCAAAACATATGGACAGTTGAGATTCAAGGCAACAGAGTGTTCGCTTGGGAGATCCCCTGACAGTTCACTCATTCTGGGAACCAGAAGTAAACTCTGACCCAGCCAGGGTGAGGAGACGCTAACATCTCTCAAGGCTGGAGAGAGGATGGCCAGACCTCAACCCAAGATCTGGAGTTCCAGCTAACCCCACAGAACGAGCATGCCTACCTGTGAGGAGCTCCTTGCTCCTACCCCCCAGGCCAATGTCTCATAAACCTAAGCAGGTCTCATGGCAACATCTTCCCAGCAGTAAGGCACATGGTGGTAAGGCAACGCAGTGGTGAGCAGGACAGTGGTCCCCACTGAGATTGCTCACTGGGGGCCTTTTTTAAGTAAACAGTCACAGTCTCTCTAGAGACTTGTGGAATTAGAACCTCCACAAGAGAAGCCCAATCATCTATATTTTTCAAAGCTTCAGAAACATTTAATAAAAATTTGGAAAATTTAATAAAGCCATGCCTGGTGTTTCTGCTGCTGCCAGCCAAAGCCAGTCGATGCCCGGTGTCTGAGAGCTTCTGAGGCCCGCAGGAGTCAGAAGTAATGGAAGATGGATGGTACTTAAAGGATGCACCAGAGAACTGCCTTCCTAAGCTCCTGCTCTGAGAATCGGGTTATTTTCTCTAAAAATTCTCCAGCCCTATGGCTGCTGATTCAGTATTGTATCATGCGTTGAGCTGGGCTTGTTTTCTGTCATTTCACTCCTGAGCCTGCTGATGTCTTGTTCGCAAGTTTGCCTCTAAATAGTGGTTGATGGTTGACAACTTACTGGGACACGTATTTGTCCCCCTCTGGGCTCTGTGACCATTCTGTGAGATACTCTGAGAGAGGCTCTCATGACCTTTATTATGTGGAAGTGAAGTTAAGTGAAAGTTGTTCAGTCATGTCCGACTCTTTGCAACCTCAAGGACTATGGGAATTCTCCAGGCCAGGATACTGGAGTGGGTAGTGTTTCCCTTCTCCAGGTGATCATCCCCAACTCAGGGATCGAACCCAGGTCTCCCACATTGCAGGTGGATTCTTATGTGGAGGAGAAAACAAAGAGCCCAGAGCTCCAGGGACCAGCCTGAGCTCTAACAGGTAGAATGTGGCAGAACGGGGATTCTAACCTGCATCTCCTTGTCCAGGTACACACTCCCTTTCTTCTCACTCTCTGCAGAGCCCTGCACTACGTGTTGGGGATTCAGAAATGATGGTGGCATGCTCTCTCCAAATGAAGTATGAACTCTGAGAAGGCAGGAGCCAATAAAATTAATTACACCAACACAGCTTGAGTGAGAAAGCTTATCTTTCTTTCTTCTAGTTCACCTCATTCTTATTCCTTACACAATCTCATAGGCTGGGCTGAGCATCCTTTCCTTTTCATTCACTCATTGATTCATTCATCTATTGATCCATCCTTCCGTTCATTCATAAGTTCATAGGCTTCTTTAGTAATCACACCAATACATCGTTATTTATGGGAAGCTTACCACAAGCCAGGCAGTACTGTTGTTGTGTGTATGCCATAGTGGGCAGTCCTGTACAATATGTCAGTAGAATTGAGGGTGATGTTTATGCCCATACACATTTATCTCCATGCACATTTGCTGCACAAACTGATGGGAAAATGAACAAGGGCTGTGAGGAAGGTATTTGCAGAAAGTGTAGAGGAGAAAAACACAAAAAGATGCCCTCTCCTCACTCCCATTTCATAGCAATCTTGCCAAATGCCAGAGCCGCTTTGGGGAATCAACATTTCCTGATCCACTCTCACCTCATTTCCTATCACAGCTTAATGAAAACCTTCTCTTCTGGCCCTCCATTTCCTTCCTGCTCCTCCCGATGTCTACTCAGATTTGGGTCAACATGACGAGGTCAGCTCCTGAAGAACTCTAAAGGATCTAAGTACCCTCTGAGTGACCCCTGCCTGGACCATATTGATTGAAAAGCATTTCCAAGCTGTCAAAGGTATGCGTTGTCTCTCATGAAGGCTGAATTCCAGCTGCCTTCTGAAGTCCTTTAATTGCATTCTGCTCTAGCATGGGCAGCAGCAGGTAAAGCAGAAGGCTGCAGACTGGAGACAGGTGAGAAAGAATACAGATACTGCCTCTGTCTCAGATGCTCAGATGAAGAGAAAGAAGACAAAACAGTTGGAGAGTGGAGATCACAATTACAGGGAGCTAGAAAATGTTCAGATCATTGTGTTGTTGGGAAATAAGATGAGGACACTTGATATATCTATATCTCTTGGATATATAGATCTATATAATTCTATCTATCTGTCTAATCTATCATATATCTATCTCTATCTGAAATGGTCAGGAACTTGGAGTAAGGCAAATAATTTTTTAGCATTCCCAAACTATTTCAACAATCTTTCATTACACATCTGATAATAACTTACTCCAGTTCTATCACCAAGTAACAGGGCAATAGAAGAAAGAAAGAAATGGAAAAGTGAACAGGGGAATTATAGAGTCTGGCTATAAAACAATTTCTCTCTCTTTTTATTCTCAAAATCACTTGATGACGTGGGGATTATTCTTAGATTTTAGTGAAGCTTGAACCACAAAAGGATTTTCCCAGTTTTCCTCCAGATGTCACACAGTTAATGACAATGGAATAAAAGCTCCAATATGTTTGGTTAGAGATCTTTTTATTTGAACCCCAGCTCTCTTTCTGAATAGAGGGCTTGATATGTATATTACCTGTTTCATAGTTTGTGTTACAGTATTAAATGGTGGTTGACAGCATGAACAGCCCTTGTGTAGGGGGGACCCCTGATATCTACAATTATATGGGTGACAAGCATCTAAAAATTAAAAAAATTCAAAATGTGACTCCTATCTTTCAGACATCCATCTCTGCAGGCCTCCTTGGTTCTGTAAATGGAAACTTTTGTTATACAGTTGTGAAATAAAAGAGTTCAAAAATCATCCTCAACCATCTAATACCTCCAGATCAAGCCATCATAGTCTTGGAAAGTTTCTCTTCAAGCCACCTCCTGACTCAGTCCACTTCTTTCTGTCTGACCTCCTCCACATCCACCATCATTTTTGCTGGCTTCCTGGTCCATGAAGTGTGCAGACAGCCTCCTTATCCTTTATCAGTGCTCCATGTAAAGGAGTACCAAAGAAGAAAGTAGGGGACTTCTATTTTGTCTTTGCAATCTGCAGAGCATTTCAGACATATCCCAACATACAACTTTCATTGAGCATATCTGACCTTCGTGTGACTCTTTGTGGAACATTTGTTTCTTCCACCATATTGTAACACCACAAGAGCGTGGGTTGGCTCTCTTTGTTTATCATGAATCCTATTAGACCCAGTCCAGCCCAGGGTCTGACAATCACTCTCCTCTTCTTTTGATATATCTTGTTGGTGCATATTGACCACACTTTTCAAACACAACAGATTCACAGTTTGTCTTCCAGAATGTTCCTACTATTGAAAGAGTCATGGCAAATAAACCATAGGACATTCATCATTTTTATTCATTTTCTCACATAAAAATTCTCCATTTTTATTTCCACCACTTTCAATGTTCTTTCTACTTCTGCATTCATCACATATCTTTAACTAAGCAATATTTTAAAAATACCTCAAACTTAGACCCAGGTAAGCAAATATGGAGAGGCTACTCATAACAGAAGCATTTAAGATCTGGAACTTCTTTTCATTTATAGAATGAAAGCTAAGTTAAATGTTCTTAACTTAAGCCACACACATTTTGAATGCAGATTTCCAAAGAATAGCAAGGAGAGATAAGAAAACCTTCCTCAGTGATCGGTGCAAAGAAATAGAGGAAAACAATAAAATGGGAAAGACTAGAGATCTCCTCAAGAAAATTAGAGATACCAAGGGAACATGTCATGCAAAGATGGGCTCAATGAAGGACAGAAATGGTATGGACCTAACAGAAGCAGAAGATATTAAGAAGAGGTGGCAAGAGTACACAGAAGAACTGTACAAAAAAGATCTTCATGACCCAGATAATCACGATGGTGTGATCACTCACCTAGAGCCAGACATCCTGGAATGTGAAGTCAAGTAGGCCTTAGAAAGCATCACTACGAACAAAGCTGGTGGAGGTGACGGAATTCCAGTGGAGCTATTTCAAATCCTGGAAGATGATGCTGTGAAAGTGCTGCATTCAATATGCCAGCAAACTTGGAAAACTCAGCAGTGGCCACAGGACTGGAAAAGGTCAGTTTTCATTCCAATCCCAAAGAAAGGCAATGCCAAAGAATGCTCAAACTACAGCACAATTGCACTCATCTCACACGCTAGTAAAGTAATGCTCAAAATTCTCCAAGCCAGACTTCAACAATATGTGAACCATGAAGTTTCAGATGTTCAAGCTGGATTTAGAAAAGGCAGAGGAACCAGAGATCAAATTGCCAACATCCGCTGGATCGTGGAAAAATCAAGAGAGTTCCAGAAACACATCTATTTCTGCTTTATTGACTATGCCAAAGCCTTTGAATGTGTGGATCACAAAAAACTGTGGAAAATTCTGAAAGAGATAGGAATACTAGACCACCTGACCTGCCTCTTGAGAAATCTGTATGCAGGTCAAGAAGCAACAGTTAGAACTGGACATGGAACAACAAACTGGTCCCAAATTGGGAAAGGAGTACATCAAGGCTGTATAAAATCACCCTGTTTATATAACTTATATGCAGAGTACATCATGAGAAATGCTAGGCTGGATAAAGCACAAACTAGAATCAAGATTGCCGGGAGAAATATCAATAACCTCAGATATGCAGATGACACCACCCTTATGGCAGAAAGTGAAGAAGAACTAAAGAGCCTCTTGATGAAAGTGAAAGAGGAGAGTGAAAAAGTGGGCTTAAAGCTCAACATTCAGAAAACTAAGATCATGGCATCTGGTCCCATCACTTCATGGCAAATAGATGGGGAAACAGCGGATACAGTGACAGACTTTATTTTGGGGGGGCTTCAAAATCACTGCAGATGGTGATTGCAGCCATGAAATTAAAAGATGCTTGCTCCTTGAAAGGAAAATTATGACCAACCTAGACAGCATATTAAAAAACAGAGACATTACTTTGCCAACAAATGTCCATCTAGTAAAGGCTATGGTTTTTCCAGTAGTCATGTATTGATGTGAGAGTTGGACTATAAAGAAAGCTGAGTGCTGAAGAATTGATGCTTTTGAATTGTGGTGTTGGAAAAGATTCTTGAGAGTCCCTTGGACTGCAAGGAGATCCAACCAGTCAATCCTAAAGGAAATCAATCCTGAATATTCATTGGAAGGACTGATGTTGAAGCTGAAACTCCAATACTTTGGCCATCTGATGCGAAGAGCTGATGCATGTGAAAAGTCCCTGATGCTGGGAAAGATTGAAGGCAGGAGGAAAAGGGGTTGACAGAGGATGAGATGGTTGGATGGCATCACCAACTCAATGGACATGAGTTTGAGTAAACTCAGGAGTTGGTGAAGGACAGGGAAGCCTGGAGTGCTGGCAGTCCATGGGGTAGCAAAGAGTCGGACATGACTGAGTGACTGAAATGAACTGAACTGAGCATTATTTCAGCTTGAGAGCATCATCATTTGTGCTGTTAATTGTGATTACCTTCCTCACCATTTTTAGTGGTTCGTGGCTTTCTCAGAGGATCTGATGAGAGTGCATGTTTACTTAATACTATATTCAGAGTGGTATGTTAACACTCCTTGGGTTAGCTGAAAAGTTTTCTTGGGCCTGAATAAACTTTTTGGCCAACTCATACATTCTCTCATTTTATTATTATTCCCTATGTAGGAAGTTCAATTTTGACCACAGTTTGCAAGTGAGGAAAAGGAGATGAGCAATTTGAAGAAGTTGGCATACCTTAATCCAGGTATATCTGATCCCAGAACTAACGCTCTTTCCTCTTGACCACGATGCCTTCTTGGATCTCTACAAGTTCTCTGAAGATCAAGAGTTTGGTCATCTTTCTACCCCAAGCCCTTATAATTGTTCCACACCATACTGAACAGTAGAAATGGAGTTGGGCTGAAAGCTGTACATATAAGAAGTAGACATAATTGCAATAGGACCAACAATAGCAACATAAAAAGTGTTAGACTTTGTGATGTGCCTTCATATGCAATAATTCATTGACTCCCCGTGGCAGCCCTGTGAGGTGGGTTGGGCAGGTTAAACCATGTTGGGTGGCATCATGAAAAGCTGATGGTCATGCATTGTGTTTACATTCTCCCATGCATACTTAGCACAGCCAGTGAAGTTGCATTTAGAACTTCCATTTTACAGACAAGGAAAACGAGATACAGAGTGGTTCCGTTGCCTGCTAAGATCACACAGGTTGAGCTGCGTCCAGACAGTCCTGTCCTGAGCCCTGTCTGTAACCTTGCTTCACACTCCCTCGCCTCGGTCAGCACTGAATTCTGGCTGAGAGCTCAGAGAAGGGGGACAGAAGCCAGTGGGGATTTAAGAGAAGGCTTCTGAGAAAAGAGGAGACAATGAGGAAAGATGAAGGAGGAAGGGTGAATAGTTGTCTCAAAAAAAGCATTCCACTGGACACTTTGGATATAAAAGGGGACACCTGGGAAGGCACTTTGGGAGGTATCTTACAAGTTATCTTTGGGTCAATAGGCAAAGCCATAGACCCCACTGTTCCCCCGCCAGCTTGCTGTGCCTACTTGGCCCTTTGTAACCTGGGAATGAAGCTGAAGTTAATTAGTTCTGTTTACTGCGTTTGCCTGTCATTTCCCCTTGCAACTCAAGCTCCACGCTGTCTACCTTTCTGCATTTGATCTACCAGAAGAGAAAACAATGCTCTAGCCCCAATCCTGCCTGGTGGGCTTATGCTGCTCTCTGCCAGCCTGTGCGCTGAGAGTGCTAATTGCTTTGCGTGTGAGTTGCCCCACTGCTTCTCAGAGACACCTCTGTGCTTCCAGCATTCCCAAACTTTGATTTTTTGAAATCTCTGTCACTGCTCAAGCCTCCTGAAGCTCTTTAGCTTCCTACCTGGGCAGAGCTCAGGAGAACAATCTGATTTTTCCCTTCGGGTCCATTCAGATTAGTGAAAGTCATCAGAGACGAGGAAGGTCCAGAGAATATAATCACTAGAAGGAACTTTGGTAAGGTGAGGTTGGACTGGGTCTTCTTCAGGAAAGGATGAATTTCTTTTGTGGCTTAAGCTGGCTTGTTTGGGTTAGGGCTCTCAACTTAAAAGGAGAAACTGAAAATCTTATAGGTTAAATATCTTCTTCCAACTACGTGGTTAGGATGTGGCAAGATTGGAATTCAAGGGAATATCCGTTGCCAAAACCCCTGTCCTTTGTTCTAGACAAGACTACAGCATCAGGCATTACGAGAAATGCTCCTAGAAAGATGTCAAGGATACCAAGACATCATCCCTGTCCACAAAATGGGAAAGAGAAGTGTGCAAACCAGTAACTCCCACACTGGAACAAAGCCATCCTCTGGTATATGGCATATGATCCATGAGAACACAGAGGCAGAAGTGGGTAATTCTGCTCCAGGGCACATGAGGAGGCTTCTCAAACAATAGCTTGGGTTGGACTGTGTTCACCAAAAAATGTGTAGAAGTTCTAACCCCTGGTACCTGTGAATATGACCTTATTTAGAAATAGGGTCTTTGCAGGTGTGATTAAAATATAAGTTGAGTTCATATTAGAGTAGGGTGGGCTCTTAATCCAATATGACTCAGGACCTTATAGGAAGAGAAAAAAAAAGTCAGATGCAGAGAGTGGAACATCACGTGAAGACACAGACACACAGAGGGAAGGTGGCCATGGAACGATGGAGGCCGAGATGGAGTGATGCAGCTACAAGTGAAGAAGTGCCAAAAATTGCCAACAACCACCAGAAGCTAGGAGAGAGTGCACTGTCTGCAGACAACCTTGGCTTCAGAATTCTGATTTCCAGAACTGTTAGAGAACACAATTCTATTGCTTTGAGCGATCTATAAAATTGTGGTCATTTGTTGTAGCATCTTTAGGAAACGGATACAAGCAGATATCACTTAGGTGTTGGGCTGAGGGACAGGGAGGTTAAGAAAGGCAGGAAGGGACAGTAAAAAGCTAAGGCATGGGGACGACTTCTCTGTTGTCCATTGAGAGTTTGTCTGGAGCTGGGGAGGCAGGCAGGAAACTGTAGGCCACAGGGTTGAAGTGCTAGCTGGGGAGTGAAATTCAAAGGGTGGGGTTTAGCAAGTAACCCACTTCCTAGGCAGGGCCAGGCAACTAGCTCTAGTCAATGGAGTGTGAGCAAAACAGGAAGGGTGTCATCACTGCCCGGCTCTCGCTGTCCTTGCCTCGGGTACCTGCTCCAAAGGCTGAAGCTGCCAGATGCGAGGCTGTATCCCTGAACCACTGGAAGGGGTCCATCCTGGGCACCACGGAAATCACCACACACTTTGCATGAACAAAATGATAAACTTTTCTATGGTTAACAGCTGATCCTTCTGGGGTTCGTTTACTATTGTAACCAACTAATGAATTCAGATTTCAGACGTCTGGGTGCAAAACATCACCATCACATATATGTCCTCCTTCCCCCAAAGGCCCCAGAACACCCTGATCGTTCTTTTACTGCCCACTCCCACTCACAGTCCCTTAAACACATTGAAAATGAAAGTGAAAGTCACTCAGTCTTGTCCAACTCTTTGAAACCCCAAGGACTGTAGCCTGCCAGGCTCCTCTGTCCATGGGATTCTCCAGGCAAGAATACTGGAGTGGGTTGCCAATCCCTTCTCCAGGGGATCTTCCTGACCCAGCAATCGAACCAGGGTCTCCTCTGTTGCAGGCAGATTCTTTACTGTTTGAGCTAGTAGGGATGGTGCTTAAATACATTAAGTACTCATCAAATTAACCAGAGAATTCAAGCTGAATTGAACTAAGGTTCATCTAGCTGAATTCCTTCTTCTTTATCTAAATTCCCACTGCAAGCCTGAAGCAGGTCAAATCAGGGTCCTGGTCTCTTGAATTGGGCTCTTGGGTGTGCTTTGTTCTCTACAAAACAGCCCACTGTTCAGTCTATGTTTTACCCAATAGATGTGCCTGTGAGACCATGAATTGCACAAAGACATTCCCTTACCATGGGCTTCCCAGGTGGCTCAGTGCAGCCAATGCAGGAGACATGGGTTCAATCCTTGGGTCAGGAAGATCCCCTGCAGAAAGAAATAGCAGCCCACTCCAGTATTCTTGCCTGTGGAATTCCATGGACAGAGGAACCTGGAGGACTATAGTCCATGGAGTCACAAAGAGTCAGATGTGACTTAGCAACTAAACAACAACCACCACAACCACCGCAGGAAACCTTTTACTGGGAAAAGTGCCTTATCTGTAAGTTGACCATAAGATAAATCATGTAAACACAGATGCTTCTGAGAGTGAAAGAAGGTGTTATTCATAATTACTTTGGGAAAAAGCAGTAGACATGCAGTGCCTTGGGTAAATCGGGATACACATTCACCCTGCTCAAAGACGGTTTTGGTGAAAAGCAGATAAAGTGATGAAATGGATTTGCCCAGGATTGAGTGGTCCAGGAAGTAATGTGGGTAATCTGGCTTTATTAATTATAGACTCTGTGAACTGAAACAAGATTCCAGAGGCTCTTCTGTAAATTGGGAAGATGATTCATTCTTACAACAATATTGTAAAAATGTATATGAAAGTGCTGTATTAATTCTAAAAAGCTATAATGCTTTAAGTTATTATTATCATCCTTGCTGTTGACATCTATGTAATGAGTGTTGTTCCTTGGTGAATTAAGGCTGAGGTTCTTCACCTGTGCTGCTTCTAGAATCATCTGGGAAGACTGATCAAATAAATGCTGTACGGTCAGCCCTCCGTGTCTGCAGGTTTTGCATCTGTGGATTCAACTAACCATTGACAGAAGATATTTGGGAAAAAATTACAGAAAGTTCCAAGAAGAAAAACTTCTATTTGCTGTGCAACAGCAACCGTTTACATAGCATTTCCATTGTATTTCCAATTGTGTCTGACTCTCCCATGGACTGTAGCCCACCAGGCTCCTCTGTCCATGGGATTTTCTCTGAAAGAATAATGGAGTGGGTTGCCATGCCCTCCTCCAGGGGATCTTCCCAACCCAGAACTCTCGTTTCTCGTGTCTCCTGCATTGGCAGTGGATTCCTTATCACTGTGCCACCTGGTAAGCAGTCTTACATGGTATTTACATTCTACTAGGTATTGTACCAGACAATGTGTGTAGTTCATATGCAAATACTATACTCTTTTATATAAGGGACCTGAGCATCCATGGATTTGGTGTCTATGGGAGGCCTGGAAACAAGCCTCCATAGAAACCCAAGGATGACAGTGTAAGCTTGCTTGGATTGGTCTTCCTCTGTACATCTGTGTCCATATTTCCCCTTTTACAGGGATACTGATTATACTGGATTATGATCCATTCTAATGACCTAATTTTACCTTGTGCACATGCTCAGCCATATCTGACTTTTTGCAACCCCATAGACTGTAGTCTCGGAGAAGGCAATGGCACCCCACTCCAGTACTCTTGCTTGGAAAATCCAACGGGTGGAGGAGCCTGGTAGGCTGAAGTCCATGGGGTTGCTAAGAGTCAGACACAACTGAGCGACTTCACTTTCACTTTTCATTTTCATGCACTGGAGGAGGAAATAGTAACCCACTCCAGTGTTCTTGCCTAGAGAATCCCAGGGACAGGGGAGCCTGGTGGGCTGCTGTCTATAGGGTCGCACAGAGTTGGACATGACTGAAGTGACTTAGCAGCAGCAGCAGACTGTAGTCTGCCAAGTTCCTCTGTCCATAGGATTTTTCAGGCAAGAATACTGGAGTGGGTTACCATTTCCTTCCCTAGGGGATCTTCCCAACACAGGGATTGAATTCATGTCTCCTGGTTCTCCTGCATTGCAGGTGGATTCGTTACTGCTGAGTCATCAGGGAAGCCCCATTTTAACCTTAATGACCTCTTTAAAAAGATTATCTCCAAATACTGTGACATTCTGAGGTACTATGGTTAGGGCCTCAACATATGAACTTGGTAGGTATGGAGAACACACTTCATCCCATAATAGATGCCTTTCTCCTCAAGGAATATTGGTATATATCAAGGCCCAAACCCACTGTATTGAAGGAATTTTAAGAATACTCTTGATCTGGAGTTAGAACCATTTCTGGCTAATGCAGAGCATAGTGTAGCATCAAATTTTAAGCCCTTTCTTGCCCTGCTGAGTGAGGCTGCGTGAAACTGATTGTGTGAAACTCCAAGGCTTTTCCCCAGCCAACTCTTTCCTATCAGTGATGGGAAATGGTTTAGACAGAATGTCTTAACACTGGGACAATGAATAATACTTAGTCAGTGGCTTTGGCTCTCTCGGCAAAACACTTTCTCTGCTCAGGCCAAGCCTGGCTGGCCTTAGGGCTTGCGTGTGCCTGCTGAGCTGGGTGGGTGGGGACACTTTACAGCTCCCAAATTTAGGAGCCCACTGATGGCATGAGGTGCCCATGTGAGATTTCAGTAGGGTCTCCTTTGAGACTCAACTTCCTCATTAATAAAATGCATCATCTCTGCATCGTATAAGTCACAGAGTTGTCACAGAGGACAAATGGGGTCATGGATTTGTAGCTTCCAGATCGTCACATGCTCATGTGGTTACTCAAAATTAACTCAAGAAATCAGTTTCTCGGTTGCACTCGTCACATTTTAAGCTTTCAATATTCATGTGTAACATGTGGCTACCATATTGGAGAGTCCAGATTTAGAACATTTCCCATCATTACAGAAAGTTCTCCTGGAAAGTTCTAGGAGCTTTACATAGCTTTTCTCATGAAGGACATTATTACTACTGTGTGGTGAAGCATCCAAGATGCAGCAATATTAAGCTCTTCTTCTGTGTAACATATCTGCTCCAGTATTCTTCCCTGGAGAATTCCATGGGCAGAGGAGCTTGGTGGGCTACAGTCCATGGAGTCACAAAGAGTCAGACACACCAGAGCAGTTAACACTTTTACTTTTCTGTGTCACATACAAAGTAGAATGGCTGAGACTCAACTCCAGAACTGCCCATTGTTTAGAGTCTGTATTCTGTTTCTCTACCTCCTATTTTCAGTTTAATATCCTGGGTTGGGAAGATCTCTTTAAGAAGGGTTTGGCAACCCACTCCAGTATTCTTGCCTGGAGAATGCCATGGACAGAGGAGCCTGGCAGGCTACAGTCCATGGGGTCCCAAAGAGTCAGACACAACTGAGTGACTAACATTTTCACTTCTTTAGTCTTTAGAGTCAACAACACTGTAGTCTAACTTGAGAGGCAATGAGTAAGCTTGTGGTTATTGGAATCTATCCAGGACATTCCTGCATTGGTCAGGGACTGGGCTGAAATTTTGGGAAGAGATCTTAAAGGTTTCTCTCTGATTCCACCTCTGCACCTGTGTCACTCATTCTTTGCCTCTCTCTGCAACACACATACTCACACCCACACCCCTTGAGTATCACAATTCTTCCTTGAGTGCTCAAAGCTGTGCAATCTTAACCAAGCTGCATAAACATTCTTCACTTCTAATCCCTAAGTAAAACAGGGATGCTATGGCTGGGCCATTAGCTCTTGTCTGGAGACTGAAGATACAGTCTACAGACTACACAGAGCTGTACAAGGATGACCTGCTACGGGACTGTTCTTACTCTCCCATCATCACACTTCTGTTTTCTCTCCAGCGCTGCGGATGTCTGCTTCCCTGCCCAAGAGCCGTCCTTGTAGCAAGAACTAAAAACAGCAACGTGAAACCTACTTAGAGGCAGATGAAAGGCAGATGCCTGAAGCCAGCAGGCAGCACCCACCTGGGAGCCCGTGCTTGGAGCTTCAGAGGCAGACCTTTGCTTCAGCTGGAAGTGAAGCCACAGCTAAGACGGGCTCAAGGCAGCTGCCTCTGGAAGCTCGCCCAGTCCCCAGCCTCTGAGCGTGGTGGGGCTGTTTCTCATATGAAAAAAAAAAAAAAAAAATCAAGTATTAGATCAGAATGTGTGATTTTTGCCTTAATGTCTTAAAGCTATAGGGGAGTAAGATTGTGCTTTGAAGCCTGCTTTAGACCTCTAAGTAGAAAGGAATTGGCTTTCCAGGGACAGCTGGGTTGTGTGTGGCAGGGCGCATGGAGTAGAGTGGGGTGTCACAGGTCCCCTGGAGTGGATGGCATGCTTGGGGGGGATGGGTAGCTGCAGGGGCATGACGGGAATGCTGCTGCTCAGAGCAGAGGCCTCAAGGGAGGCAGAAAACAATCCAGTGCTTCCCATAGTCTGGGTCGCTGATTCAATCTGGGTCTGCACCAAGGGCTCGGCAGCATCACGTCAACAGAAAACAAGAGTTGACATGGAGTGACAGGTCAATTGCAAATACCAGGCTTGCTCCACGGGCTTCCCCATTGTGCCTGAGAGAGAATCCAAACCACACCAAGGCTCTCTGTAGTGGATGGTGTGATGCACCACCCAGATTGTCCTGTGAGGCTGAAGGAGCCCCCCTCCCCTAGGTATTGGGCAGGATACTTGTAGACAACCGTCAGACCTCTTCATCTGAGTGAATGAACTCGTGAGAGAAGGAATGAAGGACAAAAGCGCATCCTTCCAATACGGCACCCATTAATATGGCACTCTCAATTATGGAGAAGGAAATGGCACCCCACTCCAGTATTCTTGCCTGGAGAGTCCCATGGACGGAGGACCCTGGTAGGCTACAGTCCATGGGGTCGCTAAGAGTCAGACACGACTGAGTGACTTCACTTTCACTTTGTCAAGAATACAACTGCAGTCACGAATACATGAAAAATGTTTTTTAGCATCAGTTTCGGGGCAAAAAAAGTGAAGTATACGTAAGAATCTGACATATATACAGCTTGTTGCATTTTCAGCTTGCAGTGCCATATACATTCAGACTTCATGTTCAGTGCCCCTTGCCATGAACCTGACGCCCATCCCAGAGTTTCTCCGGGATATGCAGAGATGGCCAAGACATCGCACTTGCCTTCAGAGAGCTTCGGATTGAGATGCAGGGGCAAAATGAACAAACGCCAAGTCAGGGCAAGCGGGTACTGACAGCGTGTTCAGTGAGGTCTGAAGGAATAAGGGACACATTTTTTTGCCAGACAGTCATGTGATTTACATCATAAAGGTGAACCTATCGGGAAGGGGAGGTCATTCCAGACAGGACAGAGGCAGGGGACTGAGAGTGAGGAAGGAGAAGACAGGCAGCACGGATGTTAGAAAGAAAACCCAGGTCATCTGACTTTGCTGGCCTGAGTCCTGGTACTGCAACCAATGGCACCTGAATGAATTCGGGTGAGCCAAGCAATCTTGGAGCTTCTGTATCCCCATCTACTTAACAGAAATGGAAAACAAATAGTGCAAAAACCATAATCTATCTCACTGGGTTGCACTGTCATTTAATAAGTGGATGGCTCTGGGAAAGTCATCTAACTTTAAATCATCAGTTACCTTAAAGCCTGAAGTGGGAATAATTATATACGCCTTGATATTCCTATTAGAGCTCCTGGGAAGACTAGGTAAAACAGTGGACTTTGAAGGACATTCAAAATGTTAAGCACTGCAAAACTCTAAGTCACACTTAAAAATTATTTTAGTATGTACCTGGCAAATCCACACTGATGGATGGTCAATAGATCTATCAAGTACAGAACAGGCTATATGCTCACAGGAAGGGGGACAGAGAGACAGACATGGTATTTTAAAGTGGCTGGTCCAACTTTAGGAAGTAAGTTTTCAGGATCTGGGGTATTATCATGGTTTTCTTTGCTGTTGGATTTCTAACTTAGGTCACCGGGATAAGAATGGCTTTTCCCAAAAGAGGTAAATGTAGATTTCTCCTCCCTGGGATGACGGTAGAGGGAAGAGCTCATATGACATCAGTCACGAGATTCCATCCTTAGGTTCCTTTTTTTCAGTTGCACTGGCAATAACTTCCACCCATCAAGGTCTATAGAAAATACCATATACCATTTATATGTAGAATCTGAAATGTGACACAGATGAACTTCTCTACAAGGCAGAAATGTACTGGCAGAGAACAGACTTGTGGTTGTCAAAGGGGCATGGAGTGGAAGAAGGACGGGCTTGGAGTTTGGGGTTAGAAGATGCAAACTATCATATTTAAAATGGATAGGCAATAAGGTCCTGCTGTAAAGCCCAGGAAACTACATTCGATGTCCTGTGATAAACCATGATGGAAAAGAAAATGAAAAAGAATGTATATACACATGTACAACTGAATCACTTCTCTGTGCAGCAGAAATTAATTGTAAATAAACTATACTTCAATAAAATAAATTACACAAATAGCTACTGAAAGACTGCTCTGTGCCAGGCTCTGTGCTGCATACTGAGGATAGAGCAGTGACCCAGAGAGATGGCGTCCTTATCCTGATGGTGCTCACTGTCCAGAAGCAACAAGATAGCCTTTGGTGGTTGCCTGGTAATGACTGATTTCCTTTCTCTTATCTATCGGTACCCTCTCAGAATTTCCTGCTGCCACCATGGTAGATGCTGATGCAACAAAAGATGACACATTAGGAAAAGATACTCTTCCGCGCTGCCATGAGAAGGAGTATAATAGTTGAGGAGGGTCTGGTTGGAGGAAGGTTGTACTAGTATCTGTGTGTGTGCTAAGTCGCTTCAGTTGTGTCTGATTGTTTGCGACCCCATGGACAGTAGGCTGCTAGGCTCCTCTGTCCATGGAATTCTCCAGGCAGGAGTACTAGAGTGGGTTGTCATTCCCTTCTCCAGGGCATCTCCCCAACCCAGGAATTGAATCTTGGTCTCCTGCAATGCAGGCAGATTCTTTAACATTGAGCCACCAGGGAATCCCCAAAGTTACATATACCACCTAGGACTTGGTCTTTGCTTGCATGCTAAGTCAGTTCAGTAGCGTCCGACTCTTTGTGATCCCATGGACTGTAGCTCACCCGGCTCCTCTGACTATTGGATTCTCCAGGCAGAAACACTGGAGTGGGTTACTGTCCCCTCCTCCAGGGGATCTTCCTGATGCAGGGATCAAATCCATGTCTCTTATGTCTCCTGCATTGGTAAGCAGATTCTTTACCACCAGCACCACCTGGGAAGCCCGTAAGTATCCCTACATCCTCAAAATCTCTCCACTTTCTA